>NC_079192.1:337028920-339428920 GCF_029499605.1 Hyla sarda
ACTCTCTGCTTGTAAGGAAAATGAACATTCCAAATACATTTTATATTGATTCACAAATACAATATCTCTACTTTATGTTGGCATCATAAAGTTGACATGTTTTTGCTTTTTAAAGACATTAGAGGGCTTCAAAGTATTGCAGCAATTTTCAAAATTTTCACGAAAATTTCAAAATCTGAATTTTTCAGGGACCAGTTAAGTTTGAAGTGGATATGAGGGGCTTTCCTGTGAGAAATACTCCATAAACGACCACATTATAGAAACTACACCCACAAAATATTAAAAAAATTACATTCAGAAAGTTTATTAACCCTTTAGGTGTCTCACAAGAATAGCAGCAAAGTGGAGGAAAAAAATCTAAATCTGCATTGTTTACACTAACATGTTCTTGTAGCCCCATTTTTTCATTTTTAAAAGTGGTATCAGGGGAAAAAGCCCCCCAAAATGTGTAGCCCAATTTCTCTCAAGTATGGAAATACCTCATATGTTGACATAAAGTGCTCTGTGGGCTCACAACATGGCTCTAGAGGGTAAGGGTAAAGGGATTTTTGAAAACAAATTTTGTGTCATGGTTTTTGGGGCCATGTTGCATTTAGGAAGCCCCAATGGTGCCTGAACAGCAATAACCCCCACATGGCATATTATTTTTGAGACTACACCCCCCAAGGAATGTAACAAGGGGTATAGTGAGCCTTAACACCTCACAGGTGTTTGATCGCTTTGCGTTGAAGTTTGACGTGGAAATGGAAAATTTGATTTTGAAAACTAAAATGATGGTGTTACCCCAAATTTTTTATTTTCACATGGTGTAATAGGACAAAATGGACCCCAAAATTGGAAGCCCAATTTCTTCCCATTAAGAAAATGCCCCATATGTGGATGTTAAAAGTTCTACTGGCACACTACAGGTCTCAGAACAGAAGGAGCGCCATTAGACTTTTAAAGAGAGAATTTTGCTGAAATTGATGCCGGGGCCATGTGCATTTTCAAACCTCCCATGATCCCATGTGACACCATTTTGGAAACTACCCCCCTCCAGGAATGTAACAAGGGTTACCTCACAGGTTTTTTGAACAGTTGGCCGTAAAAGTGAAACATTTTATTTTTAATACAAAATTGCTGGTACTAACCAGTTTTTGTTTCACAAATAGTAAGAGAAAAAAAAGCTCCATATAATTTGTAGCCCAATTTCTCCAGAATAAGGATATAACCAATATATGGCGATAAAGCACTATGCGGGTGCAAAACAGGGCTTAGGAGTGAGACAGAACCAATGAGATTTGAGGCCTAAAGTGGTGCTTTGCACTGCAATGGTTGAGGTTCTGACATAAAATCCCCCCCCCCAGAAAAAACCCTGGCAAGTGACCACAATTTTGAAACTCCACCCCTCAAGGAAGGTAACAAGGGGTACAGTGAGTACTTACATCTCACAGGTTTTTTTTTAACAGTGGGCCATATATTGAAAAAATAGATTTTATTTACACTGATTTTCACAAGGGGTAATTGGAGAAATTGGGTTTCAAATTTTGGAGGGCTTTTTCTCCTGACTATGGAAACACATCCACATATGGGGTAATGTGCTGGGCGGGCGCACAACAAGGCTCAGAAGTCATAGAGGTCTGTTTGCAATTGAGGCCTATGGCATATCAGTAGCTGATGGTTACATACATTCAGAGGAAAATACAAAAATGAAACACTCACATGTGACACCATTACAGAAAGTAGAAATTATACATCTTCACGCCATACCGCCTTCACTGGGTCGGGATGTATTGCCAGAAGCTGAGTCTCCCCTTAAAACTGATGAGAGACTCATCAATAGCAACCTCACGCCCAGGGACATAGGCCCCCCAAAATATGGCCCCGAAGTGATTGATGACTGGTCTGATTTTATACTGGCGGTCATACGCGGGATTTGGGGGGTGGGGACGACATACTGAATGATCAGCATAATGCAAACATTTCTGAATAGCCTCGAACCAGCCATACTGTAGAGCGGGATCTGGTAGAGGACGTCCCCACTCCAGTATTGCCTGACACTGTTTTTTTTTAACTAGACTCATATGCAGCATGAGGCCCCAAAAGGTCCTCATTTCGGCTACATTGACTGGGTACAACTCATTGGGTCAAGTTAAAAAATCGAAAAACAGTTGGGCATACAAGTTTGTCTGGTCAACAATCAGGAGGATGAGGAAATAGGAGGAGGACGAGAAAGTAAGCAAGGTGGGGTCTTCCTCGTCCTCAGTGGCGCTTTCAGAGTTGGAGGCAAGTATGGCATATGCCTTCTCCACTGAGAATGCCCTGCGGGCCATTTCCCTACTCTAATGGGGGGGTCAATATATATATATATATATATATATATATATGTGGCGGGAAAACTTTATTGGTGTGTGTGCTGCGTGTGGTGTGGTGCGAGACTTCCAACCTTAACCTGCCCTAATCTACTAACTAACTAACTCACCCTAAGAACAAAAATTTAAAAAAAACTAAACTAAAAAAAGAAAAGGAAACTTAGCTTTTTTTTTCTAAAAACACTTCTAGCGCAAAAAAACCTGCGTAAAAAACCCTGTTTACCTAATCAGTGATGTGCTGGCGGCAGAGGGCACAGAAGTCAGTGGAGAGTCTGGCCACTTAGCCCAGAACAGTGGCTGGTGGCACGTACACAGACCCCCACACAAAATACCCGAAAAATAAAATAAAGAAACGATTAAAACCCGAAAAAAAGCACCAGCCTGAACCCAAAAAAACGCTGATCAGTGATAAATCACTGACAGCCGTGGGGCAGGCCGCACACACACAGGTATGGTCCGTCCACACAGCACAGGCAAGCTACTGGTGGCACTGACCGCCTATAGGTGTAAAAAATAAAATAAAAAAGACGCTTTAATCCCCGAAAAAGCGCCTTCACCACAAAATAATGCTGATCAGTACTACGGGACTGATCAACAGTGGGTGGGATTTATCTAATGGTGGCAGACCACTCTTTTATAGCTAAGAGGGCCGGGGCCAAATGTTTAGCAAAAGAAAAAAGGTATGCACCACACAAAAAAACGCCGGGGGCAGACCGCAGTGACCCTGTACGGCCAGGGTCATGCAGCTAAAGGTGCTGCGGACCTGTTGACACCTACAGATAGTACACTAAAAAAAAAAAAAGGTCTGAGCACAAAAAATGCTGGGGGCAGACCGCAGGGACCCTGTAGGGCTGGGGTCATGCAGCTAAAGTTTTTAGTGGCTGCAGGTTCCTTAGTCTTTGGCCTAGTTGAGATGAATTTAGTAGTTGCAGAGATTGTGCTTGGTTTAGGTGCAGGTCTCAAGAGAGTGAGTTTAGAGACTACAGCCCCTTATATACTAGGGGGGCTGGACTAATCCCATTGGTTGCCAAGCCTGGAGGTCCTGTGCCCAGGGAACTCTGGGTACATCACATGACAGTATCACATGACCCAGGAAGGTCTTGTACATTTTATACATTTGTACATCCTTTATATACACTGAACAATATACATACATATTATGTGCATATTTATATCCTGCATCCCGGTTGCCTCTAGAGAAACTGCATAACTGTAAAGACTGTTCCATAAGAAGTTTAAGTAAAAGTTCCAGTTATTTGCACAATTCATGCTGTGGGCATTCCATTATTTCCTGCCATTTTTGGGCTGGTTGTCGGCATGGCAACCTCACCCTGGCGTCAAAACAAATCAGGGGTTAATAACACCTTACCCCACAAGGTGAATACCACCAGACCCTGCAACACCATTGCAACACCCCAGACACCACATAGCTATATATATATATATATATATATATATATATATGTGTGTGTATGTTTCTGAGAAGATCATTGTGTAAAAGACCACGTTTTAATGCTATTTTGAGTGGTCTGCTGAAACAGGTTTCACTGTATTTTTATGGTAGAACACTCTTTAAAGGGCAGGTGGCTGAATTTTTTCTCTGCTGATTTAGCTTCAAGTCTTCAGCAAATGCTAGATTAGTTACATGTGAATCTTGCAGTTGATTTTACCTTGGATTCAGCATTGATTTCTCCCATGCTACATTGACTATGGGGATTTTGGCCTAAATGTTATATTGTTGAAACGTGCACCAAACCCTTTGTTCATATTAACATATTGGGGGAGATTTATCAAAACCTGCCCAGAGGAAAAGTTTCTGAGTTGCCCATAGCAACCAATCAGATTGCTTCTTTCATTTTTCACATTCCTCTTTATAAATGAAAGAAGTGATCTGATTGGTTCTTCTGGGCAGGTTTTGATAAATCTCCCCCATTGTGCCTTATCCCATCCTCCTCCATACACTAAGCATTGACTACAGACTTCTTGACATGTACTATTGTACATGAGCAGCATTTGTCAATGTTTTATGTTCTTTACATTGTTTGTATAACAAAGTACATCTATATCTGTGTCATTGTTTTCTGACATTATTCTATATATAAATAGTTTATGCGGTATGTAAAGCATTGGGCAGTTACCTGTTTTGCTTTTCTCATAACAATAGTTTAGACATTTTATATTGGTGTATATTTTGAAATGTGTGGCTGAATTCTGAAGCCCTGCAATATACAGTGATACAGTAGCCTCCAGTTTAACTCGCTGAGCCCTTTCATTGGAATTTACTTGACAGGGTTTCGTTACAATCAATTAATTCACTTCTTACAACTTAATGAGGCATCATAGACGACTGAAAGCAGAATGTCATTAAACTTAGCCTAGCTTTGCCCTTTTATTAGAGCAATGGTTGAGTTTTCGCAACAGCATATTCATGTTACAAGAAAGAGTGAATTAGTAGCAATTACAATCAACAATAGTTCTAGAATATATGGGTATGTTGTGGATATTATCTCTGAAACAGCATTCCTTTGGTTCTACGGAAATTTGTGTTTGAAAAAGGAAGCTCACTTAATTTTGTTCATTAAACATTTCATAGGTCAGAATGTTATATTGAACTTCATAACTTCACGTAAGTTTAAGAAAAAGAGATTTCACCATGCTCTACGCACATGTATGCAATAACAGCATTATCACTTACATCAGCATTTGTCCTTTAAAGGGGTACTCCCCCCCTAGACATCTTATCCCCTATCCAAAGGATAGGGGATAAGATGTCTGATCTCGGGGGTCCCGCCTCTGGGGACCTCCACAGTATTGTATGCGGCACCCACCTGTTTTTTGTGCGGAAGTGCTGGAGGGTCTGAGTCGCGACTACGGGAACGTCATGACTCCGCCCCCGTGTGACGTCAGGCCCGTCCCCTCAATGCAAGTCTATAGGAGGGGGCTAAGATTTTTAAATAGACATAATTTACAAATGAATAACTTTCTGGCACCAGTTGATTTAATAAAAATGTTTTCCACTGGAGTACCCCTTTAAGTACTGGAGAAAAGCCAACCATCACGAGAAGAACAAGATAATGGGTTAACTTTAAAGACTGGTCCGTAGAAGGTGATGTTTGGAGGCAGTAAACAGGACTAGAAGCAATATGAGAAATTGTTCTTCGTGCTTGGGGTGGAAGGCCTAATATATATAAATAAAATATCTGGAAATCTATGTTTTTTCCATCTTGAACCATCCATCCATCATATCCCCCTTTTATGGTGGGTATGCTGAGGACTGAGTAACCCATTTTATTTTCACTGTATTTTTCCCTATTTTCTCTTGGGTGAGAGAATATCCCAGTTAACCTCGCATATTTTTAGCTGTGAGCTGCACTTATTTATTTTCTTATTTTGAGAACCTATTATTGGTTCTAATTTAAAGCTTAATGATTTCGCTAGTCTGTCTAGTCAGAAGGGCTGCCGTCAGGGGAGTACAACCCATACTAACCCATACTCGGGTAAGTGGCCTGGAGCTCTAGGGGGGCCCAGCTGGGACTGGACTTTTTTTTGTGTGTGTCAGTGAGTGACTGTCAGTCACTCCCTGACCACTGGGGGCTCGCCAACTGTCCCGGATTGAGCGGGACAGTCCCGTTTTCGGGGTCATGTCCCGCTGTGCCTTAACAGCCCCCTTCTGTCCCACTTGTAAGCAGGCCCAGCGCACCACATAGACATATAAGGCAGCTGCCTACAGCGCACCCTTCGTCAGCTCTCCTCTATCAAGTTAGCTGCTGTTAGGAGCGCAGTGCTGTCACATTACCCCCTCCCTCCCTCCTCCTAGATGCTGATGGTATAGAACCTGTGATGATGTCACTGTCATGGGTCCATCATTTGACAGTGCAGGATAAATGTAATAGTGGATGAAGGACCTGTGTGATGCTGTGGAGGAGGCGGGCTGAGCTGAGCTGGAGTGGAGGTCGCATGTCACCCCAGTAGTAAGTTAATAACATGAGGATGGGGTTTGTTACAGTGTGTCACCCCAGTATTAAGGTAGATTACATGAGGAGGGGGTTTGTTACAATGTGTCCCCCCAGTAGTAAGGAGATTACATGAGGAGGAGGTTTGTTACCATGTATCACCCCAGTAGTAAGTTAATAACATGAGGATGGGGCTTGTTACAGTGTGTCAACCCAGTAGTAAGGAGATTACATGAGGAGGAGGTTTGTTACAGTGTGTCACCCCAGTAGTAAGGTGATTACATGAGGAGGAGGTTTGTCACAGTGTAGAGAGTTTTGTTAACAATTAGCAGAGAGAGGCCTACAACTAACTATATAGGGGCAAGTTATGCCCACATAGTTGTTGTAGGCCCTGTTTTCAAATAGTTTCCCCCAGGCCTACAACAACTATAAGGGGGCAACTATTAACAGAGGGGCCAGCCCAAACTATAGGGAGCCCCCATATAGTTTGGGTAGGCCTCTCTGTTAATAGTTGCTTTTATTGCATAATCCCTAAAAGACACACGCCCTGAAGCCACTTTTGCAATTTAAAGCGTGCTCAAAAGCTTAGTGTTTCATACCCAGTGGGTCCAGGCTGCTATCAGCAGCAGGGACCCATGGCTAATGGCTGACATCGCCAATTGGACGATTAACCCTTTAGATGCCTAAATACGTGAAATTGGCTCCAGCGAGCTAATCATTACCGCTGTGATGAAATCATATCCTATTGGGATAAAATTATTGTGAAAAAAATGTGTAAAAGAAAAGAAAAAGTAATTAATGTGAATAAGCCCCTTCCATAATAAAAGTTTGAATCACCCCCTTTTTCCCCTTTAATATAATAAAATATGTGGTATCGCCTCATTCAAATACAAATACATATGTGGTATCGCCTCATTCATCACACATGTCCAAACTATTTAAATATAACATTAATATATTAATTTAGGTCTGGGGCAGAGTCATGGGCATATGGGTGGAGTCGGGGCGGGACATTGGGGGGCCCAGGCCTTGAGCTGTGTAAGAGGATCCAAAATTTCTGTTGGCAGCCCTTCTAGTCAGTCCATGTTGGACTTCCTACCAGGATTGGTAGTCAGGTCTTCCCACCCTTTAAATATTCACGGAGGACCCTTCACCTGTGTAAGCATACTGTGGACAGGTATATGGGAGCAAAGGCCGGGAAGCTCTGTATGCCATCTCCTGTCTCCATTGCACAAAGGACGGCATTAGCATAGTAGCAATGGATCCTAATACTTCTTGTATCTCCTGAACGGCAGCAGCAGTAAGTTAGTTATCTCATTTTAATCTGTAATTGTAAGAGTAAATTATATCTCATTTTAATCTGGTTCACCCGCACTTATACCCTGTACTAAACCCTATTGGTGACCCAGCTGTCAGTTTTTCTTCAGGATTTCTAAATAGAAGTCATTTAGAAATCTGTATAACTTTCTGACATCAGTTGATTTAAAAATATTTTTTTTTCTTGATGGTACCCCTTTTACCTGTAATCATTTTCAGGTGGCTGAACACAGCCAGGGTGGATTAGAGTCAGCCTTTTCCCAAGCATATCATGATGGTGAAATAGTCAATACAATGAGGGAGATTCATCAAAACTTGTGTAGAGGAAAAGTTGACCAGTTGCCCATAGCAACCAATCAGATTGCTTCTTTCATTTTTGAAAAAGCCTCTAAAAAATTAAGGAAGCAATCTGATTGGTTTCTATGGACAACTGGTCAACTTTTCCTCTGCACAAGTTTTGATGAATCTCCCCCATAGTTTCTACAAAATGTTGCCACTATCAAAGTAAATTCTAGGAATTCTGAAGGGAAAAATGACAAAAGGATTTCTCAGCTATTTCTAAGGACTCTGGGTTTCCATCGAATTATAGTAAAGGTCATTATTTACAGCCCAGAAGTTGTCCAGACTGTCAAAAATCACTTCATGGCACATCAATTACTCAACCAGAAAGTCACAGAACATCTCAGCAAAACAATCCAAAGAACTACAGACCCCTCTAGCGAGGGAGACTCTGCTGCTTTACATTCTATAAAGAGCAGGAATTTGGACAATATAACACACATCTTGGAGCAATCGAGGTGTACAGGGCATTTCTAGACTGCTTTCTTATTTTGTGGCTTTGGCTTATATTCTGTTTTTCACCTACTGTAGTTTGAATTTGATAGCTTAGCGGTTACCCTAAGTTTAAAGGTTCCATCAATTTTCAGGCTGTAATCTTCATTTGTTCATTCATTTTCAGACCCACTGATCTTTGTTTGCAACCTCTTCATATTTTTTTTCTCATGTGAGTGTGCTTCTCCCAGTAATATATATTAGATGTCAGTTCTGTGCATCCAGGTTTTGCTTGATTGACTATGTTTCCTGTATACACATGTGTACATATATTTATTTATTCACTTTCGCTAGGTATATACCTATATATATTTCATTTATAAACACCTTGTATTGCTGATGCCCTTTTTCTGCCCTCTTGTGATTACGTGTGTACCTGTTACTGTGCATGCGCAGCTTTAGGGGCCATCTTTTTGTAGACTGCATTGTAATCCGACCTCTTGGGTTTATTTTTCCCAGCATGGTGCAGAAAGCAGAAAGAGCTGACACAGTTAGAAGGAGTGTGCTGTCAGAAGCATAAAGACAACAAGCTGTGTGAAGTAGTTACACATACTCTGCAGACATTTTTAAGGACTATTAAGTCGCTTAATTTTTCACTTAGGAAGCACACGAACAGAAAAAAAATGTGAGCAAAGGTGTCCAAAGGTGTACACTTTGAGTGGCAAGCGAACAACTCTTAGGCTAGGTTAACACTACGGAATTTCTGCCAGCAATTCCACTTTGAAATTGCAGGCAGAAATTCTGCTTGCTAAAATGTATAGTGTAGTGAATGGGTTTCCATTCACAAATTCACACTTCGGAATTTGTGAAGCGGAATTTGTGAACGGAAAATCCGCTTGGAAATTTCAGCTTGAAGAATGGCATTGCTCATTCTTGAGGCGGAAATACTAGCGGAACACATTGCAGTCTATTGGAGACTGCAGTGTCCGCGCGGTCCTACTGCTGACTGATTCACTTTCTGCCCGCAAAATTCCGCTGTGTGAACCTAGCCTTAATGGCAATGGCTATTTGTGCAGGAAAACTGCAATTTTTTAAGCATTTAAAAAGAAAAATGGGCTAAAAACCAATATATAATTTTATAGTTTTCAAATGTTTACTGTTAACCTATAAACAGCCAAGTATTAAGCTTAAAAGGTCAGTCAGTTTTTATATTGCTCTTATTAATTTTCCTCTAATTTCCTATAAACAGCTTTATAACATTGTGTTATTTAATCTAGTTTGACATTTTATATGGTAGATGTAAATGGTTATGGTTTCCAGTCAATTTAAGCAGAAATATATTATGAAGTTGCAGAATGTTTTGCAATGTGTATCAGGCTATTGCTGAGACAAAAAAACAACAACTCCTTCAACCCTTTAATCTTGCACCCTAATGCATATTATGTATATGATACCGCTGCCACCACTTGCAAGTGCCAGCTGCATCATATAGCCAACATAACCAGTACTCCGGTGGAAAACATTTTTTTTTTTTAATCAACTGGTGACAGAAAGTTAAACAGATTTGTAAATGACTTCTATTTAAAAATCTTAAACCTTCCATTACTTATCAGCTGCTGTACACTAAAGAGGACATTGTTTTATTTTTGAATTAATTTTTGTATGTCCACAGTGCTCTCTTCTGACACCTCTGTCCATGTCAGGAACTGTCCAGAGTAGGAACAAATCCCCATAGCAAACCTCTCCTGCTCTGGACAGTTCCTGACATGAATAAAGGTGTCAGCAGAAAGCACTGTAGACAGACAGTAAAGAAATTCAAAAAGAAAATAACCTTCTCTTTGGTATATTACATATGAGAAATAGAAGTAATTTACAAATCTGTTAAAATTTCTGGCGCCAGTTCATTTAATAAAAAATAATAATAATAATGTTTTCCACCAGAGTACTCCTTTAACAGCCATATTGAAAGTAACATTTGATCACAGATGTTTAATCCCTGAAATGCCACTGTTAATAGTGACCATGGCACCTAAGTAGTTTAACAGAGAGTGGGGTCCCTATGTGAGCCCACCAGTGCTTACAGCAGTTGAAGCAGGATGTAATCCGCTGTCTGTCAGTGTAACACAGATAGGCAAAAACATTGTAATACAAAAGCACTGCAATTTATTATATAAATTATTTAAAGATCACATGTTTAAGTTCCCCAAAGAAACTTTTGGGGGGAAAAAAACTGTACAACAGATTGCAATCATAATGATATGCAGAAAGTCTTTTATACTACTTGGTGAAAGACACACAATACAAATCTCAAAATAAACTATGTCCATTTTTTTTATTATTATTATCAATATTATTATTATTTTTTATGTCCCCATTAAACACATTACATGTACCCTAAAACCCAATTTGTAAAAGAACAAGTTCTCATGAGGCTACGGTAATGGATTTATTTTTTCTTAAAGAAGAAGATAAAAATGTAATGCCTTCAAAAACACAAAAACAAAGTTGTATCCTTAAAGGGACACTCCGGCACTAACACATCTTATCCCCTATCCAAAGGATAGGGGATAAGATGCCTGACCGCGGGGTCCCGCCGCTGGGGACCCCCGTGATCTTCCACACCACACCCCGTTAGCATCAGCCCCTGGAGCTGTCATGCCCTCTCCGTAGGCTTGCATTGAGGGGGCCTAGCCATGACGTCACACGGGGGGGGGGGGGGGGTTGTGACATCACTATGCTCCGTCCCTGTGATCGCTAGTAATCAGACACGGAGTGAGCACGCACCGGGGGCTGATGCTAACGGGGTGCGGCGTGGAAGATCACGGGGGTCCCCATCCTTTGGATAGGGGATAAGACGTAAATACATTTAACTTTTCGTTCATATTTAACCTTCTATGCAATAATCATTAGAAAATGATGACAGCAAATAAATCAAATGTTAATGAATTGATAGGATCAAGGTTGTGCATTGGCTTTAATGTCATATTGGAATAGGTGATAAATTAAAAGCCTGGGTTACCTGTGTAGTACAAAGTAATTACTGTATATACTACCCCGAGAGATTCCAGTCATTGTCATTAAATATACTCATAGGAAAACTATAAAGATTGATAGGTTATCTTTCTAGAAATGCACACAAATTTATCATGATATCACAATGTCTAAACATGCATAAAAAATTAAATCACAACATCATTAATAAAGCCAGAAGTTTACTTTTTTCATGTTATTTCAAAACACATTAAAGCTGTCTATAACATGATATATTCCTGTCATAAACTCTGACTTTTTGCCGGGCCATCTAAACAATGAAATATATTGGCATTTGCTATGCACTGTTAATCTTTTTTGTGGAAATGCTGCAGCATATTTGGATATTTATATGTAACAAATTAACATTGCCTCCTAAATGGCAAAGATAATACTGAAGATTCCAGTGCAGCAACAAGCTTGACACCATGTGACAAGTCCAAAATTGATTTAAAGCGAGATTCCAGCTCTTAACTCATCAGACAAAGAGCCATGATGTGAAGGTCCACCAGGGACAAGAGAATTCTAGAGGATGAAATTAAATGACCTTGTAGAAATGACCTTGCTTCTTTTGCCTGGATAAACAGTCAGCATTTGTCAATGTTCCTCAGCCGTGGAGAAAATGTAGATATCCTCAGGGTTCTAACGTTGTAGAGATAATATAACAAAAGGACACGAAGGTAGAATTAGAAGCAATTATGACATTGGCGTCGATAACGTACTGTAATCAAGATTCTCTAACAGCTCATAAACAAATGAATGAGGGAGGAAGGGTTGTAACATTCACTGTTTACACATAATAGGTGAATAACGAAATTACATTCATTTTATGATGTTACTTTACACATTACAAGGCATTAAGCTAAGCATTTGCGTTGCACGTTGGTGGATATATCATTCTTTGATTCCTTTATAATGTGCAATTGCTATTTCTTGCTTTTGTCTGGGGGCCTCTCATATTACATTTAGATTGTATCCTTTATCATCCTAAATTGACATTTATGCTTTCTCTTCTATTGTTTGCCTAGCTTCTCCTTGGTATGGATCAACAATTTGTTTTAATCTATGTCACATCTCTTATCTCCCCCGACACGAAGATGTAGTCATTTTGCACTAGCATACGCCTACAGTAGTTGTGTTAGCAACAACACAGTAGAATTTTTTTCTGGGTTATATAAATTACTGAACAACACTAATTTCTCCTCCGTTTACATTATTAGAATGCACACAGCAAACTGAAGCTAGAACAGATTACAGGAAAAATAATGAAAGGCAATGGCTCGTGATGGAAGAAGTCTGAGTTTTGTAAGAGAAGTGTTGCCTTCTGCCAAATGCAATGGCATTTGTATACAGCGTTGCAGGCTGGAAAAAAAAATCCCAATTCTGTTTTTTATTTTATTTATTTTTTTGTTTTTTTCTTTATCATTTCGTTTTCTCCAGCACTTAATGTATTTCTATGTTCATTTTAAGAGTTTATAAACTTTAAGCCATTATGCAATTTGTTGGTTATAGAATATGTTAAAATAACTGAAACAAAACATTACGTAGCCAGTGAGGGCTCATTAATGGCAAACTATGTGCTAGCATTATAGCTTTAGTCAAGCTCTATTTAAATAAAAAATAAAAAAAACTCAATAAAATACTTTGGAGACCTTAGGCTAGATTCACACATTGTTTTCCCAGGTATATTCCATTTGTACAAATATGTCTGCAAAATCATGGACAAATTGAATCTGCATTTTTAACATTGATGTAGATTAATTATGTAAATCTATGAGAAAGTGGTTATCTGTGCACACAGTGAGGGACATGTATCATTATTTTTATGGTAGAAGCAGTTTACCCCTTTTCCCGAATTCTAAATTATGCGCAGAAGCATTAAATTTATCAATCAAGCGCAATGAGCTTCATAAATTGCGGGTAAATATAGTAATCTCCTCAATCCACTCTTTGGAAATAGAATAGATGATTTAGAGCATCTTGCTACGTTAAGTCCAAGATGGCTTATAATTGCGCAAAAAAACAGCTCTTGCGACAAAAGTTTTGGTGTAAAGGAAAAGTACGAAGTTAATAAATCCATGCGTACTATAAATGTCACTCCAAGGTACCCCGATTCGGCCACATCTAGAGGACATGCTCTACCAAAACGAGCGCAAAAAAATGCGCAAAAAAAGGGCTTGCGCCAAATTTTGCGCAAGAATATACACACAAAACAGGGGTAAAATCTTTGATACATGTACCCCAGTGGCCCTACTTTACTAAGAGCAGTGTGTTATTTTCTTTTGTGGGTTTTAATTCCATAAAAATGTTTCCACTGTATTTACTTAGGTTTTTCTACACTTTGCACTTTTCCCTACATTTTTTTTTTTTACATATGTTCTGATCTGTCGGGTTTTCCTCAAATCCACCACATTTTCTGTGGAAACCTTAGTAAATATGTTCGATTTTTGTAAAAATGTCGGGGCCATGCCCTTTTCCAAATGGTCATCCCCCTTTTTCGGGTTTTCACAGTAAAATGGTAAAAGTTGTCGTTTTTTTTTATTTTTTATTCTGGCACAGACAGAATTTTTGGCGCATTACATGTCGGGTTTACCATAGTAAATCAGGGCCATTATGTACACACACATACTTATATGCACCCATCATACACATGCTCATTATTTGCAAACATTATGCCTGCATATACATTACATGCACACACATATCATGCACTAATTCCATGTTATATACACATTACACAAAAATACTTATTTACTAATTATGTGAACATATTAAACACATGCACATTGTATGAACTCATATATACACATGTACACACATGCACATTGTATGGTAAATGTTACAGACGTTACAAATTATATACACACATGCACTTAGGCTGCATTCACATCTCGTTTTTGCAATACGGTTCCCGTGTCAGGTTTTTTGTGAAAAAACATATGTCTCAAAACCAGACCTAACCGTATACAACCATGTATAACCGTATATACCTATGTACGGTTTTAGACCGTATACGGTTTGAGAACGGATGTCCGGTTGCATCCAGTTCAATACAGTTCAATACGGTTTTACGTTTGCCCTTAATTAAATAAAGTTCTTCTTGTTCTATTTGCGGAAAGAACTTTTGGCGTGCACTGCGCATGTGCAATCTGCAAAACCATATTATGCAAACCGGATGGAACTGTACGCACATACGGTTCTGTATGGTTCCCTTTGACCACCAATTTAAAAAAAATAATGTTTACAGGTTGTATCCGGTTTTTCACCCGGACATAAAACTGTAGTAGACTACGGTTTTGTGTACGGGAAAAGAATGGATAAAACCATAAATGGTGCAAAACGTACACAACCGGATGCTACATTTGGCATACGGTTTTCAATGACATGTCTATACATATGATTTTCCATGACATGTCTATACATATGGTACACTGAAACCGGATACGGGAACCGTATTGCAAAAATGAGATGTGAATGCAACCTTACTTTTGTACAGATTGCTAAAGCAAAGCCTCCAGAGCAACAGTAGAGGAGAAAAGAGAGCTAATATATTTTATAAAGCTGCCCATAACTTTCTCAAGGATTTAGAAGGGATGGGCACATGACAGGGCTGAGAGCTTCCTGTACTATTATGGCTTTACATTTAACTCCCTCCATTCCACTCCTATCTACTAAGTTTCCAGATAGTGTAAAGTGAAGGTGCATGCCAGGGATTTTAACTTCAAAAAAGACTGAATAGCTTTGTGCCCATAAACCTTTTACAGCTGACCAGTAATCATCTAGCAGGGACTCACAACCAACAAGCTGGGTACACTATAATGGTCTCCAGTGTCTAGTGTTAGTTATGGCACTGATGGAATTTCAACTAAGGGCATTTATAAGTTGCTCTTAAAGGGGTACTCCGGTGGAAAACTTTTTTTTTTAAATCAACTGGTGCCAGAAAGTTAAACAGATTTGTAAATTACTTCTATAAAAAAAAAATCTTAATCCTTCTAGTACTTATTAGCTGCTGAATACTACAGAGGAAAGTATTTTCTTTTTGGAACACAGAGCTCTCTGCTGACATCATGAGCACATTGCTCTCTGCTGATATCTTTGTCCATTTTAAGAACTGTCCTGAGTAGGAAAAAAAATCCCCATAGCAAACATATGCTGCTCTGTAAAGAGGTATCCTAAAATGGACAGAGGTGTCAGCGGACAGCACTGAGCTCGTGATGTCAGCAGAGAGCTCTGTGTTACAAAAAGAAAATAATTTTCTCTGTAGTATTCAGCAGCTAATAAGTATTGGAAGGATTAAGATTTTTTAATAGAAGTAATGTACATATCTGTTTAACTTTCAGGCACCGGTTGATTTAAAAAAAAAGTTTTCCACTGGAGTACCCCTTTAAAGAGTTAGGGGACACTAGTTAGGAGAGTACCCACTGTAAAACCCCTAAACAAATAGTTCAGGCATGCTGAATGCCACCTCTGCAGTCTGTCTAATATGAGGATATTTAAAAGGGCTATTTAGTAGCTATATTTATGTATTGAATGTAAATGTTATGCTGTTTTGTGGGTGTTACTTTACCTTGACTTGAAAGGGGAAAAAAAGTTACAGGAAAAAATGCATAAGAAAAAATATGGCCATTTGCCACACACGGAGCTACATGTCTTAAATGTAGGTTACTTTACAAAAAAAAGATTTCTGTTGAACCTCTGTTGTTTTGTGCAAACTCTGTTTTTCAGATAGATTGTTGTCTTCCATATTTTCCAATTGTCATGTTTTCACATAGCACATCGTACATTTTGTCTTTATATATAATAAAGTAATTGGCTTACATTACTTTTGTATTGAACATATCTTATTCTCAAGATGCAATTACAGTATAATTGCTACATCTGTATTATCTTTATGTCGAGAACGTACCGTACTAGATCCCAGAAACACGAACACTCATCTTTTAATTAATCCAGAACATCGGTTGCTTAGTATTTCAATATGTAGGTTGTGTATAAATTGTGTTTTACTGCAGATAAGTAGAAAGAGTTTCCAAGGCTTCATGCACATTGGTGTATTACATTTCTGTACAACCTCTGAGGGCACCAATTTGCTTGATCAGATATCACATTATGGAGGTATTTTAGGGGTGGAATACAGCTGTTTCTACCCTCTTTAGGCAAACAGGTTGTTATAATCACAACTGGTGCACCAAACCAATGAGCTCTTTGCTTCTCAGGAAAGTAAAAGGGTTTGTTGGTCAGTGTTTGTTTCACCCTCTACACCCTCATTCTTACTTTTGCGGCACTCACCCACAAGAAACGTAACCACCTTCCTATAGTGCTGAAGCAGGTAGCATATTAACCTTTCTGCCCACACATTAAAGCAGGCTGGCACTAATTGGCAGTAGTTGGGGGCCTACATTAAAAGGAGAAGTCTCATGCCGAAAACGTATCCCCTATCCGGGGAAAAAACGTATCTCCTGTACAGGGCCCCACTCTCCCTGGTAGTGGCATGTTCCGACCCCTGCCCAAAGCGGGGGCTGCCACGCCCCCTTCATATAGCTCTATGGGAGAGCCAAATATAGCCGAACGGCTCTCTGATAGAGATACAGTCATGGCCATAAATGTTGGCACCCCTGAAATTTTTCAAGAAAATGAAGTATTTCTCACAGAAAAGGATTGCAGTAACACATATTTATTCCCTTTGTGTATATTGGAAATAAACCAAAAAAGAAAATTGGACATAATGTCACAGCAAACTCCAAAAATGGGCTGGACAAAATTGTTGGCACCTTTTCAAAATTGTGGAAAAATAAGATTGTTTCAAGCAAGTTTTTCTCCTTAAAACTCACCTGGAGCAAGTAACAGGTGTGTGAAATATAAAAATCACACCTGAAAGCAGATAAAAAGGAGATAAGTTCACTTAGTATTTGCATTGTGTGTCTGTGTGTGCCACACTAAGCATGGACAACAGAAAAAGGACAAGAGAACTGTCTGAGGACTTGAGAACCAAAATTGTTAAAAAAAATATATCAGCAACCTCAAGGTTACAAGTCCATCTCCAGAGATCTAGATATGCCTTTGTCCACAGTGCGCAACATTATGAAGAAGTTTGCAACCCATGGCACTATAGCTAATCTCCCTGGCCGTGGACGGAAGAGAAAAATTTATGAAAGGTGTCTACGCAGGATAGTCCGGATGGTGGATAAGCAACCCCAAACAAGTTCCAAAGATATTCAAGCTGTCCTGCAGGCTCATGGAGCATCAGTGTCAGCGAGAACTATCCGTTGATATTTAAATGAAATTAACTGCTAGGGGACATCTTTGATTGTAGACGTTCGTTTTTCTAATCCTTTCCATCGGGCCCAGTCCGCCAGAAAGACTTCTTCCAGCCAAGGCTCATCTTTGCAGGATCTTAGGCTCCTCACTTTTCTGGACCATCCTTACATATATATATATATATATATATATATATATATATATATATATATTATCTGTCTATAGGGCCCTAAATGGTAATAATGCCTTATACTCTAATTAGCCCCTTCTATTGCTCACACTTTTTTAGGCCTCCTTCTGTACCATCCCAAACTATTTAGTCACCTTCTTTTGACTCCAGTAATACTGCCTCCCTCTATTTTCTCACAATGTTAATATTGCCCCTTTTGTACCCCCTCAAATTAATATTGTCATTTTCAGTGCCCCCTGCAGTTAATATTGCCTGTTTTCATGGCCCCAACAGTTAATATCCCCCTATAATAAAAATTACCTCCTTATGTGCCCCCCCCCCTCGCCGTAGCTCCCACCAGATGCCCTCAGCAAATTCTGTCAGCCAGCAGGAAATCATAGCAAGTCCATAAAGTGAGCAAGTGCCCAGAGCTGTTTCCAGCATGCATCTTCAGACACCAGAGTTTACCGGCGAGCCATGACCGGCAGGCAGCTGTGGCTGCAGGAAAATTAGATCCCCCAGCGATGCCAGGAAGCCTCTGGAGCAGCAAAACAGATGCCATCATTTCCTAGTAATGCCTTTCTTCTCAAGAGTACAGTGAAAAGTGACACCAGCAGAGAGGTAACACTGGATTCATCACCATTCACAGCAGAGAACAGTATCCCCCCCCCCCCTGCCTGTAGAATGACCTCTGAAAAGGTGACTAGTTTATCTACAGGTCCTATTTATTTCTGTCTAAGTTCCATGGGGTTTGCTGTAAAACATATTACATAATGCTGTTGAAAACAGCTAAGGCAAGATGTCAGCCCCCACGATAATGTACAATAAATTAAAAAAGTACAATCAGAAAATAAAAGTAGATTAGAAAAAGAACATGTTTTAGTATCTGACTATAATCAGGAAACAAAATCAGGTGTCATAAAGCTCCCTCTAATACATTGTACCAATTGAGCAGTAATGAGGGACCTTGTTGCTATTCCTTCTAAATTGGTTGATCCAAAATTATACAATGGCAAATTATTTGCGATAAGTATCAAGGGTAATTAATAGCTTTATGGTAACATCCCTAGAATCAGGGATGGTCTAGGGCAGCAAAGGGGTTAATGCCAGTATTCCTGGTAGCCAAGGCACAAAAGGAGTAAACAACTGCACATCTGGTGTCTAGAAGAATACTCGCACCTCTAGGCTCAAGAGTTCTCCTAGGAGCAGGAAGACTGAGACTGGAATTTACAGATATCTCCCCTTTCACACACACCGTAAAACCATGCTTCATGGGAAAATAATAGGTAAATATTTTTTTCTCCAGAAGAAAGAAAGAAGGATCTCTAGAGCCATCTATATGACATAACTTCCTAGCAACAAAGGCATCTCATTCTGCCAAGTAGTACCTTGGAGTGATGAGGGGAAGGTTACTTGAAACAGCTGTATAGAGATCTGAGTGATAATCTCTAATCATTGATTTACATTGAAGCTATCTTTGATAGGTGGCGCTAGAGAGACAGTTTCCGTTCTTCTGGAAGAAAAGGAATTTGTTTAAATATTGGCAAGCAACCTACGTTTTGTCATTGTTGCAAAGCGAGTCTCTCAACCAGTTTGTCTCAAATTATTTAAAATCTGGGCAAAATTTCCCCTGAACTGAAGGCAACACAGATTCTTGACTGGATTTAAACTATACATATTTGTTACTGCCACATCAATGTAAAGATCCAGTTTTATTTATTTTTTTGTTTGTTATATATGGCTGAAAATCTGGGCACACAGCTGCAATGTAATGCATAAGGCAATGTTTCTACTTAAAGTTTTTTTGGGGGAAACTGCCACTGCGTTTTTTGAGGCAAAGCCAGAAGTGGATAAAAAATGTAATGGGGAATATAATGGAAGGATTTATACTTCTCCTTATTGTGGATCCACTGGCTTTGGCTCAAACTTCAGTAGCAGCTTTAAAAAAAAAAAAAAAACTCTCAAGTGGAAACATAGCCTAAGGCTATGTTCACACAATGGAATTTCCGTGCGGAATTCCGCAGGATTCCACATGGACATTCCTCTGCAGCAGATTCTGCTGCATTGTGCACACAGCAGAATTTCTGCGCCAGATGTTTCTGCAGCAGAAATTCCAAAACTGGCTTCTGCAGAAAGAATAGACATCTATGCTTTCTGTGGATTTGCTCGGAAACGCATTGCCGTCTATGAGATAGCTCATTTCTGAGTGGTCTTAGCACCCGCCGGATTATTCAAATGTGCGGAATGTCCGCCCGTGTTTTCTGTGTGGGCAATTTGCACATTTTCCACCGTGTGAACCCGGCCTAAGGAAGACAAGGAGTATCAGTCTAAGCCATTAATTTAAAAAAAGTTTTGCCCCACTTAAAGGAGAACTGCAGCAAAACATTTTTCATTTCCTCTGTGCCCGGGCTGTGAAAAGTAAAACATATCACTGGCTGCTGCCATGTCCTGGCTCGGCCGGTGATAGTCTGAGCGCACTGTCATGTAAGATACCTATGAAGCAGGGAGAAGGCGGGACCCAGCAGGGAGAAGGCGGGGCCAGGCAAAACGCTGAGCCAGTGGCGTAGCGTGGGGGGTGCAGGGGGGGGGGCGGCCTCACCGGGTGCAACATCTGGGGGGGCGCGCTCACACTCGCAGCTCTCTGCCCCTGCCTGGCTCACTCACTCTCTCTGCAGTGCTGGCTGGCGAATCTGATCCGAGCCACCGGGTCGCCGCCCACTGTGGAGGGGGGGGGGTGCCAGGCGTGCGGTGCGGTGGGTGCGAAGAGAGAGCAAGGGGCTATCTGGGGGAGGGACAGTGCAGCGGCCGCCCAGCGCAGCGCGGGAGAGAAGCACACCAGACCAGCCCAGGAAGCAGCAAGAAGAAACTGGCAGCGGTGGCAGGCAGATGACACAGGACAGAGAGGGGGCCAGTGGTGACAGACGCTGCAGGAGGAAAACCTAGGAGGACCTGGAGGAGAAAACCTAGCCTGCTGATTGCTGTGATCGGGTCCGGGACAGCCGGTGAAAAAAAAGGTAGGAGTCATGAGTGACAGGAGTCAGGACTGACTGGAGTAGTACTGGGCTCAGTGGGCTGGCTGTGTAGTGCTAGAAAAGCATCTCCAAAACTGAAGTTTCTTTGGGATGTTCCCAGTCTGCAGGTCAAGACTGGCATGTTGAGCTGACCATATGGATTGAAGTTTGGTTGGTTCAACAGTGACGAGACAGATTTCGATCCATGTGTAGCTGCTCCAGCTCAACATAAGTTGATGTAAGCCAGTGGGTCTAGCAACCTTTAATTTATTTATCAGTATTTTCATAACAAACAATACATGTGCTTAGGGGGTAAGGGTTTATTTAACTAATCTAGTGGAAGAAACTCGAGTGCTAAAATCCATGGGTTAGGGGGCGCAAATTACTTTCCTTGCCCCGGGTGCTGACAACCCACGCTACGCCGCTGCGCTGAGCGCAGTATGAATCACTGAGCCAAGGAACCAGGAAGAAGACCAGCAGCCGGGACGCCGATATCGGCGCAACGGGGGAACATAGGATGGTGAGTTAAAGTTTGTTTTTTCAGTTTTTTCAGCCCGGGCAAAGGGGAAATTAAAAATGTTTTGCCGCAGTTCTCCTTTAAAATCTCCTCTACAAGTTAGACTACCATAAACCTTGGCTATAGTCCCTGATCTTAGCTGCACCAAAAAAGAGTCAGACCAAGATAGTAAAGGGCAAGAAAGCATCACCCATAAGAAATTGACTTAAATTGAATCTGCTCAATCTGTAGGCATTGTGGTATAAAGAAGTAATATGTGAGACAATGTAATCTATAGTGCGAAATAAGGCATGTAAATCTCTGCTGATTGATGGCTAATTAGTGGGCGGTGCTACTCAGTGATTGACAACTTTCTCTATATGTTCAAATACACAAAATTTCCCAGAACTTTGCTTACAGATCATACTGCATTTCAGTGTGACAGGTCCTTTTAAATATAACTTGACAAAATTCATGTGGACATCCATTATAATCATATTATAGTGAAAATATATTTAGGTGGTGACGTGTGTATGCAGCAACCTAAAGACGTGCAAAATCACAGAGGATCATCTGTTTTTTTATACAAAATGGTATTCTTATATATTTGGGAATGGCATTAACTTCCAAGTGATTTGCTAATAGGGCAGCCGAAATGCCGGGAAATCTAATTCCCACCAGCTGCTTTCCCCACCTTGATGTGTGGAAGGCTGTCATAGCAACCCCATTCTCCACTGACAGGATTCTGTTGACAGCAGCGGGGAATTTCATTCTACCATGCCTGCCCTCCCCCAAATCACGTCTGCTTGCAAATGCAAATAGGTGTATGCTTAGGAATTGGTGTTAATGCAATTTCCTACTAGTCCAAAAGAAAAATTATTTGTATTGTCAGTATTTATTAGGGTATTGGTGTAAATGCATTTAACTGTAGCAATGATGTATGGATGTATATACGTTGTCCTCTACATTGGTAGGCCCATACAGTTTGTGTTTCATACATGTATATAGACTAATACGGCTACTCAAATTTACTATATATATATATATATATATATATAGTCATAGTTGTAAATGTTGGCCCTCCTGAACTTTTTCAAGAAAATAAAGTATTTCTCAAGAAAAGGATTGCAGTAACACATGTTTTGCTATACACATGTTTATTCCCTTTGTGTGTATTGGAACTAAACAAAAAAAAAGGGAGGAAAAAAAGGAAATTGGACATAATATCACACCAAACTCCACAAATGGGCTGGGCAAAATGATTGGCACCCTTAACTTAAAGGGGTACTCCGGTCCTTACACATCTTATCCTTTTCCAAAGGATAGGGGATAAGATGCCTGATCGCGGGAGTCCCGCAGCTGGGGATGCCCGCGATCATGCATGCGGCACCCCGTTTGTAATCAGTCCCCAGAGCGTGTTCGCTCCGGGTCTGATTAAGGTCGACCGCAAGGCCGGTGGCGTGTGACGTCACGCCCCCACCCCCGTGTGATGTCACGCTCCGCCCCTCAATGCAAGCCTACGGGAGGGGGCATGATAGCTATCACGCTGCGGGACTCCCGCGATCAGGCATCTTATCCCCTATCCTTTGGATAGGGGATAAGATGTGTAAGCACCGGAGTACCTCTTTAATAGTTGGTTGCACACCCTTTGGAAAAAATAACTGAAATCAGTCGCTTCCTATAACCATCAATAAGCTTCTTACACCTCTCAGCCGGAATGTTGGACCACTCTTTGCAAAATGCTCCAGGTCTCTCTTATTGGAAGGGCGCCTTTTCCCAGCAGCAATTTTAAGATCTCTCCACAGGTGTTCAATGGGATTTAGATCTGGACTTACTGCTGTCCACTTCAGAACTCTCCAGCGCTTTGTTGCCATCCATTTCTGGGTGCTTTTTGACGTATGTTTGGGGTCATTGTCCTGCTGGAAGATCCAAGATCTCTGATGCAAATCCAGCTTTCTGACACTGGGCTGTACAGTGCGACCCAAAATCCGTTGGTAATACTCAGATTTCATGATATTTTGCACACATTCAAGGCACCCAGTGCCAGAGGCAGCAAAACAACCCCAAAACATAATTGAACCTCCACCATATTTCACTGTAGGTACTGTGTTCTTTTCTTTGTAGGCCTCATTCCATTTTTGGTAAACAGTAGAATGATGTGCTTTCCAAAAAAGCTCTATCTTGGTCTCATCTGTCCACAAGACGTTTTCCCAGAAGGATTTTGGCTTACTCAAGTTAATTTTGGCAAAATGTAGTCTTGCTTTTTTATGTCTCTGTGTCAGCAGTGAGGTCCTCCTGGGTCTATTGCCATAGAGCTTCATTTCATTTAAATGTGGAGGGATAGTTTGCGCTGACACTGATGCTCCTTGAGCCTGCAGGACAGCTTGAATATCTTTGGAACTTGTTTGGGGCTGCTTATCCACCATCCGGACTATCCTGCGTTGACACCTTTCATCAATTTTTTCTTCCGTCCACGGCCAGGGAGATTAGCTACAGTTCCATGGGTTGCAAACTTCTTGATATTGTTGCACACTGTGGCAAAGGCAAATTTGGATCTCTGGAGATTGACTTGTAACCTTGAGATTGTTTATATTTTTCCACAATTTTGGTTCTTAAGTCCTCAGACACACAATGCTAAGACTGAGTGAACTTCTCTCCTTTTATCTGCTTTCAGGTGGGATTTTTATATTACCCACACCTGTTACATGCGCTAGGTGAGTTTAAAGGAGCATCACATGCTTGAAACTATCTTATTTTTCCATAATTTTGAAAGGGTGCCAATAATTTTATCCAGACCTTTTTTTGAGTTTGGTGTGACATTATGTGCAATTTCCTTTTTTTCCTCCCTTCTTTGGTTTAGTTCCAATACACACAAAGGGAATAAACATGTGTACAGCAAAACATGTGTTACTGCAATCCTGCAGTTCATTTTCTTGAACAATTTCAGGGGTGCCAACATTTACCGGCCATGACAATATATATATATATATATATATATATATATATATATATATATATATACATATATGTGTGTGTGTGTTTGTGTGTGTGTGTAACACAGTACTTACAGCAAGCTGTATTTATGTTGAAATGAGTTAAATTTGTTCATAGTCTCCGCTCGGATAACTCTTTTTCTAATTATATTAATGGGGGACAGTATGTTTATACTACATATTGGTAATATACACATTTGTACTCTCATATTTTAAAGTAGATGTCCGGTGCACACTTTTTTCATGTTATCCCGTCCGGGCTGCAAAATAAAAGAAAACACACTTTATCTTACCTGCCAACGAGCCCCCGGCGCTCCGGTACAGGTGTTCGGTCCCCGGGCTGTATTCTTCTTACTTCCGGTTAGCCCGACACGTCACACAGAGCTTCAGCCTTCAGCGATGTTCGCCTCGGCCAGTGATAGGCTGAAGCTCCGTGTGACGTGCCGGGCTAACCGGAAGTAAGAAGAATACAGCCCGGGGACCAAACACCTATACCGGAGCGCCAGGGGCTCGTTGGCAGGTAAGATAAAGTGTGTTTTCTTTTATTTTGCAGCCCGGACGGGATAACATGAAAAAAGTGTGCACCGAAGTACTCCTTTAATGATTATGCAAACATTTGCAACAGTTGTGCTGTAATGCAAAAAAAATGTTTTAAAGCAACTTTACTGATAACAAATAAACATGCCCTATACAGTCATATTCTGCAGCTGTATTTAACCCCTTAAGGACTCAGCGTTTTTCCGTTTTTGCATTTAAATTTTTTCGTCATCACCTTCTAAAAATCATAACACTTTCAATTTTGCACATAAAATTCCATATGATGGCTTATTTTTTGCACCACCAATTCTACTTTGCAGTGACATTAGTCACTGTACCAAAAATCCACGGTGAAAGGAAAAAAAAAATAATTGTGCGACAAAATTGAAGAAAACATTTCATTTTGTAACTTTTGGGGTAAAAATTACACCTTATCTTTATTCTGTAGGTCCATATGGTTAAAATGATACCCTACTTATATAGGTTTAATTTTGTCATACTTCTGAAAAAAATCATAACTACATGCAGGAAAATTCATATGTAAAAAATTCTATTCTGACCCCTAAAACTTTTTTATTTTTCTACGTACGGGCCGGTATGAGTGCTAATTTTTTGCGCCGTGTTCTTAAGTTTTTATCGGTACCATGTTCGTATTGATCGGACATTTTGATAATTTTTTATTCATTTTTTAATGATATAAAAAGTGACCAAAAATGCACTATTTTGGACTTTGGAATTTTTTTGCGTGTACGCCATTGACCATGCGGTTTAATTAACAATATATTTTTATAGTTCTGACATTTCTGCACGTGATGATACCACATATGTTTATTTTTATTTACAGTGATTTTTCTTTTTTATGGGTAAAGGGGGGGGGATTCAAACTTTTATTAGGGAAGGGGTTAAATGAACCCCCCCATAGGGGGCTATAACACTGCACACTCTGATCTTTTACACTGATCCCTGCAAAGCCATAGCTTTGCATGGATCAGAGTTATAGGGGGTTGATTGCTCAAGCCTGTAGCTCAAAAAAGGGTGCGACGGAGCAAGGTAAGGGGACCTCCGCTCGCGTCCTAGCTTATCGGGACATCGCAATTTTATCGCGATAGTCCCGATCAGCCCGACTGAGCTGCCGGGAAGCTTTTACTTTAATTTTAGACAGTTAATAGCTATTAAGCCACCGGGAACAACCCGGTATGATTCGGGGTCATGTCGTGACCCCGTTTTCAAAACCGGGACCAGGTTCAGGCCGTACAGGTACACCCTGCATCCTTAAGAGGTTAATTCTACTTGGCCTTTTTCTTTTTGCTAAGCTAAGGAAAGTAAAATGTCGGCTGAATCAAACTACACCGATTTTGTTTGTAGTATGTAACCATGGCGAAACACAGGTCTGACTTAAAGGAGTACTCCAGGGAAGTTAAGAAAAGTAAAAATGCCCGAAAGCAATACCTGTTGTCAGGATCCGGACTAGCGGCTGGTGAGGACACTGGAGGTGGATCCTCTGTGCCAGAGAGGCAATGGCACGGGTCGTACTGGGGGATCGGTTCTAAGAAGTTACTGGTCTTCACCAGAGCCCACCGCAAAGCAGGTATACAATAAGTCCCGGAAGATTTCATTGACAAAGTCTTAAAAAACTGCAGGGGCGTTGCAAAGACCAAATGGCATGACGAGGTATTCAAAGTGGCCATCTCTGGTGTTAAAAGCGGTTTTCCACTCATCTCCTTTACGAATTCTAATGAGGTTATACGCGCCCCTGAGGTCAAGCTTAGTAAAAATCTTTGCTCCGCGCAGACGGTCAAAGAGTTCCGAGATGAGAGACAGAGGGTAGCGGTTCTTTACAGTGATTTTATTGAGGCCGCGGTAGTCAATACAAGGGCATAGTGACCTGTCCTTCTTGGCAACAAGGAAGAATCCTGCTCCGGCAGGAGAAGGCTTCCTGATGAAACCTTTCTTGAGATTCTCCTGAATGTACTCCGTCATGGCCTTAGTTTCTGGATCGGAGAGAGGGTAAATCCTGCCATAGGGCTGTGTGGTACCAGGGAGCAAGTCAATAGGACAGTCGTAGGGCCTATGTGGTGGTAAGGCCTCTGCCTGCTTCTTGCAAAAGATGTCAGAAAAGTCCTGATAGGCCTTCGGAAGGCCGAGCAATGGAGAAGCGATGGAGACTTGGCTAGTAGGTACCGACTTAAGGCAACATGTGTGGCAGGAAGAGCCCCAGGATTTAATGTCCCCAATGGTCCAGTCAAGGGTAGGAGAGTGACGCTGGAGCCAGGGCAAGCCTAGAAGGATGTCAGAGGTGCAGTTTGGCAGAACAAAAAATTCTATAGTTTCTTGAAGGAGAACCCCCACGGTCATGTGCAAGGGTTCTGTGCGGTAACACACGGTGCAATTCAGGTTTTCTCCATTAACCGAAGAAATGAAGAAGGGCTTGACGAGACGGATAACCGGGTTGTTAAACTGGTTGATGAAGGAGGCTTTAATGAAGTTTCCTGCTGAACCAGAGTCCAAGAAGGCCTCCACAGAGAAGGAGGCTTTAGCGGCTGGAGAAACCCGTACTGGAATAATCAGGTGTGGAGAGGAAGAATTGACACCCAGTGACGCCTCTCCCACATTCACTAGGTGCGAGCGTTTCCCTGGCGCTGAGGACGAAGAGGTCAGTCCTTTAAGAAATGTTCAGAGCTTGCACAGTATAGGCATAAGTTCTCGTTCCTCCGGCGAGTCCTTTCTTTCTGGGTCAGGCGAGACCGGTCCACTTGCATGGCCTCCTCAGCAGGAGGCACAGTAACAGGCTGCAATGGATGCTGGAAGAGAGGAGCCAGGCATGGGTTACGCCTGGTGCGAACAAGATTTTTCTCCTGGCGGAGCTCCTGATGTCTTTCAATGTAGCGTATATCAATGCGGGCAGCCAAATGGATAAGTTCAGTCAGGTAGGAGGGTATCTCTCGTGCGGCCAGACAATGCTTAATGTGGCTGGATAAACCTTTTTTAAAGGTCGCGCAGAGGGCCTCATTGTTCCAGGCCAACTCATGGGCCAAGTACGGAATTGTACAGCATATTCGCCCTTGGAGTCTCCTTGGACAGGGTTCAACAAGGCTGTTTCCGTGGATGAGGCACGGGCAGGTTCCTCAAAGACACTGCGGACTTCAGAAAAGAAGGACAAAACGGAGGCAGTAGCAGGATCGTTGCGGTCCCAGAGCGGCGTGGCCCAGGCCAAGGCCTTCCCAGATAGTAAACAGACCACAAACGCCACCTTAGACCGTTCTGTGGGGAACTGGTCCGACAACATCTCCAGGTGCAGGGAACATTGGGACAGGAATCCCCAGCACCTCTTAGAGTCCCCGTCAAACTTATCCGGGAGAGTGCTTGCCTGGAGAACACGTGGTGGTGCGCAAGTTAGAGGAACTGAGGGGCGCATGTGCAGGGACCTGTGTGTCAATCACACAGCGGTCTGAGCGCTGACACAGGCTGGGCGTGCAGGCAGCGGGGCATAGCGTACCTCGCGCCACACCTATCCGACTGTGTGTGGCTGTGATCAAAGGCATTTTTGGGGGGTGATAAAAGCCTGCAAAAATAAGGTAAAAACAATGCTGCACACACCATCTGCACACAGTACAAAGGCTGTGTGTAGGTTATAGCACCCAGAGTTCATGACAGTTGTGCTTTAAAGGGGTATTCCAGGCAAAAACTTTTTTTTATATATCAACTGGCTCCGGAAAGTTAAACAGATTTGTAAATTACTTCTATTAAAAAATCTTAATCCTTTCTGAAGTTTTCTGTCTAACTGCTCAATGATGATGTCACGTCCCGGGAGCTGTGCATGCTGGGAGAATATCCCCATAGGAACTGCACAGCTCCTGGGACGTGAGTCATCAGAGAGCAGTTAGACAGAAAACAACAACTCAACTTCAGAAGCTAATAACTATTGGAAGGATTAAGATTTTTTAATTGAGGTAATTTACAAATCTAGTAAATAAAGAAAAAAGGTGTCCTGCACTCACCGCTTCTATCCAGGTAATCCTGCTCCCATCTCGGGTCACGACTCGAACACGGAAGACATGGGTTGTGGAGCGCTCAGAGGCGGAGGCCGGATGAAGCGCATTCCTATGCGTGAAACCGCCGGCAGTCGCCTCTGAGCGCTCCACAACCCATGTCTTCCGTGTTCGAGTCGTGACCCGAGATGGGAGCAGGATTACCTGGATAGAAGCGGTGAGTGCAGGACACCTTTTTTCTTTATTTACTACATTTTAGTGACTACGGTCTTTATTGTCCTAGCACCTCCGTTGCCAGGGTGGATTTCCAGTCTAGCGGGACGCCGTCTCCATCTCGTGGTCTTAGGAGGCCAAAGGTATCGGTGCCACTGTTGTTTCTTGTTTACTTCTAGTAATTTACAAATCTGTTTAACTTTCCGGAGCCAGTTGATATATTAAAAAAAAGTTTTGGCCTGGAATACCCCTTTAAGGGTATTAAAAAATTGGTTGGACTAAGCAAAGCATTTTGTCAAATCTGCCCTATTTTTCTCAAGTTTTGCATATTGGCTTACTTGTACAAATGATTAAATTAAAATATCATTATGTGGGATCTGTTACATTTATCCTCTTATTTTTATTACCCTCCTTGCCATCTCCTAATATGTTGTATCCACCTCATGTTATACAATATTTTACTAAAGCAGAATGCAGTGAATCCGCACAGCAATGCCTTTTGTTTTATCTGTAGTTTTTGGAGCTTACGAGTCTATCGTGCTCACTATTTAAAATGTAAGCACTTCTGCCAGCACTTAAAAAGCATATTACCTTAATCACAATTTACACTCAAAGGCTGAAATGAATGATTTTTATCAAAAAGTACCCGAGGAGCCATGCACATTTATTAGCCATGTAAACCACATTACCGGCAGGAGGTATTTAATGTAAGGTGGGTAGATGACAAGGTTCATTGAGCAGGTAGTTTATACCACTTAACACCATCAAGAGTGTGCTGCTGTTATTAACATGGCAGGGGATCTCCAATGTTCTCTTAATGAGAATGATAGTGATGAGTGAAATGGGACCCTTTTGCTCTGTGGAGAGTTGTATAGATTGAGAAGTGTTTGCCACTGGGCACAGCTATCCTGCTGTTTGATAAACTTAGTTCCTGGTTCACGGTGCTGCCTACTAAAGTGCATAATGTTTCCAAGGCTATTAAGTTGAATTATTTCCTGCAGTTGTCTCATTCCAATAATTTGGTTTCCCATGGACAAAAACCCACACCCAGAAACAACCGCCAGACCAAGAATTTCTAATAATAGTAGGAATGTTATATTTTACTAGCTGACTGGAAATGATACTGCAGGATTAAAGGCACATCGACTCCTTTTTAAATCTGTTCCACGTCATTTATGCCATTCTGTTTATCTGGAAATATTATTAGTATTAGGGTTTGATTTTTTTATATAGTTCTATGACAATTAATGTGCTAGAAAAATAAAAGGTAAAACACAGTACAAGTACATATATATATAGTTCAATTATAACAAGCTTAGATCACCAAGCTTCTAGAGGAATCTTCTAGTGGTGGCCTTTTTTGGTCAGTGGACAATGTTATTGATTTCCAATGCAGTTTATATGGCAGCTTTCTCAGATATTGTGCATTTATCCGGGCTGGGATTATGTATTAAATGGGAGCACTAGGGATGACTGATGTGGAAAAGGACTTGGGAGTCTTAGTTAACAGTAAATTTAGCTGTAGTGACCAGTGTCGGGCAGCTGCGACCAAGGCAAATAAAATCATGGGGTGCATCAATAGGGGCAAAGATGCCCACAACAAGGAAATAATTCTACCGCTGTACAAATCACTAGTCAGACCACACATGGAATACTGTGTACAGTACTTGGCACCAGTGTACAAGAAAGATATAGTGGAGCTGGAGAGGGTTCAAAGATGGGCAACTACAGTACCCAGAAAGATTAGCAGAATTGGGGTTATTTAGTTTAGAAAAGAGAAGGCTTAGGGGAGACCTAATAACTATGTATAAATACATCAGGGGACAGTACAGAGATCTCTCTCATGATCTATTTATACCCAGGACTGTATCTATAACAAGGGGGCATCCTCTATGTCTAGAGGAAAGAAGGTTTCTACACCAGCACAGACGGGGGTTCTTTACTGTAAGAGCAGTGAGACTGTGGAATTCTCTGCCTGAGGAGGTGGTCATGGTGAACTCTGTAAAAGAGTTCAAAAAGGGGCTGGATGCATTTTTGGAGAGTAATAACATTGCTGGTTATGTATACTAGATTTATATGGACAGAACATTGATTATTCTGATGCCATATTTGGAGTCTTGAAGGAATTTTTACCTCTAGTATGACAGTTTTTTGCCTTCCTCTGGATCAACTCAGTAGGGACCCATTAGGATTATAGGATGAACTTGATGGACTCTGGTCTTTTTTCAACCTTATGAACTATGATACTATGAAAGGTACAATTTCATAAAGAATGGTCTTATGCATAGTTGCAGTAAAAATGGACAGAAGCTCCATCCCTTAGATTCACTTTTGACTAGCTGGAGAAAAGATGGTGCAGGAAAATGTAAATTAAGATAGTACAAACTCTGAAGTGTTTTTTTGGTATGTATGCTCGACTTGTCAGTTATCTCCTTTATTGGCAGTGTCTGATCATGTGTGGCTATAAGTTGTCTGGTGACATTTTATATGGTGATTGCGATGACAGTATGTTAATAAATACTTGGAAAGTATGGATTATGTTTGTATTCCTCTTCTCAATAGGAATTATTTAATAAAAGGCAAGCGTGGCACACCTCCAAATTTGGAGGAAGTACAGTGTGCCATAACATATAATGGGACATTTATTAGTGGGTAGAAGAGGGAAAACGTCCAAGACTCAAGGGTTCTGGCAGTCTGGGTTTTTCCAAAACACAACTGGCTCACCTTCTGCCTTAGGCCATGTTCACACGTCTGAATTTCCATATCAAATTCCAATGCAGGGATTCCGCTGTAGCAGAGTCCCATTTAATTCAACAGGATTTTTCCGTACTGTGCACACGGCAGAATTTCCTTGCCAGATGTTTCTGGCATGGAAATTCCAATTTCCATGTCTGCAGAAAGAATGAACACATCCATTCTTTCTGCGGACTCCGCACAGAATGCATAGCCATCTATGAGGCGGCGCATTCCCATTCAGTCCTAGCGCCGGCATATTATGCTTGCACCCGCAGTTTGCTGAATGTCTGCACACAGATTTTTTGTGCAGACATTCTGTAATGTGAACATAGCCTTACACTCTCAGTTATCTACCCACTAATATTATGTTTCTATTTGACTTGTTTAGATTTCTTGACACAGTAACATAGATATGTGCATGTATAACAGAAGAATGATCTCAGCTTATAGTAATCAGATGTTGTAATTCTATGGTGAGACAAGTGCTACATATTGCAGTTACCCTCCAGATATTCAGATATCTGAGTGCTAATGATATTTATAGGCTATTACACCATGTTTTGTAAGCAATGACATTAAAGCCCCATTTTATTCCCACCCTTACATGCAGGATTTCCTATAAAAAATACAATTGAGCATTGAACTAAACAGCATGCCCTCTTGTCATCATTCGTGTGTGTCTTGATACTTGTTGTTATAAATGGACATTTATGGGCATTATGTAACACAAGCAGTGATTTGAAATTGATATACAATATATAAGTATCCCCTTTTTTTCCCAGGAACATGCATTTATTTAAGTATTCCTACCAGGACATGATTCTGACCTCCAAAGCTGTGAGAAGAATATAATCTTATCCTGAGGAGATCAGAAAGTGTTGCTTTGTTAGAATGTATTATTCTTTCCTGCAGCGAATTTCTTGTCGTCCTTTCAGAATGTCTTTACAATATGTGTCTGTTCAGCCAGTGTACATTGTCCTACTATGCAGCACACTAAACAAGGTAGGGAAAGTATGGATTTTCACTCCTTGCGGTGGTCATGCTTGAATACTTGCCCTAGAGGAGAAATATTTCTGCAATAGAATAGTTTTAAAAGCTTTCCTTCTTTCAATTTATACTGTATTATTTATGGCTCTGAATGGATGCTAGATATATCAAAAGCTGGTCAATTTCCCTTGTAATTCAAATATGAACTATAGGTTATGAGTGATAGCGAAGAAGGAAAAAGAGAATACTACAAAGTGAACAAGCAGAGGTGCTAAATAAATTGAGCAGTATTGTCCTTTTTATTGCAAACTGCACTATAGTCTAACTTTTAAATTGATATTTGTTGTATGGCTGCCTGGGCAGACTTTTGGCATCCGAAAATGGTTGTGCATCTGTTGGGTACCTAGACACTGTACTGTAAACTCAGCACGTTATAGACACCCCAGATATGGCCCTTGGCTTTATTAAAGTCCCTGAGTAATATATTTAATATTCCTTATAAGTGTTTGCAATAGGAAATTGGTTATATGTGTGCCATCTTACTCCATGATGGTTAATATAAAATATGGAAATGGATGGGCACAAGTCTGAGGTACACTGGGGCTACAATGCTTCTCATACACAGTACAACCACTTTTTAAAATGTCATGAAACTACATTCCCTAGACACAATGCCAAGGCAACCATTCCTGTTAAATAAAGTTCCAGCAAAACTTCATGCCCTAGATACAATTCTATGACAATTGCATGCCTTTAGGGGTAAGTAGCTTTGCTGGCACTTTATGAACCTACAATACCAGGACAACCACCTGTCTGTTATTTGTGGTGCCAGGAATGCCAATTCCTTACACTATGAAGTACTAGGACAACCACATTCACTATTGTCTACTCCAAGACCAATCCATATCTATCTGTCTTTCTTCTGTTTATTTCACCATCTTGTGATCTACCCATATTATGTGTTTTGTGTATGGCCCTATGTCTGGCACAATGTGTGGTACAATCTTGTACATTGGGCTGATATAAATATATACATACACATAGTGTACATAAGAACAACCGACAAGTTGCAGCATGATAAAACATCTGCAAAGCTCATTTCTTTTCCAGGGCCAATCACAGCACTTCATGACTTCCTACTGAATTCCTATGATATGATTCAGCCCATTGTTTACATTCATCAGACAATGCTCTAATTCTCCGATTGTTTGGTTAATCTAGGATTAAAATAAATATTGTCAAGCTTGCAATTTCTTGGCCAGGAAAAATTATAGGAGCCATCACCGTCCTATTATCCTAATTGTTTTGCAATAATGTGATTGGTTAAACAGCCTTTGATGGTGGAAAGGAAAGATGAACCCAGCATATTGCATTACAAATCAATAATGCCTCTGAAGCCATACTTCCTAAAAGCACCAATCTGTGTTGCTTCACTTCCTGTGTTAAACATCACAAATGTTTGTAGTTTAAAGCAGGCAAGTCTTCTAAAGATAGCTGTGTGACATTTCTGATACAATAAAGCCTAAAGACTTCAATGTGATGCATGCGAGAAAGCAAAATCTAGTTTGCTGAGTCTAACGTTGCTTGTATTGAGCTGCCAAGGTAGAGGTTTTGTGAAAATACATTATTGGAAGTGAGGGGAGGGGGCGCTGCATTTTATTCCTTGTAATTTATTACCACTTTACCAGTTTGTCTGTTGCTATTATGTTTGTATGAATGCCTGAACATATTGTATCTGGCTTTAGACGTGGTGTTTTAGGGGAAAAATGCACACTGTGTAATATCACAAACGCCGTGTACTTCTGCTAAAACAAGCAGGTTCACCAGCTTGTCAACTTTAATGAAAGGCCAAGCTTGTCATTTTTCAGATGGCTTCACTATTAATGGGTTTTGACAGTGTACTCATTGCAGGTCAGAGGTAAAATTCCTAAGTAGAAATTAATCCCACAGAGTACAGTGGGCAATGCTTCTTCCCCTGACCTAACTCAAGAAATTCTGATCTTGCAGGAAGCAAAGGCTTTTCATTGTTCCTTCTTATGCTTTCCTGGGCCGAGAGTAAGGCTGCTAGATCGATTCATACAAGTAATATTTTGTAGTTATCAGGCCTTACACACATAACATATATACATATATATATATATATATATATATATATATGTATATATACATCGTATTTTTCGCCGTATAAGACGCACTTTTTCTTCCCCAAAACTGGGGGGGGGGGAAGTTGGTGCGTCTTATATGGCAAATACATGTCATATCGCGGCGGTCCCTGTGGCCATCAACGGCCAGGACCCGCGGCTAATACAGGACATCACCGATCGCGGTGATGCCCTATATTAACCCTTCAGACGGGGCGATAAAAGCTGACCACCGCGTCTGAAGCGAAAGTGACACTAACCCGGCTGCTCAGTCGTACTGTTCGGGACCGCCGCGGTGAAATTGTGGCATCCCAAACAGCTTACAGGACACCGGGACAGTCCTTATCTGCCTCCTTGGTGTTTGCTCCGTGTCGGGATCCCCTGCATGACCGGCGCTCTCCTTCGACATCATCACGACGTGCGCGTGCCGTCCCGTCAATAGGAGAGGGGTGCGTAGCGGCGTGCGTAGCGACATGACAGCGGTGACGGAGAGCAAGCAGAGACATTCCGGAGCGACGGGGACACCCTGGGGACGTGGCGACAGCGATGGAGAGCGACTTCTAGGGCAGCGGTGACGAGCGGTGACAGGTCCGGAGCGGCGGGGACACATGAGTACTACCTCCTATACCAGTGGTCTTCAACCTGCGGACCTCCAGATGTTGCAAAACTACAACTCCCAGCATGCCCGGACAGCCAACGGCTGTCCGGGCATGCTTGGAGTTGTAGTTTTGCTACATCTGGAGGTCCGCAGGTTGAAGATCACTGTCCTATACTTTACATTGTATTTGGTTCAGAATCTTTTTTTTCTAGATTTTGCACCTTTAAAATTGGGTGCGTCTCATATGCCAGAGTGTCTTATAGGGCGGAAAAAATTGTATATAGGCAGCTGTATTCTCCAACTACAAAAGTGGGGCTTTATATATAAATAATTGTTATGTATGATACTCACATATATCATACATTTATTCTCGTTACTTCAATCAGAGAGAGGATACCTGGAGTATTCATGAATTAAGCAATGGCCTTACCAACTATGGAACCTGTGCAGGTGCAAGAAAGCAAACAGAAAATGTGTTTTCAATGAATGTCATCCACGTAACTTCCTCTACTACTGCTTGATCAAGTCTATGGATGGAGCTGCACTTTATTCTAAATGTAAAAATTATTTGTGATCTGCCTTAAAGGGGTGATCCAGGAATCGAAAACAGACCTGTTTTCTTTCAAAGACCGCTTCCTGTCTGTCTCTTCTTTGGGTGTGGTATTACAACTTGGCTTCATTCACTTCAATGGAACTGAGCTGAAGAACCACACCCAACCTGGAGACAGACAGGGACCAGTCAAATGATCTCTGTTTTTCGATTCCTGGATAACCCCTTTAACATTAAAACCACCAACCCAATACTGTGTACATTCTCCTTCTGCCACCAAAACACCTCTAACTTGTCAAGAGATAGACTGCACATAAACTCTAAAGGTCTTCTATAGAATATCATACCAAGGTACTAGTAGTAGCAGTGTATGCAGTGTGACAGGGCACTTTATCCTACTGTAAGAGGTCATTATTATTTGGTGTACTGTTGCCATTAAGAGGTGGACTTGGTCTGCAACAATGTTTAGGTAGGTGATACATGTTAAAGTAACATCTACATGAATCCCCAGTGGAACATTGCCTAAAGCCGCACACAGCTTTTCACAGCTTGCTTGCATCCTACTGCCATGTCTTTTCCAGGTAAAAGACACATATGCACCTGACGGTCTGCATGATGTCAATGAAAACATGATTCAGCGGAAGAGGACACCTCACCTTTATCATTGTTTCATGGTCCAGCTCTGATGCTTATGTGGCCAATGAAGGCACTTTTAGTAGTAGATGTATCAGCAAGGCACATGAGCTGTCTGTTGTTATACGATGCAGTGTTTCTTTAGTCACTTTTTTTTTTTATAATAGCCGGCATGATTTTCAGGATTTCATGCTACAATAGTTCTTCTGTGGGATAACAGCAAACAGGCTAGCGCATTGATGAGGGTTGTAAGACCCTATGGCTGGTTCACCAGTAGTCCTTCCTTTTTTTAGGTACCGAGTCCCTGCATAGCAAGAAAAAAATTTTTTGGGAGATGTTCTGCCATAGTTGTCTAGTCATGACAATTTGGCCCATGTCAAAGTAGCTCATATCCCTATGCTTGTCCATTTTACACGTCTTCCAACACATTAACTTCAAGAGACTGACTATTCAGGGTAATATATCCCACCCCCTTACATCTGCCAATGTAACAAAATAATTGGTATATTCATGTTAACCATCTGTTACAGCATTATGTTATAATTTCCTACATTGAATACGATGTAGTTCCCCAATATTGCAGCTATGAGTTTGTATTCCTAAAATATCACTTTCTACATTAGCATACAATTTAACAATCCATATAGGTAATATTTAAAAGAGTATTAAACCCCTGGTTTTCCCAGCAGTGCTAAATATGAAGAATTGATTTCACATGTTGTTAGTGATAGAAATCTGCAAATAATTTGGAATACATTAGTTTACAGATGTGTTGGATAATATGGGGTTGTACAAGGCATAAAAGACGCCACATGGAGACTTATCATAATTCTTTTCCATGCATGCATTTCTTTGGAAGGAAATTGATAATATCACCATATTTAAGCACACAGATGCTTTGTTGTGTTCATAAGGAATTTTCTTTTTTTTCTTGACTCAGACATTAATTTGAAAAAAGTAAATGCATGCATCCCAGAGAGCAGACTACAAATGACTACAAATGATTTGTTTCCTTCAACTGATGGAGGGCATTGTAATGGGGATTTATATTTGTATACTAAATTTCCTAACAATAAAATATGCTAATACATATTACCACTAATATGTAAAATGATTTCTGAAACATTAATATACACTTAGAGGAGGTTTTATGAAGCCTCTACTGTGTTTTGGTTTAGAAAAGTTCTGTTTTGTGCAGAATTGTGTGACTTTTTACAAATTTGCTATAAATCCACTAAGTGGGTGGGACAAGAGGAAAAAGCATGGCCTCCTGTGTTCGCCAGAATTGCTAAAATGTATGGCTGCAAACAGTAAGTTTTAGCTGAATCTAAGCTAGCACTAGCTGGCAAAGATTTCACGCTAAGGCGTATGGGCAGTTACAAATGTGTCTGCGCCCCTTAAAGTAGGAGCTACTGATATGATTTGATATAGATTGGTGTGTAAATCACCTGTCTTTAGTAAATCTGGTAAATAACCTACAGAAACCTGCCAATAATTGTAGTACACATACACAGATATAACCAGAATAAATATTTATTAACAATTAGTCCAAAAATTACAATGCACAAACCCCCTTAAAATACAGATACCCATAAGACATGATTAAAAAAAGAAGTGGTGGGGGAAAATCATCATATATACCATGTGTAAGACAGCAGCCCTAGTATCCAATCATCTACAGCATAAATATAGAAAATGATGCAACAATGTTGGTATTCAGTATTCTCTAATGTAAATGAAAATATTTATATAATGCAACCCAAAAATGGTATAAAGTGCATCTAGTTATATATCAAGGGTTGCCAATATATTATATATAAGAAGCATATACATCATTGTCATGAACAATATTCTTAATGACATACACTGCAGTGTATAACAGTGCAACAATCCATATACCGATGTCACCTATGTTTGCTATATACCCCTCCACTATAAAGTTGTAGGTTAAATCATGACAGGTAACATACAAGTAATGAGCAAACTGCATATGATGAATGGGGCACATAAAGTTATACCAAAAAAACAGTGGTTTGAAAATACAGACCAATATGAGCAAGGCTGCGGCCCAGAATGTTACCCCCACCTCCCACTCCAACGCGTTTCGCCTAGCTTTATCTAGGAGTAGTGAGGTGGGAGAGACTGAACAATATATATAGGGACTGGATTAAGTAGCTAGCCAATCATTCTACAAATTAGTGGCGCTGAATGAATGCATTCCCACTGTGCGATGCTCACCACAGTCCCCGCGGCGCCGAAAGCCACCCATCCTCCATCTCTCTCGGCAGAGCCATACGACAGAGGAAGGGATGGCCGCTGGTGCCAGGAACTCAGAGCATGCGCACGTAAGTGCTTAGCTCCACCCAGCCATCACCGGGTAGGGAAAGTATGCCCTTTCCCCCACGCTGTGAACAATGGACATGTGAACAGAGTCTTTACCGCAAAGGGACATTTTTCACATGACCATTGTTCACAGCGGGGGGTAAGGGCATACTTTCCCTACCCAGTGATGGAGGCCATCCACACCTCTGTCAAATGACGCTGCTTCCGGTGGCCGAGTGAGATGGAGGATGGGCGGCACCTGGCGCCGCGGAACTGCGGTGAGCATCGCGCAGTAAGCGGTGCATTAATTCGGTGCCACTAATTTGTAGAATGATTGTCTATCCACTTAATCCAGTCCCTATATATATTGTTCACTCTCTCCGACCTCACTACTCCTAGATAAAGCTAGGCGAAACGCGTCAGAGTGTGAGGTGGGGGAACATCCTGGGCCGCAACCTTCCTTTTATTGGTCTGTATTTTCATACTGCTGTCTACTTGGTTTAACTTTATGTGCCCCATTCATCATATGCAGTTTGCTCATTACCTGCCATGATTTAACCTACTACTTTATAGTGGATAGGTATATAGCAAACATAGGTGACATCAGAATATGGATTGTTGCACTCGTATTCACTTCAGTGCATGCATGTCATTAAGAATATTGTTCATGACAATGATGCATATGCTTCTTATATAATATATTGGCAACCCTTGAGATATAACTAGATGAACTTTATACCATTTTTGGGTTGCATTATATAAATATTATCATTTACATTAGAGTATATTGAATACCAACATTGTTGCACGAGTCACTTTATTTGATTTCTATATTTATGGTGTAGATTATTGGATAGGGCTGCAGTCTTACACATGGTATATATGATGATGTTCCCCCACACTTCTTATTTTAATCATGTCTTATGTGTCTATATTTTAGGGGGGGTTGTGCATTGTCATTTTTGGATTAATTGTTAATAAAGATTTATTTTGGTTATATCTGTGTATGTGTACTACATTTATTGGCAGAATTCTGTAGGTTATTTATTTGATTAACTACCTAGCCAATTATCTTTGAGTATTTACTCTGATACATGAAGTGGAATGTCCTATATTTCTGTAGGTTGAAGCTTTAGTAAATCTAGGTCTTAATGTTTTTGGGATTCTTTTGCATTGTTAACAGATCAACTCAGGTACTTGTATAAAGCATGATTGGTCATTGAATGATCATATGAGGGCTGCTTGTACCAGTTAAGAGCTTTCAGAGTAAACTTTTTTTTCAAGGGTAGATTTTCGCCAGAACAAACAATCCTAAGAGTTTTCCTTCCCGATGATTGCCCCATGTAAAATCCCCTATGATCAGCTGACATGATCAGACATTGGATTATCATATCTTTTATGAAGCTCCAAAATATTTTTTCTTCAGCAGCTTATCTCCCTATGTAAACAGAAGATGTGCTGCCAACAATAATGGAGGTGAATGGCTGCAAAAAGGATTAACAAATTGTTTATTAGCCTGTTTGTTCCCAAAAATCAGCCTGCTTAAAAGAACCTTTTGACTTGTGATGAATTATTTGGCATGTAGTGGATCGTGCTTGTTGCAGGCAACAATCTGCCTGTGTATACGGACTTGCAAACTATAACAGCAGTCAGTCTAATGACAGAAGTATGGATGGAAAGTTGAAAAAATAAAATCGGGAGCCTGGAGAACCGAACTACTGGATTGAATTGCTGAAGCCCAACAAACACGGGTGCTTCAATGTATTCATCATTTTTCTGTGTGGAAAGATCCAGTTGTGCTGTTAAAATTGCTCAGAAGCTCATGTTGCTGTAACACCCTTTTAACATTGTAACAAATTAAATTTTCAAGAATATATTGGGATCTCCTGATAGATCTCTGAAAGGTCCTTTGTAGATTACTTTAAATGGGTATTCCGGCTTTATATATCTTATCCCCTATCGAAAGGATAGGGGATAAGATGTATGATCTCGGTGCAACCGCGATCTCGGTGCAACCCCTGGGATTCTGTGCCGGGCGCTGCCTCCATGACATGGAAGTGACGTCACGGCTATGCCCCCTAGTGACATTATGCCATGCCCCCTCCATTCATGTCGATGGGAGTGGGCGTGACAGCTGTCACACCCCCCTTCCATTTACATGAATGGAGGGGGTGTGGCTTGACAACACTAGGGGGCATGGCCATGATGTCACATCCCCATCTCGGAGGCAGCACCTGGCACAGAATGCTGGGGGCTGCACAGTAATCGTGGGGGTCCCTAGGATAGGGGATAAGATGTATAAAGCTGGAATACCCCTTTAAGTTGACCATATACTAGAGGTTTTAGTTTTCTATTTCTAAACAGATTGATTTTTATAGCTGTGAAGATAGTTGCTCTGGATGACAACACCACAAGTTAAGATGAAAAATTTAAGATCTATTGTTTTGCACAAAGAAGTGTTACCAATGTCTAAAATTACTGAAATAGTCCAGCACATCATATCAGTTTTTACACAAAGCAGTCTTGTTGTCCATTTCTAGCACGTTCTTATGTTAAACAGGTGGCAAAAAGGGAAAAAGGGTGAAAGGTGGCAAAAGTTGTCAAAATCAGTCATAATGGATGACAAAAATGACCAGTGTATGGTCTGCTTTTATTCAGCTATTAGGACTCACACATCCTTTCCTCCTCTGCTCCAATAAAGATGTTCTTCTGTGAAAAGGCTTTAATATGCTGTGTATATACTATCTCTTTTTCATTCTTTGTAATATATGTGTAGAATATGTGCACAAAAATCATACAAAAAAAAAAAATCCCAACTCAGTAGATCTCTACTTCTTCAAGGTTGCTTACCTCTGATCTAAAGAATCTTTCATGTTGACATTTCTTAGACTGCCTAGTTTGATATCTTTTAAACACAGCAGTTAAATGCTGTTAAATACGTATTCTTCTGCTTGGTCTCAGACATCATAGAGCCATTGACTTAATACTCCATCCGTGCATTTATCATGCTAGTGCAAGAGCCAAGCAATTGGATGACTTTGAAATGCCTCCTCAGATATCAAAGCCTGTGACCTTTTTTTTAGCAGACTAACAGGTCATTTGATGCCTCAGATAAATGTATTGACCTGCAACAAATGTCCAGACACAGATCATGTTTAGTGGACGGTAAATCAAGACTATTGCTGTTTTACATAGCTCTGTAGAGGGTGGCATTATTATCCTTTTTGTATAAATAATAAATTAAAAGCTCCCATTTTCATCTATGAAAAGTACAGAACGACAGGCTGTAGCTGCAGGTTTCAAAGTTTCATACAGAGTTGTGGGACTTTTCTGTAGTAAAATGAAACTGTACATGCACACAGATTATCTAGTTGCCTTAAGCAAACATAACTTTAGTTAAAATGTTGTTAAACATTTACGTGGTTTATGAAAATGTTTCAGTGTTACAGCAGAAGATACCTGCGAGATTAAAGGGTTTGCCACCCGGTTTTTCTCATACTCTCGGGGTATACATTAGAATCCTGTCAAAAAAGGTTGCCAGTGTATAAGATGGTATAATGACAGAAAACTCATTGGCCCAGTTTTATTAATCTGTCTGAGACAAAAATCTGACATTTTTTGTCTCAGACAGATTGCAACCAATCACAGCTCAGCTTTTATTTTACCACAGCAATTTGAGAAATGAAAGATGAGCTTAGAATAGTTGCCATCTGTCTAAAACAGAAATCAGACACATTTTGTCTCACACCTTAGGCCCTTAACTTAGATAAACCAAACGTAGTCAACTAGTGAACAGCAGACCGCGCTTTTCAGTCTGGCAAAATAAACTTACAGTATACATTCAGAAAAAAGACACTATAAACATTTCTTTTTCTCACCAACACCTCCTGCTAAATTCTGCTACAAGTGTTTTAATGGACTTAATATAGTCACTAGTTACACACGTTCGGTCCATTTAACTCAATAGGCCTGCCGCCAGCATGTCATTGTATAGGTATATATAGCCAACCTTTTTTGACCGTTTGCCAATGTATACCCATAGCATGTGGTTAAAATGTAATGTGAACATAGCCTTACTCTTTTAGACATGACGTGTTTGCTCTGGATTTGCAGTAGTTTACAGTAAAACTTCATCCACATCTACTAGAAATATTCTACATGCAAATGAAAGCATGCTGGAGATTTTCACATCTGCAATATGATCATTCTGTTGAGTAAACACGACAAATTTTCACTGCAGGTTTTACTCTTTTCAGTGTATAAAGTAACACGTATCTTTTGATGCAGATTTATTGTGCATTTTTGTCAAAGACTGCAGCAAAATTTATCTGATATGTCTGGACCTGGCCTATGGGCTTATTTACACGTGGGGGTTTTCTGGCATGTTTGCAATAATTATTGAAAAATTTAATGCACACTATCTAAAATGAAATGTACAAAGAGATCATGTAAACAAGGTTTATCTTGTGGCAACCACTTTAGATGGGATCAGAATTGAATATTCTTTCCCTGGTTAGACAATCTACATTTTTCCAACTCTTTAGGGTACAAAACACTATTTTCTAAAGTGTTAATTAAACAATATAATATATATATACATATATACATACAACATATATAAAAAATTCACTACAAATAATTACCCTTTATAGGACATTAAACCAAAGGTAGTTTTAAAACCCATAGCAAACAATTATCATTTCATGACCAAGCCACCCCAGGGCAGAAATATTTTGTCAAACTTAGGCTTCTCACACTTTCTTGCATCAGAACCAATCCCTCCTAACATTCTCCTCTTTGGAGGGGTACAACACTGGTTTTCAGTGACGTTAACATATCATAATTAGACATGAGCGGCATTGCCCATATTCGAATTTGCAATATTTTGCGAATATATAGACACATATTTGTCCTATATTAGTGAATTTCTTAATATTTGCATATTCACATATTCACGTATTTGAGGAAATAAACAGTGAGGGGGTGGGCAACTTTACTTTGGTTGCTAGGGATGTTGTCGATAACCTCTGACAAGTGTATTTGCATCATTCTAATTGGCCCACAAGTGAAAAAAAGGAATATGCGAATATTCACATATGCGAATTTCCGCATATGCAAATATTCACATATGAGAATATGCGCATATGTGGAAAAAAGGGAATATTCATAATTTCGAATATATAGCGAATATACTCGCAATATTCGCAAATTCACGAATTTGCAGTATTCAAGATAAAAATTCGAAATGCGAATATTCGAGCCCAACACTAATCATAATGATGGTTGTCTGAAGAAAATGCAGTCGGCGCTGCTACAACTTCCACCTGGGAGTACACCTTGCTGGAGCTAGTCCCTCAATGCAGTATTACAACCGTCTATAAGCTTGACTTATACCGTGCTCAGTGATGTAAGACAGAAATTGCAAAATTTGTACTGGTATAGGTAAGAAAAAACTCATGGCACACGATGGTCATGCTTCTTACATTTATACCCAACAAGAGGTCACTTCACAAGAAGAGACGTGACAACGAGCATTCGTTTCGCGGCTACACGCCGCTTCTGCCGGTCCCTACCGCGAAAAAAACTCTCGTCATCCCGTCTCTTTTCTACCCCCTCCCAACATGTGAAGTGACCTCTTGTTGGGAATAAATGTAAGAAGCATGACCATCTTGTGCCGTGAGTTTTTTCTTACCTATACCAGTACTAATCATAATGATAATAAACATAAAAGTAAAATATATATTTGTTATATGTGCAAAACGATTAGTCTCCAAAATGTATATTTCTCTGGGTTTTAGGAAAAGGGAAAGACTTGCTAGTATAGAATGGCTCATGTGGCATAATGATCCATGTAAAGGTCAAGAGGCTCTAAATTGATAAAACAGCACCCAGTGTAGCACATCTATGCCTTAATAGGTCATATGAATAAAGGTTGGTTTCATTTGACAACCTATTTAATCGCTGCTATCCATGGATACATGTACAAATCACCCCCTGTTCTTAATAACTGGGTTGTTCTTATGTAATAATGCTGTAGCTTTTAATAATACTATTAGTTCTTACTGTCATGAATGAGACTACAGTACTACTAAGCTCATTTACAAGCATTTTTCTAGATATAATTATTGGAATTAGGGAATTGCTTCAAAGAATCATGCTCTAGTCTTCAAACCATTGAACTATTTGTTAAATACTTCCATCTTTACCTTGACCATGAGGAAGAGGTTTCTAATTGGTATTTCCATGTTGTAACATTGGCAATAAGGCAAATGATAATGAAATTCATATCTCATTCCATGTTCTATCCTATTTTGGTCTCCCCAAGCACTAATGTTTCTATTGTTATGAATATTTTATGCTGGTATTAATATTTTGTGGAAGATAAGGGTGGTGTAGAATCTCGATGGAGATTTTAAAAACATGCAAAAGATTACCCTCTCTCCTTCCTATTAAACTCTTCAACAGCATGTTAGATTTCCCGGAGCTTCAATCAAACACTTTTTAAACAAATTGAAATCCTCAAACTATTATTGATATGCCTGTAGGAATATGATCCAGATGTTTATTCTGATTTGGAAAAAAAACTCTAGGCAGATATTTTTTTAATGAAATGGTAAATATTCTCGTAGTGTGCTCTGGAAAGTGGTTTTGAAGTAGATTTTCTGCCTTAATCCAGAGAGAGGAATTCTGGCTTCTCTGTGCTTAGCTTCTGCATATGCTTGTCTTGTCAAAGGATGGTGGTTCACAATGGTTACTTATGGTTATGTGTCTGTACATTAGCATATTATGATGGCTTCATTTTGTTCGTCTGGTCTATAGCTCTTATACATTTAAATGAAGAACACAAAGAGCTCGATTTAATTTTACTGGTTCATTAGCAATTCTAAGTTGATTCATATTTAAGTTTGTAAAATGTGCCAGTTAATTGTTTTTTTAATGTCATTCTGCTGCTAAAATATTTCCCATAAACTTCACAAATAAACTGCTCATGTAAATTTATTAATGAAAATAGAGAAGTTAAAGAAAATGCCATTCCAACTACTATACAAAAAGCTCTTTTAGACTTTAGAAGTGCATATTACAATTCTCTTTCTCTATATAATAACTGCATCCTTTTTTTCTGCATCCTTTTTATCTGAGTATTCATCAAGTAAATATATTATTCCAGATTACATGAACTTTCCATTTATGATGAGAATGATCGGTGTATACATTTACATATATTATATACCGGTTAGCCATAAGATTAAAATTAAATACAAGTGAAGTGAACAGTCAGTTCTCGAAGTTCATGTGTTGGAAGCAAAAAAATTGGAAAGCATTACAATCTCAGTGACTCACTGACAAGGGGCAAATAGTGGTGGCTAGACAACTAGGTTAAAGCATGTTCAAATCATTAGGTTTTGTGGGACATTCTGGGTTTGCATCAAATGTGGTCTCAGGAAGGACAACTGGTAGACTTGCAACAAGATCATGTACATTGAAGGCTCATTGATACATGTGGAAGTAAAAACTAGCACATCTGATCCTGTTCTAAAGAATTGCAGCTGTAAAGATTGGCAAAAAAGTTAATATTGGCTATTAACTGTGCCAATAAATGTGCCAGAATATACAGTGTATGACAGTTTTCAGCATATGGGACAAGGCAGAGTGTCCATGCTGACCCTTTCCCACCACCAAAAGTGCACACCATGGTCGTATGAACATTGGAATAAAGTGATCGGATGTGATGAGTCACTTTTTTTTTTTTTATATGTGGACACCAGGGCTGCACAAGAGGAGGAAGGCAAGCCAGCAAAGGCAATGTAATGCTCTGGCAGTCTTATGCTTGGAAACATAGGCTAGCATTTATGTGTTCTAGTTTTTTATTTGGCCCCCAAATTCCTAAAACTTCTTCCAACAGAGTATCTTTAGGATGTGCTGGAAAAATACATTTGATTCATGGAGGCCCCACCTCAAAACATTTAGTAGTTAAAGCGACACTGTCATCTAAATAAACCATTGACATGTCTTAGTACTGAGACCCCATCCATTTTCTAGATATAGTCCGGTAAAGTGTGCAGCTGTATTTTTCACTGCTCGATCCGACTGATTGTAGAAGAAGAGCTCCATGGGCTTATAGAACTCAACTCCAGCAAAGAGTCAGAACGAGTAGAGCACTGAGGAGTACACACCTGGCTAAATATAGAGTCTAAAAAGGGTCTAAGCATTGAGACTCCAAAATATCTAAACTTTTGACATGTCTGTGAGATCTGTTAAAGTAGATTATTAAGTACAGTAACAATACATCATTAAAGGATCTTCTGCTTATCTCACTGCCTGACACCACAGGACACAATTTCAGAGGTCTGTTGCAGTCTTTGCTTCCATTGGCCAAAGAGGTTTTGATAATATGAGGGGAAGCTATACAACATTAGGCAGATGTTTTTCGTTTTATGGCTGATAAGTGTATACTACTACATAACATCAAGCATCACTACCAGTTAAAGTCAAGCTGACAAATAGGGTTAAAACTATGTGCTTTAAATGAGCAAATAGGATTTAGAATAAGCTGAACACATGAAGCTCTAGCAAGGGATTATTTATTTGTGTTTTTATTATTTTATCTTTTTTTTATAACAGAACTCGCAGAAGGACAAAGAGAGGGAGATGGAGAAACATATATACTCTACCTCCAAACTGAGGCTTCTACACTGCTGAGGGAGGGAGACAAAAAACAAAGATTTCTAGGAGGTAAATGTGTTGTACTAAATGTAATAATGAAAAAGTCAAATTAATTATTTGGAACAGGCCAAAATTCCTCTTAAATTTCCAATGCTTTTCTTGTGTGTAAATATTAAAGGGGTATTCCAGTTTTTTTTTTAACTTAAATTATGTATCACTGATAGCAAGTTATATATGTTGTAAATGTACTTGTATTACCTGTCAGGGTTGGATTGTACCAATTTGTGCATTTTCTTGCCTCTGGAAGTTCTGCATTGTTTTGTTCTAGGAATTACTGTGCCTTTCCCAGCTTCCTCTGTGGCTTGTGACAACATGTTGCACGTCAGCTGATCACATGGATCACTGCTTCTTGTTTTTCCTGATGCGCCAAAAAACCCCTGCCCCGCTGCATCAGGGAGGAATGGGTCCAGCAATCTGCAAACTGTGCTGAGATTGTAACATCCGGAAAACACGTTCAAAGCAGCCAAGCCCCCTGTAATCAGCTGCCTTGCAACATGTTTTCTTAAAGGTGTACTCCGGCCCTAAGACATCTTATTCCCTATCCAAAGGATAGGGGATATGATGTCTGATCGCGGGGGTCCTGCCACCGGGGACCCCACAATCTCTCATGCAGCACCCACCTGTGTGAGCTGCACGCCAGTACTGGAGGCTCCAAGTCTGAAGCCTTACGACTACAGGGCCAGAGTATCATGATGTCATGATACTCTGGCCCCGTAGTCGTGAGGCTTCAGACTTGGATCCTCCAGCGCTGGCGTGCAGGTCACGCAGGTGGGTGCTGCATGAGAGATTGCGGCAGGACCCCAACGATCAGACATCTTACCCCCTATCCTTTTGATAGGGGATAAGATGTCTTAGGGCTAGAGTACCCCTTTAAGCTACACAGGAAACTGGGAAAGGCTCAAGACAACAGTTATTATTAGTGCAGAAGAATTCAGAACCACCGGAGGCATGAAAATACTAAAAAGGGCATGATATGCCCCTGACAGGTAATACAAGTAAATTTACAACATACATAACTTGGCATCAGGGGCACATAACCTACAAGCACAAAAAAATGGAATACCATATTAAAGAAAGTTAACTACAATAGAATTTATCATACACAATCCAGATCAGTTCTGTTCATCGTGGGCCTCCCTTATTTCTGAAATGTTTGCATACAGTATAATTGCAAAGCAGCAGCACAAAATGGTGTTTACATGCATAAATTAAATATTCCAGCTTGCTGCTATCCTAAAAGTTTCACATAATACTGATATGCAATAAAAAACTTGCAATCTGAATGACAAATAAATACTATTATCAAAAATTCAAATACCACCATGCAGTATTCTATGAATATAGGTATATACTATACCTCCATGCAGACCCAAACAATGTTAACTTTAACCAGGGCATACTTGTAAGAAAATAGCCAGATGGGGCGTCATAGTGGGGTGATCCCTTCAAATTTCAGCTGCTTTACAATTTAAAGAAGAAAAAAAACATCCCGGCCGTTCAGCGAAGCTGATTGGGACCATCGCTGTGAAAATGTGCCTCCTTGCCGTCTGATCGGTGGCTTGATGCTCTAGGAAGCCTCAGCATCCCAGACTAATCGAGCACCAATAACACTGATCAATGCTATGCTATGGCATAGCATTGGACAGGATAGGCAATCTGAAGTTTACATGTAACAGTCCCCTGTGGGGACTATAAAATAGTATAAAAAAAGTTTCAATCACCCCCCCACACACACTTTTGTCATTTAAAAAAACAAATATGTAAACAAAAATAAACATAAACATATGTGGTATCACCATGTGCATAAATGTCTGAACTACAAATATCTAAGATGAATTTAACTGCTCAGTCAAAGTCCAGAACTGCATATTTTCGGTCACTTTGTGTATAAATGTATAAAAAGCAACCAAAAAGTTGCATCAAAACAATAATGGTACCGATAAAAACTAGAGATTACAGCACAAAAAAATTTGCCCTCATATATATTTCCCATGTATACAGAAAAATAAAAAAAGCTACAGGGGTCAGAAGAGGACATTTTTAAAAGTACAAATTTTCATACAAAAAGTTATGACTTTTTTTAAATAAAACAAAATATAAGTTGGTTATCATTTTAATAAAAACAGAATACAGAATAAAAATGAATTTGTCATTCTACCAAATAGTGCAAAAAAAAAAAGTAGAATTGGAAGACACCAAGTATTGCAAAATGGCATTTAAAAAAAATTATAATTTGACCCACAAATATTTTTCTTTGGTTTTGTTGTAAAATTGTAAAATTAGTGGTGCAAAATCAAGCCCTCATATGGGTCTGTAGGTGGAAAATTTTAAGCGTTATGATTTTTAGAAAGTGAGGTGGAAAAAATGAAAGTGCAAAAATAAAAATAAAAAAATGATGTCCTAAATGGGTTAAGTACATAAAATGACAATAAATACAAATGTCATAAACTGAGAAAAATGTGCTCAAATATTATCTGTAGAATACTACCATAGAGTGTTCAAACAGTAGCTCTACATTATGTCTTGCAAAGCATAACCTTTCTGGTATGCTGTGTATATGGTAAAATCACTGGTCTTCGCCTAACAGTAAATACTGATCACAATCTTTACAGTATAGTCATATATTGTGCTTTAACATATTGTCCATGGCCTTATGAAGTCAGTGTTTAATGTCACATTCCATTCTTTTAAATGGTTATCGAGTTAAAAAAGATTGAAACAGCTGCACATGCTATAAGGTAAAAAAGAGAAACCCACTCTTCTTTTCAATTCCCTGGCAATCCAGCGCAGATGCTACAGCAGTTCCCCTGTCTTTATTTACAAGCAACCACAACTTCGGGGCAGTCAATCAACAGCTTCCGTAGTCACATGCCATACTACTGGCACCACTACCCATACCTAGAAAAGGATGACCTCATTGGAAGCATTGCAGACCAGACCCCTTTATTATCAGACCCAGATCAATTCCCCAAACTATCAGACTCCAGACCATAAAGACGGAAGATAAGTGTTGATAACTTTTTATTTTATTTTATTTTTTTTAAACTTGCTAGAATGCTAGCATTTAAAAAACAAATAAAAACTGGAATTATCTACCATTGCTCCCCCAGCACAGTTATTTGGTATCGCGCTCCCGTTTCTTGAAGTCTGGCATTACACTGCAGCTCAGCTAACCGCTGGACACATCAATGGCCTGTCTTGCCCAGTAATTGGCTGAGCGGCAGTGTGACATATTAGTCCCTAGTATCAGGCTGAAGACTGGGGCCAGGGCTCTACACGTCATACTGGCAATCAGCCTATCACTAGCCAAGGCTCGACATTGCTGGGACTGTCAAATAGTTGTGCCACACTGTGTCGAATAGACCACAAAAACAAAAAGTGGATTGCTGTGAAGGACAGAAAAGCATTACTGTTTACACCAGGGGTGCGATGGTACATAACTCCAGTTATTGTTTTTTAAATGCCGGCATTCTGGACAAAATAAAAAAAAAAACTTTTATCCTGGGATACTCTTTTACTTGTGTACGTGAATTGCTGAGATTTGGCTGCTCTCATATTGGATACAATTCTTAGTGTCATCCTAATTTTGTGTTAGTTTTGTAAAGTTTTGTATACACTGATGAAGCAATAAGAGTTGCTGCAATCCCTTTATCTGGTTCAGTATTTAGGGAAATGAGGTACAGAAATAAACTCAGTAGTGGTTATTGCCAAATAAACTATGACACATTTTCCTCTTTACATTTGATGTACTTGTGCACATTGGGGTTTATTTACTAAGAGTAGAGTGTAGTTTTCTTTGTGTGTTTTGATTTCTGACAGGTATTTTCCCTAGGTATTTACTAAGTTTTCCCTACATTTTGCACTTTTCCCTACTTTTTGCTTTTTTTACAACTGTTCTGATCTGTCGTTTTTTTTCCAGCTCAAATCCACCACATTTTCTGTGGAAACCTTAGTAAATGTGTTGGGATTTTTCAAAACTGTCGGGGACATGCCCCATTTGTCGGGGACATGCCCACTTCCCTGTGACCACATCTCCATTCCAGGTTTTTCTTGTAAAATTGAGGGCTTTGTTTTTTTTGGGTCGCAAATTGTGTCGCATAGAACGTGCAACACAATTTGGGCACACAACACGACAAAAAAAAGTCGAGATCACGTTAGTAAATAAACCCCATTGTCTTGGTACATTTTCAGATTATTCAGTTTTCTATCTGCAAACTGTTTTTATAAATTTTTTCATTATTATTCAATAAAGCATAGTGAAATTCATCATTCTTTATTAGGCTAAGTTTCCATTTGGTTTTTTTTCTGTCAGTTTTGGGAAAACTGCCACTGCAGTTTTTGAACCAAAGCCAGAAGTGTACACAAAAGGAATAGGACATATCAAGGAAGGACTTAAACTTCTCCTCCCTTATGGATCCACTTCTGACTTTGGCGGAAACTTATCTTACGTTTTTATACAGGAAACATACAGTTTATGATATAGTACTTGATTTTGCACATTGAAATTAATAAGTTGTAAAGTGCAAAATGGCTCAGTGCTACTCTGTAGCAACTATTTATGTAAAATTATTAGAACATTTGTCACTTTAAAAAACTGTGGGAACAAAATATGTCTCACAAACAAGCCAGTCTTTCACTCAACACAGAGTATTACAAATCATATATATATGTTCTCATTTCAGAACTTATTATCATCATTATCTTCTCTAAGACATCATATGCATGAATTTACATGTACTATACAAACTGTTGAATGTTTGTAACTATTTATTTATTTATTTAAAAAGCAAGATTGTATATAGTCAATGTGAACTTGTCATGTGTGCAAGCATAGGAGGGGGTAAATGCCTTAAGAGTCTTATACACAGACTGGTTATAGACCAAATGAACGGTAGTAAGAGAGATTGATCTTGATAACTGGCCCATGTGAAAGAGCCAGTAATGCCAACTAACCAGAAAACACTTGTTCATAGGCAAATCTTATTGTCTACTCAGGCTCTTCAGTTGCCCATGCATCACCCCATATATCTATTTATCTATCTATCTATCTATCTATCTATCTATCTATCTATCTATGTATCTATCTATCTATATATCTACACTGCTCAAAAAAATAAAGGGAACACTAAGATAACACATCCTAGATCTGATTGAATGAACTAATCGTATGAAATAATTTAGTCCTTACAAAGTTGGATGTACTGACAACAAAACCACACAAAAAATATCAATGGAAATCAAATTTATCAACCCATGGAGGTCTGGATATTGAGTCACATTCAAAATCAAAGTGGAAAACCACACTACAGGCTGATACAACTTTGATGTAATGTCCTTAAAACAAGTCAAAATGAGGCTCAGTAGTGTGTGTGGCCTCCACTTGCCTGTATTGTTGTACTTAATGTAGACCCCAAAAATTAATCTCTATGTTTAATGGAATAATGGCATGATGTGTCTGCATGTTGTAGGTTCTAAATAGACCACAGTGTATTCTAAAGTTCTCCTCTACAAGTACCAGTCTAGGAGAAGAATACTTGTTGTCTCTTTAGATATTTAAGGCTGTTTAGATAAGACAGAGATAACAGGAATAGTTAGCCAGTCTTGTGAATGTTATTCTGACTAACAATTAATTATCCATTTGACCAGACACAGAGAGAGATTTACACGTCTATGTGAAAGAGACCTCCATGGTATTCTTATCTCTCCAATAAATTTGGAGGGAGGCTCCAAGATGTCTATGAGGAGTCAGGTTTTAATTACTTATATATGTCAAAAATAATCCCTGAATTTTTAATTATGGCTCCATACGTCAAGTGTGGAATGTGGGTTTGAGACCAGTTATTGGAAGTTAACCCTTAATGTTGAAGATGCAAATTGCTTATGCAATAGCACCCCCTAGGGTAGGGGTAGTTGACATTACACCTACAGCAAAGGCATTATGGGTGATATGCTCAATGCATTCTGGGTAATATAGTGATGTCATAGCCATTACCATACGTACACTCCCAACCTACATTCATTGGGGAATTCCAATTTAGGACGATGTGTGTAACTAATTAAAAAGTCTGGTAAACCAGATGTTAAGGACTGTAGAGAACACACAAAGACACAAAGGAAGAAAGACAAGGGAAAAAGAAAGACAGAAAGACATAGAACTCTCCCCCACACACAGGAAAGAGGTCCAACAAGGTGGAAAAGCCATGTGAGATCCCAGCAATTCGGACTGATCACACAGTACCAGACCATTGGCTATCCATGATGATGAGATAGACCGTTCAGTTTTCCTAAGAGCCGAAGGGAGGTTCTTACATAGACTTGGTAAGAGACACAAAAATGGTATTCCATTTAATTAAGACCAATTTGGATAATATGGATTGAATTATACCATTTAGATTGGCAAATAAATTAATAAAATAAAATAATTATTTATCTCCATATTGAGATTATAGTTTTAGGATATTGTGAGACTTCATTCTAACTGCAGAAGAATCAAGACACATAATCTATCAAAGCATAAAAAAATTACTTATACATATTGATAGAATTCCTACTCACCAAACTAAGTGTTATAAGTATATTTCCCACACAGGAAACTTGTTTCAAGTTATTCCTCCTAAAATATAGTCTAGTGAGATCATAAAACTCTGCCATGTGTCTTAATATCTTACCAAGATCATGTATAGCAAATAGTCCAGAATGGGGTTGAAGTATATAAAATTTCTTCCATGATTATATCCTTAGATGGATTTGCTCATTCTTGGAATCATGTTATTTGTAGTTGGTTAGAAGGGGGCGGGGAGTGTATTTAGCATTCTATATTGATATGTCTATAATTAGATATTGCCCATCTTTATTTCATAAGGTTTCCTCTGGACACAGTGATTTGTGACTTTTTTCTTATATGATATCCTAACCTAGTAGCATTTGTTTCATTATAACAAGTTACTAACTACTCACATCCTTGAGCGTTAATGTCATCTCGTCATAAGAAGAACGTGTTGATATCTGAGGAAATAGTCGGACTCAGATGTGAATTGTATTGATTAGCTTTGTCTACAATTCACCAGGTCATAAGTTTGATATTTTTAATAATTTTCATATTTTTTTTATTTTTCATAATTAATAATTTTTTATGACCATAATTCATAATTGAGTTATTACCACACGACAGTAGGACCTCCCTACAATGTCTGGGCATGCTCCTGATGAGGTCAGTGCTACTCTGGTCTCCTGAGGAATGTCCTCCCTGACCTAGACTAAATCATCTGCCAGCTCCATGACAGTCTGTGCTGCAAAGTGGCTTTTGTGGATGGAGTGAGACATAATGTCCCAGATGTGCTCAATCGGATTCAGGTCTGGGGAACTGGCGAGCCAGTCCATAGCATCAATGCCTTCCTCTTGCAGGAAATGCTGACACACTCCAGCCACATGAGGTCTAGCTTTGTCTTGCATTAGGAGGAATCCAGGGCCAACCGCACCACCATATGGTCTCACAAGGGGTCTGAGGATCTCATCTCGGTACCTAATGGCAGTCAGGCTACCTCTGGCAAGCACATGGAGGGCTGTGCGGCTCCCCAAAGAAATGCCACCCCACACCATTACTGACCCACCACCAAACCGATCATGCTGGAGGATGTTGCAGGCAGCAGAACGTTCTCCACAGCATCTCCAGACTCACATCTGTCACATGTATTCAGTGTGAACCTGCTTTCATGTGAAGAGCACAGGGCGATAGTGGCGAATTTGCCAATTTTGTTGTTCTCTGGCAAATGCCAAACGTCCTGCACGGTGTTGGGCTGTAAGCACAACCCCCATCTGTGAACGTTGGGCCCTTATATCACTCTCAGGGAGTTTGTTTCTGACCGTTTGAGTGGACCTGCTGGAGGTCATTTTACAGGGCTCTGATAGTGCTTCTCCTGCTCCTCCTTGAACAAAGGCAGAGGTAGAGGTCCTGCTGCTGGGTTGTTGCCCTCCTACGGCCTCCTCCATGTCTCCTGATGTACTGGCCTGTCTCCTGGTAGTGCCTCCATGCTCTGGACACGATGCTGACAGACACAGCAAACCTTAGTTCCACAGCTCGCATTGATGTGCCATCCTGGATGAGCTGCACTACCTGAGCCACTTGTGTGGGTTGTAGACTCTGTCTCATGCTACCACTACAATGAAAGCACCACCAACATTCAAAAGTGACCAAAACATCAGCCAGGAAGCATAGGAACTGAGAAGTGATCTGTGGTCACCACCTGCAGAACCACTCCTTTATTGGGAGTGTCTTGCTAATTAGCTACAATTTACACCTTTTGTCTGTTCCTTTTGTATAACAGCATGTGAAATTGATTGTAAATCAGTGTTGCTTCCTGAGTGGACAGTGATTTCACAGAAGTGTGATTGACTTGGAGTTACGTTGTGTTGTTTAAGTGTTCCCTTTATTTTTTGAGGAGTGTATCTATCTATTTACAGGTAATGCGTAACCCACAATGATGAAGCTGATAAACAAACAATTGCTAGCCCTGCCAGCATCATGATTGAGCCACGTAAATGCTCCTTAACCACTTAAGGACACCGGGCGTACAGGTATGCCCTGGCTCCCTGGTACTTAAAGGGGTACTCTTCCCCTAGACATCTTATCCCCTATCCTTTGCTGGGGACCCCGGGGATCGCCGCTGCGGCACCCCGCCATCATTACTGCACAGAGTGAGTTCGGTACGGTGATCCTACGGAAGCCAGTGAGTTGTTGCCTAGCAACATCTGGAGGGTTACATACAGTGGTCTCTAAACTGTAGCCCTCCAGATGTTGCAAAACTACAACTCCCAGCATGCCCAGACAGCAAACTGTTGGGTGGGCATGCTGGGATTTGTAGTTTTGCAAGATTTAGAGGGGTACATTTTGGAGAACACTGTGCAGTGGTCTCTAAACTGTGGCCCCATAGATCTTCCAAAACTACACCTCCCAGCATGCATGAACAGCAAACGGCTGTCTCGCCATGCTGGGAGTTGAAGTTCCGTACCTTCCGCTGTTGCATAACTACATTTCCCAGCATGCCCTTTGGTGATCAGTACATGCTGGGAGTTGTAGTTTTGCAACAGCTGAAGGCACACTGGTCAGAAAATACTGAGTTAGGTAACAGAACCTAACTGAAGGTTTTCCAACCAGTGTGCCTCCAGCTGTTGCAAAAGTACAACTCTCTGCATGCACGGTATGTCAGTGAATGCTGGGAGTTGTAGTTTTGAAACAGCTGGAGGTTGCCCCCCCCCATGTGAATGTACAGGGTACATTCACACAGGCGGGTTTACAGTGAGTTTCCTGCTTCAAGTTTGAGCTGCGGCAAATTTTCCGACACGGCGCAAACTCCTGTCGGGAAACTCACCGTAAACCCCCGCCTGTGTGAATGTACCCTAAAAACGCTACACTACACTAACACATAATAAAGGGTTAAATACTACATATACACCCCCTTACACTGTTTCCCCCCCCCAATAAAAACGAAAAACGTATCGTACAGCATTGTTTCGAAAACGGAGCCTCCAGCTGTTGTAAAACAACAACTCCCAGCATTTCCGGACAGTCAGGCATGCTGGGAGTTTAGCAACAGCTGGATGCACCCTGTTTGATAATCACTGGCGTAGAATACCCCTATGTCCACCCCTTTGCAAATCCCTAATTTAGTCCTCACTTCGGAGCCCCGTCGTATTTCAAGGAAACAGTTAAGGGCCACATTTGGGGTATTTTCGGGAGCAATTGCATTACAAATTTTGGGGGTCTTTTTCTCCTTTTACCCCTTATGGAAAGGAAAAGTTGAGGTGTTGACCCATACGTTTCATTTTCACAAAAGGTAAAAAGAAAAAAAGAGCCCCAAACTTTTTTGGGGAAATACCCCATATGTGGGCGTAAAATGCCCTGCAGACGCACAATATGGCTCAAGAGTGAGAGAGCACCATTTACATTTGAGGCCTAAATTGGTGATTTTCACAAGGGTGGCTAATTTTACAGTGATTCTGACATAAACGCAAAAAAATAAATACCCACGTGTGACCCCATTTTGGAAACTACACCCCTCATGGAACATAACAAGGGGTATAGTGAGCCTTAACACCCCACAGGTGTTACCATAAATTTTTCATTTTCACAAGGGAAAATAGGAAAAAGCCCACCAAAATTTGTAACTCCATTTCTTTTGAGTAAGGCTCCGTTCACACTACGGAATTCCCGCGGAATTTCCGGGCGGAATTCCGCGGTGTGAACTTTAACATTAGTGTGAACGGGTTTCCGCGAGACCCGTTCACACTGCGGAATTTCAGCGGCGGACATTTCCACCGCTGAAAGTGTTTCGCGCAAAGAAAGAACATGTTCATTCTTTGCGCGGATTCCGCGAGCACTGCATAGCCGTCAATGGTGACGGCTCAGTGCCCCGCGGCCCTAGCGCCGATGCAACTTCGGCGGCGGCCGCCAGGCGGAAGCTCCGCTCGCGGATTTCATCCGCGAGAATTCCGTAGTGTGAACGGGGCCTAAGAAATACCTCATATGTGGATATAAAGTGCTCTGTGAGCGAACTACAATGTTCAGAAGAGAAGGAGCACCATTGGGCTTTTGGAGAGAAAATGTGTCTAGAATTGAAGGCCACGTGTGTTTACAAAGCCCCCATAGTGCCAGAACAGTGCACCCCCCCCTTCATGTGACCCCATTTGGGAAATTACACCTTTCACTTAATGTAATAAGGGGTGCAGTGAGCATTTACACCCCACAGGTGTCTGCCAATTTTTTGGAACAATTTTCCGTGAAAATGAAAAATGTTATTTTTCTTTTGCACAGCCCACTGTTCCAAAGATCTGTCAAACGCCAGTAGGGTTTAAATACTCACTGCACCCTTTATTAAATTCTGTGAGGTGTGTAGTTTCCAAAATAGGGTCACATGTGGGGGGGGGGGTCCACTGTTCTGGCAGCACGGGGGGCTTTGTAAATACACATGGCACTCGATTTTCATGCCAAAAAAATTCTCTCTCCAAAAGCTCAATGACGTTCCTTCTCTTCTGAGCATTGTAGTTCACCAGCAGAGCACTTGACGTCCACACATGGGGTATTTCCATACTCAGAACAAATGGGGTTACAAATTGGGGGGGGGTGCATTTTCCCCTATTACCCCATGTAAAAATGTAAAATGTGGGGAAAAAACAGCATTTTAGGGAAAAAGGGAAAAAAATTTTTTTTCATTTACACATCTGACTTTAACGTAAAGTCATCAAACACCTGTGGGGTGTTAAAGCTCACTGTGCCCCTTGTTTTGTTCCTTGAGGGGTGTAGTTTCCAAGATAGTATGCCATGTGTGTTTTTTTTTTTTTTTTTTTTTTTTGCTGTTATGGCACAATAGGGGCCTCCAAAATGCGACATGCCCCCGCAAAACCATTTCAGCAAAATTCTCTCTCCAAAAGCCAAATGTGACTCCTTCCCTTCTGAGCCCTCTAGTGCACCCACAGAACACTTTATGTTCAAATATGAGGTATTTCCTTAATCAAGAGAAATGGGGTTACAAATTTTGGGGGGCTTTTTCTCCTTTTACCCCTTGTAAAAATTCTAAAACTGGGTCTACAAGAACATGCGAGTGTAAAAAATGAAGATTTTGAATATTCTCCTTCACTTTGCTGCTATTCCTGTGAAACACTTAAAGGGTAAGCACACTTTCTGAATATCATTTTGAATACTTTGTGGGGTAATTTATGGGGTATTTCTAATATGAAGGCCCCTCAAATCCACTTCAAAACTGAATTGGTCCCTGAAAAATTCAGATTTTGAAAATTTTGTGAAAAATTGGAAAATTGCTGCTGAACTTTGTAGCCCTCTGATGTCTTCCAAAAGTAAAAACATGTCAAATTTATGATGCCAACATAAAGTAGACTTATGGTTTATGTGAATCAATATATTATTTCTTTGGTATGTCTATTTTCCTTACAAGCAAAGAGCTTCAAAGTTAGAAAAATTTAAAAATTTCCACAAAATTTGGGATTTTTTCACCAAGAAATGATGCAAGTATCGACGGAAATTTGCCACTATATTAAAGTGACAGTGGTCAGATGTGCAAAAAATTATCGGGTCCTTAATGTGAAAATGGGCTGGGTCCTTAAGGGATCTAGCAGGCACCAATTTACTAGATCATCTCTCATTTCAAACATGCATTGGCCAGCCTAAAAGGGCCCTTAGCCTTGGTGTTTAGATATTTAGCTAGAGCAACAAACCAAAGCATTGCCCTAGGAGTAGAAAAGCAAAGCTGTAACTAGATTTTTCTGTTTTGTTATCCACTACATAGGAAAAACATATGTTGCATGCTTCCAGCACTTGACAATAGTAGCAGAAAATAATTCTCTCTAATTACAGAGAAGTAGCGGTGAACATTGTATGCTTCTAGAACACGCATGAATCACAGTTTTGCAGTCTGCTTCTTGGTGGTTAATAATTAACATTCCTGTCAATTTTCATTGTGCAGTGAAGTGCTTCTTAAACGGTAGGCTGGCAACACATTTTGGAGACAGGCACACACATATACCTGCACATGACAAGATTGTAAATTAGCCAGTTTGGAGGATGCCAGGAATAAAATGTTCTCATTGCTAAGATTCATAATGTAGATAAATGAGTATTCTTCAGACTAGGCTTTTCTTGTTATAATACACTCCATACCAGAGGATAGGGTCAATGAGCTTTGACAAGAGATCTGATCCCAAGATACCTTTCCACATAAAAATGAGGCGAGGCAACAAGCAAGCAGTGGTAAGGGAAAAAGAAATGTACAAAAGCTCTAATGAGGATTGCACTATAGGTTGTACTGGATGTCTTAATTCTCTGTTCAAATGAGCCCAGATTTTTTAAATTTTACGTTATGCTATAGAAAATTATTATTCAAACTTAAATATTTAAATCTGGGAAACTGTTTTTCTTTGACTATACCAACTGAAAGGTTGAGCATTTCATTTTGACTTTTACATTGTTACTTATACCTTAGACCTGTGTTTCCCAACCTGTGCTGCAAAACTTTCCATAATACCTTGACAGTGGAAGGCCAAAGCTGAAGGAAAGCCACACTGCCTTGGACTAATCCGCAACCAATGAAGTAGAATAACCAATGGCATAATAAAAGAATGGACAAACTGTATGATAAGCCTGTAAGAAACCAGGGAGTGGTATCTAATGAATGATGCCCTTTATAACACTCTGCAGCGTCCCCCAAGTGGATGGTTGCCGATGGTATATCAAAAGAGAAGTACCAGGATCAATAATCAGAGTTGTGGACATAAAATTATGTAAGCTAGGTTTTCTCACTTCTCTTGACCTGTTTTAAAATACCCTGGCCAAGATGGAATGACACTTTCTGTATTTGGACTCCTCACAATGAGACACAGACAATAGCTGTAGGGACAAAAATATGTAATTTTTTTTAAAACTAATGTATATTACAAATATACATAAATTGGTATTATCTATATTATATAAAAAAAAAGTTTTTGTTACCGACAAGTACACTTTAACCCCTTAAGGACACAGCCCATTTTCACCTCTAGGACGCAGCCCTTTTTTGCACATCTGACCACTGTCACTTTAAACATTAATAACTCTGGAATGCTTTTACTTATCAATCTGATTCCGAGATTGTTTTTTCGTGACATATTCTACTTTAACATAGTGGTAAATTTTTGTGGTAACTTGCATCCTTTCTTGGTGAAAAATCCAAAAATTTGATGAAAAAATTTAAAATTTTGCATTTTTCTAACTTTGAAGCTCTCTGTTTGTAAGGAAAATGGATATTCCAAATATTATTTTTTTTGGATTCACATATACAATATGTCACTTTATATTTTCATCATAAAATTGACAAGTGTTTACTTTTGGAAGACACCAGAGGGCTTCAAAGTTCAGCAGCAATTTTACAATTTTTCACAAAATTTTCAAACTCGCTATTTTTCATGGACCAGTTCAGGTTTGAAGTGGATTTGAAGGGTCTTCATATTAGAAATACCCCATAAATGACCCCATTACAAAAACTGCACCCCCCAAAGTATTCAAAATTACATTCAGTAAGTGTTTTAACCCTTTAGGTGTTTCACAGCAAAAGCAGCAAAGTGAAGGAGAAAATTCAAAATCTTAATTTTTTACACTTGCATGTTCTTGTAGACCCAATTTTTGAATTTTTACAAGGGGTAAAAGGATAAAATTTATTCTTGAATTTGTAGCCCAATTTCTCTCGAGTAAGCACATAACTCATATGTCTATTTAAATTGTTCGGCGGGCGCAGTAGAGGGCTCAGAAGCGAAGGAGCGACAAGGGGATTTTGGAGAGTACGTTTTTCTGAAATGGTTTTTTGTGGGCATGTTGCATTTAGGAAGCCCCTATGGTGCCAAAACAGCAAATAAAAAAAACATGGCATACCATTTTGGAAACGAGACCCCTTGAGGAACGTAACAAGGAATTAAGTGAGCCTTAATACCCCACAGGTGTTTCATGACTTTTGCATATGTAAAAAAAAAATAATAATAATTTCACTAAAATGTGTGTTTCCCCCCAAATTTCACATTTTTGCAAGGGTTAATAGCAGAAAATACCCCCCAAAATTTGTAACCCCATCTCTTCTGAGTATGGAGGTACCCCATAAGTTGACCTGAAGTGCATTACGGGCGAACTACAATGCTCAGAAGAGAAGGAGTTATATTTGGCTTTTTGAGAGCAAATTTTGCTCGGGGTTCATGTCGCATTTAGGAAGCCCCTATGGTGCCAGGACAGCAAAAAAAAACGACATGGCATACCATTTTGGAAACTAGACTCCTTGAGGAACGTAACAAGGGATAAAGTGAACCTTAATACCCCACAGGTGTTTCACGACTTTTGCATATGTAAAAAAAAAAACATATTTTTTTACCAAAAATGCTTGGTTTAGCAAAAATTTTACATTTTTAAAAAAGGTAATAGCAGAAAATACCCCCCAACATTTGAAGCTCAATTTCTCCCGATTCAGAAGACACCCAATATGGGGATGAAAAGTGCTCTGCTGGCGCACTACAGGTCTCAGAAGAGAAGGAGTCACATTTGGCTTTTTGGAAGCAAATTTTGCTCTGGGGGCATGCCGCATTTAGGAAGCACCTATGGTGCCAGGACAGAAAAAAAAAACCACATGGCATACCATTTTGGAAACTAGACCCCTTGGGGAACGTAACAAGGGGTAAAGTGAACCTTAATACCCCACAGGTGTTTCACGACTTTTGCATATGTAAAAAAATATATATATTTTTTACACTAAAATGCTTGTTTTCCCCCAAATTTTACATTTTTACAAGGGATAATAGCAGAAAATACCCCCCAAAATTTGTAACCCCATCTCTTCTGAGTATGGAAATACCCAATAAGTGGACGTGAAGTGCACTGGGGGCGAACTACAATGCTCAGAAGAGAAGGAGCATCATTGAGCTTTTGGAGAGAGAATTTGGCCATGTGCATTTCCAAAGCCCCCCCGTGGTGCCAGAACAGTGGACCCCCCCACATGTGACCCCATTTTTAAAACTACACCCCTCACGGAAGGTAATAACGGGTGCAGGGAGAATTTACACCCCACTGGCATTTGACGGATCTTTGGAACAGTGGGCTGTGCAAATTAAAAATTTTATTTTTCATTTTCACAGACCCCTGTTTCAAAGATCTGTCAGACACCTGTGAGGTGTAAATGCTCACTGTACCCCTTGTTACATTCCGTGAGGGGTGTAGTTTCCAAAATGGGGTCACATGTGGGTATTTATTGTTTTGCACTTATGTCAGAACCGCTGTAAAATCAGCCACCCCTGTGCAAATCACCAATTTAGACCTCAAATTTACATGGTGCACTCTCCCTTCTGAGCCTTGTTGTGCGTCCCCAGAACACTTTGCGCCCACATATGGGGTATCTCCGTCCTCAGGAGAAATTGCGTTACAAATTTTGGAGGCTTTTTTTCTTTTACCGCTTGTGAAATTTTAAAGTATGGGGCAACACCAGTATGTTAGTGTACAAAAATGTTTTTTTTTTTTACACTAACATGCTGGTGTAGACCCCAACTTTACCTTTTCATAAGGGGTAAAAGGAGAAAAAGCCCCCCAAAATTTGTTAGGCAATTTCTCCCGAGTACGGCGATACCGCATATGTGGCCCTAAACTGTTGCCTTGAAATACGACAGGGCTCCAAAGTGAGAGCGCCATGCGCATTTGAGGCCTAAATTAGGGATTTGCATAGGGGTGGACATAGGGGTATTCTACACCAGTGATTCTCAAACAGGGTGCCTCCAGCTGTTGCTAAACTCCCAGCATGCTTGGACAGTCAATGGCTGTCCGGAAATGCTGGGAGTTTTTGTTTTGCAACAGCTGGAGGCTCCGTTTTGGAAACACTGCTGTAGGATACGTTTTTCATTTTTATTGGGGGGGAAGGGGTGGTGGTGGGGGGGAAGTGTACGTGTGTATATGTAGTGTTTTACTCTTTATTTTATGTTAGTGTAGTGTTTTTAGGTTACATTCACACTGACGGCGGATTACACTGAGTCTCCCGCTAGGAGTTTGAGCTGCGGCTGCTGCAAAAATTATGTAAGCTAGGTTTTCTCACTTCTCTTGACCTGTTTTAAAATACCCTGGCCAAGATGGAATGACACTTTCTGTATTTGGATTCCTCACAATGAGACACAGACAATAGCTGTAGGGACAAAAATATGTAATTTTTTTAAAAACTAATGTATTTTACAAATATACATAAATTGGTATTATCTATATTATATAAAAAAAAAGTTTTTGTTACCGACAAGTACACTTTAACCCCTTAAGGACACAGCCCATTTTCACCTCTAGGACGCAGCCCTTTTTTGCACATCTGACCACTGTCACTTTAAACATTAATAACTCTGGAATGCTTTTACTTATCAATCTGATTCCGAGATTGTTTTTTCGTGACATATTCTACTTTAACATAGTGGTAAATTTTTGTGTAACTTGCATCCTTTCTTGGTGAAAAATCCCAAAATTTGATGAAAAAATTGAAAATTTTGCATTTTTCTAACTTTGAAGCTCTCTGTTTGTAAGGAAAATGGATATTCCAAATATTATTTTTTTTGGATTCACATATACAATATGTCACTTTATATTTTCATCATAAAATTGACAAGTGTTTACTTTTGGAAGACACCAGAGGGCTTCAAAGTTCAGCAGCAATTTTACAATTTTTCACAAAATTTTCAAACTCGCTATTTTTCATGGACCAGTTCAGGTTTGAAGTGGATTTGAAGGGTCTTCATATTAGAAATACCCCATAAATGACCCCATTATAAAAACTGCACCCCCCAAAGTATTCAAAATTACATTCAGTAAGTGTTTTAACCCTTTAGGTGTTTCACAGCAAAAGCAGCAAAGTGAAGGAGAAAATTCAAAATCTTAATTTTTTACACTTGCATGTTCTTGTAGACCCAATTTTTGAATTTTTACAAGGGGTAAAAGGATAAAATTTATTCTTGAATTTGTAGCCCAATTTCTCTCGAGTAAGCACATAACTCATATGTCTATTTAAATTGTTCGGCGGGCGCAGTAGAGGGCTCAGAAGCGAAGGAGCGACAAGGGGATTTTGGAGAGTACGTTTTTCTGAAATGGTTTTTTGGGTATCTCCGTCCTCAGGAGAAATTGCGTTACAAATTTTGGAGGCTTTTTTTCTTTTACCGCTTGTGAAAGTATGGGGCAACACCAGTATGTTAGTGTACAAAAATGTTTTTTTTTTTTTACACTAACATGCTGGTGTAGACCCCAACTTTACCTTTTCATAAGGGGTAAAAGGAGAAAAAGCCCCCCAAAATTTGTTAGGCAATTTCTCCCGAGTACGGCGATACCCCATATGTGGCCCTAAACTGTTGCCTTGAAATACGACAGGGCTCCAAAGTGAGAGCGCCATGCGCATTTGAGGCATAAATTAGGGATTTGCATAGGGGTGGACATAGTGGTATTCTACACCAGTGATTCTCAAACAGGGTGCCTCCAGCTGTTGCTAAACTCCCAGCATGCTTGGACAGTCAATGGCTGTCCGGAAATGCTGGGAGTTTTTGTTTTGCAACAGCTGGAGGCTCCGTTTTGGAAACACTGCTGTAGGATACATTTTTCATTTTTATTGTGGGGGAAGGGGTTGTGGTGGGGGGGCAGTGTACGTGTGTATATGTAGTGTTTTACTCTTTATTTTATGTTAGTGTAGTGTTTTTAGGTTACATTCACACTGACGGCGGATTACACTGAGTCTCCCGCTAGGAGTTTGAGCTGCGGCTGCTGCAGCTCAAACTTGAAGCAGGGAATTCACTGTAATCCGCCGCCAGTGTGAATGTAACCTGTACATTCACATGGGAGGGGGGGGGCAAAACTACAACTCCCAGCAAGCACTGCCAGAACCTGCATGCTGGGAGTTGTAGTTTTGCAACAGCTGGAGGCACACTGGTTGGAAAATACTGAGTTAGGTAATAGAACCTATTACCTAACTCGGTATTTCCCAACCAGTGTGCCTCCAGCTGTTGCAGAACTACAACTCTCAGCATGTACTGATTGCCAAAGTGAATGCTGGGAGATGTAGTTATGCAACAGCTGGAGGCACGCAAGTACAACTCCCAGCATGCCGAGACAGTCATTTGCTGTTCCTGAATGCTGGGAGTTGTAGTTTTGCAAGATTTAGAGGGGTTCAGGCTGGAGATCACTGACAGTGGTCTCTAAACTGTGGCCCTCCAGATGTTGCAAAACTACAAATCTCAGCATGCTAAGACAGCAAACTGCTGTCTGGGCATGCTGGGAGTTGTAGTTTTGTAATATCTGGAGGGCTACAGTTTAGAGACCACTGTCAGTGATCTCCAGCCTGAACCCCTCTAAATCTTGCAAAACTACAACTCCCAGCATGCCAACACAGCAAACAGCTGTCAAGGCATGGTGGGAGTTGTAGTTTTGCAACATCTGGAGGGCGACAGTTTAGAGACCACTCTCTAAACTGTCGCCCTGCAGATGTTGCTAGGCAACAGACTCCCGGACACGCGGCGCCATACTCACCTCCACCGCCGCCGTGATCACAGCCTCCGCCGGGTAAGTGACCGCCGCTGCCGCCGCCGCCGCCCCTGCTACACGGTTCCCCCCGCTGTGCCCGGACACCGATGGGTGGGCATAGCGGGGGGAACCAAACTTTAACCCCCCCCCCGCCCCCAGTCTGCTATTGGTCGGCCGCTCCGCCGATCAATAGCAGGGATAGGAGGAGTGGCAACCCTGCCACCTCACTCCTATCTCTTCAAGGGGGATCGAGGGTGTCTTGGACACCCCCGATCCCCCTTATTTTATCGCGGCGCCGCCGTTGATGGGCAGGGGGAGAGCGCTCCCCCTGCAAACACCGTAGATGCCGTGATCAGAACTGATCACGGCATCTATGGGGTTAATGCTGCCGGGACCGGCACGATCGCGGCCCCGGCAGCTGCAGTGGGACTCCGGCTGTGATTAACAGCTGAGTCCCACCCGCGATCTCCTGCGCTGCCCGTCCATTTGCGCGAACGTGTAATTCGCCTGGACGTATGCATACGTCCAATAGCGGGAAGGGGTTAATGTCTAAACCTTGACAACAAAAGAGTATACCCTTAAGTTGAAATGTCCAAAATGAGACAAAAAAACAAAAACTTTTTCCCTCACCGGTGTCTGTTGACTCGTTAATGTTAAAAGGGAGCAGGTGTTTTTAAATTATGGTGCTATCGCTTACATTCTCTAATAGTGTTCACTGTAAGTTTTACATGACACCTCATCGCAAAGAACTCTCTAAGGATCTGGAAAAAAAAAATTGTTCCTGTACATTAAGATGGTCTAGGCTACAAAGATTGCCAAAACCCTAATACTGAGCTGCAGCACAGTGGGCAGCAGTTTCAAAGGACAGAATCCATTCAGACCTCACCACGATCGACCAAGAGGGGTTGAGTGCATGTGCTCAGCCTCATATTTAGAGATTGTCTTTTGGAAATAGACTTTGAAGTGCTGGCATTATTGCTGGAGGGGTTAAAGGGTTAGGGGTCAGCTGGACCATACACCGCACACTGTATCAAATTGGTCTGCATGGTGGTTATCCCTGAAGAAAGCCTCTTCTAAACATGAAGCACAAGATAATCTGCAAGCAGTTTGCCGAAGACAAGCAGACTAAGGACATAGGGGGAGATTTATATCCAGAGGAAAAGTAGCTGAGTTGCCCATAACAACCAATCAGATCGCTTCATTTATTTTTGTAAAGGCCTCTGAAAAATGAAAGAAAGGATCTGATTGGTTGCTATGGGCAACTCAGTAATTTTTTCCTCTGCACAGGTTTCGATAAATCTCCCCCATGGATTGCTGGGACCATGTTATGTGGTCCAATGAGACCAAGATACACTTATTTGGTACAAATGTATCCAACATTTGCCTTGCCTACAGTGAAGCATTTTGGTGGGAGTGTCATGGTCCGGGCCTGCATGAGTTGCTGCTGATATTGGGAAGCTACAGTTCATTGAGGGAACCATAAAGGTCAACATGGACTGTGACATACTGAAGCAGAGTATGATTCACTTATTTTAGAGACTGGGCTGAAGGGCAGCATTCCAACATGATAATGAACCCAAACATACCTCTAAGACGACCACTGCCTTGCTAAAGAAGCTGAGGGTAAAGGTGATGGACTGGCCAAGTATGTCTCTAGACCAATACCATATTGAGTATCTGTGACATGTCCTTAAACAGAATGTGGGGGAGAACAAGTTCACTTACATCCACCAGCTTCATGATGTCATCATTTAGGAGGGGAAGAGGACTCCAGTGGCGACCTGTGAAGGAAATCCATGCCAAAGAGATTAGGTACTGTGGTGGAAATTTTTTTTTTTTATCAACTGGTGCCAGAAAGTTAAACAGATTTGTAAATTACTTCTATTAAAAAAATCTTAATCCTTCCAGGACTTATCAGCTGTTGTATGCTCCTGGCCAGAGCAGGAGAAGTTTGCTATGGGGATTTGCTTCTACTATGGACAGTTCCTGCCATGGACAGAGGTGTTAGCAGAGAACACTGTAGTCTGTTTAACTTTCTGGAGCCAGGTGATATGCAAATTTTTTTTTCCAGCGGAGTACCCCTTTAAGGCAGTGCTGAAAAATAATGGTGATCACACAAAATATGTACACTCTGTGTTAAACTTGGACATTTCCACTTAGGAATGTACTCACTTTTTCTGCAAAGGTTTTAGATTTTAATAGCTGCGTGTTGATTTATTTTGAGGGGACAGCAACATTGTGTTGTCAGGTACTAAAAAAGGAAGATTTGGGCTTCTGTGTTAGTAAATTGAATATATACATTAGATATCAGTTTCTAAGCTAGAAAAGAAATAATGTTCTAAGTTTTCTAACTGGAGAAAGCAATTGTTTAGCCATAAGCTGCCATCATGTATAAACTGGAAACGGTTTTATTTCCAACTGTTGATTCCAATACACTTCAAATAGAAAAGATTAGTGGCCACTGCAACCGCTTGTCTTTTCATTGGTCCTTTACATATCATCAGGTCTTCTAAAGCATCCAATACACAAACCTCCCAGCAAATTAATGTTGACTACAGCTGAGAACTGAAAAGGTTTAGGCTCTGGAGATGTGTCAGCATCACTTAGCTTCCTTTTTGGCTTTAACTTTCACTAAATCAACACTTTAGTTTGCCCTGAGATAATCAGAATAATTTTAATCTTTATTGAGTTAGAACATATCAAGGTCGAATATAGAATGCTTCAAATACAGTCAATAACATGTACAGCGGTGAACAACAGGGTAGATCAATACAATGAATGTATATTACACTATACTATGGCAAAAGACTCTTACAGTATATGTGTACATAATTTATATATGCTATAAATGTCATGGCAATCATTTTTAACTAAATATTGTGGTTATTAAAGGAATATTCTGAGGACCGAAACTTATAAGACACTTATCTCCTATCCACAGGATAGGGAATAAGTGTTGAATGGCTGCATGTCTGACTGCTGGGACCCCTTGTGTTCTTCTGTATGGGCCCCGGCTCCTTACCCATCCTCAGCCTGCTTTGGCCCCCACCTTTTTTGACAAGCCCAAGTGATGGTTCGTTCAGCCAATCCCCGGCTAAGGAGGGAAATTGCTGTGGCTGATAAATTGGCTGAGCGGGTCGTCAATTGCCCACATCTAGAAAGGTGGGGGCTGCAGCATGGCAAGGTCGGGTTAGTAGGACAGGCCCCATACAGAAGATTGTGAGCAGTCCCAGTGGTCAGATACTCCCACTCCCCCTCAATCAGAGACTTATCCCTTATCCTGTGTATAGGGATAGGTGTCTGATAAGTTCAGCCCCAGGACTGCCCCTTTAAAAGCATAAATATATGTTCCACAATTCCCTTGCTTTTTATCTTATGCATATTAAAAGGAAAGCAGCAAAGTGTGGCAGATAAGGGAATCACAAAAAAACTATATTGGTAATTAAAACTCCCTCCTCTAGTATTGTCATCAGATTTCAGGCACTTTAATATTACCTCTGTTCGGTAAATGGAGGCAGAAGAGGGTTGCTAAAGTATTTTGTCACGGCGGTCCCTGTTTACCGTAAATTTATATTTCTTGTAGATATACAGTATTAGATTCAGAAAATGAGTTATTTTAGCAATATTCCAGACATGCCGGTAACACATCTATTGAACTTTTTTAGGCTTTCAGGATTCCTTCACTTTTGTGTGTTTAAAGGGTAACTCTCATTAAAACAAATTTTTGCTATTTCTGATATACTTTAATTTTTTTTTAAATGAAGTTTTCTATTTTTTATTTGTGTTTAAAAAAGCTCAAGCACACATTTTCCCCCATTTTATAAACAGACTTTGGACCGAAGTCCAAACACAGAAAGTGCAGCCTGGAGTGCTGAGGGAGGTGTGTCCATCCTCATCCAATCATAGCTCCTCTCACACTTAACTGCCATATGCTGTTGGTTGACAGTTACCCCTCAGCACTCTAGGTTGCACTTCCTGTGTTTGGGCTTCAGTCTAAAGTCTGTGGATGAGATGGGGGAAAATGTGCTCTTGAGCTTTTTTAAGCACAAATAAAACATAGAAAACTTCTTTTTTTTAAACAAAGTATATTAGAAAACATTTTTAATTACCATAAGGAGTGCAATAGCAAAAAATTTTTTAATGAGAGTACTATTTAAAAATGTATGAAAAAATGCAGTTCACTAAGCCAGCATTTCTATAGGCATTTTTTTTCAGTGTTTTTAAGTCTTATAGAGAGTGTGTGAAAATAACACCAGAAGAATTGTCATTCCTGCTTTGCTGCACTTGAAAATTTAACAAAATACTATGACTCCTAAAATGCCACAAACACGCACACTCTCACACAAAAACATTGTTTATAGTGTGGACTGACGTTCATGTAAAATTTGGGCAGATTTGGGCAAGAAATAACACATAGAAGAACACCAGGAAATAAACCCTTTTACCATTGAACAATGTATTTTTTTGTATCCTTTACTCTGCTACTTCTGCTAGAAAAATAATGTTAGGTATGCTTCGGATATCCTGTTATTTGATAAATGCATAGTTTTGCTGATAACACGGTCTCAATGTCTTCTTACAAAGCTGCCTAAACATACCCGAGAAGGTACATTAGAGAATAGCTTGATAAGGCTGATTGAATTGAATCCATGGGTCCTGATTTACCGCTGCATCAGACATTAGTAGCAAATACCTTTTTCCCTTAACAACCTGTATTTTCTTTCTTAAGTGTACATTAGGTTTCTAAATCTTCAATGTTTTGGAGATGTTGAAAAGCACTGGTGCCCTTGGGTCAAGTATTTCTTTTCTTGTACTGGCTCCATATAAGAATGTAAGGATAAACCCATTGTGTCAGTATAAATAGCATTTGATTTCTCCATCTGGAATAGCAATCTGAGGAAAACAAGATTAATCATTGTAGCACATTCTTATTGCACATAAATTACACAAGGTGGCTCAAAAGAGGAATCAGCCCAGTTCTCCATTGTAAAATGAAAACAAATATATATAGATATAAGGTAATATTTGTCATCATGTCTAGTATTCTTACTGGATAGGGAAATACAAAAAACACATTCTTATTGCCAATGAGTTTTTGTCCAAATCAAAACTTAATGTAAGGATAGATAGTAATACTATATGGTCACGAATACGTAAACATCAGACTAGAACGGATATGAGTTTGTTGGACATCCCTGTCCAAAAGCATTGGTGTTAAAGGGGTACTCCGGTGGAAAACTTTTTTTTTTAAATCAACTGGTGCCAGAAAGTTAAACATATTTGTAAATTACTTTTATTTAAAAAAAATCTTAATCCTTCCAGTACTTATTAACTGCTGAATACTGCAGAGGAAATTATTTTCTTTTTGGAACACAGTGCTCAATGCTGACATCTCTGTCCATTTTAGGAACTGTCCAGAGCAGCATATGTTTTCTATGGGGATTTTTTCCTACTCTGGACAGTTCTTAAAATGGACAGAGGTGTCAGCAGCAAGCTCTGTGTTCCAAAAAGAAAATAATTTTCTCTGTAGTATTCAGCAGCTAATAAGTACTGGAAGGATTACGATTTTTTTAATAGAAGTAATTTACAGATCTGTTTAACTTTCTGGCACCAGTTGATTTAAAAAAAATAAAAAATAAAAGTTTTCACCGGAGTACCCCTTTAATACTAAATTGCCTATACCAGCCTTTACACTTCTGAGAAAAGTCAAGCAGGAAATACCAGTTCACAAAAAGCTAGCCACAGTGTTATGCTAATCTCACAACATAGCCATTTAGCCCCAAGACAAGCGCAGATCCTTCCTAAGCATGTCCATTACTGTCTGGCAAGTATGTACTAAAATCACCTTATGGTGGATAACCCCTTTAACTTTCTGGAACCAGTTGATTTAAAAAAAAAATTGTTTTCCACCAGAGTATTCTTTTTAAAGGGGTTGTCCAGGATTAGAAAAATGCTGCTTCTTTCATGCAAAAACAGCACCTCTGCTGTCTACAGGTTGTATCCTGCTCATTCTCCGTTAAGGAGTCTACTAAGGCAGTCCTAGTTATAAACAACCTTCCCTCCATGAGTTTACATACAAAGATCACTGACTGTCACTGACTGCAAGCACCCACTTGAAGCCTAACTCTAGGATGGTTAGGGCTTTAGATAACTAAAATACAAGTTATAATAAAAGCACACAGACAAATAGCTGTCAGGGTCTGGACTGGTATGCGGAGCGGACATGTGAGTGGATCCTCTGTGTCAGTGAGGTGATGGCGTGGGCCGTACCAGGGGAACGGAATCTGAGAGGTTACTGGTTTTCACCGGAGCCCGGGATGGACTTGCTGCGGCAGGTAACCCACAGGTCGTTCCACCCGATAGCGACTCAACCTCACTGACAGCTGAGACAGGCGCGGTACACAAGGACAAGGCAAGGCGAGGTCAGATGTAGCAGAAGGTCAAGGCAGGTGGCAAGGTTCATAGTCAGGGGCAACCGCAGGGGTCTGGATACACAGGCTAGGGATACACACAAAACGCTTTCTCAGGGCACGAGGGCAACAAGATCCGGCGAGGACAGGAAGGAAAAATGGGTTTAAGTAGTGCTTGGGTGTAATACACTGATTGGGCCAGGCACCAATTAGTGGTGCACTGGCCCTTTAAATTTCATAGAGCCGGCGCACGTGCGCCCTAGAGAGCGGGGCCACGCGCGCCGGTACGAAGCCAAAGGAGGGCAGGGCAGGTGAGAGGATCGGGATGCGACCCACGGGATCGACACCGCCGAGGACACCAGAGCAGTGCTCCCGGACAGCGGGACTGCCCGGGGCGCTGCAGGCGGAAGAATGCCGCGAGCGCTCCGGGGAGGGACAGGGACCCGGAGCGCTCGGCATTACAATAGCATACGCAATAACCAAATACAAGATGTGGCAAATACATAATAAACAAAAAGAATGTTGCTGCAACACTCTATATTTGATCGCAAAAGTAAAATTGAGCACTTTTTTAAATTAAAACATGACTCTCATCCACCACACAGAGGTCAACTCACTTGAATGGGATCATAACAGTCATTAAGACTTTAACTGGGTGACATGCAGGATCAGTTTAAAATCCTTCATGTGAATACAAAAAACACACAGAAAAAAAAAGTTTGTTTTTCTGTGTGTTGTTTGCATTGTAAGTGGCAATCTTTCTCAGCCATGCACCCCTCCCTTTCCACATAAAGATTTTTAAACTGATAATGGATCCTGCATGTCACTCAGTTAGAGGCTATGGGGGAGATTTATCAAAATTTACAGATTTGTAAATTAGCAGTAGAAAGACAAAAGTAACCACCTTTATTTCATCCAAATTAAAACATTGAGATAGGTAGTTCCTCAGCTCACCTCTTAACCAAATGACCTGTCGCACGGTACTGTGTGAACCAACACCAAGATAATGTAGAAAAGTAGAAGTCCAGCGCAGGATAACGGTGCAAATAAAAGCTGATTTTCATTCAAGCCACAGGACAGCAGTAAAAAGGGTTACGCGTTTCAGTCAGTGTAACCAGTAAGGCTGATTACACCTACTGAAACGCGTAACCCTGTTTACTGCTGTCCTTGAATAAAAATCAGCTTTTATTTGCACCGTTATCCTGTGCTGGACTTCTGCTTTTCTAAATTAAAACATTGACATGGAATGGTCTCAGGAACATCGGTAGTGAGATAAAACTCAGGAAATGCTCGGCATGACGCGTTCCAGGTCATGTGACCTTTCATCCTTGCATCTGATGAAAGGTCACATGACCTGAAGCACGTTATGCCGAGCGTTTCCTGAGTTTTATCTCACTACCGATGTTCCTGAGACCATTCCATGTCAATGTTTTAATTTAGAAAAGTAGAAGTCCAGCGCAGGATAATGGTGCAAATAAAAGCTGATTTTTATTCAAGCCACAGGACAGCAGTAAACAGGGTTGCACGTTTCCAGTGGAGTACCCCTTTAAATATAGACACATTTTGATCAAAAAGTGCGCTAAGAGCCTCCATTTTTTGACATAGAGTGCTGTTGCAACTTTCCTTTTTGTACCTTTAAATATAGAGATGCTGATGCTGCAACTTTTTTGTGCAAGTAGTCTGAATGTTTTCACATAAAACTATGTATTAATCTGCTCAACTTTTCCTGCTCTATTGCATGATGCAGATAGATTGGACTGCATTTTCATTGTAATATTGCGACTTCAACTTCAACTACTTAGTGACAATCTTGTACACAACTTAAACAGCTGAGCTACAAAAAAAGACAAGTGTAGGCCTAATCTGTTGTAGAAGTCAGTTTGTCTTAGGCTAGGTTTCCACTTTTGGCTAGGTTTCCAAAAACAACACAAAAACTTCCACAGATTTTCCATGCATTTTGAAGTTTTTTCTGATGCTTTTACCTTTCTGCGTTTTTGGCCCCTTTGACAGTTTCCCTGCATTTTTTTCAGAATTCTGTTAGGTACCAAATAAAAAATGTTTTAAAAAGTAGTAGGGATGGGCAAAATTGTAGGGAAAAATGTTTCTATTTTTTAGAACAACTTTTTATTTTTTAAGCAGCAGGGACCTGAAAATGTACCCGGCAATATTACAAATAGATAAGGGGTCCATGTCTGTAAAAAAAATAAAAAATCTATTTTTAATTTTCATTTTATTAAACTTTTTTATTATGAATGTATTTACTGTATTTTAATATTGTTATCTTTAATACATTTTGTGTTTAATACTATATTAACTATATATCCTTCCTTATGTGTGGTACTACCACTACTCCTAGCATTCCACAGAGTGTGTTCCAATTTGGGAGCAGTAGTGTCTGCACTAAGGGACTTATCACAGCAGGTCTCCCTCCTGAGACGCCTTGCGATCGTAATTTATAATCTGGAGAAGCAGGGGGCCTGCAGTCTCTGGAGCAGTGATGTGAAGAGAAAGATTCACATCAAAGATTCATATTTCCTGTTGATAGATGTGATTGTTCCCTACAACCCTACAATTTTTCCCATCACTACTGTATTTTTTGTTTTTAATGGTAACCTACAACATTTTATCAAAAAAAGCTAACCCCATACCTTTTCGCTAAAATAAAAAAAAGAATAAAAACCACCTGCAAAAATACCAATATTAAAACCCACATGCCTTTTTGTGTGGAGTTTTTTTCACTTCCATAGACTTCTGTGGGAGAAAAACACCAAGATTTTCCCAAAAAAAGTCTCAACATGAAGTTGAAATTTAATAGAAGAAGCCTAGCCTTATGGTGTATTTCAGGAGTTGCCAAGCTTGTTTACCAAGTGGTGAATAGAATGCTGATTCCTGTCACTAATCCTGGTTTATAGGGGGCTGTTAATTCAGGTGGGCTGCAGTCAAGTTTGGATTTGCGGCAATAATATGAATACAAATATGTGGAATTGACCTTAGTTCCTTTCATCTGACAGCCAACTATGTTTTCCTATAATTTTATACATATTTTTTTAATGATTTTTTTAAAGAATTAAGAAATAAACAGTTAGCTATAAACTGTTAAAGAACAGCATAAATATGCCTCAGAGCAGTAATACATTTATTAATAGATGAAATAAATAATTAGAAATGACCTTGTGATATCTGTAAAATGTTTACGCACAGAAGGAAAGAAAAAAAAAAGTGGAGACTTACATTCTCATGTATTTCTGCAATAATATTTGTCTCTTCTATATGTATGTAATTCTTTTTCTCTAATTATTATTTTACTAAAAACTTGCTTAAATTGGTGGTGAAAAAACATATAATTTATTTTGTCTAAAACACTGAGCCAATCATCTATATATAGCATCCATACAAAAGAGATAGCAGCTGTTCACTATATACTTCTGTGGTCACTATAGATGGTGGGTCCCAAAGCAAAGAGCCTAATGAACCAAAGGAAATCTTACTAACCAAGGTAAGATAAGTAAAGACCCTTCTCTAGATCTCCACAAGCTTTTATAGCAAAATAAAATATTTTACATTATATTACTGTAGATCCTCAGGTTTAGTACCTTCATGGAGTCTTTTCCTTCAAAGTTCAATTGTTTGTCCCGCAGTCATACACAATAGACCAACATCATCCAACCTGGCAGGATTATATGACCATCTGATGTGTATTATGCTCTTGTCCAATGTTTGTCAAATTTTTAGAAAATGATTGGGAATATGCCTGATTCTTTGTTCTCAAGGGATATAAACAGTTTGGCAGCAGCTTTTTCCCTCATCCTATTGAGAACATAAGCACATCTTAGTGTGCATCTCTGTAGGCATACCAAGCTTGATCAGCTGACAGCCATAGAAGATGTATGGACACCCTAATCCATTTATAGGGAGTTGTTGTCATTGACTGCCATTTTACAGATACAAAAAGGCTGCTGCCTTGTAGCAAGTCACTCTGCATAGAAACCTTCCAGCTAAAATGTAACTAGACCTTTCCTCTAGCCTTTACTAGCTAGCAAGTTCCCTCTACAGAACAGCAGGTAACATGCAATTCTCTTTCTAAGCAAGGAAGCCTGAAAGTTAATGGAGCTGTTAAACACCACAGAGCACTCAGTTTAGGAAGAAACTAGTATTTATACACAAAAGTATGCTTTATCAATGGAAAAAGCCCAATCCTTGGCTGCCAAAATTTCCACCAAGCTTGTCAGTTATTGCTACTACCATAATACACTGCAAAGATTTTATTACAGATAACCACATGTATGTATTGGGATGATGATTTTTAGGGGTTCAGGTGTTCTAATATTGGATGGTATTGCTATCAGAGTTGGAATTGTGGAGTTGGAACTAGTTTTAGTAAAAATGTACCAACTCTAACTAAAACTATTTTACTACAGTAAACCCATTTAACGACAGTAAATCTGTTATTCATAATTATAAAACATGAACCATATATAAAGGAATTTGTAGCTGGAATCAAAATATGGAAAAAAAATTGTATTTGGAAGTTTGGCTCACCAACTTAACTGGCCTGGTTGTCATTCCTCATTACAGTATAGAATCTGTATCTATGAAATTGAATAAGCACTCCTGATATCACATCAACATCTTGAGTACATGGATTCATATCATAAAGGGCAAATGGAAAGCATCTTACAGGAAAAATAGAAAGATTTAATGATGTAGAAACATCTCTGCCACCCACTAATAGTGTTTTTTGGACGCAGTTATACTGATCACATGGTGGCATGTACAGCATGAAATATCACTGGTGGAAGAATGACTCAATTCAGCTTTGGCTTTTTAAAAGCTTAATCTAGCCAAATCAATTTTTGTTAACATTACTCGCATCGTACCACTTTAAAGATGGAAATAAAAAGTTCAACAACAAGAAAATGCTAAATTCTCAAACTTCCATACCTTGCTTAAATAGCTAAGCTTCAATTTAATCCTCAATTTCCAATGTGCTAGCTTTCTTAGCATCAGATTCCTGCTGGCAATAAGTAGCAAGAGGTCTGCTTGTAAAGCATCCTGATTGGCATCAAACTGTTAACATTTATTTGTGCCCACGCATATATCAGTAGCATTGGGTTTTTTCACCAGATGTTCAATATCCCACTAATGTGAAGGGAACTCCCACCTACTCACTTAACAGTTTTGCTCCTAATAATTTTCATACACATCAAACCTTTCTAAATTCTAAATGATCCAAGCAGTCATCATGCAGCATCGAGCGATGAAGAACATGCCAACCTTTTATTGGCTGCAACGATAATATATTTATATAACCAATGATTGCTTTCCGCCTTGCTGCTAAAAATATGCAAAAAGTAAAAAATCTGTTAAAAGCTATGTTTAATAATCCTCTCATCCAGTGAACATACTCCACATGTGCCGCTGCGCTATTTTCAGACATAATCATACTGCTACCAAATAAAAGCTGCAAATTTTGTAGGTTTTAACAAACCTACTTAGTATTAAATAAGAGTAAGATAAACCCAAATACCAAATTATTTAAAGACTGGTCATAGAGATCCATTTTCTTGAAGAACAATAAAAGACACCTCCTCTACAGTATTTACAGTCGGATTTACAGTAGGCTTTTTTGGGGAAGAAAAGAGCAAGAAAATGGTATGGACAAACCACCACATTCAGATGTTAGCTAGATGCCAATAGGGAAATATAAAACACCATACCTTCAATGTTTCTTTTTTGTTGTTTGGTAGCCAGTGTCAGCTTCTTGAAATCACAGCATGCTCTTTGCCCAATTTGTGGCATTTTTCCTCCCATAGACTTCTATGGGTTGAAACAAATCCAATGAAGAAACATATATGTAAATGTATGCCCCCCCCCCCCATTCTTTACAGATCACATGGGGTCCATAGGTAATGGTCACAGTTCACCTCCTAGACCTGCCTACATTGAACTCTGCACAAGTCAATTTAGCATGAAACTTTCCCAAAGTAGTCCATGAGTCATTCCTAAAACCACTGTTTTTGTGTCCATGTGGCTGCTATAAAGCAATTCTCTGAAGTGTTAACAGAACAGAGCACACACAGAGAAGAGAGTTCTGCCCCTATTATATATGTATCAGAAAATAGAATTAATTAGAATAAAAAAAACATGCAATTTGGAGAAAAAACATTAATAAAAAAAGTTTTATTATACTACACAGGTAACAATAATGCCTCATAGTGTCCATCTTTTTCCTTTTTTACAGTATATCGGGTAATCCACAGTATTTAAAATGTTATAGCACTACGGTATATATGTTACACTGATTATAGTGTGAATTACATCCCAGAGCTGTATTCACAAAAGAAACGGTAAACATTGTCAGGAGAATGCACTTTAACAAAGAAAGCTGTAAACAGTATTGAATGTAGCTCCAAACTATAATATAGGAGGTAAATAAAGAACAGTACCAGATACTGTATAGAACATAATGAAGGAGATTTATCATTCTTTTCAAACATATGGCTTTTATATGACAAGTTTTTTTTTAACTTACTTTTGCTTACGTGCACCCTATTTATCAAATAGTTGCACGAATCGGGAAACCTGCTTACAAATTTTTTAAAGCAGAAAATGTTTCCCTTATGTTAATAGCTGAAGTTCTTCATCAACCCTGTGCGAATGTGTGTGTCTGAATGTATAACTACTACTCCAATCATGGAACAGACTCCTTTCCATGATGGGAGTAGTAGTTCCCTGGTTTTGGGAGTCTGCAGGTGGCTGGGGAGGCTACATTAGTGTTTGTACTACTACTCCCATCATGCAACAGATTCTGTTCCATGTTGGGGGTAATAGTACAGGGGATAAGGGATTGATCGCATCGGGTCTCACTTCTGAGACCCAATATGATCAGCAGTTATAAAGCAGGGGAGCGGGCGGCATGCTCCGCTCCCCTGCGATTTATATACTACTGTGTAAACTTTAATTTTTAAATCCCCCGCCGGGAGCCCTGAATGGCCGGCACCGAGGAGCCATTCTGGGCTCCCGGCGGGGTTTTAAACTACTACTTTGTCACCCAAATTTATGCCCCCATGCATGTTTATAATAATTCATTGGACCCAGTGTGTTTATAATAATTAATTGGCCCCAGTGTGTTTATCACAATTCACTGGCCCCAGTGTGTTTATAATAATTCACTGGCCCCAGTGTGTTTATAATAATTCACTGGCCCCAGTGTGTTTATAATAATTCATTGGCCCCAGTTTGCTTATTCCTCATCCCTCTGCCTGCTCCTCATCTTCTTGGAGCAGGGCAGCAGTGGGGACATGTCGGGAACCGGCGGCAGTGAATGAATGTAGGATTCATTTATTCACCGCCAGACGTATGCACTTTCTGTAAGCCAGGTTGGACCTGGAATACATATGCGACTTTTAACCCCTTAAGGACCAAGTGGTTTTCTGTTTTTGCACTCGTTTTTTCCTCCTTGCATTTAAAAATCATAACCCTTTCAATTTTGCACCTAATTTTTTGCGCCACCAATTCTACTTTGTAAAGACATTGGTAATTTTACCCAAAAATCTTTTTACCCAAATTTTTTTTTAAACTTTTTCTTTTTACACTTTTAGTCCCCTTAGGGGACTTTTAGGAGGAATCATTAGATTCCTCATACAGATCACTATGATTGAATAGAACCATAGTGATCTGGGTGCTCTGCGCTCGAATGATAAAGCCTGGTCCTGCCAGGCTGTATCATTTAGAGAGCTGGAGCCGACACAAGAGCATAGGTGAGCCCGCCCCCCCCCCCCCCGCGCGCGCGATCGCGCTTTGGGGGGAGCGATCCACCCCACTGGTCCACCGGGGACTGAATATAGGGTTAATAGCCACCCACAGTGATTCCTGCAGCTGGGGGCCGGCCAGTATGACACGGGCTCGAGTCAGGAGCCCGCGTCATACCCGGTTAAGGGCCATTGGACGTGTATACACGTCCATGGTCCTTAAGAGGTTAAATTTAGATGCAACTTTTTTTCTTCATAAATAGTGACTATCGCAATTGATAAATACATGACATACTGGAAAGTTAGATAAAAAATTATTACGTGAGCAGATTTCAGAAATGTGCTTTTTTTACACCAAAAAAAATCTACCACGGAGCTTGATAAATGTCCTTCAATAGGTTTACAAAGTTACTTTATGTAGTATCATTCTATATGTAAAAGATGAACTGACATTTTAATAAAAAGAACAGAAAAATAAAAGGATCATTTCTAATTTCTAAGATCTGCTGTGTAGGTTGACTTATGAATGCTCTAAACCTCTTCTTAGGTAGTAGTTGTAATTGTGGCAATGCAAATGTATAATATTTTTTTTTACCTTTCCATATGAAAGTCTTGAAAATGCCTAAACCCTAAAGGTCAAATTTTTCTAGGTACTACCAGTTTAATTAACCCTTTCATGACCCGTGATTTTTCTGTTTGTGCACTTCCGTTTTTTCCTCCTTACCTTTTAAAAAACCATAACTCTTTCAATTTTGCACCTAAAAATCTATATGATGGCTTATTTTTTGCACCACCAATTCTACTTTGTAATGACATCAGTCATTTTACCCAAAAATCTACGGCAAAACAGAAAATAAATAATTGTGCGACAAAATTGAAGAAAAAACAAAATGTTTTTAATTTTGGGGGCTTCCGTTTCTACACAGTGCATTTTTCGGTAAAAATGACACCCTCCCTTTATTCTGTAGGTCCATACGATTAAAATGATACCCTACTTATATAGGTTTAATTTTGTTGTACTTCTGGAAAAAATCATAACTACTCGCAGGAAAATGTATACATTTAAATTGTCATCTTCTGACCCCTATAACTTTTTTATTTTTCTGCTTACGAGGCAGTAAAATACAGTTTTAGCGGTACCATTTTTGTATTGATCGGACTTTTTGATTGCTTTTTATTAATTTTTTCATGATATAAAAAGTGACCAAAACTATGCTATTTTGGACTTTGGAATTTTTTTGCTCGTATGCCATTAACCGTGCGGTTTAATTAATGATATATTTTTAGAATTCAGACATTTCCACATGTGGTGATACCACATATGTTTATTTTTATTTACACTTTTATTTTTTTATTTTTTAAATGGGGAGAGGGGTGTGATTCTTACTTTTAAATAATCTTTATTAACTTTTTCTAAACATTTTTTTTGCAATGTTATAGCTCCCATAGGGGGCTATAACACTGCACACACTGATCTTTTACATTGAGTATTGTTATCCCATAGAATAACATTGCTCAATGATTCTGCCGATTAACTGCTCATGCCTGGATCCAAGGCACTAAGCAGTCATTCGGCGATCGGACACCAGGAGGCATGTAAGGGGACCCTCCTTGTGTCCTACAGCTGTTTGGGATGCTGCAATTTCACCCCAAACAGCCCCCTGAGCTAACTGGCATTTATTAACTTTCACTTTAGATGCAGCGATCAAATTTGAATGCCGCATCTAAAGGGTTAACCACGATCAGTGCCGTGCGCTAGTAGCCACGGGTCCTGGCCGTTGCTAGGTGTCGGGCCCGACCCGCTATGATGCGGGGCCACGGCGTGGCCCCACGTTATAGAATGGGAGCCGACCCATGAGTACATGTATGTCATGGGTCGGGAAGGGGTTAACTAGACATTTAACCAAATATCTTCCTTAGGCTATGTTTCCGCTTGTTTTTTTTTTACTGCATTTTTTTTTGCCATTTTTGCATTTTGTGGAAATTGCTTTTTTGGGTACCAAAAAAAAAAAAAAAGGATGCAGTAGGGATGGGAAAAATTTATTTAGCGAAATTTACATTTTTAATAAAGAAATTTTTATACATTTTTAATAAAGTGATTTTTAACATTTTTTTTTAGGTAGTACTACTACTCCCAGCATGGAACAGACTGTTTCATGATGGGAGTAGTAGTACCTGTACTAATAGACACATCACCCCGGGTGTCACTCCTGTCACCCGATACAGTGCACACAACTCTGCTCTGTACTCCGGACAGTAATGTGAATAGAAATTCACCTCACTCGTTCATATTTTTCGCCCAGATTGGGGATTGGCTGGATGGTTGCAGCCAATCACCGCTCTCAGCGGGAAATATGAATGAGTGATGTTCTATTCATATCACTGGCCGTCCTGAGTATAGTAAAGAGATGCGAGCGCTGTAGAGAGCCGCTCCGCATCTCTGCAATAGATAGGACGATCGCATCGGGTGTCAGGAGTGACACCCGCTGTGATCAGTCCTTAACTGCAGGTACTACTACTCCCAACATGGAGAATACTGCTCCATGCTGGGAGCTGTAGTACCTGCATTAATAGACAGATCACAGTGAGTGTTTAACTTCTGACACCTGTTGCGATCTGTTGATTAATGCAGGTACTACAGCGCCCATTATTGAGCAGAGTGTGCTCCATGTTGGGAGTAGTATTACCTGCAGTTAAGGAAAGATCACAGCGAATGTCACTCCTGACACCCGCTGTTATCCTCCTGTTTAATGTATAAAAAAGTGAAAAACACACATTCTACAATTTTACTATTGTCGGCTAAATTTTTAGTGCCCTGCTTGCACACATAAATTGATCCCTGTTTAAAACTTAATAACAATTTAATTATAAAAACAAAGATTAATTTCGTATCTCCATCACTTTTTTGGATCGTTAAGTCCAAAAAAGAATAAAAACTGCCTGCAAATACACCAAAGTTAAAACTCACATGGTGTTTTTCTTGGCTTTTTTTTTACTCCCATAGACTTCTATGGGAGAAAAACACCATGATTTCAGGGGGAACAACGCCATAGGCTCAACATGCTGCAACTTTGCAAAACCGTCAAGGACCTGAAAAAGAGTGAAAAAAGCCAAAAGGATTAAAAATAAAATGGCAAACTGAAAAAAGCTAAGTGGAAAAAGAATTTAGCATTTTTTCATAGATTTACACCTAACATCAATGAAAAAACGCCATGGGGGCCGTTAAACGCTAAAATAAAAAAATAAAAAACAACAAGTTGAAACTTAGCCTTAGGCCTACAGCACTCGGCTATTTACATTAGACCTAACTGGCAGCTAATTTACTTACTGTATGAAATACAACAGGGCACAGCATGCGAGTGAATACTAACCATCCTGGTTTTGTGTATTAGGAGGCATTGCAACGAAAACCAGATAAATAAGAGCTCCATCTAGTGATACCTGTTGTGTAATAACTTGACTTGTTTCCTGATTAGCACATTATGATAATCCACGGAATCAATAAAATATTATAAAATGTAAGTCATCCAATATCAAACAGTACATTCTGTATATATGCTAGAAAAGCTATGTCAAATATCAGGACTGTGAACAAAAATGTATCATATACTTTACATGACAAAATGTAACAGAAGGTCTTCAGATGTGAGAACACTTGAACAAGTCGGTCAGAAGGAGTGCTGGCAATGTGTATCATTTTTCCAGAAACATTCCTTGACAGTGAGATGTGATATTTCATAATACAATACTTAATTTGCATTGTTTTCTCATCAGAAGAAATGTTGTATTGTTTGCAGCTACGAGCTGTGCACAGAATGTGAGGACTGGTAATAAATGTAATCTGATTTCGCAGACGTTCTACACATTAAGTATTAGAATGTCCTAATCATCAGCAAATGCAAGGATGTCAGGCTGGCCCCAGGGAGATGTTATTTTCCTTTAAAATTCAAAGTGCCTGGCACAGAGCAACTCATACATTGGGGCCTATGGTATGATTTTTGGTTTATGGCCTTACTGTTCTCATAAATTCCACTTATGTATTATTTACCCATTTACCGCTTGGGGCATCCGCAGTGCATTCTGGGATATGCTCTGTGCCCTTTATGTCATTAAAGTCATTGACTGTAGAAATCAAACTGCAGAAGGCTGTGTGTAAGATGCATTTCAGGTGATGGATGCCAAGTAAACAGAAAGTGACCAGACATGAATGCATCAGGAAAACCAAACCTTCATTTTATTATTTATTATTGTTTATTATTTCCTTTGCCTATATAGCACCAACATATTCTGCAGCACAATTTTTTATGACACACTCATAAGGGTCAGTTTAGCTGAAAAACAATTGACTTATCTGTATATTTTGGAACCTAAAAGGTACCTATAAGGCTGGGTTCACATATGTCCGGCATCCAGCATAGGTGAACTCAGCCTAGATCTGTACGCAACTGATGCCACAAATGATAACAAGTTTTCATCAGTTGCATGGCATCTGGCATCCATTGTTTCTGGACGGCAGACAGGGGAACGCAGCAATCTGCTCTCCGACGTGTCCAACCATCCGGTGTCAAAATTGAGATGCTGGATGATTGTGAACGGTCCCATTCAAATGAATGGGATCTGTTCTAACATCAGTTTCCCTCCGGTGCACGACAGAGAATAACTATGCCGGACTCCTGATATATATTAACCCAGCCTAACATAGCCAAGTGAACATAAAGAGAACATTCAGACCCCATGCATATGATGTCCTTGGTGGGATCTGAATCCTGGCCACCTTTAGGTTATGTTCACACTGTGTAAAAATTACAGGCAGATTTTTTTGCACAGAAATGTGTGTAAAAAATATGTCTATATATATATTGTTCATACTTTTTTCCTCAATCGATAGTTTTCTGCTGGCTCCCATGGCACAGGAGAAATATTGAAAAAACTACAGAGTGTAATAGGAGAGTTTCGAGAAAAAAAAAATCTGCCTTGCTTTGTTAAAGGCTGCAGGTTCCATTAAAAAAGGAGTCCGCAGGGCTCTGGTGTACAGGTACAACATGTAACATTATTTAGACTGTAATAACAGACTATGTATGAGGTGTTCAATTCACTAAATATGACCCTGGTTTAATGATTTGTATGTAAGTTCGTACAAAAAGGAAATTCCTAAATATAAATCATAGATGTTAAATGGTCAATAGCAATATTGCTCCTTCTTCACATAAGTAATTTATATGTTCTATATTATTCAAGTCAATTTCCAGTGAATTGATATTAAGTGGCTGCTGGGTTGAAATGGTAGTTACTCAACTGTGTATCAGTGTGACTTATAAGACCTTTATCATCACTGGCTTCCTTCCCAGAATTTCCTTTTGGCCTCTCCTTAACTGTAATTATATTTATTTTAGTACTTTATTACTCAGTATATCTTATTATTTCTCAGTCTACAACATGCTTAATGTTCAAAGTCCAATTGCTTGCAACCACCGCATATAAAGCTCTACAAGTATTTATCTATATCCATGTATTTATTGATCAGGTAATAAATGGCTGTTTAGCCTCAGCGTCTTTAGCTTCAGGATCTAAAGGCATAATATAACATGCTGGATAAAACGCAGGGTTTATATAGAAATACATACAAGTCTGCTAGATTTTTCTAAACTATTGCATTATCTATGTTGTTTGAAGCAAAAGCACAGAAAAGTGAATGTTTATCATCCAGTCTACAAATAACTATTTTATGGACCATATAATACCATTTTATAGCAGCCATTATTAGAAGACGCAAGGATTTAATCTGCCAAAAGGGTCTGGACTATTTTTCTACCTATAAAGGGATTACCCAAAATGTTTATATTAACCCCCTCCGGGTACAGAAGTATGCAACAGGTTCAGTAACTGAGCCTGCTTCATACATGGCTGGTGACAGCAGCAGAAGACAGTCACCATCAATGATTGATATAGGAAAACAGTTTTATGCTACCCATGTAACAGTCTCACAATTCAGTGTAATGCATTGAACTTGATCCTGCATTATGAACACCATAAATAAAAAAAGAAATTCCAAAATTGCTGATTTAGGCTAGGTTTCCACACAGGTTTCTTATTGGCAATTTTTTTTTTTTTTTTTTTTTACAACTGCCACTGCAGATTTTGAGCCAAAGTCAGAAGTGGATCTATGGGGAAGGAGAAGTATTAGTCCTCTATATTCCCTATTCTTTTTCAATATACTCAAAAACTGCAAGTTAAAAAAAAAAAAAAAAAGGCCAGTAAAAAAAAAAAAAAAATTTCACATCTACCTATGAAATGTACCACATTTTAAAGGACTATTCCAGCGCTGCTTTTCTTAATCTTATTGTGCCTGGTCTGAAAAAATACAAAAACAAACCTTAACTCACCTTCCTCCATTCCCTCGTTGTGCTGGTATCGGTCTTTGGTCCGGGTCTTCTTCCTGCGTCCGTGTACATGGATGGTCACATTGCGGTCCTGCCTTGGCCAGTCATAAAAGATAACATGTTTATTTTTTTATATGGTATAATTTTTGTCCCACAAATTTGCTCCTGACCACTGGAGGTGCACAAATATGACCACTTTCCATTGAAATAAATAGAAAGTATGGAAAGTGGCAAGTGCCTGGCCAGCAAGACCATTAACATCTTGTATAAAATTTTTTATCCACATGTCTCCATTAGGGTACGTTCACACATACGCAGATTTGATGTGCAGGATTTGATGCACAGGATTTTCTGTTGCAGATTTCAATGTTACAAATCCTGTGCATATAATCTGCGAAGGATCCTGTATGTGTGAACATACCCATAGGGTACATTCAGACGAGCGGATTTACAGCGCGAATTTCACTGCGGATTTGCAGCTGAAGGATCTCTGTATGCTGCCTATACATGTGCCTGCTTGGAGCGGCAATACGCCGCTACGAGCAGACACACTATGATGTGTGAATTGCCGCGCGCATGCGCAGTATACTCGCACATCGCAGCAGCTCTCGGCCCAGCTCATAGAGAAGGGAGAGTGGCCGCGATGTGTGCGAGTACACCGCGCATGCACGGGTCTCGCACGTAGCGGCGTATTGCCTCTCCGAGCAGGCACATGTACTCTTTTTTTTAAACTGCAGTTTTTCAGCTAAATTCAGAAGTAGATCCAGAAGAAAGGAAAAGTACAAGTTATTTCTTTATATTTCCCATTCCTCTTGAATACACCTCTGGCTTTGAATTAAAAGCTACAGTGGCAGTTTTCCAAAAATCAGCAAAGAAAAAACCTGTCTGGAAACCTAGCCTAAGGGCTTATTCACGCGAACGGATTTCTTTTAAACTCACAGTGGATCTCCCGCTTTGAAAAGGGGTAGGACATATGTGCGCTACCTGTAGCAGATTTTTGGCAGTGGAGTCTCCACTGTTGAAAATCTTCCGCAGACCCTATTGACACTAAAGTCAGTGAACGAGCCCTAAGGGTACATTCACACGGGTAGATTACCTGTGGAATTACCGCAGCAGAATTTGCTACCATTGATTTCAATGGGTCATCAGAAAATCCGCAATAGAGGCAGATTTTCAGATTTTCCTTCAGACCCATTGAAGTCAATGTTAGCTATATCCGCTGTGGATTTTCCACAGCAAATACACAGCAGAAATTCTGCACATAATTCTCCCATATGAACGCACAGTGCATCCAGTGGAAAGAGGAATTATACACCCTTCCTTTATATTTCCTATTCCTCTTAAATACATTTCAGGCTTTGGCTCTGAAACTGCAGTCACAGTATTCCAAAAATAAACTATATCTGCCAAGTGGAAATGCAGCCTTAATATGAACGATAAATTGGGGGAAATTTATCAAAACCTATGCAAAGGGAAAGTGGAACAGTTGCCCATAGCAACCAATATGATTGATAAATCTTTTCCATTGTTCATAATATGGATTACAGTAACTTTTGTCATAATTCATTGTGACATCTAAACACATTATTTATATTTATCCAAGGTACTGCAGGAAATCTGCTGTATTATATTAACTTAAAATATGAGTTACCATGCCCCAAAGTGCCAGTCTGTATGCATACATTTATTTCTTTAGTCTACGTATTGTCTGACAGTTTAGGTATAGTCATGATATTTGTTTGTTCTTAGCATTTGTGCTAAATGTTTGATTTTCATATCTGTAAATTAGGTACAAATTGTAACAACAAATGTTCCTGTTATTCCAGGCCCGACAAATCATCATAGCCAGTCAACACTTCGGCCTCCTCTTCCTCCTCCTCACAACCACACTCTCTCTCACCACCACTCTTCTGCCAATTCTCTAAATAAGAATTCCCTGACCAACCGAAGAAACCAGATTCATGCACCAGCACCGGCTCCCAATGATATGGCCACAACCCCAGAGTCGGTTCAGCTTCAGGACAGCTGGGTACTCAACAGCAATGTTCCACTGGAAACCAGGTACAGTGTGCCTCCTAGAATAAGGTACAAAACAAGGTTTCTTATTTGTTTATTTATTTATTTGTTTTCTGATCACAAGATAAAGGCGTATAGATGATAACTGCATTTATTATATGACATGATAGCAGGATAAAAACATGACTTCTCCAGTCTTTTGATGTTAATGGAGTTTTCCTGTATTATATTGTAAGATGTCCAGAGAATATTTGACTGGAGGCAAGCCCAATTTATCAATACTCGAAAGCTGCTTTAGCTTTACTGTTACCTTCAAAATAGTGATAAAGCTGAAGATCTGCATTTAGATATCTTTCAATGTGTCCCAAAAGGGGAAAGAATATGAGTGTGGGCTTTTTAATTTAATTTTTTTACAAGCATCGAAGAAAGAATGGAATTAAAAAATGGAAGAAAGAACCTTATAGTCGGTCTGTAGGTATCTACCTATGCCTGTTTGACCCTGTGAAGTCAATATTTTGTTGCTAAGTTGTCAGTGTCAGTTCTGCTGTTACAAAAACAACTTTTCAGTGTGAAAACACAAGCAAAAAGTTCTAAGTTTGTTGATGGCTCTAAACAAAGAGATGGGGGCCTTTCCAGGTTTCATGCTGTGTTCAGTCATCAAATCTGCAGCAGATCCTGTATGTGTGAATGTACCCTTAAGGCCCTTTTACACAGGGCCGATTGCTATAAATAGCATTATCTTTTGTATGAAAATAGAGTTCATGGCACTCATCGGTTGGTTGCAGTCCTTTAGTCAGAATTCACTGACAAACACATGTCAAGGTTTAGGGAGTATGACTTGTATTTGATACCCTGAGCCTTGGCAATGTCTTTTTGGGAGGATTCTAAATATAGCGCTGTAAAGCGACCACAAAGTGTAATGAACTCTCCTTTCATAAAATGGTTGATGTTTGACCATGAACTGAAGTCACCCCCCTGTCGTAGCCTTAGTTAGCAGTGACAAGCATTTTTTACTACATGTTGATCAATAGCAATGCATTTTAGTAGTTTGTACATTTATAGATGCAGCACTGCCATTTATGTGTATATATTATGTATATACATCTCTACAGGGTGGGCCATTTATATGGATACACCTTAATAAAATGGGAATGGTTGGTGATATTAACTTCCTGTTTGTGGCACATTAGTATATGTGAGCGGGGAAACTTTTCAAGATGGGTGGTGACCATGGCGGCCATTTTGAAGTCAGACATTTTGAATCCAACTTTTCAATAGGAAGAGGGTCATGTGACACATCAAACTTATTAGGAATTTCACAAGAAAAACAATGATTGGTTTTAACGTACAAGTTACAAGTTTCTGACCACTTATAAAATGTGTTCAATGTGCTGCAAATTGTGTTGGATTGTCAATGCAACCCTCTTCTCCCACTTTTCACACACACTGATAGCAACACCGCAGGAGAAATGCTAGCATCTGGTATCTTCACAGCATAGACAATTGCCTTCAGATGTGAATGGTGAAGTTAACAAACAAAACCACCGCTATTGGTCTGACACTAACCCACATTGGATAGATCCCTCCAAGACTGTTGGAACACAAAAATTGATGGTATGGTGTGGTATATGGGGTACAAAGATAGTGGGGCCATTCTTCATCAATGGAAACCTCAAAGCCACTGGATATGCAAAATTGCTACATGGTGATAATGTGTTTCCCTCTTTATGCACTGAAGCTGGCACGTTCCCTGAGTTTTTCCAGCAAGATGGTGCACCACCACATTATGGATGTCAGATCCGAGCATTCCTAGATGAACAGTTTTCTGGAAAGTGGATTGGTCATCGTGGGCCAGTTGAATGGCCCCCAAGGTCTCCCGATCTGACCCCCTTAGACTTTTATCTTTGTGGTCATCTGAAGGCAATTGTCTATGCTGTGAAGATACGAGATGTGCAGCACCTGAAACTACGGATACTGGAAGCCTGTGCTAGCATTTCTTCTGCGGTGTTGCTATCAGTGTGTGAAGAGTGGGAGAAGGGGGTTGCATTGACAATCCAGCACAATGGGCAGCACATTGAACACATTTTATAAGTGGTCAGAAACATGTAAATAACTCATGAAAGAATATAGTTACATTAAAACCAAGCACATCATTGTTTTTCTTGTGAAATTCCCAATAAGTTTGATGTGTCACATGACCCTCTTCCTATTGAAAAAACGAAATTTGGATACAAAATGGCCAACTTCAAAATGGCCACCATGGTTTCCCCCCCCCCACATATACTAATGTGCCACAAACAGGAAGTTAATATCACCAACCATTCACATTTTATTAAGGTGTATCCATATAAATGGCCCACCCTGTATATTATTTAAAAAAAAATATGTTTTATTTTCTGAATTCATGAGGCATCCCCCTTTAAAATGATTTACATATGTTGAAGGGCATGTGTCAGATGAGAACATGAATTATGTACATTGGCCAAGGGCTGCACATTGACGAACACTGATCTTCAATGATCAGCACTTGTCTAACAAGCCTTACCACATCTCAGTCAGTTGAAGGACGGGCCGCATGAATGATCACTGGATCACTTTGATTCCTTTAATTTTGGATGCACGTCACCATTTAAAGGGGCCTTTACTCAAGCTGCTAGTGTCAGGAATGTAATCTGTTTGTATATACTGTATAAACTGCTATAAAATGAAGACCATAAGCCATGTTAGTACAGAACACCTAGGGAAAACACTGTATGGTAAAATGTATTTTTATTCATCACTAAATCATTGTAGGTGTAATGCATGTGGTTAATCTTAGTTTAGTTTCGAATTTGGCAGCCCCTGATACATGTTTAAGCACGTTACATGACTGTTTTAGAACTGTTGTGAAAATCATTGTAAGAGAGTGGATATTAGTATTTCTGACCAATAAATTAAGGTTGTCATCCCCTAAATTGATTTGAAACCTCTGAGATATTCTTCAATATTTGGAGCTAGAAATTGCTGTTTCAAATCAGGCAGGTTTTGCCATATATTGTTAGAGATTTGAGAGAAAGGTCAAAGGTATTTTCTATCCCAACTTTGGTGTAATAAATCTTAGGATGACTCCATCAGCACCCCCAGAGACTCTGTTGACAGAATACATTTAAAAAGCATGAAAATGGCCTTTATTCGCTCGTCGTATGCTGTAATGCTGAATATAAAACCAGAATATAAAATTCCACGCTGATTTCCAGCACACACTTTCTTAACATCCAGTATTTTTCTCATGATTATTTCGGCTGTATGGCATTGAACATCTTATAACAGCTAGAAATCAGTCATCTAAACATTTTCACAGATAAATTGGCCACACAAAGTACTATATCTGCAGGTCACTTTTCAAGATATGTCAGGGGCCTGACTATTTAGACATTGTAAGTATTTCTATGGAAATCACAGCTGCAGCAAAAAAAAAATAATAATAATAATAATAAATTAGGGCTGGGTTCATACTTAACAAATTGCTGCATCTTTGAGGCATTTGAATTTCTTTTTCTTTTCTTTTCTTTTATAAAGAAATTTCACGTCCAGAAGTTTGCTAAAATTGCAGTGCTTTATGTTTTCTAAAAAGCAGCATCACTTAGGTACATCATAATATTTTTTATCTTATGTTTTGCTATAGGCTCCTCTATAGGACATGAGAAATTGCAAGGGGGGGGGGGGGGGGGAGCAAAACATGTAAAAAAAAATGTATGCAAAAAAAAAAAAAAAAAACTTGAAAGAAAAGAACTGTGTTTTTCACATGCCAGAAGTTTTTCATTAAGTTTCTTTTGGCCAGGGCATATGCATGCTGAATGATTAGATCACTGATCTACAAATTTATTGCAATAAAGTGTACAAGTTATCTAGTGATGACATAGTACATAGTCATAGATACAAGGTTAGATTGAATTCATAATAATGGATTTATCTTCTTAAGACCATGTTCACACATCAGAATTAAACAGCGAAATCGGGCTAAAAGATTTAGCTCAGAAATTCTGTTGTAGCAGACTGCCATTGCTTTCAGTGGGATTCTGCTGCACCATGCACATAGAGGAATTTCCACAGTGGAAATATTTACTGCAGAGATCCTGATTCTGGCCTTGGCTGAAAGAACTGACATGTCAAATAGTTCAGTGCATAGTGCAGCAGAATCCTATAGAAATCAATGGAGAAGATCGAGTGGAAACCAAAGATAGCCGTGCTGGTGGTGCGATCCACAGACAAAGATACAGATTAAATTAACCGTAAATCGATTTATTTGCCAACCATAAGGCGTTTCAGGGCGTTGGAGCCCCTTCGTCAGATGTACTAGTGTGGTATGTACATCTGACGAAGGGGCTCCCATGCCCTGAAATGTGTTATGGTTGGCAAATAAAGTGTTTGATGGTTAATATCATTTGGATCTTTGTCCTTGGATTGCACCACCAGCCCAGCTTTCTTTTGTTTCCACTTTATCTGCAACTGTTCGGCTGGAATTTACTCAAGCCAATACCGGGAGGCAGCACCATGCTATCCATGCTATCATGTAGTTTTACACAACTGAATGAGGTGAGCGATTTGTCGAAATACTGTGTGGTTAGAATTAGCTATATGTTCCATTGATTTGGCAATATTGCCCTATGAGGAGCTTTGCCTGTTTATTCCATATACACAGCATTGAAATCAATGGGACTCTGCTGCAATGTAATTTCCGAGCGGAGTATTCCTGAAGAATTCCACTATGTGAACTTAGCCTAATTCTCAATGCAGAAACCAGTGCACATTAAGGACCTCTTCATGCTACTGAAATTCTGGGCAGAATGTACATACGGATATTCACTCACAGCGGAAATTCCATAGGCTTTGGGCAGATTAATTTAAGGCAGATTCCATTTAGAATTTTTGTCTGGAGTTTTTGCTGAAACCACATGGAAATTCTGTTGGAATCTGCCTCAAATTTCTTAGGTTATATTTACACGGAGGAATGTCCACCTGGAAATATTCCGGGCTGACATTTTGCAGACATCGCTGTCGACAGAACATGTCGGAGCTAGGACTGCTCAGAATTGTCGTGTCTTCATAGACAGCAATGCATTTGCGGGTGAATTTCGCTGAAAAAATAGACAAGTGTATTCTTTAGGTGCATGCCGGAATCGGATAATCTGCCGGATGCACAGTGGAGCAGAATCCTATTGAATCCTATTTTTGTGTGGAAATGCTACAGATAGCTAAATTTGATAAGTGTCCTCTATTGCTGTTGATGATTTTTTATTTTTTTTTACATAAATTATTGCTTTTGAATCCTCCAAGAAAGGCAAGATCTGAAAATAGTTTTAGGGGCCCCTACATTTTTAGCTAATGCATAAGACTTAGTATGATTCTCACAAATACTCTTTTGATCCTAAGATCTGCAAATTTCTATTTGTAAATGTAATTGCTCAGTGGTATGGCAATTGAAGGGGTTGTCTAGTCTCACAAATCTCGTGTCTGTGCTCAGGCTGACAAAACCACGTATAAAAGCTTATACACATCTGTCTCAATCCCCAGCCTTGTCTGCTCTGACAGAGCCCAATTCCAGAAGTGCTTCCTGTTTTCATTTTAACATGCAATGATGGGCATGTGGAAAGTGAATAAAGCACTGCTGAGCAAGGAGCAGTTACTGCCAGGACAAGGTGGTGATCAAGAGTATGCATGTGCTCGAAACGCGTCCATGTTTGCAGTGTAACACTGTCTAGGTGGCGAGTCGTGTGTGCTATGTTTGTTGCTAACTTTTAACTTTGGATACAAATAAAAGCCTATTTTTTATGGAATTGCTGTATCATAATTTCTCTTCATTAATTTGTATTATTGTTTCAATAAAACAGCAAGCTGCAGTGACTCAAGGTAGTTGCATGTTGTTGTTTTTTTGTTTTATAATTTTTTTTACACTACCCCCAGACATATATAAAATTAGATTTCTTACCCCTGCCTGGACAACTCCTCAAATATTGGATCTATACTATATCAAATACCGATCACATACCTATCACCAAAACAACTGGGCTTAACCGAGTAATTATTTCATTGCAGTTTAAAAGAATCATTGCTCCAAAACATTTGTTGTGTTAAAAAAATTGCTAAATACTTGGGGAAACAATAAATCACTGAATTGTAAGCTTAGGCTAGGTTCACATTGCTGTTGTGCGGGTCAAAGCACAACTGACTCCACCGGGGATCTACTAGTTTACTGGAGAAAAAAAAAATAGTGCATCCTTTTTTATTCTCCGCTAAACTCCTGTCGTTTTAATCACATTGCTGACAAAGCTTCCTTTAGTGGAGCCAGAACTAGCCTTAAATGCCACCCTAAATGGTTTTGTAATCTTTAAAGGTACATCAGTCTTTGTCTTTTTTATTTTTTGTAAATTTTTGAAAGCACATGTCTTTTCCACAAACGTAATTGTTACATGTTGTGTAAAATTGGACCTCAAACATTAGATCCCGTCCCAGAGGCTTATACTGTAGTTCCTGTAGTTCCATCTCAGAGCAGCTCACAGGAGAGGCCGCAGATAAAAGTAATAGTTTAATAGGAACAATCACTGTGATCTGACAATAAGATTCTCCTCCTTTCTCGGAACCAGCTAGGATATTTCAAACATAAAGTCATGTGACATTGAAATGCTGGAGGGTAAAATACATGTTCTGTAGAGGGGAAAAACACAATTCAATTTTTAGCACTTTGAAGTAACAGCATTGAGGATCTTGCAAATTCCGATCATGTCTAGAAATCAATGTACACCGTGATATGTATGGAGGCAATGCTACAATGTTACCGTCATGTGGAATGCAGAGAAGCTGTCCAGTCCCAGGTCTTTGGGTAAGAGAGATTTGCATTCTGCGCTGGCCTTGGCGTGGCCGGTTTTCAGTATATCACACACTGGATTAGTACGCCAATAATGAGCTGCTGTGCACTTGAGGCATTTGAGAAGTGTTCCTCCTGTGGCATGGCATTTAGGAGTTCCTGGAAAACATTAATTGAAACCCTTAATTACCTGAGTGACATTGCAATCTGTAATGACAAGTGCACCTGCAACTTTTGTTTTTCTCTGTATAAAGACAAAAAAACACCTTGCAGAAACTGAAGCTGCTCAATCCTTGCCGAGCTTCTCAGCCTTGGAATATCATCAGGCTTTACATTCCATAATGATAATTATGGTTTTGTTTGTTTTAAACGTCAATTAACTTTTTCTTCGCTTCGGGTGTATTCACGGCGTGCAGAATGGTGTGGTGGAAAGTCGCATCATTTTCACTACATGGTAAAGATTTCTGATCTTTTGTTGTAATTATATAAACTGGAAATCAATGTTAAACCTGTTTTCTGCAGGTTATGATGTGGCTAGAATGCTGCTCCCTGCTGGACACTTTCTCATCGTGTGAATACACCCTTTTAACAAGTTGCGGTTTTGCTACAAGTATTTGTCAGGATTTTTATAAATTTGCAAACAACATAATAAAACCAATGGTCCCGTCTTGTAAACTTATCATTGCAGCCCACAACTATTTATATATGTATAAATAGTATAAATATGTATAAACTAGAAAAGCATACACTACCAGACAGGATAAGTCTGCTCCAGGCTGCAGTTAACTTTCTTGAATAAATCCTAAGCTACCTAGGAGTGAAGAGCATTTGTGAGGAGTGTCTTGAGAACAAAAGTCATCAATCTTTTAAAGAGTACCCGTCAGATCCAACAAATTATTTTTTAAATATATCACTCTAAAGTGCCTAATCCTGACCATGTACATCTAATTTGTATGTGTCTAGCACTTTTATTTATTTTTTTATTACACTTTTTATTTAGTTCACTAGCCTAAATTCCTCTCAAAGGGAGGGGCGTGGCTTCCCTGTGCGGATCTCCACCCCCTTCCTTCAGTATGCTGTCTGCTCACATCTCCCCTAGCATTAGCAAAACTACAATTCCCAGCTTGTCCTCACTGACAGTAGCGGGACACAAGCTGACAGTGGGAGGATTTTTCCTCTAGCTGTGAGTCCTGCGCTCATAGCTGTCAATCAAGGAAGTGTGTCCATGACATAGGTGATGATGCATGGACACAGCAGGACTAGTATGTGTTCAAGAAAGCAGGGGGGGGGCAGTTGTTTGACTGGCTTTTTCAGTATGAAATACTGAAAATTTTCTAATGAAAGCAATTGCAAAACCTATTGGTTTTGCATGCTTTATATCATATCAAACGTTTTTGTATCTGACAGAGCCCATTTAAGCAACCAAGAGATTTGCAATAATTTCACTTCTGCCATCAATTGGATGGCTTTGATAACTTCTGCCCTAAAAATTGACAAAGTATAAAATGTGTTTGTTTTTTTGCTGTGTTTTAAGTTTTTCTTTTCATTGTAGTAAAAAACAACAAAAAACATATTTCAGATTTATTTCCATTTATTTTATGATGGTTAGAAATAATACATATTTTGTTGGCAATGGTAGTGGGTTGGAGAAAAGGCATAGGTGGTGAAAAAGAACACTTATATTGAAAAATTCAGCTTAACACCTTCCCGCTATAGGACGTATGCATACGTCCCAGCACCTGACACATTCGCACACTGGGACGTATGCATACGTCCTAGCGATCTCCTGCGTTGCCATGGGCAGCGCAGGAAATTCGTGACGGGACCCAGCTGTCAATCGCGCCGGTTTGGCAGCATTAACCCCATAGATGCCGTGATCAATCCTGATCACACATATATGTTGTTGATAGGGGGGGCACGCTCCCCCTGTACACCAATGGCGGCGCCGCGATGCGATTCGCCGTTGGTTGCTATGGCAGCAAGAGGTCAGATCATGACCTCCAGTCTGCCTGCTACGGAAGCCTGTACTGTGTGCAGCTGATCAGGTCATACTGTGCTGCAGTACAAATATACGGTGTCCATATTAGGACATCATCAGGCCTCAGACAAACCTCCGTCACACCTAAGACAAACCTCCCTCAGCCATCAGACAAACCTCTGTCACACCTCAGAGAAACCTCCCTCCTCCCTCAGTTCTCAGCCAAACCTTCGTCATTGCTCAGAAAAACCTTGGTCATACCTCAGACAAACATCTGTCACACCTCAGACAAACCTCCGTCGCACCTCAGACAAACCTCCCTCAGCCCTCAGACAAACCTCCGTCATGCCTCAGATGTCAGCTGTACAGCCATTGATGTAAAGTTTTCCTTGATTCGTAGAAAACTGAGAGCGCATGCGCAGCCCTCTGCTGACAGCGTGAGGCTAAATTAGGCAGCGTTAGGAGCATAGCGCTAGCGTAGCCCTGCACATGCGCAGTTGTCCGTACCACTCAGAGCGCATGCTCTGCTTTCCTCCGCTACGCAGTTAGCATAGGGAGGCTGGAAAACTTTAACGGCTGTCCGGCTGACGTCTGAGGCATGAGAACTGAGGGAGGTTTGTCTGAGGTGTGGCATTTTTTTGTCTGAGGCATGATGGAGGTTTGGCTGAGAGCTGAGGGCTGAGGTAGGTTTGTGTGATGCCTGATGATGTCCTAATATGGACACCGTAAAAATGTATTGCAGCATAGTATAATCTGTAAAAAGTGTACAAAATAAAAAGTTCTTAACTAAAAGTATGAAGTTTAAAAATAAAATAAAAATGCCCCTTTCCCAATAAAAGCCCTGTATTATTACCAAAAAAGATCAAAAACACAAATCATATACATAATAGATATTGCAACGTCCACAGTGCTCTCTGCTGACACATGATGCCCGTATCAGGAACTGTCCAGAGCAGGAGAATATCACCATAGCAAACCTATACTGCTCTTGACAGTTCTTGATATGGGCATCAGGTGTCAGCAGAGAGCACTGAGGACAAGACAAAAAAGAAATTAAAAAAGAAAAGAGATTTCCTCTGTAGCATACAGCTGCTAAAAAGTACTGGAAGGAATGAGATTTTTTAATAGAAGTCATTTACAAATTTGTTTAACTTTCTTGCACCAGTTGATTAAAAATTTTTTTTTTCCACCGGAGTACCCCTTTAACCTGTTGGGGACCACGGGTGTATGGATACGCCCTTGCATCCTGGTACTTAAGGACCAAGGGTGTATCTGTACGCCCGTGGAAATTTCAATCCCCGCCGATCGAAAGTTGAAGTCTTGCAACATCTGGAGGGCTACAGTTTGGAGACCACTACACAGTGATCTCCAAATTGTTCTCCTCTAGTTGTGGCATAACTACAACTCCCAACATGCCCTGTGGCTGTCTGGGCATGCTGGGAGTTGTAGTATTGCAAAAACTGGAGGCACACTGGTTGGGAAACATTGTCTGTTTCCTAACTCAGTGTTTCCCAACTTGTGTGCCTCCTGCTGTTGCAAAACTATAACTCCCAGCCTGCACTGACAGACCATGCATGCTGGTTGTAGTTTTGACACAGCTGGAGGCACATGGGTTGAGAAACACTGAGTTAGGAAACAGACAGTGGTACAGAAACACTGTGATAGTCTGTTACCTAACTCAGTGTTTCCCAATCCCAACCAGTGTGCCTCTTGCTGTTGCATAACTACAACTCCCAGCATGCATGGTCTGTCAGTGCATGCTGGGAGTTGTAGTTTTGCCCCTTCCCCTGCTTCAAGTTTGAGATGCGGCAAATTTTCCGCTGCAGCGGGAAACTCACTGTAAACCCCAGCCCGTGTGAATGTACCCTAAAAACACTACACTGCACTACACTAACCCTAAATAAAGAGTTTATACACTACACCCTTACACTGTCACCCCCCCCCCCCCCAATAAAAATAAAAAAAGTCTTGTACCTCAGTTTTTCTAAAATGGAGCCTCCAGATATTGCAAAATAACATCTCCCAGTATTGCCGGACAGCCATTGACTGTTCAGGCATGTGGTGAGTTTTGCAACAGCTGGAGGCACCTTGTTTGGGGAAAACTGACGTACAGTATTTTTGGTGGAGGAGGCAAGTGAAACGCTTGCATCCGGGTACACCCCTATAAAAATCCCTAATTTAGACCTCAAATGCTCGTGGCGCTCTCACACTTCAGAGCAGGGCCGGCCTTTAGGGTGTGCGAGCTGTGCAGTCGCATAGGGCGCCATAGCAGCAGGGGGGGCGGGTGGCCGACACAGCTCGCAGGATAACAGGCCGGTGTGAGGTGAGATTTTCAAACCCATGCAAATTCAGACTGCTCAGAGCCCGAGGTTGCACGTCTGCATGAGATAATTAAGCCACGCCCCCTTATCTTCCCCTCTTGGAGGATGGAGGACGCAGCTCTACATTAGACAAGAAGACAGAGCAGAGGGAGAGAGATGACGTACACAGCTCCCTCCCCTTCCCCTGCTATGTCTCCAGAGGACCTAACTTACCACCGGGAAAACACAGAGCAGGGGGAGAGTAGAGAAGACATACGTGCACAGCTCCTCGCCCCCTAATACACTTTTATTTGTGAAGGAGGACATACTGCACTGCACGGGCTGGGGATAAGGGGGGGACATCGCAGCATGAAAGCTGGGGATGATTTCTGTGTGTGAAGGCACCCAGGTCGGGAAACACTGGTGAATGAACTACAACTCCCAGTGTTTGTTGTTACAAAGATTTTTTTCCTCTTTGTGTATGTTTATGGGGAAATGGGGGTGGACGCCACAAGGTTAGCTCGCACAGGGACACCTAAGGCCGGCCCTGCTTCAGAGCCCTGCTTCAGAGCCCTGCTTCAGAGCCCTGCTTCAGAGCCCTGTCGTATTTCAAGGCAACAGTTTAGGGCCACACATGGGGTATCTCCGTACTCGGGAGAAATTGAGCTACAAATTTTGAGGGGCTTTTACCCCATATGAAAAGGTAAAGTTGGGGTCTACACCAGCCTGTTAGTGTAAAAAAATTATTTTTTTACACTAACATGCTGGTGTTGCCACAAACTTTTCATTTTCATAAGAGGTAAAAGGAAATAAAGACCCCCAAAATTTGTAATACAACTTCTCCCATTTGCGGAAATTCCCCATATGTGGACATAAAATGCTCTGCGGGCGCACAACAAGGCTCAGGAGTGAGAGAGCGCACTATGTACATTTGAGGCCTAAACTGGTGATTTGCACAGGGGTGGCTGCTGGTTACAGCGGTTCTGACATAAATGCAAAAAAAATTAATATCCACACGTGACCCCCATTTTTGAAACAACACCCCTCACGGAACATAACAAGGGGTAGAGTGAGCCTTAACACCCCACAGGTGACTGACAGGTCTCTGAAACAGTGGTCCGTGAAAATGAAATTTTTTTCATTTGCACAGCCCACTGTTTCAAAGATCTGTCAAACACCTGTGGGGTGTAAATGCTCACTGCACTCTTTGTCACGTTCCTTGAGGGGTGTAGTTTCTCAAATAGTGTGCCATGGGGGGGGGGGTTCGCTGTTCTGGCACCATAAGGGCTTTCTAAATGTGACATGCCCCCCAAAAACCATTTCAGCAAAATTTGCTTTCCAAAAGCCCAATGTCGCTCCCTCCCTTTTCAGCCCTCTAGTGCACCCGAAGATCACTTTACATCCACATATGAGGTATTTCCTTACTCGAGAGAAATGGAGTTTAAAATTTTGGGGGACATTTTCACCTATTACCCCTTGTGAAAATGAAAAATTTGGGGTAACATTAGCATTTTAGTAAAAAAAATTTTTTTTTTTCATTTTCACATTCAACTTCAACACAAAGTCGTCAAACACCTGTGGGGTGTTAAGGCTCAGTGTACCAGTTGTTATGTTCCTTTAGGGGTATAGTTTCCCAAATAGCATACCATGTGGGGTGTTTTTCACTGTTCTGGCACCATAGGGGCTTCCTAAATGTGACATGCCCCCCAAAAACCATTTCAGCAAAATTTGCTCTCCAAAATCCCGTTGTCGCTCCTTCTCTTCTGAGCCCTCTAGTGCACCCACAAGGCAATTTACATCCACATATGAGGTATTTCCTTACTCAAGAGAAATTTGGTTACATATTTTGTGGGGCTTTTTCTCCTTTTACCCCTTGTAAAAATAAAAAATATGGGTCTACAAGAACATGTTAGTGTAAAAAATTAAGATTTAGAATTTTCGCCTCGATTTTGCTGCTATTCCTGTGAAACACCTAAAGGGTTAGCAAACTTTCTGAATGTCATTTTGAATACGTTGAAGGGTGCAGTTTTCATAATTTGGTCCATTATGGGGTATTTCTAACATAAAGACCCTCAAATTCCCTTAAAAACTGTACTGGTCCCTGAAAAATTCAGATTTTGAAATTTACTAGAAAAATCAGAAAATTGCTGCTATACTTTGAAGCCCTCTGATGTCTTCAAAAAGTAGAAATATGTCAACTTTATGATGTCAACATAAAGTAGACATATTGTATATGTGAATCAATGTATAATTTATTTGGTATGTCTATTTTCCTTACAAGCAGAGAGCTTCAAAGATATAAAAATGCTAAATTTTCAAATTTTTCATGAAATTTGGAAATTTTTCACCAAGAAATGATGCAAATATCCACAAAAAATTACCACTTGCATAAAGTAGAATATGTCACGAAAAAAACAATCTCTTAATCAAAGTCATAAGTAAAATGCATCCCAGAGTTATTAATGCTTAAAGTGACAGTGGTCAGAATAGCAAAAAATGCTCTGGTCCTTAGGGTCAAAATGGGCTTGGTCCCCAAGGGGTTAAGGTAAAAAATGGGTCTCTCCTTAAGGGGTTAATAATGTAGGGCTCATTTTATTTTCTTGTATGCTGCCCCCTCTCTTTTATGTATTACACTAGGATTTGGGTTAGATGAATTTAAACTCAGCCATTTCTTTTACCATGACAAATTTTAAAAGGGGGGGGGGGGGGGGAGAGTACTTTAGTAAAACCGATGGTACAGATCTGGAAAAAAAAAAAGCCATTTCTAAAATATGCATCATATTGAGGAAGAAGACATGGTACCAAATACAGAGAGCCCAGTGTTTTTCCATAAAACATTATGTGCGAAGCCATGCCTGCACTGACTGGGTCAAGATGACAGTATAAACAGTGACTGAAGGTAAAAGAAAGTGAAATTGTTTCCTACTCGCGAATGAGTATTATGCTACAATATATCTTTATGACCAGATTGGCATTTATGGCAAGATACTGTATATTCTTGAATGACCAAATGATTGGGAAACATCAAAAGATGCTCTTGACCTTGACCTCTTCTCCATCCTGTGTCATTCAGTTGCATATAAGTAATTCACCATTTTGTATTTATGACTTCTTTCTTTTGACATATTATCACTTTGAAATGGTATTTATCTTTCACTGTTCTCCGAGGACACACATTTTCAAAGGTCTCTGAAAGAACCAAAACACTCTTTGTACACGACTCGCAAATAAGATTATTCTTCAAAGGGAAACAGTGAGCTTTATGCAGAGCATATCTTAACTCCCTCTTTTCTGCTTACCCGAAAACCACTAGCAACTTTTCAAAACAATCCAGAAGATTGCTAACATTTTTATGTCCCTTACGGTAAAAAATTAAGATCTATTCAAAACCATTTTTTTTTTTCCTTATTCCCTCCAAGGCTAGAGCCTTGTACAACTTTCTAAGTCAGCCATATGAGAAAAGCAGGGGCATCAATGTTTTGTTCAAAATGAGAAAGATTACTGCTGCAGTTGTGTATAATAGCTGTATTTTACCAATCTCTGATGACTTGATGTCTGTCATTATCACTGACGTTCCTAAATAATATGATATCTAAAAAAAGAGTATAAGAAAGTAGGGGAAGATTCCTGCAATGTAAAGCATTATCCACATGAAAGAAAAGGAACTTATTTGTTTTACGTTTACTCTATAAAGAATAAGGGGGTATTAGTTTTTTAATTTTTATTCTAAATTCTTAATACAATATTTTTGTATATCGGAAAATGTTTTTCAATGTTTTTTACATTTGCTTAGACATTAGATAACAAATATATTATTTTGTTTGTGGTTGTGTCCCATCCCCCACCCATCCACTGAGAGCTCTCCCAAATAAATTATTTTTATTAAAGTGAACCCATCTGTACCATTATCTATGTTCAATATGGATGCATATGGAGCGAGCTGATTAGCTGAGCTAACTGCGTAGCCAGCAGCTGCCAACTCCTTTCAGCAGCTGACAGCAGAGGTCATCTAGCTTGGATACTGGTCATTTAACCACCTAGATGCTGCTGTTAGTGGAGACTGTGGCATCTAGATGAATAAAAACATAATTCCTTAAAAGGTCTATTTCTCCCCCCCACACACACACACACACACTCCCTTAATTTATTATTTTCCTATTTTTCAATAATATATAGATGAATAAAAAAAACTCTGTTTCTTGACTCAATAGTTGCAGATGCTATGGAAAGAAATATGTATACAAATTTATATAGCTGGTACTCTATATAAACTCTGGATGCAGTGAACTTCTACTAGTGGCAGTTGCGTCTAGTATCAGTATAAGGGGTCATGAACCCTAAGGCATCTCAACCCAAGGCAACCAGCGCTGTTGGCGCTGAGACTGCGTGGATACTGCCAGTCCCTATAGCTGGCAATGCATTTCACTCAATATTTCAATAATAGAATAAACATGTTCATTTTTTCGGTGGCAGAAAGAAAAGCAGTGGAAAGAAAACTTCACCACTAAAATACCATAGTGTGCATTAAGTAGTGGAATTCTATTGACAGCAATGGGATTCTGCTGCACTGGAGTTTCAAAGCATAATTCCAAAGTGGGATTCTGCTCAGGAAAATCTTTAGTATGCATAAACCCTTAGGCCATGTTCACACGGTAGAATTTCCGTGCAGAATTCCACCTGAATCTTCCGCAGACATTCTGCAACAGCAGAGTCATAATGATTTTAATGGGATTCTGCTGAACTGTGCACGAGGTGGAATTTCTGCAGCAGATATTTCTGCAATGATATTCCCGATTCCGGAGTTCACAGAAAGAATAGACCTGTCTATTCTTTCTGAGGAGTCTGCATGGAAATGCATTATTGTCTATGAGACGGCGCATTTCTGAGCAGTCCTAGTGCTGGCATTATCTGCCGCTGCTCCTCTGTCGGTGGAATGTCCGCACGGAAATTTTCTGTGCGGACATTCCACTGTGTGAACTTAGCCAAAGATAATCACAACAATCAGTTCAGTGCCAGCCCCCTTCTACAATGGGACATCAGGTGCCAAGCTTTTATCCCGTAATTCTGTTAATATTAAGTAAGAGCCTAGCTGTCCTATGCTGTATGTATTAAGCATCTAAAAGCTGCATAAGTATTATGGCTAATAAATGGCATAGCTGCCATGTTTTTGTATGCTGCAGTGATAAAATGTGTGGCATATTTGCTTCATACTAATACTGATTTATAAAACATACTTAAACACTCTTGTTTGCATAGGTAATCTGATTAATATGGAATATTTACTGAAAAGACCCTGTGAGACTTGCTTACAAGGTTATATATGCATATACATAGGCTAAATATTTTTAATAAATTATGTATTCTATCCTCTCCTGCAGTAATATATGAGATTCAGCGTTTTGGGAGATCTTCAGAAACAATTCCTTTGGTTATGACTGACAGTGGTATTACCGTAATTTATATTTTATCCAACACAGTCTCACTTTAATCCCTCCTGTACACACTAACAGCTTCATGCCTCTAGGCAAATAGTTATGGAAAAAAAATTTTTTTTTCTCTTTTATCTTGCCATGGAAAGTTTTATTATGCAGCATTTTACTGCATTGCTGTGTATTTCTATGCAACTTTAAAAGGACTTTCAAAATAAAATGAGTTGACAAAGCGGATAGCACATGGATCAGTCTCTAGGGTTTTCCTAACATTTTTGAACAATACAAAGCTTTTCCCCCCAATTTTATTAGAAGCACCATGTTTTCTATATTGTAGATTCAACAGATCAAAAGATGCACCAATTTTTAAAAAGCAATAAAAGAGGGAAAAAAAGAAGTGATATGGTACAGACACAGTAATGTATGACAGCCAGAATACCTGATCACATTGCACTTCACAGTGCCCCGTCAACGTGTAAGCCACAGTTCCCGATCCCCATGTAAGCCACAGTGCCCCATCCCCATGTAAGCCACAGTGCTCCATCCCTATATAAGCCACAGTGCCCCATCCCCATGTAAGCCACAGTACCCCATCCCTATGTAAACCACAGTGCCCCATCCCCATGTACGCCACAGTGCCCCATCCCCATGTAAGCCACAGTGCTCCATCCCTATATAAGCCACAGTGCCCCATCCCCAAGTAAGCCACAGTGCCCCATCCCCATGTAACCCACAGTGCTCCATCCCTATATAAGCCACAGTGCCCCATCATATTACCAGCTACAGTGCTCATCCTACTTCCAGCCATAGTGCCCCATCACATTACTAGCTACAGTACCCAACATACAGACAACCATAGTGTCCCATTATATTTCCAGCCACAGAGCCCCAACATAGGAGAAAGAAGAGAGAAAGAAAAAAGTGCCGCTCCCTGGTAAGATACTGTCAAGCTTATTTGACCCACCACCACACCACTGATGCTATACTGGCCTTGTAAGGTTCGGCTATCCATATGGCTACAAACCCAATTGTTGCAATGTAATAGCAGTGTGCAGTAGCTTGTCAGAGCGACAGCACTTTTATATTGTTGGATCTGAGGAAGGCACAAGTAAAGCGCTGGAACGCATTGTTCATTGTCTCGAAATAAACCTTTTTGTCCTGTGCTGCTGTGGTGATGTGAAACGTATTGGCCCTCATTTACTATTTCAAACCCGGCATGTTTTGTCGGGTTGTGCACCAGATTCTGTTGCATTGCGCCAGAAATTCTGTCTGCGCCAGAATTTGCTCCAGAATTGAAAAACCCAGACTAACTCTCCATTTTGCCAAGAAAACCTGAAAAAGGGGCGGTGGTGCCGGGGAAAGGGGGCGTGGTCTCCAAAAAGGGGTGTGTTCCCGACATTTTCACAAAAACCCAACATATTTACTAAGGTTTCCACATAAAATGGGGTGGATTTGAGCTGAGGAAAACCAGACAGATCAGAGCATGTGTAAAAAAAGCAAAGTGTAGGGAAAGTGGAAAATGTAGGGAAAGGTTAGTAAATACCGTGGGAAATAAATTTTAGGGAATTAAAACCCCCAAAGAAACCTACACTCCACTCTTAGTAAATGAGGGCCATTGTGCGAATTGAGCAGCTGCGCTCATATCAGACTCTTTTATCTTCGTTTTTCTTCCTTTTGTCTCTTCCAGTGCCCAATTTAATAACAGCCATAGTGTCCTCTAGCCACAGTAATTCATCACACGTGACAGCCACTGTTCCCCTATACTGTTTGAAAGCCATAGTGATCCAATCACATTTGGCTGCTACAGCACCCTTTCCTTATAAAAGACAGTTTGCCTGTTCAAGCATGGAAGGCATGGCTAGGATGTCCTAGTAGAGTTTACAAATGTCTGTCATTTTACAGTCTGTGTGTAAGATGTTGCATTTAGATATCATAGAGATGTCAGAAACAGCCAAATGAGCACATTTAACTTTTCTTTTTACACTGTCAATCGACTCTATAGAGAGGAGCGATGCATGGTCTCTGGCCAACAACAGGGACTTGGGAATGATTTATTGCAGCATTAGTAGGGGTTCCAGAGGTCATCACTCCACATAACTTTTATAATTTACATTTGGAAAGAAATGTTTATTTTGGGATTAGAAATAGGTCTCTGTTGCAGTGGAATCTCCAAGTGGAATATTCCCACACAATTTTCTTGGAAATTCTGCCATGTGAACATAGCCTTATGCTGCATTGCTAATATGTCAAATGTCCCTTCTCCTGTCCAATGAAGGTAGGAGATAGCATTTCGAGCTTCCCTGCCTTTGTCCTCTCCGCCCCCATATGCCCTCCCACAGAGCTCTCACATGGGTGAAGTGACGGGTGAAGTTTGGAATGCCAATGTATATATCAGAAATGGGACCACAGGTCAGAGTAAGTTAGACCTCATTTTACTTAGGTGCACTCGCACTATAAACCTGTGTACTCGGTTTAGTGTGAGTAACTAGCTGTCAGATTTTCCTTAAAGAGAGCCCATTCCACCACCGTAATAATTGGGAACAATGGTAATAACATGTTAATTATTAACAATTATAAATGATAATAATTATAATACATAATTAATTATTTTTAATAATTTCCTACTTAATTCCCATCGTAATAAGCATAAAGATTTTTTGGCAATAGAGTGAAAGTTTAAAAAAGTACCAGCAATTTACTTGTGTTTTACACAGTTACAATAAGCATATACAATAGTTTACTGCTAATGGAATTATATAAATATACATTCATATTATTTCTAATACTTTTAGATCCCCGCACCTGGTAAGTAACTTATTAGTCATAGCAATGTACCTGAAAAGCTATTACATAATTACATGTTTTTGTTCATTAGCAGTAGGGTATCTCAACAATTCTACATAGTTCATCCTTTGAGTCTGGTTAATTACCGAGATAGGTAATTACAGCAATTGAAACATGTCTGTTGTCTAGCAAAGCAGTATGCAAGTCAAGCTATGAGTAAGGAACAGCATGGCACCATCTAAATAACTTTTGAAAATAATCTTGAGCCAGATGTTCTTAAATGGAATTTGCAGGGTCAGATTCTATCCTCATCATTCACGCATATCAGAAAAGCAGTGGGATTTGAAGTATTACATTGAAAGGTTTCAAACAGAATTGATTCAATAATCAATGAAGGCAGCTGTCAACCATCTCTAAGTGGTAATGTTTGTAAAAGTTTTTTCTTTTTTTTTAAAATGTGCATGGGAAATGTGCATTGCCCATACATACAGATTTTGATGGCATACTGATCTAGTATGTCTGGAGGTGTCCCAAATGTTTATCAATCTTTGTAGAAAGAAAGATCAGGTACATTGGTTGGGAAGAATAGCTTTTAGCTAAATGACCATTTAGCCAACAGTTATTTTACCATAGACATTAGATCAACATCAGCCCAACCCACCAGTTTCAATGGGAATAGCCAAGAAACATGAAGTAGCATGTTCCCAAAAACAAGCCAGCAGTGTGATTTGGGACACATGACATGGCCATTTACCACCAAGATAAGCACATATCCTTGGTAAGCATGTCCATTACTGTATGACACTTATTTACTAAAGTCACCTTATGTTGGATATGTTGGATAACCCCTTTAATATTATGAAGACATATTGATAGGCATGACCCTTATGTTTCTAATGACTGATCAATGTACTAATACTAAAATGCCATTGCTGCTGGAAAAATATATCTGTTACTTACCCTTTAACCCATATAAATCAGAATGCTATCTACTCGTGACTTGAAATGACTCCATGCGGGAGTAGAAAGACTAAACATCTGACGAACAGAGAACTTCTGTCAAGAAAGTGATGGACACTAGATATGGTAATATAAACAAACACAATAATCGAATCAAATAAACCAATCAAAATGTAACAAGCTAATTGTGATGTCATAATTGACCCTCCTTCTTTGTACAGTGTAAAAACCAAATCTACTTTCTGTAATAAACCAAAACTCTTTTGGGAATGGCTGAGTTTCCTGCTAAGAAAGAGTGTATACCAACATCCCCTGTGTGGTGTATATTTTTTTATGTTGACACTTAGCAAAATATATAGCAGCACAGTCAATCACATTTGAAAGCACCCACTCGGTCCATCCTTATCAATATGACCACCAGAGACATGATATTGTTAGCAGATTAGACCCATTTTTTTTATCTGCCAATTTTCATAGTATCTCCCTATCTCCATGCAGGGTTTCTCATATACAGAGACAGCACATATCTCATGTAACTACATTTTTATTTTTTTTTGTCTAAAAGCTGTTTTTTTTTCTGCCTTCCTAGTGTCACGGTGTCTGCTCGAGAGACAGTCTATTATATAACAGATGCAGATATACAAAGTGAAAATTTTATATTTGGCATACTACTTTCTTCATGTAGACTGCCATGGCACTCTGTGTTATTGCAAATAACATAGGCGCCTGTAGAGAATAAAAGCATCAGTTAAAGTATGTGATGTAGCTACTGCCGGGGCATCATATATACCAGTGGTCTCCAAACCTGCGGACCTCCAGGTGTTGCAAAACTACAACTCCCAGCATGCCCGGACAACCAATGGCTGTCCGAGCATGCTGGGAGTTGTAGTTTTGCAAAATCTGGAGGTCCGCAGGATGAAGACCACTGATATATACTGTAGTTAATCTATAAAAAAGTTAATGTACAAAAAGAATGAACAGTTTTTATTAAAGGAGTATTCTTCCCATCTCAACATTCATAGCTGATCAATGAGATAAGAATGGCCGAGTGATTGAGACTGTCAAGCTATGGTGCAAAACTGTGATTCAGGACTAGCATCTAGTAAGTTGGAATGGGATTTTTATTTTATGAGCAATGCAGCAGCGGCTGATTCCCATTGACACTTTCATCTGTGTTAATTAGAATAATATGCCACAGCAACATATCAAAACAGTTAGCGATAATTGCTTTTTACTGCATGTTACCCATCAGCGCATGAACGTTGTGCTTTGTTTTATACAAATACAATCATTTTTACTTTTTATTGTACTTTGTAGCTCATATGCACATATATTCTCATTCATGCTTAACTCTAAAATGAGTAGCCCATGTGATGCAGCTCTGTAAAATACACAATCAAATACTACACATTCATATCCACTATAACAAGCTGATTTCACTGCTAACTTACAGGAGTGGAAATATCTTGTCTTTCTCTATTTCCATTCTCCTTGGTCTGCAATGGAACGTGAAGCGCTTGCTAGAACAAATTATTGTGCATAAATCATGAAATCACAATGCACCAGATATCAGAAGAGATGAAACGTGCCTTACTATTCCCTATATTTCTGAACATTTTATTACATCTTATGCTGAAGATTAATGCAGAGAGCTGGAATACACACACAGATGTTCACATACATATATTTAATGTATGTATGTACATTTCATATCTGTACATCACTATCATGCATGTATGTCACTATCTGTCCAGTCTCCACTGACTATGGGGCTCAAGGTGACTGATGATACAGTATCAGCTTATTGCAGCTTCATCCTCCATCCTATATAAATCATCAATCTGACAACTCTTATTCCACTCCTCCAAGGTTGCCGAGCCCCACAGAGGCTATTACGCTGGAAACTAGTGTATTATGTAGAACATCTGCTGCTCCATACACATATTGGGGACTTGGGGAAATAATGACATGCCCCACTTTCTTTGATTTTCATCAAGACTAGTGTTAAATCTCCTGATTTTATTAACTTCTAAACCTGACCTTGAACAAATAGAATTGAATTTACATTCTGTGAAGACGTGGCTAGGAATTAGGAATAACCTTGTCAGTAACTCATCCTGACCAAAGTATATGGCAGAATTACTCTGGATATACGATAATACTAGGATACAGGGCAACACAAGTTCTGACCTGATTCCACACTAGTGGCAGTACTTTATAATCATAGGTAAGAAACTGTTTTTGCCTTGTTTTCAATAGATATAGAATTTCAAACTGACAAACCTAAAACTGCCCAATTAAAGCTCCAAAATATGTTAGTCTTCATACGCCAATTTACAGGTCTCCTTGATGAGACACACTACCCCCCACAGTCCCACAAAAATTACTAAAGATACTTTTTTAATGATTGAAATTATTTAATCTGTGTAAGGACTGATAGACACATATTCTATATGGAGTCTTTTTATTTTTTTTACCTTTCTCTAGACTAAGTGGTCACTGTCCTTTCAAAAAAAATGCCATTTTATTTAACCCCCCCCCTTTTTGTTTCTTAACCAAAAGATGCCTCTTACCCCGAAAAACAGCTTGATAGTTTTGCCCACTATGTGTTTCCTTTCCCTGCAATCTAATCTCAGTTGCCTGTTAGGTTGAAAACATATCTAGTAAATGTTTCAGCAAGACAAAATACAGTAAATAGGGGTGGGCTTAGCATGTGCTCTGTGCTGGAGAGAGGAGAGAAGAGGCTGTATACCTGCTTATGTGAGTGCCCAAATAATCTGCACTGTGTATGCAAGGTAAATCAAGACTTTCCTCACATCTCAGCATCAGCAGTGATTAGTGTAACCCCTTCCCTACTTTGTGTCTGTTGTTTATTTCCTGTCTGCTTTTAGCACCTTTTAAAGGGGTTCTCCATCATAAGGTGATTTTAGTACGTACCTGGCAGACAGTAATGGACATGCTTAGGAAGGATCTGCACTTGTCCTGGGGCTAAATGGTTATGTTGTGAGATTACCATAATACTGTGGCTAGCTTTTTGTGAAATGGTATTTCCTGTTTGACTTTCCTTTTTTTTACTACAAATCCCACAATTCCATTTTCCTCCCTCCCACACATCAGCCACCCCATCCATTGAAACATAAATGAGCTGCATCCATTCAAAAGACTTGTGGTTTTCAATCAGGGTGCCTACAGCTGTTGCAATAGTTGCAGATTAATCTCTCTCCACCCCTTGAAGCAGACAGGCTCCCTGTCATTAGCTGACTAGTGAGTCAGGTCTCGGCCGCATTGCAACCTGTATGCTGTTAAAAATAAATATTGTGGCGAAAATCACAGAAGAATTGTGAGAAAACCGTCACACACAGGTATAGACACTATATTATAAATTACACTAACTTTACAGCCTCTGTAGCATAGTCAAATAAAAAAAAAATCTGGAATACCCCTTTAAAGCTATTGCATAATTAATCCCCTCTCCCCTCACATACCACCTATAGTAGTGTTTAAGTCATCCCACAGCACAGTGCAAGTCTGTTCAGTGCTAAGAGTACCCTCTTTCCATGCTGTCCGTCTCTCTCATGTCTGCTTACAGAGTATCTTGCAAAAACCCAGTGCATCAGTAACTCCTTCTCCTCCCACATGCCACATGCTATCTATAGTAGTGTACTGTGGCCCATTCATTTACATGGCCTAAGCATAATCAGCTGGTGACTAAATTCAGGTCATTTTCTGAATGTATCTAAGTTTTGTCTCGGACTGCAAAGTGCTGCAAGCCAAACCTCTTATTCTGTGCCAGAACTTGTATATGCTCGGACAATTACATGAAATGGCAAGTATCTACCATATAGGGACAAGTAAATACCACCAACACAGTTATTGAGTTCCTTAGATTTAGGCTGGGTTCACATATGTCTGGCAGCTCAACGCAACTGATGACAGCATGTGATCCGGTGTCCATTGTTTCTGGCACCGGACAGGGGAACGCAGCAAGCTGTGTTCCCTCCTGGTGCTGTCCGGCGTGTCCAACCATCCGGCGTCAAATTTGCGATGCTGGATGATTGGGAACTGTCCCATTCAAATTAATGGATCAGTTCCAGCATCAGTTTCCCTCCAGTGCACGCTGGAGGGAAACTATGCCGGGCACCTGATATATGTGAACCCAACCTTATTGATTTATCTGTGGAGCAAGGGAAAGCCCATTTTATCTTATCCCACAGAAGAGCCATTGTAATGCATATTCTTATTGATTTCAATTAATGAAAGATATTGCTGTCAATGATAGAAGGTGTCATAATACAGTGCTGGGTGCATGTGTGTTATATATCTGAGGAAGGGAGGGCACCAGGATGCACTGTAGGAAGATAGCAAACTAACAGAAACAGCCTGATGTTCTAGGTAAAGTTCTGCTAGATCGAGCATATGTGGGATGTACTGGTAAAACAAGTCTGCTTCTTTGAGGCTTTACCATACAATGTATAACACTTAAATATGTATTCCACTGGCCAGCATTTGGAAGTCAATGTTCCGAATGCTGTTTTTGGCCGCCACGCCCCCTCCCATAGACTTGCATTGAGGGGGCGTGGCCGTGATGTCATTAGGGGCATGGCCGACCCCCGCAGCGTGAAAACAGCTTTCGGAACATTTACTTCTGAACGCTGGCCAGTGGAGTACCCCTCTAAAGATATCCTGTGGGCACTTAAAAAAAAAAAAATGCCAGTAACCTGTATATAGCTTAGAGCGGGCTAATCCCTTACCTATATAGCGTGGGTGGAGGGAGGGGGTATATAATGAACCAAGTCTGGCCACGCTGAAACTGCAGGATCTCTATATATGGTACCCTTATTTAAATATGCAGCCCCCCCCCATTACATTTACTGCTCAGAACACATCCCACTTAATCAAGGTTCCCACCCCTGTGATGGACTGCCTTGTTGTACAATATCAATGTATAACTGATGAGTGTATTTCATCTAATGCTTGTTATATGGAGCATTGAGCATTGTATATGTTATATTTTGTGGTACTATTGCATAAATAGTGAAAACTGTGCTTCAATCGTAGACTTAAATCTGTCAGTAGAAGACAAAAAATTATTTCCTAAATAAAATGAATATACTTTAGAAATGTTATTAATGCCCCCTCTCCCATTTGTGTCCAAGTGTTATAAATTTAACACTATCGGTCTTGTCTCGCCTAGTATGTGTTTTATTTACAATCATATTGGAAACATGCTGTTGACTTTTATAGCCAAGTATCAAAAGAGCATTACACAATTTGTGTTAATCCTATAAAATATGTCACAGCGTGAAATCAGATTGATTTTTTTTCCTATGCGCAGATGTAGCCATAGCAGTATAGTAAATACTATCAATACTTCACTACACAATCTCAGCCTTTTTTGAATCTCCATTTTGGATTGATAATGGCTCAACATTACATTGCAGCTTTATAGTCGCACGTAATTCAGGCACTTGGAGAACAATAGACTATTGTGCTGCAAGAAAATAGAATGTAGGTAATCCAATGTGTAATTCATGTTGCTTCATTTGAACACAGTAGTTCAGTATTGGAAAAAAGACAGCCTTTGTTACGGGCAAGGCTACAACAAAAGCAATTTAAAGTAAGATTTAGGATTGTATAATGTAGAGTGAACAGCTGCTTTAAAGATTCAATACTATGTACCTGGACAGGCAGCAGAAAAACTTCTGTAATAGATTTAAAGTGTCATTTGCTAGAATAAAGGGTACAGGCTGGCATTAAATTATGAAGCAAAACTGTAATAAAAGGGTTAAAAAATTGTATTTTGGGAAGATGGAGATTTAAAGCAGCAAGTAAGAATGTAACTAAATGATTGAACACAGCATCACTTTGCAGTAGATTTTGTACATTTGAACATTTGAACCCTTAAAGATATGTCCTAGCTTGCACAAAAGGATTGGGAATAACTAATTGCGAGGAGTCATACTGCTGGGGAACCCAAGCCTCTTACTAGAATAAAGCAGTGGGTTGTATATGTTGCTATTGTGCTATTTCCTGTCTGTGGGAACAGCCAAACACTGTACTCCAGCAGCTTCCATAGGAAATGAAGGGAGCCACGTTGGGTCCTGTTCTCAGGATTGCAGGGGGGCCCCACAAGTCAGACCCTCTGTGATCAGATAGTTATTTCCTATCTTTGCAAGTTGGGAAAACTCCTTTAAAGAGAACCCCACATAACTTTCATGTTGTTGGAACCCTGACATGTGTATCAGGAAGCATAAATGTGATGACAGGTTCTCTTTTAAATGCAAAGCCGATGGGGTTTATTTACTAATGTGATCCCAAATCTTTTTTGTCGGGTTTTGCACCCAAATTGTGTCGCACATTCCATGCGACACAATTTGAGACCAAAAAAAACCAAAACCCTCCATTTTACAAGAAAACCCCGAAAAGAGGGTGTGGTCTCGGGAGAAAGTGGGCATGGTCTCGAAAAAAGGGGCGTGTCCCCAGCAGTTTTGAAAAATCCCAATGTATTAACTAAGGTTTCCACAGAAAATGTGGTGGATTTGAGCTGAGGAAAACCCGACAGATCAGAGCATGTGTAAAAAAAAAAAAGCAAAATGTAGGGAAAAAGTGCAAAATGTAAGGAAACCTTAGTAAATACCTTGGGAAAATTCCTGTCGGAAATCAAAACCCACAAAGAAAACTCCACTCCACTCTTAGTAAATAAACCCTAATATATTTATTCACAGTACAGTGAACAATACCATTATTAACAATACTACTATTGTCAGGAAATATACATTCCTTAATAGGAAGGAAAGAAAAGGTGTATGTAACGCCCAAATGTGTGATGACCCGCGGTGCCACTGACGCTCTGTTGTAACAGCACAGAGTCTGTAGCACAGCAGAGCTGAAAAGCTCAAATTCCAGGTGTTGCAGATTAGATAAGAATTTAGGTGTGGTTGATATTTCGGGTCACACACTGGAGCATCAAGTAGGTACAAGGGAGAAGAATCAAACAGGCATCAGGCAGAAGAAGGATCAGGATATCAGGCTGAGATCAGAAACTTAGTATTACAGGAACATACAGACACCTCTGCTGTATAGATGCACAATTTTGCTCAGGAACTACAGGAAAGGAGGAGTGCTCTCATATAAGTGGTACCTGGTGGTAATTGAAAGAGGACAAGAATCTGGAGCGTGCACACACCAGAATGTCAGCACAGAGAGCCTCCATGTGGACATTCCAGACACTACGGGGTGCCAGCATAATATGTTGCTGCTAGGACCGCACAGAAATTTGCTGTCTCATAGACTGCTATGCATTCCATGCGGATGCCGCACAAAGAATGAACGTGTTCATTCTTTGTGTGGACATGGAAAATGGAATTTCCGTGCCGGAAACATCTCACACGGAAATAATGTCATGTGCACAGAGCAGCAAAATCCCATTAACCTCTTAAGGACCCAGGACGTACGGGGACGTCCCCGCACCCTGGGCCTTAAGGACCCAGGACGTCCCCGTACGTCCTGGCGTTTTCCGGTCTCTGCCGCGCGCCGGGCAGAGATCGGAACTGGATGCCTGCTGAAATCCTTCAGCAGGCATCCAGGGCAGACGCCGAGGGGGGCCATGTAGGCCCCCCATGTCGGCGATCGCCGCAAATCGCAAGGGAAATCGCCCTTGCGATCTGCGGCGATACCGGGCTGATCGGGTCCCTGGGACCCGACCGCCCGGTAATTTCGCATGATCCCGGCTGTCACAGACAGCCAGGACCATGCTGAAGTATCGGAGCGAGGTGGCAAGCCTTGCACCTCCTCCGATCCCCTGCGATCCGTCGGTTAGTGAACCGACCAATCGCAGGAGGGGGGGGCGGTTACTTCCTCCCGTCCTGCCCGGCCCCTGAAAGTCCGGAGAGGACGGGAGGAAGACCGGAGGACGCGGCGGGGGACGGGGGAGTGCTGGGGCCCGGCCCCGGTACTTACCTCGTCCCTGAAGACCCGGATCCCGGCGGTGAAGATGGCGGCGGCGGCGACAGGTGAGTAAATCTTCAGCCGCGGTCGGGCCCTTTACAGCAATGCACGTCGCCGTAAAGCGACATGCATTGCTGTAATAGGACCCTGTAAACTACAACTCCCAGCATGCCCAGACAGCCCTTGGCGTCTGGGCATGCTGGGAGTTGCAGTTTTGCAACATCTGGAGGTCCACAGTTTGGAGACCACTGTGCCCTTCCAGATGTTGCAAAACTACACATCCTCAACATGCCCTTACTGTCCAGGCATGCTGGGAGTTGTAGTTCTGTAACATCTGGCCCTTCAGATGTTGCAGAACTACAACTCCCAGCATGCCTGGACAGTTTTGGCATACTGGGAGTTGTAGTTTTGCAACATCTGGAAGGGCACAGATTGGGAACCACTGTATTAGTGGTCTGCAAACTGTAGTCCTCCAGATGTTGCAAAACTACAACTCCAAGCATGCTGGGAGTTGTAGTTCGGCAACATCTGGCTCTAAAGATGTTGCCGAACTACTACTCCCAGCATGCCTGAGAATGTTTGGGAGTTGTGGTTTTGCAACAGCTGGGGGCACACTGGTTGGGAAACATTGTTTCCTTACTCAGTGTTTCCCAACCCGTGTGCCTCCAGCTGTTGCAAAACCACAACTCCCAAACATTCTCAGGCATGCTGGGAGTAGTAGTTTTGCAACAGCTGAAGGTCCCCCCCCTGTGAATGTACAGGGTACACTCACATGGGCAGGGGGCTTACAGTGAGTATCGGGCTGCAAGTTTGCAATGCAGCAAATTTTGCGCGGCAGCTCAAACTCGCTGTAATCCCCCGCCCGTGTGACTGTACCCTAAAAACACTACACTACACTAACACAAAATAAAATAAAAAGTAAAAAACACTACATATACACATACCCCTACACAGCCCCCCTCCCTCCCCAATAAAAATGAAAAACGCCTGGTACGCCACTCTTTCCAAAATGGAGCCTCCAGCTGTTGCAAAACAACAACTCCCAGTATTGCCGGACAGCCGTTGACTGTCCAGGCATGCTGGGAGTTTTGCAACAGCTGGAGGCACCCTGTTTGGGAATCACTGGTGTAGAATACCCCTATGTCCACCCCTATGCAAATCCCTAATTCAGGCCTCAAATGCGCATGGCGCTCTCACTATGGAGCCCTGTCGTATTTCAGGGCAACAGTTTAGGGTCACATATGGGGTATCGCCGTACTCGGGAGAAATTGACTAACAAATCTTGGGGGGCTTTTTCTCCTTTCACCCCTTATGAAAAGGTGAAGTTGGGGTCTACACCAGCATGTTAGTGTAAAAAAAATAAACTTTTTACACTAACATGCTGGTGTTGCCCTATACTTTTCATTTTGACAAGAGGTAAAGGGGAAAAAAGCCCCCCAAAATTTGTAACACAATTTCTCCCTAGTACGGAGATACCCCATATGTGGGCGCAAACTGCTCTGGGGGCGCACAACAAGGCCCAGAAGGGAGAGTGCGCCATGTACATTTGAGGGGATTTGCACAGGGGTGGCTGATTGTTACAGCGGTTTTGACAAACGCAAAATAAAAAAAAAAAACACATGTGACCCCATTTCGGAAACTACACCCCTCACGGAATGTAATGAGGGGTGCAGTGAGAATTTACACCCCACTGGTGTCTGACAGATCTTTGGAAGAGTGGGCTGTGCAAATTAAAAATGTTGTACAGCCCACTGTTCCAAAGATATGACAGACACCAGTGGGGGGTAAATGCTCACTTTACGCCTTCTTACGTTCCTCAAGGGGTCTAGTTTCCAAAATGGTATGCCATGTGGGGGTTATTTTGCTGTCCTGGCACCATAGGGGCTTCCTAAATGCGACATGCCCCCCGAGCAAAATTTGCTCTCAAAAAGCCAAATATGACTCCTTCTCTTCTGAGCATTGTAGTTCGCCCGTAGTGCACTTCAGGTCAACTTTTGGGGTACCTCCATACTCAGAAGAGATGTGGTTACAAATTTTGGGGGGTATTTTCTGCTATTAACCCTTGCAAAAATGTGAAATTTGGGGGGGAAACACACCTTTTAGTGATTTTTTTTATTTTTTTTTTACGTATGCAAAAGTCGTGAAACCCCTGTGGGGTATTAAGGCTCACTTTATTTCTTGTTACGTTCCCCGAGGGGTCTAGTTTCCAAAATGGTATGCCATGTGTTTTTTTTTTTGCTGTCCTGGCACCATAGGGGCTTCCTAAATGCGACATGCCCCCGAGCAAAATTTGCTCTCAAAAAGCCAAATATGACTCCTTCTCTTCTGAGCATTGTAGTTCACCCATAGTACACCTCAGGTCAACTTATGGGGTACCTTCATACTCAGAAGAGATGGGGTTACAATGTTTGGGGGGTATTTTCTGCTATTAACCCTTGCAAAAATGTGAAATTTGGGGGGAAACACACATTTTTGTGAAATTTTATTTTTATTTTTTTACATATGCAAAAGTCGTGAAACACCTGTGGGGTATTAAGGCTCACTTTATTCCTTGTTACGTACCTCAAGGGGTCTAGTTTCCAAAATGGTATGCCATGTGGGGGATTTTTGCTGTTCTGGCACCATAGGGGCTTCCTAAATGCAACATGCCCCCCAAAAACCATTTCAAAAAAACGTACTCTCCAAAATCCCCTTGTCGCTCCTTCGTTTCTGAGCCCTCTACTGCGCCCGCCGAACACTTTACATAGACATATGAGGTATGTGCTTACTCGAGAGAAATTGGGCTACAAATATAAGTATACATTTTCTCCTTTTTCCCCTTGTAAAAATTCAAAAATTGGGTCTACAAGAACATGCGAGTGTAAAAAATGGAGATTGTGAATTTTCTCCTTCACTTTGCTGTTATTCCTGTGAAACACCTAAAGGGTTAAAACGTGGACTGAATGTCATTTTCAATACTTTGGGGGGTGCAGTTTTTATAATGGGGTCATTTGTGGGGTATTTCTAAAATGAAGACCCTTCAAATCCACTTCAAACCTGAACTGGTCCATGAGAAATTGTGAGTTTGGAAATTTTGTGAAAAATTGGAAAATTGCTGCTGAACTTTGAAGCCCTCTGGTGTCTTCCAAAAGTAAAAACACGTAAATTTTATGATGCAAATATAAAGTAGACATATTGTATATGTGAATAAAAAAAAAAAATTATTCGGAATATCCATTTTCCTTACAAGCAGAGAGCTTCAAAGTTAGAAAAATGCAAAATTTTCAAATTTTTCATAAAATTTGGGGATTTTTCACCAAGAAAGGATGCAAGTTACCACAAAATTTTACCACTAAGTTAAAGTAGAATATGTCACGAAAAAACAATCTCGGAATCAGAATGATAACTAAAAGCATTCCAGAGTTATTAATGTTTAAAGTGACAGTGGTCAGATGTGCAAAAAAAGGCCGGGTCCTGAGGTGTAAAATGGCTGGGTCCTTAAGGGGTTAAAGGGGTTATCCAGGAAAAAAATGTTTTTATATATCAACTGGCTCCAGAAAGTTAAACAGATTTGTAAATTACTTCTATTAAAAAATCTTAATCCTTTCAGTACTTATGAGCTTCCGAAGTTAAGGTTGTTTTTTTCTGTCTAAGTCCTCTATGATGACACCTGTCTCGGGAAATGCCCAGTTTAGAAGCAAATCCCCATAGCAAACCTCTTCTAAACTGGGCGTTTCCCGAGACAGGTGTCATCAGAGAGCACTTAGATAGAAAAGAACAACCTTACCTTCAGAAGCTCATAAGTACCGAAAGGATTAAGATTTTTTAATAGAACTAATTTACAAATCTGTTTAACTTTCTGGAGCCAGTTGATATATATAAAAAAGTTTTTGCCTGGAATACCCCTTTAAATTCAACTGGACTCTTCTGCAGCAGAATTTCCATGCGTAAAATTCCGAGGTGTGAACATAGCCTATCTCTGTGAAAGGAGGCTTGTGCATGTTCACATCCCCTATGGGACACACCAGAACCTGTTGCAGCAGTGCAGGAGAGAGGGACATCTGGAGCCTACAGCAAGGCGGGAAATCTGCACGCACGTCACAGTACTGGCAAAAAGTAGTACATGCCACATGCTGCACTCCAACCACCGGTGTTACAGTGTCTGATAGACTGTGATTATCAAATTAAACAGGGTTTACAATATAGACATCTTGGCCCAGATTAATCAAACTGTGTGAGAGAAAAAAAATGAAGAGATTTTACCACAGCAACCAATCACAGCTCAGCTTTCACTTTACCACAGCTCATTAGCTTAGCGGTGATTGGTTGCTGTGGTAAAATCTCTCCATTTTTTTCTCTCACACAGTTTGATAACTCTGGGCCCTTATTGCAACAATTTTTTTAAAGTCTTACATTTCATGTACGGAGGACAAGAGGTACAGAAAGCAAAGACAATGACCTCACAACTCCACATATTGGCGACTGATGGCATGTAGAGTAAACCAGCTATTCTGACCTACCTGCAGACTATCCTGTGAGGCCCAATGCCACCATATGTCAGAAGTGTAACAAGCTGTACACACTCCTGCTACAGCAGTGAGCATTTCATTTAGACCCATAATAAAAATATTTAGGGAAGGACAATAAAAATATCAGTAGAACTCTCCATAATTTCAGGCAGCACTGTGATAGAAGATGCAACTTGCTGCCTAATGTCTGATGAATTTCATCTTAGTACCATGTATAATAGATGAAAAAAGAAAAATAATTTATCATGAAGAACATTGTTTACCATTTAAACACTTCACATTTATTATTTCCTGTGGCACATAATACGAGCTTTAATTGTTGGACTTTGAGGTCATTTTTCCATTTTAAAGAAAGCAGCACTAAGACTTAATTTCCATTTTCACATAAACAAATGAAACCTTGAGGGTGTCCTTTGATTTGGTATTATTTTATAGGTTATTCTGCTCTACGGGCATATTTTTTTCCACCTTGCCACTATTCTCACAATGCAATGTATTTTAATTTTGCTATACTTCCAGTTATCGCTTGCTGCTGGCAGTGTATTAATCACAAAACCAGAATTGTTCAATGGGCAAAATCAAGAGGTAAAATCTTCTATAAGGGTAATATTTTCTGTTGCACTGTTTTCATATGGGAGTCTTCCAGTATTTGTTAATTTAATGTCATATAAAAAAAATAAAAAAAATAGAAGAAAAATGTACAGAATAATATATGTAAATATTTTTGGAGTAATAAATATTTGCATTGAATCTTCTTGGCATGTCGGGATGAGGTCTGACATTTAAAGTATGTTTGCTTTTAGAAGAAACTACAAAAATACAGTATTATACCGAATTCCCAAATGTAAGTCTATTCTAATAAGACTGCCTGATAACAAAGAAAGAAAATCATTTTTATGTAAATTTAGTTCCAGAATTGTGACATATTTAATAGCCCAACCCCCCACCCTTATCCCCATCCAGATTATCATGAATTCAGAGGCGGAATGATCATCAATTAGGTTTTTCTGTGTCTGTGTTGTATGTATGTGTTCTATGTGCACACAGTATTTAGGTTTGGTCATAGGCCTTCATCTTTAATACAAATTTTTGAATATACTAAATATTTTAGAAGTTAAGTATATAGAGGTGCAACATGGGGGTTTAAAAAAAACTGCAAATGGATGTTTATACAGTCATGGCTGTAAGTGTTGGCACCCCTGAATTTTTTCTAGAACTGATTGCAGTAACATGTTTTGCTATACACATGTCTATTTCCTTTGTGTGTATTGGAACTAAACTAAAAAAGGGAGGAAAAAAAGAAAATTGGACATAATGTCACACCAAACTCCAGAAATGGGCTGGACAAAATTATTGGCACCCTTAACTTGATATTTAATTGCACACTCCTTGGACAAAAATAACTGAAATCAGTCACTTCCTGTAACCATCAATAAGCTTCTTACACCTCTCAACCGGAATGTTGCACCACTCTTCCTTTGCAAACTGCTCCAGGTCTCTCTTATTGGAATGCGCCTTTTCCCAACAGCAATTTTAAGATCCCTCCACAGGTGTTCAATGGGATTTAGATCTGGACTCATTGTTGGCCACTTCAGAACTCTCCAGCGCTTTGTTGCCATCCATTTCTGGGTGCTTTTTTATAGGGTCATTGTCCTGTTGGAATAGCCAAGATCTTTGACACAAACCCAGCTTTCTGACACTGGACTGTAAAGTGTGACCCAAAATCCATTGGTAATCCTCAGATTTCATGATGCTTTGCACACATTCAAGGCACCCAGTGCCAGAGGTAGCAAAAAAACGAAAAACATAATTGAATCTTCTCCATATTTTATGGGTCTATGGTGACCCGGAAAATAAGGGGGATCGTAGTTGTCCAAGACACCCACAATCCCCCTGAAGGGATAGGAGTGAGGTGGCAGGGGTGCCACCCCTTCTATCCCTGCTATTAGTGGTCTAGACGCGGCCACCAATAGCAGATCGGGGACGGGGAGCTTTACTTTCGGCTGCGGGCGACGATCGGTGGAGGAGATCGGAGTCCGGCGATGTCGTGCGGCTGGCTCCCTGGATCTGATGGAAGCCGGTAAGTTGCCTAGCAACATCTGGAGGGTACAGTTTGAGACCACTATACAGTGGTCTCTAAACTGTAACCCTCCAGATGTTGCAAAACTACAACTCCCAGCATGCACAGACAGCTGTTTGGGCATGCAGGGATTTGTAGTTTTGCAACAGCTGGAGGGCCACAGTTTGGAGATCACTGGCAGTGATCTCTAACTGTGGCCCTCCAGATGTTGCAAAACTGCAACCCCTAGCATGCCCAAACAGCAGTTTGCTGTCTGGGCATGCTGGGATTTGTAGTTTTGCAACAGTTGGAGGTCCACAGTTTGGAGATCTCTAAATTGTAGCCCTACAGATGTTGCAAAACTGCAAATCCCAGCATGCCCAAACAGCAAACAGCTGTCTCGGCATGCTTGGAGTTGTAGTTGCGTACCTCCAGCTGTTTCATAACTACATCTCCCAGCATGCCCTTCGGCGATCAGTACATACTGGGAGTTGTAGTTTTGCAACAGCTGGAGGCACACTGGTTGGAAAATACTGATTTAGGTAACAGAACCTAACTGAAGGTTTTCCAACCAGTGTGCCTCCAGCTGTTGCAAAAGTACAACTCCCAGCATGTACGGTCTGTCAGTGCATGCTGGGAGTTGTAGTTTTGAAACAGCTGGAGGTTTCCCCCCCATGTGAATGTACAGGGTATATTCACACAGACAGGTTTACAGTAAGATTCCTGCTTAAAGTATGAGCTGCGGCAAATTTTTCGCCGCAGCGCATACTCCTAGCGGTAAGCTCACTGTAAACCGCCTCCAGTGTGAATGTACCCTAAAAACACTACACTACACTTACACATAATAAAGGGTGAAACACTACATATACACCCCCTACACTGTCCCTCCCAATAAAAATGAAAAACGTATTGTACGGCAGTGTTGCAAAACGGAGCCTCCAGCTGTTGCACAACAACAACATTTCCAGACAGCCACTGACTGTCCAGGCATGCTGGGAGTTTAGCAACTGCTAGAGGCACCCTGTTTGGGAATCACTGGCGTAGAATACCCCTATGTCCATCCCTATGTAATCCCTAATTTAGTCTTCAAATGCGCATGGCGCACTCTTACTTCAAAGCCCTGTCGTATTTCAGGGAAACAGTTTAGTGCAACATATGGGGTATTCCCGTACTCGGGAGAAATTGCACTACAAATTTTGGGGGGCTTTTCCTCCTTTTACCCCTTATGAAAAAGAAAAGTTGGGGTCTACACCAGCCTGTTAGCGTAAAAAAATAAATTTTTTTACACTAACATGCTGGTGTTGTCCTTTACTTTTTATTTTCCCAAGAGGTAAAAGGAAAAAAAGACCCCCAAAATTTGTAACGCAATTTCTCCTCAGTACGGAAATACCCCAGATGTGGGCATAAAATGCTCGGCGGGTGCACAACAAGGCTCAGGAGTGAGAGTGCATCATGTACATTTGAGGCCTAAATTGGTGATTTGCACAGGGGTGGCTGATTTTACAGCGGTTCTGACATTAATGCAAAAAAATAAATACCCACATGTTACCCCATTTTGGAAATTACACTCCTCACAGAATGTAACAAGGGGTATAGTGAGGCTTAACACCCCACAGGTGTTTGAAGAATTTTCATTTAAGTTGGATGGGAAAATGAAAAGAAACATTTTTTTTCACTAAAATGCTGGTGTTACCCTAAATTTTTCATTTTCACAAGGGAAAATTACAAAGCTTTGTGTTTACAAAGCTCCCATGGTACCAGAACAGTGGACCCCCCCCCACATGTGACTCCATTTTGTAAACTACACCCCTCATGTAATGTAATAAGGGGTACAGTGAGCATTTACGCCCTACAGGGGTCTGACAGATTTTTGGAACAGTGGTCCGTGAAAATGAAAATTGTTATATTTTCATTTTCTCACCCCACTGTTCCAAAGATCTGTCAAACGCCAGTGGGGTGTAAATGCTCACTGCACCCCTTATTAAATTCTGTGAGGGGTGTAGTTTCCAAAATGGGTCACATGTGGGGGGTCCACTGTTCTGGCAGCACGGGGAGCTTTGTAAACGCACATGGCCCCTGACTTCTATTCCAAACAAATTCCCTTTTCAAAAGCTTAATGGCGCTCCTCCTCTTCTGAGCATTGTAGTGAGCCAGCAGAGCACTTGACGTCCACACATTGGGTATTTCAATACTCAGAAGAAATGGGGTTACAAATTTTGGGGGTAATTTTCTCCTGTTACCCCTTGTAAAAATGTAAAAATTTGTGAAAAAAAATGCATTTTAGTGATTTTTTTTTTTTTATTCATTTACACATCCAACTTTAACAAATAGTCGTGAAATACCTGTGAGGTATTAAGGCTCCCTGTACCCCTTGTTACATTCCTTGAGGGGTGTAGTTTCCAAAATAGTATGCCATGTGTTTTTTATTTATTTATTTTTTTGCTGTTCTGACACCATTGGGGCTTCCTAAATGCGAAATGTACCCAGAAAAACCATTTCAGCTATATTTGCTTTCCAAAACCCAAATGTGACTCCTTCTCTACTGAGCATTGTAGTTTGCCTGCAGAGCATTTTACGTCCACACATGGGGTATTTCCATACTCAGGAGAGATGGGGTTACAAATTTTGGGGGGCATTTTCTCACATTACCCTTTATAAAAATGGTAAATTTGGGGGGAAATACTGCACTTTAGTGAAAAAAATTTTTTTTTCCATTTACACATCCAACTTTAACGAAAAGTCATCAAAAACCTGTGGGGTATTAAGGCTCACTGGACCCCTTGTTACATACCTTGAGGGGTGTAGTTTCCAAAATAGTATGCCATGTGTGGGGTTTTCTGCTGTTCTGGCACCATAGGGGCTTCCTAAATGTGACATGCCCCCCAAAAACCATTTCAGAAAAACTCTCTTCAACTCTCCAACTCTCTCCAAAATCCCATTGTCGCTCCCTCCCTTCTGAGCCCTCTACAGTGCCCGACGAACACTTGACATACACATATGAGATATTTCCTTACTCGAGAGAAATTGGGTTACAAACTTTGAGAGGATTTTTTTCCTTTTACCTCTTATAAAAATACCTCTTATAAAAAAGTGTAAAAAATGAAGATTTTGAATTTTCTCCTTCACTCTGCTGCTATTCCTGTGAAACACCTAAAGGGTTAACACACTTACTGAATGTCATTTTGAATACTTTGAGGGGTGCAGTTTTTATAATGGGGTCATTTGTGGGGTATTTCTAATATGAAGGCCCTTCAAATCCACTTCAAACCTGAACTGGTCCATGAAAAATTCCGATTTTTAAAATTTTGTGAAAAATTGGAAAATTGCTGCTGAAATTTGAAGCCCTCTGATGTCTTCCAAAAGTAAAAACATGTCAACTTTATGATGCAAACATAAAGTAGACATATTGTATTTGTGAATCAAAATATAATTTTTTTAGAATGTCTATTTTCCTTACAAGCAGAGAGGTTCAAAGTTAGAAAAATGCAATATTTTAAATTTTTTCATCAAATTTTGGAATTTTTCACTAAGAAATGATGCAAGTATCGACAAAATTTTACCACCAACATAAAGTAGAATATGTCACGAAAAAAAGATTCTCAGAATCAGAATGATAGGTAAAAGCATCCCAGAGTTATTAATGCTTAAAGTGACAGTGTTCAGATGTGCAAAAAACGCTCTGGTCCTACAGTGAAAATTGGCCTGGTCCTTAAGGTGTTAAAGAGGAACTTCAGTATATATTGGTATTATTGTTTGACATTTTTCAAATTCTTTATTATTTTTTTTTTTTTAAATGGAAGCGTTACAAGCATACCAATATAGGGTGGTTTACTCCTGATTACTTCTGAAATCTATCAATGCTTCTGGAAATGGAAAGGTGGCTAAGCATGCACTATATGCAGAGTAATTTCAGCACCACTTTTCTAAGCTATTTTGCACATTCACTACCCAGTGGAAAAGAGATGTGTTAATGTATAAGCCAATACAAGATTCTAGCACAGCAATAAAAAAAATGGGCAAGGAAATCCAGAAATGCAGTGGAATTTTTGGCTCTTGTCAAGTAGGCTGCATAAGGAAGTCTGTCCATATAAAAACATTGCTGAGAACCACAGGGTTAGTAGTGGGGAAAGTTTGGCAGTGTTTCATGCACATATTTTATGCTGTTGATGAGAAGCTGCAGATTTTTTCCTGCAAATTTCAATGGGTACTAAATGATTGAACACAGCTTCAACTTTGCAGCATCAAATATGCACAGGATGCTGTATGTGTGAATGTACCCTAAAAGTACCCCAGCTGGGCAGATGTGCACATGTTTCGATTGTGCCATATTGGAAGTCAGTGATCTCTTCAGTAAGGCTGAGGCTACATAGTGTCTTTGCTTGTGTGACAGCAAGTGACATCTAAGTGACACAACCAAAATACCTTGTGCAACGTTGGTGTGACTTGCTGTCACATGACTTTACACAGTTGAGATTTGGCTGTATAAAACATAGCTAAATCGCACAGAAGTTGCTTGCAGGTCATCGCAGGTGCATTGAGGCCAGTGGTGGTAAAATCACATATGACTTGACCCTTGATCAAAAATCAAGGAGGAATTGGGGAGATTTCTCAAAAACTGTGCAGAGGAAAAGTTGACCAGTTGCCCATTGCAAGCAATCAGGCTGTGAAAAATGAAAGAAGCAATCTGATTGGTTGATATGGGCAACTTGTCAACTTCTCCTCTGCACAGGTTTTGATAAATCTCCCTCATTCTGTCTATGCTTTCATGTTTCTTCGTGGAGATTTCTTGTTCTCATGCACTTGTTTGGATGAAGAGCCTTGAAGAGCCTTAAAGGGTACCTCTCATCAAATAAACTTTTGATATATTTTAGATGAATGAATTTTGAATAACTTTCCAATAGCATGTTAATGAAAAATATGCTTCTTTCTATTGTATTTTTCCCGATCAGTCCTGTCAGCAAGCATTTCTGACTCATGCTGGAGTCCTGAACACTCAGAGCTGCCAGCCTGCTTTGTTCACAGCCAAACGGGCTGTGAACAAAGCAGGCTGGCAGCTCTGAGTGTTCTCCTTTGTGAACAAAGCAGACTGGCAGCTCGTAGTGTTTAGGACTCCAGCATGAGTCTGAAATGCTTGCTGCCAGGACTGGTAGGGAGACCCCTAGTGGTCATTTCTTCAAAGTGGAAAATTAAATAGAAAGAAGCATATTTTTTAATAACATGCAATTGTAAAGTTATTCTACATACATTAATCTATAATATATCAAAAGTTTTTTTGATGAGAGGTACCCTTTAATGTTAGTAAAAGAATGTATCTTTCACAATAATGCAGACATTTCTAAAGTTCTTACCCTTTTATCCACTAACCATAACAAAAACCTAAATGAGCACTAATGAATAAAAATTCAAATTTCAAATAAATTCTTTAGGTTTCAGATTTTGTACATAAAAATCTGAACGGGGCTCCATCTAGTCTAATAGAAGAGGTAAATATATGAGAAGTAAATATATGGAATAGGTTTGTCATAATGAGACAAACCCCTTTAAAGACAGGCTACTTTGTGTCCACACAACAGTCACCAGTTAATACAGTGCCAAAGTCATTTAAATTAACAAAACATTCAATTGGGTGTCTACAAAGTGTTATACATAATTTCCCAATGTAATTTAATGTTTCCAAACACAGATAATTATGATTAAGGCATACATTTTCATTACTGCTTGATTCATTTTCGCATTGGCTATATAGGTAATGGGACATAGTAAAAAGTAGATGAATAGTTTATATGGGTAATTGTTTTGGCTTATTTGTCAGAGTAATAATGCATGTTTATAAGTGATTCTGCACTTTTAAAGTGTCAGTCTCAAAACATTGTCTTGAGACCACACTGATTATATATTTCACAGCACAGGGATCTCTCATTGTAACATAGCTTCATTATGGATTTTATTTTATTTCACATTTAGTGCTAATTTATGTTAACACAATCTTCCCCAAAATTAATTACCTGCCAATGGGATGGATATTAGTTTGAAATTAATTTTGCTTTCTGGGTTAATTAGAATTGCATGGAAGTCAGCATGCAGTTGACTTGCAGTAATAGGAAGATGAATTACACCCTTGCCGCGGTCCCAAAAATATATTGCTCCCCTCCCCTAGATTGCTTCAACTGTAGAGTAAATGAGCCAAAACTTTTTTCGTTGATTCACTGCAGAACAAACAGTGCCATCTACCTGAACATCACTTAACAATAGGCTGAAGACTCAGCAGTATTGCAGCTCATCTGCATGATTCTACAAAAGGAAATGGAAAGACAATCATGTTATTTTAAATGATATTTATTTACTGCTTTTGTTAGTGCCGCTGAAGCATAAACTGTTTACGCTGTTATTTTTGATATTGAGAAATATCCAAATTGAAGACAAAATAGATATCTGCCATACAAACTCTGTGGAGCAAGGAATTGTGAGTGTATTAAAACGCAATTTCTTTCAAATTGCATGATTCCCAATCTATCTTTTACTTTCTGTGTAGTTTACCCACGCAGCAGTCTTCCATATCAATTAGGAGATCATACACCTTAAGCTAAACAGACAAACTTCTTCACGACGGGAAGATTGTAATAGCTTTGTTACTTCTAATAACATAGTTGAAGTGTAATAAAGTTGTGCTATGACTGCATAAATATGGAGAAATCCACATAGAACATTTTCTTTATTTTTACAAGCAATCCCTCAGAAAACTAGATTAAGGTAGATAAACTTAATATTTAAAGGTAACATCTTTTTTATATGATATAAAATAGACATTTTTATTTTTTAAACAAACCTTCCGCTCTTCTTAAAGCGGTACTCCACCCGTAGACTTTGCTAGGCGTAATGTCTATGGAAGTTATGTAGAGGAGCATGACGGCTGTGGTCATTCATAATTCGGCATGGAGCAGAGTTCGCTCTGTGCATGCAGATTACTGGGGTATTGCGGGGGGTCCCAGTTGCTGGACCCCATTGATACTTTTACCAAGGTAGCTATACTTCATCAATCGCATTAGACACTTGTTGGTTAAACCTAATGATTTACACCCAATACATGTTTAATACTGATCGTGCCTGATGGACCTTATTACTTTAAAGGGGTACTCAGGCGCTTAGACATCTTATCCCGTATCCAAAGGATAGGGGATAAGATGCCTGATGGCGGGGGTTCCGCCGCAGGGGACCCCCGTGATCTTGCACGCAGCACCCCGTTATAATCAGTCCCCTGAGCAGGTTCGCCCCCTCACATAGTCTTGCATTGAGGGGGCAGAGCGTGTCGTCACACGGGGGCGGGGCTGTGACGTCACAATGCTCTGGCCCCCGTGACCGCCAGTAATTAGACCCGGAGCGAAAGTGCTCCGGGAACTGATTCTAAGGGGGTGCTGTGTGCAAGATCACGGGGGTCCCCAGCGGCGGGACCCTCAGGATCAGGCATCTTATCCCCTATCCTTTAGATAGGAGATAAGATGTCTTAACACCAGAGTACCCCTTTAACCCCTTAAGGACGCAGGACGTAAATGTACGTCCTGGTGAGGTGGTACTTAACGCACCAGGACGTACATTTACGTCCTAAGCATAACCGCGGGCATCGGAGCGATGCCCGTGTCATGCGCGGCTGATCCCGGCTGCTGATCGCAGCCAGGGACCCGCCGGCAATGGCTGACGCCTGCGATCTCGCGGGCGTCCGCCATTAACCCCTCAGGTGCCGGGATCAATACAGATCCCGGCATCTGCGGCAGTTCGCCATTTAAATGAACGATCGGATCGCCCGCAGCGCTGCTGCGGGGATCCGATCATTCATAACGCCGCACGGAGGTCCCCTCACCTTCCTCCGTGCGGCTCCCGGCGTCTCCTGCTCTGGTCTGTGATCGAGCAGACCAGAGCAGGAGATGACCGATAATACTGATCTGTTCTATGTCCTATACATAGAACAGATCAGTATTAGCAATCATGGTATTGCTATGAATAGTCCCCTATGGGGACTATTCAAGTGTAAAAAAAAATGTAAAAAAATGTAAAAGTAAAAGTAAAAAAAAAGTGAAAAATCCCCTCCCCCAATAAAAAAGTAAAACGTCAGTTTTTTCCTATTTTACCCCCAAAAAGCGTAAAAAACATTTTTTATAGACATATTTGGTATCGCCGCGTGCGAAAATGTCCGAACTATTAAAATAAAATGTTAATGATCCCGTACGGTGAACGGCGTGAACGAAAAAAAATTTAAAATGTCCAAAATTCCTACTTTTTTAATACATTTTATTAAAAAAAAAATTATAAAAAATGTATTAAAAGTTTTTTATATGCAAATGTGATATAAAAAAAAAGTACAGATCATGGCGCAAAAAATGAGCCCCCATACCGCCACTTATGCGGAAAAATAAAAAAGTTAGAGGTCATCAAAATAAAGGGATTATAAATGTACTAATTTGATTAAAAAGTTTGTGATTTTTTTTAAGCGCAACAATAATATAAAAGTATATAATAATGGGTATCATTTTAATCGTATTGACCCTCAGAATAAAGAACACATGTCATTTTTACCATAAATTGTACGGCGTGAAAACAAAACCTTCCAAAATTAGCAAAATTGCGTTTTTCGTTTTAATTGCCCCACAAAAATAGTGTTTTTTAGTTGCGCCATACATTTTATGATATAATGAGTGATGTCATTACAAAGGACAACTGGTCGCGCAAAAAACAAGCCCTCATACTAGTCTGTGGATGAAAATATAAAAGAGTTATGATTTTTAGAAGGCGAGGAGGAAAAAATGAAAACGTAAAAATTAAATTGTCTGAGTCCTTAAGGGGTTAATGGAGTCCATTGGGTTTCCGTAACTGTGTGATGTAGATCAGTTTACTTTAACAGAAGTCTAAATTAAGTAAAAAAAATAATAATAATAATATATATATATATATATATATCTATCTATCTATCTATCTATCTATCTATCTATCTATCTATCTATCTATATATATATATATATATATATATATTGCCTTCATTTACACTTTATAACTTGTTTATGTACTGCTGCAGAATTACAGCCAGGTTACATACCTGAGAACATTATCATATATTAATGAAGGCTAGAGATGAATTATCAGAGACTGAAGGATTTAGGTCTAGCCTTTCAATCTCTGCTGTCTGAGCACAGTATGACCTTGTCTTGAAGCGCAGACAGTATTCTAGACATGAGGTTAAAAATTGAAAGTTAAAATTCACTGAAAGGTTCTCAGCAAAATTATTATTCTGAATAGTTTGCTGTATATCCTATAACAATATATACATTTTATCACAACTTGTGGCTTCCCCCTGTGACAAGAGACTGTTTTTTAAAGACAGAGGTTGTGAATGAACATGATCTGGGGGTGAACTCAGACATCGCTTTACACGTGCCATTATGCCTTATTGCAATAATCCTACCATAATATTTGTCACAATGTCGCTGAATGTAAACAGGATTTTGTTTCAGTTATGAGCATAGACTTGACTGTCCTCCTAATGTCAGACTCTGTTCAGTGTCATAAGCAAATTTCACTGTTAGCAGCTGCATATAATATTGTGGTTTAGTAGTATCAGGTACATACTGGCACTAAAAAAGGAGCACCAACACACAAACCCCACAAGTTCACATCTGACAACACCCCTCCTATGTTGGAGAAAAAAAAAAAAATATGAGGTTGTATTATGTGCTGTGGTAAAGTTTGCTTTGCCTGGTCATACCAACATGTAACTCCATGTCAATCACACCTTGTGAAATCACACTGTCCACTCAGGAAGCAACAATCAATTTCACATGCTGTTGTGCAAATAGTACAGACAACAGGTGGAAATTATAGGCAATTAGCAAGACACCCCCAATAAAGGAGTGGTTCTGTCACGTCTCAGTTCCTATGCTTCCTGGCTGATGTTTTGGTCACTTTTGAATGCTGGTGGTGCTTACACTCTAGTGGTAACATGAGACGGAGTCTACAACCCACACAAGTGGCTCAGGTAGTGCAGCTCATCCAGGATGGCACATCAATTCGAGCTGTGGCAGTAAGGTTTGCTGTGTCTGTCAGCGTAGTTTCCACATGGAGGCACTACCAGGAGCCAGGCGAGTACATCAGGAGATGTGGAGGAGGCCATAGGAGGGCAACAACCCAGTAGCAGGACTGCTACCTCTGCCTTTGTGCAAGGAGGAGGAGCACTGCCAGAGCCCTGCAAAATGACCTCCAGCAGGCCACAAATGTGCATGTGTCCACTCAAACAGTCAGAAACAGACTCATGAGGGTGATAAGAGGGCCCAACATTCACAGGTGGGGTTGTGCTTACAGCCCAACACCGTGCAGGACGTTTGGCATTTGAACACCAAAATTCACACTGAGCACATGTGACAGACATGACAGAGTCTGGAGACGCTGTGGAGAACGTTCTGCTGCATGCAACATTCTCCAGCATAACCGGATTGGCGGTGGGTCAGTAATGGTGAGGGGTGGCATTTCTTTTGGGGGCTGCACAGCCCTCCATATACTTGCCAGAGGTAGCCTGACTTCCATTAGGTAACGAGATGAGATCCTCAGACCCCTTGTGAGACCATATTCTGGTGAGGTTGGCCCTGGGTTCCTCCTAATGCAAGACAATGCAAGACCTCATGTGGTTGGAGTGTGTCAGCAGTTCCTGCAAGAGGAAGGCATTGATGCTATGGACTGGCTCGCCCGTTCCGCAGACCTGAATCCGATTGAGCACATCTGGGATTTCATGTCTCGCTCCGTCCACCAACGCCACATTGCACCACAGACTGTCCAGGAGTTGGCATATGCTTTAGTCTAGGTCTGGGAGGACATCCCTCAGGAGACCATCTGCCACCTTATCAGCAGCAATGCCAAGTCATTGCAGGGAGGTCACATGGGCACGTGGAGGACACACACACTACTGAGCCTCATTTTGACTTGATTACATCAAAGTTGGATCAGCCTTTAGTGTGGTTTTCCACTGTGATTTTGAGTGTGACTCCATATACAGACCTCCATGGGTTGATAAATTTGATTTTCATTGATAATCAAATTTATCATCTCATGGAGGTATGGATATGGAGTCACACTCAATATCAAAGTGGAAAACCACACTACAAGTCCTTTTCCACGTCAGTTGTCCCAAGTGTGCTCCCATTTGATACATAATCCCAGCCCGGATTTTTCCTCCCAATGTGCATTACCTTACATTTATCAGTGTTGAACCTCATCTGCCATTCCCCAGCCCAAGCCTCCAACCTATCCAGATCCATTTGTAACAGTGCCCTGTCCTCTATTGTGTTTACCACTTTACAGAGTTTAGTATCATCTGAAAAGATTGCTACTTTACTATTCAACCCCTCTACAAGGTCATTAATAAATATATTAAATAGGACAGGACCCAAGACTGACCCCTGTGGTACACCACTAGTAACAGTCACCCAATCAGAATAAGTACCATTAATAACCACCCACTGTTTCCTATCACTGAGCCAGTTACTTACCCACTTACACACATTCTTCCCCAGACCACTCCTTCTCCTTTTATGCACCAACTGTTTATGTGACACCATATCAAATGCTTTGGAAAAATCCAGATTTACGACATCCAGCGATTCCCCTTGGTCCAGTCTGGAGCTCACATCCTCATAAAAGCTGATCAGGTTAGTTTGACAGGACCGATCCCTCATAAAGCCATGCTGATATGGTGTCATACATTTATTTTTATCAATATACTCCAAAATAGCATCTCTTGGAAAACCCTCAAACAATTTACATACAACCGAGGTTAAACTAACAGGCCTATAATTTCCGGGGTCCCCTTTTGTCCCGTTTTTAAATATTGGCACCACATTTGCCGTGCGCCAGTCCTGAGGGACAGTTCCTGTTACTATAGAGTCCATGAATATTAAAAATAGGGGTCTGTCTATTACAGTACTAAATTCCTTTAGAACACGGGGGTAAATGCCATCTGGACCTGGTGATTTGTCTATTTTGTTTTTTTGTAGGCGGCACTGTACTTCTTCCCGGGTTAGACAGGTGACCTGTAAAGAGGAGTTTACCTTATCTCGCTGTATTTCACCTGGTATTTCATTTTCCTCGGTGAACACAGTGGAGAAGAATTTGTTTAATATATTTGCTTTTACCTGATCCCCGTTTATAATTTATTCTTTATCATTTTTTTAAAGGACCAACACTTTCATTTTTGACCTTTTTGCTTTGCTATTTATATAGTTAAAAAATATTTTGGGGTTAGTTTTACTCTCTTTGTCAAGGAGTCTTTCTGTCTCTATTTTTGCGGCTTTTATCAGTTTTTTTTTACATATTTTAAATTTTTTCTATAGCTTTTTAATGCTTCATCACTGCCGTCCTTTTTTAGTAGTTTAAATGCTTTATTTTTGTCATTTATTGCCCCCTTAACATTTTTGTTCATCCATATTGGTTTTCTTTTATGTCTGACCCTTTCATTCCCATAAGGCATATACATCTTACAGTGAGAGTTTAAGATGTTTTTAAAAGTCTCCCATTTAGTGTCAGTATTCCTTTTTTTGAGGACAATATCCCATTTTATATTGTTAAGGGCTTCTCTGAGTTGGTCAAAGTTCATTGTTTTTGTGGCCCCTCGAGAGATTCCCTTATTGAAGAACAAGTTATAATGTGTTATATTATGATCACTATTTCCTAGGTGTCCTTCTACTTCCACATTAGTTACTCTATCAGGTCTGTTGGTTAACATTAAAGAGGTTGTGCGCTGCCCTGACTTTCATAGCTCCGCTCACAGCGTCCGGAAGTTCCTTACTACGAATGCTGTGTGCGGACTTCCGTGTTCGCGGCCGCCGGACGTGACGTCACGCCCGGCCCCTCGTAACGTCTCGCCCGCCCCCTCAACGAAAGTCTAAGGGAAGGGGGCGCGACCGCTGTCTCTCCCCCTTCCCATAGACTTTGGTAGAGGGGGCGGGCGAGACATCACGAGGGGCCGGCCGCGAACACAGAAGCCCGCACACAGCGTTCGGAGTAATGAACTTCCGCTGTGAGCGGAGCTCCGCAAGTCAGGGCAGCGCACAACCCCTTTAAGTCTAGTAGGGCGTCCCCTCTGGTCGGGCTCTGCCCCATTTGGGACAGATAAATGTCTTTAGATATAGTCAGAAACCTGTTTCCTTTATGAAGTTCACAGGTCTCGGTCTCCCAGTTTATATCAGGATAGTTAAAGTCCCCCATTATTATCACCTCATTCTGATTTGCTGCCTTGTTTATTTGTTTCATTAATTGATCTTCTTCTTCTTCCATTATGTTTGGTGGCTTATAGCAAACCCCTATCAGAATTTTATTATTTTTATCTCCATATATTTCTACCCATAATGACGAAAGTATTTCATACAATTAGTTAATTCATTCAGGTCTAGGATGTGTTATCTTAGTGTTCCCTTTATTTTTTTTGAGCAGTGGATATATATATATATATATATATATATATATATACTGGCCCAGGAAGTTAATGAAAGCCCCACTACTTGCCTTTTTAATCAACAAAAAATCCAGGCTTTGGATGGGGGATAATCCTTTGGATAGGGGATAAGATGTCTTAGGGCCGGAGTACCCCTTTAACAAGGTTCTTAGCTAGATAAGTCTTGCCAGGGACATTTTTATTTCTGGATTTCCTTGTAGCTCAATACAACAGGTGCCTTGGGGTACTATAGTTATCCTCAACCACCATTCTTGTCTCACACACACACACACATATATATATATATATATATATATATATATATATATATATACATGGCTCAAGTCCTGCAGGAATGCGTGGGAACTGAGTTCCTGCACTTTTCCCACAGCAGGAACACCGTACCCATTAGCAGGAGTCCTGCAGGACCAGCCCTTGAGTGAAAATCTTGGGTGAGTTCCCTCACTTTTTTCCAAAGGACTTGACCCCTGTATATGTGTATATATATATATATATATATATATATATATATATATATATAACAAGAATGGTGACAAGAATGGGGGTTGGGGATAGCTATAGTACCCCGAGGCATCTGTTGTATTGAGCTACCAGGTTTCAGGAAGAGCATATCTCATCAAGGGAATCCAGAAATAAATAAAGTCTCTTTCAAGGCTTAGCTTGCTAAGAACCTTGGTAAGTCCTGTTTTCTGGCCTGGATTTTTTTGTCAATTGAAAGGTAGGTAGTGGGGCTTTCATTAACTTCCTGGGCCAGTCCAGGATTTCATTGTGGCTCACATCAGCACAAGTGCTGAAGACAGTTTCTGGTGTCATGACCGACCGGGGGACAGGAAAAGTGAGCCTTAAACTGACCCTATAAACACTCTCCCTGCCTACTTGCTTATGCACCCTAAGCGCTGAATCGACAACTTGAAGCCAGTCCCTCCCTGCGCTACAGTGCAGTGGTGTAAAAACAAATAAGAAACATAGTCGGTCAAAGGCCAGAAACAGAAAACTACCAGACAACCAGATATACCAGACAGGATACAAATGTTAACAGGTCAGAAAATAGTGTATTAACAAACAGTACATAAAAAAGATATCAGATAAATGGCAAATATGTTAAAATGAACAAGACTAGGTATGCAACAAGAATACTGCAGAATCCAAGAGACACAGGGGATGGACGGAGGCACTGAAAGCTAAAACACTGAACTGATCAGGTAACATTCACACTGGACACAGATAACAAACATGAACTTCATAAAAACGGATACAAGAAAACCAAACTGTACAATGTAGAGGAACACTGGTCAGGATACTAGACAGGATATATCTCAAGATTCAAAACAGGATATATTTCAAAATACAAGACAGGACAAATTCAAAACCAAATTCCACTATGTGGAGGAACAGGACAGGATTCTCACAGTTTGAACACAGACTAAAATCTACAATAAACAAGACTATTTAACCATGGCTAAAACTCAGATAAAATCACAAGATAAATACAAGGTAAATGCTCAAGCAGACATAGTTCAGGAGAATTCAGGAGAACTCTGGTAAAAATAAACACACCCGAGATCTCATTGGTTCTGAGCATTAACCATTACAAATCCAGGGAGAATAGCAAACTGCTCAGAACAAACTAGTGTGCGAATAAAAAAAATAAAAAAAATGGACATTACAACTGGGTTTTAAAACTATGAGTAAGGTAATCTGCAAAACGAGGCTGTGAGCAACCTGTACCACTCAGGAGAGTTTGAATCTGGAGGTTTTCATCCTGACGAAAAGTACATGGCGACCTCTGCAAGTAATATATTTGTTTTCTATGTTGTTGTGTGGCTGGTAGATTATGACAGATTATACACATGTTTTTGTTCTAAGAAAGAAATTTTCCTGGCACAATTACCCCATCACCCGGCTCATCAGACCAGGTAACATTCTTCCAGTCTTCCATTGTCCATGAGCCTGTGTGAATTGTACCTTAAATTTTCTGTTCTTAGTTGTTAGCACCTTCTTCACTCATTTATGATATGGTGTTATATGTCAGGTACACAGATGTACATAGAAATGTTGACCATTTTTCTTTTTCTATTGATAAATAATAGGTTTAGTCATAATAAAATCATTTTTTAAAGATGATGATGTGTCCTATCACAGAGAGCATTATGGTAAAAATGAAAAACATTGGTCCATGATATGGAGTTTTGGATCACTCCATCATAGCTGATCTATGGTCCACACTTTTCAAGAAAGCTGGAACCAGCTCAACCCTTTAAGGTGCAGACTATTTTAGTTTTTGCATTTTCAGCAGAACCAAATGGGGGTTGTTTTATACAGGACCAATTGTACTTCTTTTAATAGCACCTAGATTCTGCATTGCTGCTAAAAGCAGTAAGCAATCGTTCATTATGGAGTGGACTCCTTAGCCCGATCCATATGCTTTCCTTGCACATCAGGTGTTATATGAATGCCCAGATGGGTTACGCATGAAGGGTGAATGTAGTGTTTGCCATAAGTAAAGTTCATGCTGCAGAGAAGAAAAAAAGTACTGTTATTATTTTAGATTTTTTTCCACTACTTATGACATTATTATAATTAATTATCTTTTCTTTGTTTAAGGTGTGTTAATGGGATACTTTGGTGGAATTTGTTTTTTAAATCAACTGGTGCCACATAGTTAAACAGATTTGAAAATGACTTAATCCTTCCTGTGGTTATGAGCTGCTATATGCTCCAGAGGAAGTTGAGTAGTTGTTATTTTTTTCAGTTTGAGCACAGTTCTCTCTGCTGACAGCTCTGTCCATGTCAGGAACTGTCCTGAGCAAGAGAGGTTTGCTATGGGGATTTGTTCCTACTCTGGACAGTTCCTGACACAGACAGAGGTGTCAGCAGAGAGCACTGTGATCAGACAGAATAGAACAACTCTACTTCCCCTGGAACATACAGCAGCTGATAAGTACTGGAAGGCTTAAGATTTTTTTACGTAGCTTTAAGAATATGTTTAACATCGCGGAACCAGTTGATTTGAAAAAATTTTTTCCACCGGAGTACGCCTTTAAGGTGTGTTTGCTTAAAGGAGAACTCCAGGATAAAAAAACGTATTCCCTATCCTAATGGGTTAATGCTTAGTTTATTAGTTAATTAGTTTCATGCTGCCCAAAATATGAGCAGCATGAAACGCTGACAGGCTTACCTATCAAAAAGGTCTATCATTCACTCTGAATGGTTGTGCCATTTCAGAATAGTTTTATCACTGGTTAGGAATGGGGCTCCAAATCATTTGGTGGTCCCTGGACCTGAGTGACAGATCTCTGTCTGTATGCAAATAGAGAGAGAGATCTGTCAATCAGAGCCAGGGACAATCCGATGACTCAGAACCCTGTTTGAAGCTAAATATAAAAGTGTTGTTGCTCATGGATTTAGTAGCATGAAACTAGTGACAAGTGTGGAAATACCATAATTTTTGCCAATGGTTGTATCTACCTGATGTGAACACTTGGCAGCGTAGATTAGCCATTTCTATTGTTATTAGCCTAGGTGAATTTACGCAGCCACTGTTAACTGTTCACAGGGTTTGTAAAAGTTCAGGCTAGCTCCTCCATTACGCATTTATAGTTGCTGCTTGATCTTCTCCCGTTTTTTCATGACTGATGAATAAACTCCTCCATTTCAATGTAAAATAGAGCTGTCTCCCACGCAACGAACAGGAGTCTATTGCATTAAACCCTATTTAGATAGCAGAGTTAAGATGAGTCTTCACATCCCACTCAGTCAATAGATCATTAGCAGATATATATATATATATATATATATATATATATATATATATATATATATATATATATATGATGGTTGTTCTTGCTGAGTATTTTTTTTCTCTTTTATTCGCTTCGAGTGTTATGAATCTATTAATCTGGACTAATAGCCATGGTTAGAGCAGAACAGCAAATGAACAGTAGAGGGAAAATAATTAGATGCTTTTGTTAATTATTTAATGAAAACTGTGAAAGCAATCTTATTTCATTCCTAAAATGTCACTCACAATGAAACATATCATGTGCTCCCTTTTTGTACTATTGTAGAATTCCTTGATGTTTCAACTCATATTACAAAACTAATATCTTAATGGACTAAGTTTTAAAGCAGGCAGTGCTGAAAATACAGATTTCTCCGACAGTAAAGATCTTTTGGTTTCCTGAAAGTTGCACAATTTACAAAGGAAGAATATGTGACGAGAAGCATTTTTTTTTTTACTGTTTTAGTTTTTGATTTTTATATTCAGATATTGTAATCTTTAATAGAGATGAGCAAATTTTTAGAAAAATTCGATTTGGCCAATTCTCCGAATTTTCCCAAAAAATATGGTTCGTTCCAAATTTATTTGCAGTGAATCTGTATTAAAAATGGCTATTTATGGCCAACATAGAGCTTCAATAGGGGTGTAGAACACTTTGCCTTACTGTAACAAGCATAGGGTGTGTGCTGGGTTAGTGAAATAATACTGTTATTCAGTATGACATGCAGATTAGAGGCAACACTATTAGAATCACTGTCGCTAAGCAGAGCCTGGGGGTGGCATCAGTATGAGGAGACCATATAGTGGCTGAATGAAACAGCTTGAAGATGGCGGCAGCATGAGGAGACCATATAGTGGCTGAATTACACAGCCTGGAATTGGCAGCAGCATGATGAGACCATATAGTGGCAGAATGACACAGCCTGGAGTTGGCGGGAGCAAGGGCAGACTATATAGTGGCTGAATGACACAGCCTGGAGTTGGTGGCAGCATGAGGAGACCATATAGTGGCTGAATGACACAGCCCGGAGTTGGCAGCAGCAATAGCAGACCGTATAGTGGCTGAATGACACAGCCCGGAGTTGGCGGCAGCATGAGGAGACCATATAGTGGCTGAATGACACAGCCTGGAGTTGGCGGCAGCATGAGGAGACCATATAGTGGCTGAATGACACAGCCTGGAGTTGGCGGCAGCAATAACAGACCATAAAGTGGCTGAATGATACAGTCTGGTGTTGGCGGCAGCATGAGGAGACCATATAATGGCTGAATGACACAGCTTGGAGTTGGCGGCAACATGAGGAGACCATATAGTGGCTGAATAACACAGTCTGGATTTTGACGCAGCATGAGGAGACCATATAGTGGCTGAATGACACAGCCTGGAGTTGGCGGCAGCATGAGGAGACCATATAGTGGTTAAATGACAGCCTGGAGTTGGCGGGAGCAGGAGTAGACCATATAGTGGCTGAATGATGCAGCCTGGAGGTGGCAGAAGCATGAGGAGACAATATAGTTGCAGAATGACACAGCCTGGACCCTGGCCATGCTTCACCTTCTGCTGACACATCTTGCATATGGCCAGGTTAACATCCTCCGGATACTTGATGAAAAACTGCCACACTGCTGAGTAGCTGATTTTCTCACCAACAGTCCGCACTGATTGACTGCTACTGCCACCGACTCCAGGAACCTCTGTTTGACTACCTCACGGGAAGGTAGGCTGCCGCGAAGAAGGTTGTCTACCCCGGGCACGTTTGGCTCCAAACTTTCCACTTCTGCCACCATTCTGACTGCCAACCATGCTACCACCTTGATGGCTCAGCTGCTGTCTCATGGGCAACCTGCAACCCTCTTCTCTTGATGATGATGATGAAGCCCCTTCTGCACCCGGCTCCAAAGTGCGATAGGCTTCATCATCATCGAGTTGTTTCCGTACGTCACTGATGTCCTCCTTAGGTTCCTCAACAGTCTGCTTCAGGAGCCAGAACGCTCGCAACACCACCTCCCACGCCACTCTTTTCATCACTACTTGCTCGCCTAGCGGAGGAAGCGGCGGATGTCTCCTCCACTTTTTGGCTGGGCTGTTGACTATCTGTTGACTATCCTCACTAAATAGTGGAGCTGGACCCACAGCATAAGATACTTCTGTGGGGGAGGGAACAGCATATGACAGAGACAATGGGAGGACAGGTACTGCTCCCGGGCCATGCCAACTGAGGCTTGTGTCTGAGGAACCCACCGACTGTTGGCTGGGGTTTTCAGATGTCACTTGTGATGAAGTGGATGACCGTGTTAACCAATCGATGATGGCAGATGAGTTGTTGGTCGAGACACGACTACTAGCTGATACTGGAATCTCAGGCCTCTCGCTGTGAATCTTGCTGCCACTCGCCCCTCGTCTGCTGTAACCTCTGCTTGATGAATTTAGGCCTCTGCCACTCCTCTGTGTACGTCCTGGCACTTCTCTGCCTGACATACTTAGTGCTTATATGAGGGGAGTACAATACGCTTCACTACTCTTAAAACAGTATTTCTCTACAACACCAGCAGGTGTGTACTTTTGGCTGGCCTTTCACAGTATCTAGGCCCTTAAGACTTTAACAGGAACAAACTTGTACACCACTTAGATGTACAAATGTGGTATGCACTTATGAGGGGAGGACAATGCGCTCCAGTACGCTTAAAACAGTGTTTGTCTACAACACCAGCAGGTGTGTACTTTTGCCTGGTCTTTCACAGTATCTATGCCCTTAAGACTTTAACAGGAACAAAATGGTTAACCACTTAGATGTACAAATGTGGTATGCACTTATGAGGGGAGGACAATGCGCTCCAGTATGCTTAAAACAGTGTTTGTCTACAACACCAGCAGGTGTGTACTTTTGGCTGCCCTTTCACAGTATCTAGGCCCTTAAGACTTTAACAGGAACAAAATTGTACACCACTTAGATGTACGTATGTGGTATGCACTTATGAGGGGAGGGTAATGCGCTCCAGTATGCTTAAAACAGTGTTTCTCTACAACACCAGCAGGTGTGTACTTTTGCCTGGCCTTTCACAGTATCCAGGCCCTTAAGACTTTAACAGGAACAACATGGTACACCACTTAAGTGTACGAACAGGTTACACTTAATAGAGGACTATATGCTTTTAATGCTCTGCTCACCCTAACTGGCTGGCTACTATTAGCTTTTCATTTGTTTTACACACCAGTGTAGCAGCTCCAGGTCGCTGTGTACTACACCCAAAATTGCTCTTTCTCTCTCACTCTCACTCCCTTCCCTATCAGTGCTTCTAGGCTGGATTTGGGATTGAGGTAAATTGCTGCTGTACGAAAGCTTTTCTGTGCAACACACTGCTCTCTGTCCCTCTCTGCAATAGAATGCTGATGTGACTGGGAGGTGAATCGCTGCTGTAAAAATGCTTTTCTGCGCAACACACACTGCTGTCTGTCTCTCTCTCTTTCTGCAATAAAAATCTGAAGTGATTGGCCGCAAGATATCTGCTGATTATATAGGACTGTGATATCACAGGGGTGGCTGGCTGCTGATGCATGTGATTCATGGTCATTCCGCTGACCCTTGTTCCTGCCTTCCCAGGATTCCTTGCCCCATGTCCTTACATGTGGATCCATTTTAGATGCCCTGGAGCCTGGACCGCACTAAATGGAGTTTAATTAAGCAATTTGCGCGATCGAATCCCAGCGATATTCGCATTCGTAGCGAATCAAATTTTTCCTGAAATTCATAACTAATTCAGATTTGTCAGATTCGATTTGCTCATCCTTAATGATAACGTATATTGATGTAAACTGTAAAACTTTATTATCCAATTATAAGCGCTGACTCTTCCCTTCTTCAGATATGCGGACTACATCTGACATCATGTTCACAAGCCATTAAAGGGGTACTCCGGTGAAAACCTTTTTTCTTTTAAATCAACTGGTGGCAGAAAGTTAAACATATTTGTAAATTACTTCTATTAAAAAATCTTAATCCTTCCAGTACTTATTAGCTGCTGAACGCTACAGAGGAAATTCCTTTCTTTTTGGAACACTGATGACATCACGAGCACAGTGCTCTCTGCTGACATCTCTGTCCATTTTAGCAACCATGTATAGCAGATGTATGCTAAGGGCAGCATGGTCAGTGGTTAGCACTGCTGCCTGGGGACTTGGGTTCAAATCCCAGAAAGGACAGCAATAAATAAAGTGTTATTATTATTATAATAACGTCAGCAGAGAGAACTGTCTCTTGATGTCATCAGAGAGCATTCCAAAAGGAAATAATTTCCTCTGTAGTATTCAGCAGCTAATAAGTACAGGAAGGATTAAGATTTTTTTAATAGAAGTAATTTACAAATATGTTTAACTTTCTGCCACCAGTTGATTTAAAAGAAAAAAGGTTTTCACCGGAGTACCCCTTTAAATATACACATACGGCGGATGGGTAATAGCCGGAGCCCGCCTCCTCAATCTTCCCAGGCTCCGCCTTTTTCCATAACATTGCATAATCCATAAAACATGAGACCACTCCATAACTTAATACTTACAATAACTGTAGTTATTTCTGCCGGCGTCTCCATGTCTCCTTAGCTCCGAGATCGGAAGTGATGTTGGTCCGGTCACATGATGCGTTTCAGATCACCTGACGTTCCCAAGTCATGTGATCTAGGTGGAATGCAAGCATATATATAACCTTGTCAGGGGTAAGTGATCTCAATATCCAGAATAAGGTGGATACAATCACCACTAAATGTATATGTAGATACCGAAACAATCTAAAAAAAAAAAAAGTCTTTAAAATTGGTAAAATCATTATTATGATATAAAGCATTCATTAGTTATTATTAATATCCATTGTGTTATAGAATGTCTATGTAGACTAGTATTGTTAAACCAGTTTCCTATGGAATTCTGAGGTGCTGCTGGACTGCAGTGATGTTTAATCTGTTTGGCTTCTATCGCTGTGAGCTGCTCAAATTACTTAATTTATCTATATGCGGTCCATTAATTCTATCCATGCCTTCCACCTAGATCACATGACTTGGGAACGTCAGGTGATCTGAACCTCATCATGTCACCGGATCGGCAGAAATAACTACAGTTATTGCAAGTATTAAGTTATGAAGTGGTCTTATGTTTTATGGATTATGTTTTATGTTATGGAAATAGGCGGAGCCTGGAAAGATTAAGGAGGCGGGCTCTGGCTATTATCCATCCCCGTATGTATGTATTTAATGGCTTGTGAACATGATGTCAGTTGTAGTCCGCCTATCTGAATATGGAAACTGCCACATCCATATTCTGTACGTTATCATCATCCTTGTAGTGGTGGGTCATGCTTAGACCAGCTTTACATGGAGCCGAAACATATTGATGATAATAAAAAAAGCATAAATAAAAAAAGTGCTTTTTTTATTATCATCAATATGTTTTGGTTCCATGTAAAGCGTGATCTGTGACCCGGCACGAATTAGTAACCATTTTCCTTTTAACCAATGCAAGAGCCAGTTGTTTGTATATATACTGCCTGACAAAGAGATTGTGTGGATCTCAAAACTTAATGTTGCAGCAATTCAATAAATCCTGTTTTAGTTTATTTTAAACAGTAATTGTGTTTTATTTGAGTAAGGAGGGTACCAGTATCCTATCCAATTTTAAGAAGAGGGAAACAAATATTTTTGTCTCTCCAACACACACCGTTGACTCCAGAAGTCATCGGGAGGATTTGGAGGCTACCACCTACCTCTAAGACCTACATCTAAGTGATTCTGCAGGCGATTTCTGATGTTGTGCCCTCAGCACAACACATTCTGGTAAGCAGACTACACATCGGCATAGCCTGTTTCCACCAAATTTACCACACTATGAAGCCCACCTTCTTTTTTTTCCTGTTTTTCTTCTCTATAATATAAAGGATCAGGCCTTTTAAGGGATTAAAGACTTTGTTTAGAAGACAGAGAAGTTTTCCTTTCTTTGCCTTTATGGGATTGGTGTAACGCCTGCGCACCGCCGCTCTCTGCTTATGTCCCCGCTGCCGGCGGGGCTGGGATTCGTATAGCGGGACACGACCGAATCCCAGCCCGTCACTCACCTCCCTCATCTATCGCCTCTCCATGCCCTCGCTGCCCCGGCACGCATGCCCCCGCCACCTAGGGAGCTTGCGCGCCAGAGCTCTTACTCTTAAAATGCCAATGCTAATTTAATCTAGTGTCTAAACCTGCACCCTGTCCTTAAATATCAGCTCCTCCCTTGGTTCCCTGCCGGATCTTTGGTTACCTTGTGCCATAGTGAAAGTCTGTGTCCCTGTTACCATGTACCTGTTCCTTGCTACCTTACCTCCCCTGCATCTGTGTTACCTGCCCTGACCTACTGCCATCTTGCCACATTCTGCCAGTCTCCTTCTGTGCCATGCCACCTCCCAGCTACCTGTGTGGATGAGTTGTGCCAGAGGAAGCGACCTGGGTGCCGCCTGCCACAGCAAGACCATCCCGCTTTGCGGTGGGCTCTGGTGAAAATTCAACTCTCAGCAATGGTGTAACAGCTTCTTGCTTCTCAGCGGCAACAACAGCAACAGCAGCAGCCACCTTTTCCTGAGCCTCCTCCTGTGTTTGGAGCTTCTTCTGGGACCAAGCTTTGTTTGTCCTTGCCTTCTAAGTATGACGAAGATCCCAAGCTGTGTAGAAGCTTTGTGACACAGTGTTCTATCCATCTAGAACTTATGACGGATCTGTTCCCGACAGCGTGTAAAGTGGCGTTTGTGTTCAGTCTACTGTCTGGAAAAGCTTTGGCCTAGGCTACTTCTCTCTGGGATCGTAGAGATACGGTCTCCTTGAACCTGTTAACCTTACTTGCAGAATTCCGCAATATATTTGAAGAACCCACGCGAGCCTCCTCTGCTGAGACGGCTCTACTGAACTTCTGCCAAGAGAATTCCTCAGTTGGCGACTACGCGGTTCAGTTTCGCACTCTTGCCTCCGAACTTTCTTGGAACGACGAGCCTTTATGTGCCACTTTTAAAAAGGACTTTCCTCTCAATTCAAGGATGCTCTCGCTGCTCTATATTCTCCGGCTAACCTAAGTGATGATTGTACCTATGATTAGGTGTCATGATTAGGGAGCAGAAAACAGGGAATTAGTGAGCCCTAACTGTCCGTACATCTGCTCGGATGAATTCCCCCCCCCCCCCCCCCCCCGCGTCCTCCAAAAAAACGACTATAAAACTGAGATGCTGGACAATCTTTTGTTCAAGCCTGTGGCAAAAGCTGACAAGATCCTAAGAATGGCTGGACTCTCAATCACAAGGACTGCTACACCATTATGCTGTAAGGCCTTTCTTTTTGTTTTCTGAACTTGTCTTGTTGAACTCTTTTATAAATGTTTGTACCTGTATGTCATTTGTTTATTTTATACGTAACACTGTAATACCTTTTTTCAGATTAAATGTTTAATTAATCAGCTCTGGTCTTTGATTCCTAAATATAGGAGCTCACCTTTCTGAAGGAAGCTCTGATGAAACACATTTATCAAAGGGTTAATTTGGTGACTTTCTGGGACTGGTAGTGGATACCCAGAGGTCTGGTGTCTTTTGCACCATCACACTCTCTCCAGCGTCTGGGCTGGGCCGATAGGGTGAGATCGTGACAGAAGCCTTATATATCCTACCAGCGCTCCCAAACCAGGGAGAGTAAACACAGAAACTGTTGAGACATAAACATAATGGACCCAAAGCAGAAAAATGTAAAACACAGATAAACGGACATCTGAAATTGAGCTATTGTTTAAATGTTTTTATGTTAAATATATTTTTAAAATAATTAAAAAAAATTCTGTTTGTCCATCTTACTATCATTATTATAAAATAATCTAAAATCTTGCAGTTCTCATTCTGGCCACTAAGCTTAAAGATAAGCTGACACTTCCCGTTCTGTAAAGATCACTTGCAAGCAGTCTTCTTCTTATCATCACTGGTAGGATTATAATGAAAGATAACACCAATAGATAGATAAGATGAAATCAGGCCTCAGAGATCTGCCTATCTCCCACCCTTCATGCACAATAACCACTGCACAGGTCACATAGCATGCCTAAAAAAAATGCAAGTGAATGGGGTCCATAGGGCTTGCTGTAAAGCATTTCTCTAAATGAGGTTATGAGCAGCTGGCTCTTCTGAGAAAAAAAAATCTGGGTTTTACACACACTTCAATATCTACTCATTTTCTTTTTAATTGTATTTCTTAGTCTTTATTTCTGAGTATTTCTTAGTCTTTTCTAACTATTTTACCTGCATCTGAAGCACCATATGGGAGATGAGCTTCATAGAACTAGACAAATACCTGCAAAATAACAGACAGGAACACAGAGTTACAGGGTTATGTTTAAACAAAGCGTCTCCTGCTTAAATTTTTCAGTAACAAAACAAATATAGACTTTAACTTTAGACACACAAATACAACAAAATCCTACTTGTCCAGCAGTAACGGCACAAAAACTTCCCTCTCTGTACATGTGGTGTATTCCTGGTCACCTAGCAAAACAGTCACCAAAAATATGTTACTCACACCTTCATATGACCCCCGTGACACTAACTCTCTTCAGAGGTTCATCACAGCCATTTTGACCAATTTAAATGAAGTAATAAAATAGAATTGTAAAAAGTATATCTACCTCCCCAGTCCCATTCACTGTTACATACTGAAAACATCAGATTTTGAGATAGAAAAAGTAACTGAATTTTTTTTTACATATGTAAATAAATCCAGTTCTTTACAGACCAATGGAATATCTGGACATCATACAAAGTATCACATATGCATATAGCAATATTACATTGAAATGTTATTAGGTGCCATTAACAGTACACAAGATCCTGGGCCACTTCTTAAACTCTTTTGGTTTCAAACTCAGAGATTAAATAATGATATTGCTCATAATAGCATCTCAAGGATTTTCCAATTATTTGATATCGTATGATAAGTTTACTCTGACACACAAGTCCATCATGAAAATATATTCTATGGATTGTTCAAGAACGACATCAAATAAGACTAGTCACCCATGCTATAGAAAAGATGGTGAGATGTATTCCAGAGTTCACCAAACAGAAAAATAGATTGACATCTTTGCACTTGATTGAATCTAATACTTTTTGGCTTTGGAGCTCTGTCTACCAGAAAACTGACTTTCTGCTGTATGAGTATGGATTGCGCTATCCCGGGCACCCACTGGTTTACTCCCAGGCTGTATATGAGCACTAGTCTAATGTTACAGCCCCGCCATGAAACAATGTTTTCCTGATCACACAAACACAACTGACAACAGTCACATTGTGGCCACGAGGCATATGCACACTTCCTAATACATGATTTTCTTATTAAATCCCTTTCTTTGGTTTTCAAGGCAAACACAAGTCCTCTTTATCCCAATGACATTATTCATTCTGATGCAGCAGTCTCATGCGCTACATAGATGTGACATTAAATCACTGCTGGTGTCAATCAATTTCATAACGGTGCATTAATGAAAAAAACTCTGGATGAAATGTATTTCCTTTCAGCAGATTCCTTTTGTCATTTAAGATAATCTTTCAGTCATCTGTTTACTAGCATCATGCAAGGGGCAACAAATAACCTGTCTATTGGGATAAGTGTTATGGTGACAGTATAGAGGGAAATGTAATTATTGGACCAGGTTGTGCAGGTTCACCTGTATGGAAAGAGAAGTATTTTTCCACTTGATCATAATAAGAGCCAAATCGACGCTGTTGTTGATAGTGTATATATAAAATATTCTCTTTATGTAGATGTTGCTTGGTGTTAACTTTAGATTTAATATGGGCAAGGCTCAGTTGTAGTGGTTTTATTTAGTGTACCTATATCTCAATACTTAAAGATGGCATAACAGCAGGAAAATCTAAATAAAACAATAAACAATATTGCTTTCACAATAAGCTACAGCACAATGTATCCCACAATAAAACAAAATCTTGCTTATCATCTAGAATGGAACCAATTCATCCCTAAACAGCATCCTCAGTACAGTCATCAATTTTATGTAATATTCAATCCCCCGTTTTGAACAGCTTACACAGACAAACTTGTCTTTCCAATCACTTTTAGAGTTTGTTTTAACACTCTTATATATTTCATTGAAACCTTCAGTGTATTTTATTTCAATATAAAGATTTCATTTTGGCCTTTTGTGCAGAAACATTTTTCTTTCATCGCAGTAACTATTGATGGATATAGGGTGTCAAGCTCGAAGGAGTACATGATTTCTTATGTGCAGTATGCAGGGATATGTAGTAATTCAATTGTTCCTTCTGTTGACAGAAACATTTGTCTACTTGTACATTTGAATAGCGAGTTATTATGAAGCCAATGCTCCCCAAATTTACAAAAATGTTTGGTTTGCTCATATTGCTTTTGTTAGTGCATTGTTTTGCTATCTAAGCACCAGACAGATTCCTGTTGGTAATTGTCATTAACATTATCACTGTGAGGTACGGGTAAGCATAGATGGGTCTTCGCTAGGGAAATATTCTGAGGAACACCTATGGATGGCAAGCTTACAATAGCAGCACCCATAGGCTCTATGGAAGAGATTTATGAAAACGTGTGTAGAGAAAGAGTGGTGCAGCTGCCCACAGGAACCAATCAGATTGCTTCTTTCATTTTTAAAGAGGCCTCTGACAAATGAAAGAAGTAATCTGATTGGTTGCTATTGGGAACTGTACCACTCTTCCTCTACACAGGTTTTGATAAATATCCCCCTATGTGCTTTTCATAGATGACTTATCCCTTAGCTGTCCTGATATTTCTTATATTCATGTAGGTCTTAAAGAAAATCTGTCACCAGTGTCACCTGCACTTACCTGTCCGCACCGACAGATATTGCAGGTGACACTGATGACAACAGTACTCACCTAGTCCCGTTCTGTGACAGGGATCTTCGCTAATCTCCTCCATTAGCTCCACTCCAGGCACCCTACTTGGGGCACAGGCGGAGTTTAATGACGTCACGTCACCACTGCTGCTCCCTGCTGGGTCCCGCTGTGAGAGAACAGCAACCATGACGTCAGTAAGCTCCATTCATGCCCACAGCAGGGGCCGGGAGCGGAGCTAACAGAGGAGATTACCGAAGATCCCTGCCACTGAACGGGACAAGGTGAGTACTGTTCTCATCAGCGTCACCTGCACTCTCTGTTGGTACCAACAGGTTAGTGCAGGTGACACTGATGACAGATTTCCTTTAAAGTGATTATAATGACTAGTGTTTGTTTTGGTGAATGAAATCTGATCACAAGCAGAGTTTTCCTTTCTAGTGCCCTTATTCCTGACTTAATGTTGTTTAGCTGAGCAGAATATTACCGCATTACCACTAAGCAATTCAACTAACCTCAGTTTTCCCCAAATCACTAGTGGATCTGCGGGGGTCTGACCACTGGGACGCATAAAAATCCATAGAATGGAGGTCATGCCTTCCGTTCCATTCAGGGATCAAATGGCCTCGGTTCTAGGGATTCTGGAGATTAACAAATTTTAGAAAAATTCAATTTGTCCGATTCGCCGAATTTACCAAAAAAAGTTAGGTTTGGTACGAATTTATTTGCGGTGAATTTCTATTAAAAATGGCTATTTCTGACCTACAGAGAGGCTCAATAGGGGTGTAGAACACTTTGCCTCGTCCTAACATGCATAGGGAGTGTGCTGTGTTAGTAAAATAATACTGTTATTCAGTATGACATGCAGATTACAGGCATCGCTATTAGAATCACTGCCGTCTGGATGTGGCAGATTTTTATGTAATTTTAATTGATTTTAATTTAATTAGAATTTATTTTTTGATTACCCATTCTGGCGAACATCGAGCTGGTGGTCTGCCGCGAGGCGAGCTACCATCTGTTCCAGCCCCTGCCTCTCAGCGCACCCCCATACTCTGAGTGTCCACTTGAAAAGGGAGGGACTGCAGTACCAGCAACTTGGACAGGAGCACATTCAGCTTCTGTGCCATTGGATAAATTGGCGCATAAAGCTAGAAGTGCCTGCAGTGAAAAAGCTCATACTTGTCTCTTACAAATTGAGCTGGAGGTTCTCCTCCAGGCATGATAAAACCTGTTCCAGCCCCTGCCTCTCAGCGCTCCTCTGACTGTGAAAGTTTGAATGTTTAATTGAATCAGTTATGGTTCATTTTTATCACTCTATCGATTTTCTTTTATTTTAATTGAAATTAAAATTTTAGATTTAAAAATAAAATGTGTGGTTAAAAAAGACCAAATCCAACAAGGAGTCACATATCACATGGGGGCACAATAACAGAGCCTAGAGGTGGCAGCAGCATGAGGAGACCATAATCTGACAGAATGACACAGCCTGGAATTGGCAGCAGCAAGAGGAGACCATATAGAGGCTGAAGTACACAGCCTAGAGTTGGCGGCAGCATGAGGAGACCATAGGGCCTCACAATCCCTAAGATAAAAGATGAATTTTCTCATTTAAATTGAAGATTTATGGAAGCTAGTGCTACCATAAAAATGTTTAGGTAATGTCCCAGCAGCATGAGGAGACCATAGAGCCTCACAATCCCTAAGATTAAAATATGAATTTTCAAATTAAAATTGAAGGTTTATGGTCGCTAGTGCTACCATAAAAATGTTTAGGTAATGTCCCAGCAGCATGAAGGGATCATAGGGCCTAACAATCCCTAAGATTCAAAGATGAATTTTTAAATTTAAAGGGGTTCTCCACCAAAAGGTGATTTTAGTACGTACCTGCCAGACAGTATTGGACTTGATTAGGAAGGATCTGCACTTGTCTTGGGGCTAAACACCCGCTCTGATGGCACACTACTAGCTGGGCAGGACAGCTTTTCCAGGGCAAACTCTGCTAGTTGTGGCCACAAATCAAGTCCAGCGGATCTTCAAGGTGTGTTGGTATGGGCATGTCAAGGTATGCCACCACCTGCTGGTTCAGGTCCTGCTCCAGGTCTACCTGCTGCTGATGAGAAAGGCACTCATCAGCGACTGTAGTCTCAGGCTGCTGCTGATGGAGCTGGTACTGCTCCTGCCACCCCACCCCTCCCCAACAGCCATGGCAGTGGAAGGTGAGCACAAGGGGCCCCCCGAGTCAGACCAGCGAGAGGATGGAAGATGGCACCAATAGACATTGGCCAACTGACTACATAGGATGTCTCTGTAGTAGGTCAGTTTGTCCTCCCTCTCAGTGGGTGTAAAAAAGGCCCCTATGTTGTGCCGGAAGCGAGGGTCCAATAAGGTGGAGATCCAGAAGTCATCCCTCTGCCAAATGGTGACTACGCAAGCAAGTGAGCATGCATCTGTCATGTCTGTGTTCACACACAGCTATTGGATTTGCTTGTGTGCTAACAGTTTTATGTTTCCTGGCCAGGGAATAGCTTGCTAGCCAATTGCTCCTATTTAAAGTTAGCCCAATCTAGCCTTTGGGCTAGTGATTTAGATTATTACATATGGACTTCCTGAGATCCTGACATGCTGGTTTGGAGCTCTTTGTGAAACACTCTTTGTTTGAGCTTTTAATCTACTATCTCTATATTAGCATGCATCTTGCATTTATCTTGATATGTCGGGGCTTTTACCCATGGTTAGATAGCATGCTCTTTGTAGATTTGAAGCTGTGTTTAGGCTTTAGGATTTGTATATCCTTTCTGCTATGTGTCTGTTCACACTGTGTTTGCTCTTGTATGTGTTTTCTGTGTTATCGCTCCATGGGGACATTCCTGTGTCAACTGGAGGCTCTGATCTAGATATCCTTGTCACCTGTCCATGGGGACTCAGAGGGTATTGTTATTCCTGTGTCTACTTGAGGTGTTCTGAAGGGATTGTGATTATTCCTGTCTTGTGAACAGTGTTCTATAACTATATGTTGTTGTATCCGTTTTTCTGAATTGCAACTGGGCATCCCTATTGCCGTTCCATGGGGACTTCTTGTCTACTGGAGGTGTTTTGAGGGATTGTGATGTATCCTGTCTTGTGTTCAGTGTGGACAGTGTTCTATAATTATATCCTGTGTATCTAGGCATCCCTGTTACTTGTCCATGGGGACTTTGTGTCTACTGGAGGTGTTTTGAGGGTTTGTGATTATTCCTGTTTAGCTATAGATTCCTGTTACCGATCCATGGGGACTTTGTGTCTACTGGAGGTTCTGGGGGATAATGCAATATTCCTGTCTGTTCCTCGAGTCTTTTTAGACTCATCTGTTTTCCTGTCTGGTGTTTTGAACTGTATTTGTTTATTAGTTCTTGATTTCAGATCTTTGGAGTTCTGTACATGACTACTGATCTATAGTGTCCTCCGTTCATGTCTGCTGATATAAAGTGTCCTCTGTTCATAACCGCTGATCCATGGTGTCCTCTGTACTAAATCTCTGATCTATGTCCTTTGAACTTAAAGGGATTCTATGGTGCTTAAACATCTTATCCCCTATCCAAAGGCAGAGCGTGACGTCACACGCCGCCCGGCCTGTAGTCGCCCGTAATCAGACCCGGAGCGAACACACTCCGGGGACTGATTACAAACGGGGTGCCGTGTGCATGATCCCGGGGGTCCCCAACGGCGGGACCCCCGCAATCAGGCATCTTATCCCCTTAACCCAGAGCAGCATATGTTTTCTTTGGGGATTTTCTCCTACTCTGGACGGCTCTTAAAATGGACAGAGATGTCAGCAGAGAGCACTGTGCTCATGATTCAGCAGAGAGCTCTGTTCCAAAAGAAAATAATTTCCTCTGTAGTATTCAGCAGCTAATAAGTACTGTAAAGATTGATATTTTTTTAAAGAAGTAATTTACAAATCTGTTTAACTTTCTGGCACCAGTTGATTAAGAAAAAAAGTTTTCCACCGGAGTACCCCTTTTAATCTGATTTCTATGTTCCTGTTATGTTTCTGGTTTGTGACCGACTATTTATTGGTATGTGTTTTTAGGCCCCTGCACTCAATCCACCGTTTAGGGTGGATGGAAAAGTAGGCAGGAAGAGTAGTTTTAAGGTCAGTTTATTGCTCACTCTCTCTGACCCCTGGTCGGTCCCTGACAGCATCGTTCCATTTGTGCAAGTGATTCGGAGGGACTCCCTGCCTCCTTCTCCACTGCATACTACCACAGTGTGTCTAGGTCCTCTGTCTCGCCTTTTTCATAACCTTCTAGCTTCTCTACCTGCTCCTCCTCTCCTGTCAGATGACTAGAAAAACAGCCCATTTCGCAAAACCTATACTGTTCTCCACTGTGCCCCTCCCCCTCCATCTCCTCCTCCAGTTTTTCCCCCACAGGGCTCATATGGCCGTGAGATGTAGGCACCACGTCTCCAGTGCCCTGACCAGCCATAGTTTCCAACACGTGTTGTAGGAAATGAAGCAGTGGAAGGATTTTGTTCATACCATAATCCTAGCGACTATTAATGGGGCTTCCTCAAAGGGCGTGTGCAAACGGCAGGTGTCATGTATGAGCTGGTTAACATTGAAGTTACACAGGGGAGTCCCCCTACCCGCTTGGATCATCAAGAAATCGGGGATGGCTTTTCTCTGTTCGTATAGTTGGTCCAACATATGGAGGGTGGAATTCCAAAGTGTGGCAATGTCGCAAATCAGACTATGTTGGGGGATACCGTTCTGACTCTGCAGCTCAAGGAAAGTGTGCTTTGTGGTGAACGAGTAGCTAAAGTGCATGCAAAGTTTCCTTCCCATTGTTAGGATGTCTTGCAAATAGGGGAACACATCAGGAACTGCTTGACAACCATATTGAACACGTGTGCCATGCAGGGCGCATGGCTCAGCCTTCCTTGTGCTTCCCGTTGTCGGTCACCATGGTTCCCATTTCCAGTTTTCGTGGAGTAAGCCATGCTCTGATTTCTTTATGAATTACTTTTGGCAGTTCCTCCCCTGTGTGACATTCGCCAAGACAAACCATGTGAATTGCAGTGTTACAAAACCGTGCCCTGCACTCATGGTATGCTGAAGGGGCACTGAGACTTGTCCGTGCAGTGAAGGCTGAGGACATGGTGGAGGATGAGGAGGCGGAGTCGCACACTGTCACAGGACCAACGGCCTGTGAGCGTGGAGGAGGAAGTGGCGTTACCTGTCCAAGTTGCTGTTGTGGCTGTGCATGAACAACATTCACCCAATGGGCCGTAAAGGACATGTATTGTCCCTGATCGTAGTTACAGCTCCAGACGTCGGTGCTGCCATGCATTTTGCTACACACCGACAGGCTCAAGGACTGGCCCACCTTCTCTTCCACAAAATTGTGCAGGGCTGGTACTGCCTTCTTCACAAAGAAATGATGGCTTGGGACTCTCCACCTTGGCTCAGCACAAGCCATCAGTTCTCTAAAAGGTACAGAGTTCACCACTTGAAAACGGAGGGACTGCAGCACCAGCAACTTGGACAGGAGCACATTCAGCTTCGGCACCGTGTGGGTGCATACTGTTGTCTCTTGGACATGGCTTTGCCGATGGATTGCTAGAGGAGCAGGAGCATCTGGAGCGACAGAAGGAGAGTATGACACACAGCTCCCTTCGGCTGAGGTGGTGGAGCCTTGGCTGGCTGAAACATGGAGCGGCGTGCCACTGGGTGATGCAGCAGGCTGGAACACCACATCGGAGCCACGGTTCTCCCAGGCCGCTTTATGGTGACGCAGGGCTGTGGTGCCAACATTGGGACCCTGGCCATGCTTCACCTCCTGCCGACACATCTTACATGTGGCTTTGTTAAACTCCTCCGGATGCTTGATGAAAAACTTCCACACCACCGAGTAGCTGGGTTGCTGGATGAGACACGACCGCTAGCTGATACCAGGAGATCAGACCTCTCGCTGCGACTCCTGCTGCCATTCGCCCCTAGTCTGCTGCGACCTCTACCGGCGACTCCTCTGTACATGTCCTGGCACTTCTATGCCTGACATACTTAGTGCATATATGAGGGGAGTATTATACACTTCACTACACTTAAAACTTGTCTAGAACAGCAGCAGGTGTGTATTTTTGGCTGTCCTTTCACAGTAACTACACCCTTAAGACTTTATCAGGAACAAAATGGTACAACACTTAGATGTACGTATGTGGTATGCACTTATGAGGGCAATAAAATGTGCTCCACTAAGCTTAATAGTATGTCTAGAACAGCAGCAGGTGTGTACTTTTGGCTGTCCTTTCATAGTATCTAGGCCCTTGAGACTTTAACAGGAACAAAATAGTACATCACTTAGATGTACTTATGTGGTATGCACTTATGAGGGCAGAAAAATGCGCTACAGTATGCTAAGAAAAGTATTTGTGTACAACACCAGCTGGTGAGTACTTTTGCCTGGCCTTTCACAGTATCTAGGCCCTTGATACTTTAACAGGAACAAAATAGTACACCACTTAGATGTACGTATGTGCTATGCACTTATGAGGGGAGAAAAATTTGCTACAGTGAGCTTAAAAAAGTATTTGTGCATAACACCAGCCAGTGAGTACTTTTGCCTTGCCTTTCACAGTATCTAGGCCCTTGAGACTTTAACAGGAACAAAATAGTACACCACTTAGATGTACGTATGTGCTATGCACTTATAAGGGGAGAAAAATGCACTACAGTACACTTAAAAAAGTATTTGTATATAACACCAGCTGGTGAGTACTTTTGCCTGGCCTTTCACAGTATCTAGGCACTTGATACTTTAACAGGAACAAAATAGTACACCACTTAGATGTACGTATGTGCTATGCACTTATGAGGGCAGAAAAATGCACTACAGTACACTTAAAAAAGTATTTGTGCACAACACCAGCCAGTGAGTACTTTTGCCTGGCCTTTCACAGTATCTAGGCCCTTAAGACTTTAACAGGGACAAAATAGTACACCTCTTAGCTGTACGTTTGTTGCAAATCGAAATTTTCCTGAAATTTGTAACAAATTCTATTAGCTCATCCCTAATTGTGGGGGTCCCAGCAATTGCCCCCCCCCCCCCCATTGATCAGCTAGTTATCCCTTTTCCTGTGTAAAGGTGATAACTTTTGATCTTTGGATAACCCCTTAAAATAACTTTAAATTTTTTTTAAATAAATAAATAGTTAACAGAAATAGTTAAATAACTAAACAAGGTCCCTTTCACACAGCCGGTATGCACCGTCAAATACGCCCGTTAAACTCCCATTTTTTTGCAGTTTGACGGCCGTAATTTTGACGGTTCAGAATGGACAATAACGAGTCCCGGTGACCCCGTTATAGTCAATGGGGTCTGTCATGCACTGTTATTTTTAGAGAGAATAGCGGGGGGGAAAATTTGGTGCAAGGACAATTTTTTCTCCGGCTATTCTCGATCCTATATAACGGGCTTCACACTGCCGGAGACAACCAGCAGTGTGAATGTAGCCTAATATAGCTGTTGTCCTTTGAGTGTGGTGGACTCCATAAAGCTATGAAAGAAATATTGTGAGTATGTTTTCTATTCAACAGTATGTGAAGTTCTGCTTACTGTGCTCAGGGCAACACCATTTATGCTGAGCACCTGCGATCTCCATTGTTACAGACCCTGCCAGTACTCATCAGTGTATACCGTCTGGAATGTGAAAAAAGGAATTGTTGCTTTCATTTTAGCAATCAGCAGACTAAATATATGTGTTTTTTTATTTTATTTGCAATGTCCCGCAATGACCAAGTTTTTTTTTTCTAATTTAGAAATAAACAGGTAAACCTCCTCACTTTTTTGGGAGAGTTTTTTTTCAATTTTTTTAATGAATACATAGATTCTGTGAGCTGACACTATATACGTTTTCATGGAGCATCATTCCTCCCCTTTAATGTATTACCATTGCAAAGTTTTATCAGGAACTATATCCTTGCCCCACATACTTTTCAATATATCTCCTTCCATGGCCATGTAATAACCTATCCAGTCTTGTAAAGTTTATGATTCTACCCATAGATTCTCATTTCTCGTACTAGTCAATACACTCCTGTGGCTTGTAGGCAACATTCAATAACTCACGCCTACAACATATTGCTGATTTACTTTGCAGAAGCCATATTGTCACCAAAATTTATCTTCATTTTACGTTATTGGACAGACCAGAACAACAGTGTTTCTTTCTTCTTTTTTTTTTATCGATTATAGAGGATTTCTGGATGGTCTTACTTTAACAATTTTTTTCTCAACTTGCAAAAATACTTATTCATTTTTCCTTTGTTAATACTTTTATTAAATTATAATTGTTGAGATGCAGTATAAATTATAAACATAGTACCAACAAAAGAAAAAAACAGGGTACCCGCACTCACCGCAGGGCTGCAGTAGCTCGACGCCTCTGGCAACAATGGACGACCCGATCTCAAACATGAAGTAGGGCGCTCAGAAGCGCTTCTGAGCTCCCTGCTTCGTGTCTGAGATTGGGTCGTCCGTCGTTGCCAGAGGAGTCAAGCTACTGCAGCCATGCGGTGAGTGCGGGTACCCTGTTTTTTTCTTTTGTCGGTACTTGAATTTGTGACTTTAGGCTTCTTTGGTCCCCAGCACCTCCGGACTCACAGGCACTAGGATTCTTCTTCTCCCCAGGGACAGACCATTACTGACAGCTGTTCACTATTAGTGACTGTGGTCTGAGCTCTCTAGTTACAAACCACTACAGTGCCCTCTTCTCTTGTTCAGTTAAATTATAAATATACTCATGCAAGCTTTCTATTGGGTACACTTCCTCAATATCCAAGTTCCTGTCCAGATGGTACAGGATCCCTACCATTGTCACATCATATTTCTTACAACCTCTACTTTATGTTGGAGGGGTGTGGAGAAGTGGGCTCTATTTTCTGCATCTTTTGGAATTGCCCCAGAATCTCTGTCAGAAGGTTTGAAGGCTGGGTAGTTCCTCCTCTAATTTTTTTCTGTCCTCTTTACCCCTGAATTTTTCTTACTTCTTCATCCAACATACCAGACACCTGGAAAGTGCAGCCACGGAATACAACTCTTTACTATGGAGGCTTTTTAAAACACCCCTCCCCTTCTGGATGCACAAAGTGGAAGAGCTACACTATTTGGAAAACATGACAACTCACTTTTAGAAACAACTAGATCAATTTGATAGCACATGATTCTTTTGGATAGTGTTATTAGGTCATTATATAGGACAGACTAGACTGCCTCCCCCTCTTTTATGTTAACATTCTTATCAGTGCTTTTCACATGTACCTAACCTTGAACCTGGTAAAGTCCATCACTACTAGTAATTTAAATAGCACTGCTTCATCTTTACATAAATATATGACCATGCCAACCACTGGTATATGTGTCCATATAGTGGTCCAAACGTTAATATATATATATATATATATATATATATATATATATATATATTTTGCAGAGGCTTTTTTTATAGCAGATATGTAGAGTTGAGGTCTTCAATCCATTAACCTCTTAAGGACCAAGGACGTATGAGTACGTCCTTGGTCCCGCTCCCATGATATAACGCGGGGTCCCACGGCATCATATCACGGCGGGCCAGGTGTCATAGGGAAGCCGGGACCCGCCGCTAATAGCGCGCAGCACTGATCGAGGTGCCGCGCGCTATTAACCCTTTAGCCTCGCGCTCAAAGCTGAGCCACGTGGCTAAAAGTGAAAGTAAAAAGTGCCGGTTAGCTCAGTGGGCTGTTCGGGATAGCCGCGGCAAAATCGCGGCATCCCAAACAACTTACAGGACAGCCGGAGGGTCCCTACCTGCCTCCTCGCTGTCCGATCGCCGAATGACTGCTCAGTGCCTGAAATCCAGGCATGAGCAGTCAAGCGGCAGAATCATCGATCACTGGTTTCCTATGAGAAACCAGTGATCAATGTAAAAGATCAGTGTGTGCAATGTTATAGGTCCCTATGGGAGCCATAACACTGCAAAAAAAAGTGAAAAAAAAAAGTGAATAAAGATCATTTAACCCTTCCCCTATTAAAAGTTTGAATCACCCCCCTTTTCCCATAAAACACAGTGTAATTAAAAATAAAAATAAACATATATGGTATCGCACGGTCAATGGCGTACGCGCAAAAAAATTCCAAAGTCCAAAATAGTGCATTTTTGGTCACTTTTTATATCAATAAGTCCTATCAATGCAAAAATGGTACCGTTAAAAACTTCAGATCATGGCTCAAAAAATGAGCCCTTATACCGCCCCATACACGGAAAATAAAAAAGTTATAGGGGTCAGAAAATGACAATTTTAAACGTATTCATTTTCCTGCATGAAGTTATGATTTTTTCCAGAAGTACGACAAAATCAAACCTATATAATTAGGGTATCATTTTAATCGTATGAACCTACAGAATAAAGATAAGGTGTCATTTTTACTGAAAAACATACTACGTAGAAACGGAAGCCCCCAAAAGTTACAAAACTGCGTTTTTTTTTACATTTTGTCTCACAATGATTTTTTTTTCCGTTTCACCATAGATTATATGGATTTTTAGGTGCAAAATTGAAAGAGTTATGATTTTTATAAAGGCAAGGAGCAAAACACGAAAGTGCAAAAACGGAAACCCCCCCGGTCCTTAAGGGGTTAACTGATCAAAACTGCACACGAGGCCTAGTCATTACAAAATAATTCAGTCTCCTGATGGGTTACCTATTGTGATGTTTTTTATACAATAAATTGTATTATTTATTTCAAGGGCACATACTGTATTCTATACACAGTGATTGATCAAATAACCTGAAGATACATTATCTGGAAGTGATGTTGGTGACCAGACTTAATGCAGTGAATTACTGAATTAACATATCTCCTAAATCAACTGCACAAATGACCACTAGTTTACTTAGTAAAATACTCCTGTCTACTGGCTGACAATATTTTGTCCTTTGTGAGAGGCTTTTTATTTTTATTTATTTTGCTTCAGCCTGCACATATCTCCTTTCAATTCTATTTAAAGCTGTGACAGAACAAGATGCCTGAAGGCTGGCACCTGCCTTTTAGTCTAACATGCTACCTTTCTGTCAGGCAGCTTTCAATTATTGTGCTTCTGCGCATCCAAGTGCATCTTCGTCAAGAGATGCAAGATGGCAGTGACAAGCATTTCTGGTACTTAAGGCTATATGCATGACAGTCTACCTTTAACACTTGCATAAAACTCTTCCCTTGAAGGACATCTGGTAGCTTATGTTGCAGAAATCCAAAGCTCTTTAGTGCACACTGTGTGCTTCCTACACTGTTCTGGCAAATCCCTTTTAGGTAAAGAACACACAGTTATTTACTAGTTCTTAGTAGGTTTGTTTGTTTTTTCCGAGTTAGATTTTTGCTTAAAAACATCTATTTTTAAACAATGTTTCACAATCAATGGATTTCTTGGAAAAGCAAGTGTTTTGTATTCTTTTTATTGAGAATGCAAACTATAGTAGAGAGAGATGCTACGATTGAGGACACAGTGAGACGTGGAGAAGCAGACTTTGAACCAAGAGACGCCACACCCACGTGAGCTGGGTGCGTGCGTGCGTTTCCCAGACGTGGAGGACGAATAGGGCAATCCACCAAGAAATGCTCGGTACTGGCACAGTACAGACAAAGATTTTCTTCCCTACGGCGATTCCTCTCTTCCTGGGTCAGGCGAGACCGATCCACTTGCATGGTCTCCTCGGCGGGAGGCCCAGGCGTAGACTGCAAAGGATGCTGTGGGAGAGGTGCCCAGAGATCTAAGTCTTTTTCCTGGCGGAGCTCCTGATGTCTCTCAGAAAAACGCATGTCAATGCGGGTGGCCAAATGGATAAGTTCTTGCAGGTTGGCAGGAATCTCTCGTGCGGCCAGCACATCCTTGATGCTACTGGATAGGCCTTTTTTAAAGGTTGCACAGAGAGCCTCGTTATTCCATGATAATTCGGAAGCAAGAGTACGAAATTGGATGGCGTACTCGCCCACTGAAGAATTACCCTGGACCAGGTTCAGCAGGGCAGTCTCGTCAGAAGAAGCTCGGGCTGGTTCCTCGAAGACACTACGGACTTCAGCGAAGAAGGACTGGACTGTGGCTGTGGCAGGATCATTGCGGTCCCAGAGCGGTGTGGCCCAAGACAAGGCCTTTCCTGAAAGAAGGCTCACTACGAACGCCACCTTACACCGTTCTGTAGGAAACAAGTCCGACAACCTCTCCATATGCAGGGAACATTGAGACAGAAATCCACGGCAGAGTCTAGAGTCCCCATCAAATTTGTCCGGCAGGGACAAGCGGAGGCTAGGAGCGGCCACTCGCTGCGGAGGAGGTGCAGGAGCTGGCGGAGGAGATGGTTGCTGCTGTAGCAGAGGCAGAAGTTGCTGTAACGTGGCGGTCAACTGCGACAGCTGCTGTCCTTGTTGGGCAATCTGCTGCGATTGCTGAGCGACCACCGTGGTAAGGTCAGCGAGACTTGGCAGCGGCACCTCAGCGGGATCCATGGCCGGATCTACTGTCACGATTCGGCTTACAGGTAGTGGATCCTCTGTGTCAGCGAGGGATTGGCGTGGATCGTGCTGGTGGACCGGTTCTAAGAGGCTACTGGTGTTCACCAGAGCCCGCCGCAAAGCGGGATGGTCTTGCTGCGGCAGTAGCAACCAGGTCGTATCCACTAGCAACGGCTCAACCTCTCTGACTGCTGAGAAGGCGTGGGACAGAAGGTCGGGGCAGGCGGCAAGGTTCGTAGTCAAGATGGATAGCAGGACAATGGACAACACTAAACGCTAAACGCTTTCACTGGCACAAGGCAACAAGATCCGGCAAGGGAGTGCAGGGGCAGTGAGCAGATATAGCCAGGGAGCAGGTGGAAGCCAATTAAGCTAATTGGGCCAGGCACCACTCATTGGTGCACTGGCCCTTTAAGTCTCAGAGAGCCGGCGCGCGCGCGCCCTAGAGAGCGGAGCCGCGCGCGCCAGCACATGACAGCAGGGGACCGGGACGGGTAAGTGACTTGGGATGCGATTCGCGAGCGGGTGCGTCCCGCTGTGCGAATCGCATCCCCGACGGCCATGTCAGTGCAGCGCTCCCGGTCAGCGGGACCGACCGGGGCACTGCAGGGAGAGAGACGCCGTGAGCACTCCGGGGAGGAGCAGGGACCCGGAGCGCTCGGCGTAACATGTACCCTATTACCTGTGCATTCTTCTGTGAAAAGACTGAAGTTTTACCCATTGTACCCCAAAGGCTTAACTTAACACATTATATCACATAGCAATTTATGGTCAGATTTCATTGCAGATTTTTTTCTGCAGCATCTGAACTTTCCCTAACAAATTGTAAACTTTGTAATAAAAAAATATATATATTTTTAAAATATAAAAATGTGCAGTATATGACAATTTCTTTGTGATAAAGATTGTTCAATATTGCTTGGATATAACTTATTATAGCAATATTGGAATACATTGTAATTGATGTATTGAGTGAAAGTTTCCTCATCTATCAGTGTCAAGATATAACAGCTTGTATTATTCCCATCTACTCCAGTATGTGATTAAGGCGCTGACAGTAGAAGGTGTTGCAAGAAATATAGCATATATCATAATATCATCTGCCAAAATTTGTAACACACCAATTTAAAATTACTGCACAACATTGTCCTTCTAATAAATGCAAATGTATCTTCTGACCTTCACTAGTGATTACACAGGGATTTATTGGCTGCACACACAAGAAATAGTCCCAACATTACTTGGGGAACTCTTGCACAATTTGTACCCAAAGACAAAGATCAAACATTTTATATCAACAGCTCAACGTGTTCTTACAAGGGTGACTTGGGAAAAAGCTGTCATAGCTGAATAACCTACAGACAATACTTAGATATCATTATATTCTGTCTACATTTCTGAAATAAAACTTTTTTTAATTTCTAAAACCTTCTCATTAAAGCAGCCCTAAGTGCCTTTTTTTTGGTATGTCTTTAAAGCATTACTGATCTTTTAAAAACATCTTACTTGTCACTGGTTTTAGAAAAGTTGCAATGAACTGCAACTTTCAGCAGCATCAGATATGAGTCATCTAGCTGCATGTACAGTATATTCCAGTCTTACCCTCAAATGAGATGCAAATTTACTATTTATATAGGTTATGTAGTTAGAGTTTCATCAAATGTCAAAACACTATAATGTATACAAGAAAAAGGCACATCTTAAAACATTACTGTCAAATTAAAAAAATGTTGACATGTTACGCAAAGGCCTTTGTAGCCTGACTCCTGCAATCAGATGGACTAAGCATCAAGCCAGAGAATGAATGGCGTACGCTTCTCCTGGCTATATTTTGAGATTGAAAGGGATCTTAGGACTGAGATCCTGACTGATCAAAACTTTGGAAATGTCTGTGTGACATGTCAAAAGTTTTGTAAACTAAAATTTCCAAGCAGGATTCCATTTTAAAGTTTCACTTGGTAATTCCTGTGCAGCAGAGTCCTATTGCTGTTAATGGGATTCTGCTGCTTTGTTCATGTGATGGAAAGCTCTGTTGTCAAAAAGTATCTGCAAAAAGATTGATCTTATTCATTCTTTTGGTAGAATCTGCATGGAATGCATTGCCGTCTTTGGGGACAGCAATGCCCACACGGTCCTAGTGCCAACTAAATCAGACTTGAGAGTACTTGGAAGTTGAAAGACTTGGGAGCTGTCATGTCATAATAGACTTAACCTCTTAAGTACTATTTAAAGTTTTCGTAAAATTAAAATTTAGCATTTTCATTTTTTCCTCATTTTACCATAAAATATATGGCACAATAAAAAAAATACTATTTGTGTGGGGAGATTGATAAGAAAACCGCAATTTTGATAATTTTGGAAGGTTTCGTTTTCATGCTGTTCACTTTACGGTAAAATAGACATGCTTTCTTTATTCTGTGGGTCAATACAATTAAAATTATACCCATGATTACATACTTTCTTTTATTGCACCGCTAAAACAAATCGCAAACATTTTAACCAAATTAGTGCATTTAAAATCCCTCTATTTTGCTGACCTATAACTTTATAATTTTTCCGTATAAACGGCGGTATGAGGGCAAATTTTTTGCACCATTTTACTTTCTTTTTCTACTTTTATTTTTACACTTTAATAGTCCACATAGGGGACTATTTATAGCAATAATTTGATTGCTAATACTGTTCATTCCTATGCATAGGGCATAGCACTGATTAGTGTTATCAGCTATCTTCTGCTCTGGTATGCTCGATCTCAGACCAGAGCAGAAGGCGCTGGGAGATGGACAGAGGGAGGTGGGTGGAGCTCCATCGGCCATTACAGATGATCGGATCGCCCAAATTTTTCTGACCACACTCCCACAGATGCCGTGATCTGTATTGATCACGGCATCTGAGGGGTTAGTGGCAGACATCTGCGAGGTCGTGGATGTCAGCCATTACCGACAGGTCCCTTGCTGCTATCAGCAGCTGTGAACTGATGTGCATGACCTGAGCATCGCTCCGATGCTTGCGGTCATGTACAGGACTTAAATGTACATTTACGTCTTGCGTCATTAAGGGGTTAAAATAAAGTATTATCCCTTCATCTAATATCATTCTGTATTAAGGAGGTCCTCCAGTTTAGTATAAGAGTCTGATTGCTGGGATTCCAACCAGTGGGATCACTGTGATCTCCTGCACTGAGCTTCTGCTCACCTTGTGTGAGAGTGGGAGTTGACTTGCCCCCCTCCATGCATCTCTTTGGGAGAGCCAGAGATACATAAGTACTGTACTCGGGTATCTCTACCTTTCCCATTAAGAGGCATGGGGGGCATGTCAATCCCCCTCCATGCAGAAGATCACGGGGGGGGGGGCCCAGGGGTCACAATTTTTGCGATCATACACATATTCGCTATCCTTTGGATAGGGGAATCAATTTTCCTAAACCAGAGAACCCCTTTAAGGCTGGATATTAAAGGGGATATCCAGGAATAGAAGAACAGACCTAATTAGCTCCCCTGCCTGCTTCATATTCTCCATTTGGCCCGCCTTGGTCATGAATATGCTTATGGCTGCCGGGATAAACGCTCACCCCCGACATTCATTAGCATATTGACAATGGGGCGGGACGAATGGAGAATATGGAGGAGGCAGGGGAGCTGGGCGAGCCGGCTCCCCACCTCCATTGTGCAAAGCTGTGTGCTATGCAATGCAGATATAAGATTAAGAAGCTGTAACTCTGCAAATACAACACATATTTAAGTAAGTGAGGGCTTTTTGGAAAGCTGTTCACCCACACTATAACCCAATATATTGGGTTTACTGTGGGTGAATAGGGTGTCAGATTCTCTTTAAGCAAGGAAAGCTAGATTCCCATTCCGGCAATCACAGGGGGCCTGACATTTATCCTCTGTTCCAGTGTTTTCTAACCAGTGCGCCTCCATCTGTTGCAAAACTACAACATGTAGTGTTACAACAGCTGGAGGCACACTGGTTGGGAAACACTGCTCTATCCTGTAGACAGTGGATAGGTTTTCATTGCTGGAAGACCACTTTACAATATCAAACCATGCTTACATACCATTCATTATTCAGCAATTCCCTTAACAGCCATTGGGTGGCAACACATAGACACATATAGCATATACATCTCTAAATAACCCAAAATAAGGTAAAGAAAGGACACATCTGTGGGCATCGTTGTCTTTCTAATCAGACTACTTCACATAACCTCTTTTACATCCAATAGATTTGAACAGTCTTCCTAGAGATATCATTTCTTTGATGTATGGGGAGCCGAGCATACGTAGCACAGCTTGTACCAAATTGTAATTAATGGCAATTTATAGCTCCCACAAGGCTCATCATTGGACATGATGATCAAGGTTGCATAAAAGATACTCATTCGGAGTTAGAAATGGCCAACTTGAGAAACTTTGTCCTGTGTGTTATATATCTATTTTATATTACCTACTGAAAGATTCTTGTCAGCAGTTTGGAGGGTGTGTTAAGCCTCTTCTTTCAGGAATTGCAGAATCTATTTCTGCGCTAGAACATGCTGTGATTCATGTGGTGTATTATTCAGCATGTCTATGGGGTTTGCAGGATGCCCTCCCACTTCACTGTCTCCTCTGAATTGAAAATAGGAGTAGATTTTATCAACTTTTTCTATGGACTTAAGCTACTCTTCGATATCTCAGTGAACAGGCAAACTACTTGCAAGACTTCTGCCTTTATTCCAAAGGTTTTCAGTACTTCTGAAATATGACCAACTAAAGGGACAGCGCTGGTGCTAAAAACCTCTTTGATTCAACCCCGTCCTGAACATTTAACAAATGCTATCGTAGAGCTATCTAGTACAAGGTTTTTATGAATGACTGATATTAAGAAATGTATTCTAATTTATTAAAACACAATTATATAATGTCATGCCTGTCTGTGCAGAAACTGTAAGCAGAGTTCAAGCTGTGTGTTATTTATATGACATTTGGTTAAATGAATCAACTTCTGTCTGTCTCGACATCTGACATTGCTCTGTAAATGAGAGACATTAGAATATATTAACTTCTGGGTGAAGCACAAAAATACAATTGTGCCAGACAATGAAGTAAGACATATGCCTTGATAGCATTTCTAGTTTAGTATTAAATTGCCAGTTATTATTATTTACATGGTGGCTGACAGAATACGACTACACACATGGGGAAACATCAGCTGTCATTACTAGACTGCTTAAGGTATTACGATATTTTTAAAGGTGAAACAAGCGAGACACGTAGATGCTTATTACGCCGTCGTTTCAGAGTAAATAATTCTGATCGAGGAATTTCAGCACTTGTTATTGTTCAGTACAGGTCAGCTGTGTCAATAGCTACTTGTGGTGGCCAAATACACTAGCCCAAACAATTTATTTTATATAGTGTGTAAACTTTTCACAGGCCATGAAATAAAAACCATCAGTGAATCTACCATTGGTGACAGCTGTCACTTTGATGTACTGAATTCTGGAAGAAATTTTGGGAGTGTTGAGTGAATTGGCCTTTCCGATCATTCTATTCAACTGGACTTTTTTTCTATACAGCCTGGAGATACAAGAGATACAGTATAGACCTCCTTTATACAGCAAATATGTGTCTGCTGAGCCTATATGGCAGTAGAGTAAGTATCTACTGCTTTGTCATAGGCTTTAGAGATTAAGGGGGATATTCATCAAGACATGTGCTGAAGAAAAGTTGACCAGTTGCCCATAGATTGCTTCTTTTATTTTTCTGAAATGAAAGAAGCAATCTTTTTGGTTGCTATGTGATATTGGTCAACTTTTCCTCTACACAGGTCCTGAAGAATCTCCACCTAAGTCTCTACTGCTTTGCCATAGGAGCTCTGTCTCAATATTGTTGTGATGACTGGTTCTGCCAGAACCCATAGGGTTAGTGATTTCTAGCCCTGTTGTTTGTTTTGGTTGCTGGGAAGATGCCTCTGTGCTCCTGAGTGTGGTTAAGCTTGCTGAGCTAATTTGAGTCCTCCTGGTTGCAGCTCAGGCATATAAAAGGAGGCCCTTCTCAGTCATTCTCTGCTTGTGATAGTTCTTGGTAACTTACCTAGCTATCTCTGTGCTCTTTCTATTTATTCTGGTTTTGTGACTTTTGGCTTGGCTTTTGACTTCCCTTTGATACTCTGTTACTGTACTTCATGCTCTCCAGGTTTAGACTTGGCCCTCTGACTACGTATTTTTGTGTGTGCGTGTTTAGGTTTGTTTTCTGTTAGTCGTGTACCTCCAGCCTTTCCCGACCTTTTGTCAGTTTTGTAGTTTATTGTTTGGACTTTTTGACTGTCCCATACTTATTTAGGAAGGGACTGTCACCATGGTTACAGACTTGTCGTCTAGGGCAGTTACATAAGTAGGCAGGGACAGGAGAGTATGCGAGAATAGTGTGCACTCCTTCCCTGCCCAGACGTGACATTTGTACAATATTTTTTTTAATGGAAAAATCCATGAGAAAATCAAAACATACAGAACATACATAACAAGACAGATTACATATCTGTAAAACGAATAAAAAAAAGCCTGTTACATAAGCTCAGAGTGACCAGGGATTTACATAAATAAATTATACGTTATGCTCAATCTTTTCCTACAAAACTAAATATCATTCTGCTTAGTTACTTTTGTTCTATAATATGCAGCTTGCAGATAGTACACCTTGTTCAATGTGGCCGGATCATTTTAAATGTCTATGTTACTGTATGTCAATAACGGAAAAGGTAGGTGGTTAATAGGGTAGACCAGACTTTTTATCCTACTTTCTTACTTTACTATACACATATAGATTAATGTTCTAGTAGAATGTTAGTTTACAAAGTGTTATATTTTAATTATAAACCAGTAATACAAATAATAATACTTACAGTACAATATTTTATTTAGTATTAAGAGTACACCTTGCAAAGTTTGTGTAGGCTAATACAACATTGTCTTATTCTCTTCAAGGGGACAAGTTTGCAATGCCCTGCAGAGCTGGCAACAAGTTTACAGTATGTAACACTACATACACATATAATCAAAGAGGAGGGCACTGTGTTTACCCAAGCACACATTGCACCTTCAAACAGATTATTGGCAAGGGGGATGTGCCAACAGTCAGAATGCCACCAATCTAAAACTGATATCTGAAGTATAGGCCCTCACTAGTAAAGATAATATTGATAATATTACAGATTTAACCTGTTAATGACAGCCTATACTCCCTTTATGGAGGTAATTGAAAGTACTTATTCTATAAGTTTTAGCATCTCTCTTGTGTAGGGATGGCAGGAGCATGGCTCCTTGTAGTTTTACCCTTCACATGCCATAATCAAATAATGACTTCTTCATGTGAAGAGTGCCTGCACACAGCTTACCTCTTGCATATATTAACCATGAACATAATATATATATATATATATATATATATATATATATATATATATACATTTAGATATATATATATATATATATATATATATATATATATATATAAACACCATTATTGCGATACTTAGTTAATCTGCCTCCCAAAAAGAAACTGAAAAAACAAACAAGATTAAAATGCGATATTCATTCCAAAATGGCACTGATAAAAATAACAACAAAAAACAATAAAAATTTTTATTTGACCAGCACAAAAACAGTTAATAAAAATTAACCAATAAGATATATTATTCCTATAATGGTCTAATTAAAAAGTACAACTTGCCCCCCCCCCCCAAAAAAAAAGCCCTCAAATATATATATATATATATATATATATATATATATATATATAAAAAAGCTACGCAACTTGGAATGGGAAAAAAAAAAAAGTTGCTTGGACATTAAGGCCCCAAAGGCATAACAATATTTTCAAATATGGCTGTCCAGGTTTCTGGACTGTTCTGCTATGTGTAAGATGATGTCTTCTCATGCTGTATATTCTAATATTCTACTCTACAGGGGTAAACGCAAATCGAAGAGGGCCCCTGTACAAGAATAGTATATGGGCTGCTAATAGCTAACCTTAGCGAACCCATTTATGTTTTGATAAGAAAAATTACCACCAAGTTTTCTTTACTTTCAGCCTCAGAAGAGATCAGGAAAATTACTATAGATCCATGCATAAAATGTAGGAAATAAAAATAAACAAAAGTGAAAAAAAAAAAAAAAAAAAAAAAGCTCTATACAGATCCGCTCTATGCTGGCACTAGCCTCACATACTCTTTCACTGGTTAGTTGGTTTCCATGGTAAATTTTACAACACACACCTACTTGATAAAAAATGAGAATCATAAATATTTGTATTGAAACATGTCCTACTGATTTTCTTCTATAAGATTCACTCCTTATCTTTTCCACACGTAGTGTCACGTCTGGGCAGGGAAGGAGTGCACACTATTCTTGCCCACTCCCCTGTGCCTTCCTACTTACATACCTGCCCTAGATAACAGGTCTGTAACCAGGGTGACAGTCCCTTCCTAAATACCGTATTTATCGGGGTATACCACGCAACGGCCTATAACACGCACCCTCATTTTACCAAGGATATTTGGGTAAAAAAAGTTTTTTACCCAAATATCCATGATAAAATGAGGGTGCGTGTGTGCGCGTGTATACCCCGATATACCCCCAGGAAAGGCAGGGGGAGAGAGGCCGTTGCTGCCCGCTTCTCTCCCCCTGCCTTTCCTGGGGTCTAGAGCGCTGCTGTCGGCCCTTTTCAACCCCTGGTTATCGGCGCCGCTGCCCGTTCTGTCCCCCTGACTATCGGTGCCGGTCGGTGACTATCGGTGCCGATAGCCAGGGGGAGAGAAGCGGCGCCGACAGCCAGGGGGAGAGAAGGGGCAGCGGCACCCATTGCCGGCGCCACTGCCCCGTTGCCTCCCCCCATCCCCGGTGGCATAATTACCTGAGACCTGCTCCAGGCCTGAGTCGGGTCCGCGCTGCTCGGGTCCGCGCTGCTCCAGGCCTCCGTCGTTGCTATGCGCTGAACGGCGCGGCGCATGACGTCAGAGCGCCGCGCCGTGCATAGCAACGACGCTGGGGACCAGTGTCGTTTCTATGCACGGCGCGGCGCTCTGACGTCATGCGCCGCGCCGTTCAGCGCATAGCAACGACGGAGGCCTGGAGCAGCGGAGCAGCGTGGACCCGACTCAGGTAATTATGCCACCGGGGATGGGGGGAGGCAACGGGGCAGCGGCGCCGGCAATGGGTGCCGCTGCCCCTTCTCTCTTCCTGGCTGTCGGCGCCGCTTCTCTCCCCCTGGCTATCGGCGCCGGCACCGATAGTCAGGGGGACAGAACGGGCAGCGGCGTCGATAACCAGGGGGTGAAAAGGGCCGACAGCAGCGCTCTAGACCCCAGGAAAGGCAGGGGGAGAGAAGCGGGCAGCGATGGCCTCTCTCCCCCTGCCTTTCCTGGGGGGGTATCGGCGTATAACACGCACACAGACTTTAGGCTAAAAATTTTAGCCTAAAAAGTGCGTGTTATACGCCGATAAATATGGTAAGTGAGGGACAGTCAAAAAGTAAAAACTATAAACTACATAACTGACAAAAGGTCTGGAAAGGCTGGAGGTACACGACTAACAGAAAACAAACCTAAACACGCACACACAAAAATACATAGTCAGAGGGCCGAGTCTAAACCTGGCGAGTATGAAGAACAATAACAGAGTATCAAAGGGAAGTCAAAAGCCAAGCCAAAAGTCACTAAACCAGAATAAATAGAATGAGCACAGATATAGCTAGGTAAGTTACTAAGAACTATCACAAGCAGAGAATGACTGAAAAAGGCCTCCTTATATATGCCTGAGCTGCAACCAGGCGGACTCTAATTGGCTCAGCAAGCTTAACCACACCCAGGAGCACAGAGGCATCATCCCAGCAACCAAAACAAACAACAGGGCTAGAAATCATTAATCCAATGGGTTCTGGCAGAACCAGTCATCGCACATACAACCCCTGTCATGTGTTTGTTAAGAAATGTTTGTGTACCTGCTTCATGTCTTGAGTCCCTGTGAAATATATGACTATTTTTATTACAGTTAAACATATACTTAGAATACTAATAAGGCTCTGTTCACATTGCAGTTTTTACTGTCAGTAAATCTAGTAAGTTTAATTATAAGAATACTGTAGTCTGCAGTGCTGTTCTTACTGCTAAATATACCATAACCTGATTAAAACCTGACTAACTCTATTCAATGTCAGTGGGATCCTAATCCTTCCAAGCATCTATTATGAATGTTAGCCACACATTAGAGAGAGCAAGTCTTGATGTATGTTCTGCAGGTATCTACTACAACATTTCTTTAAAGGGTAGCTCCCACCATCCTTTTTTTTTTCCTGTCCCTGCCTATTGCCATCTCTCCCTAACCCCTTCCCTACTTCAAATATATATATATATATATATATATATATATATATATATATGTATATATATGTATCAAAAAATAATGTTTGGTGACAGTGCCCATTTAAATATATTAGTTTTATTTGCATCAAATATTAGTTGTGCCACCATAGGGCTATTGTTGGATATATCTAGTCAGAGAGTTATTTAGTCAGTGGAAACAATGGCTTACCGGAGAGTGTTCAGGAAGCATTACTTAACTGAGAGAGTAATGGATGCATGGAATAGCCTTAGCGGTAGCTGCAAATATAGTGAAGGAGTTAAAGCATGCATGGTATAGCCAGAAGGCTATCCTTCATATAAGATAGAGTATTCAGAATATTGGGCAGATGTGATGGGTCAAATGTGTCTTATCTGCCAACACATTCTATGTTTCTATGGCCAAGATTTGGATCCAGTGCTGCATGACAGGGAATGTTACCACTAGAGATGTCCCGATACCGATACTGGTATCGGTATCGGGGCCGATACTAGCCATTTGCATGGTATTGGGGACTCGTTTAATGTCCCTGATTCCGTGCACGATACCTGGTGCCGCTCTGCTGCCCCGTTCTTCCATCCTCCGGTCCGCATCATAGTGTTCCATGGAGGAGCATGTGACACACACGTCACTCCGCCTCCCAGCGTAACGTTACGAAGGAAGCAGAGTGACGTGTATGTCACATGCTCCTCCATAGGATGACACGATGTGGACCAGAGGAAAATGGGGCAGCAGAGCGGCAGCACCAGCACCCGACCCGAGGAGGTGAGCTGCCTGCAAGGAGGGGGCTGCTACTAGTTTCTCAGCGGGGGGGAGGGGCCTGCTGCTGTCTAAGCGGTGGGGCCCTGCTGCTGTCTAAAGGGGGGGGGGCTGCTGCTGTCTAAACGGTGGGCTGCTGCTGTCCAAACGGGGGGGGGGGCTGTTGCTGCTGCTGTCTAAAGTGGGGGCTGCTGCTCTCTAAAGGGGGGCCCTGATGCTGTCTAAAGGGGGGCCCTGCTGCTGTCTGAAGGGGGGCCCTGCTGCTGTCTAAAGGGGGCCCTGCTGCTGTCTAAAGAGGGGCCCTGATGCTGTCTAAAGGGGGGGGCCTGAAGCTGTCTAAAGGGGGGCCCTGATGCTGTCTAAAGGGGGGTGCCCTGCTGCTGTCTAAAGGGGGGCCCTGCTGCTGTCTAAAGGAGGGGGCATGCTTCTGTCTAAAGGGGGGGCTGCTGCTGTCTAAAGGGGGACCCTGCTGCTGTCTAAAGGGGGGCCCCTGCTGCTGTCTAAAGGGGGGGCCCTGCTGCTGTCTAAAGGGGGGGCCTGCTGCTGTCTAAAGGGGGGGGCCCTGCTGCTGTCTAAAGGGGGCGCCCTGCTGCTGTCTAAAGGGGGGCCCTGCTGCTGTCTAAAGGAGGGGCTGCTGCTGTTTAAATGGGGGCCCACTGTCTAAAGGGGGGCTGTGGTCTATAGGGGGGCTGCTACTTATGTCTACAGGGGGCTGCTGTCTACAAGGGGGCAGCTGTCTACAGGGGGGGCTGCTACTAATGACTGCTGGGGGGCTGCTGCTAATGTCTGCAAGGGGATACTACCTACTATTAAAGGCAATCTTACAGTCACCTACACTAACTTGATGTTATAGGTAGATAGTGCAGGTCACCCAGTTTCTACCGCTGCTCACCATGTGGTCATCAGTCTCACCGCCAAGGCAAATTTCCTGTTCTGCCCAATGGAGAAGAGAGAAATCTTGGCTCATACTACAACAGCCGCCTCCATTATACACAAGGAACCCACATATCAGCACGGTAAGCAGCACCAGAAACCGGGTCACCCTGGAGTCAGATTCCCTTTAAAATATAAGTACTCGTACTTGGTATCGGCGAGTACTAGAAATAAAGTATCGGTACTTGTACTCGGTCTTAAAAAATGGTATCGAGACATCCCTGGTTACCACTTTTAGTGGTACTTTTGTGTGTGCATATACCTGTGGAAGCATTTGTCTTGAGTTAGCATAGTTTTTTATTTTATGAAAGCTGGTAAATATTGGAAACTGCTCAACCTCTTCTTTAGGATCTATTTATAAATGCCAAGACACTAGTTACAAGTCTATTGTTTTTTTGTTTTTTTTTGGACATATAAATTACAGGAGATATACACGGACTGTCGACTTTCCCTTTGTCAAATGGAAGTATAAAATGTATAGCATGGTTATTAAAAGTTACTTTACATTCATGATTTTTCTGCTCTGGACAGCACAATTATGTGCACACAGCTGCACATTTCGGCATCTCTTTTGCTTCAGGATGTATGGTGTTAGATATATTCTGATTTGGCCTTAGGGATGAAGAAAACAGTTCATTAGAGCCTTGTGGCTCAACCTCATAATACCTACTGTTTTCCCAAGAGTTTTAATGCAAGGAGATTATTACCAGAAGGGCAGATGTTTATTGGGTATTGTAATGTGTCCAGTTTTCATCCACATAGTTACTTGTTAAGCAATTATGTTGGAAATCAACAACAAGTAACCCATTAAAATGATGTCACATCCCATGAGAAAAATATAGTGATATTACAGTATTTGTGTTGTCAATGAGGATGGACAGACAAAAATAACAAGTTTTAGTGAAAAAAAATAGAGTCCTGCCAGCAGCAATGCATGATTACCTGCTATGGACAGACATACCATGTGTATAGTTGTCTAATAGAGGAGGTGATGGCAGAATATGATACATGCACTGCCAAAGGCAAACTACAATTTAAACAGTCCTCCATGCTATCAAATTGTTCCTATTTTGAGCCTGAGACATTCAACAGATCAAGGTAGCTTTCATTGCCTGTCATAGCTACATTTACGAGAATAGTTTGTGATATCTTGTCATGGTTAAATGACTGGATCACAGCATTTGAAAGAGGCCAAATCTTCTGATGTCCTTTCACTGTTTAGGCTGAACAACCAGGGTACTGGTAATAGTGTAAGGCCATGTTCACATATTCGTAAGACTGCGGGCATCAGCACAATATGCCAGCACTAAGGCTGTACAGGAATGCACCGTCTCATGGACAGCTATGCATTTCGTGCAGAGTCTGCAGAAAGAATAAACAGATTTGAAATTTCCGCCATGTGCACAGTGCAGCAGAATGCTGTTAAATTCAATGGGACTTTGCTGTTCCAGGATCTGTGGCGGAATTCCAATACAAAATTCTGCACGGAAATTCCGGACATGTGAGCATGGTCTAATAGGTGTCCAAGGCTCTTTAATGCACATGAGAAGTGAAAGCTGGTCCATCTGGCCTAATCCTGCAGAAAAGCTACTGCCCAAATTGCTTAAATTTTTTTAAATCTGGCTATGACAGAAAGGTGCCATAACACAAAATGGAAGGAAGAGCACCATGATGTACCATAATTGAAAAAAGTTACAGTAAGCCAGAAAAGGAAAAATTATGCACTTGACAATGTTCTGGAATTTCTGTCGATGTCACTTTGATGTGTACCACCCACCTTAAAGGGGTACTCCACCCCCTAGACATCTTATCCCCTATAAGATGTCTAGGGGTGGAGTACCCCTTTAACAGTGTTGCAAATCAAATTCACCTCTTCATGGCAACAATAATTTCTCATAACAGTGGCCTCTTTCACCAGGATAATGTGGGACAGGGTGACTGGATCAAAGAACAGATATATTCATAATGAATACCTGATCTGGAGTGCTCTGGACATCAGACTAGGTCAAAGGTTCACCTTACAACAATACACGGAGTGGCTTAGGGATAACATTTCTGGAGAGACCTGGAAATGGTTTCCACTGACAATCCCGTATCCAAGCTGACAGAGCTCAAAAGGATCTGCAGAAAAGAATTACAGAAAATCCCCAAATCCATGTGTGCAAAGCTTGTGGTATCATGCCTAAGGGCTCGTTCACACTAGTGTATTATGCTGCGGATTATCAGATGCTAATTTTCTACTGCTTTTTTTCTGCTGCTTATTTTTTGCTGGTAAGTGAATGATAAAATAAGCAGCTGAAAATAAGCAGCAGATCAGCTGGAAAAAATCAGCACAAAAATCTGCTCGTGTAAACGAGCCCTAAGATTGGAGGCTGTAACCGCTGTCAAAGGTGCTTCAACTAATTACTGAATAAAGGGTCTTCTGCTAACATCTCAGAAACACCCTTAGATGTCTTGTGTCTTGGTGGCATGCATTGCTCTTAAATGCTCAAACCGTTAGGTGCTGAGAAATAAAAGTAACCATTCCTGTTGAAAGGGGAACAATACAAAAATTTACCAGTGAATGGAACAATAGCCTGGTAAATACATTAGGTACTATTAGGACTTGATAAATATATGGTATAAAATAGAATAGATGATTTATCCCTAGTACTGGTTACTAAAAGAAAAAAGATTTAAAAAAATGACATCAAAAGGCATGGCTAAAGAGGAACTCTTTGCACAGATTTAAAGGGGTTCTCTGGTGCTTAAACATCTTATCCCCTATCTAAAGGACAGGGGATAAGATGCCTGATCGCGGGAGTCCCGCAGCTGGGGACCCCCATGATCTTACACACGGCACCACGTTTATAATAAGTCCCTGGAGCGTGTTCCCCTCTGGGTCTGATTACAGGCCACCACAGGGCGGACGGCGTGTGACGTCACGCCTCCGCCCCGTGTGATGTCACGCTACGCCCCTCAATGCAAGCCTATGGGAGGGGGCGTGACAGCTATCATGCCCCCTCCCATAGGCTTGCATTGGGGGGTGGAGCGTGACGTCACACGCCGTCGGCCCTGTGGTCGCCGTTAATCAGACCCGGAGCGAACACGCTTCAGGGACTGATTATAAACGGGGTGCCGTTCAAGATCACGGGGTCCCCAGTAGCGGGACTCCCGCGGTCAGGCATCTTTGGATAGGAGATAAGATGTCTAAGCACCGGAGAACCCCTTTAACCTGTTCGGCATTCTGGAATCAAAGTGAATTTCCAGAATGCCTCCCAGTTCAAAATTTTGTGTTGAACATCACCCCTTCCTACATTCATATTGATTTTCTCAATGGCATAAACTTAAATAGATCCTATTTGCGATTTCTATTACTAGAAATGTGTTTTAAATTTTCTAGTAGTTCATCCTACATATTTTTTATCACACTCTCGGCATTCTATGATATAAACACTATGGGGGTGATTTATCAAAACCTGTTGGGAGGAAAAGTTGCTGAGTTGCCCATAGCAACCAATCAGATTGCTGCTTTCATTTTGCAGAGGCCTTGTGAAAAATTAAAGAAGTGATCTGATTGGTTGCTATAGGCAACTGAGCAGCTTTTCCCCTGTACAGGTTTTGATAAATCTCTGCCTATGTGTGGTGTTACAATTTAAATGGTTTTGGATTGTATACGTTTTAATAATACTGGAATTGTGGACATCTTTGCAGGGTCAAGCAAATTTGATTGTGCGGCAAGAAGTAGCACCGCACCAATAAAAAGCCTGTGTTTTTAGTCAAGTAGACATGTTCATGTCATTTACGGTAGATGTAATTATGATAGCTAATAATAAGTCTCCTAACATATGTGCTTTTTTGGGAACTACTCTAAAACAATTTTTTAAGGTGAAAGACGTACGGTCATCATTTGTTAACAGATGCAAATTATGTTTGATTACGTGTTTGATATTGTTAAATTGCATGTATGTTATGCTCAAAACTGGGGCTTGACATGCATTTCTGTGAGTTTTAGATTTCTTTATTAAAAGATTACTCCTATCCTAAGCATGCATGTTTTAGGTCCCTCTTTCTATACCCCCACATCTGCAATCTAGTGGTGAGTTGATTTGCCTCAGTATGGATATCAGATGCATTACAACAATTTCTTTTTAGTCTGGTTAACTTACCTACTTGTATAACCTTCAATGTGTTTGAGGGATGATTGCTATCTGCTCTAAGAATGGTATTTCCAGACGGAACTTTACAGAAAGTGGAAGTGATGATGGGCTGTCCCACACATTCCCTCAATCGCAATCCAAGAATGCCACACTGTCCACATGACGCTCAGAAGTAAATCTGAGATTGAAACGGTTGGAGTTAAGATATTCAACAAAAAGTGACATGGGAGCAATGCCCCCCCCCCCTCCAAAAAAGGAGGAGGTCGTCAATGTACATCCCATAATTCATATTCTATTCACTTTATGTGAATAGAATATGAATTATGTACTGAAAAGATGGATAGCTCTGCCCAGTACGACATCATCAAATTCATGCCAGAGGGGGAGTGCCCCCATCGAAACTCCACTTTGCTGCAGAAAATAAGAGCTGTGAAATGTAAAAAAAAATTATGTGTAATGAGAAACCACATGGATTTGAGAATGAAATGACTTGATTCTGAACTGTATTTATGTAAGTGGAATTCCAGAGCTTTCATAGCAACCTTCCCGGGTATGCGGGTGTATAAAGAGGTGACTTCGCACGTGAGCCAGTGCCAATCAGGCTCCCAAGTCATACCCTGCAGGTTGAGAAAGTCTCTCAAGTACAGATGCCCTGCAAGAGACAATAGGTCTCATTCTGAGTGGTGTTATTGTTATGGCTGATCAGTGCATTTTAGTTGTGCAAGTGGAAGCTGTTTGAGATACAACTAATGTCATTTTTCAATATGTTTGTGTGCTTAACATATCATGCTTATCATCATTCGCTACAACTATATGTAAGGATAAAACATAAAGAAGTGTCAGGTTTCCAGCAGGAGTTTGACGCTTGTGTCAGTGAATGTGAGTTCTTTCATTTTCATCCCTTCTACATATATCCTAGAAGATGACTTTTAAGCATTTCTAGTTTGCTTTCCAAAGGTGTTTTGGATGTTTAATGTATTGGTTGCAGCTGGCTCCAGTCTTATGGTACCAGTGGATTCATCCTCTATAACTTATTGTGAGGATGTTCGACCACTACAAAATTACCATGAACGGGTATGATTTATTTGCTCCAAGATTTATTTTCTTATATTATTTATAGTGTACTCATAGTATATGTTACGCCGAGCGCTCCGGGTCCCTGCTCCTCCCCGAAGCGCTCGCGGCGTTTCTCTCCTTGCAGCGCCCCGGTCAGACCCGCTCCGCTCTCTAGGGCGCGCGCGCGCCAGCGCTCTGAGATTTAAAGGGCCAGTGCACCAATGATGGTGCCTGGTCCAATCCCCCTGATTAGCTTGCACCTGTTCCTTGCCCTACTTATACCTCACTTCCCCTGCACTTCCTTGCCGGATCTTGTTGCCTTGTGCCTTGAGAAAGCTTTACTGTGTTACCCATACTGTGTTCCAGACCTCCTGCTATTCCACCATTGACTACGAACCTTGCCGCCTGTCCCGACCTTCTGCTACGTCTGACCTTGCTCTTGTCTACTCCCTTGTACCGCGCTTATCTCAGCAGTCAGAGAGGTTGAGCCATTGCCAGTGGATACGACCTGGTTGCTACTGCCGCTGCAAGACCATCCCGCTTTGCGGCGGGCTCTGGTGAATACCAGTAGCAACTTAGAACCGGTCCACTGATACGGTCCACGCCAATCCCTCTCTGGCACAGAGGATCCACCTCCAGCCTGCCGAATCGTGACAGTAGATCCGGTCATGGATCCCGCTGAGGTCCCGCTACCAGTCGTCGCTGACCTCACCACGCTGGTCCAGCAATCCCGACAGATCGCCCAACAAGATCACCAGCTGTCGTACTTGACCACCATGACTCAGCAACTTCAGTCACAGCTACAGCAGCTTCAGTCACAGCTACAGCAACTTCAGTCACAGCTACAGCAGCAAAAACCATCTCCTCCGCCGGCTCCTGCACCTCTTCTGCAGCGAGTGGCCGCTCCTAACCTCCGCTTGTCCCTGCCGGACAAATTTGATGGGGACTCTAGACTCTGCCGAGGTTTCCTGTCACAATGTTCCCTACATTTGGAGATGTTGTCGGACCAATTTCCTACAGAACGGTCGAAGGTGGCTTTCGTGGTTAGTCTCCTGTCTGGGAAGGCTTTGGCTTGGGCCACACCGCTCTGGGACTGCGATGACCCTGTCACCGCCACTGTACACTCCTTCTTCTCTGAGGTTCGCAGTGTCTTCGAGGAACCAGCCCGAGCTTCTTCTGCCGAGACTGCCCTGCTGAACCTGGTCCAGGGTAATTCTTCAGTAGGCGAGTACGCTATCCGATTTCGTACTCTCGCTTCCGAATTATCTTGGAACAACGATGCTCTCTGCGCGACCTTTAAAAAAGGCCTATCCAGTAACATCAAAGATGTGCTGGCCGCACAAGAGATTCCTGCCAACCTGCATGAACTTATCCATTTGGCTACCCGCATTAACATGCGTTTTTCGGAAAGACACCAGGAACTCCGCCAGGAAAAAGACCTTAATCCCTGGGCACCTCTCTCACGGTATCCCTTGCAATCTACCCCTGTGCCTCCCGCCGAGGAGCCTATGCAAGTAGATCGGTCTCGCCTGACTATTGAAGAGAGGTCTCGCCGTAGGGATAAAAATCTATGTCTGTACTGCGCTAGTACCGAACATTTCTTGGTGGATTGCCCTATTCGTCCTCCACGTCTGGAAAATGCACGCACGCAACCTGCTCATGTGGGCCTGGCGTCTCTGGGTACGGAGTCTGCTTCTCCATCTCTCTCTGTGCCCGTACGGATTTCTCCTTCTGCCAACTCCTCCTTCTCTGCTGTGGCCGTCTTGGACTCTGGTTCTTCTGGAAATTTTATTCTGGCCTCTTTGCTTGATAGGTACTGCATCCCGGTGACCTGTCTCATCAAGCCGCTCTACATTTCTTCGGTCAACGGGGTCAAGCTGCACTTCACTGTGCGTTATCGCACAGTGCCCCTGCTTATGAACATTGGACCGCATCTCGAGGAAATTGAATTTTTGGTCTTGCCCGGCTGTACCTCTGAAATCCTCCTCGGTTTGCCATGGCTCCAGCACCATTCTCCCACCCTTGACTGGACCACCGGGGAGATCAAGAATTGGGGTCCTGCTTGCCGCAAGGAGTGCCTCACGTCTGCTCCCAGCCCCGTTTGTCGGTCCTCAGTGTCTCCTCCTGTGCCTGCTCTCCCCAAGGCCTGTCAGGGCTGTGCCGTGCCTCCTCATAGTCCCCGTCCTGGTGACACTCTGCTCCGTGCCAAGCCTCACCCTCTGCCCCCCCCCCCCCCCATTCCCACTCCTTCTGACCGGTCTGCCATTCATGAGTATACCCAGGACTTCACTGTCCCCCAGAAGGAGACTCTACAATCGCTCCCAATGTCCTCGTCCCAGGTGGAGCGATATCCCGACAAAAAGAGGGGGAGACCTAAGGGGGGGGGGTACTGTTACGCCGAGCGCTCCGGGTCCCTGCTCCTCCCCGAAGCGCTCGCGGCGTTTCTCTCCTTGCAGCGCCCCGGTCAGACCCGCTGACCGGGAGCGCTGCACTGACATTGCCGGCTGAGATGCGATTCGCATAGCGGGACGCGCCCGCTCGCGAATCGCATCCCAGGTCACTTACCTGTCCCGATCCCCGGCTGTCATGCTCTGGCGCGCGCGGCTCCGCTCTCTAGGCTCCGCTCTGAGATTTAAAGGGCCAGTGCACCAATGATTGTGCCTGGTCCAATCCCCCTGATTAGCTTGCACCTGTTCCTTGCCCTACTTATACCTCACTTCCCCTGCACTTCCTTGCCGGATCTTGTTGCCTTGTGCCTTGAGAAAGCTTTACTGTGTTACCCATACTGTGTTCCAGACCTCCTGCTATTCCACCATTGACTACGAACCTTGCCGCCTGTCCCGACCTTCTGCTACGTCTGACCTTGCTCTTGTCTACTCCCTTGTACTGCGCTTATCTCAGCAGTCAGAGAGGTTGAGCCGTTGCCAGTGGATACGACCTGGTTGCTACCGCCGCTGCAAGACCATCCCGCTTTGCGGCGGGCTCTGGTGAATACCAGTAGCAACTTAGAACCGGTCCACTGACACGGTCCACGCCAATCCCTCTCTGGCACAGAGGATCCACCTCCAGCCTGCCGAATCGTGACAGTATATTGTTATTTAGTTGTACTATAGATGTATTTCACCACACTCTATTACACTATTACTATTGCTACTTAGTTATATTATATTGAACTGGAAGCTCTTTAAAGAAAAATGACTTTGATATTTGAGAGATTTCATTAAAGATTTTTTTCCCAGCCACAGGTTGTACTATAATACACTATCCCCATTTCAGTAGACTGAAAAGAAAGGGAATCTGCTTTGGTCAGATTCCACTTAGAATATTAGCTCTAATCTCCTAAATTCCCCTATAGGCAGCCAGTGTTTTATCATTGACACTATGTCTATACAGCGCATTTGAAATTGTAAAATTAAAATTGAGATGTATCCCTATAAAGATACTGTATATTATGAAATCAATGAGCACAGATTATTTGAGCTTAAAGGAAAGCTGTCAGGAGTGTTGTGCTGTGTGAAATAGTGATGGTAAGAACAGCTATGACTTACCCTGAAATGCTGTGGTGTTTTAAAGAAAACTTAGTTTAGGAACAAATCAGGGACAGTGAGAAGAGTTCTCCTTGGCCAGCTCTGCTTGATTAACCAGTTTCTTCATATGTGTTGTAACATATGATGCATAATGCAGACACATACAGATATGTCCTTTCTTAGCTTATTGCTACACTTATAATGTGAGATTACCAGCTTTTCACAACAACATACATTGGCGACACTCTGTCACTAACAGTGTTGAGCGACATAGGCCTTATTCGAATTCACGATATTTCGCGAATATATGGATGAATATTCGCCATATATTCGCTAAACTCGCATATTCGTAATATTAGCGTTTTATGCGAAAATTTGCATATGCGAAGATTAGCATATACAAGAATTAGCATGAGCGAAAAATCGCATATGCGAAAATTAGCATATGCGAAAATAGGATATGCAAATTTTCACATATGCGAAAATTCGCACGCCAGTCTCACACAGTAGTATTAGAGCCTTCTTTACACCACACAAGCTGGAAGCAGAGAGGGATGATCACTGTGATGTGTACTGTGAAAAAAATAAAAAAATTTAAATAAGTAAACGAATATTCGTAATTACGAATATATAGTGCTAAATTTGCATTGTGAATATTCGCGAGCAACACTAGTCACTAAGTGAATACACTGTTTGTTCTTTTATCTGTCATGGTGCCGTAAAAGGTGTAAGGTGCGGGCTCCTGACTTGAGCATGCTCTATACCCGGTGACCGCGAGCTTATTTCAGTAGCTGGGGGCCACTGCTAATAGCCCTCATGTGGCGATCCCTGCGGCCAGCTATTTACATTCTAAATGAAGCTGTCAAAGTCAAATATAATATGAGTAAGTACACCTCTCACATTTTTGTAAATACTGGAGAAATGACACTCTAAAATGTAGTGAGTGCATAGCCTGTATAACAGTGTGTAATGTTATGTCCCCTTAAACACACAGCCTTTAATTTCAAAACCTTGGCAACAAAAGTGAGTACACCCCTAAATGGATATGTCCAAATCTGTCCCAATGAGCAAATTTATTTCCCTCCATAGTGTGCCTCCATGTGACTCGTTAGTGTTACAAGGTCTTAGGGGTGAATGGGGAGCAAGTTTCTTAACCCCTTAAGGACCGCGGGTTTTTTCCATTTTTGCACTCTCATTTTTTCCTCCTCTCCTTTTAAAAATCATAACCCTTTCAATTTTGCAACTAAAAATCCATATGATGGCTTATTTTTTGCGCCACCAATTCTTATTTGCAGTGACATCAGTCATTTTACCCAAAAATCTACGGCGAAACGGAAAAAAAATCAATGTGCGACAAAATTGAAGAAAAAACGCCATTTTGTAACTTTTGGGGGCTTCCGTTTCTACGCAGTACATTTTTTGGTAAAAATGACACCTTATCTTTATTCTGTAGGTCCATACGGTTAAAATGATACCCTACTTATATAGGTTTGATTTTGTCGTACTTCTGTAAAAAATCATGACGACATGCAGAAAAATGCATACGTTTAAAATTGACCCCTGTAACTTTTTTAATCTTCTGACCACTGTAACTTTTTTATTTTTCCACATATGGGGCGGTATGAGGGCTAATTTTTTGTGCCGTGATCAGATTTTAGCGGTACCATTTTTGTATTGATCAGACTTTTTGATCGCTTTTTATTCATTTTTTCATGATAATATAAAGCGACAAAAAATACGTTATTTTGGACTTTGGAATTTTTTTGCGCGTATGCCATGGACCGTGCGGTTTAATTAATGATATATTTTTATAGCTCGGACATTTACGCACGCGGCGATACCACATATGTTTATATTTATTTTTATTTCCATGGTGTTTTTTATTGGGAAAAGGGGGGTGATTTGAACTTTTATTAAGGAAAGGGTTAAATCACATTTATTAACTTTTTTTTTACACTTTTTTTTGCAGTGTTATAGCTCCCATAGGGACCTATAACACTGCACACACTGATCTTTTACCCTGATCCCTGCAAAGCCATAGCTTTGCAGTGATCAGGGTTATCGGCAGTCGATTGCTCAAGCCTGAATCTCAGGCTTGGAGCAATCAATCGCCGAGGGGACATGCCGAAGGCAGGCAAGAGGACCTCCGTTTGTGTCCCAGCTGATCGGGACACCGCATTCTCACTGCGGTGGTCCCGATCAGCCCCGTTGAGCAGCCGGGAAGGTTTTACTTTCGGTTTAGACGTGGCGTTCAACTTTGAACGCAGCGTCTAAAGGGTTAATAGCACGCGGCACCGCGATCACTGCCGCACGCTATTAGCCCTGGGTCCCGGCATCAGATACATGATGACCCCGCGTGACCCCGCGTTATATTGTGGGAGCCGTTAAGGGGTTAAATGTGGTGTTACTGCTCTCACACTCTTAATACTAGTCACTAGGCTCTCTAAGGATCTGAAAAAAGAATTGTTGTTCTACATAAAAATAGGATAGGCTATAGAAAGGTGGCCAAGACCCTGAAACTGAGCTTGCAGCATGGTGTGCAAGACCAAATGGAGATTTCACAGGGGAGGTTCCACTCAGAACAGGTCTCACCATGGTCAACCAAAGAAGTTGAGTGCACATACTCAGCATAATTTCTGAGGTTGTCTTTGGAAAAAGACATGAGTGCTGCCAGCATCACTGCAGGGATTAAAGAGGTTCAATTGGTCCCTCAAAAAACAAGCTCTCATATGGGTGTGTAAATGAAAAAATAATGGCTATTATAAGACAAAGGCCCAGATTTGTCAAACAGTGTAAAAGAAAAAATAGAGATTTTCCCACCGCAACCAATCACAGCTCAGGTTTCACTTTACCAGAGCTCATTAGATCACTGTTGCTTCTCCAACACAGTTTGATAAATCTGGGCCAAAGAGATCAAATGATTTGCCCAGTCATTAAGGGGTTAAAAGAAAAGTGAAGGTAAACATGTGTACTTGTCATCATTTGTGGACCTGACAAGATAGTTTGCTTTTATTAGAAACCTATAAAGGCTGGTTTTACATAGATGATTGGTTTGCATAACTAAGCCAAACACACCTAACAACGTGTATGTAGTAACAGACTGACATAGTGTTTTACATGGTGTCTTCTAGGTTTTGTCCTGTAACTTAAAAATACATTATTGTTGCTTATTATAACAAAGATTTACAGTGTTTTTACATTATTTTTATGTATTATGTGGCCTAATGTCTAGTGTATTTGTTGCATTCTATTTGTTGCATCTATACTTATGAGTATTGTAACAAAATGTATTATTCAGGATGGTAGAAAACAATGATTTCCATCACAAGCTCTGTCTTAATAGCTGACTCTGAGACCATAGGACCCAGGAGGCAGCAAAGTTACCTAACTCCCAATATTTAAAAGGTTAAAGGTATTTTCCAATTAATATGTTATAATTAAGAGGTTGAAATGTTACAAAGCCCAATTAATTCATTGTTTTGTACAAGTCATTGACTGTATTATGCCACAGAAGCGCAAAGCAATAAAATGCTACCTTGTTAATCCTGCACCGAAGTTAACTTCGGCCTATGTGATTATAGATTAGTTCCATAGGGAGACATGTCTAAGCCAGCAGCATGAGAAGGTAGCAGTGCTAGTGGGGATAGGAACGTGGCTCCTTTCTAAAGAGCACATTTTGGAAATAGCTTTTGTTTTATTTACAGTGTGTAAAACATTGAAGAACTAAACTAAAGGCCTAACCATACGTTGAATGATGAAAACTGCAGACATTACCTAAATGAAGGAATAGCTAAATACTAATGTGTGTTTTGTTGAACAATAAGTAATAAATTGCAGGTACATAAACTACTTTTTGCTAAGGACACATGCACACATAATTTGCATAATGCGGTAATATAGTCCCTATAAAATTCCAACATTTTTTTTACACTTTTTATGTCCCCATTGGGGACTATAAATAGCAATCAGTTTATTGCTAATACTGTTCAGTGCTATGCATAGGGAATAGCACTGATCAGTATTATCGGCGATCTTCTGCTCTGGTCTGCTCCATCTCAGACAAGAGCCGAAGATGCTGGGAGACGGCCAGAGGCAGGTGAGGGAACCTCCGGCCGCCATTACAGATGATTTGATCCCCGCGACAGCGCTGCGGATGATCCGATCATCTATTTTAACAGGCGCATTGCCGCAGATTCTGTGATCTGTATTGATCAGGACATCTGAGGGGTTAATGGTGGATTTCCACGCGATCGCGGATGTCGGCTATTACCGGTGGGTCCCCGGCTACTGATAGCAGCTGGGACCTGCAGTGTATGACGCGAGCACTGCTACGATGCTCACGGTCATACACAGGACGTAAATGTATGTCCTGGTGTGCTAAGTACCACCGCACCAGGACGTACATTTATGTCTGTGGTCGTTAAGGGAATAAGAAGATAACTGAGACTACTTCTTTGTTGATTTACAGTCCTATTTGGTTGTTTTTAGTAAAGTTAAATGTTTTCAAGTCAACTGGTGCCGGAAAGTTATACAAAAATGTAAATCATCAGGAAATATTTCGCTTTCCAGTACTTATCAGCTGCTGTATACTACAAAGGAAGTTGTGTAGTTCTTTCCAGTCTGACCCCAGTGATCTCTGCTGACACCTCTGCCTGTATCAGGAACTGTCCAGAGTAGAAGCAACTGCCCAAAGCAAACCTCCCCTGCTCTGGTGAATTCCTGACATGGACAGAGGTGTCAGCAGAGAGAACTTTGGTCAGACAAAAAAGAACTATACAACTTCCTCTGGAGCATACAGCAGCTGATAAGTTGTGATAACTTTTTGCCACTTTATACATGTTTTGTGTGTATCACAATAGTGTTGACAACTGCCTAGAAAAAAAGTGGGATGTGTAGTAAGATACAAATGTACATATATATTTTGTGTTTACTGCTATCATGTGAAATATACCATTATGATACGTTTGGTAAACTCTTGCTCAATTTTTCCCATGTTATAAACATATGCATCCTGCAGACAGATGTGTAAATCTCCCTTATTGTGTGCAGGCTTCTGAACAGGAATGGTAACATTTTTGCAATAGCACAAGTATCTCCCACACTATTTGTTACATTTTGAATCGAGCTTCCCTAAAAGTGATAGGAAAGCTGTCACTTTGATATCGAGTGAACAGATTGCAAGAATTGTGTCACTTTTTGTAAAACTAATTTCAAAGGTAGAACCAAAATGCCATCGATTTCTGTTTTGACTTTTGCAAAACACCTGAACACCTGAAGACCAAAAAAAGGCTAAGCACACACTTTGGCTTCTGTGTCTGTTGTGTATCCTACTGACACTTAACAACATAGAAACATAGCAATATCTTTACAAGTTAAAAGGCTTGTCCTTTATTTATTTAAACGGACCAAGCTGGGTATTAAAAATATACAATAAAATTAATTAAAAATAAAAAGGAAAAATAAATAAAACTTATTCACTTGGTCCCCACAGATCACCAATTCCTGGTCTCAACTGGCCACAAAGGAAATGTCAATCCATCCTTGCAGCAATGATCTGCCTTAGCCAGTGAATGCCACTTTCTTGTGTCACAATAAGACAAGGAAGCAGTCATCAGCGGATAACCAGTTAATGCCCAAACAGCACCTGTAGGGGAATCAGAAGATTTTAACCCAGTCTGGTTCATTTAAAAAAAATAATAAACTATTGCTTCACAAACCTTTTTGAAGGAACCTGTGGATAGCATAAAAATGTTGTTATTACCATTTTATAGTCCTAGGTGTCTTGATTTGAACATTATTCATCCACACAACTGTCACTCGCTAAATATGCGGACCAGTCTCTGAATACCCTAGAGATGGTTGTGCATGAAAATCCCAGTAGATCAGCAGTTTCTAAAATACTTATACCAGCCTGTCTGGCACCAACAACCATGCCACACTCAAAGTCACACGAATCCTCTTTTTTCCCAATTCTGATGCTTGGTTTGAAGTTCATCAAGTTGTATTGACCATACTTACATGCCTAAATGCATTAAGTAGCTGCCACTGCATTAAGTACCTGTTGCCGGGGTCGGGTCCGTGCTGCTGCAGGCCTCCGGCGTGCGTCCCCTGCGTCGTTGCTATGCACAGCGCGGCGCACTGGCGTCATGCGCCGTGCCGTGCAGCGCATAGCAACGACGCAGGGCAATGGGTGCCGCTGCCCCTTCTCTCCCCCTGGCTGTCGGCGCCGCTTCTCTCCCCTTGACTATCGGCGCCGGCAATGGGGCGCCGGCACCGATAGTCAGGAGGACAGAACGGGCAGCGGCGCCGATAGCCAGGGTGAGAGAAGGGCCGGCAGCAGGGCTCTAGACCCCAGGAAAGGCAGGGGGAGAGAAGCGGGAAGCAACGCCCTCTCTCCCCCTGCCTTTCCTGGGGGTGTATCGGCGTATAACACGCACATAGACTTTAGGCAAAAAATTTTAACCTAAAAGGTGCGTGTTATACGCCGATAAATACGGTAATTGGCCTATTAGCTATTTGTGTTAACAAGCAATTGAACAGGTACCTAATAAAGTGTCCAGAAAATGTATATCAAGTATATTTGGCTATTTTTTGTCTGACTGCCTGGCTTCCAAAAACACTAAAAGCTGATGTATGACTTTAGTTATTACCATGTCGAACATGGCTTTACTGTAAATGGTAAGGCATCATTAAAGGCTCCTCAGAGCAGTGGTTCTTTTTTGTCAGAGTACCCCTTGACAGCCCATTCCCAAAGAATTGTACCCCCATATTAGAGACATTTTGTAATGATTTTAGTATAATTCATATGCTTTACTTTCCTCTATAACAGGCCCCCTGTTCCTCTCCCTATCTCCCCAGTCCCCTGATTTACAGGTGAGGTCTTCTCTAACCGAAATTGTTTACTTTTCTTTTCTTCACTATCTGGCCTAGACCGCCATTAAGATTTCTCCACAGAACCAGCCAAACAAACATTTTAGGCTTCTTTCTGCAGTACAATACCCACCTTTTTACAAACTCCCCATGTTTATTTTCACATGCAGTAATAGTACCCGCTTTGCGTCCCCATAAAGTTGTTAGGCCCCCTCTGTGCCCCCAAATATAGCTGTAGGCGTCCAAACTGCCCCAGTATATAGTTGTAGGCCATCATACTGTCCCGCTTTGGTGCTCCACTGCTCCTCTGGTCTCGGAACCTATTGCTCATAGTAGTAGGTCCCTGATAGCTGATAGTAGTTACTGCCCATAGCAGCCCAGTGCCTGCGCTTCCCCTTTGCTGTCCTCCTGCTTCGCTCCTCGGTGCAGTGACGTAAGCCTACCATTTCTTTCAAAGTGGTCAAGACCAGTAACCAGTGGCTGTGGCTGCCATTACTGATTTTTTTTTTCACATACCCCCTGGAGAACTGCTATGTCCCCCTGGGGATACTTGTACCCCAGGTTGAGAACCACTGCCTTAGAGAAATTAAAGACGGTTGTGTTTTTTCAAAAGTGACAACCTAACCCTAAATACTCAATGTAACTTTCCGGAATTCTCAATTAAACATTAGCTGGGAAAATACCAATATCTGCGGATTCCCCCATCTAAAAATGACATTATTTGTTCCATATTCAAATGTGTTTTCTATTTTTATAAGGTCTTACTTAAAGATGTCTTATCTGTGGATCTGCTGCATATTTGAAACATTTATTTGTGGTTAAGATGATATTTTAGAGGCTTAACATTTTCCAGTTATTATATAAAAATATTATCTGGTAATAATATCTGTCATTTACTAGCACAACATTACATACTTATGCAAATGTAACACTCAGCCACTAGAATAGTCTTGTTTCAGAAAAGATTGATCTGCCATCTGTTTTACAGATAGAACATTATCAGCCTTTATGAAAGGGTTCCTCATCTAGAAAGGAAAAAAAATCTTCAAGATAATGCAGCTGAATCCATAGAGTGAAATTGCCAAATAATGCATCCTGTATCCACTGTACTTATTGTTCGCAAGACCTGGAAAGCTGATCAAACCATAGAAAATGAATTTAACCCCTTAATGAACAGGCTTGTATGTATTTTAAATGGGTAACCCCATCTCAGACAATAGTGTTTTCATATTGGAATACCTTTCATGTAACAGTCAGAGGTGGCTGGTATTATGGAAGTGGAAATGTTAAATTTTTGGAGGTACATAAAAAGTACTATATACTGTACATTTCTATTATTTTATTGCATAACAGATATATAAAAAATATTTAACTTTTTAGTTTTTTTTAATACTAAAAAATCAGTTAAAGTAAGTCTTCAGACTATTAAAATCATGTGGATGCCCAATAAGTATAGTTTCTTTTCATGTAATGATCAAGATGTTATTAATGCTAAGTATTTATTTTTTTGTGGACAATTTTTTTATTTTTATTTTTTATTCTTTTCATTACATTCTTTTTAATTCCTTAATGTTTTTATGGCTTGCTTAAAATGTGGCCACTGATAGAAATTAGGATAACATAATAAAGTTAGACTTGCCAGTTTAATCCACCATCACTTTCAACCTAGTCCACTCCCATCCTCTCCACCAGCTAAGTTTAATATGCATGAGCTTTCGTGTTCTCTAAAAGCATTCCTAGTAGACAGGCACTGTTTACTATGATGATGAAAGCAGGAGCTCCAGTGTGGACAGGATATCTATACACAAGTTATTCTACAGTACTGTAAGAACATGGGCTCTGTAGAATAGGCCCCTAATGGGCACCATAAAACCATGGCTGGCTAGTATTTGAGAAAAGAAAGGGGTTACATAAGTTATATATCAAATATAAATCCTATCTAGGTGGCAGACACTGGATTAGTGCAGCGTGTGATTCATGGGTGTTTGCACTTATTTTTTAACATCCAAAAAAAAACACTAATTGTTTGCATTATGCAAAAGTTATTCCTTTAAATGATTGTTTACATACTGTGATGGGTCTAATTCCGTTTATAAAATCCCGATAAAATAATTTAATTTAGAAAACATAGTCACACAATAGGATTGGGTTTAATAGAAGCTTGTGTATGAGTGTTTTGTTCTCCAGATGCCCTTTTTTCATATATTAAATGATATCAATGTTTCAATATGAATAATAAGGTTTACGAACAAATGCAATATTATCTGTCAATTCTGCTTGCAGCAAAACATATCTGTGGACACATACACTTGCATGAATATTTGACTAGAGTATTGCTTATTGCATTAAGGGAATTATCCTGCAGTAACAATAAGTAATGTTTACAAATTGTGGTGAGCATTGCTGTGACATCCTTGCCACCAATTCTTGTCTATGACAGCACATTATGAATGTCAACCAGGTGTTTTATACGCGTCTTCTTGCTCTTTCTAGACACTTCTTGTTCAAGACATCATCTGGAACAACTCCTTTATTCAGCAGCTCTTCTCCTGGATATCCCCTGACTTCAGGAACAGTTTATACACCTCCTCCGAGGCTTCTACCCCGAAACACCTTCTCCAGAAATGCCTTCAAGCTGAAAAAACCATCTAAGTATTGCAGCTGGAAATGTGCAGCATTATCGGCTATAGCTGCGGCTGTCCTTCTTGCTATTTTATTGGCTTACTTCATTGGTAAGTCCTTTTATGTTTTTTAAAGTTAACAAGAATCTTGATCTTTTAGACAGTAGTTATTTGGTTCTATAATGGTCAAGACTATATATATATATATATATATATATATATATATATATATATATAAAAATATATATATTTATATATATATATAAATATATATATATATATATATATATATATATATATATATAGCAAATGAACAGGCAACAGTACTCCCATAAGGTGCAAATAAACGGTCCTTTTTTCACATAAATGTGGTTTCAACGTTTCGGCTGGCTCACCCAGCCATTGTCAAGCCTGGGTGAGCCAGCCGGAACATTGCCACCACGTTTATGTGAATAAAGGACCATTTATTTGCAACTTATGGGAGTGCTGTTGCCTGTCCGTTTGCTATTGGGAAAGATCTGTAGCCAGGATCTAATGTGATTGTGTGCACCCCATCACTTTTGTATGGACGTATAGGAGTGCTGCTCTCTTGGGACTTTTTTTTATATATTAAGTGGGATATATTCTCTTGGTCAAGCATTTGCTCAATGAAGCATAGCAGTCTTAAAGGGGTACTCCCACCCTAGACATCTTATCCCCTATCCAAAGGATAGGGGATAAGATGTCTGACCGCGGGGGTCCCGCCACTGGGAACCCCTGCAATGTTGCATGCCATCACGCCCCCCTCCCATAGACTTGCATTGAGGGGACAGCGTGTGATGTCACACGGGGGCGGAGTCCTGACGTCACGGACTTCCGTTCCAGTGGTCGCGACTGAGACCCTCCAGCGCTTTCTGACAATAAACAGGTGGGTGCCGCATGCAACATTGCGGGGGGTCCCCAGTGGCGGGACCCCCGCGGTCAGACATATTATCCCCTATCCTTTGGATAGGGGATAAGATGTCTAGGGTGGGAGTACCCCTTTAAGTTTGGTCACTAGTTACAATTATAGCACGGAATTTGTTGTAATAAATCGCCCATCATCAATGATTTTGCCTCATGATTAGAGATGAGCGAACTTACAGTAAATTTGATTCGTCATGAACTTCTCGGCTCGGCAGTTGATTACTTATCCTGCATAAATTAGTTCAGCTTTCAGGTGCTCCCGTGGGCTGGAAAAGGTGGATACATTCCTAGGAGACTCTTTCCTAGGACTGTACCCACCTTTTCCAGCCCACCGGAGCACCTGAAAGCTGAACTAATTTATGCAGGATAAGTCATCAACTGCCGAGCTGAGCAGTTCATGACGAATCGAATTTACTGTAAGTTCGCTCATCTCTACTCATAATATAGATTAGCATAATTTTTGTAGGATAGAAAATGATGGTAATCTTACTGTACATATTTTTACAATGTGTAGAACTTACAGATGTTTGTTACCAAAGACAATTTAAATTTTGTTAAGAAAACCTTAATGTAGCAGGGGCTAAAAATAAACACAATCTTACATTACAAAGGTGTATGACTATGTTGATACTTTTTAACGTATGAAATTCCCAGCAGGATGATTGTACAATGCCAGAACTTATCTCCTAATGTTGTCTTGACTTGAACAGATTTACTCTTGTGCCCAGTACTAATGCTCAAGTTATTTTCAGGTTACATTAGTAAAGATAGAAAATAAGAGGGAGACAGAGAGAAAGAAAGAGTTGAGAGACAGAGTTGATGTGGACTTTCAGTTCTTTAAAAGTCTTGGTTGTTGTAGCTTTAGTCACATTGACACAAGGACTTCCACAGGGTTTTCACACATGTTTTGGGCTGGAACAGTGTCAAGAGGGCTGTACAGTAGGTGTTTCTGGTAATAGTTCCCCCCAGAACACAATCTGTAAGATGTTGGCCTAATGCTGTTTGGCATACCCCTGATGTTAAAATGCAGGGAGTAAGCCAGACACTGAATAAAGTGTAGAACTTTTACTATATAAACTCTTTTTACAAGTGGAGGTACAATCATTTTAACAATCCTGCAACAGCATTTGGCTAGAACAAGGGTAACTGGAATTTTGTCGAGTGTCTGGAATTTATTAACTCTAGCCTGTGTTCTGTCACTAGTCCAGTTGGCTCCCAGTTTGTCTAGAAAGTCTCTACTTACATTGTTGTTGAAACTCCCAACTGCGGGGGCAGGTCTCTGAAGTTTTGTAGCTTGACAGCCACTTGGTCCCAGCCTGAAACCCTAAAATGTTATAGGGTGAAGCTGAGAGACACTTGTACACCTTCTCTTTAGAGGCTGTGTTAATTGTATCCAGCAACTCTATACAAATTGTATAAAACTGAAAATTTTTGAATCTAGGTATAGTTCATATAGCAAACTCAAGACCAGTATTTTGCCCATTTCTAAACAATGCAACATACATCACTATACTCTTTAATTGATAATATTGCAGATCCGTCTAGAGCACTACTCTAAGAACACTCTCATCCTGGCTTTTCTTAATATTTTAAATCTTGGTTAGTTTGTATTTAGTCAAAAATGAGAGCAATTATCCAAGCCACTCTTTCCATAAGCACCTGACTTCTCCCAGCAGCAGGCAGAACACTGCAAGACTTCTCCTATTACAGCTCCAAATGAAAATTTCCAAAGCTATATATCTTGATTATGCCAATGCTCAGTGTGCAATACCTTAACATGAATCAAAAGCTTAAAAGTAGAAAAATGAAAATTAAAAAGTCTTCACTTTCTTCAGTATGCAGTCTATTTGTCTATTGGCTGTTGTGTCAGGGAAATTTATATATATATATATATATATATATATATATATATATATATATATATATATAAATTTACCCAGACAATAGTAGTGAAGCAGCACTCCAGTGTTTGGATGTGTGAATAAACCTACTGACATGAATTTACTACACTGGAGTGCCGCTTTACTACCATTGTGTCCGGATGGGGTGGCAGATGCCCAAAAACCACTTAGATGACACAATCACAATTTGGCATCTAAGGGGTTAAACTACTAGCATCAGAGGTTTGTCTGCTCCTGGTAGTTAGAACACAAGCCCTGCGGTCATGAACAAGTCAACTACCACGATATTCAGCAAAAGCGACCAGTGCTGGGCTGACAAAAGTTGTAGTCATTAAAGAGTTAATGTAAATAGTTGTAGCTGCTAAATGACTAAGGATAGTACGCTCATTGATTGTCTATATAATCACTTATGCAAACTTAAAAATAATTAATGGTTGTTCCGACATTGTGGTATGTAAGCGTCAATAAGTTGATTGAAAGTCGCATGTAATACTGTTAATAGTGATGATCAAACAATTAATTTTTAATGGTTATTGATACTATAACACTATGTGTAAATACTAAACTGAAATTGCTGTTTAATCACTTACATTGTATCGAAGATTGCTATATCTGCTCATGTAAATGGACCTTAAGGCAATGCAAAGCATGATACTGCAGAGAAATCTGGAGAGCTACTCAGTCTATCTAGAAATGCATAGCAGCTATCTTCTGTATACGCATATCCAGCATGTTTCCTTTACATTCCACATATGGCATATCTATAGGGGAAATGCCACAAATGTTCCTCATAGTTTTACAACGTGTAGAGCTGTCAGACAGGGCTAGGTCAGCCAAACCAAATGATCATTGTACACGTGCGATTGCTACTGGAAAGCTCTGAGTATTATCACACTTGTCATGTATAAAACCCCAGGGGAAGCCAATGAAGGGAAAAAAGTGCAGAAAAAATAAGAGCCTGCAAAATTCCTATAAAGAAATGTACTTGACAAACAGGCAGAATTAACAAATCAAAGTAATAAATTCATATTTGATGCTGGAATCTCTAATGTACATGATTGCATTAGTGATTGAAGTGGCAATTTATGTTTATAGAATAATATTATTTATTATATTATTGCTAACAGGATTATGATAAATAAAAAAAGGAACAATCCTCACCTGGTCAATTCTTGCAGTTCTCCTTTGTTTAGGTCACTGTCCTTAGGATATTGGCACATCCTTGGCACAGCCATGTAAACAATAGTGGCAGCAAGGAGCAGAGTAGCGGAATATTACTTTTTTATTTTATTTTACACTATATGGGTATGGTAAGACATACATGATCTGCTGCATATTTTTGCTACATATTTTCTGCAGCTGATTTTGCTACCCATTGAAGTTAATGAGTAGCAAAATCAGCCGCACAAAATATACAGTAAATCTTTACAGCAGATCCTGTACGTGTGAATGTACCCTACCACTGATTTAGATACTAAAGGTTTAGATAACCAAGACAACTCAGAAAAGCCCTCCCAACAACAACTAACAAACTTTTACCTAGTAATCTAGGCCTGGATTACAGATTCCACCTCAGCCACCCTGATAAAATAAAGCTGCGTATACTTACTCCAGCATTATTTGAACGCAAAGTTAAGAAGATTTCCGTAGAGATTCTGGTGACACTGGAGCCAATTTAGGGTGTCATGCCACAATGAGTATGTTTAGACCTGTGACAACATGAGCATTCAGTCCCAATTCTCCTCCTGGATGACTACCTCATGTTTATTAATATAGTCAATGAAGTATATATAGACCATGAAGACAAATATTTTTGGTTTTGCCCATAGCAGCCAATACATCTGTTGTTGGTTGCTATAAGCAAAATCAGAAATTTTTTGTATTCAAAGTTTTTATTTTTTTCCCCCAGTTGTGCATGAGTGTTGGGCGTGAATATTCGCATTTCGAATTTTTATCACGAATATCGCAAATTTGCAAATTTGCGAATATATTTGCTATATATTTGAAATTATGGATATTAACTTTTTTCCACATATTCGAATATGAAGATATCCCTTCTTTTCACTTGTGGGCTAATTAGAATGATGCAAAAACACCTGTCAGAGGTTATCAACAACATCCCTAGCAATCAATAGTAAAGTTGCCCACCACCTCACTGTTTTCTTCCTCGAATACTCGAATATTCGCAAATTTGAATATAACGAATATGCGAAATTCGCGAATATAAGACAAATATTTGTCTATATATTCCCAAAATATTGCGAATTCGAATATGGGCAATGCCGCTCATCACTATTGTGCATGTTTTCTTCCCAGTCCATTATCGGACAAGAAAGCAAGGTCCAGCTCCAAGGTGCAGTAAAAACAAGGGAACTTTTATTATTTCATACCATGAATGATATACACATCGGATCTACAGGACCCTTAAACTTGGCATACCAAATTGGCATGGTATGCCAAGTTCAAGCATCCTGTAGACCCAAAATGCGTTGGCTTCTGTGCCTTGATGTGTGTATCGTTCATGGGAAGAAATAAAAAAGTTTCCTTGTTTTTACTGCTTCTGGAGCTGGACCTTGCTTTCTTGTTCCTGCATTACTCCGGGTTGGAGATGCTACCGCCCACTCTGGGCTCAGGTGTTTCAGTGAGTGGAGGTAGGAGCTGTGCTTTGGACATTTATATACAATCCTATATCGGACATTATGAATAGAAGCTTGCAGGCAGAGGGGTATTGAAGATCTACAAACTGTGTTGGGGCTGGATTAGTAGTGATGATCCAGTTAACAGGTTCCTTCAGAATATGTGAAAAATTATGCTAAACCAGAATGTTCTGCTTTTTGTAAGTATAGATTTGTGGAATTCCATCAAAGCGCAATTCAGAGGTAATTTTACCTGAGGATGTGATATAATATTTAAATAATCCAACAGTAAAGGATGAAACAGAAGAATTAAAATTCAAATACCAAGGCCTCTCTTCTCGCAAAAAGAAGGAGATGTACCCCTTTATCAGTGCTTATGTAGCAATCTCATAGCATATTTGTATTATCGATTTTTACTAGTGGATGGCTGCAAGTCATATCAAAGACTGATTCTTTGTCAATGGATCGACTGGTTTTGTAGCTAGAAAAGTTCTGGGTTGCACTTGATTTTTATCTCATCTCCCTACTGTGTGGGACTTTGTTTTACACATACTTATAAATGATCCAAATATAGTTTTACTACAAGCAGACAGTCTATAATTAAAAAGCTGTATGTGAAGTTATGGAGCTATGCATTAAAACTCAGTTCATGCTGGTATCATTGCCACTCTGTATGGGTTTCGGGTATTTTTGATGGCATAGAGGGAACAGTCTGAAGCTCTGTTCTTGCTATCAAAAATAAAAACAAAAACCTGATGAGTCCATTGTAATTAAATGGGGTCGTGTAAGGATTTGTCTGTATACTTTCAACGCACCAAGATATTACAAACCCCATAATTCTAAGTCTTATTTTCTGCTACTGACCATCAAACATCCGATGGATTGTATAAGGACATAGCACATTGTATTGCATACCTACATTCATAAATTGCCCTCCTCACCATGTTGTATCCATATTATCTGCTTGTCCTGCTCACCATTATAATCATTACCACCTTTTATGACAATGTACTGGAAAAGTAATACCGTTTTTACTACTTCCTACAAATTTTACACATTCATTTTATTTTTTAGAGTTAAAGTGACTTTTATCTTTCAGTAAAAGCTATGGTAAATCAATGCTTCAAAAGTAGCAGCAGCATCACAAATAAAATCTTCGAATACACCGTATACATGACAATCAATTTCTTAAATGACTCGGTCTGGAATCAGAATAAAGTTTGGCCAAAATCCTTTTAGAGAAATCAAATTCAATGATATTTCTCCTGAACAACTGGGAAACTACAATAAATTTCATATACTTTCATCCGCAAATTATCAGCCATTAAATCTTGCCGCATTTATGTTCTTTAATTACATTAATCTCCATGGAGTTCGAATAACATTTTGTCTCAGAAAGTCTTGGAAGTGGGATTATTTTTCAAAGACATTTAGGACGGTCAAGGGTAACAACAAAAATAGGTTTGCCGCAACGACTGAAAATTTGTTTTCTTCAGTGGATAAATCTAAGTTTAAATTCTATTCTTGGCCAAGCTTGTCACTATATTGCTCTTCATGTTGTGTTTCTTAAATCTATATTGTATTAAAAAAATAGGATCTTAGGAAATAGACAAAAACTGGCACAAAACTTCCAAGCTTGTCACTATATTGCTCTTTATGTTGTGTTCCTTAAATCTATATTGTATTAAAAAAATAGGATCTTAGGAAATAGACAAAAACTGGCACAAAACTTCAGTGTGCTCTTTGGTATAGGTATTTTGTTTCTAAAAGTGCTGATCTCTAATGGAAGTACCTGTACATTTTGTCACTTTGCTTTTTTATAGACTCTGAAGTTTATATAAATATGTTTTGTTATGTAGATATATGCAACTGTTGCCCAGTCACATAATCCCTAATCTTCTTCTGCTATAGCTGAATTCTATAGCTCTAATAACAGGGGAAAAGATTAAAGGGGTATACCGGCTTTAGATATTTTATCCACTATTCAAAGTATAGGGGATAAGATATCTGATCATGGGGGGCCTGCCACTGTAACCCCCTGCGATCTCCCTGAAGCACCCGCATTCTATGAGGGGCTGCGTCTCCAGGCTCGGAAACCCGTAAGTTTCTAGGACTGGAGATGTGACGTAATACCCCTTTAAGAATGCTGGAGTACCCCTTAAAGAATGCTATGGGTCACTTCCAAACAATGCATGATGTAGTGTCAAGCACACAAAATGGAAAGACTTATTTGCAATATGTTCAGACCTTATGGCCTAGATATTTCACATGTTGAAAGGGTTGTGCAGTGGGTTCAAATAAATAAAAACAGAGCAGGGGCAGTCCTTAGCAATACTTAACTCACCGATCCCCTACTACTGCTATTCCAAGAGGACCCAGGTCTCAGCTTTCTATACTTTCTAGTTCCCCTCTCAAGACACAGGAAATGTCTGCTCAGCCGATTACTGGCCTCGGTGGTAAACCTCTTCAGCCAGCAATTTCCTGAGCTGGTATAACCTTATGTCAAGAAAAGGAGCAGAAAGTGAAGAACAGCAGGGACCCAGGTCTGTCAGTATGGCTACTGAGGGATAAGGTAAATACTCTCTTTTTCCTACCCAGTTCTGACAATGCTTCCCCACAAGCTTATTTCTAATAAAACATTTGGGCGTTATACATATACTTGGTAAGAAACTTAGCCCACAATTTTGTCTTCAGTTGCATCAGTCATCTTATTTATTTTATTTCTTTTATCACAGACAACCCCTTTAATATAACCCCTGAATTTTTCAAAACCTCATCTTTTAACTGTACAGCCAGTAAGTTTACCCTGTATTTGTATCATGGTGGTGCCCACTTTGCTTTTTGAATCTCATGGACATTTGGGATTATCCATGCTTTCATGAGTTTTATTAAGGAAGTTAAAAGTAATGGCAAGCTAAATTTATAATAGCCCTCATTGATCCCTATATATAATGCATTATGCATGCGGATAGGCTATAAAGACCATTCACAATCTATCATCTGCTTAAATATTCCATTTACATTTCTTTATGATTGCCATTATTGCCCCATTCATAGAGTTTAGCTGCAGTGTAACATAGACACCAGTAAATCATCTGTATGTGCAGCTATAAATGTATGGGATGGCATGGAAAAGCTACCACTAGACAGATCAATGCCGGGAGAGCATGTCATGCCAAGATGTTCTTACCCTAAATTTAGTGATAGTAACTGCTCCCATTACTCTTGGGCGATTACTTAACATTAATGCACATGCATTTTACAGAGACCATTGAGGTTAACCAATCCACAGTTGGTAATGTCTTTTCATTCATATAATCTGCAATGTATGTTCATCATCTAATACAAATAGGAAATTGAATAATAACTAAGAAAAAAGTAAATTTCCCACGTCAGCTTGAAATTATAATGTACATGTAGGTGCTTCATGTGCCTGTGTATGGTGCTCCTTTACAGCACAATACAATACAGAGAATGTGGCCTTAAAAAGAAAACCTGGCATCAGTTTCACACTGCCTAAACCACAAGTTCCCTTCAGCCTGCCCCACTGGTCTTGAGACTCAGATATGTGAAAAAAGAAACAGAAAAGAAAAGCTCACTAATGTGCCATGATTCTGTTGGTCAGGTATGTAGAGAGATAAAAGAGGTATTGTGCTCACCTGAGCGTGTTGTGTTCAAGGCACAACACCGTTAGTTGCTTTTCCCCAATCTCCGGGGAGCGTGTGGTTTATGGAAGGGCTGCTGGCACCTCGCCGTCACGGGAACCGGTCCAGGATGTCTGTTCAAATGGAGAATAGAAGTGGGAATCTGTGATCCACCAAAAAGCACGGTGCTCAAAAAGCATTCCTTTCCAGGATGGGTGATATAATGAAAGAGCCGTGAGTCCAGAATCCAATAAAACAAGGAATTCTTTTATTCATACAGGATGATACAGGGATAACGCGTTTCGAGGGGCGGAGACCCCCTCTTCGTCAGATCCAAAGGTCTTTGGATCTGACGAAGAGGGGGTCTCCGCCCCTCGAAACGCATTATCCCTGTATCATCCTGTATGAATAAAAGAATTCCTTGTTTTATTGGATTCTGGACTCACGGCTCTTTCATTATATCACCCATCCTGGAAAGGAGTGCTTTTTGAGCACCGTGCTTTTTGGTGGACCACAGATTCCCACTTCTAAACTCACTGGTCTTGATGCATAGTTCTCTCCCTATATCCAAACAGGGAAAGATCTATCAATCAAGCCAGGTAGGGCTAGGAAAAACCTCCAGGGATTGTCCTAATGACACATCGTTCAGGCAGATTGAAAGTAATGATAGGTTTTCTTTAATAGAGCATGTATCCATGTGAAATTGAAGACACGTAGAGGTACAGTGTGGCTCAAAGAGTGCTATGAGTGCTGTATTACAGATCCATACACATTAGAGGTTGTAAGACGTACACTGGTCATGTGCATGAGCTCTTAGGCTTCTAATCATACTAGAAACAATTAAAGCATCTTACAGTGCCCCTTGTGCTCTTGACTCCTTCTTGTGCTCTGTTTATTGCCTTTAGTATGAAATATTTTCAAGTAGCCTCTGCTGTAATTTTGCCACTTTCTTGCCTTTATCATTACAACCCTGATGTTCTCCTGTCGGTTTTCTGGCAGTAAAATACTATAAGCTTTTTGTGGAGGCATAATAATGAAGCCTTGATAAGAGGCTGCTGCATTTCTTGGGAATAGGTGTTCAGCAATATTTTATGCAAATTATTTTTTATTTATATCATAATAAATTGTGCACCATATATTTTGCTGAGTACAATTCCACAGTCTAATTAGCATTTTATTTAAATGCAATTGCAATATCCTGAATCTTTTTAAGGCGACTTTATGTCTAATGATCAAATGTATTGAAATGCTTTAAGCCTGGTGTACAAGAAAGCATGGCATATATAACCGTGATAGTAAACTCTTAATTGTTTTATATGTAAAGACGGTAAACGCTGTATGCTTTCATTCAATAGCTTATACAATATTAGCATCATAGAGAGTCCTATTCTTTCCCATGCAAACCATTTTCCTTTCATATGAAAACAATAAATTACCATGCAGCATGCTGCTGTGCATTTTACTCCCAATCGTCCTTCGTCATGCTTAAAGGGATTTCTTAGAACATTTATGCTGGCTATTCTGCATCATCTTATTGAAGTGAATAGGGTAAGACACTGCTTGTATCAAGTTGTGTGGCCAGACCACTCAGCAAGCTGATTTAAAGGGGTTATCCAGGATTAGAAAAACAGAGCTGATTTCTTCCAAAAACAGCACCTCCCCTGTCTACTCGGCCCCTTCACCAATTAGTCACTCTCCTGTCAGAGGGTGAGGAGGTGACCAGCGGACAGAGAGGACTGACTAAATAGTGAAGGGACAAACTTTTAGGGAAAAGCCCAGTGGGCTACAAAGCCTAGTTTACATTTCTTTCTAAACTCGGCACTGGAGGGGTCAGCAAACTAATAAGAGATATGTACAGATTCAGGAAAAAAAGCCCTATACAGCCATGCCCTCACTGTATGCCTTAAAAACCTTCTGACATGTCCCCTTTATCAGTCACCACTTTGTTTACATGTCATAGATCCAGCATAAAAAAGAAGTGCAAAAAAGTGCTATAGTAAAGGGCTGTTGACTTTGCACTATTTATGATGTGGGCTTTAAAGGGGTACTCCAGTGGACATTTTTAAATCAAGTGGTGCCAGAAAGTTAAACAGATTTGTAAATTACTTCTATTTAAAAATCGTTATCCTTCCAGTACTTATCAGCTGCTGTTTGTTCCACAGGAAGTTCTTTTCTTTTTGAATTTCCATTCCGTATGACCACAGTGCTCTCTGCTTACACTTCTGTCCATTTCAGGAACTGTCCAGAGCAGGAGAAAATCCCCATAGAAAACCTCTCCTGTTCTGGACAGTTCCTGACATGGACAGAGGTGTCAGCAGAGAGCTCTGTGGTCAGACAGAAAAGAAATTCAAAAATAAAAAAATTTCCTCTGTAGTAAACAGCAGCTGATAAGTACTGGAAGGATTAATATAGAAGTAATTTACAAATCTGTTTAACTTTCTGGCACCAGTAAAAAAAAATTTTTTCCACTGGAGTACCCCTTTAACCCCTTAAGGATTCAGCCCATTTTCACCTTAAAGGGGTACTCCACCCCTAGACATCTTATCCCCTTTTTTTTTTTACAATTTTATGTTTAAAATTGCCCTATTTTGACCACCTATAACTTTCTTATTTTTCCGTATTCAGGGATGTGTGAGGGCTCATTTGCACCATGATCTGTAGTTTGTTTTGGTACCAGATTTGCGTATATGTGACTTTTTTGATCGCTTTTTAAATTTTTTGCAGTTTGATCTGACAAAATAAGCTGAATTTTTTGACTTTTTTTTACGTTTACTCCGTAGCGGATCATAAAATTATATTTTTATAGTTCGGACGCAACAATACCAAATATGTTTATTATTTATCGTTTTTTTACGCTTTTATGTATAAATATGGGGGGAAAATATGGGGAGGGGATTTTTCTAATTTTTTAAACATTTTTTTTACATTTATTTTACACTTTTTTTAGTCCCCATAGGGCATAGCACTTATCAGTATTATCGGTGATCTTCTGCTCTGATCTGCTGGAAGGCCGATCAGTGCAGAAGACCCCGGGAGACGGAGGCTGGTTAGGGGACCTCCGTCCGCCATCTTGACTGATCTGATCCCAGCGGTAGTGCCACGGGAGATCAGATCAGCCATTATAAGTGCCACACTGCCGCAGATGCCGTGATCTGTATTGATCACGGCACCTGAGGGGTTAATGGTAGATATCAGAGCGATCGCTGATGTCCGCCATTACCGGCGGGTCAGCAGCTGCTGACAGCAGCCGGGACCCACCGGGAATAAAGCGAGCGCATCTCCTGTGCTCGCATCACAGCCGCGCCGTAAATGTACGGCGCTGTGCGCTAAGAGGTGCTATGCAGCGCATGTCCTTAAGGGGTTAAAGGACTTGTCCAGCCCAAAAAAAATCATCCCTTATCCATAGGATAGGGAATAAGTGTCTGATTGGGGGGGTCCAAACTAAAGAACCCTTCTGCAATTTCCTAAATGGGGCCCGGGCTCTTTGCACCTCTTCAAGATGCAGATGCCCAACATTCATTTCTATAGGAGTGCCAGAGATTTTAAAATTGTTTGGCTGAAATTCTATTTAAAACCTTTTATGGATGTTAAAGTAATTATAAGACCCCTATTCTAGAATAATAGGATATTAGTTTATTTCAGAATTATAACCAGTATTCAACCGGAATGATTCTTGAAACTTTTATGATTTTTTTTTAAATCCCCTTTAACCCCTTCCCTCTGGGTCCATTTTCATTTTTGCACTTTTGTTTTTTCCTCCTCACCTTCTAAAAATCATAACACTTTCAATTTTCCACCTACAGACTCACATGAGGGCTTGTTTTTTGCGCCACCAATTTTAATTTGTAATACCAGTAATAATTTCACCACAAAATCTACGGCAAAACCAGAAAAAATATATTTGTGGGCAAGAAATTTTGGGGGCTTCCGATTCTCCGCAGCGCACTTCTCAGTACAAATGACACCTTATCTTGATTCTGTTGGTCCATACTTTTACAGGGATACCTAATTCATATAGGTTTTATTTTACAACTTTAAAAAAATTATAACTACATGAACCAAAATTATTATGTTTAAAATTGTCAACTTCTGACCCCTATAACAATTTTAGACTTTGGAATTTTTTTACATGTGCGCCATTGACCGTGTGGCTTAACTAGCATAATATTTTTATAGTTTGGACATTTACACATGCGGCGATACCACATATGTTTAGATTTTTTTTATGGGAAAAAGGGGGTGATTCAAACTTTTATTAGGGAAGGGGGTTTAAGCACATTCATTAACTTTTTTTAACCTTTTTTTTTTACACTTTTTTTAGTCCCCATAGGGGAATATTACATGCAATACTTTGCATATAATTGATCGGTGTTATCTGTGCTCTACTGCTCAAGCCTGGATCTCAAGCTTGGAGCAATCAAGGGACGATCGGACATCAATTAAAAAAAACTAAACTTAAATTTTATATATATATATATATATATATATATATATATATATATATATATGCTCACCGTAACTCCACAAGGCATTCCAGGTGATTTGTTTCAAAATTGCCCCTCCATAGCCCCTATAAACAGCCTTTCAAGTGAGCAGTGCATATTAATGGGAGGTGTCTGTGACTCAGCCAATCAGGGACAATCACATGCAGCACACTGAAGCATGGCTCTCTGAGCTGGGGAGAAGGGAGTGTGAACTATAGACGCTAGTCATCATGGGGGAGATTTATCAACACCTGTTGCCCATAGCAACCAATCAAATTGCTTCTTTCATTTTTGAAAAGGCCTCTGTACACTGGGCAACTTTTCCTTTGCACTGGTTTTGATATATCTCCCCCATGTGTGACAAGATCTACTGTACTTTCTGCCTGGAGGAAAAGCTGACAGAAAGAGCGTATGTGCTCAGCAAAGACTACACTTCTAATTAAAAAGTTATATAACATTAACATGTGCAGCCATAGAAAGATAATTTCATTTGGCTGGAGTTCTCCTTTAGGGTACGTTCACACATACACGATCCCGCGCAGATTTCATGTGCAGGATTTGTAACTGCCGCTTAGAAGTTTACATTGAAATCTGCAGCAGAAAATCCTATGCATCAAATCCTGCGCATCAAATCTGCGTACGTGTGAACGTACCATAAGAGTGTATTCACACATACAGTATCATGTGCATATTTAATGCAAAGGATTTGAAGCTGCAGATTTTATTCAGCAGATTTCAATGTAAACTAAATGACTGAACACAATAATCAGAATGGCACTAAGCAATGTAGAATTAGAGAACTTTTATTTCGCACGCAGTCATGTCATGGGTGCAAATGCTGGTTTTCATAGGTTTCCCTAAAATCGCACTTCTGTTTTGTTCATTACTTGTATACAATGCTAATTATTAATTCACATTGTACTAGTAGTGTGGAGTATGATATCACTGTCACTGTTTCTGTTCCTGGACATTGAGGATTAGACATTTATTACTCGCACCTTCAGGATTCATTGAATGATCTTATGGCTGGAATTAGTGAGCAGATGAGGTGGCGTCACTAATTGAAAGCAGTCAAGCAATCTGAGATGTCTGACAGCGCAGCAGTAAATCTATCATAAGAGCAGACTGTGGTTTTTTGTGGGTCAGGAGGTGTCTTAGGCCCAATGGCCTTCACAGTATAGAAGGAGGAGCCATGAGTCTTCTAACAAGAAAACATCCAATAAATTCTATTACAGTATTCTCTTAAATCTGAGCTCATTTTGCTCCTCTTGTGAGTGCTTAGGATTTTAGATATTATTACTCTCAGATGGAGTTACTCTTTGTGGGTTAAACATTGATTTGAAGGGACGCTACAACCAGTAGTTGACAGTAAGGAGCAAGCTTTTTTACTTATGGAGGAAACCTACTTTACCTACTTAGAATACTTTTTATTCACACTTAGCAGTGTATGGCTTATCAGATTTCATATGCCAAGGAGACACACTAACCTCTGAAACCCATTACTCAGATGTAAATGTTAATTCACCTTTTGGGCCTAACAGGCTGGTATCTGAATATAGTGGCTATTAATATTCTTTTGATTGTTTTACTGCTAATGAGCAATTGTGATTTCTTGTACAATCCATCCCAACCGAATATATATATATATCTTTACACTGATCTGTCATGTAATGTAATTTATAGATGACATTCAGTATTGATAAAGATGTTCTCTGTAATAAATGACACACAGGACAGGGATTTCATTTACTCTTTTGTGTATGTAATGTAAAAAAAAAACTATATTTTGCATTGGCACAAGTTTGCATGTCCCAGTCTTGTTGGGGATGATGCCACAAGGTTTACAACTCTGTATTTGGAGATTTTCTGCCATACTTCTCTGCAGATCCTTTCAAGCTCTATTTGTTTGAATGGAGACTGTCAGTGGAAGCCATTTTTAGGTATTCCCAAAGATATTCAAATGGGTTCAAGTCAGGGCTCTGGCAAGGACATTGACAGAGTTATCCCTAAGCCACTCCTGTGTTGTCTTGGTTATGCTTAAAGGGTTACTCCACCAACTACGCCCTGAGTCCTTAAGGATGCATAGCATACGCCCTGCGTCCTCAAGAGGTTAAGTTATTGTCTTGTTGGTAGGTGGACCTTCAGCCCAGTCTAGGGTTCATAGCACTCAGGTTACTTTGCTTTATTCAGCTTTTAATCAACCATAACAAGTCTCTGTGTCTTAGACACTGAAAGACACCCTACAGCATGATGCTGCCACGATGGTAATGGGCAAGTGAAAACCTTTTTTGTTTCTATATTTTAATATTTTTTAGGCTATAACATAACAAAATGTAAAAAAAAAAATGAAATGGTCTTAAGACTTGCATTGTATACATATCACTGGGATTCTTGTGGATCCCTTCCTGAGCAGCGAGACAAATAGAACAATATGAACATTTTATTAAAAATCTGTACTGAAGAATAATAATCCTATGATAAACGATTGTTTTTGATTCCTGGGATCTTACCATCTTACAGAAGATGCTTGGAGGCTCATAATGTTTCCTCTCTGTTACATATTTTTAGTGATACATCAAAAGGTATAAAAAAAGTATACAACATTTCTAATTAAAAACCCTCCTACTCACGCAAAACTCCATGTAAAATCCTGTCTTATGGCATAGGGAAATTTTTAAATTAGAGCTTGCATGCTTGGTTGTTTTCATTTTCAATTTGCATTGTTAATAATTGCAGATTATGCTGTTTTGTTCATGACAAGGAAAAAAGGAACAACATAAAGACCAAAAAGAAAGACAGAGAGTTAGAAGCGGCTTTTTTACCCATGAATGTATTGCATTCTACCATATACAATGTGCAAGATTAGCAACATAATAACACAGAATAGCAAAATATTCTGGTTTGTTGCTCAAGCTGTCTTAGCATCGGATTAAACCCACACTTAATTATTTGAAACAAATAACAGGACACAAAACATTTTAAATAAAGCCCTGATTAGTTGACATTAAGACAGCTATCATGTCACACGAAGAAAAGGTAGAATTCTCTGTACTTTTCATTTGTGTTTTTGAAATGGAGTGACTAAATGCTTAATGCAAATGTTACTTTTTATATTAAAAATGCATCTAGTTGTTCACTACAGTCATAAAATGGGTGACTAGCATGAGATTCTCTTTTTAGGCTTTGTGCACATTGCAAAATGGCAGTGGCACATAGCATCCAGTCAAAATTTGTATTATGGACCAGTAGGTTCTATATGGGCTGTCATACCATGCTCTGTGTATACAGTTCTGATAACCTATGTATCAACTTTCCCATAGAATACCTACCTTCATACACTATCTGATGAAGGATGTTACAATATTTTATTGTTCTGATTTGTATAGAATCCCACAGAAAAAAAGTGCATGCCTTTGTATAAGATTGGAAGCATACTCAGGTACACTTCTCATAAGAAAAGAAGAATGACGGAGCACTCACCTCCGGAGCAACATGAATTATTCTTTATTGATCACAAAGTACATACACATCTTGGGAGGCAGTACAGATTGTGGATGGGGGGATTTTTCACATACAGCGGGCGACGGACCGTAACGCACCTTTCACGCTTCGTCAGGCCCTGATACCATTCCATTCTGGCATAGGTTTATACACTTCAAATAAGCAATGAGGCTCTGTTCACATGGCCAGCAGGCTCCATATCATTGGTTTCCACTACTTTTTTATTGGCATGAAAAGTGTAATATTCTGTGCTTTTCTTGTCATAAAACCTAACCACAGAGACCCGATGGAGCCCATAAGTCAGTGGTATTCTTTTCAACATAGATGGAAAACTGTCATGGCTGACGGTCCACCAATAATGGACTCCATGTTGCTTGTGTGAACCAAGACTACATTGTGAAGTTAGGTATGTCTTGTATATCAATGCTATATCAGCTGCGCTAAATATAAACTGCTGCTCTGTGCTCTTTTATATACATTTTTATTGGATATACTGATGTTCCTGTCATTACCACTGACAATAATGCAATGTAGCTACTTCTAGTAAATGGCAGGAGGACATTTGCAGTCGGATAAATAGAAACCTATACCTGTACCTGTAGTAGATATAATAGTGATTATATTTACTTTAATGACAATCTAGAAAAGATGACACCTATAAAGAAGATACTTGAGCATTACAAGAAATGGAAACATAATTTATTAACACTCTGTACTCCATTGTTCCCTGCATTGTTAAAGCCTCTCTACATTTAGCCTTATGCAGCCATTAGCTGGAGATATACAGACCTATTGATAGCGAGCAGGTACCAGGATGACTATGCATATGTACCTTGCTGGGCTTTTTGTCACTATTGTGTGTATTTGGGTGTTTTTAAACACACCATTCAGGTTGACATGGTAACCTGGACGTTCAGGAGTTGTCTCCTTGATCCCTTAAGTTTCCATGGCAATCCTAGATCTACGATTAAATCCCTGCTGGCTAATAGTGGAAGCAAATAGATAAACTTAACAGTACATGCATGTAGCCATATGAGCTGCCAAAGACAAGGCGTTTAATGCAAATTAAGAGACATTCATGAATGTTTAATCCCTCCAACACAGTAATATGTATATAGGGAGCTCCCTCCATCAGGACTGCATACTTTTAGTATAATGAAATGAATCCCTCAATCTGCAGTTAAAGGATATCATATCGGGAGCTTTACTTAGAATTACAGAGGTTGGATGGTTTCTTAACATTTGCTTATCCACATCTACACTTACAGAAATAAGGCTACATATTAAAGGGGTTTTCCGGTGCTTAGACATCTTATCCCCTATCCAAAGGATAGGGGATAAGATGCCTGATCGTGGGAGTCCCGCTGCTGGGGACCCCTGTGATCTTGCACGCGGCACCCCATTTGTAATCAGTCCCCGGACCGACGACCACAAGGCCGGCGGCGTGTGACGTCACGCCTTCGCCCCCGTGTAACGTCACGCTCCGCCCCTCAATGCAAGCCTACGGGAGGGGGTGTGATAGCTGTCACGCCCCCTCCCATAGACTTGCATTGAGGGGCAGAGCATGAGGTCACACGGGGGCTGAGGCGTGACGTCACAAGCTGTCGGCCTTGTGGTCGTTGGTAATCAGACCCGGAGCGAACACGCTCCAGGGACTGATTACAAACAGGGTGCCGCGTGCAAGATCCCGGGGGTCCCCAGTGGCGGGACTCCCGCGATCAGGCATCTTATCCCCTATCCTTTGGATAGGGAATAAGATGTCTAAGCACTGGAGAACCCCTTTAAATTCCCATGTCATCCCATGTCCCATGTCATCCAGCAGGGGGTTGCATCCTGGCGATGTGCAATATTTTACTATTCATTTTATAGCATTTCAATAAATTTGTTTCACACTAAATTCCACAAGTCCATTATAGATGAAGCAAGTTCTCCTGTGTTACTGAAAGGTTTGTGATGTTCCTACCAAGCAGCTTCTCTCCACCAAGCTCTCTGTGTATATGTGTTGTGTGTGTAGCCAATTTATGTAAGCAACTGTGAGAAGGTGCACAGCTGTGCCAAATTAATTAAAATAGCGCATGATAAATATTACATTTGGCTAATTGACTACACAATATGGACACCTCTTTATATCCCCTCATTGTTGTCGCCTGGAAAACCCCTTTAAAGAATCAATTTTCCAGTGATACAAATACAGTACAATATTGCAACATGCTAGCAAAACCCTCAAAAAGGCTGCCGTTTACATCACAACTAGAGATGAGCGAACTTACAGTAAATTCGATTTGTCACGAACTTCTCGGCTCGGCAGTTGATTACTTTTCCTGCATAAATTAGTTCAGCTTTCAGGTGCTCCGGTGGGCTGGAAAAGGTGGATACAGTCCTAGGAGACTATTTCCTAGGAATGTATCCACCTTTTCCAGCCCACCGGAGCACCTGAAGGCTGAACTAATTTATGCAGGATAAGTCATCAACTGCCGAGCCGAGAAGTTCGTGACGAATCGAATTTACTGTAAGTTCGCTCATCTCTAAATAAAACTGCTGGGTGACCACACTTGGTTATCTTTATTGTGTTAACCCTTTACAGCAATGTGTTGTGTTGGGATACCCTAATGCATCAGGGGTCAGTAATTGAGGAGTAATGTTACAATTAGGATGACTTATCTCAACTTCAGGAGTGCACTACAATATCTCAATGTGCCAGGGATCAAGAGCCAGGCTATGTCTGTATAGCATATATATCTCCTTACAGGGTATTGGGAAATTAGGTTTTAAAATAAGCTAGTCATCTCATTACACAAATTTGGTGATATATTGAGCAATGTGGAATGGTAAGGATACATTTGTATGTTCACTGTTAATTTAAACCAAAAGAAAGGGCTTATGTTTTTAATTTTATGGACGGACTTTATCAACCATTTACATTAAAGGGATACTCCAGGATTTAACTTCTTTTAAATATCCTTCCCAGGTTGCCAGCATTTAAAACAAAAAAATCTGGATTTGCCTCCCGTCGCTCCCCCAGTGCCTCCAGTATTGCTCACTTGGCCTCTGCTGCGATCCTTTTCCTGGTTGCCGTGTCAGACTGCAGCTCAGCTAATGGCTGCCCGCAGCGATGTCCCACCTTAGCCAGTAATTGGCTTAGTGGCAGTGTGATGTTTTAGATCCCCCCGGAATCAGAAAGAAGACCAGGGTCAGCCAATCACTGGCCGAGGCAGAACGTCACTTTGGCCAGTCATTTGCTGAGCTGCATTTTGACACATCAACCCCTGGCAACCAGGAATATGATTACACTAGAGGTCGGAATACCGGAAGTATCTGGGCAACAACAGGAGGTAAGTTGGATTTTTTTCTTTTTAAATGCCAACAGCCTAGGCAGGACTTATAAAAAAAAAAGTTCTATCCCAGAGAACTCCTTTAATAACCCCTGTTCATTATAAAAATGTGTGACTTTTTAAAATGTTATGCCACACTCACAAAGTGGATGGGACTTAGCATAATGTGGGGTGGGGAGCTTCACAGGAAGGGGGGGGGGGTGCTCTTCCACAAAAGCATGATTTGTAGAACATTATGCCCACAAGCAGGCATACATTTTATCTGAAGTCTGGATTTCAGTCAGAGGTATTAAAGGGGTACTCCACCTCTAGACATAATATCTATTGTCTAATCTTATCATTTTATCCTTTGGATAGGGGATAACATGTCTGATTGCGGAGGTCTGGCCTCTTGTGCAGCCCCGGCGTTCTGAACATTATGTTCAGAATGCTTGGTGCGGGCGGCCGTGGTTGTGATGTCACAACACGCCCCCTTGTGACATCATGTCACGCCCCCTCCATTTATGTCTATGGGAGGGGGCATGACAGCTGCCACGCCCTCTCATGATGTCACGTCACACCCCCTCCATTCATGCTATGGGAGGGGGCGTGGCGTGACATCATGAGAGGGCACAACCACCCGCACCTCACATAATGTTCAGAACGCCGGGAGGCCAGCGCCCCCGCAATCAAACATCTTATCCCCTAGATACTTGTAGGTGTTAGTTTAGCCCGATTTATTAAGACTAAAGTGTGAAACTTACTTTTGAGAACGTTGGAAGTAGGTGTAAGTGTTTAGAACACATAAAACATTTTGCATCATATGCCGTGTGCATCATTTTCTTGGCACAATTTACAACAGAATTCTGGCACATTTTCCCATACAGCATTGCACCTGACAAACTGTTAGCAGTATTAATATAGGAAAGGCCTTTTATTCATTCTCTGCATAATATATGATGTGTGATGTTATTTCTGTTAGTAGTTTTTAGTCTCAATGGGGGACATTTATCAATGTTGGTGTGAGGTAGTATAGATTTTACTCCTGTTTGCTTGTTGTGGTTTTTTTTCAGTTTCTTAAAATTTAACTAAATTTACATAAATGGTGCACAAATATAGAAACAAGTGAGCTGCAAAGCTAGGTTTAAGCTTTGTGCTCTGGCATCTGACACATTTGTACATGTCCTATTAGGTGGTGTAGATTTGCACAAAAAAAGTAGGCTTTGCCCCGCCCAAAAAAAAAAAAAAAACCTTCTAAATTTAGTCTGTGCAAATAATAATATACAGCTCCACTGCAAAAAGTGGTGTACAGTGCTCCAAACAGTAGACAACTTTGAAAGATGTTCTACCAAAAATTGTGCAAAAACATTGTGCAAAAAATTCAACTGTGCAAAGTTTGCAGGGACATTTAGAACATTAAAGTGGTGTAAAACCAATGATAAATGTCCCCTATATGTAATCTGTGAATGGTGTAGAGATCAACTTAACTAGTTGTTTATAGGATAAAGAGTGGTAACTATAGAGCCCTATAACAAAACTTTAACAGCAAGTAAAAATAAGAACAGCTTACAGTATATGGATCTGTACTTATATATAATATATGTGTAGCCTTTGGATCTTTTCCCTTTTCCTTGGTATCCAGGTGACCTACAAAACATTGTCCATGGTTCCATCCATCATGCACTGTGATTCCTAACTGCACCTAGACCTTGTGTAGACTTGGCTCTTAAGCCACTGCTAGCAACTGTGTCTCCCGTCCCTTTCTAGTAACACCAATGCATAGAACTTTTAGGCTAGGTTCAAACTACAGAAATACTGTCTGCAATTCCACTTTGAAGACATAAATTATGGTTACTAAAATGTACATGCGAGTCAATGGGTTTTCCGTGCACCCATTCACACTTCTGCCTGAAGAATGGTGGTGCTCTTTCTTCAGGCAGATTTTTGCAGAAGAATCCTATTGACTTCCATATGATTCTCATTTGAAGGCGGATTTTTACCCAAAGCGGAATGGAGGCAAATGGAGCCTCAAAATAGGCTTTGAAGGCGGAAATTACTCTACCAAACTTTTGCGAGCAGACAGGCAGAATTTCAGTAGTGTGAACCTAGCCTTACTTTTAGGGAACCTCTAGTAATAATGCTGGCTTCTTCTTTCACCAAAAGTGATTGCCAGAATGATTTTTGTCATATACAAAAACATAGCAAACAAAATGCTCATACTCTCAACTACCGTATTTTCTGGTGTATAAGACGACTTTTCAACCCTGGAAACTGTTCCCAAAAGTCGGGGTGCATCTTATACGCCGGGTGTCCTCTTATATACCGGGTGCTTATATGCCGACTGCAGCACCTGCCCCGTTGCCCCCCTCCCCCAGATTAATTTCCCCCATCACATTCGGGACATCCCTTGGTCCTGAAAGATCTTTTCGGGGCACCACTGTAAGGTAGCACACGCAGGGATGTCATTAACGTCCCGTACGTGTGCCCATAGAAACAGCAAAGTGGAGCAGCGAGGACACGTGCATGGTAAGTTACCTGCAGCACGTCCTCTTTAGTGCTCCGACCTCCGGTCGTAGGAGCATTGGTCGGAGCACTGAAGTGGGGCAGTACACAGACATACAGCCTCCAGCCATACACTATATATGGCTGAAGGCTGTATGTCTGTGGGGGCCACTGCCTACCAAATGTGGGGGGAAATATACTGCCAACCTAATGTGGAGGGAACTATACTGCCAACCTAATGTGGAGGGAACTATACTGCCAACCTAATGTGGGGGGAACTATACTGCCAACCTAATGTGGGGGGAACTATACTACCAACCTAATGTGAGGGGAACTATACTGCCAACCTAATGTAGGGGAACTATACTGCCAACCTAATGTGGGGGGAACTATACTGCCAACCTAATGTGGGGGGAACTATACTGCCAACCTAATGTGGGGGGAACTATACTGCCAACCAAATGTGGGGGGAACTATACTGACAACCTAATGTGGGGAAACTATGCTGACAACCTAATGTGGGGGGGACTATACTGCCAGCCTAAAGTGGGGGAACTATACAGCCAACCTAATGTCGGGGAACTATACTGCCAACCTAATGTGGGGAACTATGCTGCCAACCTAATGTGGGGGAACTATCCTGCCAACCTAATGTGGGGGAACTATCCTGCCAACCTAATGTGGGGCAACTGTGCTGACAACCTAGTGTGGGGGAACTATACTGCCAACCTAAAGTGGGTGAACTATACTGACAACCAAATGTGGGGGAACTATGCTGACAACCTAATGTAGGGGAACTATACTGCCAACCTAGTGTGGGGCAACTGTGCTGACAACCTAGTGTGGGGGAACTTTACTGCCAACCTAATGTGAGGGAACTATGCTGCCAACCTAATGTGGGGGAACTATACTGCCAACCTAATGTGGGGGGAACTATACTGCCAACCTAATGTGGAGATAACTATGCTGACAACCTAATGTGGGGGAACTATGCTGACAACCTAATGTGGGGGTGACTATACTGCCAACCTAATGTGGGGCTACTGTGCTGACAACCTAGTGTGGGGGAACTATACTGCCAACCTAATGTGGGTAGTACATAGAGGGGGTCGTCTTATACATATATGGTACCTCTCTAGTATTCTTTACCCTTCAAGGTACCATTGAACTCTTTCTTCACCTTTGACATACAGCAGAATGTTGGGTGGGACACATTGCTGGCATTATCATTGAAGGTACCTTGACATACATTTACGGCAGAATGTTGGGTGGTGATGTGAAAAGTAGCAGATGTCCAGCTCACCCACAGTATCCCGCTGCATCTTGGACTGGTGCAGGGCAAACACCAAAAGGCAAAATGAGGTAAGAGGAAAATGTCCAGCGCTGATTAAGAAACTTAAGAATTTTGTTATAATAAAACCAACATCAGGACAAGAAAAAAATCATGTGACACGCTTGAAGTGTCTGTAACATCCTTAGTCATACAGTGGTCCCTCAACATACGATGGTAATTTGTTCCAAACGACCCATCGTATGTCGAATCCATCGTATGTTGAGGGATCCGTGCAATGTAAAGTATAGGAAGCTGGACTCACCTGTCCCCGTCGCTCGGGACCAGGTCCTCACCGCTCCCGATGCTGTCCCATGGGCTCCCGATGCTGTCCCGCTGCTCCGGTGTCTTCTTTGCGATCCTTCGGTGTCTTGCGCATCTTCTGCAGGGTCCGGGCCTCGCTTTCTGGTGACGTTATTACGCTGCTGCGCCGGCGCGGCATGCGTAGTGACGTAATAACGGCGCTGGAAAGCAAGGCCCGGACCCTGGAGAAGATGCGCAAGACACCGGAGGATCGCAAAGTGGACCCGGAGCAGCGGGAATAGGTAAGCGAACCTGCCAGGGATGCTTAAACTGCTATCCGACAGCAGCTTAAGCATTTTGCACTGTCGGATAGCAGTTAATGCGATGGCCCCGACATATAAAAGCATCGCATGTCGATGCTGACATCGACATGCGATGGCCTCTGAGAGGCCATCGTATGTCGATTTTATCATATGTCGGGGCCATCGTAGGTCGGGGGGTTACTGTAAATGTATGACTAACAGTGTTACAGACACTTGAAAGGTGTCACATACTTTTTTCCTTGTCCCGATTCCAGTTTTACTACAATAAAATTGTTAAAGGGGTACTCCCATGGAAAACTTTTTTTTTTTTAAATGAACTGGTGCCAGAAAGTTAAAAAGATTTGTAAATCACTTCTATAAAAAAATCGTAATCCTTCCAGTACTTTTTAGGGGCTGTATACTAAACCTAAATCCAAAAAAGAAATGCATTTCCTCTGATATCATGACCACAGTGCTCTCTGCTGTCCATTTTAGGAACTGTCCAGAGCAGGAGAAAATCCCCATAGCAAACATATGCTGCTTTGGACAGTTCCTAAAATGGACAGCAGAGGTCAGCAGAGAGCACTGTGGTCATGACATCAGAGGAAATGCATTTCTTTTTTGGATTTCTCTTTAGTATACAGCCCCTTAAAAGTACTGGAAGGATTAAGATTTTTTAATAGAAGTGATTTACAAATCTGTTTGACTTTCTGGCACCAGTTGATTTTAAAAAAAAAAGTTTTCCACGGGAGTACCCCTTTAATGTTGGGTGGGGAGTATGGAGGAGCAAGGCCCTATCTATAAACGGCAAGTGCTGGCTGTTTTATGTAGCTGACACCTACCTGAAATATCCTGGATAACTCAGGATCCAATTGTTTAACCCCATGAATGCCATGGTCAGTTAAAACTCTACAACATTTTGTCAGTGTTACAAAATTTTTACCAAGGTATTTTTACCAAGGTATTCTAATGCAATTGTGTGAAATATGCCTCACAACTCTGCACCAAAATCAACAATGAAATCTGTCTGGGTATGTATTTTTGGTGCAGATTTTAGGCCTGCTCCACTTCATTATTTTTTCACAATGTGTGGACATGGCCTATGGGGACCTTTGTAGATTCATTACATTACTCAGCATGGAAGTGTGTCCCTGCAGAAACTGCCTAAATGTTCTTGCCCATATCATATCATGAATGCTTCAATACATTACAACAAGTCATATAAAAAGAAGCCATACTGCCACGTGTATTAAACAACCAGGCTTACTTGCTTCTCTTCTAAACCCGTAGGGATGTCCAGATTTATTCTGCTGTGCCAGGTTTAATTTTTTAAAAGTAATATGCATAATGCATAACATTGCTGCAGTTAATTTAATTTCAGCCTTTTTTAATTTGCTGGTTCAATGCTTCACTGTTTTTTCAAGATGTTTTTTCTGTGTTCTTAGGAAATTAGCTGAAAAAAAATACTTAGAGGTACTGTAACAATGCTGTAGTATTTTCATTTTCCTGATATGAATGCACGCAATGGTTTCTTGTTATTTTATTTTGCCTAACAAAATTAACTCAAATCAGACAAGACTTTTTTAAAAGGTCAATTGGCCCTTTGCTAATATACTTGTATGCTAATGGCTTGTTTGATGTGAGCGGTGAGCACGAGAACGGTCATAGCTGAAATACTTTGCATTAAATCAAATTTAACTTGAATAGGAAAAAAATGCTTATAATGAGCTTTGTAAATGACGGAGTGCCCATTTATACTATTTCATCGCTGATTACAAAATGGATTTCTGATGCATCAAGCGGAGCAGTGCTGCCATATTTATTGGTCTCTGACCTGTGCAATGTGAAAGTTTTTTATTCTCATCTTCTTTGCTAATTTTTGAGAGGAGATAGGAAACCTACATGTATCTTGACAGTGTTATTTATCCGGCTCTGCCTATATCATGAATGGTAAATGCCAGTTTGAAATGCATGGAGAGCTAAATTTCAAGTGGCTTATTCACTGAAGGTTAATGTTAAGTTCTTACAACAAGCACTTTTTGAAAATGTCAGATTATAGATACTAGAGCTTGTAACATGAGGACTACATCTCAGTCATGGATATTTTGTTTCCTTCCTAGTGGTCACAGATTGTTAAGGGCCCCAGTAAATCAGTACTCCTTTAAAGGGAATTTGTTATGACATTTTTGCTTTCATAAGTCTAATCATAGGGACTCTGAGTAAAAAACGATGTTACTTCTCTTTGTAGCTGCCATAGGTCTCATATAATCACTGTTAAATACTGTGGAGTACTGTGCACATGTTCAGTAGTCCATGATGATTACTGGCAGGTGGGCAAGACGGGGCAGATGCTCAGGAATATCACGGACTACTGAGCATGCACTCAATAGTCTACAGTGTTTGCAGTGATAATATGAGATCTACGACAGCCATAGCATTTTGCTTAGGGACCCAGTCACCAGGCCTACGCTGCCCTCAGATAGGGTGACAGATTCTCTTTTTTATACACCTTAGTGGTCATCCAGGCTGGGCTGCATGAATCACTGGACCTTGACTTTCATCATTCTATACTCATCCTTAGTTCATTTGGCGATAAAGCTCTGATGATGAGTCTGATACTGATTTTAACAGCCTTCAAGAAATTGAATAAGCTTGGGGTGCGAGGGGATGCAAAACCTGCAGATATTTAATCCATTTTGGACTGATACAGCAGCTTTTCATCAGTATAACATAGTCATCATTTTCACGTTTAGACTAATGCAATATGGACGCAGTTTTTGGTCTATAATGTCCCTATGATGTTGTCCATTCAGGTTATTAGACCTGTATAAGTCTTGACTAAAACAGAGTTGATATACAGTCATTATTGTAATGATATGCCCAAAAGCATATCAAGTATTGATGAATGGGCATAATAATTCAAACATTTTCTAACCTACAGAGAGAAATCCTATTTGCACATTAAGATCAGGAGGTAAAACAGCTTATAAGGAATTTATTTTGCAATTTCAAACCAAACCAAACTATAAAACAGACATGTTAATAATTTCTGAAAGCGCTCCAAAAAGCTGCCTGTGGAATAATGACATTTCTGCACAAGAAGGGTACATAGAACATGTTTATATAAGGAGGTTATACGAACGGAGAGGACTTATTCCTTTAGAAATACCTATTTGATGAGACCTTTCCTTGAGAGGACTGGCAGAGGCTTTGAGCTAAACCTTACATTATTGAACAGTATCTTCTTTCTTTCACTCCATTAATGTTTAATACTGACTGACACACAGGTTGAGGCATGAAAACGTGAATTCTTTGGGTGGTCTTCGGACTCTGACATTAAAATGTTCAAAACCACTCAGACCTAAGCACCAGGCAAGCTCAGTATCAGCTACATATTGACAATTTCCTGCTGCTACACTGCTTGTAGACCATGATAAAACTGAGACACACTGATAACTATACAGAGCTGAGAAGATCTGCAGCAGCTATGGATGAGGAGGATGTTATAAAGTCAGGCCTTCACTACCTATCTTTAGTATAATCAGGTTGTATTGAGATATTTATTTATCTTGTGGAACACATATCTATTCTATGTTGTGATGATTTATACAGGTTTTCTTAATAGTAGCCATAATTATTTTAGAACATTGCAATATATTGAAAGTGTTTTAATCTATATATATATATATATATATATATATATATATATATATATATATATAGGCAAACCATTTATTTGCATTTTAGTTCTCCTTATGCAAAGAGACAATTTAGTTCTCCTTATGCAAAGAGACAATTTCTGAACTGATCTTGCAAACTATGGACAAGCATAGCTTTGGGCCGCCTTTGGAAAACTTCCATCCTGTGTGGGGAATTAACACAGTATTGAGTCATCATGCCTACAATTTCCTACACTTCAGAGACAATAGAGGCATTTGCATGTGAAAAGTACAGATAATAGAAGACTAAAAAAAAAAAAAGAAACTATTGCACACCAAAATATATTTGTAACACTAACGTTTCAGAAGACAGGACTTCCGGTGGATGTGGATCCGCTGGACCTGTGTGGCAGATGACTCAGACCGTACCAGGGAGCAGAGTCTAAGGTAAATACTCCTGGCACGGCTCAACCACACAGGCGGCTGAGGAGATGCGAGGCACAGGAGGGATAAGGCAGCTCATAGTCAGGATTGCAGAAGGTCAAGGCAGGTGGCACAGTGGCATAGTCAGGACGTAGCAGGAGGTCAGTAGGCAGGCAGCAGAGGAGCAAGGTCAAGTCACAAGGCAAAGGGTCAGATACACAGCAAGACAATGCACAGGAATGCTTTCTCTCACGCACAAGGCAACAAAGATCCGGCAGGGAAGTAAGGAGGGTGGAGGAATTTATCAATGATCCACAGGTGAATTACACTAATGAGCACACTGGCCCTTTAAATCTTAAAGCTCCGACACACACTCACCCTAGGGGATGGGGACACGCACGCTGGAACATAGAGGCAGAGGCGGGAGCAGGAGAAGCACCAGGTGAGTGACGGACTGGGGCTCGCATGCGGGTGCTTACCACAATGCGAGTCACAGCCTTGCCGGCAGCAGCAGGTAATGGGACCATGCTATCATGGCAAGCGTGTGCGTCCGGAGCGCATAACGTAACAATATTTCTACAGGTGTATGTCACCCATGGCAGCCAAACTGATAAATAAAGGAGACCAAGAAGTATAGGTAGAAGAATTACCTACAAGAATTGTAATGCTAAAATTAAAATATGTTGCAAAGATGTTTGTTTTTGATGCTGGATTACTTTAAAGGGGTACTCCCATAGAGGAATAAACCCATAGCCCATCATTTACTTTTCACCAACCTATGTATTTGTCTAAATATCATTCCTTAGCTTTATAGAGCAGTTTCCCTATTTCAGCTGTCACTTACTTGCAGGGAGTGAGAGAAAGACGTCATATTCAGATCCTGCTTGTCTTTGTGTAAACCCCTCAATGAGACTAGCCCCTACCTTCCTGGAAGACAAACACCATGTGACATCTGTCTTTACAACCACACCTCCCCTCCCCCTCCCTGTGTGAGGATCTTGTAGGCAGAGAAGCCCAGCGTCTTCTCAGCACATTGCACTGGTCTTTTCCTGCTGTAGATGTAATCACTTACAGTTGCCATTCATAGCACAGCATGATTTATTTCCGGGGGGGGGATATAGTTTAAAAGAAAAGACATGCAGTGTGTAAGGCTGACTGTTCACAACAACACAGCATGCACACAGATAGTAAAAGCAATTTGTTTCCAGCCATTACACAGTGCCGCACTGACTGTTGGGTGTTGTTGTCCGGGCTTCAAGCAAGGAAAAATAATATTTAGGAGACAACAGGGGCCACAGGAGCTGGCAAAATCACATGGACAACTACCAGGGACACAGAACAGGCATTGTTGTGGCTTTGGGGACATTTTTATTTTTTCGTAACTTCCCCGGGATACCCTTTTAACCCTATTTGCTTTCATAGGAAAACAGCTTTTAAGGAGTAGTCCCAAATTAGAAAAAAATATATTTTTTCTGTTGTAGAAACTGCTGCATGTCTATTACTGTGCTGTATATGGTATTGCGGGTTAGTCAAATACATTTGATCTGGAATTACCCACAGCCCAATGACATAAGTGTTACTGTTTCTAGAGAAGATGCAAATGTGACATGAAGGCAGTTGTGTGATAAAATGTATTGATCATCTTTTTATCATTGGGAGATAATATTATTATGATAGAAGTCAGCCCATTGTAGCTCTCAATTTTTGTAAAAAACAGACTCAAGGACACAACTAAAGGTCAAAAAGTGTGAATACAAAAGCTTTTGCTTTGGATTTTTTTTCTATTGATATTTTTCCTATATTTATGTATGCATGCATTTGTAAATTTAGTAATATCTGCTTATCTGTAGATTTCAGTGTGACAGTGCGAGGTTCCTACCCCTGGGAGTTTATACCGACAATTATAAAACCACAACTTCACACAGCCACATCCCTACCATATGCCATTTCAATGATACATTCTATATGTACAGCATAAAAGTACAGTAGCAAATCATCTTCCTAAGTTTTTTATTTGAGTGGCACAAGGGTTAAAAAGAAATATGTTTGTTCATACTGCAAACATATGTATTGAGTTTACAGTGTGTGTTCTTCTTTAGTATGTTCTTCTATTTACATATAATCGTCTCCCAGGGGGCAAGACAGGCCTTGGCTATGTAACCGTCAACTGCTGTGTTTTTCCATTATTTAATAATCCTCAAATAAGAGTTATTAAAAATCATTTCTGGTTCTCAAAAATCAAATAACTGTGTTCTGCACTTAAGGTGATTCTCATGAACACAGAAGGTCATGTTGCAATACACTGCAGTATGACTTCATGAATAATTTCAGATGTAATTGCACATTAATCTTGGAATTAAGATTGAATCTAGGGGGACACATATCTGTAAATAGCAGTTTGCTTTATTTCAGATAGGAAGACGCAGTGATGTTTTAATAATTAAGGAGTCTATTCACTTGTACTTTATTCTATTCCTCCAGCAGGATTCCTTAGCGATTAGTTCCAATATGAGCTACAAAACAGCAGTATTAATTTTGTTTCCAAATACCTACAAGTGCACTTCATGTCATATGAATAATATTCATGCTTGTTTAATATTCCTAAGGACGCTTGGAAAAAATCTCTTTCATGAATGTAATGGAATATGTGTTTGTCATTTATTGACAATGAAAGACACTTTCCATTGTGCAAAGATCTATTTGCTTCTCTGTTTCTCCTAGAAGTTTTGCCACATATCTGTCAATGAATACTGCAAAAGTTGGAACAGTACAATTGAAGCCTTGTTCCACTGGTGTTTTATATATATACCACACAGCACGTTCACACAGTTTTTTCAATGTGCTGCCCCCCACCTACTGGATTTCATTGTCCTGTATGTACTCTGCTGACGGCTTATCTACTGCGCTAAATGAGCATGTTATCTTGTCAGGGTGAAAAGAATATTAGCATTGTAGATGTGTCCACTAACAATGTGAATTACACTTGAAACAAATGTACTCGGAATCCAAACTAAGTGTCTCCTTCATAGCATTGACTTGTGACTATAATACGAGTAGCATACTTAAAGGGCTAATAAGTATGAAATGAAGAATGTGTCTAATCTAGAGGCCCAAATAATAAGCAAGTATATAAATGCCAATCCCTTAGGGGCTTACCACAACAAAATGGATAAAAAAAAAAAAATACTTGGAAAGTCAAACAGTTACTTACTGATCTTCTTGTCTGTCATTTTTAAAAGGATCAAAGTGATATATTTCTGTGTATATAATCTTAGCCCATAATAAAAAGAACATTTCTTGACCCATCCTGTGCTGCTAACCATCTATAATCTCTAATCTCCCCTCCATCTCTAGACCCCTGGATTGCTTGGTCTACTGTTATCTGTACACTAACTCTCTTTTTTACACCTCACAATCTGGTATCCGCCCTTTGCACGTTACGTTCACTGCCCATACCAAAGTCTTAAATGATTTCCTGCTGGCTTAACGCAATGACAACTACTCTCTATCGATTCTCCTCTCTCTGCAGCACGTAAGCTGCACTTTTTGGCCTTAAGAATACTGCTCTCAGTTTTCTCCTACCTTTTGAATTGCTCATTCATTGTTCATCATTTATTGGCACTACTTATTTTCCTCATCCCCTTGCTGTTGGATTCCCTTGTGGTTCAGATCCTATTCTCTTTTCCTTTGCATTATTGGAAATTCTGTTAGCAGATTCTCAGTCCCATCTTAATGCTGATGACACCCAGCTATAGCTTCTCGTGACTTTACCTCTGTACAACTGCACAACAACCGTGATTTTCTGATCTATTCTGAAAACAGCAGCTAGACTTATCTTTCTGTCCAACTACTATACTGACATCTCTACCCTGTTTAAGTCGCTGTTCTGGTTGCCCATTTACTATAAACTCTTCCCTCTAATCAACAAAGCTATCCTTTACATTGCAGCTCGCTACATCTCCTCCCTCACCACCCTATCATGTGCTGCATTTTGCCAACAAGTTAAGAAGGCACTCTTTTTCACAAACTTTCCATACATCAATAGTACAAGCAAAAATAAGAAACATAAATGTATCTCCTCAGAAAAGAATTAGTCTTTCTCCACTTATCAGGCTCCTTTACTGCTACACATATAAACTCACGGTTCACTCTGTAACACTGCTGAAGTCTATCTGGAGTCCAGTCACCTCAATAAAGTATCAGGTTCAAAGACTTTAGAGAATGGAGGGGGGGGAAATGGAAAGGAGGGGGCAGTGGCTGGAGATCTCGGACAGGAGAACTGCTCTATAATATCTTCTGAAAGTGTGCTATAGAGATATGGGGGAGCAGGATCGTCTCTTCTGTGTGTGCAGTGTATGAGAACAGTGTATAGGTTCCACCAACCAGCTCATGTACAATAGAAGAACAGAAAATCAAATCTTGTGAGAATTGTCATATGCTAATTGTACAGTGTAATGGCCAGAAATAGTGCTACTCTATATGTACTGTACACACATAATAGTTCATTCAAAAAAGTTACCTGAAATTACAAGTGCGTTTTAAGACTCACAAAATTTCCAGAATCTGAATATTACCCTCCTGTCTCTGCCTTTTTTGTGCTCTTCCAGTTTTTTAGAATGTGGTATCCTAAGACAAGCGGACTCATTTCCAACATCTTTAGTTTTAAGTGTGCCCTGAAGACACATCTTTTAAGGCAGACCTTAATCTCTCCTTACCCCAGCTATCCTCTCTTTATCACCCCCTTTTCCTTTTACAGTATTCCCCAGAACCTTATTCCTTCATACTTACACTTCGCATCTGTACATACACAGGTACTCGCTTGATGACTGGCTTATGCAGCTTTATTTATTTTACCTTTTTTTTCTTCCCTTTAATAAAAAATGGCTGGACCATTGTACAAAGCAAGAATTCCTCCCTCATGTATCACTCCTATTCCCTCTTTGCCTGATCTGTTACTCTGTAATGCATGATTTAATCTCTATGTGTACCCCTATGCTTTTGCTAAATATCTTGGTGTTATGCAATTTTATGTATTTATTTGTCTGGAGATCCTGTAGCCTGGTGGTTATATTACCTCTATCACCAGGTCTTCTACTGAGCAACAACACCAGACTGTATGACTACATGGAAGTCGTGCATGTGACCCACATTTATTATTTAAAGGGGTTTTCTGGGTTAAAATTATTGATGGCCTATCCACAAGATCAGCTGAAGAAGTAGGCTCAGTTCACTGTGTTATTGTGGTGGGGCTGTGAACAGGATCTGAGCTGCAGTAACCAGGCTCGGCCACTACACAGTCAGTGGAGCCAACTGTGGGAATGTCAACATTCTGATCGCTGATCAGCGATTGATGGCATATCCACAGAATACTCCATCAATCATATTTTCCCAGAAAACCCCTTTAAATTAACCAGTACTGTGGATGTTAGGTAGATGTCAGTCTTCTCTACTTTTGTCAACATGTGAGGCGCATGCAATCATATTCCTCTGTGAAAACTCACTTTTTATATATAAGTAATAGATAATAACTGATATGAACACATTTACTATGAACTCTCATACAATGTTACTTGCAATAGCAACAACCTGCACAAGCTCTTCCAGCTTCAAAAAAATCATAGACACATCTTTTTTTTTTTTCATGGACTCCCAAAAAAAAGTCCTCTATTTTAGCAACTGTGCAGTTGTTTACAAATGCTTGGCAACCCTGGTTTGTTTTATTTTAAAGAAAATAGATATACATATTTACCTAGAAGTATGCCGATTTTTACGTTTGGAACACTGCAGGCTTCTTGCTGGGTAGCCAGAGCACTTTAAAATCATCCATGTATCACAAGCCATGGAAACATCCCTTCATTCCATCTCTTAAGCGGACAAATCATTTGGGAATACAAAAAAAGGACTATATTATTTGTCTTGAATATGTTTTTCATAAAAGATGAGGGATAGCGGGAATACAAGGATGCTTTCCATTCTCCTGTACATAGAACACTTAATATTATCCTATGAAGGCGCTCTATTCTAACAGAATATAAATCATCTTGTATATTGAGACACAATTTTCCCCACAAATCAAACATCGTCAGAGCTGTAGACTTGTTTTGCCAATGTAATATTTCTGAAACCCCTGAAATAAATAAGGAATAAATGAGAGACAAATTGCATTCTAATATATAATTTCCTTACACTTACTGTGCGTGGTTGACTAGAAGAGTAATAAACTACAACAAATGGGAGACAAGACACCAGCCTTTTCTGCACAGAGTGCAGTGAGGCTGCAAAAACAGAAATAGGTTTTTCATTCCTCATGGGGATTAGGTTCTGTCTCACTATGCAGCCTGTTCAGAAAGCAGCAGCTGCAAATTTCCCTGCAGCTTCATCAACCAGCAAAACAAACATGTAGAGAAGAGACATGATGCACGGCGACCACATTGTCACTCGCAGGGCTATCTGCTCTCAATGCTTTCCATTGGTGTGATTTTCCAACATTAAGAACCGGCTCAGGAATGTATGAAAAGCTAAAGCGTAACCATCAGTTTTCCTACAGCCATGTCTATCCTTACTGACAGAACCCCCGTGATTAGTAATAAATGTCCAAATACAGAAATCCAATTGTTATTATTATTTGCTTTCTAAATACAAAATTAGGAACTTTTTTGTCTAGTACAATTTCATTACTGTATAGTCTGCGAAACTCCTGTACATAGCGAGCTGTGCTGCACTGGCCTTCATTTACTAAGAGTGTCGGTTTGTGTTTGACTTTTGCTTTTCCAACCTTTTTTTTTCTTGGCCTGTCACACTTTTCCCAATCTTCTTAGTCGCAGGGAAAAAATCTGTCTCACAGTAATTTCTGTTGCATGATAAAATCTGGTGCATGCAGATATTATATCTTTTAATATATATATATATATATATATATATATATATATATATATATATTTTTTTTTTTTTTTTTTTTTTTTTTTTATACATATATGTATAGGCACACATATAGGTAGATGTATTAAAATGAACATATATATATATATATATATATAGATTTTTTTTTTCCTCTTTTTGATTCACTATTAGTACTGAAACAATAGGGGGGAATGTGTTGGAAAGACTGTGAAAATAAAGCTAAAACTTTGTTTAAAAAAATTAATTGTGCAAAAAAATAAAACAGAACCGCTTGAAAAAGTTGAGACAGGCAAAGGAGCCATAGAATTTACTCCACTTTCTGAAACTTTATACATGCTTTAACCCCTTAAGGACTGAGGGCTTAGGGGTACCTCCTCCTCCTATATACATGCTTTAACCCCTTAAGGGCTCAGGGTGTATGGGTACTACCTCCTCCTATCACCTGCCATTGCTCGGTTAGGACTAATCGACCAATGGCAGTTGGGGGCTGGGGGGGTTAAAGTTGACATCACCGCTCTGCCCTGACATCCAGGGGCGGGCAGAGCGGTGATGTCAACTTAAACCCCCTGCCCCCAACTGCCATTTGCCGGTTAGTCCTAACCGACCAATGGCAGGTGATGGGAGGAGGAAGTACCCAGATGGCGGCGGTTATCAGAGTCCACTAGGAGGAGGCAGCGGCGTGATCGGCGATCGGGGCGTCCAGCATAATGCAATTTCTTCTGAGTACGGAAATACCCATTGAGTTGACGTAAAATGCTCTGCGGGTGCACAACAAGGCTCAGGCTCAAGGTCAGAGTGCCATGTACATTTGAGGTGATTTGAACAGTGGTTCTGACATAAACGCACAAGAAAAAAAACACCCATATGTGACCACATTTTGGAAACAACACCCCTCACAGAACGCAACAAGGGGTATAGTGAGACTTAACACCCCACAGGTGTTTGAAGAATTTTCATTAAAGTTGGAAGTGAAAAATTTTATTTTTTTAACAAAAATGCTGGTGTTATCCCAAATTTTTCATTTTCACATGGGGTAATAGTAAAAAAAAATTGTAACCCCATTTCTTCTGAGTATGGAAATGCCAAATATGTGGATGTTAAGTGCCCTGCGGGAGAACTACAAAGATCAGAATAGAAGGAGCTCCACTGGGCTTTTGGAGAGATAATGTGTCTGGAATTAAAGGTGTGTTTACAAAGCCCCCCGTGGTGCCAGAACAGTGCCCCCCCCCCCACATGTGACCCCATTTTGGAAACTGCACCCCTTAAGGAATGTAATAAGGGGTACCGTGAGCTTTTACACCCCACAGGTGTCTGACAGATTTTTTGAACAGTGGTCTGTGAAAATGAAAAATTTAATTTTTCATTTGTACAGTCCACTGTTCCAAAGATCTGTCAAACGCCAGTGGGGTGTAAATACTCACTGCACCCCTTATTAAATTCTGTGAGGGGTGTAGTTTCTAAAATGGTGTCACATGTGGGGGGTTTCTGCTGTTATGGCACCATTAGAGGTTTGTAAATGCACATGGCCCCTGACTTCAATTTCAGCAAAATTCTCCCTCCAAAAGTCCAATGGCACACCTTCTGTTCTGAGACCTGTAGTGCGCCAGCAGAGTACTAAACGACCACATATGGGGTGTTTTCTTAATTGGGAGAAATTAGGCTTCATTTTAGTGTTAAAAAAATCACATTTTCCATTTTCGCGTCCAACTTCAACGCAAAGTCGTCAAAAACCTATAAGGTGTTGAGGCTCACTATACTCCTTGTTACTTCCTTGAGGGGTGTAGTTTCCAAAATAGTATGCCAAGTGGGGGTTATTTTGCTGTTCTGGCCCCATGGGGGATTCATAAATGCAACATGGCCCCCAAAAACCATGACAGCAAAATTTGTTTCTCTTTCCCTCTTGAGCCATGTCGTGAGCCCGCAGAGCACTTAATGTCAACATATGAGGTACTTCCATACTTGAGAGGAATTGGGCTACCATTTTTTTTCAGGAGGGGGGGGGGAGGGCTTTTTCTCCTTAGAACACTTTTAAAAATGAAAAAAATGGGGCTACAAGAGCATGTTAGTGTGAAAAATGCAGATTTAATTTTTCTCCTCCACTTTGCTTCTATTCTTGTGAAACACCTAAAGGGTTAACAAACTTTCTGAATGTCATTTTGAATATGTCGTATATCTCAATTTTTCCAAAGCATTTGATACGGTTCCACATAAATGGTTGGTGAAATGAGAAGGATTGGGCTGTGGGATGTGTTAGTGTGTAAGTAACTGGCTCAATGATAGGAAACAGACGGTGGTAATTAATGGTACTTATTCTGATTGGGTAACTGTTACTAGGGGGGTACCACAGGGGTCTGTATTGGGTCTTGTCCTATTTAATATATTCATTAATGACCTTGTAGAGGGGTTAAATAGTAAAGTAGCAATCTTTGCAGATAATACTAAACTCTGTAAAGCGGTAAACACAATAGATCTGGATAGGTTGGAGGCTTGGGCTCGAAAGTGGCAGATGAGGTTCAGCACTGATAAATGTAAGGTAATGCACATGGGGAGGAAAAAAACGGACTGGGATTATGTATTAAATGGGAGCACACTTGGGACGACTGACGTGGAAAAGGACTTGCGAGTTTTAGTTAATAGTAAATTTAGCTGTAGTGACCAGTCTCGGGCAGCTGCTGCCAAGGCAAATAAAATCATGGGGTGCATCAATAGGGGCATAGATGCCCACGACAAGGAAATAATTCTACCATTGTACAAATGACTAGTCAGACCACACATAGAATACTGTGTACAGTACTGGGCACCAGTGTACAAGAAAGATACAGTGGAGCTGGAGAGGGTTCAAAGACCAGGGTAGTACTGGAAATGGGAGGACTACAGTACCCAGAAAGATTATCAGAATTAGGGTTATTTAGTTTAGAAAAAAGAAGGCTTAGGGGAGACCTAATAACTATGCATAAATATATCAGGGGACAGTACAGAGATCTCTCCCATGATCTATTTATACCCAGGACTGTATCTATAACAAGGGGGCATCCTCTACGTCTAGAGGAAAGAAGGTTTCTACACCAGCACAGACGGGGGTTTTTTACTGTAAGAGCAGTGAGACTGTGGAATTCTCTCCCAGATGAGGTGGTCATGGGGAACTCTGTAAAAGAATTTAAAAGGGGTCTGGATGCATTTTTGGAGAATAATAACATCGCTGGTTATGTATACTAGATCTATAGGGACAGAAGGTTGATCCAGGGATTTATTCTGATGCCATATTTGGAGTCGGGAAGCAATTTTTACCTCTAGTATGAGGTTTTTTTTTTTTCCTTCCTCTGGATCAACTCAGTAGGGACTCATTAGTGATATAGGTTGAACTTGATGGACTCTGGTCTTTTTTCAACCTTATGAACTATGTTACTATGTTACTTTGAGGGGTCTAAAGTTAGAAAAGTGAAAATTTACCACTATGTTAAAGTAGAATATGTCAGGAAAAAACTATCTTGAAATCAGAATAAACAGTAAAAGCATCCCAGAGTTATTAATGCATAAAGGCAAAAATGCATAAATCCTTAAGGTGAAAAGGGGCTCAGTCCTTAAGGAGTTAAAGTGTAGGGTTTTCTTCCCAGAAAATCCGCATGATTTTGGGAGTGGTTTTCAGAAAAGATGAGTGATTTTGGATGAAATGTAGGGAACACACCCTTTTCCCGAAAACATCGCCAATTTTGTTGGGTTTTTCTGATTCTATCGGTTTTTTTCTGTTGCACGTTCCGTGTGACAGAATTTAGGCGCAAAACCCGACAAAAAGAGTCGGAAACCTGTTAGTAAATGGGGGCCACTATGTTCTTAAAAAGGCAGGGCAAATCAAACAGTCTGTTCCCTGTCCTAGTGCAGATTTGAAAATAGACATAGCAGAGGGGTATGGGGGGTATGGGGTGAATCTCAAATTGTGTATCAGTGTTAAGAGAGGGAAGATATCCAACAGCAAAAACTGCACAGAGTTTTATTATGCACCTTCCTATGAATCCAGCATTTATGGGGCTGTTGTCATATACAGGTGTTTCAGGACTTCTAGACCCCAGGGTACTGGACCAAAGAAGGTTATAAGAGGCTGATTAGTGGTTTCGCCTTGATGAATGATTGTAGAACGCAACACTAAACAGAGGTATTTAGTTCTTTCACATAAGTTCCGAACTCTGCACCCACATAGGAAGACTCACCATAAATCTTATAAGGGTAGGGCATTTTAGCAAATAAAACACCTTACAAAGACTTTTTTAGATAAGCAGATAAGAACCATTCAGCCTATCTCATCTGTCCTATATTCTGAATACTTTGAAGAGTCCCTGGCCTTATCTTATAGGAAGGATAGCCTTATGTCTATCTCATGCATCCTTTAACTCCTTCACTGTATTTGCAGCCACCACCTCTACGTGAAGACTATTCCATGCATCCATTTACTCTCCTCCTTTACTGTGTTTATTCCCTTTATATATTTAAAAGTCTCTATCATATCCCCTCTGTCTCGTCTTTCTTCCAAGCTATACACGTTAAGGTCCTTTAATCTTTCCTGGTAAGTTTAACCCCGCAATTCATCTTCCAGAAATCAGCACTAGAGAACCACACTGTGACAGTGTCAGTGCATTGCAACTCATGTTTCAGTGCGGACACCAATTACGCTGGAGGTTGCTCACGTATGTGGATTCTCTGACTTAAGAAAAGCCCTGAGACAAGAAAAACCTATTTTATGACTAGTTATGTGAAAAATCTTTAGTTATGCTCTGAAGTTATGTGAGTCAAATGTTACTGTAGTTCTTGTGAATTCACCTCAAGACAAATAGTATGGCATTTGTAAGTAGGAACAGGCCTTCAGCCTGTAAACATTGAAGAGGCTGCAGTGTTCCCATGAGCGCCACAGCTTCGTAAAACAGCCTATTGGCAGGATGCCCAGAGTCGTGCCCTCACAGATCTAATATTGATGATCTATCCTGAGGATAGGACATCAATTTTTAAAGGCTGGATAACCCCTTTAATGGACTATGTAGAGTCAGAAAGGCAAGAAAATCACATGTGTGGGGATATGACCATTTGGTTGCTGTACAGTTTCATTTTACATAAGGAAACCTTATCATGTTTGGCAGTAGCTTATTTTTTCAGTTTTATTGCATGTGTTTTGTGGTTATAGTGCCTGCACAAGGTTGCTTTCAGTTTTTATTTTTAATTCAGTAAAGCAAAGCTTAAACTTTAAATCTTGTGACTTCTCATTGCTAACCATGCCTCTAATGCAAAAAAAAAAAAATAAAAAAAAAAATATATATATATATATATATATATATATATTAATTTTTTTTTGTTCAATAGAAAAGAATGAATTTCTTTCTCACTAGAAACTGCTGTGATAGAAATTAAACCTGATCCCAAGCTGTGTGAGGGAAATCCCGAACCATAGCGATAAGAAGGTCACCTGCAATGACAAACACACGCTGGGCTGTAAATCTAAGGAGTGAGCAGCACTATGCTAGTGAAGAGAGAGGAACGGCACAATGAGTAAAATAGAGAATTGATGAAGCGTCTCTCAGCATTAATTGTCTGTGATGGTAGGCGCAATTTATCCGTTTACCTTCCAAATAGTTTGTGCGGTTTCTCTCTTTTCACTGTTAACACTTAGAAATAAAAATAACTATACTAGAAATATCTCAATTAGTTATATTTATTCCGTTGTAATAAAATGTGCAGCGATTATCATGATGTGCACAGTAAATGCCAAACAACATCAGGCATATTTATTACATACAGTAATAAAAGGCATCTTTCCATAGAGAATGGAAGACTTCAGCTTGTGAGGTCTGGGCATTCTCACCACTTTATCTGTGCATTAAATATAGTTATATATTTTTAATAACTGCAGGTGTGGTAAGTCAGCTAACCTCTGCGCCCGGCCAGTGCAAGGAATGGTGTGGATTCACCCATACGTAACAATACCATGGTATGACTAAGGTCCGGTGATCGGACCAAAATGCGTCACATTGTTTCCTGTCCTGTGTGTTGGATTATATTAATAAAGCCTGACGTTCACAAGAGAAGTGCCCTGCTAGAAGCCTTTGTTCTTTCTATTTTGGGCAACTGTTGGGCAAACATTCATTCAGCCAACAGATATCTCTACCAACCGCCCATAGATATGAATTATCTGCTTTGTGCCAAATACATTTAAGTGTTCTCTGTGGAGAGGGGTAAGCCGCAGGCAGACCCCTCTGGCGCCAGCTTATATGTTCCAGAATAGTGGGGTCAGGTGGTGAAATTCCAGCATGCCCAGCATTTCTCCCCACGGACATTGTCTGTTGGTGGAGACTCAGAAAGTCACTCATAGACAGTCTGACAAACCTGCCAAAGGCACCTTAACTTTGATACATGTCTGGTAACTGGATGTTTTGGTACTGTATTTTTTGAATTATTCAAGAACTTTGGCTTACCGTATATACTCGAGTATAAGCAGACCCGAATATAAGCCGAGGCCCCTAATTTTACCCCAAAAACCCAGGAAAAGTTATTGACTCGACTATGAGCCTAGGGTGGGAAATACATCATCCCCCCCATGAACTCATCCAGACCCCCCGTCATTATCCCCCCCTTCATCATCACCGCCTGTCAATCCCTTCATCAGTGGTCTTCAACCTGCAGACCTCCAGATGTTGCAAAACTACAACTCCCAGCATGCCCGGAAAGCCATCGGCTGTCCAGGCATGCTGGGAGTTGTAGTTTTGAAACCTCTGGAGGTCCGCAGGTTGAAGACCACTGCGGTCTTCGTCATCATCCCCCCCCTTCATCATCATCGCCTGTCAATCCCTTCATCAGTGGTCTTCAACCTGCAGACCTCCAGATGTTACAAAGCTACAACTCCCAGCATGCCCAAAGGGGGCCTCTTCTCCGCGCTCTAGGCCCGGACTAGTGATGTTGCCTTGATGACGACGCACAGGGACGTTGCGCATGAACGTCCCTGTGCGTTGTCGTCAAGGCAACGTCACTACTCCGGGGCCGGGCCCGAAGCGCGGAGAAGAGCCCCCCCCCGGTGAAAATGGACAGCCCGCAACGACTAACCATCCCCACCGGACGGTCCCTGCAGCATAGATGGCCCGGACCAGCTCACCCTAACTTCCCGCAGAGGGGAGGTGAGTACAAAACAAAAGGGGGGTGTGCTGGATGTTGACGAAGGCCGCAGTGGTCTTCAACCTGCGGACCTCCAGATGTTTCACAACTACAACACCCAGCATGCCCGGGCATGCTGGGAGTTGTAGTTTTGCAGCATCTGGAGGTCCGCAGGTTGAAGACTACTGATGCTGATGAAGGGCTTGACAGGCGGAGAGTTCACTCAAGTATAAGCCAAGGGGGGCGTTTTCAGCACAAAAAATTGTGCTGAAAAACTCGGCTTATACTCGAGTATATACAGTAATTTTAACATATTTATATACTTTGGAGACAAATCAAAGACAAAATAAAAACTAAACTATTCTTCAATAGAACTATAACAATTGTATTTGTTGCAGGCAGCAAAAGGAGATTAATAACTTTTTTATTTTCTAATGTGAAAAACTAGGTCCTCCTGAAAGAACCTGACTGCAGCAAAATGGCCCACTGTAGTCAGATAGTATGCTTATGGAAAATAAAATGTAACTATTGAAAACAAACAGCACAGATTGATAACTAGGCTTTACTAGGGGAAAAGTTTTAAACGACTTTATTTAAATACATTGAACAAGCTTGTTAGCACCCCCATGAACCCTTGCACCCAAGGCACAGGCCTCTTTCCACTTTTTTTCCTAGCTTTGCCCTTGCCCTTAGGTACTGAATCAAAATCCACACTTAATATAGCTCCAGACCAAGACCAGACAAACCTTTTAATGTGAAGGAGAACATTGATTGAGAATTATGTCTGGTGAGGTCTGGTTTATATGTAATACACTGTAATTGATGGAACACAGGCAGCTATAAAGATATGAGCTCTTCCTTCTCTGCAGACACTTGCAGATAGGCTGACTGAAGCCATGCTTGGGGTTCGGTGATCATTATGATGTTTTTTTCATGAATCAGCCTGTTGTTCCTGCGAGATGCAGAAAATACTGTTTTGCTGGCAATTCTTTCCACAAATAACAGCCAGCATACTTTTAAGGCTGACACAACTTATTTTTGGAGTGCTAACAACATTTATTGATTTTCAGTCATTCTTTTGTATCCAGATTCTCAAATAGACCTACATTTTACTTTATTTCTCTGGGACAGTGATTGGTGGAGATAAAGGGTCTACTTGTTCTCATCGCCTTGGCATACAGCTTGGCCTATGTTTCAGAAATAGAGACTTCAGCACATTTACCTTACTCAAGTGAGAACATTGATTGGTGAAACACAGATGGTCCTTTTCATACCCTGTCAAATAAGTAGAATCCAGTTCAAAATTGAGGTGAAATCCTCAGGTCAGGTTTTGTTTTCATTGCAGAGACACAAGTAATATCATGTATTTTTATCTGGTCTATTTCAGTTTCCTTGGATAACACTTGTGCATTTATTTCCCCTTTATGTAACCGCCACAAGATACTATCACTCTCTAAAGTTATTACTTGAAGTCTCTACAAAAGTCTCTACTGACTTTCCTTTCTGGTTTTTGTGTTTATTTTCCCAATGTTCTTTATTTTTTGCCATTCATGCATTTTTGATGTGGTTAGCTCAGTGGCATAAATAGAAGAAAGGTGGGCCAATAGCAAATATCGAAATAGGCCTCCTATTACAGTGTCTGATCCCCCCCCCCCCCCCCCAAGACAGAAAAATCTTATTTTCTTTTGCTTTACATGACCCATTGGTTAATGCCCCCATCCACCAATTTTTTAACAATACAGTTCCCAAGAGAGAGGAGTGCTGGGGCCCCACTTCAGTGGTATGCACATTCTTGGATTATGGGTATTTTCTCTATACTTCAAATGCTTTAATAATTTCTACATTAGATGAATTTAATTAGATCATGTCTACATTTCCTATGCTCAAAAGGAGCTAGAAATACGTTTTTGTTAGCCCCAATTCATGTTGTGCTTTCTTCACATCTTGCACCATTAGGCTATGGTCACACATTGTTTTTTTTTTTTTCAAGTGTACTTAAAAGGGTACTCCGCCCCTAGACATCTTATCTCCTATCCAAAGGATAGGGGATAAGATGTCAGATCGCTGGGGTCCTGCTGCTGGGGACCCCGGGGATCGCTGCTGCAGCACCCCGCTATCATTACTGCGCAGAGCGAGATTGCTCTGCATGTAATGACGGGCAATACAGGGGCCGAAGCATCGTTATGTCACGGCTCCGCCCCTCGTGACGTCACGGCACGCCCACATCAATACAAGTCTATGGGACGGGCGTGGCGGTCGTCATGCCCCCTGCCATAGACTTACATTAAGGGGACGGGCCGTGATGTCATGAGGGACGGAGCCATGATGTCACGCTGCTCAGGCCCCTGTATCGCCCGTCATTACGCACAGAGCGAACTCGCTCTGTGCAGTAAATATGGCGGGGTGCCGCAGTAGCAATCCCCGGGGTCCCCAGCAGCGGGACCAAGGCGATCTAACATCTTATCCCCTATCCTTTGGATAGGGGATAAGATGCCAGGGGGGAGTACCCCTTTAAGTTCACTTAATTACATGGCTGTAAAAATGTGTCCATGTTTTTACATATTTTTACGTTCCTCGGACTGTGTGTGCCTGTGTACAGCCTCTGTGCTATCAACTCTTTTGTGTATATATGTGGCCTATAGTCAATGCCAATTTAAAATTACAGAAGTCCTGGATATCAAAACTACTTCCCTTTAAAATTATCATTATAATTATTTATATATCACCCTTGGTTCCAGGCTTCTTTACATTTGATAATTGATCTACTAAATAGAATGTAAATAAGACATTTATACCTATACTATGAAACAGAATAGCCCACAATGTCTGAAAGTCTGCACAGCTTTTTTGTGTCCAGATAAAAATATCTATTTGCCATATAAAGGCCACTTGATACCAAGTGACTATGTGCTGCCAGTGTTAAAAAGGAATCACGGCCAGTTTGGCCTTACACTCATAAACACATGCATTTCAACCCATTTGTTTACAAAAATCACATATACATAATCTAGCAGGTCCTACTGAGATCTAAAAACCCTGTATCCATAATATGGAACACTGAGGCCATATTGAGTATAAAAAAAAACAATAACTAAGAACTGTTTGTTTTATTACGTAAGATGTAGGAAGAGGTGGCAAACCAATGACCCAAATGTGTCTTGATACATCACTTTAAAGGAATACATCTAACCTGGTCAGACAGCCCTGTTTGATGCCAGAGTGGATTTAGGGCACCTCACTGTACACTGTGCCCCATAAAAGTTCAGAAATGTTCATTGTTTTCTTTACTAAATGTCATCTGGGATACGCTACCTCAAAAGATCTATCTGGTTAATTAAAAATAAAATATTTTACTTTTGTTACCAAGTCTCCAGGTTGTTGGAAAAATGTAAGCTTCTGTGTTACCTACGTGAGCAATAACTGTTGCTACAGCAATGGTATAAATAATTAGGAGGCAGCAGTGAACGAGAACATAATGGATTTAATTTGAGTACTGCTAATCTTTCCTGGTTTTGCCCAAAACTATGTTGAATCAAGTGTTTTGTCAGCCAACACATTATTTCCCTTTCCTTTGCTATGGAAAATATTTGCTATTAAATTAAGAAAGCAAATCCTTTTCTTTTAGTCTAATCAATGTTCTGCATGCATTAATTACCACATAGTGATTAGCCAGAATAAAGAGACGGCCTATGTCTGCTTAACATTTGCATTACAACTTTTAGCAATGCCTTTGTGTCCACAACACATTAAAATAACATATGAATGGCTCAGCAAATGAACCCCTACTCTTTTAATGTTAGCTGTATATGCAGATCGAGATGTTTTTGAGAGCTTATCAGTTGCTAAGATACCGGCTTGTAACCCGGCAATAGGTAAGTGGTAGGATTACATTTTTGTCCTCTAGATTTTTATGTATTTTTTGCAAGATTTGGGAGCACACAACTATACAGGTGCCCGTCTCAGAAATCATTTTTTTTTATATTATAGTACTAAGGGTCACATCACTGCAGGAGATGAATAACTAGCCTATTCCATACTAAAGCTCATTTTGCTGCCTCATTCTTTTATTACCATCCTTAATACATTAAACCATCTTATGGTAGCCAAAAGTAGTATACATTGTTACTCTACCCCAAAAAAACAGGCTGCTCTAACAACTAAAGACCTCTTACACAGGCTGAATATTGTTCGAATTAATATTTATAGGAAATATGCTTCCGGATGTTAAAGGGGTTGTCCGGCCAAAGACATATTAACCCCCTATTCAAAGGATAGCGGATAAGATGTCTGATCGCGGGGGGCATGCTGTTGGGAACCCCCTGCGTCTCCAGTCTCGGAAAGCTCTTTGTTTCCAGGACAGGAGATGTGATGCAATTCCATGCCCCCTCCATTCATGTCTATGGGAGTGGGCGTGACGGCATGAGGGGACTGGCATTACATCACGTCTCCAGTCCTGGAAATAAAGAGCTTTCCGAGACTGTAGACGCAGCCATGCATAGAATGTGCTCTTTGGCCGGTTAACCCCTTTAAGAGGATGTGCAGTTGACAATGATGAGTGAAGGATCTCATGAACAATCCAGCCATCATTCACGTACCCTGCGTGAACATTGAGTAAGTCAAGTAAAGGCTCCTTAAACTAGTCAATCAGTGCTTACTTCATGCATTTGTCTGCCCATCTAAAAGGGCCCTAAGAATTGTTGCCTGCTAGTACTTATCTAAGAACAGTACGGCTCTGTTCACAGTAACCATGTTGCAGTGCCAGATGCTTTGCATGACACGTCACTGATGGACCCTACTGATTTACAATGAACTTTGTTGGATATCAAAAACAGTGATGTATTGATAAGAGAGCTTAATTCTTTAACAATAAGTACTGTAGTAATATTAAAAAGGCCTTACTATTCTTTGAATAATTAGAATGAGAATAAGTACTGTATAAGCAGTATGTATGGTAACCGTATTCTGGAATGATCAGGAAAGTAACTGACAACAAATAACATAGGCTCAGATATACTATAACAAATGTGCCACAATTCTGGCACAGTTTATCTTATATGACTTAGATCATGTTTATTATAAGTTTTACACCCTTTTTAGACACTATCTGCCAGGCCCAACAAAAGTGGAATGGCCCCAAGGGGTGTTTAGTTTTTGTAAAGAGTTGTGGCCTTAATATGCCAAAAAATGTGTTAATATTTTTAACACAATTCTGTTTAAAGGAAACCAACTAATAAATGGTCCAAAACTAAGGCTTCAGGTATGCCAGATCTATTAATCTGCCTGAGCCACTTTGATAAACCTGGCTGATCTAAATGGAGTCGAAGAGTAACTGTAGGAGCTCGATTTCACTAGGACCTTATAGCCTAAGGCGGCCCACAAGGCATCTTCCATATATGGTGAGACCACTGCTATAAATTGTATCTGATATTTTGGACCTTGTTTCATGGCTGACTCAGTTCAAACCAGTTCAAAAGTAGCCTGGATGCTTTTCTTGAAAAGTAAATTATTATTAGTATGGCACAATTAGCATCAGCTTCATAAGGTTTTTTTTTTTTTTTTGTTTTTTTTTTTTTGCTTTCCCCTGGGATCAGCACTTTAGGGTTATAGGTTGAACTTGATCGACTCTTGTCTTTTTTTCAACTTTTTCAACTATGTAACCTTGTAACAATTTTACTATATTACACGCTTTGGGATCCAGGGACAACAAACCATCCATCCCCTATTACTCTGTATATGTTTCAAAGGTTGATGTTGTAAATATTTTTTTTCTTTTCTACTTGTAAATCATTTATATCCTATTTTGTATTGTTAGACAATCAGCACCTGTTGGGTCCTGTTCTGTACTATCACTGCAAAATGACAGAAGATCCCCAATGTGCCGTCACCATACAATATGAACTGTTTAAAATAAAACCTTTATTGCATATGATAAGTACTGAAAAACAAAGATATAACATCATAAGTGTTACGCCGAGCGCTCCGGGTCCCCGTTCCTCCCCGGAGCGCTCGCCTCATCCTTGTTGCTGCAGCGCCCCGGTCAGATCCACTGACCGGGTGCGCTGCGGTTCCGCCTCCAGCCGGGATGCGATTCGCGATGCGGGTGGCGCCCGCTCGCGATGCGCACCCCGGTCCCCGTACCTGACTCGCTCTCCGTCGGCCCTGTCCCGGCGCGCGCGGCCCCGTTCCCTAGGGCGCGCGCGCGCCGGGTCTCTGCGATTTAAAGGGCCAATGATGGTGCCTGGCCCAATCTTCCCTATTACCAATTAGTGTGATCACCTGTGCACTTCCCTATATCTAGTCTCCTCCCTTGCACTCCCTTGCCGGATCTTGTTGCCTTAGTGCCTAGTGAAAGCGTTCCCTTGTCTGTTCCTAGCCCGTGTTCCTGACCTCCTGCCGTTGCCCCTGACTACGATCCTTGCTGCCTGCCTCGACCTTCTGCTACGTCCGACCTTGCTTCTGCCTACTCCCTTGTACCTCGCCTATCTTCAGCATCTTCAGCAGCCAGAGAGGTGAGCCGTTGCTAGTGGATACGACCTGGTCACTACCGCCGCAGCAAGACCATCCCGCTTTGCGGCGGGCTCTGGTGAAAACCTGTAGTGGCTTAGAACCGGTCCACTAGCGCGGTCCTCGCCATCCCTCTCTGGCACAGAGGATCCACTACCTGCCAGCCGGCATCGTGACAGTAGATCCGGCCATGGATCCCGCTGAAGTTCCTCTGCCAGTTGTCGCTGACCTCACCACGGTGGCCGCCCAGCAAGCCCGACAGATCGCCCTTCTAACCCGTCAGCTGTCGGAAATGTCCACCATTTCGCACCAACTTCAGTCGCAACTTCTCCAGCAATCTTCTCCTCCGCCAGCTCCTGCACCTCCTCCGCAGCGAGTGGCCACTCCTAGCCTCCGCCTGTCCTTGCCGGACAAATTTAATGGGGACTCTAAGTATTGCCGTGGCTTTCTTTCGCAATGTTCCCAGCACTTGGAGATGATGTCGGACCAGTTTCCTACTGAAAGGTCTAAGGTGGCTTTCGTGTTCTGCCTTCTGTCTGGAAAAGCCCTGTCATGGGCCGCACCGCTCTGGGACCGCAATGACCCCGTCACTGCCTCTGTACACTCCTTCTTCTCGGAAATTCGAAGTGTCTTTGAGGAACCTGCCCGAGCTTCTTCAGCCGAGATTGCCCTGCTGAACCTGGCCCAGGGTGTTTCTTCCGTTGGCGAGTACGCCATTCAGTTCCGTGCTCTTGCTTACGAGTTGTCCTGGAATAGTGAGATTCTCTGCGCGACCTTTAAAAAAGGCCTATCCAGCAACATTAAAGATGTTCTGGCCGCACGAGAGACTCCTGCTGACCTACATGAACTCATTCATCTAGCCACTCGCATTGACATGCGTTCTTCCGGATGGCGTCTGGAGCTCCGCCTGGATATGGACTTTGTTCGCACGAAGCGTTTTTTCTCTCTGGCTCCTCTCTCCTCTGGTCCTCTGCAATCTGTTCCTGTGCTTCCCGCCGCGGAGGCTATGCAGGTTGACCGGTCTCGCTTGACACCTCAAGAGAGGACACGACGCCGCATGGAGAATCTTTGCCTGTACTATGCCGGTACCGAACACTTCCTGAAGGATTGTCCTATCCGTCCTCCCCGCCTGGAAAGACGTACGCTGACTCCGCACAAAGGTGACACAGTTCTTGATGTCAACTCTGCTTCTCCACGCCTTACTGTGCCTGTGCGGATATCTGCCTCTACCTTCTCCTTCTCTACTATGCTCTTCTTGGATTCCGGATCTGCAGGAAAATTTTTTTTGGCCTCTCTTATCAACAGGTTCTACATTCCTGTGACCAGTCTCGCCAGACCCCTCTACATCTATTGTTTTTACAATAAAAGATTGGACTGTCTCGTGCGTTTTCACACAGAACCCCTCCTAATGTGCATCGGACCTCATCACGGAAAAATTGAGTTTTTTTTCCTCCTGTTCTTTGGCCCCAAGAAGAGGGGGAGACCCAAGGGGGGGGGTACTGTTACGCCGAGCGCTCCGGGTCCCCGTTCCTCCCCGGAGCGCTCGCCTCATCCTTGTTGCTGCAGCGCCCCGGTCAGATCCACTGACCGGGTGCGCTGCGGTTCCGCCTCCAGCCGGGATGCGATTCGCGATGCGGGTGGCGCCCGCTCGCGATGCGCACCCCGGTCCCCGTACCTGACTCGCTCTCCGTCGGCCCTGTCCCGGCGCGCGCGGCCCCGCTCCCTAGGGCGCGCGCGCGCCGGGTCTCTGCGATTTAAAGGGCCAGTGCACCAATGATGGTGCCTGGCCCAATCTTCCCTATTACCAATTAGTGTGATCACCTGTGCACTTCCCTATATCTAGTCTCCTCCCTTGCACTCCCTTGCCGGATCTTGTTGCCTTAGTGCCTAGTGAAAGCGTTCCCTTGTCTGTTCCTAGCCCGTGTTCCTGACCTCCTGCCGTTGCCCCTGACTACGATCCTTGCTGCCTGCCTCGACCTTCTGCTACGTCCGACCTTGCTTCTGCCTACTCCCTTGTACCTCGCCTATCTTCAGCATCTTCAGCAGCCAGAGAGGTGAGCCGTTGCTAGTGGATACGACCTGGTCACTACCGCCGCAGCAAGACCATCCCGCTTTGCGGCGGGCTCTGGTGAAAACCTGTAGTGGCTTAGAACCGGTCCACTAGCGCGGTCCTCGCCATCCCTCTCTGGCACAGAGGATCCACTACCTGCCAGCCGGCATCGTGACAATAAGTTATGAGGCAGCAGAACATCACACTCCAATATGAAGTGGATTGCATCTGAGCCCTATGAGACACATATGTGTCCGAAGCACTTAATAAATAGGTTAAACTATTTGTTATGATTTGATGGTTCTGTATTAAACTCAGAGCTTTTACATTATAAAAATGTTACATTTAGTGTAGTGAACAGCAGGCTAGTCTTAAATTCAAGCAAAACTATTTTCAGTTGCCTCCTGCAGAGCGCAGAATTATTCTTTGCATTAAATGGAAATAAGATTTCAAACTAGCGCTGAAAATGGGATGAAAAGAAAAAAATGGGACAGTTAGATGCTGGATACAGTTTCAGTCTAATCTGCTGAGAAAAATGTTGGTTACATAAACTGAATTTATATGGTTAAATGTGAATGGCAAAGAATGACATTATAACCTAGTGCTAGATCTCAGAGCTCTCTAAGGCTCAGCTTAGAACAAAAACCAAATGTCTTTTTTTATTATTTTATTGTATTCTTTGGTGCCGCACTCTTCCTGTCATGTAAAGCTTAATATAAAACCATTAGCAAGACACATTTTTCTCTAGACAATAGGATATGGTGTAAGTGTCTCATCTGTGGTCTTATTTAAAGAATTGGGATAGCCTCATTCCTCAGTTTGGATTGAATAACGCTTGAATAACAATTTTCTGCTAATAACGCTTTCCTGCTAATGTAAGATTGAGTTACATTTGCATTGTTGTATTCAGTTGTTTTTGTATCTGTTACTGTATATAGAATAACCCTATAGCAACTCTGGGCAGCCATCTCTGTTCCTTACACTGCTGTTTTAAGAACTGGTGTGTGCGCCACCATGTAGACCCAAAAGAGCAAACATTTAGAGCTTTTTGTAAATCTATACAGAGAAAATCCCTTAAATCTATTTAAATTGTTCTTACTTGATAGGCTGAACAAACCTTCTTGTGCATTTCCACCCCTATTCTCCATGTTGTAGATGTTCTAATTCTAGATATTCCGGAATGTTTTTTGGCCTTGATTTTTGGCCATTTATAGCCAAAAATATGTCCCAAATAAAACATTTTTGAAATCTTGGTACACCCAAAAAATGTCTAAATATTTAGCCGGAATACCACTTTAACCTGTTCAGGACCCATGACGTATGCATACGTCTTCACACCCTGGGTCTTAAGGACCCATGACGTATGCATACGTCATGGCGTTTTCCGGTCTCTGCCGCTCGCCGGGCAGAGATCGGAACTGGATGCCTGCTGAAATCCTTCAGCAGGCATCCAGGGCAAACGCCGAGGGGGGCCATGTAGGCCCCCCATGTCGGCGATCGCCGCAAATCGCAAGGGAAATCGCCCTTGCGATCTGCGGCGATACCGGGCTGATCGGGTCTCTGGGACCCGACCGCCCGGTAATTTCGCATGATCCCGGCTGTCGCAGACAGCCAGGACCATGCTGAAGACTAGGAGCGAGGTGGCAAGCCGGCCACCTCCTCCGATCCCCTGCGATCTGTCGGTTAGTTAACCGACCAATCGCAGGAGGGGGGGCGGTTACTTCCTCCCGTCCTGCCCGGCCCCTGAAAGTCCGGAGAGGACGGGAGGGAGACCGGAGGACGCGGCGGGGGACGGGGGAGTGCTGGGGACCGGCCCCGGTACTTACCTCGTCCCTGAAGACCCGGATCCAGACGATGAAGACGGCGGCGGCGGCGACAGGTGAGTAGATCTTCAGCCGCGGTCGGGCCCTTTACAGCAATGCACGTCGCCGTAAAGCGACATGCATTGCTGTAATAGGACCCTGTAAACTACAACTCCCAGCATGCCCAGACAGCCCTTGGCGTCTGGGCATGCTGGGAGTTGCAGTTTTGCAACATCTGGAGGTACACAGTTTGGAGACCACTGTGCCCTTCCAGATGTTGCAAAACTACACATCCTCAGCATGCCCTTACTGTCCAGGCATTCTGGGAGTTGTAGTTCTGTAACATCTGGCCCTTCAGATGTTGCAGAACTACAACTCCCAGCATGCCTGGACAGTTTTGGCATACTGGGAGTTGTAGTTTTGCAACATCTGGAAGGGCACAGATTGGGAACCACTGTATTAGTGGTCTGCAAAATGTAGTCCTCCAGATGTTGCAAAACTACAACTCCAAGCATGCTGGGAGTTGAGGTTCGGCAACATCTGGCTCTAAAGATGTTGCCGAACTACTACTCCCAGCATGCCTGAGAATGTTTGGGAGTTGTGGTTTTGCAACAGCTGGAGGCACACTGGTTGGGAAACATTGTTTCCTAACTCAGCGTTTCCCAACCCGTGTGCCTCCAGCTGTTGCAAAACCACAACTCCCAAACATTCTCAGGCATGCTGGGAGTTGTAGTTTTGCAACAGCTGGAGGTCCCCCCCCTGTGAATGTACAGGGTACATTCACATGGGCAGGGGGCTTACAGTGAGTATCGGGCTGCAAGTTTGCGATGCAGCAAATTTTGCGCGGCAGCTCAAACTCGCTGTAATCCCCTGCCCATGTGACTGTACCCTAAAAACACTACACTACACTAACACAAAATAAAATAAAAAGTAAAAAACACTACATATACACATACCCCTACACAGCCCCCCTCCCTCCCCAATAAAAATGAAAAACGTCTGGTACGCCACTCTTTCCAAAATGGAGCCTCCAGCTGTTGCAAAACAACAACTCCCAGTATTGCCAGACAGCCGTTGACTGTCCAGGCATGCTGGGAGTTTTACAACAGCTGGAGGCACCCTGTTTGGGAATCACTGGCGTAGAATACCCCTATGTCCACCCCTATGCAAATCCCTAATTCAGGCCTCAAATGCGCATGGCGCTCTCACTTTGGAGCCCTGTCGTATTTCAAGGCAACAGTTTAGGGCCACATATGGGGTATCGCCGTACTCGGGAGAAATTGCCTTACAAATCTTGGGGGTCTTTTTCTCCTTTCACCCCTTATGAAAAGGTGAAGTTGGGGTCTACACCAGCATGTTAGTGTAAAAAAAAATAAACTTTTTACACTAACATGCTGGTGTTGCCCTATACTTTTCATTTTGACAAGAGGTAAAGGGGAAAAAAGCCCCACAAAATTTGTAACACAATTTCTCCCGACTACGGAGATACCCCATATGTGTGTGCAAAGTGCTCTGGGGGCGCACAACAAGGCCCAGAAGGGAGAGTGCACCATGTACATTTGAGGTGATTTGCACAGGGGTGGCTGATTGTTACAGCGGTTTTGACAAACGCAAAAAAAACAAAACCCCACATGTGACCCCATTTCGGAAACTACACCCCTCACGGAATGTAATGAGGGGTGCAGTGAGAATTTACACCCCACTGGTGTCTGACAGATCTTTGGAACAGTGGGCTGTGCAAATTAAAATGTTGTACAGCCCACTGTTCCAAAGATTTGACAGACACCAGTGGGGGGTAAATGCTCATTTTATGCCTTGTTACGTTCCTCAAGGGGTCTAGTTTCCAAAATGGTATGCCATGTGGGGGTTATTTTGCTGTCCTGGCACCATAGGGGCTTCCTAAATGCGACATGCCCCGAGCAAAATTTGCTCTCAAAAAGCCAAATATGACTCCTTCTCTTCTGAGCATTGTAGTTCACTCATAGTACACCTCAGGTCAACTTATGGGATACCTCCATACTCAGAAGAGATGGGGTTACAATGTTTGGGGGGTATTTTCTGCTATTAACCCTTGCAAAAATGTGAAATTTGGGGGGAAACACACATTTTAGTGAAATTTTATTTTTATTTTTTTACATATGCAAAAGTCGTTAAACCCCTGTGGGGTATTAAGGCTCACTTTATTCCTTGTTACGTACCTCAAGGGGTCTAGTTTCCAAAATGGTATGCCATGTGGGGGATTTTTGCTGTTCTGGCACCATAGGGGCTTCCTAAATGCAACATGCCTCCCAAAAACCATTTCAAAAAAACGTACTCTCCAAAATCCCCTTGTCGCTCCTTCGCTTCTGAGCCCTCTACTGCGCCCGCCGAACACTTTACATAGACATATGAGGTATGTGCTTACTCGAGAGAAATTGGGCTACAAATATAAGTATACATTTTCTCCTTTTTCCCCTTGTAAAAATTCAAAAATTGGGTCTACAAGAACATGCGAGTGTAAAAAATGGAGATTGTGAATTTTCTCCTTCACTTTGCTGTTATTTCTGTGAAACACCTAAAGGGTTAAAACACGGACTGAATGTCATTTTGAATACTCTGGGGGGTGCAGTTTTTATAATGGGGTAATTTGTGGGGTATTTCTAATATGAAGACCCTTCAAATCCACTTCAAACCTGAACTGGTCCATGAAAAATTGTGAGTTTGGAAATTTTGTGAAAAATTGGAAAATTGCTGCTGAACTTTGAAGCCCTCTGGTGACTTCCAAAAGTAAAAACACGTAAATTTTATGATGCAAACATAAAATAGACATATTGTATATGTGAATAAAAAAAAAAAATTATTTGGAATATCCATTTTCCTTACAAGCAGAGAGCTTCAAAGTTAAAAAAATGCAAAATTTTCAAATTTTACATAAAATGTTGGGATTTTTCACCAAGAAAGGATGCAAGTTACCACAAAATGTTACCACTATGTTAAGTTAGAATATGTCACGAAAAAACAATCTTGGAATCAGAATGATAACTAAAAGCATTCCAGAGTTATTAATGTTTAAAGTGACAGTGGTCAGAATTGCAAAAAATGGCCGGGTCCTGAGGTGTAAAATGGCTGGGTCCTTAAGGGGTTAAAGTGGCCATAAACCCATGGTAGATTGCTCATTCTGCACACAGCCTTTCTTTCCAAGATCCTTCATACATAAGGACACTTGGCTCAGCGTAGCAAACATGAGTTCCAAATAGGCAGAGGATCAAGATGGTTGAGATCCAACTGCCCGATCCCCCATACACATTAGATTGTTAGCTGGTCACACTGGAATTAACAGGTTTGACCAATACTCATCTGTGTATTGCTGTATTTACTCAAAGTCATGTTCTGATGGTGCAACATGGCTTTGACAATAGACTCCAATGCTCTGTATGCATTTCTAAACAAAGTGCTATAACATGTTTAATGTATGACTTTATGAGCTAATGGGGGTTAGATCATAATCATTCCATCATTGTTTTAAGGGAAATTGTCTAAACGTGTGCACCCACTTGTCAGCTTGTGCTATGTGTGTGCCTATCTACCTCAACTAATCTGAACGCAGTTACAATGAAGGATAAGATAAGGTATTTCTAGAATCCATCAGTAGAAATGACTCAAGGGGCCTACCCTACACATGCACATATCCCCTGTTATTTATGCACATGCACATATCCACTGTTCTGTTTTTTTTACCCGCAGAAACAACGTTTATGTTTGGAAAATGGACCAAACGTAGCCACTATTAGACTATGCTAAGTCCATTAAAGTCAATGGCTAATTGAACTGGCTTGTAGAATAAAATTACTTTTACTGCACTGTGCAGAGAAGGTAACTTTATTCTGCATGTCAATTTAATTGCAGCGATACTAAATATGCTATAGCTTATATCATATTTTACTACTTTTACACAATAAAGGCATGTTTTATGGAGAAAAAAAACTGTGTCATTGCATTCTAAGAGCCATAAGGTTTAAATTTTTCTGTCCATGTAGCTGAATGAGGGCTTTCTTTTGTGCAGAGAGTTGTAATTGTTATAGGACCAGTTTTAAAGTCTATATAAGTCATTGATTGAATGGGAAAAATGTAATTTCAAGAGTAATCTTATGTTATCCTTGTTCTTTAGGTCACTATGATTGTGGCCTTTACAAATATTCATTTTAATCATCTACTGTTTTAACTAAATTAAATATTTTTTTTAAAAGAGGTTTATTTTAGTTTCACATGGGACCTTGATACTGCAAACGTTAGATCGCTTGTGTAACGCAATTTTAAATTCTGATCCTCCAATTGAGGTCAATGAGGGTGTCACAGCAGGAAGGGATCAGTGCAGACCTATATTTGCCCCAAACCACTGTCCCTACCTACATGGACAATCCACCCTAAACAGTATCCCCCAACTGGGTGACAGTTCCTACACTCGCTAACTGCATGAGTTGTCAGGGAATAGCAGACAGGCCAGGTCAACCAAATGCAGAAGGAAGACCAGGGATAGAGCAGAGGATCAAAACCAGAGTAGTGCAAAATCAGCAGACAAAAGAGTAGTCTGAAATTAGGCAAAGGTCAAATCAGGTCAGGAATGCAGGGAACAGGAACACTGGGGATGGGTACAAAACCACAATCAACCTAGCTCAGATGCTGGTAAAACCTTCGCTATTGCTAGGGGGAGTCAGCCATGTCCCATTATAATAAGTGGCTGGTCGAAAGGATGATGTGAGATGCCACCGGCGGCACCTGGAGAAGACTTTAAGGGGTACTCCGCCCCTAGCATCTTATCCCCTATCCAAAGGATAGGGGATAAAATGTCAGATCACGGGGGTTGCGAGGCTGGGGACCCCGGGATTTCCGCTTCAGCACCCTGCTATCATTACTGCACAGAGCAAACTCGCTCTGTGCGTAATGACGCGCAATACAGGGGATGGAGCATCGTGACATCACTGCTCTGCCCCCTTGTGATGACACGACCTGCCCCCTCAATACAAGTCTATGAGAGGGGGCGTGGCTGCCATCACACTCCCTCCCATAGACTTGCATTAAGGGGACAGGCCATGATGTCACAAGGGGGTGGAGTTGTAACACCACAATGCTCCGGCCCCTGTATCACCCGTCATTATGCACAGAGCGAGTTTGCTTTGAGCAGTAATGATAGCAGGGTGCTCCAGCAGAGATCCCGGGGCTCCCCAGCAGCGGGACCCCTGCGATCAGACATCTTATCTCCTGTCCTTTGGATAGGGAATAGGATGAAAGGGGCAGAGTACCCCTTTAAGGCTGCGCTGGAACTGGGGCAGGTTTGTTACACAGGGCTTTTCAATCTTTTTCTACTAAGATATAACAGCCAATCATTAGTGTAACATAATAACATAGTTCATAAGGTTGAAAAAAGACCAGAGTCCATCAAGTTCAACCTATAACCCTAATAAGTCCCTATTGAGTTGAGTTGATCCAGAGGAAGGCAAAAAACCCTCATACTAGAGGTAAAAATTCCTTCCCGACTCCAATATGGCAGTCAGAATAAATCCCTGGATCAACCTTCTGTCCCTATAAATCTAGTATACATATCCAGTAATGTTATTACTCTCCAAAAATGCATCCAGCCCCTTTTTTAACTCTATTACAGAGTTCACCATGACCACCTCCTCCGGGAGAGAATTCCACAGTCTCACTGCTCTTACAGTAAAGATCCCCCATCTGTGCTGGTGTAGAAACCTTCTTTCCTCTAGACGTAGAGGATGCCCCCTTGTTATTGATACAGTCCTGGGTATATGCCGGGCCACACTAGCAAACATGTTTTATAGCAGTGGCAAGCAAATACCTCTCTGTAATGCTTATTATCTCTAGCAGTGTTAAACAAATACCTAATATATAGGTGTAGGAGCTCTACATAAAACTGAAAGGGCCTAAGCCGAGGATACTGTGTTGCACACACCCAATGTGCCAAATATAACACTATAAAATATAAATGAAACAGTCCTACTAGGATATAGGCGGGGGAAAAGGGAGAAAAATTGGGGCAGTTAGAGTGAGAAAAGGAAGAAAGGGAAATCAGGATTGTGTCTAATAAAAATACATTTATTGTGAATAGTAAATTATATAAAAGTGAGATCTCTAGCAGGGCCCTTGCTTAGGACACCTCACAATACAAGTAATTTATAAATAGTATTTATAAACATTAAAGGGGTACTCCGCACCCCTAGACATCTTATCCCCTATCCAAAGGATAGGGGATAAGATGTCAGATCGCCGGGGTCCTGCTGCTGGGGACCCCCGGTATCTCGGCTGCAGCACCCACCTGTACGGCTTCCACCTCACACCGGCAACGCTGGAGGCTTCGGATCCAGACCACAATGGTGGACGAGCGTGACGTCACACGGGGTGGAGTCGTGACGTCACGCTCGTCCGCCATTGTGGCTGGGATCCGAAGCCTCCAGCTTTGCCGGTGTGAGGTGGAAGCCGTACAGGTGGGTGCTGTAGCTGAGATTCCGGGGGTCCCCAGCAGCGGGACCCCAGCGATCTGACATCTTATCCCCTTACACCGGCAACGCTGGAGGTTTCGGATCCAGACCACAATGGCGGACGAGCGTGACGTCACACGGGGCGGAGTCGTGACGTCACGCTCGTCCGCCATTGTGTTTGGGATCCAAAGCCTCCAGCGTTGCCGGTGTGAGGTGGAAGCCGTACAGGTGGGTGCTGCAGCCGAGATCCCAGGGGTCCCCAGCAGCGGGACCCCAGCAATCTGACATCTTATCCCCTATCCTTTGGATAGGGGATATGATGTCTAGGGTTGCAGAGTACCCCTTTAAAAACTAGTGATGGACAAGATAGAATTAATGAAATAGTGGGGACATATGTAAACTGAGGTGTGAGAGTGGGATGGAGGTCCTGTGCTGAAGGCTTCTTACCGGCTTTGCCGGTATAAGGTTGAGATACTTGTCAATATCTGTAGTGATGGGTCCCAATCTTTGTGCATGCGTGCAGTCTCGGACCAGACACGTTTCGGGGAGTCTTTCCCCTTTTTCAATGGTGAGAAGAAAAAGACTGAATCCAAATACCACCAAGCATTGGACATAATAGCTGCTAGCACCGTTAAATTCTACAGTGCAACACAACCTTCCCCTCTAGCAGCTCCAAACTCAGACAACAGTATGGTTCATAGTAGAAAATGATGGTCAGTAGTGTTAGGCGCGAATATCCGCATTTCGAATATTTATTGCGAATATCACAAATTTGCGAATTCGCGGATATTGCAAATATATTCGCTATATATTCGAAATTATGAATATTCATTTTTTTCCACATATGCGCATATTCTTTTCACTTGTGGGCCAATTAGAATGATGCAAATACACTTGTCAGAGGTTAGCAACAACATCCCTAGCAACCAATAGTAAAGTTGCCCACCCACTCACTGTTTTCTTCCTCGAATACGTGAATATAACGAATATGCGAAAATCGCTAATTTAGGAGGACTATTCGAATATGGGCATCACTAATGGTTAGCACAGCTTTGTGGCAGACCTTTGTCAACAAGCTTCATAACAGGTTACAGCTCATGCTTCATCAGACCATAGACTTCCACAGACTTGGTACAGCTCAGCATACCTCCTTCTAGCAATCTCTTCTATAGAAAGCTGCAACTTGCATCCTAGGGGAGTGGGTCTCTATGAGGCCATCACATCAGAGGAAAAATTTGTGGCCTTATATGGCACCCCTTTCCTTCATTAGTTCAGGTGGTGATTTGCTAAGCCAGTCATCACTGCAGCCCATTTCCAAAGGGGTTGGGGCCACAGCGCGCTGAGGGCAGGTGTGTAGCCAGCTCCTGTGCTGGAGATCACAGTGTCCAGTCGCTGGGACTGTTGATAGGGGATAAGTTTATTTTCCCCTGAGCAACCCTTCAGCATAGGCACCCTCATGGCACAGGACTTCACCTCTGTTCTACTCTTCCATACTCTTCTTCTAGTCCTGTTTTGTCCCTCTACACTCCAGCTTTGTCCTGTTGCATGATCCTCTGCTTGAACAATGTCTCTCTGCGTCTCTCATGGCCACATTTCCTGGCACTTGACACCAGAGGGATGCAATGTGCACAATTCAAAGGGGGTGTCTTATAGACACTGTGGGATTTAGACAGAGTGTGAGATCATGTAATGTAAATTAAACAGGGATCATAATATCAGTTTTCGATTTCCATTCAGTTTCCAGTTCAAGCAGTTGTGCTCCCATCATAGGCCAAAACTGTAGGCCATCTTCTACATCTGAGTCTGACTTCATATGTTTTCTCCCAGGCCCCTATTTTACCACAGCATTCAGATATCTTAACCCCTTGAGGATGCAGGACATACCTGTACTGGTACTTGGCACACCAGGGCGTCCTGAGTATCATCCAAACTTTCAGCTATTAGCAGCCAGCAACTTGTCGCTAATGGTGGATATTAACGATCATGATAATGCCTGCCATTAACCCTTCAGATGCCAGAATCAATACTGATCATAGCATCTGACGTATAACTAGGTACTTCAGAGAATCATCTGACCACCCATGGCACAATCATGGGAGTATGATGCGTCAAGATGGCAGCTAGAGCTTCTCTCACTTGCTCCCCTGCTGCTCCTGCGATCTTCTTCTATAGTCTGCCTTCTGGCAGACCATAGAAGTAGATCGCTGGTTACACTGATCAATGCTATGCCAATGCACAACATTAAACACTTTTAGCAATCATTAGATTTATATAAATAGTACCCTGTGTGGACTTAAAAATTGTAATAAAAAAGTTTTAAAGAAAAGGTTTAATAAAAGTGAATAAACTCCTTCGCAAATAATAAAAAAACTTTACCCTATTTACCAATAAAAAATTAAATATTGCAGGTATAATAGGTAAAGCGTTCGGCACAGTTTCCGCAGTAATCCTACCAACAGGTATATGACGCCCAAGGGCACTGGAGTCCGTGTGAACTTCAATGGGGTGCTCAATCAAGAAATCAGTGTAAAACATACATGTAGAAAATGATGATGGCACTCACCATAGGATGAAGAAACGGTCATGCTTTATTTATGACACCTGCTGACTACAGCATGGGGAAGAGGGACTTCGTGAGCGTGATAGCTATTTCGTGCACTAGGTTCACTTCTTCAGACCACTCCCCCACTGTCGTCAGTGCTGGTGTAAATATACCTGGCAGTGACGTCAGTGGGCGTATGCCGCCATTAGTACACCAAAAAAAAGTGAAAAAACTGTGTAAAAAAGAGTTAAAAACATACCAGGAAAAACACAATGAAAAACTCAGTATAAAGCATCATATAAATATGATTAAATCCACTTCATCATTCAAGCCAGCTGGACCTTGAGCATGCATGCACAGGATCCACCTCGCTTCCTTCTGCATGAAAAACTTCAACACAAAGGAATATCTGTCAGAGGTAGATTCTGCCTTTAGAGCTCTGACTCTTTTTTCTGGTAAAAGTCATTACGTTTACATTTTTTTATTTTTAGCAAGGCACCACGGTCTTGTGATGCCGCTCTTATAAAACCGGCATCTATGACTTCTTGAGGATAACCTCTGAGGGTTAGTCTTTGTGCAAGATCCTTAGCCTGCATCACAAAGCTATCATCCAAACTGTTAATCCGTTGCAGGTGCCAAGATTGGCCATACAGTACTGCCTGCGGTCTTAACATGGGTTGGATGAAAGCTCTGGAAATGAAGGAGTGCATTTCATGCAGTGGGTTTTCTGTAACCCCTTGTGTGGAGTTGTCCGAATTCTGGTTTCACTACCACATTAAGGATTACAGCAAGTTCCACTGTACTAGTCTTATAAGTAAACTTAGATTCATGTTGTTACTATTAATGTGGTTGAAAAAATATGTGAAGCCCTCACTCGTACCCCGCCAGACGATAAAAATATCGTCCACAAATCTGTAGTAGCTACCAATCCACTTATGGTATGGGTTCGTTGCAGAACATTTTTTTTTGCATTTTGTTTTTCCTTGTATGTTTTTAACTCTTTTTTTACACAGTTTTTTCACTTTTTCTTGGTGTACTAATGGAGGCATACGCCCACTGACAGGTATTTCACACCAGCACTGACGACAGTGGGTGGGAGTGGTCTGAAGAAGATCATCTAGTGCAGGAAATAGCTATCACATTCACGGCGTTCCTCTTCCCCATGCTGTTGTCTGCCGGTGTCACGAATAAAGCATGACCGTTTCTTCTTCCTATGGTGAGTGCCATCATCATTCTCCACATGTAAAAAAATTAATATATTTGATATCACCGTGTGTGGAATTTTCATAGTGGAAAACTATGAAAATGTAATGTTAAAGGGGTAATCCACCATAAGGTCATTTAAGTACGTACCTGGCAGGCAGTAATGGACATGTTTAGGAAGGATCTGCACTTGTCTTGGGGCTAAATGGCTGTTGTGACATTACCATAATACTGTGGCTAGCTTTTTGTGAGCTGGTATTTCCTATTTGACTTTTCTTTTTTTGACTACAAATCCCACAATTCCATTTTCCTCCCTCCCACACATGAGCCACCGCACCCATTGAAACATAAATAAGCTGCATCCATTCAAAAACCTGCGGTTTTCATTCAGGGTGCCTACAGCTGTTGCATTAGTTGCAGATTGATCTCTCTCCCACCAAGCGATCCCTCCACCCATTGAAGCAGACAGGCTCTCTGTCATCAGCTAACTAGTGAGTCAGGTCTCTGGCGCATTGCAACCCGGGAAAAATCTGAGACAACAGTCATTTTGTATGCTGTTAAAAATAAATATTGGAGTGAAAATCATAGTAGAATTGTGAGAAAAACGTCACACACAGGTACAGACACTATATTATGAACTACACTAACTTTACAGCCCCTGTAGCATAGTCAAATAAAAAAAATTCCTGGAATACCCCTTTAATGATCCTATATGGTAAACAGTGTAAAAAAATTCCAGATTTCAAAATGGCTGAATCTTAAAATGCGAGAAATAGTAGGAAAAAGGCGGTCTTGGAGGCACTGCTCAGGGGTGTTCAAAGTAAGATGGACTCAGGCCGGCACAGGACAATAAATATTTTATTTGGCAATACGGACAATGCGTTTCGGCACTTAGAAAGTGCCTTCCTCAGGTCCAATTTGACAGAACTGTAAGAAAAAAAGTCTAAACAAAATGAATCTTAAAATGAGAAGAGGAAAATACAAAAATGCAAAAATGAAAATTGGCTGTGTCCTGAAGGACAACATGGTCTGTGTCCTTAAAAAAGAAGTATCATGCATAAAAACTTATCCTCTATCCAAAGTATAGGGGATAAGTTTTAGTTCATGGGGGGTTCGATCACTGGGACCCCCGTGATCTCCTGCGCAGGACCTCTGCTCTCCCCAGGAACGGCATGTCGACTGCAGCTTTGTGCTCTGCTCCTCAGGAGTGCTGGGGTCCCTTGCGAGAGATCACGGCGGTCACATCGGTCGTGCCCCTGCAATCTAAAACTTATCCCCTATCCAAAGGATAGGAGATACGTTTTTTGCATGATAAATCTCCTTTATGGAGTTAAGACACTAGCGTTTATAGTCTTTCAGACAGGGAGTGATGGAAGATGTAGACAGAGGAACATCATCTGGAACAACAGTGGACATCACACAGAAAAATTATTGCAGTAGACACAGTCACAACAATGCAATGCATAAACAGTAAAGCTTGTTACATACAAATAATCATAATCTAAAAATAAAGTATTGCATTGATCTCCTCACTGTATCATATTGTCTGTAAGAGGAATTAATGTTAGTGATTTCTTATTCACTTTTAAGTTAAAATATTCCCAAGGCAATTTTGGCTACTGTGTATTCCTGATGAAAACCTGTTATGTTTTTTAAGCACAAGCTTGCTAAAGTGGCATGCTAAAATATTGACTGCCCACATGAAGTCAAATTAGATGATAGAGGGGTCAAAAAAGACCGATTTCAGCTGGACCTGTTTATTCCGTCTAAATTGAAAATGCTTTAGATAATATAATGCAGAGTAAAATACACAGGTCCACACCACAGGCGCTCGCACACAGACGCCATCTGCATCAGATGTAGATGGCATTCTCATAAAGCTTGGACTTTCTGCAAACTGATTTACTCACTTTCATTGATCTCTCCAGGAATGATGACTTTGACTGACTTGCCCTCTCAGAGATTGAAGTCATCACCACAGATGGTCCAATACCCGGCAGGAAAGGTTCCAGTGAAGGTTAAGTGGAAATGATTGGCTAGAAGTGAATGCAGAATCCCACAGTACGACAATCATAGGCGAAGTGTGTTGCCTCTTAAATGTTTTGATTGCACAGTCCAACCAAAGCACTTGGGTGCAACCTAACACAAGTCAGATGATACATTGAAAAATAATACTAATTATTTGGCCTTAGGCATCCACTCTGAATGTATCATAAATTGTTTGCCCTGGTAGGTCCATATGAAATGTACATGTTACTTTGCTTGCGAAAGCAATATTAGTGGTATTAGGAAGCAGACCTTGAGTGCGATCATCCAGTTTGACTACATAGGAACTGACTTTTTATTACTTTCTAAATTGACTACTGAGTGCTCAAATGCATTCTATTAAAATGTGCAAATAACCTCTTTATTGTGTATTCTGTGCTTTCCAAATGGCTCCTGAATCTACTGGGAACGTGATTTGACTATGAATCAGAATATTAACCCCATAAGTACCTTTCTATATTATTGCCAATTATGACAATTGGAATAAATAATAGGAGCCATATTGTAATGCGCGTTCTGTTTCTCTTTGGGCGCTCGGCGGCCATCGTCACGTATAATTAAGATTTGCTACTTTTATTTGAAATTCCCTTAAAATCCTAATATCCATCCTCATGCAAAAAAAGGGGATAGGGAGTTTCAGAGCAGCAGGTATTAACGCAGTACTCTGAGGGGTTTTTGCCAGAATTCTGCTAAAGTGTTCACAAGTGTCATTTCCATATTTAACTAATTTCAGTTTTTAATTAGCTCCATGTGAAAAATGAGGGTTCATGCTGAGCTAAGCTGTCAGCGCACACTCTTGTTTCCTTTCTTGCCTCTCAGGACAATTAAAGCGAAAACAGTTGATGCAACACTAAACGCAATCATGCGGAACCCATAGTGTTACTTGTGTCCAGCAAGTCAGTGACACTGCTCCTCTCGATGATAAAACAAAGATTAATGTATCAGGATCAACAAAAGAAAGGTCAACAGACATGACTTCTTAAATTTAATAGTAGCCGGCATAGCAACACAGGGGATGCCAAGACTGGGTTGTCAGCGGAACAATTCTCATTCTTTATGATAAAAAGTATCAGAGAACATCACACATTGCATTATACAGTTGGATCACAGACACATGAAAGGAAGAGAGGCAGGGGTATGGACCTGATCCAAGACACATTCTGCAGCATTCAGACAAATCATACATTATTTCACTGCGTGGTGTTTTTTTTCCCCTCATATGATCTTCTTACCTCCTACAGAAAGATAAGAGACTCAAGCTCTGCACCCATCTGGTTTGCTGCTATTGCGCAAGTTGTGGGTACAGCAGCCAAGAAACAAGCATCCAGCACTAAGAAACCCGCTACTGAAAATCTGCATCATGGCCAGAGCAGATTAATGCAATTACAAGCTAAAATGTGTGTTTTGGCACTCTTTTTTGTTATGTGATCGTAACGTGGTCTAATTTATTTTGGAATGGAAGGAAATGTTCCATAAGGGTTACAATTTACATTGCAGTTCATTAGCCAACTAAAATATGTTTTACTTCCTTATATAAATCGCAGCTTGAATATATTCAAAGTTTGTACAACACATGTATATTTTTAATTATTTGTGCTGCCACTACAAGGAAAATTTACTAAAAGCTTATGAAAACCAGTAAACAGGAATATTCATCAATTGAAGGAAGTAAAAAACTACATAGCTTTAAAAGAACATTATGCATGCTATGGTTGGTGCAATTTTGTGGAGTCATCATTTTGTTTTATGGTTATAAAGTTAGAGTCTGCTTTGTTTTAATGCCTTGGAGTTTAGCTTCTTACACAAAGTGTATGATCTTGAGCCACTCTAGTACCAGTTTGGGCATTACCAAATGTGTGCTATGCTTAGTTATAGGCAGTAAATCAGCTAGTGTAAACCCACAGAAGAAACAGATAGCATACTTTTATCACTCCATGTGCAATTGGGCCAATACTTCTTTAGGACTCTCTTAGCAACTTCAAGACCCCCAGTCTCTCAACCTCTTAAATACTGTCTTCATGTTACAAACATTAGTCAGTCGAGCCAAAGAGCACAGTGATTTAGTAGCACAGGTTCCTCTTGCAAGTCCTGTTCACGCTCCTCCTAAGATTACAGATTAAACTTTTCATCTGTCACTTCAAATATCATAATTTCACGGAGAAGACCTTTCCCAAAACCATGGATGAACAGTTTACTTGCAAGAGGAAGCTGTGTACTGACTAATGTTTGTAACATGAAGATAGCACTTTGGATTATAGATTTGGACTTTGGTCGTGTAGTGACCAAGAGAGACTTCTTGGAAAAGGGGTTCCATCTTGTAAACGTTCTTCCAAGAGCATGTAGCCACCAACAAACTGCGTGTTTCTTCCATTGTGTAAGAATATTCCACACTCTAAGAGCTATCATGTATATGTGTTAGAATTTAAAATATATTTTATCATATCTAGTCAAGCCTGTAGAAGAAAAGTAAACACAGTAAAAATGTTGTGCCTCCTATCCCTCAGGGATGGAAAGGTCCGGTGTTTATTTCCTATTGCTTTCCATGACCCTTAGGCAATGTTCACATGCCAGAATTTCTGCATGGAATTATGCATGGAATTTCACATGAAAATTCTGCATGAATTTATAGCTAATAAACTTGGGATTCCGCTGTCCCATTCACACAGCAGAATTTCTGCCGCAGGAATTCCATGGGCAATTCATTTCTGCAGAATTTTCATGCAGAATTCAGTGCAGAAAATTTGCTGTGTGAACATAACCTTAGGCCAGTACACCTGTCTGTTTATTTGCTAACAGTGCAGTTCCCTTTGGAGAGGAGCCCTGGTCTGTACCAGTAGCAAATGGAATATGAACAACAAGTGCAGCAGCACCACTGTAGGCCACTGAGATTTATGGTTCTTATTTCTTCATTTTTACCACCACTTGTTTTATCTTAGGAAAAGTATCATGAAGCGAAACATGTAGACTTGTAGACGTCTTACAGCGGGGCAAAAAAGTATTTAGTCAGCCACCAATTGTGCAAGTTCTCCCACTTAAAAAGATGAGAGGCCTGTCATTTTCATTGTAGGTATACCTCAACTATGAGAGACCTAATGAGAAAAAAAAATCTAGAAAATCACATTGTCTGATTTTTAAAGAATTTATTTGCAAGTTATGGTGGGAAATAAGTATTTGGTCACCTACAAACAAAATAAATTTGTGGCTCTCACAGACCTGTAACTTCTTCTTTAAGAGTCTCCTCTGTCCTCCACTTGTTACCTATATTAATGGCACCTGTTTGAACTTGTTATCAGTATAAAAGACACCTGTCCACAACCTCAGTCACACCCCAAACTCCACTATGGCCAAAACCAAAGAGCTGTCAAAGGACACCAGAAACAAAATTGTAGATCTGCACCAGGCTGGGAACACTGAATCTGCAATAGGCAAGCAGCTTGGTAAGAAGAAATCAACTGTGGGAGCAATTATTAGAAAGACATACAAGACCACTGATAATCTCCCTCGATCTGGGTGTCAAAAGGATCACAAGAATGGTGAGAAAAAGTTCCAGAACCACACGGGGGAACTAGTGAATGACCTGCAGAGAGTTGGGACCAAAGTAACAAAGGCTATCATCAGAAACACACTACGCCACCAGGGACTCAAATCATGCAGTGCCAGATGTGTCCCCCTGCTTAAGCCAGTACATGTCCTGGCCCATCTGAAGTTTTCTACAGAGCATTTGGATCATCCAGAAGAGGATTGGGAGAATGTCATATAGTCAGATTAACCAAAAGTAGAACTTTTTGGTAAAAACTCAACTCGTCATGTTTGGAGGAGAAAGAATGCTGTGTTTCATCCAAAGAACACAATACCTACTGCGAAGCATGTGGGGGTGGGGGTGGGGAAACATCATGCTTTGGGGCTGTTTTTCAACAAGGGGACCAGGACAACTGATTCGTGTAAAGGATGGAATGAATGGGCCATGTATCGCAAGATTTTGAGTGAAAACCTCCTTCCATCAGCAGGGGCATTGAAGATGAAACGTTGCTGGGTCTTTCAGCATGGCAATGATCCCAAACACACCACCCAGGCAACGTAGGAGTGGCTTTGTAAGAAGCATTTCAAGGTCCTGGAGTGGCCTAGCCATTCTCCAGAGCTCAGCCCCATGAAAATCCTTTGGAGGGAGTTGAAAGTCTGTGTTGCCCAGTGACGGCCCCAAAACATCATTGCTCTAGAGGAGATCTGCATGGAGGAATGGGCCTAAATACCAGAAACAGTGTGTGAAGACATACAGAAAACGTTTGACCTCTGTCATTTCCAACAAAGGGTATATAACAAAGTATTGAGGTGAACTTTTGTTATTGACCACATACTTATTTTCCACCATAACTTGCAAATAAATTCCATAAAAATAAGACAATGTGATTTTATGGATTTTTTTCATTATTTCTCTTTACGTCTCTCATATATGAGGTATACCTACAATGAAAATTACAGGCCTTTCTCATCTTTTTAAGTGGGAGAACTTGCACAATTGGTGGCTGACTAAATATTTTTTGCCCCACTGTATATTGGATAGGGTGCTGGCCAGAAGGTCTATTAATGAGATATCCTCTTGTGTCATTTTTTTTTAGTGCCTATGGTAAAATACTGTTAAACCTGCATAATAATTATAACTTGTATATTCCGCACTGAAAGCTAGTGATCCTTCATACAGTAGGTCAGCGGTTTACGTCTTGAGGAAAGTACAGTTACTTATACCAATAGACTTTACATGGTAATTAACCAATGAATATAACATCAGCGTTTTGCCAGCATGAAATTCTCCTTCGTAATTAGTCATTCATTAAGCCCTATAGTATGCATATTATATGTAGTACGTATTTAATGCTGCTTCTAAGACAAAGGCTAATGTTGGTATTAGGACAATTAGCTCTTTCATATTACAATTAATTTTATGCACAGTTCTCAGGTGAACTTTGAAGAAATCCTCGATTAATCACTGATGGCAAAACACCCACTTAGTTTAGATTAACAGTTCTGCATGCGGCTTGTCCTGCTTAGTAACTTAATTAAAAGTTGCAGAGTAAGGAGGTATTTTCCTTTTTCTATTTGGAAAACTATATTATTATGGGAGACTTGCTGTTAGTAGCCTGGTGAGCCATAATTATTTGTTGATATTAATAAAAATGGATATTAACATCATAACCACTTCCTGTTGGATCTCATCTGAATAATGATGGCTGTAATCCCTTCTTTAATGATGTCCCATATTATATAAAAAATCCTGGCATTTAAGATGAAGCCCCACTTTTAATTGTGTTCTTGAGACTTGTGCAAAGATAGCATCATTTCGGTGTCCCTAGAGCTCAGACCCCCTTCAATGGCAGAAAATGAAGCCTAAAATAATCTACAACTAATGATCTAATGTCTCAATTAAGACAAGTGCATTTTGTTATACATACTACATACATTATATATATATATATATATATTTATATATATATCTCAAATTATGAATTCTTAAAAACCATTGATGTCGTCCACTTTAACACGTTTTGCAATTTGACAGGACACTCTAATGAAAGAGGTGACTTAAATGAGAAAATACAATATTATTTTGGTCAGCAGCAACGTTTACAAAGGAGATAGATATCCAAGTACAAAACACTTACCCATCCATCTATGACTGTAGGGACCCAAGGTTTGCACTGTCTCTGCTGGCTCATTTTCCCCCCAAAGTGCATTGTGGTGCCATCTTTCATCAAGGAAAGCCATCTTTTTCATGATGTAAAAGAAAACATGACTCTTTTTTAATTGCTCCATGGTCCAGTTCTGATACTCACATGTCCATTGTAAGCACTTTCAGGAGCATGATGAGTAAGCATGGGTACTTTATGGGTTCTCCAGCTGCATAACCCCATACACATCTAGCTGTGATGCACTCTCTACTCTGACAGCTTTCTATCATACTTAGCTTTTTGTGTTACAACTTCTGATATACCAGACAGACTAGCCTTCATAAATGAGCCTTGGGCACCCATGACTGTAGGGAGTTCAAAACATGTCCTTCCCTAGACATTTGTTTGGTAGGTGCTAACTACTGCACATCAAGAACACCCCATGACTCCTACCATTTTGAAGATGCTCTGACCCAATTGTCTAGCAATTATGCTTTAGCTCTTTTCACAGTTGCTTTTTTCAAAGTACCCATTTTTTATGCTTCCAATATATTACTGTAGCTTAAAAAACAAGAGAATTTACTGCCGCAAGCTGTCTAATTTATCATATTGTTATATGTAATCTATAAATGACAAACATTGTCAGCACTCCAAATGGTTCCATTGAAACAAAACTGACACTTTATTTGCCAATATTTTTGCAACATTTAAGATAGGTGGATAGATAGATAGATAGATAGATATAAGTGTACAGGGTGCCCACATGTGCTTACATCAACACTAATGTCAAAATGACATTTAATTGACTGCTATAGCCATGTTGCATGAACATGAACAAAGGGCCTGAAATGTCAACAAAAATGTTCTGTGTGATGTGCGAATCAATACATGTCTATGAAGATCATATCAAGACACTTGGATGAAAGGGACATAAGGCCAATGAAGATCACCATTGTTGTTTTTAAACATCGTGTTTTTCTTGAATTAACACTTTAACACTTTGTAATTGAACATATTGTAGACCAATGCAACAATGCATTATAGACATTGGCAACCAATACTCTTTTCCAGTAGAGTTTTATCCAAAGCCTTTGCATGTTAATAATGTACAGTAAATATATAGATAAAAATTTGGGTAAAAAAAAGTAGAAGTTTTTACATATATCCAGTGTAAAAATCAGAGAAACGTTTCTGCGACCTCACACCGCCATTTTCAAGCTCCTGGCGGCGTGAGGTTGCAGAAATGTTGCTCTGATTTTTACACTGGATTTATGGAATACACTTCTATTTTTTTGGCACAAATTTTTGTGTGCCTGCTGTTTCCTGGGATTATATTGAAAGTGGAACCACTAACCAAGGTTCCCATACAGCCTGCATCTATCTGGAGGTTTATCAAATTTGGTTGTGCTGCTCTCCTGGAATTATATATATATATATATATATATATATATATATATATATATATATATGTATATATATATATTATGGGGTAGTTGTCTATTTCCCGCATCAATATAGACCAAACTACAGAGGGTAAGGCCGGTCTATTGTGCGACTAATTTATCAAAAGTTACACGGCTCTTGATAAATTCTGCGCACAGACTTCATGATCTATGCTTTAGACTGTATTTAAACCTGCTCCAGTATGGTCTGACATTTCAGTGTACTTTTAGCCGATGCTTATCGCCGAAAAGTCGCTTTTGATAAATTCAGCACCAATGCATTTTTCCATCTAAACTAGACTAGAATGCATCATGTTCTAAAAATTCTCTAAAGCAAAAGTCGCAAAAAAGTCACACGTATTTGACTGCGACTTTCTGTGCGGCAAATTTAGCCAGGAAAAAGCAGTCTAAATCCTTTGATAAATCTCCCCCTATATATAAATTAACCATCCCTATTCCCAAAGTTTTCCTTTTATGAATTATGAAGGTCACTGTAATTTTAAAAACTTTCCCTACAGCAAATATTTTTTGTACCCTTTTCCACATCTGTGGCTCCGCACAATCCTCTCTCTGAGCTCTATAGGCAGGTTTTCGCACTCATGGCTTGGTTTTTGCTTTGATATGCAATGTCAGCAGTGAGACCTTATATAGACAGGGGTCTTTTTTTCTAAATCCTGTCCAATCACCTGAATTTACCACAGGTGACTTCAATCAAGGTGTAGAGACATCTTAACATTTCTAAATTTCATGATTCATAGCAAAGTGTCTAAAGACTTATGTCCATGTGAAATTTAATGGTTTCATTGTTAATACATTTGCCAAAATGAAGGGTAAGCTGATAAACGAAAAACATTTTTTTGTTCTTTTTTTTTTTTATTTAGCACATGGCAGCAACGTATTAAAATGTAAAAAAAAAGTTAAAGGGTCTGAATGCATTGTACATTTATGTACTATCCTAAGGATCGATCGTCAATAGGAAAACCCAGAAAACACCAATAATATTAAATGTCTACATGTTCGGTAAAAAGAGCATTTCAGTTTTTTACTGTTTATTCACCATCTATTAGTATTTCATTAAGGAGAGGCAATAAAACTCCCAGTCATATTGTACTTCCAATCCACAGCCAACATGGTTTAAGAGATAGAAGTTATCTCCACTTGTGAATTCTGCAAATTAATAAGCGTATCTTAAATCACGGATCAGATTCCTTGTCATTTTCTTTAACAGCATACAAGGTTTTCATATCGGAGCCTGCAGTCCATTATTCAGCATCATATTCTTACAGAAAGAAATACGGGATTTGTTTCTTGTGTGATCATAGCAAAGATTTAAGCTTCCAAAAATTTCATGCAGGGAAAGAGACCTGCCATTATTATCATACAATAAACGGATCTGTCATGTGACTAGTGTGAATTAGAAAATTCCTTTTCTCTGTATTGTATTTCTTTCATAATGAATTGGGGGGAAATTACTTATAACAGCCGACTGTGTGCCTGGAATGGCATCCTGCAAAGCTAATAGCTCTACTGCTGGGCTTATCTGCATGTGGATATTTTTGCTTTCTGGACAATGGACCAGCCTTCCATAATCACATAATCGAATACATTTCTGGCGGCTGAGCACAAAGGGATAATGAAAGTGGATGTGCAATCTGCACTCTCCTGTGTATAAAAATAAGAAAGGCGCCCATACCTCGGCAATAATCAAGATCTGGAAAAAAAATCATAATTCCCTGTACAGCTACCCAGGATAAGACTAGAGAGAGGGGAAAAAAGATTGCAATCTGAAGATTGTCACAAGGAGTTCATTTTATGCAGTCACAAGCATTGATTAATGTATCTACCATTTTGTGCTCTCTGACTAATCTGGGGACTGTCATGAGAATGGATTAATGCAGTGCCGCTCTTTGTTCTTGTTACAATTTTAGTCACCAGCAGTAACTATCTAAGACTTTGAGTGGATTTTATAGCCTGAGTTGTCCCCAACATTGTCACGGTCCAGTGGGCTGAGAAAAGGCAAGGTAATCAATATACGGTAGGGTAAAGTATGTAGAATGGAAGGCCAAATTGGAAGGAAGATCCGTGAATGTGTTTTCTTGGCTGTCAAAATGAAATTACCCAATTTGGGTCTGGGTGACAATTACCTCTTTACCAATTTAGGAGTCAGGACAAGCTAATCTTTAAACAATCACATTTAATAGGCATTCATAAATCTAGGATCATGTTATTATAGTAACATCAGATTTATTATAGAGAGACAGTCTAATAGAGAAATGCTAGCCACGTGAGCTGAATTCTTAGTGAAAAAAATAAATTAAAAAAATTGCAGTAATTCCAAGTAAAATAATGTTCTGCTTGAAGGCTTATCTCCATTATAGACAGTGCTGGCATATCCGCAAGAAATATATCTCATAAATGTGTGGGATCAGCAACTATGAACACCAATGGGGCTACTTGTTTAAAGAGGACCTGTGTTCACCATGATATACCAAGTTTTTGGCACCTATAGAATGCTTAGGGCTGATCACATAACTTTTACAGCAGTGTTTCTCAAGCACGGTCCTCAAGTACCCTCGGCAGGTCATGTTTTCAGGATTTACTTAGTCTTTCACAGGTGATATAACTGTGGTGATTCCTGATTCACTGACCATAATTATATCACCTGTGAAAGACTAAGGAAATCCAGAAAACATGACCTATTGGATGTGCTTGAGGACCGCGCTTGAGAAACACTATTTTACAGTGTGTTTCCTATCTTGACCCCTCCTTTCCTGACATATTGGGCTTTGTAGTACCGCAGACTGATTTAGTTCTATGTGGCTCCTCTCTGCTCTTCTGCTTCTGCTCCCGCATGGATAGCATCACATACAACATTCTGAGCTTGTGCACTGAACACACAAGGGGCTGCTTCTCCACATTTTTATTAACTACATTTTTGTAGAAATTGTCCCAAGGCCCCTTTCCTGTAGAAAATGCAGAGAAAAAATGACACACACTTTTTTCATTTGTGATTTCCCCATTGTGGTCAATATGAAAATGCTGCACGGCACTAAGGATTGGAAATACATAATAAGGCCTGATTAACACATGACTGTTTGCTTTTTTTTTCTTGTTTCAAATGACAAGGCTAGATTCTGAAGGGAGAACTTTTGTTGTCCACTTTTAGTTTTGTTTTTAAAACAGATGCATCATAAACTGCATGTGTGATCCTTGCCTTAGGGCTCTATTAGATTGTCTGAGCTGCTGAGTTAGGCTGGGTTCACACTACGTTTTGTCCCATACGGGAGCGCATACGGCAGGGGGGAGCTAAAAGCTCGCGCTCCCGTATGTGACCGTATGCGCTCCCGTATGTCATTCATTTCAATGAGCCGACCAGAGTGAAACGTTCGGTCCGGTCGGCTCATTTTTGCGCCGTATGTGCTTTTACAACCGGACCTAAAACTGTGGTCAACCACGGTTTTAGATCCGGTTGTAAAAGCGCATACGGCGCAAAAATGAGCCGACCGGACCGAACGTTTCACTCCGGTCGGCTCATTGAAATTAACCACATACGGGAGCGCATACGGTAACATACGGGAGCGCGAGCTTTTAGCTCCCCCCTGCCGTATGCGCTCCCGTATGGGACAAAACGTAGTGTGAACCCACCCTAAAATAGATCTGATCTCTGAGATCTGTGCTCGTATACAAAGCCTATTACACCTTATTTGTGCGGGAACAGCAGCACAAACGATCACTATTACTACCATCGCAGGTCGCACATCTCCTAGTACACATGGTGACATGTGAGGCCCCCGGCCAATAATTTTTCAATGGGTCAAAACAACCTAATCAACAAAGCCTACAGGGCGTACAGGTATGTCTGTGGAAATTACGGTCCCCACAGCTAGCCGGCCGGGGACTGGACCGGGATGCCGGCTGAAATCATTCAGCAGTCATCCTGGCACATCGCTGAGGGGGGGTCCTGAGATCCTCCCACCCCCATGCCGACGATTCCAGGTCATAAGGGTCACCGGTGACCTGGAAAATAAGGGGGATCAGGGCTGTACAAGACACCCCCAATCCCCCTAAAGGGATAGGAGTGAGGTGGCAGGGGTGCCACCCCTCCTATCCCTGCTATTGGTCGGTCAGAAGCGACCGACCAATGGCAGATCGGGGCGAGGGGTTTAAAGTTCCATTCCCCTGGTCTACCCACCCACGGTAGTCAGGGCAGAACGATGGGAACTGTAGGTTTTCCAACCAGTGTGCCTCCAGCTGTTGCAAAGGTATACCTCCCAGCATGTACAGTCTGTCAGTGCATGCTGGGAGTTGTAGTTTTGCAACACCTGGAGGTCCCCCCCCATGTGAGTGTACATTCACACAGGCGGGTTTACTGTAAGTTTCCTGCTTCAAGTTTGAGCTGCGGCAAATTTTTCGCCGCAGCACAAACTGCTAGCGGGAAACTCACCGTAAACCCGCCCGTGTGAATGTATCCTAAGAACACTACACTAACACAAAATAAAGGGTAAAACACTACATATTAGGGGTGTGAATCGCCAAGAATTTGGCGATTCGATTCGAATCGCGATACCAGTGTGGCGATTCGATATATCCCGATATATCGCTATACCGTCTAGGTGATGATACATCGCAATATATCCCGATTCTGTTTAAAAAACAATGTCTTTTACGCTTTTATTAAAACTTTATTTTTATTTTATTTTTTTTGTACACTTTATTAGTCTTTTAGGAATCATTAGATTCCTCAGACAGATGAATAGAGTTCTATTGAACTCCATTTATCTGCGATCCATTGATAGAGCCTGGTCCGGCCAGGCTCTATCAATGACAGAGCCATGGAGAGCATACACATCTCCCTTTAGACGCCGCTGTCAGCTTTGACAGCGGCGATCTAAAGGGTTAATAGCCAGCCGCGGCGATCGCCGCATGCTGGCTATTAGCGGCGGCCCCCCCGACTACAGAGAACAGCCGGGGGCTGCAGAGTATGGAGCGGACACGAGTCGGAAGCCGCTCCATACACACTGCAGAGCGCCGCATGCTGGATATTAGCGGCGGTGATGCATCAGCGGCCCCCGGATACTGAAATCAGCTGTGGGGTCGCAGAGTAGGGAGCGGGCACGAGTCGGAGCCCGATCCATACATCCAGAGCGCCGCCGCCGTGTCAGATCCGGCTGACAAAATGTGGAACTTGTATCTCCTGATGCCCGGGACATGCTTTCTGTGCATCAGGAGATACAAATTCCACGTCACTAAAGCGATTTTTCACTTGCTGATACTGAATCGATTCAAAATATTTTTGAATCGATTCAGTATCGGCAAGTGAAAAATCGCGATAATCGCGGGAATCGATTTTTTCTTACATCCCTACTACATATACACCCCCTTACACTGTCCCCCCATCCAATAAAATTGAAAAACATATTATACTACAGTGTTTCCAAAACAGAGCCTCCAGCTGTTGCAAAACAACTCCCAACATTTCCGGACAGCCACTGACTGTCCAGGCATGCTGGGAGTTTAGCAACAGCTGGAGGCACCCTGTTTGGGAATCACTGGAGTAGAATACCCCTATGTCCACCCCTATGCAATCCCTATTGTAGTCCTCAAATGCGCATGGCACTCTCTAACCAGTGGCGTCTCCAGCATTCATATTTAGGGGGGGCACATGGGGGGCCAGTGACAAAAGTGGGGGGGCAATTTTAAAACGTGTGTATATATATATATATATATACACACACACACATATGCACACACACATATGCACACACACACACACACCATGCAGAACATGTTTAATATACCTTACCTTACCACAATACAGACCCCTGAATCATCACCACTTACCATAAAACAGACCCCATAATCAGACCCCACTATAATACAGACCCCCAGAATCAGATCCCTGCATAATAGACCCCATCCCCCTGCATAATACAGACCCCAGTCGTGTTGCGCAATAATATACATACAGTTACATTAACTGACTCACAATTCACATCTTTTATGGTCGGCGTCATCCTCTTTCCTTCTGTTCTCCATCTGGCTCAGACCGTCATGACGACTTCTTCCAGCCAAAACCCATCACTGCAGCATCTGCAAGACAAACATCTTAGTTTCTGCATTTTTTCCAGTGCCCTCAGCTGAAGTGCAGAATTCAGTGGAGTTTATTCCATTCCAAACAGTGTTACAGAGCAAGCAACGTTTCAGCGACCTGTCTTCACCTTTGCCAAGCACTAGAAGCGATGAATCGTAGCCTGCTCTGTAACTCTGTTTAGAATGGAATAAACTCCACTGAACTGCACTTTATACTTTGGTGTGCTGAGATTGTCCTTGGATATAGGTGGCTAGCTAGGTTGGTAGGAAGCCAATTAGGTAGATAGGTAGCGATGTAGATATGGAGGTTCATAGGTAGGTAGCAAGGTAGCTAAGTAGGTAGCCAGGTAGGTAGGTGGGTAGCTATGTATGTAGGTAGGTAGCTGGGTAGCTAGCTAGCTAGGTAATTAGGTTGCTATGTAGGTAAGTAGTTATGTAGGTAAGTAACCAGGAGGCTAAGTAGGTGGGTAGGTAGCCAGTAATAAGGTTGGAAGCCAGATAGGGAAGTAGCCAGGCAGGTAATTAGGTAGGCTTCAAGGTAGGGAAATAGCCAGGCAGGTAACTAGGTAGGTTGCCAGGTAGGGAAGTAGCAAAGCAGGTAATTGGGTAGGTAGACAGGTAGGGAAGTAGCTAGTGCTCCTTCACATCATCACCCCCCTCTCACCTACACCCCCCTCACCTCCTCCACATCATCACCCCCTCTCCTCCTCCACATCATCACCCCCCTCTCACCTACACACAACCCCCCTCACCTCATCCACATCATCGCCCCCCTCACCTCCTCCACATCATCACCCCCCTCTCACCTACACACAACCGCCCTCACCTCCTCCACATCATCGCCCCCCTCACCTCCTCCACATCATCACCCCCTCTCACCTACACACAACCCCCCTCACCTCCTCCACATCATCACCCCCTCTCCTCCTCCACATCATCACCCCCCTCTCCTCCTCCACATCATCACCCCCCTCTCCTCCTCCACATCATCACCCCCCTCTCCTCCTCCACATCATCACCCCCTCTCACCTACACACAACCCCCCTCACCTCCTCAACATCATCACCCCCCTCTCCTCCTCCACATCATCACCCCCCTCTCACCTGCACATTATCACCCCCCTCACCTCCTCCACATCATCGCCCCCTCTCACCTGCACCCCCTTCACCTCCTCCACATCATCGCCCCCTCTCACCTGCACCCCCTCACCTCCTCCACATCATCACCCCCCTCACCTCCTCCACATCATCAACCCCCCCTCACCTCCTCCACATCATCAACCCCCCCTCACCTCCTCCACATCATCACCCCCCCTCACCTCCTCCACATCATCAACCCCCCCCCTCACCTCCTCCACATCATCAACCCCCCCTCACCTCCTCCACATCTTTGTTCCCCCCCCCCCTCACCTCCTCCAATCATCGTCCCCACCCTCACCTTTGATGATTAAAAAATTAAAAATAAACCTTTTACTCACCTGTAGGCAGGCTCTCCTCAGCAGCACAGGGGGCTGCGTTCTTCTCCCGTTATAGTGCAGGTGCCGATGAGTGACGTCATCGGCGCCTGCACTGCGTGGGGGCAGAGTTCACAGGTCTCCTCTCAGTGAAGCGGCAGGTCCTGCGGCTCACACTGAGAGGAGGCTTAGCTGTGTGCACACAGCTGAAAGCGGCGCTGGCTCGCCTGGGGATCCGGGACAAGTGTCCTGGATCCCCATTAGCGGAATGAGCACCTCTCCGCCCGGAGCCCCGCGTGCCATGAGTGGTTGCCGACCCGACTATTTTAAATTGGGGGGGCACAAGGGGGGGGCACGGCCTGATCTAGGGGGGGCCATGGCCCCCTCTGGCCCCTCCCAGCGACGCCACTGTCTCTAACTTAATAGCCCTGTCGTATTTCAAAGAAACAGTTTAGGCCCACATATGGAGTATTTCCGTACCTGGGAGCAATTGTGGTACACATTTTGGGGGGCTTTTTCTCCTTTTACCCCTTATGAAAAGGAAAAGTTGGGGTCAACACCAGCCTGTTAGTGTAAAAAATAAAAAAAAAATTTACACTAACACGCTGGTGTTGCCCCATACTTTTTATTTTCACAAGAGGTAAAAGGAAAGAAAGACCCCTAAAATTTGTAACGCAATTTCTCCTGAGTACGGAAGAACCCCATATGAGGACGGAAAATGCTCTGCGGACGCACAACAAGGCTCAGGAGTGAGAGCGCACTATGTACATTTTAGGCCTGAATTGGTGAATTACACAGGGGTGGCTGAGTTTACAGTGGTTCTGACATAAACACAAAAAAATAAATACCCACATGTGACCCCATTTTGGAAACTACACCCCTCACAGAATGGAACAAGAGGTTTAGTGAGCCTTAACACCCCACAGATGTTTGACGAATATTCCTTAAAGTTATATGGGAAAATGAAAAAAAAAATGTTTCATCTAAAATGCTGGTGTTACCCTAAATTTTTCATTTTCACAAGGGAAAACAGGAAAAAAAGCCCCCAAAATGTGTAACCTAGAGTTAAAACATACACCATATGTGGATGTAAAGTGCTCTGCTGGCGAACTACAATGCTCAGAAGAGAAGGAGCTCCAATGGGCTTTAGAAGGCCACATGTGTTTACAAAGCCCCCACAGTGCCAGAACAATAGACCCCCCCACATGTGACCCCATTTTGGAAACTACACACCTCACATAATGTATTAAGGGGTACAGTAAGCAATTACGCCCAACAGGTGTCTGATAGATTTTTGGAACAATGGTCCGTGAAAATGAAAAATTTAATTTTTCATTTGCACAGCCCACTGTTCCAAAGATCTGTCAAATGCCAGTGGGGTGTAAATGCTCACTGCTCCCCTTATTTAATTATGTGAGGGGTGTAGTTTCCAAAATGGGGTCACATGTGGGGGGGGTCCATAGTTCTGGCACCATGGGGGGCTTTGTAAATGCACAAGCTCAATAGCTCTCCTTCTCTTCTGAGAATTGTAGTGCGCAAGCAGAGCAGTTGACGTCCACACATGGGGTATTTCCATACTCAGAAGAAATGGGGTTACAAAGTTTGGGGGGGCATTTTCTCCTATTACCCCAAATAAAATAGAAATATAAAAATTGGGGAAAAGCCAGCATTTTAGTGAAAAAAAAAAGTTTTCATTTACACATCCGTATAGTCGGCAAACATCTGTGGGGTGTTAAGGCTCACTGTACCCCTTGTTACATTCCTTGAGGGGTGTAGTTTCCAAAATAATATCCCATGTAGATTTTTTTTTCTGTTATGGCACCATAGGGGCTTCCTAAATGTGACATGCCCCTAAAAAAACATTTCAGAAAAACTCACTCTTCAAAATCCCATTGTCGCTCCTTCCCTTCTGAGCCCTCTAGTGCACCCACAGAGCATTTGACATGCACATATGAGGTATTTCCTTACTCGAGAGAAATTGGGTTACAAATTTTAGGGTGATTTCTCTCCATTTACTCCTTGTAAAAATTCAAAAACTGGGTCATGCGAGTGTAAAAAATTAAGATTTTGAATATTCTCCTTCACTTTGCTACTATTCCTGTGAAACACCTAAAGGGTTAATACACTTACTGAATGTCATTTTGAATACTTTGAGGGGTGCAGTTTTTATAAGGGGGTCATTTATGGGGTATTTCTAACATGAAGGTCCCTCAAATCCACTTCAAAACTGAACTGGTCCCTGAAAAATTCTGATTTTGAAAATGTTTAGAAAAATTGGAAAACTGCTGCTGAACTTTGATGCCCTCTGATGTCTTCCAAAAGACTTTGAGGGGTGCAGTTTTTATAAGGGGGTCATTTATGGGGTATTTCTAACATGAAGGTCCCTCAAATCCACTTCAAAACTGAACTGGTCCCTGAAAAATTCTGATTTTGAAAATGTTTAGAAAAATTGGAAAACTGCTGCTGAACTTTGATGCCCTCTGATGTCTTCCAAAAGTAAAAACATGTCAACTTTATGATGTAAACATAAAGTAGATATATTGTATTTGTGAATTAAGATATCATTTATTTGGGATGTCCATTTTCCCTATAAGCGGAGAGTTTCAAAGTTTAAAAAAAATGCTACATTTTCAAAATTTTTTAATTTTTCACCAAGAAATTATGCAAGTATCGACAAAAATGTTCCACTAACATAAAGTAGAATACGTCATGAAAAAACAATCTCGGAATCAGAATGAAAAGTTAAAGCATCCCAGAGTTATTAATGCGTCCTTAAGGGGTTAAACAGGGTGATATCAGCCTGTTCAGTCAGTTTTTTCACACTACTGAATTTCAAACCAGAATTCCATGGGAATATTCTGCTGCAGCAGAATCCCATTGATTTTAATTAGATTCCTCACCACTGTACACATGGCGGAATTTCCACAGCATATGTCTCTGCTGCGGAAACTCAGATTTCCGCATCCACAGAAAGAATAGACATGTCTTTTCTTTCTGCGGACACCGTTACATTCAAATGAGCAGAATTTCCACCCTTGTTGTCCGGACAGACATTCCACACATTTTGGGCCTACATGACTAGAAAGAATAATGAATGATACTGCTTTGCAAGGAAAAGAGCTTGTAGAATTTGATCACACTTGCGATTTACTGCACAATCCCAGTCCAGAATTGAAAATATTCAGCATCTAACATGGCGTTGTTGGAGCAAACGGGGCAGTAATTTTTTTTTTTCCATTTAGAATCAGGTTCCTTTTTTAACACTGTCCGAGACCTGTCTTCACATTAGGCTTTCAAAGAGGTTAATAGTTTTCTGTGTGACGCTCCCTAGAGAAATATTTTAAAATATTACTGGCTATTTTATAGAGTAGATATGAAGTTAATAATGAATTACATTTATTTTTAAGGGCTAAAATAAAATCTCTTGAGATTTTCAAATTAAAATTAGATTAACAATTTTTGGTATTTGCAAATAAATCATACCTTGTCATGTGTAAGTGAGAACAAAAAGTTTAAAGGGGTTATTTGGCCAATGACAGATAAGATGTCTGATCGCGGGGGGCCCACAATCTCCGTGCAGCACCCACATTCTATGTGGGGCTGCGTCTTCAGTCTCGGAAAGCTCTTTGTGACACCATATCCCCTTGTGACATCACACCCCCCTCCATTCATGACTGGAGACGCAGCCCCACATAGAATGCGGGTGCTGCTCTTTGGCCGGATAACCCCTTTAAGGGCCAAGAAGAAAATAGACGATATTGAGCGTATCTAAAACAATTGTTCTATTGAAAAACAAAATATATTTTAGATTCTATAGTCAAGAGAAATGGTGAGTACTGTAGTACTGTATATCGGGACTGTTTAATTGAATCATACACAACAGATTAGTCATACATATAGTTCAGAATGTCCAATGTCACATGTGTGATACCGACCTGTTGCACCTGCCCTAGAGGTGTCCCAAGCTGTATGGAAGTATATGGGAGCAAAAAAATATTAGAGATCGAATTGATATAATTATACACTAGTAGAAAAAGACAATGAAGTGTGCAGCTACGCAGGTATAGAAATAACTGCATATCTGTATGTTCCATTATGTTTAGTAAGTAAAGGAAACAAGTACTTTTTATGTCTAGGGATAGTATGATGCCCTATACTAGTCTGGAAAATTAATACAAACAATACAGAGACAAAAACAACTTCATAAGCAGCAGGTTGTGGATTCTGTCACTGCTGAGCATCTGTATATATGGATTGAACACTAGTATGGTGTCTCTTAAACAAAGGATGGAACAGTATGTGAGGCACTGGCAGTAATAAGAAGCGGTGCATGACATACATTCACTACTGGGATAACAACAAACCAATATCTTTTTTTTACTTGTCAAGTTTTCTGATTTAATGAGCATGGCCCTCAGACAGCTCAATGTGAAATGTACCTGCTGCATTTCGTGGGAATGGACATCTGCCATCATTATTCATTCTTATGACGGATACAAACTAGAGAGGTGACCTAAGGCAAAGACTAGAACTGTGAGATTATAACTGGCTAAAAGTGCACCATGACTGCAAGGAAACAAACATTTTAGGTGTACAACTGAACAAAAATAATTAAATGTTTGTCATGTCAGCATTAACCTAATGTGAGTGCTTTTTTTTATCTGGATAAAAGTAAATGTAATATTGTATTTCAAGGGTTTTTACTATTCACTCTATCTGGTACTGCAGCCCAGCCCAATTCACTTAAATACCAGACACAGTCCAAGAGAGTCACTTTCTGTAGAAGAAAAAATAGCATCACCTGTTATAAGATCGTAAAGCTTTTTGTGGCCAATGTTATTTTAACCCCTTAAGGACCCTTTTTCACCTTAAGGACTCGGCCATTTTTTGCAAATCTGACCACTGTCACTTTAAACATTAATAACTCTGGAATGCTTTTAGTTATCATTCTGATTCCGAGATTGTTTTTTCGTGACATATTCTACTTTAACGTAGTGGTAACATTTTTTGGTAACTTGCATCCTTTCTTGGTGAAAAATCCCAAAATTTGATGAAAAATTTGAAAATTTTGCATTTTTCTAACTTTGAAGCTCTCTGCTTGTAAGGAAAATGGATATTCCAAATATTTTTTTTTAATTCACATATACAATATGTCTACTTTATATTTGCATCATAAAATTGATGAGTTTTTTACTTTTGGAAGACACCAGAGGGCTTCAAAGTTCCGCATCAATTTTCCAATTTTTCACAAAATTTTGAAACTCGCTTTTTTTCAGGGACCAGTTCAGGTTTGAAGTGGATTTGAAGGGTCTTCATATTAGAAATACCCCATAAATGACCCCATTATAAAAACTGCACCCCGGAAAGTATTCAAAATGACATTCAGTAAGCGTTTTAACCCTTTACGGGTTTCACAGGGATAGCAGCAAAGTGAAGGAGAAAATTCACAATCTTCATTTTTTTACACTCGCATGTTCTTGTAGACCCAATTTTTGAATTTTTGCAAGGGGTAAAAAGGAGAACATTTTTACTTGTATTTGAAACCCAATTTCTCTTGAGTAAGCACATACCTCATATGTGTATGTAAAGTGTTCGGCGGGCGCAGTAGAGGGCTCAGAAGGGAAGGAGCGTCAAATGGTTTTTGGGGGGCATGTCACCTTTAGGAAGCCCCTATGGTGCCAGAACAGCAAAAAAAAACACATGGCATACCATTTTAGAAACTAGACCCCTCGGGGAACGTAACAATGTGAACCTTAATACCCCACAGGTGATGCACGACTTTTGCATATGTAAAAAAAAAAAAATGTTTTACCTAAAATGCTTGGTTTCCCTAAAGTTTTACATTTTTAAAAAGGGTAATAGCAGAAAATACCCCCCAAAATTTGAAGCCCAATTTCTCCCGATTCAGAAAACACCCCATATGGGGGTGAAAAGTGCTCTGCTGGCGCACTACAGGTCTCAGAAGAGAAGGAGTCACATTTGGCTTTTTTGAAGGAAATTTTGCTCTGGGGGCATGCCGCATTTAGGAAGCCCCTATGGGGCCAGGACAGCAAAAAAAAACACATGGCATACCATTTTGGAAACTAGACCCCTCGGGGAACATAACAAGGGGTAAAGTGAACCTTAATACCCTACAGGTGTTTCACGACTTTTGCATATGTAAAAAAAAATAAAAAAATTTACCTAAAATGCTTGGTTTCCCCAAAAATTTACATTTATACAAAGGGTTAAAGCAGAAAATACCCTCCAAAATTTGAAGCCCAATTTCTCCCGATTCAGAAAACACCCCATATGGGGGTGAAAAGTGCTCTGTTGGCGCACTACAGGTCTCAGAAGAGAAGGAGTCACATTTGGCTTTTTGAAAGCAAATTTTGCTCTGGGGGCATGCCGCATTTAGGAAGCCCCTATGGTGCCAGGACCGCAAAAAAAAAAAAAAAAACACATGGCATACCATTTTGGAAACTAGAGCCCTCGGGGAACGTAACAAGGGGTTAAGTGAACCTTTATACCCCACAGGCGTTTCACGACTATTGCATATGTTAAAAAAAAGATTTTTTTTTTACCTAAAATGCTTCTTTTCCCAAAAACTTTACATTTTTAAAAAGGGTAAAAGCAGAAAATACCCCCCAAAATTTGAAGCCCAATTTCTCCCAAGTACGGCGATACCCCATATGTGACCCTTAACTGTTGCCTTGAAATACGACAGGGCTCCAAAGTGAGAGCGCCATGCGCATTTGAGGCCTAAATTAGGGATTGCATAGGGGTGGACATAGGGGTATTCTACGCCAGTGATTCCCAAACAGGGTGCCTCCAGCTGTTGCAAAACTCCCAGCATGCCTGGACAGTCAACGGCTGTCCGACAATACTGGGAGTTGTTGTTTTGCAACAGCTGGAGGCTCCGTTTTGGAAACCGTGGCGTACCAGACGTTTTTCATTTTTATTGGGGAGGGGAGGGGGGCTGTGTAGGGGTATGTGTATACGTAGTGTTTTTTACTTTTTATTTTATTTTTTGTGTTAGTGTAGTGTAGTGTTTTTAGGGTACAGTCGCACTGGTGGGGGTTCACAGTAGTTTCTCGCTGGCAGTTTGAGCTGTTGCAGAAAATTAGCTGCAGCTCAAACTTTCAGCCCGATACTTACTGTAAGCCTCCGCCCATTTTTGAGTGTACCCTGTACATTCACATTGGGGGGGACATCCAGCTGTTGCAAAACTACAACTCCCAGCATGCGCTGACAGACTGTACATGCTGAGAGTTTTAGTTTTGCAACAGCTGTAGGCACACTGGTTATGTATCACGGAGTTTGTGACCTTACTCAGTGTTTCAAAACCAGTGTGCCTCCAGCTGTTGCAAAACTACAACTCCCAGCATGTACGGTGCATGGTGTAAGGTGACTGCTGGGAGTTGTAGTTTGCAACAGCTGGAGGCACACCGGTCGTGAAACACTGAGTTAGGTAAAAAAAAAAAACTCTAAGTTTCACAACCAGTGTGCCTTCAGCTGTTGCAAAACTACAGTTATGCAACCAGCAGATGCACCACTACAACTCCCAGCATGCACTTTAGCTGTTTGTGCAAGCTGGGAGTTGTAGTTATACAACAGCTGAAGGTACACTTTTCCATAGAAAAAATGTGTCTCCAGCTGTTGCAAAACCATAAGTCCCAGCATGCACATAAGGGAATGCTGGGAGTTGTGGTGGTCTGCCTCCTGCTGTTGCATAACTACAGCTCCCAGCATGCCCTTTTTGCATGCTGGGAGCTGTTGCTAAGCAACAGCAGGAGGCTGTAACTCACCTCCTGCTGCTGCTCCATCGCAGGCTGTCCCTCGCCGCCGCCATCGCTCCTGGGGCCCTGATCCCAACATGGACGCCGGGGATCGGGGTCCCCAGCACCCGGGGTCGTATTCCCGCACCCGCTCATGCCCTCCGGAAGAGGGGCGGAGCGGGTGTGGGAGTGACACCCGCAGCAGGCGCCCTGATTGGTCGGCCGGTAATCCGGCCGACGAAGCAGGGCGATCGTGAGGTGGCACCAGTGCCACCTCACCCCTGCAGGCTCTGGCTGTTCGGGGCCGTCAGAGACGGCCCCGAACAGCCAGTAATTCCGGGTCACCGGGTCACTGGAGACCCGATTGACCCGGAATCGCCGCAGATCGCTGGACTGAATTGTCCAGCGATCTGTGGCGATCGCCGACATGGGGGGGCATAATGACCCCAACCGGCTAGCGGTGGGGACCGGAATTCCCACGGGCGTATGGATACGCCCTGCGTCCTTAAGGACTCGGAGTACAGGGCGTATCCATACGCCCTGCGTCCTTAAGAGGTTAATAGTGGCCCTTGGATGCACTCATGTTACTATGTGTCTGTGCCAAATACGTTAAGTGACAATCAGTAGATAATAAATCTAGGGATATGAGAAACTAAAACCCTAATTTGGTGTCATTTTGAAAACCAGAAAATCTTCGTAGATCTGGACCATAGTGTGATTCTGAGGTCACTTCATAGACTTACTACTAAAATTAGTGCTGTTCATTTGCACAGGCTACAAATTTGGTAGTGTTGGATATAGGGTGGCCTAACCAGCACAAGAAAAAGTGTTTCTGTAAGGGTTTTTTTTTGCAGTCATTCCACACTAGGGAGACCGATGAGGCACAGCAGTAGATTGTAATAAGATTGTAATAATGTGATAGCAATGTGAAATATAGATCTGTCATCACCAATATCTACATTTCGCAGTCAACAATTTTCTTTAACCCCTTAAGGACCAAGGTCGTATGAGTACGTCCTTGGTCCCGCTCCCGTGATATAACGCGGGGTCCCACGGTGACCCCGCATCACATCATGGCGGGCCCAGCATCATAGTGAAGCCGGGACCCGCCACCAATAGCGCGCGGCACTGATCGTGGTGCCGCGCGCTATTAACCCTTTAGCCGCGTGCTCAAAGCTGAGCCACACGGCTAAATGTGAAAGTAAAAAGTGCCGGTTAGCTCAGTGGGCTGTTCGGGATAGCCACGGCCCATTTGCGGCATCCCGAACAGCTTACAGGACAGCCGGAGGGTCCCTACCTGCCTCCTTGCTGTCCTATCGCCGAATGACTGCTCAGTGCCTGAGATCCAGGCATGAGCAGTCAAGCGGCAGAATCATCGATCACTGGTTTCCTATGAGAAAACAGTGATCAATGTAAAAGATCAGTGTGTGCAGTGTTATAGGTCCCTATGGGAGCTATAACACTGCAAAAAAAAGTGAAAAAAAAGTGAATAAAGATCATTTTAACCCTTCCCCTATTAAAAGTTTGAATCACCCCCCTTTTCCCATAAACAAAAAACACAATGTAAATAATAATAAAAATAAACATATATGTGTTGCTTCGTATTACTGTGCGATAAAATTGCTTTATATCCTGCACTGGATCTGATATATGCACATGTTACTATGTTGTTGTCTATACCTGAAAACTTTAATAAAAATTTTGAATTGAAAAAAATAAAAATAAACATATATGGTATCGCCGCGTGCAGAAATATCCGAATTATAAAAATATATCGTTAATTAAACCGCACGATCAATGGCGTACGCACAAAAAAAATTACAAAGTCCAAAATAATGCATTTTTGGTCCCTTTTTATATCATGAAAAAATGAATAAAATCAATAAGTCCTATCAATGCAAAAATGGTACCGTTAAAAACTTCAAATCATGGCGCAAAAAATGAGCCCTCATACTGCCCCATACGCGGAAAAATAAAAAAGTTTAAGGGGTCAGAAGGTGACAATTTTAAACGTATTAATTTTCCTGCATGAAGTTATGATTTTTTCCAGAAGTACGACAAAATCAAACCTATATAAGTAGGGTATCATTTTAATCGTATGGACCTACAGAATAAAGATAAGGTGTCATTTTTACCAAAAAATGTACTACGTAGAAACAGAAGTGCCCAAAAGTTACAAAACTGCATTTTTTTTTTCAATTTTGTCTCACAATGATTTTTTTTCCGTTTCACTGTAGATTTTTGGGCAAAATGACTGACATCATTACAAAGTAGAACTTGTGGCGCAAAAAAAATAAACAATCATATGGATTTTTAGGTGCAAAATTGAAAGAGTTATGATTTTTTAAAGGCAAGAAGCAAAAAACGAAAGTGCAAAAACGGAAAAACCCCGGTCCTTAAGGGGTTAAGCAGCACCCACTGGGGGTCTCTAATGCATGTCATCTGGGTTTTTTGTCCATCTCAAAAGAAACCGAGCAGATCCTTCTTACTCTCTGTGTACCGGACTTTATAATCTACTGCACCCATGAGCAAATATGTGGGCCACTGGAGGCCACTGAAGGCCACGTCTCCTCATGCTAAGCCCCACATACTTAAAAAAATAAATAAATGTTGCGGAATAAAGGGGTGAAAATCACAAACTTTTGCTCAAAATGTGGCTTTCCCAAAAAACTGTAACCTTTGCACACCGAAAAACTTGCATAGCAAGTTCACCCCTTAAAGTATTTTACAACATCAGGCCTAATCCACCATGGCCTTATGCATTGTTGCTATAGTTTTCAAATACAAGTGGTGTTTTTTTTTCTTTTTTACTATACAGAAAAAAAGGCATCTTAGATGTTAGATTCTAGTATAGATATATAGATATTAATAAAAATACTGACACTTATTTTTTAGCTAGGCATTCCCTGCTTGTTCTTTCTTATTATATTCATCTTCTCCACCCCAAGCCTTATGATTTAATTCCGTCACCCTTAACCATTGCTCTGCGAAGGCAGTTCCATTAATCTACCACTATTTCTAAAATGGTCTGTCACACTTTCCCTGAACCGGCTGCTCTTCCATCAGCCTAGTATGACATCTTGTTTCTCTCCTAGAAATATGTATTTGTTATGTTTCTACCACATCATGGTTATTTTTCTTTTGCTTCCAGCCAAACATATTTAGATTATTTTACAGCTACAAATCACATAGTATTCCTAGGACAGAAGTACACAGGCCATAAGTAACAGTGGACGTTATGTCCTTGTCATTGGTTTTATATATATATATATATATATATATATATATATGTAGAGGGTAGGCAGCACAACCACGTATTCTGCAAGTCTTGGGGTGCAGGCAAGGATAGCAGTCCCAATCGCAGACAGCTCAGATAATCCAAGATGCAGAAAATATAGCAGCACACCCAGTAGTAAAGTGCAAAAATTGGGATTTATTGACCCATATCAGATGCGACGTTTCGACGGCATCCCGCCATCTTTTTCAAGCATGCTTGAAAAAGATGGCGGGATGCCGTCGAAACGTCGCATCTGATATGGGTCAATAAATCCCAATTTTTGCACTTTACTACTGGGTGTGCTGCTATATTTTCTGCATCTTATATATATATATATATATATATATATATATATATAACAGCAATGCCTGGATCATCTACACTTGAATGGAAAATATGTCAGATACCTTATAGTATACTTTATAAATGTTGTTTTGTTTCAGCGTGCTCCTCTGCGCTTCTATCATATATAACGCAAGAAGTTTTTCCTTGATTTTTTTTTTCCTATAGCAATTCATTGCATACATTTACAGATTAAACATAAAGAAGGAAGTGAAGTGGAACCAGGACAGAACCTTAGAAAGAGGCCAGAATGGCATTTTATTTATAAGCATTTTCATACTATCTGATAGAATTAACCAACTGAGCATTTCCATTTCCCATGTACAATGCTCAATCAATGGCTGCAATGAAGTGGCATTTCAATCAATGGAAATCTTGATTTGCTAGTACCAACTGAGTGTCAAGAATGAGGAGACGGATGATAATTTCCTTTAACTCTTTCAGTGCGTTTCCCTAAAGCAGCAAGGCTTCAGTGATTTAGTGATATAATAAAAGTATCGCCGTTTCTCAGAATTATTTCAACCTTATGGTTTCTATTATACCTGCAGTGAATATTCACTTCTATTGAATATGCTTGGAAAGTATTATATGTCACAACTTTTTGGGCATTTGTTTGATTATAGACATGTATACATTCCAAGCTGCTAGACATTTGTTGTTAGAGCATCAAATTGTGTGTATAATGTATGAAAGCCTTCCAGGTGTGCGTGAAGTGTCTTACTCTTTTATTTAGATGGAGGGTTATCATTTCCTATATATTGTTTGATCATTAATGAAAAACTAAAACAATGCATTGCAACTTTATACCTGAACCCAGTCATCATGGATTTTCTGTTTCTCCAATACAAAATTAACCTCTTTCCTAATATTCTAACCCATTTTCTAACTGCTACATGGCTTGCAGAAGTCAATAGTTTCCACTGATAAGAAGTAGCACCTAGCTGCCTCTAGGGAGAGCTATTATGAGCAGAGTGATGGATGATGATATGGAAATAGCCATAGGTTATCTGTGAGAGGCAGTAAGTGGCCAAGAGCATATTAGTTACAAATGCAATGCATATCCCAGGCAAAAACTGGCAGGAACCTTCTCCTACTGTCAGAAAAAATGCTTACCACAATTGATGTTTTAGTCTGCAACATGCATGGACTCATAGGGGGAGATTTTTCAAAATCTGTCGAGAGCAAAAGTTGCTGATTTGCCCATAGCAACCAATCAGATCACTTCTTTAATTTTTCAGAGGCGTTTTAAAAAATGAAAGAAGCTGATTGGTTGCAAAAAAAAAAAAAAAAAGATTAATATCCACATGCATACATATGGAATAGCATTCTAAAATTGTTAAAAGTTACCATGCAGTTCTAAGACTATAAACAAATCACCAAACTCTAGGTCTGGTGGTATAATGCAGATCTCAAGAGCCTGAGGTGACTTTTAAGACGTTATGGACAAAGCCAATTTTGGCATTAAAGGGGTACTCCGCCCCTAGACATCTTATCCTCATCCAAGGATAGGGGATAAGATGTCTGATCGCGGAGGTCCCACCGCTGGGGACCCCCGCGATCTCTCCTGCAGCCCCCTAGTCATCTGCAGCAGGGAGCCGAAGTTTGCTCTGTGCCTGTTGGCTCACGTTACATGGCCCGGTGGTTCGTGATGTCTAAGCCCCACCCCCTCCTGATGTCACACCCCACCCCTCAATGCAAGTCTATGGTGGGGTGAGGCCTTGACGCTACAAACTGCCAGTATCCTCACCACGATGTGTACTAGAGATGTGTTCTTCAATTTAAGAATTATGGAAGCCACTATACTCTTGAGTACTTTAAGTGCAGAAGAAATTGTCTGCACACTTCCAGATCTGCCTCCACACAATTCTGATCCTGAGCTCTACAGGCAGTTCTTTTCCTCTCATGGCTTGGTTTTGCTCTGATTTACATTTTCAGCTGTGAGACCTTATATAGACAGGGGTGTGTCCAAATCCATCCAAACTGGATTTACCACAGGTGACTCAATTCAAGGTGTAGAAACATTTCAAAGATTATCAAGAGAGATGGAAGACCACCAGAGTTAAATTGCATGGTTAATATTGAAGGGTCTAAATACTTATGTCCATGTGAAATTTTAGTTTTCCATTTTGAATAAATATGCTGAAATTTCAAAAATTCTATTTTCACTTTCTTATTATGGGCTACTGAGTGCAGAATGATCAAAAAAGTTTTTCTTTTTAGCACAAGGATGCAATATAACAAACTGTAAAATAAGTGAAAGGGTCTGACAACTTTCATAATGCAACATATATATATATATATATATATATATCTATATATATATATGTATATATATACATATATATACATACAGTGGTCCCTCAACATACGATGGTAATCTGTTCCAAATGGACCATCGTTTGTTGAAACCATCGTATGTTGAGGGATCCGTGCAATGTAAAGTATAGGACAGTAGTCTACAACCTGCTGACCTCCAGATGTTGCAAAACTACAACACCCAGTATGCCGTTGGCTGTCCGGGCATGCTGGGAGTTGTAGTTCTTCAACATCTGGAGGTCTGCAGGTTGAAGACCACTGGTATTGGAGGTTATACTTACGTGTCCCCGCCGCTCCGGACCGTCACCGCTCGTCACCGCTGCCCTGGATGTCGCCTTCCATCGCTGTTGCCGCGTCCCGTGGTGTCCCCAACACTCCGGCAAGGCCTCTGCTTCCCCGGCATCCTCGCTCTCCGTCGCCACCATCACGTCGCTGCGCACGCTGCTCCTATTGGATGATGGGACAGCGTGCGCAGCGACGTGATGACAATGATGGAGAGCGCCAGCGATGCAGGGGATCCCGAAAAGGATGCACCGGAGCCCAGAGGACAGGTAAGTGATCATCAGCGGACCACACGGGGCACCGTAAACGGCTTTCCGGTGGCAGCTGAAGCAGTCTGCGCTGCCGGATAGCCGGATATGCGATGGCCCGACATAAAAAAGCATCATATGTTGATGCTGCCTTCAACATTCAATGGCCTCTGAGAGGCCATCGTATGTTGAAATGATCATATGTCGGGGCCATCGTAGGTCGGGGGGTCACTGTATATATTAATTGAGAAAAACAGCACTGTAGTATTTAATGTACCTTTCTTTAAATTATTTCATAAACCAGTAAGTTAACTTAAGACAGAAACCTTTGTGCCTATATATCCTATACAGTCACTTTGCTAACTGTGCTCAGCTAAACATCGTTCACCGTACAGCTTTTGTTCTTCAGCAGAATTTACACATTAATCAATTTGGCCCTAAGGGGTAAATGTTCAATAGTAGGGAACACATTTCTGTTTGTTTGATAAGTAGAGCATTGGATATAACTGCTATAACCTTTTTAATTGCATAGATTTAAATTAGCAATTATAAAGCATGCAACTATGAGCATAAAATCAATATGTTACACAACATTGGGACTTAAAAGGCTATTAAATGTATGTTATATTTAAATTTCCAATACAATTTAATATTCAGGTCTATAAACTGATTAAAATACCTGTTAAATGCTTTGAGGTTTGTCTCCCGAGCATCGTGCAGTGTAAACTAGACAAGCGCAGTTATGTTGTCAAAGCTGCCGAGACAGTAGATGACTACATTTATGTAAATAATGTGAATATTTCAACACAAAAAGTTGCCAGTTATTTATGGAGGTGATGTTTCACGTTGATGCTAATGCATATCCTGTTTGTATACTTACAGAAATATTAGTATCAAAAGCATCAGGCATAAGTGTAATGACAGTCAATGTTTGTTAGACCTATATGATGAACAAAGAGGTAAAACCTAAAGTGAATGTAGCCTAACAAGATGCAAGAAATGTAAGGCTGCTTTCACACTATAGAAATGTCCATTTTAAAGATTCGTTATAATGACATGTTAATAAAACTATTAAAAATGGCCGTTAAACGGACGTTACAAAATCCCATTATAGTCTATGGGATTTTTACACTACCCGTTTTAGCCCGCCATAGCCCATTATTAATAACGAACGTTATTTTGTGATGGGAGAAAGTAACGGGAAACATAGTGCATTCAAAATGTAGAAATCCCATAGCCTAAAATGGGATTATGTAACGGCCGTATGGGATAATAGCCTATGTTAAGGGTTTTCATAACGGAACATTATAAAGGGTCTTTAAAACGGATGAATTTATAGTGTGAAAGGGGCCTAATGGAACCAATTGTACAACATCCCTCAACTTCTTTTTTGAAGCAAAATGAAGCGAGCCCAAAATCTATCACTCAATTGTTATGAGTTCTAATAGGCATTCCATCAACTCTAAAGCTGGTGGACACACATGCTCAGTTACTCTCCCCACAGCTGGTTCTTTGTGCATAATGATCCTATGTGTTTCTGTGCATCTTGACAGCAAGATATGAACGCTTGTTGTATTTTACGACCCGCCCTTTTTCTTCTGAGATAATCTGCCACAAGAGGGGTCTTGCAGGGCTTATTCACCTCTGTCCATTAAAAACACACACTTTCAGCTGGAATGAGTAACTAAGTACCCTTGCCAACAGCAGTCCTGGGAGGAATAAATACATAGAAAAGAAAGTCGTTTCCTTTGCAAATATATACCATTTTCCTATACTTGGCATCTGGTCCATCTTTTTTGGTGAAAGAAAAGAAAGAATAGAACCTTATAAACCTAAATCACTTATCAAGACATGCACATCAAATTGAGTTATAAACCAAAGCAAATAAAGTTATAATCATTTGTATTAGTAAAAGTATCAAAGTAATTAATGTAAATATTTAAAACTTCCATAACAACCTAAAGCAACACTTGGGAGAAACACTAACACGCTATGTTATACCTTGTGCATTTTGAAAGCTCACCACAGATAGATGCTTTACACTGCCCTTCACGTCTTGCACTAAGTCTTACAAGGCGTATATGTTTTTTACTTTAAAGGGGTACTCCAGTGGAATTTTTTTTTTTAATCAACTGGTAACAGAAAGTTAAACAGATTTGTAAATTATTTCTATTAAAAAATCTTTACCCTTCCAGTACTTTTTAGCAGCTGTATGCTACAGAGGAAAATGTTTTCTTTTTGAACTTCTTTTTTTGTCTTGTCCACAGTTCTCTCTGCTGACACCTGATGCATAGTATCAGGAACTGTCCAGAGCAGGAGAAAATCCCTATAGCAAACCTATGCTGCTCTGGACAATTCCTCATCAGGTGTCAGCAGAGAGCTCTGTGGACAAGACAAAACAGAAATTCAAAAAGAAAACAATTTCCTCTGTAGCATACAGCCGCTAATAATTACTGGAAGGTAAATATTTTTTAATAGAAGTAATTTACAAATCTGTTTACCGTGTTTTTCGCCGTATAAGACGCACTTTTTCTTCCCTAAAACTGGGGTCTTATACGGCGAGTACACCCCCTATCGGGTCAGTCTCTGCGGCCATCAACGGCCGGGACCCGCGGCTAATACAGGACATCACCAATCGCGGTGATGCCCTGTATTAACCCTTCAGACGCGGCGATCAAAGCTACCGCCGTGTCTGAAGGGAAAGTGACACTAACCCGGCTGTTCAGTCGGGCTGTTTGGGACCGCCGTGATTTCACCGCGGCGGTCCCGAACAGCCCGACTGAATAGCCGGGTTAGTGCTTACAGGACACTGGGAGGGACCTTACCTGCCTCCTCGGTGTCTTCTCCGTTCAGGGATCCCCTGTATGGCCTGTGCTCTCCTTCCTCGTCATCACGTCGTCGCGTACGTGCGTCAGCGTGCGTAACGACGTGATGGCGGCAACGGGGAGCGAGGATACCCGGCCGGCAGCAGAGATGTTCCGGAGCGACGGGCACACGACGACAGCGATGGAGCGACATCCAGGGCAGCGGTGACGGGTCCGGAGCGGCGGGGACGTTGGCTGTCCGGGCGTGCTGGGAGTTGTAGTTTTGCAACATCTGGAGGTCCGCAGATTGATGACCACTATTGGGTTCAAAATCTTTATTTTTTTTGATTTTGCACCTATAAATTTGGTGCGTCTTATGGGGCGAAAAATACGGTAACTTTCTGGCAACAGTTCATTTAAAAAAAAAAATGTTTTCCACCAGAGTACCCCTTTAAATAAATTCATATTGTCAGTCATTTTAGTTTTGGTTTCTTTTGACATTTGACTTAAATATAATAGAACTCTCAGAACGCTTTTATTTGTGTATTGTTGTGATGTCTTAATAAAATTTAATAGATATACCTGCAGTCCTATGTAAAACCACCTTAAATGACATCCAAACACTGCATGAATAGACAAGTTAGATTGAGTATGCTAGAGCAGAAAGAAATCAATGCAGGAAACCACTTCTCTCACCATGACAGCGCATGATGAGTAGCATTCTTTTTATGCAGAATAAAAGGGTTAATACATGAAGACATTATCCCTTATCATCATTGATGTTGTCACAGGTACCCATCTGCAAGGGCCAAGAGCCAAGCTCGTACAATCATGGTAAATTGCCTGCAAAGAGATACACATGCAAATTGCCCCAATTAATTTGCTAATTGCATCCAATGTTTGTACTTCGGCTATTGTAAGTATCTGACTTGGCTGGAGACCACACTGTGAGTGGCAATGACTTTGACAGATCGCGGAGCGCAGGCATTTTTTCAGGGAAATGATAATAAAATATTGGAATGCTTAAAATTAATTAATAGTACATAAGATTTTGAGACTTCATGAGTCAATTACAAGCCAATGTCAGAGCAAAAGGTCTTCAATGTTATGTCGGATAATGTTTATTTTCCAAGCACTGTGACACTACAAAATTAGTAATATGTTTCTACAAACAACCACTGTCCATGATATTCACCTCTCATGAGCATGGCACAGGGGCCGTTGTGTACTGGACCAGAACGGATTATGTTCTCATCTTATATATTCTACCAAAGATCTAAATCTCACCTGTAAATATAAGCCCCTCCATTGAACTCTTCTTTTAAGATTTAGAAAATTCTATTCAGATATTTGTCAAGCACTTTTCTTGCTGCTTTTAAAGGCAAAAACATGGTGTACAAACCCAGCTTTTCTAAACTGCTAAAGGCTAACATGTCTACTGCAGAAATACATACTGTATCTTGTTACTTGAGAGTTTTTAATGGACCATTCCGGGCAGCTACATGGTAAGCCATATACCATAATGAGCCCATTGCATCTTTTGAAAAAGGGGACAGCAACACTTCCTTAATAGGGTAGAAGTAGGCCACTCACCAGGCTGGTCGTGTAGCGGATAACTTTATTGAAGGCTTTACATAAGCGACTTACAGAACTTCAGTGCAGGACGGACAGGTGAACAGCAGCAGGGCTACCTGGGCGGGTGACGGTGCCATTTCGTGTGCAGTGGCGCTTCAACTGGCCCTTTAAAGGGTCAGTCGACTGTTTTGCTGACTAGTTTCACTGTTAGGGAGCACCACATAGGGATGTGTTTGCGGAGCTGTGTGAACTAGCCCCTGGAAGTCATATTCAGGAGTGCGACTTTATCTAGGTCTAGGTCTGTTTGGGTTAGGGTTTTGTGGGCTAATATGATTTAAGGGCCAATCCTCAAGATAGGCCATTGATTGCTGATTGGTGGGCTTCCGACTGGAAGCAGTTGATTATTTTTGCTGTGCAGTGGCCGTGCCTGGTTACTGCAGCTCAGCTCCCTTTCAAGTGAAATTAAGCAGCGCCATCACTACAGTGTGAATAGAGCCAACTGCTTCCAGCCCAGTTCACTGTCTAATGTGGGTGCTGAGCAGTTGATAGGGTATTGGCACACCACTGAATAATTATTCATTGCCTATCCTGTAGATTTCCTTTAAGGCTCCTGTACATATTTAACATCTAATGTTTATGGGGGCCTTAAAGGGGTATTCCGCCCGTAGACATCTTATCCCCTATCCAAAGGATAGGGGATAAGATGTCAGATCGCCGGGGTCCCGCTGCTGGGGACCCCCGGGATCGCCGCTGCGGCACCCCGCTATCATTACTGCACAGAGCGAGTTAGCTCTGCTCGTAATGACGGGCAATACAGGGGCCGGAGCATCGTTACATCACGGCTCCGCCCCTCGTGATGTCAAGGTCCGCCCCCTCAATACAAGTCTATGGGAGGGGGCATGGCGGTTGTCACATCCCCTGCCATAGACTTGCATTAAGAGGGCGGGCCATGATGTCACAAGGGGCGGAGCCATGACGTCAAGCTGCTCCTTCCCCTGTATTGCCCCATCATTATGCACAGAGCGAAGCCGCAGCGGCAATCCTGGGGGTCCCCAGCAGCGGGACTCCGGCGATCTGAAATCTTATCCCCTATCCTTTGGATAGGGGATAAGATGTCTAGGGGCGGAGTACCCCTTTAAGATGAAGATGATGTTGGGGAAGAGAAAGATAAGTCATGTTAGATTTTAACTGCCTGATCCTTTTATTGTATTGTACTTGCACACTCCATTCAGAACACATGATATTTCAGGAGTGATAGCTGCCCCCCGTGTGAGCACTTGGCTGACAGTTATTGTATGTGTATGGCCAGTTTTAGGCTTTGTTCTATCAAAAAACCCCATCTGTAGTACATTGTAGAACAATGCAAGTCTAAGATGAGATAACCCCCTTTTACCACCCCACTCCTTCACATAAATAACCCCTTATATATCCTCCACATTTACTCATATGTATGGCCAGCTTCATAGATTTACAGGCACAAATCTATATATTTTTTCTCTTCCCTCTTCCCCATACCACGTGTCGTATCCTCTTCAGATTCTTTGCCTTTTCATGTGGCAGGTGCCCTGTGCTGGACTATACCTTATCTTCTACGCCATCTCATCATCTGACAAACTAGCTTGAACAGTATCTGCTGCTAAGTGGATAACCAGAACACACACTTACACATCTGTTATTCTATTTATATGGGGCAAAGTGCTACTGTATATGCAAAACCTTACCTGCTCTTCTGGTATAAAGGGCTGCATCTGCTACCCGCTCTGATGTAAATCGATATACTCTGCGCACTTCACCATATACTCCTTTATATAGCACTCAGGATGTTGTCCTGTATCAATATTCATCATTCAAATGTTAATACAAGCAATTGGTTTAGATGATAATGACTGAGATATAATATAGGGTAATATAAATCTCAGGCTAAATTTACTTTCTAATTAATAAATTAGCAGCTATGATTCCCATCATGGACTATTTTAATATCCAGATTAAACGAGAAGTAATAGCTAGCTTACCGGACATCCTGCCCGTCGACACATGTCTGTCTTGACCTACATTTGTCGCATAGTCTAGCGACGGAAATAAGGTGTTATGCTGTAGGGTTGGAAACTTACACCAAACATTGAATTGAAACTGCTCTCTAACAAGACAATTATTCCAAGGCTCCTCTGTCATGATACCAGGCCGCTGAACTGCGAACAGCATCGTACATTCACTGTGTCATTGTGTACGGGAGATTTATGAAATAGGTGAAATTGCAGTGTACAGTGTTTTGGTCCTTTAATCTCTGTCACATCATGTGACATTTATTTCAGCTACATTAGAGAATATGTTACAATAGCATCTTTTGCAGCATTGTGGTCAAAAGCCCCAGTACCCTGACAGACACCTTTATACTGTAAGTTAATAGGATCCGTCCATTTGATAAAAGATAAGTCATACCAGTCGTGGCTCAGCTAAATACTGAAGCCAAGACAGTAGTAAGAACAGAGGCTGAATGTGGCTGGCAGCTGCATTAGCAGCCAGATGTTACATTGTGAGCACAGATTTATTAATAATTCTGTTCACGCCATGTAGTATAGAGCCACATGTCTTAAACAATGCGGTATTATGCTTTTTGTATTGCATCTACCCATCCTGTCTTGTTTCTGTGGAGTTTTCCTCCCATTTCATAAAGATGCTTCTACTGTTCCTTTTCATTGCAGTATAGAAAACTTGAAAACAGTAGAAAATATATTGTCAATCATAAATTTCACAATAATATGTATATATATATATATATATATATATATATATATATATATACAGTGACCCCCTGACCTACGATGGCCCCGACATACGATAATTTCAACATGCGATGGCCTCTCAGAGGCCGTCACATGTTGAAGGCAGCATCAACATACGAGGGTTTTGTATGTCGGGGCCATCGCATAAACGGCTATCCGGCAGCGCAGACTGCTTCAGCTGCCAGCGGATAGCCGTTTACGGTGCCCCGTGTGGTCCGCTGACGATCACTCACCTGTCCTCAGGGCTCCGGTGCGTCCTCTTCGGGATCCCTTCATCGTCGGCGCTCACCATCCTTGTCATCACGTCGCCGTGTACGCCGTCCCATCATCCAATAGGAGCGGCGTGCGTAGCGACGTGATGGCGGCGACGGAGAGCGAGGATGCCGGGGAAGCAACGACAGCGATGGAAGGCAACATCCCGGGCAGTGGTGACGAGCGGTGACGGTCTGGAGTGGCGGGAACTTCCTCTACCAGTGGTCTTCAATCTGCGGACCTGCAAATGTTGCAAAACTACAACTCCCAGCATTCCCGGACAGCCTTAGGCTGTCCGGGCATGCTGGGTGTTGTAGTTTTGCAACATCTGGAGGTCCGCAGGTTGTAGACCACTGTCCTATACATTACATTGCGCGGATCCCTCAACATACGATGGTTTCAACAAACGATGGTCCATTTGGAACGGATTACCATTGTATGTTGAGGGACCACTGTATATATATATATATATATATATATATATATATATATATTTAACAACCAACCCACCTTGTTATATGAAGTAGTGTTAGAAAAAGTACATTAGGGTTTTACAAAAGAAAGAAAAAAGTTTAATGTACAAAGAAAATGTGTTCCTCTAGGGAATTTAGACATGTGAGCAAAATTTAATGTGGCCCTCATTATGTTTCTGATATGGGTTTCTTCTTCTTACATTTATCTTATTCACAAAGCCGGCATATATATGATTAAAAAGGTAGAGCATGAATGAAATCCATGAGAATGTTAGGTATCATAAGCGATGGTATACGGCTTCTGTTGTAGAGGGGAGGCTGTGAGCCATTGACACAGGGAAATATGCATTTTATACTGACATCTCCTCACTATGAGGGACATTTATCAATGTTTGCTTATGTATTCCTTTTTTTAGTATTTTTTTCCTTACTTTTGTTTTGCTTATGGGCGACGTATTTATCAACTGCTTTCAGCCTGTTGATAATTTTCTTTCACGTAAGCAATTTTTCCTTTTTTACTTTGGTAGTAGCTTTTTCTGCTCCATGTTTGAGCTGGAGTAAATTTAGTCAATTTTTAACGCTGTTGCGACTTTTTTTTGCGCAGTTGCGACTGTCGCAGTTAATAAATACCTGACTACCCGTAGTCCATTTTAAAATTATTACTACATAGTAAATTTTAGGAAAACTTGCTTTTCTCGCTTTCCAGTCAAAATGTCGCACGAAAAAGCGTGTAGTCGCAGTTGCGACAATTTTGCGACAATTATAGTAAAGAAAACCTGACTAAACCCGTTGATAAATGTCCATATATGTCTCTCCTGCAGCAATGCATCTCCTCGGACTGAACTGGCAGCTCCAGCCAGCAGACGGACATACCTTCAACAATGGCATAAGAACCAGCAGTGATGATGTTGCAACAATGCCATCTGGAGGCAAAGGTGAGGTTCTGTTCAGTGCTTGTCTCCGCAGTGATTGACACACACTTAATTCTGCCTGCATATCTTAGGGCCTGCCTATCTGTCTGTTAGAGGGACATGCCATTGTCCCGTCTAAGTGATCTTTTTTCCTTTATGCATCTGTTTTGAGCAGTGACAGCTGAAAGGTCTAGAGACGTGTTCCGATATAAGGACAATAAGGTGGAAATTGCTGCTGTGTCTGGAGGTTAAATGCTTTCCCCGCAATACCAATATATACATATATAAAATACTAAATTACAGCGCACCAAAAGGATTAAAGCTAAAAGAAAAGAATCTTCACCACTAAAGCCAACAAGCGATTGTCTCTGGAGCTTGTTGCTATGTAGTAATGAATATGTTATACTGTATAAATACTGTATATATGTGTGGCTCGAGTGTCATAACGTGTTTGCAGCAACACTTGCATCCAGCCCATTGAATATTACTGCATGTTCTGTACTTTTTGAATGTCTTGTCTGAGAGTTTAATCCTCTTTAAGTTATTCATAAATGATTTTATACAGCTGTGTGTGCTACATAAAGGGCACACTGACATTCTAAATATGTGTACATAAAAAAGACAAAAGCTCACTCATTGTACTATGCAAGATGTTGGCTTCCTTGTTGGTAAGTGAATGCAGTCAGAGAGAGATCCCATCTCATATATATATATATATATATATATATTTAAATATATATATATATATATATATATATATATATATATATATATACAGTGCATAGTGAAAGTATTCGTCCCCCTTATACTTTTCGACCTTTTGCCACATTTCAGGCTTCAAACATAAAGGTATAAAACTGTAATTTTTTGTGAAGAATCAACAACAAGTGGGACACAATCAAGTGGGACACAATGAAGTGGAAGGAAATTTATTGGATATTTCAAACTTTTCTAACAAATAAAAAACTGAAAAATTGGGTGTGCAAAATTATTCAGCCCCTTTACTTTCAGTACAGCAAACTCTCTCCAGAAGTTCCATGAGGGTCTCTGAATGATACAATGTTGACCCAAATAACTAATGATGATAAATAGAATCCACCTGTGTGTAATCACGTCTCCGTATAAATGCACATGCACTGTGATAGTCTCAGAGGTCCGTTTAAAGTGCAGAGAGCATCATGAAGAACAAGGAACACATCAGGCTGGTCCGAGATACTGTTGTGGAGGAGTTTAAAGCTGGATTTAGATACAAAAAGATTTCCCAAGCTTTAAAGGGGTATTCCAGGCAAAAACTTTTTTTATATATATAAACTGGCTCCGGAAAGTTAAACAGATTTGTGAATTACTTCTATTAAAAAAATCTTAATCTTTCCAATAGTTATTAGCTTCTGAAGTTTTCTGACTAACTGCTCAATGATGATGTCCCGGGAGCTGTGCATGATGGGAGAATATCCCCATAGGAGCTGGACAGCTCCCGGGACGTGAGTCATCAGAAAGCAGTTAGATAGAAAACAGCAACTCAACTTCAGAAGCTAATAACTATTGGAAGGATTAACATTTTTTAATAGAAGTAATTTACATATATATATATATATATATATATATATATAATTTTTTTAATATATTTGGGTGTAATTAAAAAATCGAGAAGTATAAGGGTGTAGTGTATTTGATGTTGCGGATGCGCTGCCAGCGCACACAGAGTTATGGCAGAGTGTGGCAAGTGTCCGCTTGTGACTGCCAGCAGGAAATCCGCACACACACGCTCGGCAGCAGCAGCAGGGAGCTCGCTCAGCAGAAACTCTGTGTGTTCCGGCAGCGCATCTGTGGTGTCAAATATGCTGTAGGTGCACTCCCATGTGAATACACCCTTAAGGAGGAAATGCCAGCTTACCATTAGACCGCCGTACCCTAAGCCCCAAGTGGACCCCTACCCTCCCTCCAACTGATCTTCCGGGGCAGAACTTAAGCACCCCAGGGTTTATTCCCCTCATATCAGGCACACTCACCATTACTAGTGATAAAAAGCCATTTGTTTTATTCAAGTACAGCTGCATTCACATTTTATACACCTACCTTGAGGTCCACACAACACATTTTTGCAACATTTTTCCACCCCAACATTACCCCAAAATGGTAATACCTTACAGCATTTGTGTAAATCGTGGTATAAACGTGTCCTTTTTTATGACAATTGTGGAAAATCACAGCCAAAACAGCCAGAATGCTGTAATGCAGTCAACATTTTAAAAAAATTCAATAAGTATTCACAGTGTAAACACAACCTAATCTTTCTAAAACACTTCAGATAATAGATCTTCGCCTTATGACAATAATTCTCTAAAAACACGTTGTATATGAAAACTCGTTAAACTTGCACATAATGTGAACTGACCTTAACCCACTTGAGTCCAAGGAGTTCACCTGGCTAAATGCTGGCACTAGTATCTTAATCAGATGTCCAGCTGCAGTGATCAAACACCACAACCAAAGCCAGAGGATTCATTGGAAATGTACACTGCATTAAATATTCACTTCAGTGAAGGAATTGTGAAACAAAATAGGACCAATCTTATGCCTGCTACATCAGCTACAACAGGTAAGCAGAAAGTCTACACAAGAATCTCTACATTATTCTTTAATAAAAGCCTATGCTGCACTATATAAGCACAAAAGTGCTTCTTTTACTTTTATTTCTTGGTTAAAAAAAGACAGCAGGCATGTATTGTATACAGGGTATCACAAAACTGCAAGGCATTTCTAGTGCCTACATCATGCATTCTTCTTCTAGGCCAGGGCTCAGTTATTACAGCTGGGTATGCACAGCTCTATAGGTACCAATAAAATCTTCCAATATGGTTTAACAAGGCAACATCAGCACTGGTAACTACATGCACACACATATTAAGAAGATTGTACAGCATTAAAGAGCCATTTTTAGGAGACATTAAATGACAAGTCCTATTTCCCTATTAATGTCACTTTATTTGGAAAGTGACAAATTGTGTCCTACGCTAAAGGACTGATCAATGATAACAGCCGATACTTGAAAATTTTAAAAATTTTATTATTGAAATTAATAGAATGACTGAATACTTCCTATAAAGTCTACAGCTTGGTGCCAATTTTTGTGTGTGACAATATGGAGAAAAATGATCTGCCAAGTACAATTACGAGACCTATAAAATGAAACCATTTGTATTGCAGAAGTGAGCAATACATTATATACAATTACACTACTTAAAAACGATGAAGACAAAATAGAATACCACCCAGAAGTCCAAGAAGCTCCAAGCTCAATGGGTATGCCATCTTGAGCCAATAAGCTCTGGGAGTTTTGCAAATGTACAGCAAAAACCTCCTTATTACTATGTTTGAAGTGGACAATTAATAAAAAGTAATCTAATGGACACTACTAGGGATGAACAACCGATTGCGAATCGCTTCATTAAACTCCATTTAGTGCGGTCCAGGCTCCAGGGCATCTAAAATGGCAGATCCATATGTGAGGACACGGGGCAAGGAATCCTGGGAAGGTGGGAACAAGGGTAGGCAGGGTGACCCTGAATCACATGCAGCATGCAGCCTATCAGCAGCCAGCCACCCTGTGATGTCACAGTCCTATATAATCGGCAGCCATCTTGCAGCCAGTCACCAGCCTTTTATTGCAGAGAGATAGAGAAGGACAGACAGCACTGTGTGTTGCACATAAAATCATTTTTACAGCAGCTATTCACCTCCCAGTCACTACAGTGTTCTCTTTCAAAGAGACAGAGTGTGTTGCACAGAACAGTAGCGATTCACCTGAAGCCAAAATCCTACCTAGAAGCACTGATAGGGAAGGGAGTGAGATTGAGAGAGAAAATGCAATTTTGGGTGTAGTACACAGCAAATGTGTGCTGCAGCACTGGTGTGTACTACTGGTGTTGTGCACAAATACTGTTTGAGGCATACTGGAGCGCATTGTCCTCCCCTCATAAGTGCATACCACATATGTACATCTCAGTGATGTACTATTTTGTTACTGTTAAAGTCTTAAAGGGATACTCCCACCCTAGACATCTTATCCCCTATCCAAAGGATAGGGGATAAGATGTCTGATCTCCGGGGTCCCGCCGCTGGGGACCCCCACATTATTGCATGCGGCACCCACCTGTGTTCTCACCGCTGAAGGGTCTGAGTCGCGACTCCGGGATGTCAGGACTCCGCCCCCGTGTGACGTCATGCCCGTCTCCTCAATGCAAGTCTATGGGAGGGGGCAAGATGGCATGGACTTCCATTCCCGGAGTCACGACTCAGACCCTCCAGCAGTTCTGGTGAGAACACAGGTGGGTGCCGCATGCAATAATGCGGAGGACCCCCGCGATCAGACATCTTATCCCCTATCCTTTGGATAGGGGATAAGATGTCTAGGGTGGGAGTACCCCTTTAAGGGCCTAGATACTGTGAAAGGCAAGACAAAAGTACACACTGGCTGGTGTTGTACACAAATACTGTTTTAAGCGTATTGGAGCGCATTGTCCTCCCCTCATAAGTGCATACCACATATGTACATCTAAGTGGTGTACTATTTTATTCCTGTTAAAGTCTTAAGGGCCTAGATACTGTGAAAGGCCAGGCAAAAGTACACACCAACTGGTGTTCTACACAAATACTGTTTTAAGCATAGTGTAGCCTAGTATTGTACTCCCTTCATATACGCACTAAGTGTGTCAGGCAGAGAAGCGCCCGGAAGTGCACAGAGGAGTGGCAGAGACCTAAATTCATCAGGTCACAGTTCCCTCCCCCACAGAAGTGTCTTATGCGGTGGGTTCAGCTTCACTATTTAATGAGGACAATCTAGAGGACAGTCAGGTGCTACTGCCCAGCCAAGAAGTGGAGGAGACATCCGCTGCTTCCTCCGCTAGGCGGGCAAGTAGTGATGAAGAGAGTGGCATGGGAGGTAGTGTTGCGAGTGTTCAGGCTACTGAACCAGACACTGTTGAGGAACCTAAGGAGGACATCAGTGACGTGCAGATACAACTTGATGAGGATGAAGCCGATCACACTTGGGAGTTGGGTGCAGAAGGGGCTTCATCATCATCAGGAGAAGAGGGTTGCAGGTTGTTGAGCCAGCAAGGTAGTAGCATGGTTGGCAGTCAGCATGGTGGCAGAAGTGGAAATTCTGGAGCCAAACGTGCCCGGGTGGACCACCTGCTTTGCAGCAGCCTACCTTCCCCGGGGTAGTGAAACAGGGGTTCCTTGAGTCGGCGGCAGTAGCAGTCAATCAGTGCAGATTGTTGGTGGGAAAATAAGCTACTCAGTGGTGTGGCAGTTTTTCATCAAGCATTCGGAGGAGGTTAACATGTAGACATGCAAGATGTGTCAGCAGAAGGTGAAGCATGGCCAAGGTCCCAATGTTGGCACCATGGCCCTGTGCCAACATGTGCAGTGTTACCATAAAGCAGCCTGATAGAACCGTGGCTCTGATGTGGTGGTCCAGCCTGCTGAATCACCCAGTGGCACACCGCTCCCTGTTTCAGCCAGCCAAGGCTCCACCACTTCAGCTGAAGGGAGATGTGTGTCACACCCATCTTCTGTCGCTCCAGATGCTCCTGCTCCTCCTACTTCTAGTCAGTCATTCCGCCAGCAATCCATCGGCGAAGCCATGTCCAAGAGACAACATTATGCGCCCACTCATCCAACGGCGCAGAAGCTGAATGTGCTCCGGTCCAAATTGCTGGTGCTGCAATCCCTCCCTTTTCAAGTGGTGGACTTTGCACCTTTCAGAGGACTGATGGCTTGTGCTGAGCCGAGGTGGAGAGTCCGAAGCCATTATTTCTTTTTGCGAAGAAGGCAGTACCAGCCATGCACAATTTTGTGGAACAGAAAGTGGGCTAGTCCTTGAGGCTGTCAGTGTGTACCAAAGTGCACGGCAGCGCCGATGTGTGGAGCTGTAACTACGGTCAGGGACAATACATGTCCTTTACGGCCCAATGGGTGAATGTGATTCCTGCACAGCCACAACAACTTGAACAGGTGACACCGCTTCTGCCTCCATGCTATCAGGCCATTGGTCCTTTGACAGTTGCTACTCCGCCTCCTCATCCTCCACCATGTCCTCAGCCTCCACTGCACGTACAAGTCTCAGTGCCCCTCCAGCATACCATGTGTGCAGGACACAGCAGTGTCACGCTGTTCTTCACATGGTTTGCCTTGGTTAACAGAGTCACACAGGGGAGTAACTTCTAAAAGTCATTCATGAAGAAATCGAATCATGGCTTACTCCACGAAAACTAGAAATGGTGACCATGGTGACCGACAAAGGGAAGGACATCTTGTCTGTGCTGCGACAAGTAAGCCTGAGCCATGCACCCTGGTTGTCAAGTGGTTCCTGAAGTGTTCCCCCCATCTGCAAGACATCCTAACAATGGGAAGGAAACTTTGCATGCACTTCACACCAACTCCAGGCTTTGTCATTCAGGCACTATATGGTCTCCTCATGCTGCTGCCACCTCCACGCTGTGTCATTCAGCCACCCTATGGTCTCGTCATGCTTCCGCCACCTCCAGGCTGTGTCATTCAGCCACTATATGTTCTCCTCATGCTGCCGCAAACTCCAGGCTGTTTCATTCAGCCACTGTATGCTGCCGCCAACTCCAGGCTGTGTCATTCAGCCACTATACTTTTTCCTCATGCTGCCGCCACCTCTACGCTGTGTCATACGGCCACTATATGGTCTCCTCATACTGATGCCACCTCCAGACTCTGTCATCGTGCCACTCTGCGAGAGTGATTCTAATAGCAACACCTCTGATCTGCATGTCATACTGAATAACAGTATTATTTCACTAACCCAGCACACACCCTTTGTGTGTTACAACAAGGCAAAGTGTTCTACACCCCTATTGAGGATCTCTGTAGGCCAGAAATAGACATTTTTAATAGCAATTTGCCACAAATAAATTCGGAGTGAAACTACGGGTAAATTCGGCAAATCGGCCGAATCTAATTTTTCAAAAAAAATCTCTAGACACTCCATATCTCAGGCTCTACCTCTGAAAACCCAGACAAGCTGAAACATTATGGACATGATGGATCTTCCAGACAAACACTAGATAACTTGTTACAAGTGAGAAAATACAAGCATGGCAAACAATGATACATAGTGGAAAATATAAAAATGTATTACATTGACAGATTTAATCATTTCTAAAAGTAAGGTAAACCTTGAACAATACTACTTGACTCCATGTCAGATATTTTTTTCCACATGTTTATATTCTGCCTCTGCTTTCTGTGATGTGCTTTGACTCAGGATACCAAATAACTGGGTTGCAGGTGAAATCCTCCATCATGGTGTTCAAAAATACATACTCTTACATTTTTCTTCGACAGCTTGATGATAAATGCTCTAGAGCTCCTGAAAGAATCCATATGATGGCGTCATCATGACTTTGGACTTGCTTAAAATGTTCAAATTCAGTCTGTGCAAATTCTAAAAATTGAATGTTCAGCAGAGAATAGCAGAGAAGTTTTTTAATCGGATTTTGAACAGTTGTAGAGGGAAAAATGCCAGACTATTATCGACTAATTTGGAAAAGCACAGCACATCTTTATTGTGCATAAAACATAGACATAACAAGAATAAAACATCAAACTACTTCAGCTAGAAGCTTGATTGCAAACTCTATGAAGTCCCTCTGGATACTCAGGTTCAAGGCCTTGAATCATTCATGATGTTAGGAAAGATTCTTGTGGATATGGATAATATCAATCCAAAGTGTTGCTTTTGTTAGTCTACTGGTAAAGAAAACAAAGGACCGACCAACAGGTTATTTTATGAGAAAAAAACCAACCCACAATATAAAATGCTTTTTTTGTGAAATGATAAAATATCATACCCGGGTTAAAGCATGCTTATGTAGTTAAATAAGCACCCCTATTATGTTCCATAAAAATATACCATTAACCATTTATAGTATATGCTATAGACATTTTAAAAATATGCTTCCCCATGCTTCTTCAACCTGTCTGTTTCTAATATTATACAGTTAACCAAAAATATACTGAGACTATCCTCATGGTCATTATCCTCCAGATCGAGCACCAGCATCTGATAAGGGTGGGCATGGTTGGGGCTTTGGGGGAGGAGAGGGCCCACCACTCTGATCTAATCCTATCGTCCTGTGTAGTTTCTCACACTTAACATGTGTGAACTACACAAGACATTGGAGAATTCCTATGATTGTGATTGGGTGATACAGTATTTTTATTTATTCTGAACAATCATATAGAAATTTATTTTCTCTGCCTAAAAGCCTTAATAGTATTTGTTGTCACGGGCACAATATACTTGTATACACAGATTTAAAAAAAAGCTAAATAATAAAAGTCATTTTTCTTTTGGTAAACCTTCTGGGGGAAAACAGCCTAAATACCATGGCAATAATCATATTATCAAATACAGTTAATTAAATAAACATTACAAAACAGTAAATAACATTTGGTGTCCTTGTAACCATAGCAACCCATACAATGCAATAAACACATCATTTTTGGAATCTGGTAATTGCAGTAAATAAAACATTTTCTTTTTCCAGTTTAACACATAATAAAAGTGTTAAATGTTGAATGTTTACTTACTGTATCAGTGTACACCCACGGTCTGTGTCCCCCAATGGATCCTTCGAGAAAGAGATTTTACGGTAAGTGTTAAAAAATCTCCTTATCCCTCCTACTAGTTCCCAGAGCCCTCCCCACCTCTCCCAGCTCCATCTGCTATAGCTATGTGATCAAGATATATAGTAGATATACACAGGGCTCAAGTCCTGCAGGAACACATGGAAACTAAGTCTGCACTTTTTTCACAGCAGGAACACTGTTCCCATTAGCAGGACTTTTGAGTGGAAATTTTGGGTGAGTTCCCACACTTTTCCCCCAGAACTTGACCCCTGGTTGTACACCTCCCATTAGGCTGTCTTTACAGATTGGGTTTCTTGCTGCTTTTTTCTGTTTTTACTGTGAGTGTACAGCAAAATATTATAAAAACATCTGTTTTTGGGAAATCACCGTAAAAACTGAGGCTGTGTTCACATATTACGGGTAATTATCGGTACCACAGCTAATTACTGCATGTGTTTTTGCGGCGAATTACTGAAATTGCAGTAAAATGGCGCATGTATTTGCAATTGGCATAATTTAGCTAAAACAAAAAAAATTCTACAATTTCAGTTATTCAAGGCATAATTGCATGTGGTGATTAGCTGCAGCACTGCTAATTAGCTGCAGTGAATGCCTATAATGCAGTAAAAATTTGTAAAAAAAAAATGCAGTAAGAAATCAACGTGTGAACAGAATCTAAAGAAGTCAGATTTTCTTGAAAAAACTAGATTGTGATTATAGGTCAGATCATTTTCTCGTCATGGCAATGTTTTTCTCAAAAACACACTTTGAGTAGGAAAAGATATCAGAACTGCACAGTGTAAACTAGCACCAACCCACCTGTAAGTCTAATGAGCTCACCTGAGTGATCTCCGGTACTAATAAGTTAACCTGGTATCATAATGAAACCATCTACCCAAAGCCAGAGGATTCTTGGGAGAGGTAGGTTGCATCATTGTGCATTTGTAAACCAAAATGGAGCCTTCCTGCCACAGAAATGAGGTAAGGCATGAGAAATGAGAAAAGGCATATACAAAAAATGTTCTTTATTCTCTAATAATAGCCTGTGCTGTACTGTATAAGCAAATAAATATTTAATCAAAATTCTGGAGTGCTTCTTTAAAAAGTGAATTTTAAATTCCATATTGTGCCCTTCATTAACCAAAAAATTGGGGAAAAACACATAATGGGTTTTACTGAGTTTTTAACAACCCATAATATAACATTATTATTTATACCTCCTGGTAAACGCCATAAAATATAAGTTAATAAAAAATTATCAAAATGTCTTATGTGCCCAAAAATGGTACCAATAAAAACAACAGCTTATCCCACAAAAAACAATCCGGCACACAACCAAAAAATATTTAAAAAAAAAGTTATGTCTGTCAGAATGTGATAGCACAAAATGGATTTTTATTAGGGTTATCCCAAAATTACCAACTATGGCATATCCACATGATAAACTAACCTACCATAAATACTATACCAAAATTTTAATGGGTAAAAAATGTTTTGGTATCAAATGTCAGATTTGCATGCAGAATTTATATTAGTTTTTTTTTTTTTTTTCATTTTCTTCCCAAAAAAAAAATTATTAAAAGCTATTTAATAAATTATAAATAACCACTGTGCATTTTATAAAAATACTTGTCCCACAAAAAATAAACTCTCATACAGGTACATTGTCAGAAAAATAAAAACGTTATGGCTCTTGATTAAACAGGGTAACATAGGAGGCTGGTCTTTTTTAGGTGACTATTTGGAGGGGGGAAAAAACAGCCTGCAGTGTTGTTACCACTGTCAAAACATAAGCCTGACTTTTCACTTTCTTACTAGATGTGCTTGGTTGGCTCCAAAAATACATTTCCAGGCATCTCGTGAAACTTCTAAAACTATGGCCTGCATTTACATCAACCTTAACCAGTAGCACAACATGAATAAACGTTTTTTAATTGAACTTTTTCTCCCAGTGGTTTATCTTACTAAAATTTAAGATTATTTATTTGACAATATTTACTTAAACAAACTTACTATGCATTTAGATGGCACAAATCGATGACCATTGATTGCTTGTCAGCCATTTCAGAAAGCCAATCAGGATATATTGGCAATTGGGTAATTAAAAAGTACCCATCCCCCACAGCATTTCTTTATTAAATCATTTGCTTCTCTAGTGTTTTAACTATGATGGATCACACTTTAATAGTAATTTAATTTGATTTAGCAATCACTAGCTAAATAGTAGATAAATAGATCATGAAATGTAAAAAGAATACCCTGCATTGGGAGGTGAGCAACATTTTCAGTCAAGGAGATTATATACACGTGACCAAGTTCATTTGAGGTCACCACATTTAACTTTATCTTATTTCTACAATTAAATAGAAAGCATAGGTCTTTTATGTACAGATGTCAGATGTTTTGTATTCTATATTGTATACGTACAAATGCAGCTATGATTTACTGTGTTGTATTGTACACATTTGTAGCTAATCAAGTTTAAGATGACCTATTAGACTCTTATAGTGTTAAAGATGCTATCTGATTTAATAAGACTTACTAATATAATATAATGATAAAAGATGAACCGTTCTAACAATATCACTACTGGTCCTGGGGTTTAATAACCTGTGCTTACTTTTTGGTCTCAACACAGCAGTCCCCTGAGTGTATTGAGAAGCAATGCACATACTCTCCATTTACTTCTAGACATAGCAGTCCTGTAAAGAATTAATAGACCAGAATGAATAGACCATGCACACTGCCGCTTCAGTTAGTTAGGGGACAAGTTGAGAGCTTAGTGACTCTTAGTGACTCACTTAGTGACTTAGTGCTGTGACTAGTTTAATGTTAACACCTTAAGGACACATGACATATATGTATGTCCTGCTCCCGCAATATGAACCTCACTCAAGAGCTAAGCGTGTTTTATACCCGATAGGTCCCAGATGCTTTCAGCAATAGGGGCCCCACCACCAATGACGGACCTCGCTGATTGGGCCGATACCCAACATTACCCTTTAACGGGAAAAATAATTCTGTGGTAGCTTAGAGGAGCTGATCGGGACACCCGCGGCAAAAACGCTGGGTTCCGATCAGATGGTGGGAGGCAAGGAAGGGTCCTCCCGCCATCTGATCGGGACCCAGCGTTTTTTCCTCCAGTGCTGCAGGAAACCTCTACAGCCTGGAGCCATAGAGTGCCGATATCATTGATCAGTGCTGTGCTATTAAGCATCACTGTTCAATTATAGTCCCTTGTGGAACGTGAATTAACCCCCTTTTCCAATTTTTTAAATAGAATAATGTAAACAAAAATAAACATATACATATGTGGTAGTGACGCATGCGTAAATGTCCAAACTATTAAATCTGGCATTAATTAAACCACCCAGTCAATGGCGTAAACATAAAAAAAAATACTGAAGTCCAGAACTGCATATTTTTGGTAACATCATATACCTGAAAAATGTCATTAACAAGGGATCAAAACAATAGTAGTCCCATCAAAACAATAGTAGTTTTAATAAGAACTTCATATCACTGCACAAAACAATGAGCCCTTATACAACCCTGTATATATATTTTTTACCAAAAAATGCTCTAAGTAGAAACAGAAGCCCCCAAATTTAGCAAAATGGGTTTTTCTTTTGTTATTTCACTCCACAAATATTTTTTTGTGTTGTTGTTGATGTTATATGTAGCCTGACCACCTCACACGTTTGCACTGAACATACCCTGGAATTCGTTTTTTCGTGGATCTGAGGAATGTGCAGGAGGGTTCCTACACCAATATAAATAGGCATTTCTTGTACTGGATTATTCTAAAATGAACACCTGGAAGAAAATGAAAAATAGCTAAGGAGATCTTTCTACCACTGTTTTAGAAACATGCGGAAAAACCTGCAGAATGATATAAAGTCTTACAGAGGTTAATCTCCTGCTGATCAGATCCATTTTTGTAGGGTGGAGCTTAGCAATCTTTTTGTTTTACTGAAGAAAGGTTGGAGGGGGAAGCTCCTGCTGCAGCCAGTTGTGGGACAGCCATACGCAGGAGGTGAAGAGAAGGGGGAAGCTTTTTTTCTTTTTTCTTCTTCTTTTTTTTATAGATTTCTATTTTAATTATAAAATCAGACAAAATGGGCCTAAAGGAAAGCATGATATTGAGAGAGAAAGGGCTGTGATATTTTTGTGCACTTTTTATGTTCAGTGTTCCTTTAAAGGGGTACACCGTGGAAAACTTTTTTTTTCAATCAACTGGTGCCAGAAAGTTAAACAGATTTGTAAATTACTTCTAATAAAAAATCTTAATCCTTCCTGTACTTTTTAGGGGCTGTATACTAAAGAGAAATTAAAAAAAGATATGCATTTTCTCTGATGTCATGACCACAGTGCTCTCTGCTGACCTCTGCTGTCCATTTTAGGAACTGTCCAGAGCAGCATATGTTTGCTATGGGGATTTTTTCCTGCTCTGGACAGTTCCTGAAATGTACAAAAAATTTGGGAGCTCAACGTAAAAAAGAGGGAAAACCTATACCGAGGATCCTGCGTTGCACATACCCATATGCCAAAAAAGAGTACTAATAGTATAAAAAGGGAGGCAGTCCTGCTAGGCTAGGTAAGAGTAAAAGATATATGGTCAAAAATTTTAAAGAAGAGAAAGAGAAAACGTGTCTAAAATAGCATAAAATAATGACATTTATTTAGACAATGGTGTGAGGTCTGCAGCAGGGCCCTTTTCGCAGAATGGTCACTAGATAAAATGTTTACAATGGTATAAAATACTAAAAATATAAAATATAAACAGTGATAATGCACTTCAACAATTTCAGTTCCTGAAATGGACCGCAGAGGTCAGCAGAGAGCACTGTGGTCATGACATCAGAGGAAATGCATTTCTTTTTTGGATTTCTCTTTAGTATACAGCGCCTAAAAAGTACTAGAAGGATTAAGATTTTTCTTTATATAAGTGATTTATAAATCTGTTTAACTTTCTGGCACCAGTTGATTTAGAAAAAAAAGTTTTCCACGGGAGTACCCCTTTAAGAGAGCAATGCATTTACTTGCGGTTTGTAACAATTTGTGCCATATTATAAATTTAGCACTGCTGCATCTGTTGTTAGTTTAAGCAATATACACACCATGTTTGCTTGTGGCCCAACAGCAAGTATAATTATATGCCAAGTGTCAATGGGCAGAAACTGCTAGACCTTAATGTTCCTTCTGACTAAACATAATGAAGTCATACATCTTAATTATCTGTGCATGACTGCATTTACTATGACTTAGGAATAAGGATCTTAAAATTGTGTTAAATTTATAAAGTCTGTGCAGCCTCACATTTTAATGCAATTTCTAATTGTGACGTGTAAGATGCACAAGTGATTATACTCATACACACAAATACACATACTGTGTGTTATATTGAAGAAAATACCCATTTGTAAAGTCAGTTTTGAGACACTACTTTATAGTCCCTTGCAGATAATAGTTTCCATCCTCAGAGGTGTCCACCATTTGACCTTTAAATCTGTGTCTGGTGACTATTGTAGCATTCTATAATTATATCCTGACATATGCATTGCTGAAGTTGACACCGATGCTCAATAACAAAAACAAGGAATCATACACATTAAAATGTTATGTACTCAAGTAGCATTCATAGACCAAAGTGACACTGATGGTTGAGAAGAAAAACAAAGGATCATGTTCATCAAATTGTGTCCTCTTACTGACACTTTGCAATCCTTACAGCCGTTCTCATGCTTACATTTTTAGTTTCTTTGATAGCATCTTGTTTATTGTGTGATTTGACACAGCATGACTTGTCAGCAGCTATTTATTCATCTTGTGGTGTACTTTTATGAAAAGAACAAAATGAATTCTTTCACAAAAGTCACTTTCCTTTTTCAAAATAAATAAAATTCACACCGTTTTTGGAGAATGTTTCCAATACATTTGTGCTTTATCCTGTTGATCATATGATTTTTCTAAAACTTTTTTTTTTTCAAATGCTAAGGATGTTTTTCAGAAAGATCAACAATAAGGTCAACTCAGTTGTTTGTGAATCAACCTAGAATAAAATAGACCCTAGTGGCAAGTAATGGGCTTCACAGTTGGCACTAAATGGGTTTATCCTCTGACATTTGGGTTCCTGTTGTGTTAATGGTTAATAATAGGGTCCAGATCATTCGTATTTCATTTTCTTTGTTATAATTACTAGCTGAAAACTTGGAATAGTCTAGAACTTGCTGTGTCACATTGATACCAGCTTTAAATGATGTTTATAGTTTTGGCATATGCAGGGTACACCCAGACTCCAACATTTTTATGTGACAACATGACCCCAAAAAAGACAAGCCCATTTGGTGCTAGATTTAAAGTCCATCACTTTTAACTGAGGTCAATTTCTTCTAGGTTGTTTTGCAAACTGAGTTGACCATGTTGAAATGTCCTGTGTCTGTAGTACAATGGTATTCCAATACAGCATGTAAAAATGCAGTTCCGTCTGTTTGCCATAATAAAAACATGCTGTGTATACTAATTTAAGAGGAACTTACTACGTCTATAAAAAAAAAACAAGTGACACCAGATTCCAGAATGGGCTATAACCTTCTTGTCCTAAACTTTTAACTGTAAATTCAACAATGCAAACCCCTGATGTCCACACTGATGACCATAGCTGCCATCTGGATGTAAGTAATCTTCAGGCCATTGACAGATAGCATTGGCTCTTGTCTTAATTTACTTGGTCCTCTCTGTGCTGCTTTCATGCTATGTGCTATACCCCTAGTTCTGATACAATTGCTTAATATTATGAATCTAAGTAATTAGGGATGCAAAATGGAAAACTCTTTCATTGATGTTCAAGGTCAACATGAAGCATTTCAGAATAGTTCGTTCTTATGTGCCATCTGTCTAGGCAATTGCTCTGTAATGATTTGAAGCTAAAAACATAAATAAAAACACAATTGTTAATCTGTGGTACAGACAATCTTAGCATAAATCATGCATGGAAGTACTTAGATGTGTGTGTTGAAACTTCTGAGTAATAATTAGTTCTATGAAAACAGTAAACATACTGTAGATCTACTTAATATATTTAGATCTCTGAGCTAGGATGGTCAAGTTCAGTCATCCTTAACCAGCTGACATGCAAAAAATTACATGTCTCTCTGATTTGTCATTAAAGCCTTTTTCCATATTTTAATATGTCTTAAGTCTCTCCAAATGCATTAAAAACCATACGCCTAAAGCAGTCTTCAACCACAGGAATTGATGCCGAGAGCAGAATTGAGGCAGAGATCTGATAGCACCTTGGCAGTTTCTAGGGGCAATTAACAGTAAGGGGCTTAGACTGTTCTGCTGCCCCCCCCCCCCCCAACCAACAACCTCCAGCCCCCATAGTACAGTGTGGTCTACTTTCATAGGAAGTATGCCATTGATGCATAAATTTGACTGCTTAGAGGAAACCAAGTGGAGTAGTGGCATTTCTTAAAGTGATTGTATTGTATTACCCAGATTTTATATTACTGATAAGAGCCAGATATGCTTTATATCAAGTCCCATGGACATAGACACAATAGACTGGACCAGACCCTATTCTGTCCATGATAATAATAAGGACACTGCTAGAAAGAGATCTGTACAGAACCAGGAATTCTCAGCTTTGTTTCAGGCCTGGTGGTCAGAATGAAAATTGCAAGATTTCAGGATTGTTTTATAATATAGCCAGTAAAATGAAAAATTAAAGCAAAATCACCAGAAATGTTTACAAAATATGTTTAACATAAAAATTTGATTTAAACAATAGGTCATTTTCTGATGACACATTCCCTTTAAGTTCGTTGTCAAACCACGTGTTGGTTCACTCAATGGAATATTGGCAAAAAATATTTATTCTATATTCAGTGAGCACCCATAAATGGTATAAATGACCAGCATACATCAATTTATCAGCAATATGTGTGTTTTCTTTTTTTTTTTATTACATAATTTCTGGCAAGTCATTTTACTAAGACTGAGTATTGCCACATTTTAGCAGAATATTCCATCTTTTTCATGTTACTAAGCACCTTTTGCAGTACATGCCTAGAAGTTAACTGTGCGGATCCACGTCCGTAGCTTCTGTTTTGGTAGTATTACTTTGGTCTCCTTACTGCATTTTTGCTGTGCCCAGTAGAAGTGTGCTTATATTCAGAGCGGAATTCCGCTTGTAGCAGACACCGATTGTTTTCAGTGGTATCCTGCTGCACTGTTCACCTGCCAAAAGTATGAACATGTTCATTCTTTCCGCTGAATTTTGCCAGGACTGCATTGCCATAAGTTAGGATAGCAAATGTCTGGGGTTTACTAGTGCTGGATGTTATCTACGGCACCTGCTCCACAAAGTATATCCGCCTGGAATTTCTCTGGGTGTATATTCCTCATTGTGGACATACTCTTAATGTCAAGCTGGTCTTTACCTGCAGCAATTCTCTGATGAAGTTCCCTCTATGATTCTGCCTAGGGTCTGCTAGGTTTTTACATTCACATCTCACATTGGTATCATGTAAATCTGTTTATGCTACAGTCCTCCCTCTGATTACCTGCTATGAAATTGTGATCAGCTAAGAGGATGTTGGGAGAGCCCTTACCTGCCTCCTCATCATCTGATTGGCTCTCCCTTACTGCAGGAAGACATTACAGCCTGAAGCAATAGCGTGCCAATAACACTGATCAATGCTGTGCCATAGCCCAGCATTGTACAGTGTATGCAAGCTAAAGTTTACATGTATTAGTCTACTATGGGGACTAAAAGAAGTGTAACGTTTTTAAAAAGTTAAGAGATGTCATTAAGCCCTTCCCTAATAAAAGCTTAAATCACCTCCTTTTTCTAATTTTTTTTAATATTATGTAAAAAAAATAAACATGAACATATGTGGTATCGCCACAAGCGAAAATGTCCGAACTATTAAAATATAATGTTAATTAAACTACACGGTCAATGGTGTATATGTAAAAAACATACCAATATCAGAAAAAAAAAGTCCCATCAAAACAAAAATGGTTCCAATGAAAACTACAGAGCAAAAAATGAGTCCTCATACAACCTAGTATATGGAGAATTTTTTTTTTTTTTTTTTTTTATAGATTTTGTGGTCAAATGAGTGATGTTATCATATGGGTCTGAAAATTTGGGTTGAAAATGTAAAAAAAAAAAGACTTTTAGAAGGCAAGGAGGAAAAAACGAAAATGCAAAAATAAAAATAAAACTAATGTCCTTAACCCCTTAACCCCTTAAGGACGCAGGACGTAAATGTACGTCCTGGTGCGGTGGTACTTAACGCACCAGGACGTACATTTACGTCCTAAGCATAACCGCGGGCATCGAAGTGAGGCCCGTGTCATGCGTGGCTGATCCCGGCTGCTGATCGCAGCCAGGGACCCGCCGACAATGGCCTACGCCCGCGATATCGCGAGCGTCCGCCATTAACCCCTCAGGTGCCGGGATCAATACAGATCCCGGCATCTGCGGCAGTGCGCGATTTGAATGAATGAGCAGATCGCCCGCAGCGCTGCTGCGGGGATCCGATCATTCATAACGCCGAACGGAGGTCCCCTCTTCTTCCTCCGTGCATCTCCCGGCGTCTCCTGCTCTGGTCTGTGATCGAGCAGACCAGAGCAGAAGATGACCGATAATACTAATCTGTTCTATGTCCTATACATAGAACAGATCAGTATTAGCAATCATGGTATTGCTATGAATAGTCCCCTATGGGGACTATTCAAGTGTAAAAAAAAAATGTAAAAAAATGTAAAAGTAAAAGTAAAAAAAAAGTGAAAAATCCCCTCCCCCAATAAAAAAGTAAAACGTCCGTTTTTTCCTATTTTACCCCCAAAAAGCATAGTAACAATTTTTTTTTATAGACATATTTGGTATCGCCGCGTGCGTAAATGTCTGAACTATTAAAATAAAATGTTAATGATCCCGTACGGTTAACGGCGTGAACGAAAAAAAAAAAAAAGTCCAAAATTCCTACTTTTTTAATACATTTTATAAAAAAAAAATTATAAAAAATGTATTAAAAGTTTTTTTATATGAAAATGTGGTATAAAAAAAAAGTACAGATCATGGCGCAAAAAATTAGCCCCCTTACCGCCGCTTATACGGAAAAATAAAAAAGTTATAGGTCATCAAAATAAAGGGATTATAAACGTACTAATTTGGTTAAAAAGTTTGTGATTTTTTTTAAACGCAACAATAATATAAAAGTAAGTAATAATGGGTATCATTTTAATCGTATTGACCCTCAGAATAAAGAACACACGTCATTTTTACCATAAATTGTACGGCGTGAAAACGAAACCTTCCAAAATTAGCAAAATTGCGTTTTTCGTTTTAATTTCCCCACAAAAATAGTGTTTTTTGGTTGCGCCATACATTTTATGATATAAAGAGTGATGTCATTACAAAGGACAACTGGTCGCGCAAAAAACAAGCCCTCATACTAGTCTGTGGATGAAAATATAAAAGAGTTATGATTTTTAGAAGGCGAGGAGGAAAAAATGAAAACGTAAAAATTTAATTGTCTGAGTCCTTAAGGCCAAAATGGGCTGAGTCCTTAAGGGGTTAAGGACTCAGCCCATTTTGGCCTTAAGGACTCAGACAATTAAATTTTTACGTTTTCATTTTTTCCTCCTCTCCTTCTAAAAATCATAACTCTTTTATATTTTCATCCACAGACTAGTATGAGGGCTTGTTTTTTGCGCGACCAGTTTTCCTTTGTAATGACATAACTCATTATATCATAAAATGTATGGAGCAACCAAAAAATACTATTTTTGTTTGGAAATTAAAACGAAAAACGCAATTTTGCTAATTTTGGAAGGTTTCGTTTTCACGCCGTACAATTTATGGTAAAAATGACGTGTGTTCTTTATTCTGAGGGTCAATACAATTAAAATGATACCCATTATCACATACTTTTCTATTATTGTTGCGCTTAAAAAAAAATCACAAACTTTTTAACCAAATTAGTACGTTTATAATCCCTTCATTTTGATGACCTATAACTTTTTTATTTTTCCGTATAAGTGGCGGTATGGGGGCTAATTTTTTGCGCCATGATCTGTACTTTTTTTTTGATAGCACATTTGCATATAAAAAACTTTTAATACATTTTTTATAATTTTTTTTTAAATAAAATGTATTAAAAAAGTAGGAATTTTTGACTTTTTTTTTTCGTTCACGCCGTTCACCGTACGGGATCATTAACATTTTAATTTAATAGTTCGGACATTTACGCACGCGGCGATACCAAATATGTCTATAAAAAAAAAAATTTACGCTTTTTGGGGGTAAAATAGGAAAAAACGGACGTTTTACTTTTTTATTGGGGGAAGGGATTTTTCACTTTTTTTTTTACTTTTACTTTTACATTTTTTTACATTTTTTTTTACACTTGAATAGTCCCCATAGGGGAAAATCCCTGTCATGTCCCCATAGGGGACTATTCATAGCAATACCATGATTGCTAATACTGATCTGTTCTATGTATAGGACATAGAACAGATCAGTGTTTTCGGTCATCTCCTGCTCTGGTCTGCTCGATCACAGACCAGAGCAGGAGACGCCGGGAGCCGGACGGAGGCAGGAGAGGGGACCCCCGTGCGGCGTTATGAATGATCGGATCCCCGCAGCAGCGCTGCGGGCGATCCGATCATTCATTCAAATCGCGCACTGCCGCAGATGCCGGGATCTGTATTGATCCCGGCACCTGAGGGGTTAATGGCGGACGCCCGCGAGATCGTGGGCATCGGCCATTGCCGGCGGGTCCCTGGCTGCGATCAGCAGCCGGGATCAGCCGCGCATGACACTGGCATCGCTCCGATGCCCGCGGTTATGCTTAGGACGTAAATGTACGTCCTGGTGCGTTAAGTACCACCGCACCAGGACGTACATTTACGTCCTGCGTCCTTAAGGGGTTAAGGGGATATTCCAGGCAAAACCTTTTTTTATATATATCAACTTGCTCCGGAAAGTTAAACAGATTTGTAAATTACTTCTATAAAAAAAATCTTAATCCTTCCAATAGTTATTAGCTTCTGAAGTTTTCTGTCTAAATGCTCAATGATGATGTCATGTCCCGGGACATGAGTCATCAGAGAGCAGTTAGACAGAAAACAACAACTCAACTTCAGAAGCTAATAACTATTGGAAGGATTAAGATTTTTTAATAAAATTAATTTACAAATCTTTGCGGAGCCAGTTGATATATATAAAAAGTTTTGGCCTGGAATACCCCTTTAAGGGGTAAAAGCACATGACGTCCTGGTACATTGCATTTATAGTCATAGACTGGAAAAACACCACAGCTATCTATTATGCATCATTTTCTATATAATTTTTTTTTATAGAAACCATTAGCTAAGTAGCATGGTCTAATAAAAGAGTTATATCCTCTTAATGTTGATATTTCATTGTTCCCTACACTGTTTCAGTTATGTTATTCGGAACAATACAAACTATTGTTCTCCCAACTTTAAATACCATTGGCTAAAAGTGAAAAGAAAGTTGATAAATATTCCAGTATTGGCTCAGTAGACAGATCCTTATTAACCTTTGCAAATATGCACCTACATTCCTAACAATGCTAGCACAAAATAAATTACCAACTGTACAAAAAGCTCACTAGGGGCTCTTAGTATAAATGTTTACAGGCAGATAAATGTCAGCTCAACCTTACAATAGCGTTTCACTGTTTATTTCCACTTGCTCATGCGGAGTACACCTGTGATAACAGGAAGTCTTCCATAAGGAACAGAGGGTGCAGGATGATTCATGGTCCAGCAGAGATACACCTGTGTTTTATGTATTTGTTGTTTTAGCTGTTCTGGAGGCTTTTTGTTTTCTAGTTTGTATTAGTTAGAACAGCCATAAAACATGATACATGCAACCCTTGACATCCTGCAGAAGGCCTGCTACATTTCATAATGATGATGTGCAGTAAATCTGTGCTCGGTTACAATTTCAAGGAATAGGTACTTATAAGACAAGTTATTTTTAACCCATAGTCAAAAGAAGGCAGTTTTTGGATTCCTTGACTAGTCTACCAGGATTATAAAAATATGTTACAATTACAGGTCCAATTATGTATGAATTGAAGTGTTAGTTCCAAAGGACGACATACATTCCTATGCATCCTAAAATTCAGTATTCATGAATTGAAAGTTACACACAGACAGAACCATAAAATAAGAAGAGCTGGGACAGTGTAATAACACAATATAACTCTGTGGTTTACAGGAGTCACCCAGTCAGGGAGGGACAGTTGCCAAAGACAACTATCACTATTAAAGGGAACTAATCAGTATATTTTAGCATACACTAGTTGAGTACCCGGCGTTGCCAGGTTTTTCCTTGCTAATCCTTGTTGGGGAGGAAAATCAACAAAGGAGGAAGCTTTTGACTTCATATCCAAACCCCATATCCCGACCTCATATCTCAACCTCCTATCCCGACCTCATATCTCAAACTCATATCCTGTCCTCATATCCTGTCCTCCTATCCCGACCTCCTATCTCGACCTCCTATCCCGACCTCCTATCCCGACCTCCTATCCCAACCTTCTATCCCATCCTCCTATCTCAACCTCATATCCCATCGTACTCATGTCCCGACCTCATGTCCCGTCCTCATATACCGTCTTCATATTCCGACTCCATAACCCTTCCTCATAGACTGTCCCCATATCCCGTCCCCATATCCTGACCCCATATCCTGACCCCATATCCCAACCCTATATGTCGTCCTCATATCCCATCCTCATATCCCATCCTCATATCTCGACCTCATATCCCGTCGTCCGACCTCATGTCCCGTACTCATGTCCCAACCTCATGTCCCGACCTCATGTCCCGTCCTCATATCCCGACCTCATATGCCATCCTCATATCCCTTCCTCATGTCCCATCCTCATATCCTGTCCTCAGGTGGGACTGATTTGTGATGAAGCTATTGTAAGCTGAAAATAGAAGGGGATGAGGCTTTGTGGGACTGGGCATGATTTTGTAAGCCAGACTGATGCACAAAAGGGGTGGGGCTTAAACAGTGGGCGTGTCTTTTTGAGATGGGGTGTGGCTTGCAAGCCGGACTGACACACATTCACCAGGAGATACATAGTGCAGCTTGTGGAGTAAGGTAATGGAAGTCCCATATACTTGCATGAGACTTGAAACAAAAATATAAGGGTGTAGGTAAGGGTTCAGTTAACTGTCATATATTTTTATTTGACATATGAGTAATATGTGTACCAGGTATTATTGAAATATCTCCAGCCGTACGGAGGTTATGTGGGAAAAAACATTTCCCATTGATTTGCATGGGACTTTAAACAAAAACCCCGACCCTCACAAATGGGGGTAGTTAAGGGTTAAATTAACTATCCTATATTTTAAGTGGACATATAAGTAACATGTGACCAAGTATTATCGAAATATTTCCAGCCGTTTGGAAGTTATGCAGTAACATATATTTCACATAGACTTGTATGGGACTTTAAACAAAAACCCCAACCCTGACAAATGGGGGGTAGTAAGGGTTAAATTAACTATCTTATGTTTGTTGTTGACATATAAGTAACATGTGTGCCAAGTTTCATGTTAATTTCTTTAGCCGTTTGGACGTGATGCTGGAACATACACACACACACACACAAACACATACATTGAGTTTTATATATCTAGATAACGCTTGGCAATGCGTTATATGCTAAAATCGTTATCCTCACCATCCGCAGGGGACTTTGTGCCCCCAGGGATGGTTAAGAGATTAAGTTATAAAGTCCCCCACGGCAACCCGACAAGTAGTCTCCTGGGCAATGACTTACACTTACCAGGTCTATCCGCTGCAGCCATGGCCCCACCCCAATGGCTTGAATGATGGCTCGTGTCACTGCTCTGCTCCCTTAGCAGATAGAGCAGAGTGGTGATGCGAACAGTCATTCAAGCCGTTGGGGCGGGGCCATGGCCACAGCGAACGGAGCTGGTAAGGGGACTACATGCCGGGAGGCCGGGGGGGACTTTATAACTTAATATCTTCTCCACAAATGTCCCCTGCGGATGGGGAGGATAACGCATTGACCTCTAGCATACTAATAAACTATAAAAAAAATTAATAACTGTTCTGTTGTCAATGTCATTAGTGATTCTTTCTTTTAGAACTCAGCATGTGCACAACCAAAATAAGTGAAAAAAAAAAACTATATAAATAATCCACATAGTAGGATCAATCAGGGGTATACAGTCCCATAAAGTATAAATAAAACTATGCAATTACCTGGATTTATTGATGACATATTTATTGTTATTCAAGTCATTATAGACAAACACAATTTAACTAAACTGATAACACAGAAACACAGTTGTATTATTCATGTGTTTTACTGAGTACATTGAGTAAACATCCACAGTGCGAAAATATAAGTGAACCTCTGTGTTAATTACTTCTTTAAGTGCTACTTGGCAAAACGTATTTCAGTTATTAGGAAACTGACACCTTGTTCACCTGCACTAAAACCAATAAACAGAGTGGAGTAACTCACTCTGGTGGTCCAGTTCTGGAGATCCAGGCTTTAAAGATTCACTATTACTAATAGTCACCCCCCCAGGATCGCTGCTATTGGCTGGACGATCGTCCAGCCAATAGCAGCCGGCAGGGGAGGGGTTAACCGCATCCTCCTGCAGCTCCCACGGCTGGCTGGGTTCAGTCAGTGGTCAGAGCTGCTGGAGGAAGACCGGGACACCCCCTTTGCTGAGATCGGAGCCCCCACAGAAGAAAAGAAGCCCCCCCCCATAGATCAGGGGAAGAATACAATCCAGGGAAAGGTAGGGTAAAAAGTAAAATAAAAGTTAAAAATAGTAAACAAAAATCCCCCCCCCTGACCCCCTAATAGGTCCCCAAGGGTCCCCTGCAATTTTTCAGTGTGACCCGGGCCCTATTAGGGGTTTAGGGCGCTGCATTTGGCCCCCCATGTTTTTTTTTGGCCGCAGCGCTTCCCCCCCCCAATACAGTTTATAGTTACATCAGTCACACACAGTACATACTCCCTCCCCCACAACCGACAATTCCACCCCACCACCACCCCCCGCCACCACAGAGAAAGGCGATGGCTCGCCAGGCATTTTCGGCAGCGGAGGCATGCGCTTTTCTTGCCTCCGACTCTGCCAGTGAGGACGATGAAGATCCAACATTCCTGTGTTCTTCATCGTCCTCCTCATCATCTAGAGTGATTAGGAGTCCCCTGCATGGCGGCGGAGATGCCGCCAGGCGAGGCCACTCACCCCCCCATGATAGTGGCCCAGTGGCCGGCACTAGTACAAGCAACAATGCCGCTGGTACTAGGAGTCCGACCCCCCAGACAAGTTTACCGCAGCCTCCTTCCGGTGAACCTGTCAGGAGACCCCCAAAAGTTTTATCAGTTCCAGAGTTTGTTGGCTACTCAGGAATACGGATTGACACGGCCGGGTTCACTGAAATTGACTATTTCAGTTATTTTTTCAGTGACGGCCTGGTCAATCTAATGGTGGAGCAGACGAATCTGTACGCCAGGCAGTTCATCGCCCACCACCCTGATTCTTTTTTGGCCAGGTCCAATGAATGGTGCGCCATTGATGCAGCAGAGATGAGGACATTTTGGGGCCTCTTGTTGCATATGGGCCTGGACAAAAAGCCAAGTGTCAGGCACTACTGGAGCGGGGATGTCCTATACAAGACCCTGCTTTACAGTATGGCCATGACACAGAAGCGGTTCGAGGCCATTCGGAAATGCCTTCATCATGCAGATAATGAGGCATGTCTACCCCGAAGTGATCCCACCTATGACCGGCTTTACAAAGTGAGGCCGGTCATCGATCACTTTGGGGCCAAATTTTTGGAGGCCAACATACCGCTCAGGGAGCTCTTGGTTGATGATTCTCTTATCAGTTTTAAGGGGAGACTCATCTTCCGCCAGTATATTCCCTCGAAGCGGGCACGATATGGCGTGAAGCTCCATAAACTTTGTGAGAGTACTTCCGGGTACACTTACAAGTTTAGAGTGTATGAGGATGAGATTCCCATATTGAACCCCCAGATTGTTCCCCCACTCTGGGTGTTAGCGGGAAACTCGTTTGAGAGCTTGTGCACCCATTGCTGGATAGGGGTTACCACGTGTACGGGGACAACTTTTATACCAGCATCCCTCTCTTCACATCCCTTGCCGCCAGATCGACGTCCGCTTGTGTTACTGTGCGGAGAGAGAAACCAGAGAGGCCTCCAATTTGATCCAGACACCTATTCCCAAGGGTGAGTCCCGTGCCCTTGCCCATGAAAACCTGTTGTTGGTCAAGTATAAGGATAAGAGGGATGTCCTTATGCTGACCACTATTCATGGCAACGGCAGCTCACCTGTCCCTGTGCGAGGTACCACAACACCGGTCCTCAAGCCCGATTGTATTCTGGACTACAATCGGTATATGGGGGAAATTGATCTTTCTGATCAAGTCCTCAAGTCATACATGGCCATGCGCAAAACACGGGTATGGTACAAAAAAGTTGCGGTCTTCTTGGTACAGGTTGCCATGTACAACTCTTTTGTACTGTCCAAGCACACTGGCAACACAGGGACATTCCTCCAGTTCCAAGAAGAAGTCCTAAAGGTCCTGATATTTGGCGACCGGGAAAGAGCAGGCCGGAGTTCCGAAGGACCTGGAGTTATAGGTGTCAAGATCGTCCCAGGCCAACACTTTCCAGGTGAAGTCCCCCACACTGGAAAGAAGGGACGAACCCAGAAAAGATGCAGAATGTGTTACAAGAGGGGGATTCGGAAGGACACCACCACTCAATGTGACACTTGCCCCGATCATCCGGGCTTCTGCATTAAGGATTGCTTCAGGGAGTATCACATTTCCATGGAGTACAAAATTTTCCCTTTTCATTTTAATTTTCCATAATTTGACCCCAATGTACCAAGTCCAGAGTACATTCCAAGTTTCAACCCCTAAATTGCCCAAAATAATGTTTCATCTGAAAAAACAAAAACAAAAAAAAAACTGATAAGACCTCTGGGGGTATTTTTGTTTTTACAAAAAATGGGTCATGGGTCACTGAGTCACTATCATTGGGGACTTTTTATGTTGCCTCAAATGCGCAGCGCTCTCTCTCCACCTGAGCGGGGTGCGCATTTGAGGCAACAAGTTAGGGACGGCCACACACATCACATTCCCAGAATGATGATTCAGAGCATAGGGTTTGGGGTGGGCATATTTTTTAGTTTTGGCTATGCTCTGGGTCATCATTCTGGGAACATAATTTATAATTTTATGTCCCACTGTACCCCATTTTAGTTATTTAGTGTACCCCAGTTATTTACCCCATGTAATGCCCCTTGAGGGAGGGTCCCACTGTTCTGGCTCCATAATAGAAATACACAGCTGAAGGACCCTGACTGATCTCCCGCACCTCTGAGACCTGTGTGCATGCTGTTTACGCCAAGATATGAGGCATGTCCTTACTCCAAAGAAATGTATTTACACATTTACAATGACATTTTCTCCTTTTACCACTTGTGAAAATGAAAAATTTGAGGTAACCCCAGCATTTTAGTGTAAAAAAATCCAATTTTTCTTTTTCACATCCCATTTCATGAATATTTATCAAACACCTGTGGGGTGTTAAGGCTCACTGTACCCCTTGTTACGTTCCTTGAGGGGTGTAGTTTCTAAAATAGTATGTCATGTGTTTTTTTTTTTGCTGTACTGGCACCACAGGAGCTTCCTAAATGCGATATGCCCCCCATTTCAGCAAAATTTGCAAATGTGACTCCTTCTCTTTTGAGCATTGTAGTGCGCCTGCAGTGCACTTGACGTCCACACATGGGGTATTTCCATACTCAGAAAAGATGGGGTTACAAATTTTGGGGGGCATTTCTCTTATTACCCCTTGTAAAAATGTAAAATTTTGGGACAAAAATCAGAATTTTAGTGGAAAATAAGAATAAAAAATCATTTACACATCCAAAGTCATCAAACACCTGGGGGGTGTTAAGGCTCACTGTACCCCTTGTTATGTTCCTTGAGAGGTGTAGTTTCCACAATAGTATGCCACGTGTTTTTTTTTTTTGCTGTCATTGCACCATAGGGACTTCCTAAATTGGACATGCCCCCAAAAAAACATTTCAGCAAAATTTACTTTGCAAAAGCCAAATGTGACTCCTTCTCTTCTGAGCATTGTAGTACGCCAACAGAGCACTTGACGTGCACATATGAGGTATTTCCATACTCATAAAAGATGGGTTTACAAATTTTTGGGGTCATATTCTCCTATTACCCCTTGCAAAAATGTAAAATTTGGGGGAAAACCAGCATTTTAGTGGGAAAAAAAAATCATTTACACATCCAACTTTAACGAAAAGTCGTCAAACACCTGTGGGGTGTTAAGGCTCACTGTACCCCTTGTTACGTTCCTTGAGGGGTGTAGTTTCCAAAATAGTATGCCATGTGTTTTTTTTTTTTTGCTGTCCTGGCACCATAGGGGCTTCCTAAATTGGACATGCCCCCCAAAAACCATTGCAGTAAAATTTACTTTGCAAAAGCCAACTGTGACTCATTCTCTTCTGATCATTGTAGTACGCCAACAGAGCACTTAACGTGCACTGATGAGGTATTCCCATACTGAGACGAGATGGGGTAACAAATTTTGGGGGGCATTCTTTCCTATTAACCCTTGTAAAAATGTAAAATTTGAGGGGAAACTAGCATTTTAGTGAAAAAAAAAATTATTTACACATCCAACTTTAACAAAAAGTTGTGAAACACCTGCAGAGTGTTAAGACTCACTGGACTCCTTGTTACGTGCCTTGAGGGGTCTATTTTCCAAAATAGTATGCCATGTTTTTTTTTTTTTTTTTTGCTGTTCTGGCACCATAGAGGTTTCCTAAATGTGACATGCCCCCCAAAAACACTTTCAGAAAAACTCACTCTCCAAAATCCCACTGTCGCTCCTTCCCTTCTGAGCCCTCTACTGCGCCTTGACATACACATATGAGGTATTTCCTTACTCGAGAGAAATTGGGTTACACATTTTAGGAAGATTTCTCTCCTTTTACCCCTTGTAAAAATTCAAAAACTGGGTCTACAAGAGCATGACAGTTTAAAAAATGAAGATTTTGAATTTTCTCCTTCACTTTGCGGATATTCCTGTGAAACACCTAAAGGGTTAACAAACCTTTTGAATGTCATTTTGAATACTTTGAGGGGTGCAGTTTTTATAATGAGGTCATTTATGGGGTATTTGTAATATGAAGACCCTTCAAATCCACTTCAAAACAGAACTGGTCCCTGAAAAATTTTGTTTTTGAAAATTTTGCAAAAAATTGGAAAATTGCTTCTATACTTTGAAGCCTTCTGATGTCTTCCAAAAGTAAAAACATGTCAACTTTATGATGAAAATATAAAGTAGACATATTGTATATGTGAATCAATATATAATTTATTTGGAATATTCATTTTCCTTATAAGCAGAGAGCTTCAAAGTTAAAAAAAATTTAAAATTTTCTATTTTTTCATAAAATTCAACAAAATTTTACCACTAACATAAAGTAGAATATGTCACGAAAAAACATTCTCGGAATCAGAATGAACGGTAAAAGCATCCCAGAGTTATTAATGTTTAAAGTGACAGTGGTCAGATGTGCAAAAAATGGCCGTGTCCTACACTGAAAATTGGCTGGGTCCTTAGGGGGTTAAAGGGGTACTTCTGTGTAAAACTTTTTTTTTTTTTTTAAATCAACTGGTGCCAGAAAGTTAAACAGATTTGTAAATCACTTCTATTAAAAAATCTTAATCCTTCCAGTATTTTTTAGGGGCTGTATTCTAAAGAGAAATCCAAAAAAGAAATGCATTTCCTGTGATGTCCTGACCACAATGCTCTCTGCTGTCCATTTTTGGAACTGTCCAGAACAGGAGAAAATCCCCATAGCAAACACATGCTGCTCTGGACAGTTCCTAAAAGGGACAGCAGGGGTCAGCAGAGAGCACTGTGGTTAGGACATCACAGGAAATGTATTTCTTTTTTTGATTTCTCTTTAGTATACAGCCCCTAAAAAGTACTGGAAGGATTAAGATTTTTTTAATAGAAGTGATTTACAAATCTGTTTAACTTTCTGGCACCAGTTGATTTTTTTTTTTAAAGTTTTCCACGGGAGTACCCCTTTAAGGAGGAAAATAAAAATCAATCACATCACTAGAAGAAGCATCAACAGCACAGGAGTTCAGATCAAAAGATATGACAGCTTCAGTGTCTGAGGAACAGGTGAGGTAAGTAGCAGGCATTTGTTGTTTTATTGCACAGGGAGTCAATGAGCTAACTCTGAGGTAAAAAAAAAAGGCTGTAAATAAAAAGAACACTTTAAAGAAAGGCACTGCTGTAGAAAAAATTGAAGGACCAAAAGTGTTTCAAAGTATCTACAGGAGAGTGAAAAGGCAGTAATCTATGATGTTAAGCTTAAGAGATACATGGAGCAAACAAGACCCAACACAAGTAAATCAACTTAAAGGGCTACTCCGCCCCTAGACATCTTATCCCCTATCCAAAGCATAGGGTATAAGATGTCAGATCACCGGGGTCCCGCTGACAAAACTGAGCATACTCAGAACAGATCAAATACCCCCTTCATGGCTATGGTATTCCCTAATGGCGGTAGCAAGTAGTATTCTTGTGTTATGGCTATTTTGTGAATATTACTTTACCATATCTGGGGGCATTTACTAATGTGATCGATCTCTACTGTGTTTTCTTGGGTTTTAGGTGCCAAAATTTTCGATCAAATAATCCCCCAAACACAACCAAATTTCCCTCTTACTCAGAAAACCAAAAAATGGGTGTGGCCTTTGGGAAAAGAGGGCGTGGTTGCATAAAGGGGATGTCCCTGACAGTTTTGAGAAATCCCAACATATTTACTATCTAGCTCCCGAAACCCGACAGCTCAAAGCAGTTGTAAAAAAAAAAAAAAAAAAAACATAGGGAAAAGCAAAATATAGGGAAACATTTGTAAATAACGTGGAAAAATACCTGTTGGGAGAAAAAACAAACTAAGGCTGGGTTCACACTACGTTTTCTCCCATACGGGAGTGCATACGGCAGGGGGAAGCTAAAACCTCGCGCTCCCGTATGTCACCGTATGCGCTCCCGTATGTCATTCATTTCAATGAGCTGGCCGGAGTGAAACGTTCGGTCCAGTCGGCTCATTTTTGCGCCGTATGCGCTTTTACAACAGGACCTAAAACTGTGGTCAACCACGGTATTAGGTCCGGTTGTAAAAGCGCATACGGCACAAAAATGAGCCGACCGGACCGAACATTTCACTCCGGCCGGCTCATTGAAATGAATGACATACGGGAGCGCATACGGTGACATACGAGAGAGCGAGGTTTTAGCTCCCCCCTGCCGTATGCGCTCCCATATGGGAGAAAACGTAGTGTGAACCCACCCTAACAAAGAAAAAGCTATTGAAGTTGTTGTTTGCAGCACCACATCACAGTGATAAATCCCAATCACACGACAATATTGGGATCGGGGATGCAACTTTAGATTTGCCATTTAGAAACTCTGGGTTACTCAGGTGGGTCCTAAATTGGTGGCCATATTGTTTGTTACCCATTTTTATATAAACACATAAAATAAATGACTGAATACAATCTCACAGACTCACAGACTTTTAAATATACAGTATGTCAAATTATTAGCACTAAAATGCTAAAAAGTGGATTTGAATATATAGTTTTATCTTCCATTTTCTGGCAACAACAATAATGATCTACTGTTTGTGAAACAAAATACCCCATTCAGACTCAGGTGTTACTTTGGCATATGTACCAGGGTGCAACAAACCTCACACCGGCTGAATTCATGTGTATACAGTGGCTTTTATTCCGATATGTAACAATCTCATGACAAGCAGCTGCTCTCCCATTATGCAAACAATCTGTACAGTAAGTTCACTTTTATTTCTTCATGGTTGAAAAATCATTTGGTAAGGGATGAATGCAAAACACGTAAAATGGAAGGCAAGGTTGATGATAAGAGAAGCAGTAGTGACTGCTTTCATTGTGCGATTTCGGCTGAGTTATGCAAATCGACCTCTGCATTGGTATTTGTTTGAAAAAGAGAGTTTTAAATTGGTGCTATTGACCTTCACTTAAATGACATTCGAACGTCAAGCAGAGTGTTGCAGTGGAAATGCGGCTGTTGTCTGCAGGTGGCAATTGATGAAGAGATTGACTGACACTTTACTTGGCAACTCATTTTTGCACTTAATTTGTACAGGGGGAAAGGTTTATCCTCTTAAAAGATTTGAGATAGAGCAGAGAGCGCTGCTGATAAATAATCTCTTTTAAGATCAATGTAAAATGTATTTTAAAGATGCTGAAAGAATTTTAAAGTTAGTGGAAACAATACATTAAATCTAAATTTTCATCTATTAAGATTGCACATTATTGATTTGGAGTCATGTACAGTAATTTGCAGTTTGCTCCAGATTAAGTTTAAAAAATAGATAAATAAATAAAAAATTGATAATTAATGTAGGGGAGAATGCATAGAGTAAAAAAAGGCCTTTTTTGTTGGTCAAACAGAATGCCATTGGTAGGTCTCCAGTACAGTGTTTTGCATCTGAACACTTAGAAGGGTATTCACAGCTGGAAAAGTTATCCCCTGTCCATATTACTGTTGGGGCCTGAGAATAGAGAAAATGTTCACACCGCGGAATTTCAGCAGCGGACAATTCCACCACTGAAATTGTTCCGCACAAAGAAAGAACATGTTCATTCTTTGCGCGGAAGTCCGTGAGCACTGCATAGCCATCAATGGTGACGGTGCGGTCCTACCGCCGAAGTAATTTCGTCAAACGGAATCTCCGCTCATTGAATTCAGCGAGCGGAGATTCCGCAGTGTGAATGTGCCCTAAGATGGAAATGTAGAGGGACATTTATCAATTTTTGCTTATGTATTCCTTTTTTTAGTACTTTTTTCTTTACATTTTTTTTGCTTATGTGTGACTTATTTATCAAATGGTTTCAGCCTGTTAATAATTTTCTTTCACGTAAGCAATTTTTTCTTTTTTACTTTGATAGTAGCTTTTTCTGCTCCATGTTTGAGCTGGAGTAAATTTAGTAAATTTTTAACCTTGTTGCGACTTTTTTTTGCGCAGTTGCGACTGTCGCAGTTAATAAATCTAGAAACAAGGAAGTAAGCGCTCTATAGAATAATATTGTTGAGCCCAGGGAGCCAATTGTATATAAATTAAAACTGCTCATTCTGTGTGGTTGTGTAGACACATACACAACAATGGGACAAGTATGTAAAGGAAGATGGTCGTCCGCTGCCCTCCGGAGGATATGTGGTTGCCGATATAGGGCTTCAAAATATCCTGTCTCATGGCGCTGATCGACCAAGCAGGAGGATATGTTTAAAAGAGGATTTCAGCGAGCGGAGATTCAGCGAGCGGAGATTCCGCAGTGTGAATGTGCCCTAAGATGAAAATATAGAGGGACATTTATCAATGTTTGCTTATGTATTCCTTTTTTTTGTACTTTTTTCTTTACTTTTTTTTGCTTATGTGTGACTTATTTATCAACTGGTTTTAGCCTGTTGATAATTTTCTTTCACGTAAGCAATTTTTTCTGCTACATGTTTGAGCTGGAGTAAATTTAGTCAATTTTTAACCTTGTTGCGACTTTTTTTGCGCAGTTGCGACTGTCGCAGTTAATAAATCTAGAAACAAGGAAGTAAGCGCTCTATAGAATAATATTGTTGAGCCCAGTGAGCCAATTGTATATAAATTAAAACTGCTCATTCTGGGTGGTTGTGTAGACACATACACAACAATGGGACAAGTATGTAAAGGAAGATGGTCGTCTGCTGCCCTCCGGAGGATATGTGGTTGTACATATAAGGCTTCAAAGGATCCCGACTCACGGCGCTGATCGACCAAGCAGGAGGATATGTTTAAAAGAGGATTTATTGACCAGAATGCAACGCATTTCATTGCGCATGCGCAGCTTCCTCAGGCATCTAAGGCAGTTAATAAATGCCAGACTACCCGTAGTCCATTTTAAAATTATTACTACATAGTTAAGTCTTGGAAAACTTGCTTTTCTCGCTTTCCAGTCAAAATATCGCACGAAAAATCACGTAGTTGCAGGTACGACATTTTTAGTAAAAAAAAATTTACTAAATCGCTTGATAAATGTCTGTCGTAGTGCTTAGAGTAACTACAATATAAAGAAACAAAGGTCAAGTATAACTTGGGCAACAACAGTTATGAGGAAAAACAGAACAGCAGGAAATAATACATCTGAATATGTGAATAAAACTCATATCAGCTACAGTCATTACCAGGCTGCATGGACAGTGGCCTTGATTTACTAAGAGTGGAGTGTAGTTTTCTTTGCGGATTTTAATTCCCTACAAGTATTTTTCCACAGTATTTACTAAGGTTTCTCTACATTTTGCACTTTTCCCTACTTTTATCTTTTTTTGGACATGCTCTGATCTGTTGGGTTTTCCTCAGCTTAAATCCACCACATTTTCTGTGAAAACCTTAGTAAATATATAGTTTTTTTTTGTGAAAATGTCGGGGTCACGCCCCTTTTCGGTGGCCATGCCCCTTTTACGGGTTTTCTCACTAAAATGGAGAGTTAGTCGGGTCAAGCTAGAAGTGATAGGAGAAGAAAGTCTTGGTACAATCAAACTTAATCATTTATTAGATTTCTTTAAAATCCATATATCGAAAAAGGACAAGCAACAACTTACATGTTTTGGGGTTTAGTTTGGTTCTGAGTCATAGCAGAATTCAGAAATGGAACCTACATTGAAAAAAAATGGAATTGAAAGATTTGTACCACCAATCTCATGATAGCCATGGGTGAATGTTACAAAAAAGTCTATATTCTAATCCATAACTCGGGGGGGGGGGGGGGGGGGGGGGGGGGGGGGGTGATTGTATATATTGACATGTATAAAGACTGAATAAATTATACACTTTATCATACCGTATGTGCCATACCTATCAGATGACTAAGGGCAAGGAGGGGAATGGTTACGCCAGGAATTGGACTACATATGAGAGCTAGATGAACAATAATGGCACCAAGACCCTTTTTTTCTTTATAGGGTATCGGAAAGGGAATATGCTGTGGGCATTGGGTTCTACACTGACCCTAATATACCCTACCCTCAAAGCCCTAGCCCTAGAAGGTATGGATGCCCTATTAAGGGCAGTACTATAGTACTGGAACCTCCTGTGCCCCCCTAACATGAAACCTACACTCCAGGTGGCCCAATCTAGAATAAAAGCCCACTAGGGCTCTCCCTAACTACCTATCAGGCCACCCACCCTAAGGCACCGATCAGCATATAATCGGGGTGCAGGGTTGATATACCAGGGGTTTTATGAAGGCTGCAAATGCTAACTGTTCGTTGAGTCCCATTGGGGCATTATATGTAGGCGGTAAATACATCTGCATCCTTTCTGTATTAGCACCTTGTCTAAGTCGCCGCCTCTTTGTGTAGGCTTCACATGTTCACCACCAAAGAATTTAATCTGTTTTGTGTCCCCTTGGTGGAATGTGTTCATTTGAAGGGCTACTGGCGTGTCTCTCTTATTCCTGATGTCCCCCAAGTGTTCTCACACTCTTCTATGTAGCTCGCGGGATGTCTTCCCCACGTAGTGCTTGTCACAGGGGGGGCACATACGGTAACTCAAAAAACATAACTCAATAATAAAATAATATAATAAAATAATAGAATCAAATCATGTGAATAGAGGGTTAATAGTGTAGAAAAAAGGCTATTTTTACATGCAGGTTAAATGTAATTATTGACAGTAACAGAATTATAAATATAAGGATTACTTTTTAAAACCTAGATGGAAATACTTTGTGGTCAGTATCTGCTGGAAGTCTGGAACACATGGACATTGCCAAATACTCAGTTTCCTCCCTCCAGAGGCTTTTCCAGGCCTTTACTACAACCACTTCAATTTTCTGCTTGTCTGTGGATCTTTCTTAATCTGGTTGAGGTTAGATGACTGAATCTGCCATTGAAGAATATTCAATTTCTTTGCCTTAAAGAAGCTCTTGAGTTGCTTTTGTGGTCAGCTTTTGGTCATCATCTATCAATACTGTGAAGCACTTTCCTATAATTTGGCAGCATTAGACTGAATCTAAGCAGAAAGTGGAGCACACTGCACTTGGGATTTTATCCTGATACAACTGTCCGCAGTCATGTTATCAATAAACATCAGTGACCCAGTTCCATTGGAAGGGATGTTTGTTTATACCAGTGGTTCCCAACCTTTTTAGGCTCGGGGAACCACTGGACAAAAAATATTTTTACAGGGCACCCCTATTGAATAATTTTCTACACGTGACAAAAAATGGCTAAAATGTTAGCTATGAAGATTACAGGGCTGCTATATGCAGGATTCACAGATGACATCTTCTCTGATCAAAGTCCTTTTTTCTTCTCCATCTGGCCTGGACCGTCATGTTCATTTCTTCCAGTCAGAACTCTTCGCATATTATGCTCCGCACTTTGCTAGCATCATCCTCCTCTTTTTGCCACAAATACTTCCAGTCACACACACACACACACAATGCCACCAGTCTCACCCACACAAAAAGCCTCCAGTAGCCTTACATACATACACACACACACACACACACACACCATGCCTCCAGCAGCCTCACACCCACACAATGCTTCCAGCAGCCTCACACCCACACAATGCCTCCATCAGCCTCACACACACACACACACACACACACATTGACTCCAGCAGCCTCACACACACACCATGCCTCCAGCAGCCTCACACACAATGCCTCCAGCAGACTCACACAGACACACTGCCTCCAGCAGCCTCACAAACACAATGCCTCCAGCAGCCTCACACACAGACTAACACACACACACACCCACACACAATGCCTCCAGCAGCCTCACACACACACAATGCCTCCAGCATCCACACACACACACACTGCCTCCAGCAGCCTCACACACACAATACCTCTGGCAGCCTCACACACACACACACACACACAATGCCTCCAGCAGCCTCACACACACACAAACACACAATACCTCCAGCAGCCAGATACACACAATGCCTCCAGCAGCTTCTCTCTCACACACAATGCCTCTAGCAGCTTCTCTCCCACACACAATGCCTCCAGCAGCCTCAAACACAAACACACACACAATAGCTCCAGCAGACACACACACACGAAGCCTCCAGCAGCCTCACACACACAAAGCCTCCAGCAGCCTCACACACACACAATGCCTCCAGCATCCTCCCAAATGCCTCCAAACTCTCTCCACTCACCAACACACACATACACAATTGTTTCCTGCCTCTTACCTACCTACTTACCACTATGGCCTCTAGCCAACCAACCACTCACCCTTTTTTTTTTCCTTCAGTCACCCATGTTGCTTCCAGTTATCCACCCTGTCTCCTGTGCCCTGCCTCCCAACTACTCACCCACATTGCTTCCAGCCACCCACACTGCCTCCCATCACCCACATTGCCTCCCAGCTACCCACCCCATGGCCTCCTGCCTACAAGCGCTATTCCCTCCATTCACCCCCCTGCTATCGCTTCCATTCACCCCCCCACCCCTCATTATTGCCTACATTCACCCCCACCCCTCGCTATCGCCTCCCCCCACCCTCCTGCCATTGCCTCTATTCACCCCCTGCCATTGCCTCCATTCACCCCCACCCCTTATTATTGCCTCCATTCACCCCCATCCCTTGCTTTTGCCTTCCTCCACCCTTCTGCTATTGCTTCAATTCACCCGTGCTATTGCTTACATTTACCCCCCCTCTTGCTTCCATTCACCCCCACCCTCTTGCTTCCATTCAGTAACCCACCCTCTTGCCTCCATTCACCCCCCTTGCTTCCATTCACCTCCCCACCCCTTTTATTGCCTACATTCACCCCCACCCCTCATTATTGCCTCAATTCACCCCACCACCCCTCACTATTGCCTCCATTCACCCCCTGCTATTGCCTCCCCCACCCTTCTGCTATTGCTTCCATTCACCCCCACCCTCTTGCTTCCATTCTCCCACACCCTCTTGCTTTCATTCACTCCCTCACCCCCTTGCTTCCATTCACCCCCCACCCCCTTGCTTCCATTCACCTCTGCCTACCCCTTGTTATTACCTTCATTCACCTCCACCCGTCATTATTGCCTCCATTCAACCCACCACCCCTCACTATTGCCTCCATTCACCCCCTGCTATTGCCTCCCCCCACTCTCCTGCTATTGCGTCCATTCACCCCCTGCTATTGCTTTCATTCACCTCCACACCCTCTTGCTTTCATTCACCCCCCACCCCCTTGCTTCCATTCATAACCCCACCCCCTTGCTTCCATTCACCTCCTTCTACCCCTTGTTATTGCCTCCATTCACCCCAACCCATCATTATTGTCTCCATTCAACCCACCACCCCTCTCTATTGCCTCCATTCACCCCCTGCTATTGCCTCCCCCACTCTTCTGCTATTGCTTCCATTCACCCCCACACTCTTCCTTCCATTCACCTCCCAACCCTCTTGCTTTCATTCAACCCCTCGCCCTCTTGCTTCCATTCACCCCCCACCCCCTTGCTTCCGTTCACCCTTCCCCACCCTCTTGCTTTCATTCACCCCCTCACCCTCTTGCCTCCATTCACCCCCACCCCTTTGCTTACATTCACAACCCCACCCCCTTGTTTCCATTAACCTCCCCCTACCCCTTGTTACTGCCTCCATTCACCCCACCACCCCTTGCTATTGTCTCCATTCACCTCCTGCTATTGCCTCGCCCCACCCTTCTGCTATTGCATCCATTCACCCCCTGCTATTGCTTCCATTCACCCCCCACCCTCTTGCTTTAATTCACCCCCTCACCCTATTGCTTCCATTCACCCCCACCCCCTTGTTTTCATTCACAACCGCACCCCTTTGCTACCATTCACCTCCCCCTACCCCTTGTTATTGCCTCCATTCACCCCCACCCACCATTATTGCCTCCATTCACCCTCCTACCCCTTTTTATTTCCTTCCTTCACCCCCTACCCCTCATTATTGCCTCCATTCATTCCCCACCCCTCGTTATTGCCTCCATTCACCCCCCAACCTTCACCATTACCTCCATTCACCCCCTGATATTTCTTCCATTCACCCCCTCTTGCTTCCATTCACCCCATCTCTTGTTTCCATTTACTACCCCCTCTCTTGCTTCCATTCACCCTCCTCTCTTGCTTCCATTCACCCCCCTTCCTCCCTTGCTTCCATTCACCCCACCGTGCAATTGTCTCCCTTCATCTTTATTCTCTGCTCCCTAACCCCCATATTACCTGTGAGCTGTCAGCTCACATTGCCGCTCTGAGGACTGGTGGGAAGTGTTCAATATCATTGCTGCAGTGATGTGGACGCTCCTCTCTGTATGCAGGCTCCATTCTGGTGGAAGTGTTCAGCACATGACGCTGATGCTTCCAACAAGGAGGGAGATTCAAATTGATTTATTTTTTAAAGCAGCCATTATGCCCACCAGAGCCCGTGGCACCCTTTACAGTTCCTCCCGGCACCCCAGAGTTCTGGGGAATCCCGATTGGGAATCACTGATTTATACCATGACACTGTCTTCACCATGTTTGATAGATGATGTGATCTGCTGTAGATCACAGGTCTTTCCTTTTTTTTCATTCTCATCTTTTCTGTAATTCTGGAACAAGCCAATATTGGTTTAATATGTCAAAAAACCAATTTCCAGAAGTGTTTGAATTTTTTTTAGATGTTTCATTGGATATTCTTATCTTGCCTTTCTGTTCCTGAGTGCTATAAGTACCTTGTTCCATGAGATAAACCTTCTAATTTACATTCAGGAGTCTCAGAAAGGAGTCTCTTGATAGTAGATCTTGGCAATAACATGCAGACCTCATAGAGAGTGTTTTTCACTTGACTAGATGTTATGAAGTAGAGTTTCTTTACCACAGAATTTCGCCATCATCCATTTGAGTTGTCTACCATGCTCTTCCAGGCATTTGGGTGTTTCTGAACTTTTCTTTTTGTACCAAGTTGTTGATTTGTATACTTTTAAGGTTTCTGTTATCACTCTGACAAATTAATTTTTTTATCAGCTTATGGTGGCCTCCAATTGCACTGACATCTCTTTAGATAACGTATTAAAAGTGTTTTCCCATGCTGCTAAAACATGGCTCCCTGACCCCCTCCTTTCTGTTTTCTGCAGAGCAACACCATTTACACAACTCCCATCGTTGTTACTGAGGAGTTTAACAAATTGCATCTTGGCTGTTTACGGTTTCCCGGCCACCTCTGGCTACCGCAAACCGGCCAGAGGAAACAACAAAGCCATATTTGGATACCCCTTTAAGACTAACAATGAATAGCTACCAAATGCAACACACTAGACCATAAAACATCTTATTGGTCAATCGTCCAGTTAATTTTGAGCCTGTAGGAACTATATTTGAAATATATTTGCAATTTGCAATTCCTAAACATTGTTACATTGTTAGTACGGTTGAAAAAAGACATACGTCTATTAACCCCTTAAGGACACAGCCCATTTTCACCTCTAGGACGCAGCCCTTTTTTGCACATCTGACCACTGTCACTTTAAACATTAATAACTCTGGAATGCTTTTACTTATCAATCTGATTCCGAGATTGTTTTTTCGTGACATATTCTACTTTAACATAGTGGTAAATTTTTGTGGTAACTTGCATCCTTTCTTGGTGAAAAATCCCAAAATTTGATGAAAAAATTGAAAATTTTGCATTTTTCTAACTTTGAAGCTCTCTGTTTGTAAGGAAAATGGATATTCCAAATATTATTTTTTTTGGATTCACATATACATTATGTCTACTTTATATTTTCATCATAAAATTGACATGTTTTTACTTTTGGAAGACACCAGAGGGCTTCAAAGTTCAGCAGCAATTTTACAATTTTTCACAAAATTTTCAAACTCGCTATTTTTCATGGACCAGTTCAGGTTTGAAGTGGATTTGAAGGGTCTTCATATTAGAAATACCCCATAAATGACCCCATTACAAAAACTGCACCCCCCAAAGTATTCAAAATGACATTCAGTAAGTGTTTTAACCCTTTAGGTGTTTCACAGGAAAAGCAGCAAAGTGAAGGAGAAAATTCAAAATCTTCATTTTTTACACTTGCATGTTCTTGTAGACCCAATTTTAGAATTTTTACAAGGGGTAAAAGGATAAAATTTATACTTGAATTTGTAGCCCAATTTCTCTCGAGTAAGCACATACCTCATATGTCTATGTAAATTGTTCGGCGGGCGCAGTAGAGGGCTCAGAAGCGAAGGAGCGACAAGGGGATTTTGGAGAGTACGTTTTTCTGAAATGGTTTTTTGGGGGCATGTTGCATTTAGGAAGCCCCTATGGTGCCAAAACAGCAAATAAAAAAAACATGGCATACCATTTTGGAAACTAGACCCCTTGAGGAACGTAAAAAGGAATTAAGTGAGCCTTAATACCCCACAGGTGTTTCATGACTTTTGCATATGTAAAAAAAAAAAAAAAAAATTTCACTAAAATGTGTGTTTCCCCCCAAATTTCACATTTTTGCAAGGGTTAATAGCAGAAAATACCCCCCAGAATTTGTAACCCCATCTCTTCTGAGTATGGAGGTACCCCATAAGTTGACCTGAAGTGCATTACGGGCGAACTACAATGCTCAGAAGAGAAGGAGTCATATTTGGCTTTTTGAGAGCAAATTTTGCTCGGGGGGCATGTCGCATTTAGGAAGCCCCTATGGTGCCAGGACAGCAAAAAAAAATGACATGGCATACCATTTTGGAAACTAGACTCCTTGAGGAGCGTAACAAGGGATAAAGTGAACCTTAATACCCCACAGGTGTTTCACGACTTTTGCATATGTAAAAAAAATAATTTTTTTTTAACCAAAAATGCTTGGTTTAGCAAAAATTTAACATTTTTAAAAAAGGTAATAGCAGAAAATACCCCCCAACATTTGAAGCCCAATTTCTCCCGATTCAGAAGACACCCAATATGGGGATGAAAAGTGCTCTGCTGGCGCACTACAGGTCTCAGAAGAGAAGGAGTCACATTTGGCTTTTTGGAAGCAAATTTTGCTCGGGGGGCATGCCGCATTTAGGAAGCACCTATGGTGCCAGGACAGAAAAAAAAAACACATGGCACACCATTTTGGAAACTAGACCCCTTGGGGAACGTAACAAGGGGTAAAGTGAACCTTAATACCCCACAGGTGTTTCACGACTTTTGCATATGTAAAAAAAAATATATATTTTTTTACACTAAAATGCTTGTTTTCCCCCAAATTTTACATTTTTACAAGGGATAATAGCAGAAAATAACCCCCAAAATTTGTAACCCCATCTCTTCTGAGTATGGAAATACCCAATAAGTGGACGTGAAGTGCACTGGGGGCGAACTACAATGCTCAGAAGAGAAGGAGCATCATTGAGCTTTTGGAGAGAGAATTTGGCCATGTGCATTTCCAAAGCCCCCCGTGGTGCCAGAACAGTGGACTCCCCACATGTGACCCCATTTTTAAAACTACACCCCTCACGGAAGGTAATAAGGGGTGCAGGGAGAATTTACACCCCACTGGCATTTGACGGATCTTTGGAACAGTGGGCTGTGTAAATTAAAAATTTTATTTTTCATTTTCACAGACCCCTGTTTCAAAGATCTGTCAGACACCTGTGGGGTGTAAATGCTCACTGTACCCCTTGTTACATTCCGTGAGGGGTGTAGTTTCCAAAATGGGGTCATATGTGGGTATTTATTGTTTTGCACTTATGTCAGAACCGCTGTAAAATCAGCCACCCCTGTGCAAATCACCAATTTAGACCTCAAATTTACATGGTGCACTCTCCCTTCTGAGCCTTGTTGTGCGTCCCCAGAACACTTTGCGCCCACATATGGGGTATTTCTGTACTCAGGAGAAAATGCGTTACAAATTTTGGAGGCTTTTTTTCTTTTACCGCTTGTGAAATTTTAAAGTATGGGGCAACACCAGTATGTTAGTGTACAAAAATGTTTTTTTTTTACACTAACATGCTGGTGTAGACCCCAACTTTACCTTTTCATAAGGGGTAAAAGGAGAAAAAGCCCCCCAAAATTTGTTAGGCAATTTCTCCCGAGTACGGCGATACCCCATATGTGGCCCTAAACTGTTGCCTTGAAATACGCCAGTGAGAGCGCCATGCACATTTGAGGCCTAAATTAGGGATTTGCATAGGGATGGACATAGGGGTATTTTACACCAGTGATTCTCAAACAGGGTGCCTCCAGCTGTTGCTAAACTCCCAGCATGCTTGGACAGTCAATGGCTGTCCGGAAATGCTGGGAGTTTTTGTTTTGCAACAGCTGGAGGCTCCGTTTTGGAAACACTGCTGTAGGATACGTTTTTCATTTTTATTGGGGGGGAAGGGGTGGTGGTGGGGGGGGGGGGCAGTGTACGTGTGTATATGTAGTGTTTTACTCTTTATTTTATGTTAGTGTAGTATAGTGTTTTTAGGTTACATTCACACTGACGGCGGATTACACTGAGTCTCCCGCTAGGAGTTTGAGCTGCGGCTGCTGCAGCTCAAACCTGAAGCAGGGAATTCACTGTAATCCGCCGCCAGTGTGAATGTAACCTGTACATTCACATGGGAGGGGGGGGGGGGGGCAAAACTACAACTCCCAGCATGCACTGACAGAACGTGCATGCTGGGAGTTGTAGTTTTGCAACAGCTGGAGGCACACTGGTTGGAAAATACTGAGTTAGGTAATAGAACCTATTTCCTAACTCGGTATTTCCCAACCAGTGTGCCTCCAGCTGTTGCAGAACTACAACTCTCAGCATGTACTGATTGCCAAAGAGAATGCTGGGAGATGTAGTTATGCAACAGCTGGAGGCACGCAAGTACAACTCCCAGCATGCCGAGACAGCCATTTGCTGTTCCTGAATGCTGGGAGTTGTAGTTTTGCAAGATTTAGAGGGGTTCAGGCTGGAGATCACTGACAGTGGTCTCTAAACTGTGGCCCTCCAGATGTTGAAAAACTACAAATCTCAGCATGCTAAGACAGCAAACTGCTGTCTGAGCATGCTGGGACTTGTAGTTTTGTAATATCTGGAGGGCTACAGTTTAGAGACCACTGTCAGTGATCTCTAGCCTGAACCCCTCTAAATCTTGCAAAACTACAACTCCCAGCATGCCAACACAGCAAACAGCTGTCAAGGCATGGTGGGAGTTGTAGTTTTGCAACATCTGGAGGGTGACAGTTTAGAGACCACTCTCTAAACTGTCGCCCTGCAGATGTTGCTAGGCAACAGACTATGGACACGCGGCGCCATACTCACCTCCACTGCCGCCGTGATCACAGCCGCCGCCGCCGCCGCTACTACACGGTTTCCCCCCGCTGTGCCCGGACACCGATGGGCGGGCATAGCGGGGGGAACCGAACTTTAACCCCCCCCGCCCCCAGTCTGCTATTGGTCGGCCTCTCCGCCGATCAATAGCAGGGATAGGAGGGGTGGCAACCCTGCCACCTCACTCCTATCTCTTCAGGGGGGATCGAGGGTGTCTTGGACACCCCCGATCCCCCTTATTTTATCGCGGCGCCGCGATTGATGGGCAGGGGGAGAGCGCTCCCCCTGCAAACACCATAGATGCCGTAATCAGACTGATCACGGCATCTATGGGGTTAATGCTGCCGGGACCGGCGCGATCGCGGCCCCGGCAGCTGCGGTGGGACTCCGGCTGTGATTGACAGCTGAGTCCCACCCGCGATCTCCTGCGCTGCCCGCGGCAGAGCAGGAGATCGCTTGGACGTATGCATACGTCCATTTGCGCAAACGTGTAATTCGCCTGGACATATGCATACGTCCAATAGCGGGAAGGGGTTAAGTTCAACCAAGTAATTAAAGGTAAGGGGTATGGTTGGATGAAGGGGAAGGGATGTGATTTATAGTTAATGCAATATATATGTTGAACCTGTAATTAAAGCTGACTGTCTACATTTGAGTGTCACATTATTGGCTTTGTTTCAGATCAATTGTAGTGGTATACAGAGGATAAGTCATTGTCAAAATACTTTTGGACTAACTGTATATGCAGAAATCCTGGAACCATAGACCAGCAATAAGCTAAAAGAGAGTCACTGTGTGAATTCTGCACAAATTAATATTTAGAGCTATAAATTTAGTAAAAACAAATGGAAAGCAGAAAGTAAAATTAACATGAACTCAGAATACTGCTGCTCCAGGCAAATTCCTTCCTAGGTCTTTATGGTGAGAAAGTAAGGCTTAGACTCCTATTGTTTTCAAGCTGAAAATTCAGACACCATTGGGCTTGCAATTTGCTCATTCAATAAAAATCACACCATGCTTTTAATCCAGAGCCAAATGTCATAAAACCATTATAGGATTATATTCCTACTAATTCTTTTAATGCACATTTGTTGAGGATCAGTCTTTTAACCCCTTAAGTTTTTTCCATTTTTGCACTTTCGTCTTTTCCTCCTTACCTTTAAAAAATCATAATTCTTTCAATTTTGCACCTAAAAATCCATATGGTGGCTTATTTTTGTTTGTGCGCCACCATCACGTAATTTTACTCAAAAATCTGCGGCAAAACTATTTTTGTATTGATCAGACTTTTTTTTATCGCTTTTTATTCATTTTTTCATGATATAAAAAGTGACCAAAAATACGCTATTTTGGGCTCTGGAATTTTTTTGCGCGTACGCCATTGACTGTGTGGTTGAATTAACAATATATTTTTATAATTAGGACATTTCCGCATGCGGCGATACCTCATGTTTATTTTTATTTACACAGTTTTTTTTTATGGGAAAAGGGGGGGGGGGTGATTCAAACTTTTATTAGGGAAGGGGTTAAATGATCTTTATTAATTTTTTTTTGCACTGCACACACTAATCTTTTACATTGATCTTTGTTATCCCATAGGATACCTTTGATCAATGATTCTGCCCTTGACTGCTCATGCCTTGATCTCAGGTACTGAGCAGTCATTCAGCAATCGGACACACAGGAGGCAGGTAGGGATCCTCCTCCAAAGTTGACGTAGTGGTCCTGAACAGCCGACTGAGCTAGCCGCGACTGGTTTACTTTCACTTTAGACATGCCGATCAACTTTGAACGCCATGTCTAAAGGGTTAATAGCGCGCGGCACCGCGATCAGTGCCACGCACTAATAGCCACGGGTCACAGGTACCCCCTCAACTCTTAAATAACAAATTACGTATATTTACGTCCTCCGCCAACTCCCGAGATATGCCGCAGGGTCACGTGGTGACCCAGCATCATATCGGGTCGGTCCCGGCGGCCATCAACGGACGGGACCCGCAGCTAATACAGGACATCACCGATCGCGGTGATGCCCTGTATTAACCCTTCCGACGTGGCGATCAAAGCTGACCGCCGCATCTGAAGCAAAAGTGGAAGTATCCCGGCTGCTCAGTGGGGCTGTTCGGGACCGCCGCTGTGAAATCGCGGTGTCCTGAACAGCTTACAGGAAACCGGGAGGGACCCTATCGGCCTCCTCGGTGTCCGATCGGCGAATGACTGCTCCATGCCTGAGATCCAGGCAGGAGCAGTCAAGCGCCGATAACACTGATCACAGGCGTGTTAATACACGCCAGTGATCTGTGTAAAAGATCAGTGTGTGCAGTGTTATAGCCCCCTATGGGAGCTATAACACTGCAAAAAAAAAAGTGTTAATAAAGATCATTTAACCCCTTCCCTAATAAAAGTTTGAATCACCCCCCTTTTTCCATAAAAAAAATAAAACAGTGTAAATAAAAATAAACATATGTGGTATCGCCGCGTGCGTAAATGTCTGAACTATAAAAATATATTGTTAATTACACCGCACGGTCAATGGGGTACACGTAAAAAAATTCCAAATTCCAAAAAAGCATATTTTTGGTCGCTTTTTATACCATTAAAAAATGAATAAATAGTGATCAAAAAGTCAGATCAAAACAAAAATGGTACCGATAAAAACTTCAGATCATGGCTCAAAAAATGAGCCCTCATATCGCCCTGTACGTGGAAAAATAAAAAGTTATAGGGGTCAGAAGAGGACATTTTTAAACGTATAAATTTTCCTGCATGTAGTTATGATTTTTTCCAGAAGTACGACAAAATGAAACCTGTATAAGTAGGGTATCATTTTAACCGTATGGACCTACAGAATAATGATAAGGTGTCATTTCTACCGAAATATGCACTTCGTAGAAACGGAAGCCCCCAAGAGTTAGAAAATGGCGTTTTTTCTTTGATTTTGTTGCACAATGATTTTCTTTTCCGTTTTGCTGTGGATTCTTGGGTGAAATTACTAATGTCACTGCAAAGTAGAATTGGTGACGCAAAAAATAAGCCATAATATGGATTTTTAGGTGGAAAATTTAAAGGGTTAGGATTTTTAAAAGGTGATGAGGAAAAAATTAAAATGCAAAGACTGAAAAACCCTGCGTCTTTAAGGGGTTAAAGGGGTACTCCGGTGGAAAACTTTTTTTTTTTTTTTTTTATCAACTGGTGCCAGAAAGTTAAACAGATTTGTAAATAACTTTTATAAAAAAAAGTCTGAATCCTTCCAGTACTTATTAGCTGCTGAATACTAAAGAAGAAATGTTTTTCTTTTTGGAACACAGAGCTCTTTGCTGACATCACGAGCACAGTGCTCTCTGCTGACATCTCTGTTCATTACTGTCCAGAGTAGGAGAAAATCCCCATAGCAAACATATGCTGCTCTGGACAGTTCCTGAAATAGACAGAGATGTCAGCAGAGAGCACTGTACTCATGATTCAGCAGAGAGAACTATGTTCCAAAAAGAAAATCATTTCCTCTGTAGTATTCAGCAGCTAATAAGTACTGGAAGAAATACGATTTTTTAATAGAAGTAATTTACAAATCTGTTTAAATTTCCGGCTCCAGTTGATAAAAAAAAAAAAAAAAAAAAAAAGTTATCCACCGGAGTACCCCTTTAAGTAGTTAGAGACATACACTAGAAAGTAAATAACATGGATATATTTCAAGATGTCAACAATAAGGTGACACCCTCTTAGGATAACATTGAAATCTTTATAATAAATCTTTTTTTTTTTTTATGAAAAAATGTGTACTTTTTATTGTGAGTTAAGAAAATATCATATTAAAAATAAGTTGACTTGTGCTGCGGTTATTTCACCCAAATTCTAAATTGTTGATACTTGTAGGTCTTAACCCCTAAAGGACACAACACATTTTGACAATGTTTGTTTTTTCCTCCTCTTCGGCATAATCATTTTATTTTTCCATCCACAGACCGATATGAGGGCATTTTTTGCGCAACCAATTGTACTTTGTAGTGACAACTTTCATTTAACCATAAAAAGTGTAGAGCGAAAACAATAAAATTATATTTTGTTGGGGCAAATTTATAAGAAAACTGCAATTTTACTACTTTTGGTGTGTTTTTCCCACAGTGCAAAACTGTCATGTTCTCTTCATTCTGTAGGCCAATGGGATTACAACAAAACTGCAAATAAAAGCCTAACTTTTTTTTTTTTAAATCAGTATACCTAAATTGTCCTTTTCTGACCCCTATAACTTTTTTTTTGTTCCATATACAGGAATGTTTAAGATTTTATTTTTTGTGCCGTGATCCATAGTATTTATATGATTCATTTTTGTTTTGATGAGACTTTTTGATCGCTTTTTATAATTTTTTTTCTAATATATGATATGATTTAAAATAAATAATTTAGTTTTTTTTTATGTTTACACCATTTACCTGCAGAATTATAACCATTATATTATGTTTTAATAGAAGTGCTCAAAAATAAGTGGAATCAGCCTTCTAGGTGTGGACAGTAACTAAATTGTTCTGAATACAGGGTTTAAAAAATGTTTAAAAAAAACTTTACACATTTTTACTCAAAAAACCTTTAAAAAAATTCCCTAAAAAATGTTTTCAAGTATTTTTTGAAGAAAAAAAGTAGCTGGTTCTCTGTCAATAAACGTATATTTTATTAGAAATAATAGAATAGATTTCTTCAATAAGCATATAAGGCTAGAATCAGAGCAGGGCCCTTGCCACAGATTCAGATGGTTAATATCACAATATAACATATAATAAAATGCAATGGATATGCTGTTTAGTGAATGCAATCTGCCGCCTTACTGAACTTAAATCCAAATGGTAATTCTGGTACTAGGCTAGTAACATAGGATGTATATATGTTGTTAAAACCGGTATAGTTGCAATATAAGGGAGTCTTTGAAGGAAAAATAGTATCTTAGATGGTGCCGAGTGCTGATTTGGAACAGTTTATGGCAGTCTGTTAGGACTACGGCACAACCAATTTGAGATCGCAATAAATCCAGTTGGAAAGAAAATTGTTATGACAAACTACTCATCTGTAATAGTTATGCCCACAGGTTGGCACGGGCTGCTCTCGGCCTAAAGTTGTCTTTTACCTGTGGCCCCGAAGTAGCGATCGTAGCTGTGTACGGGTGAAGCGAAGATCGTAGCTGTAAGAAGATAACGGTGAAAAGCGCTGTTTGTGTGGTACAGCGTGCAGGTGCCGGCTCCCTTGGCTGCTCTGTGGCACGGACAGCAGATTGCATTCACTAAACAGCGTATATTCATTGCACTCTATTATATGTTTTATTGTGATATTAACCATCTGTAGCAAGGGCCATGCTCAGATTCTAGCCTTATATGCTTATTTTATAAAGCTATTCAATCATTCCTAATAAAATATAAGTTTTTTTGACAGAGAACCAGCTACCTCCTCATATTTTCTTCTAAACATTTTTTAGAATTTTTTTTTACAGAATTGTTTTAAAAGGATTTTTGAGGAAATTTTTTACATTTTTTTTTATTTTAAACCCTATATTCAGAACAATTTAATTCATGTCCACACCTAGAAGGCTGATTCCACTTATTTTTGAGCACTTATATTTCTATTTTTAGCACTTCATTCTCATAGTGTGTAGCCACCCAGTTCCTTTTCATTTTCATTATATTTTAATAGTTCAGACAATTATGCATTCTGCAATACCAAATATTTTGAGTATTTTTATTTATGTATTTATTTATAAATTAATAAATTTATTTATTTTGTAAAATGGGAAATGTGCTGATTTTATTTTTTTATTTCAAAGTTACTTAATGCCAGCAATTTGCTTCAGTGCATTGGTTTTATCCTAGCCAGTTGCATCCATACATTTCATACCCTTTATATTATGGCAGCTGTGTCATGGGATTTCCAAAAATACCACCAGTTTGATGCATGGTCTTCTATGTAGATAGGGGGTCAGTCTCTGCTGACATCCTGACATCCTTTTAACTACCGAATTTTTATCATTACCTATTAAATCTGACAACTTTCAGACACCTTCGCACCGCTCAGCTCCACTCTTCTTGGTCCTTGATGCAAGAGAGTGTAGCAGACATGGGTGCAGTAATATAGTAGATGAGTCTCCACAATAAATTGCTGCAGAGTTATAAAACGATGCTGACTCGCTCTGTTTTTCTCTGCCATCTACTGTGTAGAATCCCCAGCGTATGCTACGAAACTATGAGATGCACATTGTTTGTTCCTGTTACACAGGCTAAAGGTACATCTCATAGGTACACAGCAGCAAGCAAAGCAACACAGTATGATGGGGCTTTATTTCTGTAACATTTGTATAAAAGAAACCATTACAGTTGGAAGAAGGGACTCAAGATGGTAAACAATTAAACAATGGCATACAAAACAGCATCTACATTAATATTTATTAATAGCCTACCATATGTTGTACAAATAAGCAAAATATTTCTGGAATGTTTCTATAAAGGCTAAAAAAAGCATTCAAAAGGCAGCATCAAATTTGGCCACCCTTTCATACCCACTCCTTAATAAACCACTTTAACATTATCCCAAGAAAAATGGCTAAATTAGGAAGTGCGATACATTTTATGTACCTCCTTAATCCCTGAAGTAGTATGTCTACAGCTTCTTTAGAACTCCATGGGTTTGCATGGTAACAGACTGCAAACCTTGTGTAGTCTGATTTTGCTTTCATGCTCTTTTATATTGCTACTAAAGCAATGGCTAAAAAATTATTGAATTGCAACAATAAACTGGCCCATACACACTGGCCATAGCTCATGTAGGTCATTATGAACATGTAGAGTAGAACTGTATAAATAAAGACTAATGTCCTCCTGTAATGTGTATACAATATGTAATGTAACCTTATTATATAATCCTCTGCTACAAGGAGTTAATAAGGTGACTTGTGTTATATTAAAGGACAGTGATAATCTTGAACTATTTAAAGGGGTACTCTGCTGCTCAGCGTTTGGAACAAACTGTTCTGAATGCTGGAGCCGGCAACGGGAACTCGTGACGTCATAGCCCTGCCCCCTCATGATGTCATGCCTCGCCCCCTCAATGCAAGTCTATGGGAGGGGGCGTGACAAGTGCTGAGCAGCGGAGCGGAGTACTCCTTTAACTGCTAGACTGGCATACAAATAGGGAAAAAAATCACATAAACCTATTTTTACAATATCATCTTTCTGATTTTGTAGGAATGCAGGAAATGTAGTTTTGTCTCGCAATTTTCCTGCCTCAGACACTTTTCCATCCTAGTTTTTTTTCTTTGCTAAACAATTTTCTTCATTGTCACTAAACAGCAGTTTTTGGTGAGGCTTGTTACACGTATCTTCATGTAAGAAATGCTTAAACCATGATATGTCAACCTGGAATTACAATTAGTATGTCTTAACAAGTGCTTTTTCTGTGGATGACATCACTGTACTGTAGATTTTATCTGGATTTGCTTTTCAGGTGTATATCTAAATGTGTACTGTAAATCCACTCCATTTTATATTTATACTAATGAGAATCAGGACAAATGCCACAATCTCATGGCATCTGCTGTCATTTCTGGTATCACTGTAGTCTCTATGCTCCAGTTTTGAACAAATGCCATCATTTACATTATTCATAATGTCCTCATCAACCTTGTCACTGTTTCCTGCACATTCTATTGCTTGTTCAAGAATAACTATTTCTTGCAGCAGTGTGTCCTCTTCAGTCCACTTTGGCTCCAATCTAATTTCAATTATCATCCAGGCATGACCATCTGTTAGATCCACACACTGAATGAGTGTGAATAAATGTAAAACCAGGTATGAATACAAAGCCTGGATGTTTATTACACACATAGAAAGAGAAAAAGAGAAGCAGCCAAAGCAAAAGATTCTCTGGATGACATAATAAGCATCATTTAATGCGAAACAATCCTTGACTTTAGGGGATTTCTTCCTAAATGCAAACTAACACCAATTGAAAGACATCTGTCTTTCGGGCTGTTTGACCTTTCACTTTAGTTTTATTACTATAATAAATGACATAATCATCACACCAGGTAGCTCCATGGATGTAGCAGCAGTAGTGTAGCTATAAAAGGTACAAATGTAGTAGTTACATTCTAGCCATGAAGCCTGTGGGGGGTCCAAAAGTCCCTCTTCAGCATAAAGAAGGCACTAGCATTATAAATAGCATGTGGTAGATAAGGTGCTCTGTTCAAAATATTGCAGCTGTACGTTATGCTAAATATGTCAGGGGTTTTTGCTGCATTAAGCTGCAGACATAGTTGGAAAGCTGTTAGGGTATAAAAGCAAACTGTACTTTTCCTGGAGCTGATATAGAGGTTTCCAAACTTCAAGAATTGTCTTTTCATTTCTTAGTCAAGTGCCGAAGAGGTGGGGCAGAGCTGCTCAAGTGCCACAGGAAATGTATACATTTAGCAACCACCATCAGCTCCAAGAAGAGTACAGTTTTCTTGCATACTCTAACAGCTATCCAACAGGGTCTACAGCAAATACAGTTGACAGATTCCCTATATGTTTAGTCTTTTCTGTCTTAACAGCTTTAGCTATTCTCCTAGGGAAAACTACTGTGATATCTGACATAGTAAATTTGCCAAATTACACACTCAGCTCTGCTAAAACTACATTTTGTCTCCACGGGAAGTGAAAGTTATATGCGACCATAGACAATTTTACCTTATTGTGATTATTGCAAATCTGTCCTTCAATAGCTAACTTATGCACATGTAGTAGATGACCCAATCTGTTTGTTATGATATTGGTAAACATCATACTTCTGAGCTGCTCGCAGCATGCATTTGTGATTCTTAGCTGAAAAAAAGCATATAAAACACTGAGGCAGATACTGATTGATTGTATTCTAAGAGAATGATGAAGGTTGACACCATTCTCTAGAGTCAATGTAGATTGTCTTCAGGTGACTTATGTTTAATTGCCTTTGCTTAAACATAAATAATAATAAGGCATCATATATTCCAAAGGGTACTGCAGATGATGTATCGATATATCTGCTGTCTCAGTTTAATTCCCATATTTAAAGTTTATTATGCAATATTAACATTTTAGTACAATATAATGCAGATTTATATTTATACTTTTTATATTACTGCTTCATCTTATGGTGCTTTCAGATGTTTAAGAAAAAATGTATGTTTAGTTTTAATATAGTTAAATGAAATGTGTCAGCAGCATCACCTGCACTAACTTGTTTATACAGAATAATAGTGCAGGTGATGCAGGTTGTACCGCTGGTTACCTTTTTCAAATCTGTTACACCTTTTCGGAGATGTAAAGAAAAATCCTAATATGCAAATAATCTACGTGGTGCATTGGGAATGTTCAAACCTTCTTGGTGTACTGTTCTGCCTGCCCAGCTGGCCCCTGTTACAGATTTACAAATAGCGTCAGCTGCACTATTACCCTGTATAATAAACAGGTTAGTGCAGGTAATACTGCTAACATATTCCCTTTTAAAGATGCTATGATACACCCTTATCAAACCATGAAAACTTGCAGCAAAGTTCCGTAGGATAATGTATGAGCAAGAACTGGTGCCAAATTGAGTCACTTCTGGTGAAATACTTCTGTTTCTGCAATGGCTCTTGCAAGGTACTGATGAGCTTTCTCTGCTGCATTCATTTACAGAAGTTGGAGGCTTGGACATATAAGTGACAAATGAGGTTTATCACTGATAAATGTAAGGTTATAGGGAAATCCATACCAAAATTACTTGCTTAATGGAAAACACTGGGTAAAACTGACATGGAAAAGGTCTAAGGAATCTTACTTGACAGTAAATTTAACAGTAGTAGCCAGTGTCAGGCAGCTGCTGCCAAGACAAATTAAATCACAGGGTGCATCAAAGGGGTTATCAATGCACATGATGAGAAAAATGTTCTACCAAAAAGTCAGACAGCACATGTGTACATTGTGGGGGACAGTGTACAAGAAAGGTGCAGCACAGCTTGAGCAGGTTTAAACTTGAGCAAACAGAGTAATGAATGTAATGGGTGGACTGCAGTACCAATATCAATGATCAAACTTAGGGCTATTTAGTTAGGTTAAGACAGCTGAGGGGGATCTAATAACTTTAATATATCAGGCAGCAGTACAGAGATCTATCCCATCTCCCATGATCTATTTATATCCTGGGCTGTATCTATAACAAGGGTGCATCCTCTACGTCTAGTAAAGAGAAAGTTTCTAGACCATCTTAGAAGGTGACTATGGAACTCTCTACAATAGGAAATTCCCTTGGTGAGCGCAATTAAAGAGTTTAAAGGCTTTTGTATATTTCCCTGGACTGTAAAACTATTGTAAGCTATAGTTACAAGATTCTGGAGAAGTGTTGCTGATCTGGGGATATATTCTGATGATGAAATTACTTCTACCTTGATTTTTTTTTTTACTTCATCTGGATCAACACTGTAGGGTAATAGTCAGAACAGCGTGATTGGGTGTCTTTTTTTAGCCTACAAACTATGTACTATGTTACTATGTTTAAATGGCATGCATAGTTTCTCCCCCCCCCCGTCTGCTACTGAAGTTGCTAAGAAGCAATATGAATGCTGATGACTAAAGTCTATATAATGTTGTGCAATACATTTGTCAGGCTAGACATTTTAAACTCCCATGGACAATGTATGGAACAGTGGTCGAGTGTGCACATTTATGCTTCATTCAGACAGCGGCTTTGGGAGTCCCATACTTGAGATTACAGTTGACCTCAGCGGTTTGACCTTCCATAATGAAATACAGGATATGGTTATGTTTGTTATGTTATATATTACTTAGATTTCCATTTCCTGTCTATTGATTCTAAGAGGTTCATGTCTGGATTGTAAAGAAAGAGAAACAGCCTGTGTCTTATATGGCCTCAAATACCTTAATGGGGTCAGTTAATGTGATACCATACTAATAATGCATAGTTAACCTGAACCTGGTAATATACCATGGAACTATAAAATCTGTTTCCAAAAAGTTATATATATATATATATATATATATATATATATATATATTTTTTTTTTATCATTATATATATATATATATATATATATATATATATATATATATATATATATATTTTATACTAGTAATGATTTTAAGATCTTTTTGCCAGTTTAGACGCAGGGACACAAGACAATGATTCTGAAAATTGTTATCTCTTTTGAAAAGATAATACATGGAGGTAAATATTTTTTACATAATAGAAAGTATTACAGATTTGATCTTGATATCTACATTCCTCTGCTCACTAACCTTTTAGTGTCTCATTTATAACTGCCCTCAGCATGTATGTAAGCAAATTACTTTTTCCCCTTCCTAAAAGCATCTGCTCTACTTTACCACTAATCTGTACCTCTACCCGCAGGTCTTTAAATAGGCCATTAAGAGAACATCTCCAACAGAAACAGACTGTCCTTTTGGACCAACATAACAGATGCTGGGAAATACCAGAGCTTACTAATGTTGTTTGGACAGAGCATTTCAAAGTGATTATGTGTAGAAAGAGGTTGATTGTATGGGTTAATGTAAAACCAGATAACATCCTGAGCTTAAAATGGTTGGGGAGAACATTAGCAGCTACTTAAATACTTTTTATATAAGGTCCTACCAAAGTAACTCCTTATGTGAGCAGTGGGTATAAATCGCCGAAGGACTCTGTGTCCTTATCCAAAAAAGTGCAGCGCACAGCTATCTCCAGCATAGTTATTGTGCAATTAAGGCATATTCACATTTTAGATGAGTTGGAATGTCCACAGAAAGTTGGGAAAGAATCCAGTCTCACAATATGGCTTCCCAACACAGCTAATCGTAGAATGCTACCTGCTTTGTAGACACTGATGGAAATCGAGTTTCAGCACTTCATAAACACGCACATCTGTTAATAGCAATTCTCCCTCCCAAAACAAAACAAAAAAATAATCATTACAAATTTCAACTGATGTTTGTGCTATTATAATAAATGTATTTCACGTAATGTTTGTTAATCATAAAAAAAATCTAAAATTGTTAAAATAGGAAAACAAATTTAAAAAAAAATTTCTTTACTTTTTACATAATTTTAAGGTTTAATAAAAAACATAATTAATTTGTGCCCCTCACCCAACCGTTATTTCTAAAAGTCTCTGTAGACTTTATCTTGTGTATGCACACCAGGACTAGATTAAAGTATTAAACATTTTTACTCAACTCTGAGCTCCTGTTCCAGCATCTTTCGGTCCCCCACCACCCATGCTTCAAGAAAGATAGGGGAATGATAAGGGGAGGGTGCATTTGTCAATTTTGGTGTGGCTGAAGTGATTTACATGATTTGTAGTTGTTTTTTCTGTGTACTTGCACCTTATTTATTTAAGAAGTGCAAGTTTACCGGTGTCATGCAAAAATTAGGTTGAAAGCACTGTTTTAAGCCAGCCCAATGATGGTGTTTATCTGCGCCTATTTGCACTAATTTGTGCTTTTTGTACATCTAAATGCAAAAAAAGGCACCAAAGGTTCACTGCAAAAATGTAACTGAATCTAAGTCTTTTTTAAGTAAATGGGACTGAATTGCAGTAGTTTGCACATCCATATTGTTCTGTGCCTGGTAAACAATGAAGTGGACACAGCTGATGCAAGAGTACTGTGACCACCTCTGCCTCCTTGTCTTTTGAAAAAACACCCCAAAACCTGTACTTACCTGCTGCTGATATCCCCCCATGCTGCTCCACAGTGCCAATCCCTGCTAGCGTGGATAACTTCGTCCTACTCATCTCTGCCTGAGGCAGGTCAATGTTACAGCCAGTGATTGGCTGAGCAGGCATTTCCTAGTGTTGGGAGGGAACAGAAAGTGTTTGCCAGTAATGTTAAAAAAGAATAACCCTTTAACTTTTCAATGGCATTGAAAAATGCTATTTAAAAATGTAAACGGTAAAGTAAGTGAGCCCTTTTGAATTACATGGATTTTTGCATTAACTTCTAAATAAATGCGGTCCGATTGTTGTCACAAACAAGATTTACCTAAACTAATAACACACAGACAGTTGTGTCATTCATGTTTTTTTATTGAGTATAAAGATAATATAGTGCAGGGAGAAACTTAGTGAACCCCTGTGTTAACCCCTTAACGACGCAGGACGTATATTTACGGCTCCCGCGATATGAAGCAGCGCGACCGCGCATCACATCATGCCGGTCCCGGCGCTCATCAACGGCCGGGACCCACCGCTAATACCACACATCGCCGATCGCGGCAATGTTTGGTATTAACCCTTTAGAAGCAGCGGTCAAAGCTGACCGCCGCTTCTAAAGTGAAAGTGAAAGTATCCCGGCTAGTCAGTCGGGCTGCTCGGGACCGCCGCGGTGAAATCACGGCATCCCGAACAGCTTACAGGACACCGGGAGGGCCCTTACCTGCCTCCTCGGTGTCCGATCGACGAATGACTGCTCCGTGCCTGAGATCCAGGCAGGAGCAGTCAAGCACCGATAACACTGATCACAGGAGTGTTAATACACGCCTGTGATCTGTGTATGAGATCAGTGTGTGCAGTGTTATAGGTCCCTATGGGACCTATAACACTGCAAAAAAAAAGTTTAAAAAAAGTGTTAATAAAGGTCATTTAACCCCTTCCCTAATAAAAGTTTGAATCACCCCCCTTTTCCCATAAAAAAATATAACAGTGTAGATAAAAATAAACATATTTGGTATCGCCGCGTGCGTAAATGTCCGAACTATAAAAATATATTGTTAATTAAACCGCACGGTCAATGGCGTACACGTAAAAAAATTCCAAAGTCCAAAAAAGCGAATTTTGGTCACTTTTTATATCATTAAAAAATGAATAAAAAGTGATCAAGAAGTCCGATCAAAACAAAAATCCTACAGATATAAACTTCAGATCACGGCGCAAAAAATTAGTCCTCATACCGCCCTGTAAATGGAAAAATAAAAAAGTTATAGGGGTCAGAAGATGACATTTTTAAACGTATACATTTTCGTGCATGTATATGATTTTTTCCAGAAGTACGACAAAATCAAACCTATATAAGTAGGGTATCATTTTAACCGTATCGACCTACAGAATAATGATAAGGTGTCATTTTTACCGAAATATGCACTGCGTAGAAACGGATGCCCCCAAAATTTACAAAATGGTGTTTTTTCTTCGATTTTGTTGCACAATGATTTTTTTTCCATTTCGCCATGAATTTTTGGGTAAATTGACTAATATCACTGCAAAGTAGAATTGGTGATGCAAAAAATAAGCCATAATATGGATTTTTAGGTGGAAAATTGAAAGGGTTATGATTTTTAAAATGTAAGGAGGAAAAAACGAAAGTGCAAAAACGGAAAAACCCTGAATCCTTAAGGGGTTGATAACTTCTCCAAGTACTAATTGGCAAAATGTGTTTCAGCTGAGGAGAGAATATTGGGTTTCCACATTAAATAAAGGTGCACAAAGCTTGAATTTGGACAAACTTGTTCTTTTCAAGGAAGATTGCTTAGTATAAAAAAAACCTCATAAGATGTGTTGTGAGTGCATTAAGTCGGGAAAAGATTACAAAAGCATTGCTAAAGACCTTGATGTACATCATTTCACATTTAGACAAGCTGGCTACAAATGGGTGCAGTAGTGTCTAATCTTAGCCAGTGATTAGCTAAGCAGGCATGTCCTGGTCTAAACTCATGTCTGGAAGCAGGCATTAGACAGTGAGAGGAGGACTGGAAACAGAACAAAGAGTAGCTGCAGTGGGACCTGTGGAGGACTGGCAGTAGGTATACCTTTTTTCCTATTTTGTAAAGCCCCAGCACTACAAAAAATGAATGCTGGAATACCCCTTTCAAATCATTCTAATAGCACAAAAGGCAATCCTGAAATAGGTGAGAAAAACCCAAGTGTAATATCAAAAGACCTACAGAAGTATCTACAGTCTGCATCCCAGTTGTAAAGTCTCTACAGTCTGCATCTTATGTAAATTTGGGAAAGGAGAATCATGGTTTAGGGAAGTTTTTCTGCCACAAGGCCTGGTTGCCTTGTAATCACTGAGGGAACTAAGAGCTAAAGGTATACTAAAATATTTTTCAGGAAAATGTCAGGCCAGCAGTCCCTGAGAACAAGCTGAAGAGATTTTGGGTGATGCAACAAGACAGTAACCCAAAGATGACGAGTAAATCAACTAAGTAATGGTTAGGAAAGAAGACAATTGAAATTTTATAGTCAGAATATTTACCCTAACTCTTTTGAGATACTGTGGAAGTATCTGAAAAGGGATCTTGGAAATATTGATGAAACACATTTTCAGAACAACATGGTGAAAAATTCCTCCGCAAGGATGTACAAATCTTATTTCACTTACAGGAAACATTTTATGGAGGTGATTCTTAAGGGGATCAAATTCAAGAGTTAAAGGAGTTATCCAGGAATAGAAAAACAGAGCTACTTTCTTTTAAAAACCGCTCCCCATCTGTCTGTAGGTTGGGCGTGGTTCTGCAGCTCAATTCCATTGAAATGAATGGAGCAAAATTGTAAAACCACCCGACGTGGAGACAGACGTGGAAATGTTTTTGAAAGAAATTAGCTGTGTTTTTCTATTCCTGGATAACCACTTTTAATACAGGTTATTAAATTCAAGAGTTCGCTTATTCATTCACCTTGCATCGTGGGGGGGGGGGGGGGGGGGTTGCACAATGTAATGGTGACTTAGAGAACAATCAAACCACATTTTATTGTAAGCAATGCAGAAAAACTGAAATTGTTCATCTACTTTTCTCTTTCTTGCTTCTGTGTGTGTATTTCTTAACTAAAATATTAACATGAATGAATGGTCCCAAACACTTATTGTCTAATGTGTATGCTAGTCATCAGATGTCTTCTCTAGACTTCTCTGTATAAGGGCCTGAACATAATGGCCTCTTTCTCTTCGAGTAGTAACATATACAGTGGAATAAATAAAAACCTGCTGCCAGTATAATATAGTTGGGTATATCCTTGGCTAAAGTCCTGCAGGGACGCATGGGAACGGAGTTCATGCACTGCTTCCAGGAACAGTGTTCCTATTAGCAGGAGTTCTGCAGGGCCAGCCCTTGAGTTCCCATACTTGACTCCTAGGTATATCCACTTAACTATGTAAAAGAAATACTTCCTTTATGCTCCCTGTCAATTGGAATTGAGTCTCATATGGTATAAGGAGATGTCAGCAGTATGTGGTATCTGCTGCACATAAATAGAAAATGCAAAGTCACTAGTGACTTCTCTGACGATATCTTCCTAAAGTTCCTATGAAATTTCAGCATGTTCTTGAGAGCTTTAGGAAATTGAGGGGAAATAGATGTTCCTGAGATGAAGCTACATCAAGCAGTAAATATACAAAATACCCTAATAAGAAAAAGAAGCAGTAAAGTCCAATTGTTTAATGTGTATTGTTATATTCATAACCTTTTTATAGATGTTGTGGCAAACTTGAACTTACATGGGAAAGAAATAGCTTTCTCCAAATGATTGATGCACTCTTTCCTAGGTCTCCAATAGACATACAAGGATAATTGGTAACTGTTTGGTCAGAGCTCAGAAAATAGAGAAGCGTGCGGTCACGAACTCTTAAAGATTAAATCCCCATAATGTTCTGTATATAAGAATATAGGACAGTGACTTCCCTAGTGAGATTATAAGCTAAAGCCAGATTTCACAGCGCTCTTCTCTAGTACCTTATTCTGGACATGGTTTAATAGAAGAGTGACTGCTAAATTCATGTAAGCTTTTGAATGAAGTTTGCAGTGTATATTTCCAGCACTGTGAAATGAGCTTCACATCAAGCCTTTCAGCCCATTCCTCTTATCAAGTATCTCTTGCTTTCACAGATTTTAGTTTAAGATGAGTTTTTAATAGAAAAAATATATAAAATGTATTAGAGTATGAAGCTATAAAATAGGACAAACAGATCTGTGAAAATCTGATTCACAGCAAAGTTCATATTTCCACACTCACTCATCCTTGTTAATATATTTAATATCCTTTTTACGTTATAGTGGAATGAAAGAGCACTAGGTGCTTTACTGAATTGTCTGTCATTTGTTCATTGAAACACAATTCTTAACTCAAAACAAACTGGGGGTTGTTGAAATTTGGGAAATTGATTTAGTCCAAAGTGGTTAGTCCGGGAGGATTTTTTTTTATACTTGGCTGTTGGTATATTCAACATGCAAAATGAGCTATGCTCGCCTTCCCAGATACCCTGTCTCCGTCATTCTGACCTTTCCCAGTCCCCACTGGTCACTAGTGTTGCTCACGAATATTCGCAATTCGAATATTATTCGCGAATATCGCATATTCGCGAATTCGCGAATTTCGCGAATATAGCACTATATATTCGTAATTACGAATATTAGTTTTTTTTTTCACAGTACACATCACAGTGATCATCCCTCTCTGCTTCCAGCTTGTGTGGTGTAAAGAAGGCTCTAATACTACTGTGCGAGACTGGCGTGCGAAAATTCGCATATGCTAATTTTCGCATATGCGAATTTTCACGTATGCTAATTTTGTATACGCTATTATTCACATATGATAATTTTCGCATATGCGAAAATAAAACGAAAATATAACGAATATGCGAATATTCGCGAATATATGACGAATATTCGTCCATATATTCGCGAATATTCGCGAATTCGAATATGGCCTATGCCGCTCAACACTACTGGTCACCACTGCTTCCTTCTTTTTGTGATACATCATTCCCGCAGGAACTGCCAGCTCAACTAAACCCTGAATGAGGTGGGATACCACTATGGCTGACACACTGTCAGCTCTGGAAATCTTTAGAGCATCGACTGAAAACTATGGGGGCTGTAGATCCAGACAGACACGGACAGCATAGGGCTCCTGTTTAGTGAGAGTGTCCTGGCTACTGTGACTTCAATGTTTCCCACACAAGGAACATATTTCACACACATCACACATCTGACTCAGGTTGCGTACTCATAGACCTCATAGAACACATACCCCGCAAACCACATGCATGCGTAATCACACACAGTGTCTGGCATGGAACTTATTAAATCTCATCCTCTTATTACACAGCATCTGCACCCTTTTCCATTTCTAATAATTAAAGGGTTCATCAGGGTGGAAAACAAAACATTGCAAAATATTAAACATGGTTAGGAGGGGAGTAGATATAGATAAGGGTAGGGGTATGGTTAACTTGTTAAAATAACAAAGCAAACAATGCTTGCCTGTTTAATTCCTAATCACTCCTGCACTCCTGTGGTTTGTTGTGTGGTTACATGGCAGGAGCAGTAACAACAGGCACTGGCACATAATCGCTGCCACCATGTAAATGCTCTATAAAAAAAAGAGAGCAGGGCTCCTCATAGGGCAGTATTGTTTAGCACCACAGTTGTGCAAGAATGGTGAGATAAAAGGCCACCAAAGGCAGTCTTGCTCACATTGTTCTGTTGTGCATAATGACACAACAGCAGTAAACGCATTCAAGTGGATGTTTGATGGTGCAGCTTCCCGTTGTCAGCAGCAGGAACTTCTGGATGATGTCTAATGCAAGTACTTGGAAGTGAAGAAAACAATCCGGTTACAACTGCCCAATCGACCAGTCAAGAAACTTTATGCAACAATTTTTATTAGCCACAACATCTTACTCAAATGTATAGTCATACAAACAAATAAAATGGCAGGCGTTTAAATGTACAAAAAACTGCACCAAAAACTCACAAGCTCTGCCCCCCTGGGGGGGGGGGGGGGGGGGGAGTTATGTAACATCACAGGTAAAACATAAGAAATGCATACTTTATATCATATAAAATCATTATATGAAAGTAAATGGTATAAACATATAGTAAACGATAAAACACACTGTTGGTGTGCTTGAAATTGTAAAATTAATAAATTAGTTTGGAGCCCAGGGCAGTGTGAGTGAGCAGGAAGCCGTTTCCTGCACTGCGCATGCGCGAGATGGAAAAAATACTAGTAATGACAGCCGTGTATAGAGACAGCCGGAGCATGCTCTTGAGGAACAAGAGTGTGAAGCTTGGAGGAGATTGTAGCAGAAGGAGGTTCTCAGCGCTTCAATGATGATGAGGGGAATGTTACCCAGAGATCCCACGACTCAATACTCCAACATATGTATGGAATTAATCAAGGATGCCTTTGAAAAGGGGATTCTTACTTAAAAGGAATTAATCTCTGTCTTTCGTCTAAAAACAGCTATCTTTTACCATCTCCCCAAAATATACAAATGCGTCACTACTCCTCCTGGACGTCCCTTAATAGCTGTGATTAATTCCATTTCCAGTAACGTGTCTCAGTACGTTGATGTTATTTGACAGAAATATGTGATCACGCTGGATTCCTATCTAAAAGAGACACCTGGCCTGATAGAGACTGTCAGCAATTTTGTATGGGAACCCAAATTTATATGGGCCACACTGGACGTATCGTCCCTTTATTCTAATATACCGCATGATAAGGGCATTTGTGTGATTCGATCCACACTGGAAAGAGATCCCGCCATGCCTACGGCTCAGAAGGAGTTTGTATGTAATTGGATTCAATATATTCTATATCACAACTACTTCTCCTTTGGACAACAGATATACCTGCAAACCCAGGGCACATATACTTCAAGAAAGTAGACTGTAATAGTTTTTTTTCCTGTGACAGCAGCCATTTCAAGAAGTGGAAATTAAACATCCCATATAGACAATGTTACTGTCTTCGCAGAAACTGTACAAAAGTGTATAACTACAAAGAACAAAGGGGAATAGTCAAGGAAAGACTTGCAGAGAAGGGATATACATCAAGAATTATACACGCAGCATACAAGCGAGCATTGAGGGGCCCTATTGTGCGTCACACAAGAATGTTCAGGATATTTTAACCCCTTAAAGGGGTACTCCGCCTCTGGCATCTTATCCCCTATCCAAAGGATAGGGGATAAGATGTCAGATCGCCGAGGTCCCGCTGCTGGGGACCCCGGGGATCGCCGTTGCGGCACCCCGCCATCATTACTGCACAGAGCGAGTTCGCTCTGTGCGTAATGACGGGCGATACAGGGGCCGGAGCAGCATGACGTCATGGATCCGCCCCTCATGACATCACGGCCCGTCCCCTTAATGCAAGTCTATGGCAGGGGGCTTGACGACCGCCACGCCCCCTTCCCATAGACTTGTATTGACGGGGGCGGTAACGATGCTCCGGCCCCTGTATTGCCCGTCATTACGTGCAGAGCGATCTCGCTCTGCGCAGTAATGATAGCGGGGTGCTGCAGCAGTGATCCCCGGGGTCCCCTGCAGCGGGACCCCGGCGAGATGTCTAGGGGTGGAGTACCCCTTTAAGGACCAGGGGGTTTTACGTTTTTGCACTTTCATCTTTTCCTCCTTACCTTTAAAAAATCATAACCCTTTCAATTTTGCACCTGAAAATCCATATGATGGCTTCTTTTTTGCGCCATCAATTCTACTTTGTAATGACATCAGTAATTTTACCCAAAAATCTATGGCGAAACGGAAAAAGAAATCATTGTGAGCCAAAATTGAAAAAAAAAAAAATTTTGTAAATTTTGGGGGCTTCTGTTTCCACGCAGTAAATTTTCCAGTAAAAATGACACCTTCTCTTTATTATGTAGGTCCATACGATTAAAATGATACCCTACTTATATCGGTTTGATTTTGGCATACTTCTGAAAAAAATCATAACTACATGCAGGAAAATTTATACATTTAAAATTGTCATCTTCTGACCACTATAACTTTTTTATGTTACCGCGTACGGGTCGGTATGATGGCTCATTTTTTGCGCCGTGATCTGAAGTTTATAGCGGTACCCTATTTTTTGTATTGATAAGACTTGTTAATCACTTTTTATTCATTTTTTCATGATATAAAAAGTGACCAAAAATACACTATTTTGGACTTTGGAATTTTTTTGCGCGTACGCCATTGACCGTGCGGTTTAGTTAACAATATATTTTTATAATTTGGACATTTCCGAACACGGTGATACCACATATGTTTATTTTTATTTACAGTTTTTTTTTATGGGAAAATGGGAAAAGGGGGGGGGGAGATTCAAACTTTTAATAGGGGAGGGGTTAAATGATCTTTATTCACTTTTTTTTCACTTTTTTTTGCAGTGTTATAGCTCCCATAGGGACCTATAGCACTGCACACACTGATCTTTTACATTGATCACTGGTTTCACATAGGAAACTAGTGATGAATGATTCTGCCGCTTGACTGCTCATGCCTGGATCTCAGGCACTGAGCAGTCATTCGGTGATCGGACGGTGAGGAGGCAAGGTAGGAGACCCTCCTCGTGTCTAACAGCTGTTCAGGACGCCGCGATTTCGCCGCGGCGATCCTGAACAGCTCCCTGAGCTAACCTGCATAGTTTCACTTTCACTTCAGACGCAGCGTTCAACGTTGAATGCCGCGTCTAAAGGGTTAAAAGGAACCAATCATCAGATTTTACCCTATATAACGCTTGGTAAAGTGTTATATAGGGTAAAATCTTTATTTTCACCATTCCCGGGGGATGCTCCTGCCCCCAGGGATGGTGAAGATATGAAGTTATAAACTAGTCACAGCTGCCGCCGTAAGTAGTCACCTGGGCGGGGAGCTCTTCTCATCTACTCCCGTTCTTCGGCTGGGAGCGACGCCCCCTCCGCTTGATTGATGGGGCGCGTCATCGTTCCGCTCACTGAACAGATGGAGCAGAGTGATGACGCGGCCCGTCAATCAAGCGGAGGGGGCGTCGCTGCCGGCCGAAGAATGGGAGTAGATGAGAAGAGCTCCCCGCCCAGGTGACTACTTACGGCGGCGGCGGTGACTAGTTTATAACTTCATATCTTCACCATCCCTGGGGGGCAGGAGCATCCCCCGGGAATGGTGAAAATAAAGATTTTACCCTATATAAAGCTTTACCAAGCGTTATAGAGGGTAAAATCTGATGATTGGTTCCCTTTAATAGCGCGCGGCACCGCGATCACTATTAGCCACGGGTTCCGGCCGTTGTTAGAGGCCGGGCCCGACCTGCTATGACGCGGGGCCACGTCGGGGCCCCGCGTTATAGAAAGGGAAAGGACTCAGGACGTACCGGTACGTCCTTGGTCCTTAATGGGTTAAACAAACATTGGAAAATCCTATTACAGGATCCCATGTTGTAAAACAACAATCGTGCCACACCGAAAATCGCATACAGAAAGGCCCAGACCCTGAAAAATTTAATAACTCCTAGCCGTTTAAAGGACATAATCACCAACCAATCAGAAACCAATAAACTCACGCCAGGCACCTACAGATGTTACAAAACTACGTGCAAGCTCTGCACTAATATAATTTACCCTGACAACCCATGAACATATACCAGAAGATATGCATTACAAATTTTGGGGGGCTTTTTCTCCTTTTACCCCTTATGAAAAGGTAAAGTTGGGGTCTACACCAGCATGTTAGTGTAAAAAAAATTATTATTTTACACTAACATGCTGGTGTTGCCTGGTGTTGCCCCATACTTTTCATTTTCACAAGCGGTAAGAGGAAAAAAAGACCCCTCAAATTTGTAATGCAATTTCTCCTGAGTACGAAACTACCCCATATGTGGGTGTAAAGTGATCTGCGGGCGCACAACATGGCTCGGAATTGAGAGCGCATCATGTACATTTGAGGTCTAAATTTGTGATTTGCACAGGGGTGGCTGATATTACAGTTGTTCTGACATAAACACAAAACAATAAATACCCACATGTGACCCCATTTTGGAAACTACACCCCTCACGGAATGTAACAAGGGGTATAGTGAGCTTTAAATCCCCACAGGTGTTTGACGAATTTTCATTAAAGTTGGATGTGAAAAAAAAATTCATTTTCACAAGGGAGATTATCGAAATAGCCCACCAAAATTTGTAGCCTCATTTCTTCTGAGTAACAACATAGCCCATATGTGGATATAAAGTGCTCTGTGGGCGAACTACAGTGCTCAGAAGAGAAGGAGCGCCATTGGGCTTTTGGAGAGAGAATATGTCTGAAATTGAAGGCCATGTGTGTTTACAAAGCCCCCATAGTGCCAGAACAGTGGACCCCTCCCACATGTGACCCCATTTTAGAAACTACACCCCTAACGTAATGTAATAAGGGGTACAGTGAGCATTTACATCCCACAGGTGTCTGACAGATTTTTGGAACAGTGGTCCGTGAAAATTAAAATTAAAATTTTTCATTTGTACAGCCCACTGTTCCAAAAATCTGTCAAACGCCAGTGGGGTGTAAATGCTCACTGCACCTTATTAAATTCTGTGAGGGGTGTAGTTTCCAAAAATGGGGTCACATGTGGTGGGGGGTCCAATGTTCTGGCACCACAGGGGACTTTGTAAATGCACATGGCCCTCGACTTCTATTGCAACCAAATTCTCTCTCCAAAAGATCAATGGCACTCCTTCTCTTCTGAGCATTGTAGTTCCCCCGCAAAGCACTTTATATCCACATGTGGGGTATTTCCCCAAGAGATGAGGTTGCAAATTTTGGGGGGCATTTTTTCCTATTACCCCTTGTGAAAAGGAAAAATTTGGGGCAAAACCAGCAATTTAGTGAAAACTAAATTCAATTCATTTACACATCCAAATTTAACAAAAAGTCGTCAAACACCTGTGGGGTGTTACGGCTCACTGTACCCCTTGTAACGTTCCTTGAAGGATGTAGTTTCCAAAATGGTATGCCATGTTGTTTTTTTTTTTGTTTTGCTGTTCTGGCACCATAGGGTGTCATGTCCCCGAAAAGACATTTCAGAAAAACTCACTTACCAAAATCCCATTGTCGCTCCTTCCCTTCTGAGCCCGCCGAACCCTTTACATACACATGTGAGGTATTTCCTTACTTGAGAGAAATTGAGTTACAAATTTTGTGGGGCTTTTTCTCCTTTTACCCCTCTTGTAAAATTTCAAAACCTGGGTCTACAAGAACATGCAAGTGTAAAAAAAATAAGATTTTGAATTTTCTCCTTCACTTTGCTGCTATTCCTGTGAAACACCTGTTAATCTTTCAAGGGCCTACATACTGTGAAAGGACAGCCATAAGTAATCACCGGCTAGTGTTTAACTAAAATACGTTTATGTGAGCGTTCAGTAGCGCATTTTCTGCCCTTATAAGTGCATACCACATACATACATCTAAGTAGTGTACTATTTTGTACCTGTTAATCTGTCAAGGGCCTAGATACTGTGAAAGGACAGTCAAAAGTAAACGTCTGCTGCTGTTCTAGACAAATACTGTTTTAACCCCTTAACAACTAGTGTTGTTAGCGAATATTCGCAATGCAAATATTTATGTGAATTTGCGAATATTGCAAATATAGCGCTATATGTTCGCAATTACGAATATTCACATTTTTTTTCACAGTACACATCACAGTGATCATCCCTCTCTACTTCCAGCCACCTCCAGGCTGTGTCACTCATCCAAAATATGGTTTACTGATGCTTCAGCCAGCTCCAGTCTGTGTCATTCAGCAACTAAATGGTTTAGTGAGGCTGCTGGGCCTAGGACTTTACCTATATATGTTTATGGTAGCACTAGGTACCATACATTAGATATTGTGATGCCCTATTGTCTCCTCATCTGCCACCAACTTTGCTGATACTATATGGTCTCCTCATGCTTCAGTCAACTCCAGACTGTGTCATTCAGCCACTATATGGTCTTCTCATGCTTCAGCCACCTCCAGGCTGTGTCATTCAGCCAATACATGGTTTACTGATGCTTCTGGCCCTGGGCCTAAACATTTTTATGGTAGCACTAGCTACCATAAATCTTCTATTTCAATTTTAAAATTAATCTTTTAATCTTAAGGGAGTGTGAAGCCCTAGTGTCTACTCATGCTGCTACCAGCTCCAGGCTGTTTCATTGAGCAACTATATGGTCCTCATGTTGCCAACACCTCCACGCTGTGTCATTGAGCCACTATATGGTCCCCTCATGCTTCATCCACATCCAAGCTGTGTCATTCAGCCACTATATGGTCTCCTCATGCTGCCAACACCTCCATGCTGTGTCATTCAGCCACTACATGGTCTCCTCATACTGATGCCACCTCCAAACTCTGTCATTGTGCCGCTCTGTGGCAGTGATTCTAAAAGCGATGCCTGTAATCTGCACATCATACTGAATGACAGTATTATTTCACTAACCCAGCACACTCCATATGCGTGTTAGAACAAAGCAAAGTGTTCTACACCCCTATTGAGGCTCTCTGTAGTCCAGAAATAGCCATTTTTAATATAGATTCACCGCAAATAAATTTGTGTCGAACCAAATTTTTAAGAAAAATTTAGCGAATCGGCCGAATCGAATTTTTCAAAAGTTGTAGAGACAGTGATACAATATTGGAGATATGGATACACTATTCTATATGATTAGCTGCTTGGGAACTTTGATGTGTTTAGTAAAGGTTGATTTTCATATATCTTTTTCAACTACAATTTTATGGGAATAGAACCATTCAACATTCCCCTTCAGAGGTAATAAGTCAAGATGAAAGTCAAGGTAATGCATTTCAAAAATCCTTGAGGACTTCCTGCCTAGAAATAATGTACGATGCTCTCTGTAATGCAGATTGTACTGTCCCTTTTATCATACAGTCCAAATTGAAAAATAAAAAAAATTAAAATGATTGTTTTGTCTTCCAGGTCCTTGGACTAATACAAGAAACAGCAGCATAGACAATGGAGAAGTGGAAATTGGCCGTCGGATCACCCAAGAAGTACCAGCGGGGGTGTTTTGGCGATCACATATCCATGTTACCCAGCCACAGTTTCTAAAATTCAACATATCCTTAGGAAAAGATGCCTTGTTTGGAGTTTACATACGAAGGGGTTTGCCTCCATCACATGCTCAGGTATGAATCACAAAAGACTGTATTTTGTGTTAATCCATGGAATATTAGTATGGCAAAACTATTGTGGATGCAATTGCTACTGTCAAATTTCTTAGGGTAAGAAGTTTAAAAACAGTACTACAAATCCAGAAGCCTCAACCAAAAGAAAGGAACATTCAGTAGTAGAAACAAACAAGATAATTATAGTTCTTATCCTATTAAGAATAATGTAAAATCAGCACAAAATAGTCAGAGAGATCTAACTACATCCAATGTAATGTTAGCATTATAAGCCTTTCCATCTGTGAGTAAGACCAACTTAATGCAAGTGCTTTACCACATTATGCAGAAAAGTTTTTTTGCAAAACATTTTGTGGGAAAGGTTCTACTGATTTCACTGGAAAGATTCTAAACTCCTCCAGGTATGATCACATATACCTAACCCAGTACAGATATCCAGTCACAGTGACAGTTTCTGATTTTAGATTACAGTTCCTGGGTCTCTGTAGTTTTTACTGTACACTACTCAAGCATTGGGGTTGCTTAAATAGGTGGCAGATGCCCCATTAGCGTGCCCTTAACTGTGGTGCACACCAGTTTTACAGCATAAAAGGTGCATCTGATAACGCTCATTAAGGAACTAACACGTGTAGCGCTACTTTAGACTCTAAATACACGTTAATAGTCACCAATATATAAGGGACATAATAAAAAATTGAGAGTTTAATCTGGCTATTTAGCAGAGTGTGATTGAGCTGCAGTGAATTGTAGAGGTTATGTCATTATCAGGACCCCTGATACTGAGAGTGGTACATACAAAAATTGAGATCATAGAGACTGTGTTTTTAATCACCTTATTACTCACTCACCCTATATTATTGTTTGGGGTATAATAAAAGTTATGTTTTACTTTGACACATGATATGAGAAGGATCCATTAACCATTACAGGGTTACTTGCTGTACCATTGTAGCACCTTCACATGTGTCAGAGGGCTCAAATTGTTGTTGGTAGTTGAGGGGAGGATCCTCCAAATCTTCTGAGCTGTGATTTCAGCCATGTTCCCTATCAAGTTGTATATTTTTTGGAAGAAAAGAACAAAACAAAAGAAAAACAACTCATTTGAAATGGTAAAACCAAACCTTATAAGGTCCTTATATATATATTGGTCTCCTAGTTTAGTATACATTACACTATCTTAGCTTTATAAATCAGTATAAAAACATATTTTGCTGTGTTGTATCAACATATAATGAGAATTGAAAACTTTAAGCTGGCTATACACTATAGATTTTGGAAAGTAAAAAGGCAGCCGAAGGCAAATATCTGTGAAACAGTTGATCTGCTGTGTTGAAGTCTTATGGTCCTGGGCTGCAGGTGGAAAGTAGTTCATGCTTAACTACAGTTCTGCATCCCATCAATCAGCAATTTGTTGTTTTGACCAAAGTGATTACCTTCACAGACCAACCATGAACTGGCAAAAAAAAAAAAAAAACATTTATCCTGAATGTATGGAATGGCAAGTTTAGTTACAGATTATACTTAGCATTTAAGATTCTAAAATATAGTAATTGTATTAGAATCAATCTATCTATGTGTGTGTGTCCTTCATTATTTATAAACTAAATATAGTGTATAACAAAATGAAAAGATAACACCAGCACTGAATAGATCCTATACAAGCTGCCTAGATACAACAGGTGGATCTCTACCAAAGACTACCAAAAATTGAGCTGTAGACAATATATAGAAATGTGTATCGGCGCTGTAAATTATTACTGTAAATAGTAATAGAGGCTCACTTACTAAAATCCTGATGGGGAGTGTACTCAGAATCTCTTCCCAGAGGGAAGTTCTTGTCTCCACTTAAAAATCCTGCAAAGCTGTAAGTCTGCATCCTTGATAGTATGGAGCTTGTCCTGTTGTACTTGCTTTTTGTGCTTGGAGTAGTTTTCAGAAGTCCGTGGTTTCAGTCAGCCTATTAGCCGGGAGATCTGCCCCGGCCGGTGGCGTCTCACCGGCTTGCTGTACTGTTGGTGGATTATGGAGTGCTGTGACCAAGCGCTGCGAGTGACGTAACTACTACAGGGAGAGCGCAAGAACAAAAAGCATCTAACGCGTTTCGGAAAGTAACGCTTTCCTTCATCAGAGATGGATTATCCTCTGGATTATCCATCTCTGATGAAATAAAGTGTTACTTTCCGCGGACTTACAGCTTTGCGGGATTTTTAAGTGGAGACAAGAACTTCCCTCTGGGCAGAGATTCTGAGTACACTCCCCATCAGGATTTTAGTAAGTGAGCCTCTATTACTATTTGCAGTTTTTATTATTAGAGCACCGATACACATTTATATATATTGTATAAACTAAATATACTCTGAGATGTTTGGTGTTTACTACACTATATGCCGTGTTTGATGCTGTGTGAATATAAATGGAGACTGGTATATAAATGGAGCCTTTTTGAGTATTCTGGTGTTGGTGTTGAATTGGTCACCTGAGAAATCTGAGTTTTTATTATTACTATTATTATTATTTATTCATTAATATATATATATATATATATATATATATATATATATATATATATATATATATAAATATATTTATATATATGCAAATGTTAGTATTATTGTGCTTGTTTGGTAACCTATAGGACGTAACCTATATATCCAGTCAATATTGATGTGTATGGACAGCTGTTTGTTGTGGGTGACAGCTCCATTTGTCAGTGAAGGGCAGAAATGTGCACTTGGAATCCTTACTGCGTGCTAATACGAGGGAGATCCATCTCAGCAGGATGAAGAGACAAGGATGGCATCCTGTTGCCTGTGTGTACTCTAATTACATTTAATTTGCCAATCACTAAAGCTCTCACACAAAAGACTCCACTGTGTCTTTTCATATCAATAGGAAACACCTTCAGATCTCTCAGGAGGACCTTCTCACCTCCTTCACTGTCTGAGCTAATCTCTTTCATCTGGGATGTTCTATTATTGCTGTCCATATCAGCTGACAATTTTTGCACCATGTGTTTAAATAACTGACACTGTCGCTGGGATAAAAGATATTTTGCTACAATCCAGATGCTTCACCAGCTGAGCCAGTAGGCTACCAGCTCCCTGCACAGTCCCTCAGGCGATGCCTTCTCACTTAAGCTGATAGAATACTGTCCTCATATCCATAGTAGAGGCTAAATGCTAAGCTGCAGAACAGAGATGACACAGCCATCTATATCCCACTATTGTGACTTCTAAAGTACGGCAGCATGTGTCCTGTCAAGATGCTATGACATCAACAGACTCAGTGTATTACTTATGTTTGATGTTCTCTGTTAAATATTATTTGTAAGAATAATATTAGTTCTTACTTTTGGGTACTCTATCGTATTTCGCTTGTAAAAAGTCTCTCATTTGAATGTTTTTTGCCGTCCCTACCTGGTACTGCTCATTTCCAGTTTTTAATTATTTTTTGCCCACCCTAGTTTCTCTGAAGTTAATGAACGTGGAATGTTATCTTGAGCCGTGTTTGTTTCATTTACTGTGTGAGACACTTGATGTAAACACATGGTCTGAATCGAATCAACCACTGAGGCATCAAAAATGTTGTTTTTACTCATCCTGAATATGGGATTTTGTGTGTTTTTATTAACGTCTTTGCTAATTTGCAACTTTGTAGCGTTACCTGGGTGGCATCATGGGATTTTAACTATTTGCTTTATGCTGTTGTTTTGTTTATGTTTGCTGACCGTTTCAATTAGTTGACTTTTATTAAGAATGCAGAATGTAATAGAATTACCATTCAAATTAATTCAGTGAAGATCTTTACAAAAAAGGCTGTTTACTAGTAAATACTTACATAGTCATAGAAATGTATATGATATAACATATATTCATGGCCGTAATGCCAATAATTTTGTCCAGCCCATATTTGGAGTTTGGTGTGACATTATGTCCAATTTGCTTTTCTTCCTCCCTTTTTGGTTTAGCTCCAATACACACAAAGTAAATAAACATGTGTATAGCAAAACATTTCTGTGAGCAATCCTTTTCTGTGAGAAATACTTAATTTTCTTGAAAAATTTCAGGGGTGCCAACATTTACGGCCATGACTGTATACAATTTACAAAGAGCTGCTGACTGATTTTGCAGACAACACCTAAAGGATAAATCTGAAATTATACTAAATAAATGCGACCATAATGATATTGTGGTGTACATATGACTTTCTTGAGAAGAGTGCAATATCACTTCTGGTGCTTACTTATAAATAAGAGGCCCCACTGCTGTCTATCAATGCACTCCCATCAACATGATGATACTACACAAACAAAAAGCATTTTGCTTCATTTAGCTTATGTATAGCAACTATTTAACCCTTTGGGGACCAAGCCCATTTCGACCCTAGGGACCAGAGCACTTTAAGCATTAATAACTCTGGGATGCTTGTACTTATGAATTTGATTCAGAGATTCTTTTTTGTGACATATTCTACTTTATGTTAGTGGTAAATTTTCATCAATATTTGCATAATTTTTTGGTGAAATATTCCAAAATTCCATGAAAAATTAGAAAATTTAGCATTTTTATGACTTTTAAGTTCTCTGCTTGTAAGGAAAATAGACATACCAAATAAATTATATATTTATTCACATATAGATTCACATAAAGCCCCCCCAAAATATGCAACCCAATTTCTCTCGAGTAAGGAAATACCTCATATGTGGATGTGAAGTGCTCTGTGGGTGCACTAGAGTGCTCCGAAGGGAAGGAGCGACAATGGGATTTTGGAGAGCAAATTTTGCTTAAATGGTTTATGGGGGGGGGGGGCATGTCGCATTTAGGAAGCCCCTATAGTGACGGAACAGCAAAAAACACCCCACATGGTATACTATGTGGGAAACTACACCCCTCCAGGAACGTAACAAGTGGTACAGTGAGCCTCTACACCCCACAGGTGTTTTTGGCGTGAGAATGAAAAATGTTAATTTTTTTTCACTAAAATGCCGATGTTACCCTAAATTTTTCATTTTGACAAGGGGTAATAGGAGAAAAAGCCCACTAAAATTTAAAACCCCATTTCTCTCGAGTAAGGTAATACCTCATATGTGGATGTAAAGTGATCTGCGGGTGCACTAGAGGGCTCAGAAGGGAAGGAGCGACATTGGGCTTTTGGAAAGCGAATTTTGCTGAAATGGTTTTTCGGGGGCATGTCTGATTTAGGAAGCCCCTATGGTGCCAGAACAGCAAAAGAAAACCACACATGGCACACTATTTGGGAAACTACAACCCTCAAGGAACGTAACAAGTGGTGCAGTGTATTTATTTTTTTGCCTTTATGTCAGAACCACTGTTACCAGCAGCCACCCCTGTGCAAATCACCAGTTTAGGCCTCAAATGTACATGGCCCTCTAACTCCTGAGTCTTGTTGTGCGCTCGCAGAGCATATCCGTACTTGGGAGAAATTGTGTTACAAATTATGGGGGTCTTTATTTCCTTTTACCATGAAAAGTATGGGGCAACACCAGCATGTAAGTGTAATTTTTTTTTATTTTTTTACACTAACATGCTGGTCTAGACCCCAACTTTATCTTTTCATAAGGGGTAAAAGGAGAAAAAGCCCCCCAAAATTTGTAGCGCAATTTCCCCCGAGTACGGATATACTCCTTGTGTGGCCCTAAACTGTTGCCTTGAAATATGACAGGGCTCCAAAGTGAGAGAGCGCCATGCACATTTGCGGACTAAATTAGGGAGGCTACCCACTCTGTCACCGGGTCACTTTCAGGACTCCTGATGCTGCTGCTGCAAACCTCTAGACTGTCTCATTCAGCCACTATATGGTCTCTTCTCATGCTTTAGCCACCTCCAGGCTGTGTCATTCAGCCAATATATGGTTTACTGATGCTGCAGGTGGCCTGGGCCTAAAAAAATGTATGGTAGCACTAGCTACCATAAATCTTCAATTTCAATTTCAAAATTCATATTTTAATCTTAGGGATTGTGAGGCCCTAGTGTCTACTCATGCTGCTGCCATCTCCGGGCTGTGTCATCCAGCACCTATATGGTCTCCTCATGCTGCCAACACCTCCACGCTGTGTCATTTATCCACTAAATGGTCTCTTCATGCTTCAGCCACATCCAAGCTGTGTCATTCAGCCACTATATGGTCTCCTCATCCTGCCAACACCTCCACGCTGTGTCATTCAGCCACTGTATGGTCTCCTCAAGCTGCTGCCAGCTCCAGGTTTTGTCATTCAGCCACTATATGGTCTCCTCATGCTTCAGCCACATCCAAGCTGCGTCATTTAGCCACTATATGGTCTCCTCATCCTGCCAACACCTCCACGCTGTGTCATTCAGCCACTGTATGGTCTCCTCATGCTGCTGCCAGCTCCAGGTTTTGTCATTCAGCCACTATATGGTCTCCTCATGCTGCCAACACCTCCACACTGTCATTCAGCCACTATATGGTCTCCTCATGCTGTCAATACCTCCACGCTGTGTCATTCAGCCACTGTATGGTCTCCTCATAATGATGCCACCTCCAGGCTCTGTCATTGTTCTGCTCCAGCAGTGATTAAAATAGCGATGCCTGTAATCTGCATGTCATACTGAATAACAGTATTATTTCACTACCCCGGCACATTCCATATGCGTGTTAGAGCAAAGCAAAATGTTCTACACCCCTATTGAGGCTGACTGTAGGCCAGAAATAGCCGGTTTTAATATAGATTCGCTGCAAATAAATTCGACCCTGAACAAACTTTTTCGGAATATTCGGTGAATCGGCTGAATCGAAATTTTCAAAAGTTCGCTCATCTCTAGTAATAAGCTACTCACAGACATCAAACCGGATAAAATGACATATTCTAAACTGCATCTTGTCAAATACTGTATGTAGGACTGGCATTTGTTACATGAAGATACAGTAGACTATATCTTAGAATTTTATTTAGAAAGATTTATTTCTTGTGCAGGACTTCCTATGATGCTCTGATTACACATTTTACTTTTGATTTGCACCATTAAAATAAATATTATTCTAAGCAAAGAATAGAATAGATGTCCACATTATTTCAGCCCAGGCTATTCACTAACACTAAACTCAATACACTGGGTCATAGTGCGGCTGAACAGAAGTATAACAATGTCTTACTTACAGAAATTGGTTAACGCATGCACAAAATATGACTCCCCCACACCCCCTTGCTGTATTGCTACAGCTCTTCTCTGAGCAATGGAGGCGGGAGCCAGCTTGCTGAGCGTTCACTATCCCTTCTATATGAATTTTTTATTCTTCACTGCTGTCACTTGAGCTCTCTGCAATTTTCTTTTCCTGCTGTAGCGGGGGAGCAGCAGCTGCACTTTGCTACAATAGCAGAGGACATATAGAGGAGGCAGGATAGCTTGGCAAGCTGTCTCTCCACCTCCTTTGCGCAGAGAAGAGTTGTAGCAATACAGCAGCGGGGGGGAGGGGGCCAGAGGTATGGCGGATGGGGTGTTAGTCATATCTTATGAAAGCCAGTTTCTGTAAAATAAGACATTGTTTTTCTTCTGTCGCACTATAACCCAGTGTATTGGGTTTAGTGCGTGTGAATAGCCTGTGCAAAAATAATGTGGACATTTATTGGATTCTTTGCTAAGAATAATATATATTTTAGTGGTTCCGATCAAAAGTCAAATGGGTAATCAGAGCAAATAATTGTGCATTTCATAACATAGATAGTCATGCACATGAAACAAATCTTTCTGAAGGGGATTCCAAGATAGTGCGAATGAACAGCCTATCAATTTCCCTTTCATGAGATTATCATTGGCTAAAAACCAAGATATGTATTGATCAAACTTAATATATATAGTGTAAATTATAAGTGCTTGAGAAACATAGTATGACACTAAGAATTAGTACCTATTAGCCATAAAATAAAATAAAAACTGTAAAAAGGTAAAATGAATGGCATTGTATATCTAGTTACAGTTGCACCCATCACTTGGGTGGGGCTAGAAGGAAATAAATTAGACATCAAATGATTAAAATTGTTGGAAGTAGGTAAAATAGAGAAGTATATGGATCTGAGCGACTTTGACAATAGCCAAATTGTAATTGGTAAATGACTGGGTCAGAGCATTGCCGCAATGGCAGGGTTGTTACCATACTAGTATTCAGTGGTTTATACCAAACAAAAGTTGTTGAAAGGACAACCAGTAAACTGGCTTGTCATGTGGTGCTGGGGAGTGAACACTAGCTTGTCTGGTCTGATTCCATGTAAGAGCGACTATTGCACAAATTACTGAGAAAGGTTAATCCTGGCGAGGATATGAAATGTGTCAGAACATACAGTGCATGGCAGTTTGTTGTGCAGAGGGTTGTGTAGCCATAGACCTTTTGCTGTGCAGAGGGCTGTATAGACATAGAGGGGGAGATTTATCAAAACCTGTGCAAAGGAAAAGTTGCCCAGTTGCCCATAGCAACCAATCAGATTTCTTTTTTGATTTATCAGAGGCCTTGTTAAAAATGAAAGAAGTGAGCTGATTGGTTGCTATGGGCAACTGGGCAAGGTTTCCTCTGCACAAGTTTTGATAAATCTCCCCCAGAGTGCCTATGCTGACCTCTGTCCATTGCCAAAAAATGGGAATGTGATCATCAGAACTAAAGATAATCTGTTCTAATAAATTCCCTTTTCTCTGAAGATAATCTGTCAGTTCTATTTCCTGTTCTTAAGTGTCAAAGAGGCATGGCTAAGCAGCCGTATGCATACCTCCTCCTTTCTCCACCCCATCCTACCTTAAATGATTAATGCACAGGGGTTGTGCTGAAAGCGGAGTCCTGTATATCAATTATACAGGACATGAAAGGGTGGGGGAGGAAAGAGGCATGGATGCTGCTGCTTGGCAGCTCCTTCTTGACACTACAGCTCTGAGTAAGCTACAGAGTTGACTTTAATATCAAGCAGATGCCTTGGTGCACACATCACATGCCTGAGAAGAAATGACACTAGGATGCACTGTGAGAAGAAGGCAAGCTGGTGACGGCAGTGTGATGTACTGGGAAATGTTCTGCTGGAAAACTTTAGTTCTTGGCATTTATGTGAATGTTTCTGACTATGAAAGCATAGTAAATGTGGCATACTGATAATTTACAGGGATATATATATATATATATATATATATATATATATATATATTGTTCTACGTGATATTTTAAGCAGTTTAAGTAGCAACTCAATATACTAAAATAGCAGGTTAACTGTTTTATTCATTTTCGGTCACCCTTAAGATCTCACCATAAGTCAAGAGGCACACTCAAAAAGGGCTAAAGGAAGAAGTTTTTGCTTCAGTTTGCAGTTACTCTTCGATCAGACCAACTGCTGTGCCTGCCCTGCCATCTGAGGTAAAATCGACAGCGCACGTTGGGGAGGCAGTGAGAGCTGCCAAACCCAGCTGAGCAGAACAGCATGCAGCCAGCAAGAAATGTCAGCTTTTATTGCTTCTGTCTTCCGTGTCGACCCTCTGCAAGAAAATATTTCAAAGTAATATATAGATATTTTTAACTCTTCCACATTCTAGTATGTGTGTGTATATATATATATATATATATATATATATATATATATGTATATAGACATTTATCATTAGGCGTCTATTGTAGACACAGATCTACCCCTTTACACTGCTTGTCTAATTTACACTTGCTCAAAATTTACAAAAAGTTGTGCATGTCCTTGATGAATTTTGTGCAAAAATAGAAAGGCCCCCCTTGCTCTACCCTGCACACCTTCTCTACCGCATACTTCACAGAGCTGTGGCGTTTTCCCAAGGTACACTGCTCACATTTTACATTTACAGTTTACATAAAAAATTTCACACCAGTTTTTGGATTATGTAGAAATCACAGAAATGGTTGTGGTTTTATTGTTTTTGTTTTTTTCCCCTTTGTTTAGTTTTTTTGGGAAAAGGTCTTATTTAAGTAATTATTCAAATTTAAGTAATTATTAAAAAAACGAAATAATTATTATTGACAAATGTTATAAACATATATATATATATATATATATATATATTTTTTTTTTATTGATCACTGCACCTGCACTCACATTTAAGCTCAGAAATGTTTTATTTATACAGTTATCGTTTGTCTGGGCACTAGTAACCATGGAATATTTTGTGAGATGTTTCCACCAGAATTTTCTGGGATGTTAAATTTTGCGCAAAAATTTACAATTTTGGTGCCAAACTCGGCAATTTTGGTGCAAAAAATTTAATATGGCTGCAACCCCAAAAAAAATTTTGTGCGCAAAAAAATAAATAAAAGTGGCGCAAAAATGAATTTTCACATATTTTCATAGCAGCAAAAGAGACCTTTGAAAATGTGAGGAGAAAAAAAAAAGGTGTGAATAATATCATTGGAACCAAAATTACAGTAGTTTTTGAGAATCTCCCCCAGAGTGTCTAGGTTTAAAAAAAATATGTAATTTTGCTGAACAATCTGTCCCTTTACTTCTTTATCAGTGCTTACCAACCAGAATGCCTCCAAGTGTTGCAAAACTTGGCATGCTGGGAGTTGCAGTTTTGCAAAAGCTGCAGGCACCCTAGTAGCAGAAATTAGTGTGTGACATGGTATGGAGCAGAGATGAATGTGTGATTAAGTTCTAAATCTCCACACAGTTCTTTGTACACCTGAGCTGCACCTCACAGGAAAAGTGGACACAGGGATTTTGTTCTATTGCTTTGAGGCCAAGATTTCATTGAGGTTTTTGTCCACCAGCAAAAATGCCAGAAAAACTGTCCCAGCTTTTTCCTGCATTTTGTCAGTTTTGCTTGCGTTTATGCTGGTGTATGGAAACAGTCATTTTTGTACCCTGTGGCAATTTTTTTTACTGCCTTCAGGGTACCACTCCATGGGTCAGATGCAGAGCACCTGGTCCACAGAGTGTAAGGAGGTAAGGAGTGATGTATAGCATATACATATACATGGTGCAGAACATCACTACTCACCCCCGCCGGCTGTATAGTATACAGGGGTGCATAGTGTACCCATGTATACTATACAGGAGCCCAGCAAGGAAAGAGTTAACCCACGCTGCTGCTGAGCAGTTGTTAGGCCGAGCGCTCCGGGTCCCCGCTCCTCCCCGGAGCGCTCGCAGCGTTCTCTTATTCACAGCGCCCCGGTCAGACCTGACCGGGTGCGCTGCGATATTGCTCCCAGCCGGGATGCGATTCGCGATGCGGGACGCGCCCGCTCACGATGCGCATCTCGGCTCCCGTACCTGACCTGTTCCCCGTCTGTGTTGTCCCGGCGCGCGCGGCCCCGCTCCTTAGGGCGCGCGCGCCGGGTCTCTGCGATTTAAAGGGCCACTGCGCCACTGATTGGCGCAGCAGGCCTAATCAGTATCTTCACCTGTGCACTCCCTACTTATACCTCACTTCCCCTGCACTCCCTCGCCGGATCTTGTTGCCATTGTGCCAGTGAAAGCGTTTCCTTGTGTGTTCCTAGCCTGTGTTCCAGACCTCCTGCCGTTGCCCCTGACTACGATCCTTGCTGCCTGCCCTGACCTTCTGCTACGACCGACCTTGCTCTTGTCTATTCACTTGTACCGCGCTTATCTCAGCAGTCAGAGAGGTTGAGCCGTTGCCGGTGGATACGACCTGGTTGCTACCGCCGCTGCAAGACCATCCCGCTTTGCGGCGGGCTCTGGTGAATACCAGTAGCAACTTAGAACTGGTCCACCGACACGGTCCACGACAATCCCTCTCTGGCACAGAGGATCCACCTCCAGCCAGCCGAATCGTGACAGCAGTTCTGGGTTAAGTCTTTGTGCGCTATCCTGTATATACAGCTGTCTATAGATGACTGTATATACAGGATACAGTAGGCAGACGTCAACAATTGGAGGCTCCCTATTTAGGAACACCCCAGGGGAGAGCTCCAAAAATGTACTAACCTTTTTTTTGTTTGTTTTTTTCAGTATCAGCAAGATACCAACCAAGCAGCAACAGCCTGACGTTAACATAGTAGGCGAGGACTATTGTTACTGGCCCTTCCTAGCCTAAATAATGCCAGCCTGTTACCGCCTAAGCCCAGGAGTGCCATTTTTGATGCTCCGGGCCTGTTAGTACCAGCTTTTCCCGGAACCCCTGTGGCGGTGGGTACCGGGGTAATAATTTTGGGTCACTGTTAACTGATTTTGGGGCTAACGCTAAGCCCCGACTTAGTAATGTATTCTGTCTACAAGACGCTTTCCACTACTAAGCCTGAAAATTCAATTATAAAGAACACGACACATTGAAAAAAAAGCACACATAATGCAGCATATTCCTAAACAGGAAGCCTCCAATTGTTGCTAAACTACAACTCCCATCATGGGGGCTGTAGTTAAGCAACAGCTGGAGTCTCCCTATTTGGGAACACACTGCCAGAAAGGCTCTGTTCCCATTATGCAAAATGAATAATGAGAACAGAGTCAGGCCTGGACAGTGTAGCTCCGTCCCCTAATGATGTCATCACTAGGGGCCCAGTAGTAAAGGTCGCAGGGGGTCTCAGGAGTGAGACCCCCTTTCGATCCTTCCCTTTGCCCTTGGACTACTACTCCCATCATGGGACAGAGTCTGTCCCATGATGGGAGTAGTTGTAACAGATGCCACACAGCACCACACCAGTGTGAACAAAGTGTAAAAGCTCACTTACCATGTGCTCCCAGTCAGACTTGGAGGCTGCCAGAAAGAAAGGGCCCTGTGCAGCTTCCTGCTAATTTATATAGGGCTGGGCTGAGGGGGAAGGGTAGAGTGTAGACCAAGTAAAAACAACAAAAAAAGAGGGGGGTAGAAAACACAATGTGAATTCAAGTAGAGAAAACAGACATGATTGCACAGTTTGTATTTTGATCTACTTGCTTCTCAGCATAAATTCAAAAAATAACAGGTTGTTAGTATACATTTTGATCAAAAAGTACAAGCCCACTCGCCATGTCAAGGCCACCTATTTAGAGTGGGTCCCTAACGTCCCTAGCATAAAATGTGTTACAAGTTATAGAGTTTGGAGAAGGGTTGCTATTCTGATTGCTACATTTGGAGTCAGGAAGGAATTTTCTCCCCTAAAATGAGGAAAATTGGCTTCTACTCAATTAATGTTTTTGCCATCCTCAGGGACCAACACTGCAAGATAATAATCGGAAACATTTAGCCATATAAACTATGGCCTAGATTTATCTAACACACCTTTGTCTCAGACAGACTGATAAATCAGGCCTATGGTAGGAGGAAAATGAAATATTTTTTTGTAAAAACTATTTTTTTTTCCCATTTAAATCACTGTCATTTTGCGATGCAGTTACTCACATTTTTGAAAAGCCTCATTTGTGTCTACTCTGAAGACTGCACTGATATGGCAATCTACAGAGACTTGCAGTATACATGCATGTGTTTCTACTATAACATTTTCACCCTGATTTCCAAAACATAATAAAAACAACACACAAAACACACCAGCATCAGAGGCAAATTCAAAAGCAGAAATATGCCCATACTTATGAGGAACAAAAGCGATTTCTGCACTTTTCTTATTAAAACATTGGAATACTGTGAATAGATAGATTTGATCTTGTTTTCTGTACTGCAGGACTGGCAGTAGAATCATTTTCTTAATGGTTGTTTAAAGCAGCAGTAAAAATATGCAGCAAGCAGTTTATTTCAAATTAGATGTAAGTCATTTCTGTTCCTTAATGTTCATTTTCCTTCCTCGTTGAAGCACATTTACCAAATATAAATGAATCTAAAGATATATGTAAAATTGATCTAAAATGGAAAAAATGACCCTTCAGCTTTTATCTGAATGTAATTAACTCTTTCATTTAATTCAGTTTGCTCTTTTACATTTATGTGTTTGAGTTAGAATGTTATAGCAGTAAACTAGCAGCAATGAACAAGTTGATGCAGTAGCTCTAGTGTTTGGCTGTATGGCTTATTGAATGCTGAATATGCTGTACTTTTGTCACAGAAACCATACTGATTTCTGCAAGGCAACATTGGCTTATCTGGTGACAGGAACCTCCCCCATCTGTCTAACCACCTAGATGCCACAGTTATTATTGATCGCTGCATACAGGAAATTAACCTACTAAGATATAGTTAAGAATTATCTCTTAACCCATCATCTGCCAGCGGGTATCACCAGTGTAACACAGCTGGGACCAGCCATGCTCGGAGCAGGCTCAGCACCCCCCTCTCTGACATTTTCATGTACATATATGTCAAATGTTGGGGAAAGACTAATTACTTTAGTCCTCCTATGCAATAATAGTTTAGCTATATCGTTTCTAAACACAGGTGGCAAAAATTGTGCATAATTTTCCAGTTGTGTTCTGAATACTGATTTTTATAGAAGCGAAACTATGTTCTTGTCATAATTATCTATGCAACTCTTGATGCATACAATTATTTTATTTGCCTTGGCATCAGCTGCCTGGCAAAAAGGTTGGGTTTACTGTTCAAATATATATTATAATGTTTTGGTTGAATATGTTAGAATAAAGAATTGCATTTATTTGAGGTGCACTTTACTATACATGTCTTTCTCTTTTTATTCTTGACACAGTGATTTACATGAAACATGCTGATTTGTTTTCTTGTGTATTTCTCTGTGGTGCCTGCCTTGTTCATCCATTGCATCCTTGGGACACATTAACACTTTGTGGACAAGGAAGGTGAGGACAGAGTAAGAGTTGTACCTTTTGGTATTCTTCTTCTTCACAGTTTTTTCTTTACTAATGCAGATAGCTGGGTCCAGAAGTATCTAGACAGTGACAAAATTTTGACAAAAAGGAAGCCTTTATCATAGTGAAAAAAAGATAAGCATTAGGATTGGCTAAATCCATAGTTTAGTACATTCATTTGAAACAAGGAAAGCACTAGCTAGCTCAATGACACCAAAAAGATTGTAAAAGCAGGGAAGACAGCTTAAAGGGGTTATCCAGGAATCGAAAAACAGACCTATTTTCTTTCAAAGACTGCTCCCTGTCTGTCTCCACTTTGGGTGTGTTGTTACAACTTGTCACCATTCACTTAAATTGAACTGAATTGCAGAACCACACCCAACCTGGAGACAGACAGGGAGCTTTATTTGAAATAAATTATCTTGTTTTTTCGATTTCTGGATAACCCCATTAAGTAGATGAGGGACTAATTCCTTCAGGGTGAAACCCTTTTTCTGTACATCAAGGCAAGTCAGAAACTAAAGGAGAACAGCATATTTGTGTCACAATCTACAATCATGAAAGTACAGAGAATTTAATTCAAAATACTGAAGAGGCCAAGGGAAGAAATCAGAAAAAAAAAACAGTCCTAGAACACATTTTTTTTTCCAATACAATGCTATGACTATCTTCTACCAGAATGATAGAAAGTGGGAAGAAGAAGAGAAGGAAGGGCTCATGATCCCAAGCATACCACTTCACCTGTCAAACATGGCGGAGGTGGTGTTATGGTATAGCCATGTATGGCTGCCAAAGAAACTGGGTCACTGGGGTTTATTGATTATGTGAATGCCGATAGATGTAGCAGGATAAGTTCTGAAGTGTATAGAGCTATATATTTTGCTGCTGTCATTGAATATACTGTACTTCACAGTAAAGATGGATAATGGCTCAAAATATCATAACAGCAACACAAGAGCTTCTTAAGGCAAAGACATAGAATATTCATCAATAGCAGAGTCAGTCATCTGACCTCAACCTGATTAAACATGCTTTTCTTGTAAAGGCATAACTGAAAGCATAAACACCCACAAACAAGTGGCCATTGAAGTAAAGGACTGCAGGAAAGGGCTGGCAAAGCATCTCAAGGGTGAGAACTCTTTTGGTGATGTCCATACATTTCAGACGTTGAATGGGCATTGACTACAGAGTTTTCATCCAGATATGAAAGGACATAATTAATTTATTTAGTCCCTCAAATTTTTCTTGAGCCTGTTAAAATAAATGAGCTATGGAAAATGCCTGTAAGTCCTATATGGCTAATTCAGTAAGTCTACAGTTCAATAAAATACTGATGATTTTGTTTCACATCCATTGTGTCAGTGTATAGAGGCCAAATTATTAAAATTGTGTACAAATAATAATAGCCAAGGAAAAGGACACCTTTAGACTCAATTTTTATGTGATAATGTAGCTCAGAGAACAGTTCTCTCATGGTTAAAGCATACCCGCCAGATCCAATAACAAAAAAACTTATTTTTTAATATATCACTCAGTACCTAATTTTTGTGTCAAGCACCTTTATTTATGCTTTTATTACACTTTTAATTTAGCTCACTAGTCTGAATTCCTCTCAAAGGGAGGGGGTGTGGCCTCACTGTGCAGGTCTCCGCCCCCTCCCTCAGTATGTTGTCTGCTCACATCTCCCCTAGCATTAGCAAGCAGTGGGAGGATTTTTCCTCCAGCTGTGAGCCCTGCGCTCACAGCTGTCAATCAAGGAAGTGTGTCCATGACATAGGTGATGATGCATGGACACAGCAGGACTAGTATGTGTCCAAGCAGGTGGGGGGGGGGGGGAAGCAGTGGTTTGACTGTCTTTTTAAGTATGAAATACTAAAAATTTCTACTGAAAGCAATTGCAAAACCTATTTGTTTTACATGCTTTACATCATATCAAAAGTTTTTGTATCTGACAGTGCCCATTCAAGGAGAATATATCTACAGCTCTTAGCAGCAAATACAGCTGACATTATTGGATAGCTGTTATGGTATAAATGTGTACTGTACCTTTGCTGGAGCTGATAGTTGGGGCAAAACTTATAAAATTACATACAAGCAATATTATTTTTCTACAAGTTCTAAAGACAAAACAGCCTTATGTTCCAGTATTACTGTGGTTTGTGATCATAATCAAGTGAATAGTGTATGGGGAGCTGCTTACTTATTGAATGACAGAACATGGTAAATACAATTCCATAATCCCAATCGTGCATTCACTTTATGAATGTCTTCTCTTGTTGCTTAAGAAATGACTGATAACTCTACACTATCAATGCGAGTACTGCTCTTCTGCAATTCCTGCCGTGTTCCCAGCTGCATGCACCTGCATAACAATATACCAAATAATACAAATGTAGATTCTTACAGCAGTGACTTATCTTGTCGCTGGAAGGGGAATTAAGAACTAAATGTTAACCTATTGCAACACAAGTCATGAGGTTTCAGTGTGTTAAATGGTTTGGAACAGTCTAACATGTCGTCATTTACAAAGAGTAACATGTATGACATTTGTATTATTATGCTAAGGCTTGTTTAACATTGCGTGGCTCAGCCTAGTATGGGTGACATTGAAGGTAGGACCAGGGGTAAAGTGTGCACCAGAGCAAGGAGTGGCATGTTTGCTTGGGGTTGGGCTCCACCAAACTCATCAATGTCTAGTATGATGCATTTTGTCCTGTTTTATGTTTGGAAACTTCACTTTGGTAGTGCACAAACTTTGCTACATATTAAAAGTAGAAGTGTTACTTTTTTTATTGTCTTTATCTCATAGTGTCAGATAGCGAGACCCAATTGCTAAAGCAAGTGTATGACACCAAAGGCACAGCTATGGTGACAGTCACTAACATTGTCTCTTCTCTACAATAGATGCATCTGTTAAACACAATGGCATATCTTGTGTCCCTACCCCTGTCTTTTTTTTTTATATTTAGCGTCATTTTTCTACTAATGGCTGCATTATTTCACAATTTTACTTTGTGCTTATTAGATTTATTATCATTTGAAGCATTTTTGTATCTTAGATTTTTTTTCATTGCTTTACCAGCCTGACTGATGTGTAACATATAGAAAAGGTCTCCTTTTTATTTCTAATTTACAAGGCAGGGACAGAATTCTAAGTGATGCAGTTTTTTATAACGGACCACTGAAAAATTTGAGTTCACATTATGATATTTTATTCGTGGCAATTTCAGACCTGGAAGTGACTTCCCTGTGCCTTAGTGTTTTTGCAAGGATAACATTGTGAAGACTTCAATCAATGTAAAATGTTGTTGATACAGTATTCTGTGTTTTTTTTTAGGTTTTTTAGGTTTCTATTTGTGGTATCAAATAGTTGTCTTTAAAATGGAGCATTGTCCTCACCATTTCACGTATTTGCATCCTCTGGTTGTATTCCCATTCTCTGATGCCCAGTATGAACAAGCATTAGTATTTTTCATAATTCCCATATAAAGCCAGTCACCATGTTTTTATTTGGCAAGATTCAATGAACATAGGGGATTGAATCAGAAAACATGAGAAACATACTTTTGAATAATTTGATTCACATGGTACTGCCAAGCGCCTAGATTACTGAGCATTCCAAATCATCCAATTCCATGGTAGAAGACAATATTATCACCAGCTTTAATGTATTTATAGACAGCGTTGGGGTTCCGTGTTACAAATATGGACTGCTGTAGACCCTCAGTGGCACAATGGACATATACTTCATAAAACGTGAGGAACAGTTATCTCCATACCAATGTGTTTTGAATGTACCTGCTCTTACTCATGGTAAAATGAATGTGTCAGGAGACCACAGTTTTAAGACCACATGGATATCTTATGATTTAAGGCATCTGTAGCTTAAAAATAAAAGATACATTTGGGGGAAAGTAAAACGTAACAAGGGACATTGATAATACCCGTGCTTTCGTAATGCAAATCAAAGGGAAACATTCTCACATTTCTAACAAGAATGATATTGGAGTAAATTTACTTCAACAAATCCTATAAGAGATCATTTTGAAAAAAATCAAGCCCAATTGCAGGCTTATTTCAAATTTTTATAGTATGCTTCCCAACTATACTATATTTTTTCCTATCACATTGTCTACCCAGAGGAAGTTCTTTTTTAAATGCATAGAAAGAGAATGATCTCAAATTACCAGAATAATATTCAATAAAATGCTGAGCAGCTTCTGATGAACTTAGTTGATTTTTGTTTATATATGTGATGTGCTCAGAGATATATGTCTTAAAGGGGTACTCCGGCTCCAGATATCTTATCCCCTATCCAAAGGATAGGGGATAAGATGTCTGATCACGGGGTCCCGCCACTGGGAATCCCCGCAATCTAGCATGCAGCACCCACCTGTAAGCACTGCAGGAAGCGCTGGAGGCGTTATGCCTCCCGACCACGGAGATGGAGTATTGTGATGTCACATCTCCGCCCCGTGGGACATCACATCCCGCCCTCTCAATGCAAGTCTATGGGAGGGGGCATAAAGGCTGATAGGGGTAAGATGTCTTGGGGCAGGAGTACCCCTTCAATTTGTGTGACATGCAATTTACTGCAATATATATATATATATATATATATATATATATAAATTACAGGATGTACAATAAAAGGCATAGACAACATTACAAGTGTCACAATTAATTCTGAAACAGAGAAAATCCTGTTTGAGAAAACCATAATTTATTGAGAGTGTGAGAGTGAACCCCATTTACGTATAACCAAGGATGCTACCTCTTGTAGCAACAGCCCCTTACAAAAAAACACAACTTTGATTCCTGTAGTAAGATCGGCAAATATTTTCCTTAATGTTACTACATTTACTATGAGATGTAAAAAAAAAAAAAAAAAAACACTTAGCTATTTACTAATTTCATGCAGCACACGGTTCTGATGCCACTTTTCCTAAGCCTACAATTGACATCTGCATCTTTTTTTCTGTATTCATGATTATCTGAGCGTGACTGTTTGATCCATAAAAACTGTCCAGTGGGAATTGACCTGATGGTATGGATTGGGTGTACAGAGGTTGCATTGCTAGCAAGGGCTCTCTATATAGGAAAGTGAATACACATTCAGCCATAACATTATCAATCAGTGTAAGATAAGGAAGATTTGCTACATCCCCAAACATAGAGCCAGAGGGCCTCAGATTGGTAGAGTTACAGTAAACATAATCCATTTAGTGCAGCATGGACGAGACATTGCAACACCAATTAAGAGGTTGTTGATATAGCGCTCATACCACATTATCGCAACCAAATAGAGATTCCACACCAAAAAATCCATCCTCCCAAGCGGCCATGGCATAATTGGCCAAAGAAAGTGAAATTTATGAGTGAAGTGATTATTAATGAAAGAGACAGAAGCAAGCAGAGACTGCAAAGAGTTAACCGTATTAGATCTTTCCCTGTGCTTGATTCACAGCTTAAGCTATGTTTACAGAGCATATTTATATGCATACAGTGATCCCTCAACTTACAATGGCCTCAACATACAATAGTTTCAACATACAATGGTCTTTTCTGGACCATCGTAAGTTGAAACCAGACTCAACATACAATGTACAGACAGTCCAGATCTGTGAAACGTGTCAATGGCTGGAAGAACCGACCAATCAAAATGGGCATTCACTGGTAAAAGACCAGTATTACTGAAGCGTATGCACTGACTGGTGTCTGGTAGCGCCCCCTACAGTACAGGAAGGTATTACATGTTCAGTATATAAAACAAAGGTTGTATTTTTATTGTATTTTTACAATAGACCATATGTTTTTGAGAAGCTGAAATAGTTTTGGCAGTTGTCATAATGCTGGACCAGGGTTGTATACTATAGGAAATGAAGTCGCCATGGTACATATTTATTTTAAATATGTCAGACTATATCACTAAATATTGCTGTAACATCATCCAAGCCCAGTGTTCGTTTTTTGATCTGAGGTTAATATGAATAAATCACAAGGCACAGAAGAAGCTCCTCAGACTCCTATGAGTTGCAGAGATTCTGGTGATCTATAGCCACATGTGATGTGTGCCCAAATTGCACTTTAGCAGCAGCACTTTCTAATGCTTCCTTTTGTATCACATCTACTCTGAAATATTTCTCCATTTTATTACAGTTATGCACATCACACATTATTTGTAGTCACTACAGGAAACCTTTTTTATATTCCTGTGAAAAACACTGACAGATTCAGTGGGGGGAAAAAAACAAAACATAAATGCGTGGCCATGACTTCATTTTTCTACCAGTTTTCATACAGACTTTTGGCTATTCCGCTTTTATATTCACATTTAACTTGAATAATTTCCACATTTACAATAATAATGGTGCCATACATTTTCCAACGTACTGTTAAAATGTCTAGTGTTCAACTATTTGTTTTATTCTGACTATAGTACAGCACTAATAAGTTCATTACAGCTAAATTAATAATAACCAAGGAAAATGACACCTTCAGACTCAATTTTCATATGATAATGTAGCTCACAGAGAACAGTTCTGGTAGTTAAGGAGAATATATCTGCAGCTCTTAGCAGCAAATACTGCTGATATTATTGGATAGCTGTTAGGGTATAAAAATGAACTGTACCTTTGGTGATAGTGGGGGACTTATAAAATCACCTTTTTATTTTGCACCAAGTTTCAAGGAGATAGGGGTTGAACTGCTCAAGTGCCACAGCCTGGCAAACATTCCTGCTTACCCTTGCCTCCCAGCCCCTCCCTGACTGGCATTCAGAGCCATACAGAATCCATAGGGGGAGAAATATCAAATCTTGTGCAGAGGAACAATGGAGAAGTTGCCCATAGCAACAATTATCCCCAATAGATTGTCATGGTAACAGTCACCACTTCTCAATCAAGTGTGCTCCCCATGAAGAAATGCACATTGGTGACCCCCACTGTTGACAGTCTAAGTTGCCACCATGCATTCTCTCTTGGCCAACAAGATCATGTTTTGCCTTTATGGCGCTAAACATATTCCATAGAACTGTACACAGCCTGTCATCACTGTCCTTGAGAACTGTGGTGCTCACAGTGTTATTTATTTTTCATGCACACACATTAGGGCAAATAAAGCTAAGAGGAAACCCACACAAACTTTTACTGTTAGTTAGATATAAAACTCAGAACCCATTTTAAGACCTTCTGCTTTGATGGCTAATGGAGTTTTCCATTATAACACCATATTTTTTCACAAGAGGCTGGGGATAGGGTAAAAATAGAAAATAAATTATACTGACCTACCTCAATCCCTTGCATTCAACGACTTCTGGTCCCTACTCAGCTCCACTAGTTGCTACTAGCAAGACAAGTCTTTTCAGTAAAACCTTCCTGCCCAGCCAGTCAATGATTGAGGTTGGACACTGAGTGTGAAGGCCTGCAGCTATTCATGGTAAAAATGCACATGTAAGACAGCTTTAAATATATAATATCCAATAGAGCAGCACAACCACACGTATGAAGCAACAGGTGCAAGAAGAGAAAAGTCCCAGGTCACGGGTCACAATGAAATCCACACCAAAAAAGTAAACCCACAGCAATCCAAAGTAGATGAAAAGTGAGGGAGGTTTATTAACCTGACATCATAGCGATGTTTCGGCTGCCCACTGTGCTGTGGGTTTACTTTTTTGGTATATATATATGTATATATATATATATATATATATTTGGCACCCCTGAAATTTTTCAAGAAAATGAAGTATTTCACACAAAGGGATTGCAGTAACACATGTTTATTCCTTTTGTGTGTACTGGAACTAAACCAAAAAAAGTGAGGGGAAAAAAGCAAAGTGGACATAATGTCACACCAAGCTCAAAAAAATGGGATGGACAAAATTATTGGCACCTTTAACTTAATATTTGGTTGCACACCCTTTGGAAAAAACAACTGAAATCAGTTGCATCCTCAAATCACTGATATATAGATAAATAATAGCTAGCTCAAACTAACAAATCAAAATCTCCAGTAGCTAAAAATATCTTCCTTTATTACAAATAGCATATTACAGAATACAGTATATATAAATCCCCATAAAAACAGTAATTCACATTAATACACAAGGTGCGATATTTATAGGGACAATCCCCAATATTACATCCTAACCCTGAAATCAGTCACTTCCTATAACCATCAATAAGCTTCTTACACCTCTCAGCCGGAATGTTGGACCACTCTTCCTTTACAAACTGCTCCAGGTCTCTCTTATTGGAATGGCGTGTTTTCCCAACAGCAATTTTAAGATCTCTCCACAGGTGTTCAATGGGATTTAGATCTGGACTCATTGCTGGCCACTTCAGAACTCTCCAGCGCTTTGTTGCCATCCATTTCTGGGTGCTTTTTGACATATGTTTGGGGTCATTGTCCTACTTGCAGACCCAAGATCTCGGATGCAAACCCAGCTTTCTGACAATGGGTTGTACAGTGCGACCCAAAATCTGTTGGTAATCCTCAGATTTCATGATGCCTTGCAAACATTCAAGGCACCCAGTGCCAGAGGCAGCAAAACAACCCCTAAACATCATTGATCCTCCACCATATTTCACTGTAGGTACTGTGTTCTTTTCTTTGTAAACCTCATTCAATTTTCGGTAAACAGTAGAATGATGTGCTTTACCAAAAATCTCTATCTTGGTCTCATCTGTCCACAAGACATTTTCCCAGAAGGATTTTGGCTTACTCAAGTTCATTTTGGCAAAATGTAGTCTTGCTTTTTTATGTCTCTGTGTCAGCAGTGGGGTCCTCCTGGGTCACTGCCATACTGTTTCATTTCAGCTTGAATATCTTTGGAACTTGTTTGGGGCTGCTTATCCACCATCCGGACTATCCTGCATTGACATCTTTCATAAATTTTTCTCTTCTGTCCACACCCAGGGAGATTTGCTACAGTGCCATGGTTTGCAAACTTCTTGATAATGTTGCGCACTGTGGACAAAGGCAAATCTAGATCTCTGGAGATGGACTTGGAACCTTGAGTGTTGATATTTTTATACCATTTTGGGTTCCAAGTCCTCAGACAGTTCTCTTCTCCTCTTTCTGTTGTCCATGCTTAGTTTGGCACACACGGACACACAATGCAAAGACTAAGAGAACTTCTCTCCTTTCTATCTGCTTTAAGGTGGGATTTTTATATTGCCCACACCTGTAACTTGCCCCAGGTGAGTTTAAAGGAGCATCAGATGCTTGAAACGATCTTATTTTTACACAATTTTGAAAGGGCGCCAATAATTTTGTCCATCCCATTTTTGGAGCTTGGTGTATATATCGGCAGTTTTACTACCCTATCATCCTACAGTTTTAATACAGGATGGTCCTTCACTTGATCATAATAGGTCTGTAGTAATCTTTGAACATTTTAATGCTTTAGATCACTACAGTAAACTGTAAGCTCTTGAGGGCAGTGATTTATTGTTTGACCTTGAATAACATCTATAATGCGCCTTCCCTACAGCAATGAGTTATAAATCTGAATAATTTGAAGGGGACTATTGTCCAATCAGAGGATAATTTGGATTTTGTTATGACTCAATCGTACTTTCACAAAAACCTTTTTTTTTTTTTTTTATCAAAGCTCTCATTTGTGAAATTACTTTTATGATGTATTGAAACAGTTGGCAGTAAGGTTTAGTAACATCCATTCCAGTACAGGAATGGTGTGAATGGGGCTGGATTTAAGACGGTGAAGGCTTCTGGGAGAAAAAAATCTGCTTGGTACCCATTATGATCTTTATTGCATTCACTATTTTTACCCCCTTAGTCCCTTACCCAAACTTAGTAATGATTCTCTGCAAAGAAGTAAACATACCTTAGCCAAATGAGAGCATATTACAAAAACTATATGATAACTATATTACACCAAGATTCTTATAGGCAGGGTTGAAATTAGGAGTTTAGGGTTAAGGGTTTGGAATTGCTACTCGATACAATTTAATATGGTAGACAACACATGCATTTAAATGGAAAACTTTTTTTTTTTTTAATTAACTAGTGCCAGAAAGTTAAACAGATTTGTAAATCACATCTATAAAAAAAAATCTTAATCCTTCTAGTTTTTTTTAGGGGCTGTATACTAAAGAGAATTCCAAAAAAGAAATGCATTTCCTCTGATGTCATGACCGCAGTGCTCTCTGCTGACCTCTGCTGTCCATTTTAGGAACAGTCCAGAGCAGCATATGTTTGCTATGGGGATTTTCTCCTGCTATGGACAGTTCCTAAAATGGACAGCAGAGGTCAGCAGAGAGCACTGTGGTCATTACATCAGAGGAAACGCATTTCTTTTTTGGATTTCTCTTTAGTATACAGCACCTAAAAAGTACTGGAAGAATTAAAAGGGTTTCTTCCGGTGAAAAACTTTTTTTTTTTAAATCAAATGGTGCCATAAAGTTAAACAGATTTGTAAATTACTTCTATTAAAAAATCTTAATCCTTCCTGTACTTATTAGCTGCTGAATACTACGGTGGTAATTCTTTTCCGTTTGAAATACAGAGCTGTCTGCTGACATCACGAGCACAGTGCTCTCTGCTGACATCTCTGTCCATTTTATGAACTGTCCAGGGTAAAAAGGAAATCCCCATAGCAAACATATGCTGTTCTGGACAGTTCACAAAATGGACAGAGATGTCAGCAGAGAGCACTGTGCTCGTGATGTCAGCAGACAGTTCTGTGTTTCAAAAAGAAAATAATTTCTGCTGTAGTATTCAGCAGCTAATAAGTACAAGAAGGATTTAGATTTTTTAATAGAAGTAATTTACCAATCTAGAGAAAAAAAAGGGGTGTATGTGCAGCTCACAATAAATAGTACACACCGAGGTCAAGCTAGGGCATGCAACTATACCCTAATTGCACAAAAAAGGAAAAGCCAATAGTAAGAAGTTGCCCGGACCTTCTAAGTGAATAAATAATGGTATGGATATTAGATAAGAAAATTTAAATAAATAATTGTCTGGATCGTGCTTCAATGATAATAATATAAACAATTTATTAAAATATGATAGATAGACTATAGTTAGTTACTTCTCACAGGGCCCATGTGAGAAGAACATATACAATAAAAACAACCTTTAGGTAATAATGTGCATAAAAATATGAAATAACAAAAATTAAGACAATATTAATGGCATAATGACAATATCACTGGCATATATTTAGTTTCTAATGTGCAGCTGGTGTTTAACCGCTGGTATCTAGGCGCCAACTGCACAATAAGTGAAATATAGCTGGGGGTGCCTGTATAATCGTTTCCCTCTTTAAAATATAATGTATCCTTGTAATAGTTCAACAATTTGCAACAGTTTCAAATGAATGTTACCGATCCTTTTAGTGGCAACCTGGGTAAGAGGCGCTGTTTCCGCAGTGTGTAGATGGTGCCGGTACACTGGGTCCTCTGTGCAACGTTCCAGATGGTAATGGTAGAGTCCAGCAAGGTCCTGGTGGAAGCGGTGGCGATTGGCGCTGGCAGGCGCCGATGATTGCAGATCGCCGGGAGGACGCTGGCGCTGGCAGGCGCTAGAGATGGTAAGTCCTCACCGCTGGCTAGATGGAAACGAGGACCGTACACTGGATGCCGGCAACACGAGGTGAGCTCCTCGTATCCAGTGTATGGTCCTCGTTTCCATCTAGTTGAATATAGTGCTTTGTTTCCTAGACATACCATCACTATAAAGTCTATAAAGTCAACTTTTGTGCTCAGAACTGCTTCCCATGTTGAGTATTTCTGCTTTTGCCCTTCAATGGTGGGGGGGGGGGTGCACGTTATAGAAAACAGTATAACAGGGGGCCCATGCTCATGTCCAATTTACTAAGTTACTGACTAACGGAGAATTTACATTACTGGATGCAGCCCTCTAAGTATGCATATACAACTAAATGTACTACTAAAATAAAAATAAATAAATAACTGATATAGCTAGTTTTACTTAAAATATTGATCAAACTATTAATTGAAAGTCACATCTATAGCAGGGCTCTGCCACAGGCGAGATACATACATATGAATTAGTAATAAATGATGAGGATAAAAAGATGATAAAAATCAGTATTAAGTCCAATGAAAGACCCCCTGCATAAAAATGTATATATAGTCACTCGTTGGATGCAGTCTATGATGTAATCAGATAGATAAGTTAAGCATATATAAACATATGAGACAGTTGGTGCGCTGCACCACTCAGCACCCGACAGCCGGCAAATAGAGAAGGTCTCTCATCATTTATTACTAATTCATATGTATGTATCTCATTTGTGGCAAGGGCCCTGCTATAGACGTGACTTTCAATTAATAGCTTAATAAATATTTTAAGTAAAACAAACCATATCAGTTATTTATTTATTTTTATTACATTTAGTAGTACATTTAGTAGTATATGCGTACTTAGAGGGCTGTATCCAGTCATGCAAATTCTCAGTTTTTTTTTTTTGGCACAAAGGGTATCGTGCAGCACAGCGACCTCGGTATACATTGTATATTATAGTGTGAGCCACCCACAACCCTTTGTTTTAATTACTTTACTGACTATTTTACTGAAGTTATACAACAATATTTTCTCGCGTTATACTCTGTATGTTGATTTTAGAATGAATGTAAAGACATTCAAAGTATATTACGAACTGTCCGGTAATACAGATGCCATTTACAAAAAAAAAATATCTATCTATAAATATGTATGATAACTCAAACATGAGGTAAGTCTGCAGGTTCAGCTGTGTAATCATCTTTATTCTCTTGTAAAAAGTAGCTAAGTAAAAGAGTTCACCTAAGATCAACACAGTATTTGTAGCACTTATAGAAACCTATTTACACACTGTACTGTCCCAGGCTGTGCAGGAACAATAAAAAAGGTAGGGGGGGTGAGTGGGGACTGGGAGCCCTCTGAACGGCAGCAGCAGATCAGGAGAGTTAAGTATTACTTCTTATTTCCTTTTTGTATAGTGCCCCAGTCATACTGTAGATATATATATATATATATGAAGTGAATAAAACCTTTTTGCACCTTGGATTTTTGTATGGAGTGCCGCACCATTTTTTGGATGGATTAGCTATGGAACTCTGATCAAGTTCTTTTGGAGCTGGCACCCGACTGTCTTTTTTAGAAGTAAAGTAGTGCTGCAAAGACCCTTTGTGTGTATATATATATATATATATATATATATATATATATATATATATTAGGGGTGTGAATCGGCAATAATTCGATTTGAATCGCGATACCAGGGTGGCGATTCGATATATCGCAATATATCACGATACTGTCATGTTGGCGATATATCACGATATATCGCGATATTCCCTATTAAAAGCTTGGGAAAACTTATTCTAGCTGAGAAAGAACAAGGTCCCGCGAGAGTTGTCCTGTGAGTGCGTACGTTCTCCTTCCTGTTTGTTCTGAGTCTGTAGTCTCGCGGTAGCAGCCTGCGAGTGGGACAGAGCTGATAACAGGTACACTGCCAACTAGTGGTCAGGAGTTTAAGTGTTATAAAAAAAATAAGACAGACAAATAGGACTGTGACTCAGTGAGTGAAATACAGTAAATGTTAATTATAATAATTTATAAAAAAATCGATTCTCAGAATTTTCAGTATCGCAGAACAAAAAATCGCAATAATCGATTTTTTCTTACATCCCTAATATATATATATATATATATATATATATATATATATATAAAATGTTTATCCCTTGCCCTGGACATCCCCTTAAAGAACAACTGGCTGTAAGAAAATTATTGGCCATTCTTAAATTTTTATACATTACTCTTGGGTTTAGGTAAAAGTGGATTTATCCTTTCCATTAGGTGAATATGTATATAAGATGATAAGTGAGCAGTTTCAGAATATCCTCCATTAAGGGGCTCTCCAATTTGGTAAGCCCCTAAAGAAGCCCTATCTTAGAAAATGATTCTCTTGCCAATAACCTGATCCCAAAGTGTCTTTTTGTTTGACTCATTGGGGGGAGATTTATCAAAAACTGTGCAAAGGAAGTTTCCCAGTTGCCCATAGCAACCAATCAGATTGCTTCCTTCATTTTGCAGAGGTTTTGTTAGAAATGAAAGAAACAATCTGATTGGTTGCTATTGGCAACTGGGCAACTTTTTCCTCTGTATAGGTTTTGATAAATCTCCCCCATTGTGAGCAGCTGTATTCTGTGGAGAAATCTACAAAAAAAAGTGTTTGCCAAACCAAAACAACATGAGCCCCCTTTTATTAACTAATTCTCTAATATTTATCAAAATGTGCGAGAGAAGAACTGGAGAGATTTTCCTACACCAACCAATCACAGCCCAGCTTTCACTTTACCAGAGCTCGGTATAACAGGTAAGGTGAGCTGTGATTGGTTGGTGTAGGAAAAACCTCTCCAGTTTTTAAAGCATTTTGATAAATCAGGACCACTGTGTATATCAGGATACACCACAGGAATTCCAGTTACATTTCCTCCAAACCATTATGAACACATCCACTATTCTCTCAAAGTAATAGAGAGATTGTCCGCTATTTCAATGTCCATATCATTGTAGTAAAATAGTAGTTATAGAATATTTTACAGAACCACTTTAGAGTTTATTCATTGTAAAATCTAATGCACAGTTAGCAATGCATTGACTTCTATTCACTTGAATTGAACCTAATGTATTGTTAACAGCACATTACCCTCCTCCTAGTACTACTGAATAAGGAACCAAGGCATATTACTAATGTGAATTTTCTAATAGATTTATCATTCAGGCATGGCAACGTGATACAGCTTTCCTGCTTTACAGCTCATACAAAAGCAATATTCAAAGCAGTTTTGCTCTGTTTCACACAGAAATTTGCACAAATAAGTCAATTGTGCAAAAATTGGAAAGAAACAAGCAGAGGACACTGTAAACCTATTATTTGTTCTTGTACAAAAAGCTTCTTAATAAGAATATTGCACAAAATCAATGTTTAAATAGTCAACATATAAACAATAGTACAGGTTACAGGAAAATGTATACAAATATTTATATATATATATATAAAAAAAAAATAATACTCTTTTCAGAATCACAGAATTACGGTCATACAGCCAGATAAGTTAGATAATATTTTTCTTATTAAGTCTTCTAATAAATTAGGGAGTTACATATATATTAATCCCTCAATGTGTTTGTATTATTGGAAAAACAATCCAGTAATAGAATAAGGTAGTTCAGGTCCCTGATATTGCCCCATGAGGCCACTAGCACCATACAAGTCCCTGTTTAGGGCACCCTCTATTCTGGCCACAGTACAAAAGAGGCAGGTTGTTGTATATTTTTTTACTCTAGTGTTTGTCTTTACATTCTTTTGCTTTGTCATTTCTTCTTTATGTCAATAAAATTTAGTTGACGTCCACTAAGTTTCCACACTACTAGGAGCCAGTACAGGAGTATGAACAGACTCTGTCACAACTTTGGCTGGGCTAAGCTGGGGTGTGGAATCTATTGCAATGTTCACCTTAAAATATCCCTTATTGGGATATAACCTTTGTTCAAAAAAGCATCCTTTCCTGGAAGTACGGTGTCCATTTTAGGACATTGTCAGTCGTCAGACATAACTCCGTCCTCCGTCAGGTGAAACGGCACCCCGCCTCTTCCCTCGGACCAATCACACTCAGTCGTCAGCTGCAACTCCATTCTCAGTCATGTGAAACAGCGTCCCGCCTTCTCCCTCACACCAGTCGCCATCCTCCTTCAGCCACAACTCCATCCTCCCTCATCAAAAACTGCGTCATCCAAAACGCTGTCATGCCTCTGACAATTCTCCCTCAGATGCAACTTCCTGCCGCATAGCAGAGCCGACGCTGCACAGCATTGTATAGCAGAGTTGAAACTGTGAAATTTGCACGTGTGTACTACAGACACTAAATGTGCTACAGAGTCTGTATAGCAGAGGCGACATTGAATAGCATGTGCAGCAGAACCGGTATAGCAGAGAGCCGACACTGACTTGGCTCTGTTTCACGGCAGGAATGTTTTTTGTCTGAGGGATGACGGAGTTTCGGATGAGAGACTTTATGATGACAAAGGAGGGAGGAGGGAGTTGCAGCTGATGCCTGAGGGAGATTGGCTTGAGGGAGGATGCGGGATGCCGTTTCACCTGACTGAGGATGGAGTTACGTCTGACGATGTCCTAAAATGGACACCGTATGGAAGGACATATCTTCAGTGTAGTCTCTGTAATAACATCCTAAGATATTGCAGTCAGCACAGCCATACAATTACATACATACCCAGTGTAACGTATAATCACTTGTTGGATATTTATGGTGCTTAGTGTTGTTTTTTAACAAGTCTAGTTTTTATTAAACAAAAATCAAAAAGAACATTCAACAGTGGCAACTTTGCATGACATGTATGGATACAGTGAGGGCTATGAAGAGATGTACTGTAAGATCTTCCGCAGTACAACATGGCAAATGCAACACTTAGAGTAAGATGGTTCGGGTGTAGACAATTACATAGCAAAACAAAGCAGCACCTTAGGGAAATGTGGGACGCTCATGATACCTCACGGAAAGTAAGAGGTAAAGCTACATTTTTTAAGCCTTTTTTAAGGGTTAGACATTCATTTTTTTTTAAATAAAGACAGGCATATGGTACAGGCATATACTAGAGGCAGTGTGCAAGCAACATCTGTTTAGTGTGCAAGCTGCACAATTTCTCAGATATCAGAGTTCTGAGGAAGCGTGCAGATTCCATACGAAACTGCTTTCACCTGCAAACCACTGTCTGTAATTGGTCACATATGCCTGTCTCTATTTTTTCACGACCTGGTTAGTGCTGCTTGAAACGGTTGAAATAAGACATATGTTCATCAAGTTGTTGCAAATATTGTGTCTGGAATAGCATCCACTGAAGGCATGCAGGTAGTGTTTTCAAAATGAGATAAAATTGATAAACAGAAGCATGGTCATACAAATCCTAGGTTATAGTTAAAATAATGCATGTGACATGGCAGATAAAAGATCAAAGCAGGCATTGATCCAAAGGCAGACTGGGCTAACAGTTCGGGTCATATCCAAAAATAGCATCAGAACATATACCTTCACAAATAAGCAGGACACAAATAACCTTGTTGCTTCAGGCAAGGTGTGGATGTTCTGAGCAGGATTATACAATAGCTGAACACTGACCAGCTGACAGAGGCCTGTCCCTCTAAGCTATAGCAGAGCTCTTGTCTGCTGCTATGGGGAGATTGGTGATGTAGCAATGGGAAGGATGTCAGCTGTACAGTTATGTGCAGCAGCCAGTGGCCTATAGTAGTCTTATACATTAATCTGCCCTAAAAGATAGAGACCATTTCAGGTGATATTGAATTTAGTGTGATCTTTATGGATCTATTGTTCTATTGAAAATTGATCTGTCAGAAACACAGACTTGATGGACACTTAGACAAAGAATACATCGAAGCTTTGGGAATTTTATACTTCATTTTCTATACATGGTGATCCTTGACTTTAAAAAGTCTAGTTCTATATAAAAAAAAAAGATTCTACGTATTAATTAAAATAATTTACTCCCCTGTTTTCAGTGCATCATGTCCTGTAATCTTATACTCCTGACACTTTCATCTTTTCTTATATACCAGCCATTGAACTATGAAAACTGCTTTAATATTGTAACTATCATATGTGCCTCAGAATGTTAATGTTGTTTAAACTGCTCAAGCCTTGGATTCAAGCATTATGTGATTGAGTTAGACTAATGAGGTATAATTATTATTATCATAATTTACATCCTGTTCTAAACCATACTAACATCTCTGATAAGCTCTAATATCATTTCCATTTACAGTACGACTTCATGGAGCGCTTGGACGGCAAGGAGAAGTGGAGTGTAATCGAAGCCCCAAGAGAGCGCCGCAGCATTCAGACGCTGGTACAGAATGAAGCTGTGTTTGTCCAGTACTTGGATGTTGGAATTTGGCACTTGGCCTTCTACAATGATGGAAAGGACAAGGAAATAGTGTCATTTAATACAGTTGTCCTTGGTAAGCATATTATTGTACATGCTTTAGATCATGTTTGCATCACATTTTTTCATACAGAAATGGGTTGGAATTTTATCTAACCAATTTTAGTTACCAACACTTTATTGACAAGTTGTGGAGACTCTGCCCTCTGGAAGGAGAAAGGTCAGGAGCTATCTAAGGCAAGCAAAAACCTGTAAAGGTCTAACCTGAAACAAACCAAATGTTCACCATCGAATCTGGAATTAATAAGCGATTCCATATCTGCTAGACGTGCATTAAGAGGAAACCTAGTTACAATATGATGCCAGAAGTCACATTTGTCAAAATGATATTGCCACCGCCTACTCAGCAAATTCAAGAGGCCATAGCATTACAGAAGGCACTTGGAACCTTTGGAAAGTCTGGAATGGTTCTCAATACTTTATATTTATTTCGATGATACTTGCAATGCAAGAATTCTCAACAAATTTTTGTCAAAGTGAGCCAATTCCTGGAGATATCGAATTGGTGTAGCTTCAAGATGCTCGCCGGCTCAAGGGGGCACAGGAACCACTCACAAGTTGACCAAGTAGGAGATGAAAAATGTATTCCCAAGATGCAATGCATTTCACTGTGATTGCGCAGCTTCTTAAGGCATGATGAACAATTTTGATAAATATTCTTCTCCACCCTCATGTCCTTGTTTTAATTGCACCATGGAGCGCTCTCACCTTTATTTTTAGATTAATTCCTGGAGAGTCCAGGAGACCGCAAACCACATAACCAATGACCAGGATTAGCACACATACAAAGCCATGTTACTGCTTCAAGGAGCAGCAAGTCGATGGATGTGTCTGCATAGGTGACATAACTGTACAGTGCTAACACACTTGCACATCAATCTTGTGCTGGGGTGCACTGCAAGTTGTGGGTGTAATAAAAGTGGTAGATAGCAGGGGTTGAATAAAAAAATGGGAGCTGTGTGTTTTCAGCACTGCAATATAAAGAAGGTAGCATGGAGCCTCCAGAATCAACAGCTGCTTGTATATACTGGGTAGTAGGAGTGCATAGTGAGGTGTGCTAACTGTATGTAGAAGATGGGGAGGTCCTGGTGAGATGTGATAGAGGGAGCACACATTGAGGTGTGCTAGGTGAACAAAGAGTACAGTGAGATGTGCTGGCTACATATATGGAATAGTGGAAGTCCCTAGCAATACTGTCAATTGAGAGGGATATTTTAAATATTATTATTAAAACATGTTGCTCATATTAAAATTAAGTGATTTTAAATACATTTAAGTTTGCTGACATTAAATGCTATTTACTTTAATTACAGATGTAGCCTTGGTTATCTTAATCATGTTCTGGGATACATTAATGCACCAGGGATCAAGATCAGGCCAGTCATTGAGGGATAATGTTATACTTAGGTATCTGAAATGTGTTAGGATAACTTATCTCCACTTCAGAAGAGCAGTATAACATGTCAAGGATCAAGATGAGACGATTTGCATCTGTTTATCAGTATTTTCCTAAAATTTTTGTTTAAGGAATGAGAGTTTTAATACTGGGCTGTTGTAAGAGACTTAGGGAGTGTGCTAACAGTCCACCATTAGGGTATCTAATACTTGCCTTTGCCCCCAGGTACTGGCAACCCTGACTATACCACTGGCTTGATGTGCTACATACTGTGCCCTATACACGATCAAGTAGAACACCACAGGCAGTTTGTTGTAGGGAGTCTTGCATACCATTATGTAAAGGAATTTTCCTGAATCTAAGGATTTAACACATTCCTGCAATGTTGCCATTCAGAAGTCCAATTAGAAGCTGCTTGAAATTTTATTACTAAGCAGGGACATCAGCCATGAGGGTTACAAGTAAGATTTCATATAGGAAACTCTGTATTTTTCCTGGGCTTCAGTTTAACCCCTTAAGGACATAGGGCGACCTGACGTCCTGGTAGTAAGGACACAGGGCGCACCTGTACGCCCGTGGGAATTCCGGTCCCCACCGAGCTCTGGGTAGTTACCGGACCTGGATGCCTGATTCAGCAGGCTTCCCGTGCAAACCCAGATCGGCGATTTGCAGCGATTCCAGGCTGATTGGTTCTGTGGTGAGCAAATGCCAGAAAATAGGGATGATCGGAGCTGTCAGAGACAGCACCGACCATCCTGAAGGATAAGAGCAAAGTGGCAGGGATGCCACCTCCTCCTATCCCCTGCCATTGGTCGGTCAGGAGTGACCGACCATTGCCAGTTGGGGCGGGGGGGTTAAAGTTGAAATCCTCGCTCTGCCCGCCCCTGGATGTCCGGGCAGAGCAGTTGGAAGATGGCGGCGGGTGCCGGAGCACTTCAGGATGGCGAGAAACCAGTGATCACGGCAGGAGCTGCGGCACCCAGGGGCAAGATTGGCGGCAGCGGCGGAGGCAGTGGCGAAGGCAGCAGTGAAGATCAGTGGTAAGTGATCTTCACTGCTGCCTTCTACGAGTTGCCAAACTACAACTCCCAGCATGCCCAGACAGTCAAAGGCTGTCTGGGCATGCTGGGAGTTGTTGTTTTGTAACATGTGGAGGTCCACAGTTTGGAGACCACTGTGCAGTGGTGTCCAAACTGTAGCTCTTCCAGATGTTGCAAAACTACAACTCCCAGCATGCCCAGACAGTCCAGGCATGCTGGGATTTGCAGTTCTGTAACATCTGGCCCTTCAGATGTTGCAGAACTTCAACTCCCAGCATGCCTGGACGGTCTTCAGGTTTGCCCCCCCATGTGAATGTACAGGGTACATACACACAGGCAGGGGTTTACAGCGAGTTTCTCGCTCAAAGTTTGAGATGCCGCAATTTTTCCGATGCAGCTTAAACACCCAGCGGTAAACTCACTGTAAACCCCCACCCGCGTGAATGTACTCTAAAAACACTACACTACAGTACACAAAATAAAAAGACTACATATAAACATACCCCTACACAGTTACACCACCCCCCCCCCCAAATAAAATAAAAACATTTCTTGTACATCACTGTTTCCAAAAATGGAGCTTCCAGCTGTTGCAAAACAACTCCCAGTATTGACGGGCAGCCATTGACTGTCCAGACATGCTGGGAGTTTTGCAATAGCTGGAGGCACCCTGTTTGGGAAACACTGCCCTAGGGTATTTTGGTATCGGAGGCAAGTCTAATTCTTGCATCCGGGTCCGTCCCTGTGCAAATCTCTAATTTAGGCCTCAAATGCAAATGGCGTCTCTAACTAAAGAGCCCTGTTGCATTTCAAGGCAACAATTTAGGGCCACATATGGAGTATTTCTGTACTCGGGAGAAATTGCCTAACAAATTTTGGGGGCTTTTTCTCCTTTTACCCCTTATGAAAAGGTAACGTTGGGGTCTACTCCAGCATGTTATTGTAAAAACATTAAATTTTTTACACTAAGATGCCGGTGTTGCCCCATACTTTTCATTTTCACAAGAGGTAAAAGGAAAAACAAACCCCCAAAATTTGTACAATTTAGTAGGTGAAATACCCCATATGTGGATGTAAAATGGTCTGCAGGTGCACAACAGGGCTCAGAAGTGAGAGCACCATGTACATTTGAGGTGATTTGCACAGGGGTGGCTGAATGTTACAGCGGTTCTGACAAACGCAAAAGAAAAAACACTGTCATGTGACCCCATTTTGGAAACTACACCCCTAAGGGGTATAGTGAGCCTTAACACCCCACAGGTGTTTGATGAATTTTCATTAAAGTTGGATGTGAAAATGAAAAATTTGCAACACCATTTCTTCTGAGTATAAAAATACCCCATATGTGGATGTAAAGTGCACTGCAGGCGAACTACAATGTTTAGAAGAGAAGGAGCGTCATTGGGCTTTTGGAGAGTGAATGTGTCTGGAATTGAAGGCCATGTGTGTTTACAAAGCCCCCATGGTGCCAGAACTGTGCCCCCCCCCTCCCCCACATGTGAACCCATTTTGGAAACTACACCCCTCAAGGAATGTAACAAGGTGTGCAGTGAGCATTTCCACCCAACAGGTGTCTAACAGATTTTTTGAACAGTCGTCCGTAAAAATGAAAAATTTTATTTGCACAGCCCACTGTTTCTAAGATCTGTCAAACTCCAGGGGGGGGGGGTGTAAATGCTCACTGCACCCCCTATTACATTCCATGAGGGGTGTAGTTTCTGAAATAGGGTCACATGTCGGGGGGTCCACTGTTCTGGCACCACGGGGGGGCTTTGTAAACGCACACGGCCCCTGACTTCCATTCCAATCAAATTCTTTCTCCAAAAGCTCGATGGCGCTCCTTCTCTTCTGAGCATTGTAGTTCGCTAGCAGAGCACTTTACATCCACATGTGGGGTATTTCCATACTCAGGGTTAAAAAAATGGAGTTAAAATTTTGGGAAGCTTTATTTCCTATTACCCCTGTGAAAATGAAAAATTTGGGGTAACACCAGCATTTTTGTGAAAAAAATCTAATTTTTCATTTTCATGTTCAACTTTAACGGAAATTTGTTAAGCACCTGTGGGAGGTTAAGGCTCACTGTACACCTTGTTATGTTCCTTGAGGGGTGTAGTTTCCAAAATAGTATGTCATGTGGGGCTTTTTTTAGCTGTTCTGGAACCATAGGGGCTTCCTAAATGTGACATGCCGCCCAAAAACCATTTCAGCAAAATGTGCTTTCCAAAAGCCAAATGTGACTCCTTCTCTTCTCAGCATTGTAGTGCACCAGCAGTGCACTTGACATCCACACATGGGGTATTTCCATACTCATAAGAAATGAGATTACAATTTTTGGGGGGCATTTTTCCCTATTACCTCTTGTAAATATTTTTAATTTGGGGAAAAAATGCTTTTTAGTGAAAAATCCACATCCGAATTTAACTAAAAGTCATCAAACACCTGTGGGGTGTTAAGGTTCAATGTACCCTTGTTAGGTGCCTTGAGGGGTGTAGTTTTCAAAATAGTATGCCATGTGTTTTTTTTTCTTTTTTGCTGTTATGGCACCATAGGGGCTTCCTAAATGCGACATGCCCCTCGGAGACCATTTCAGCAAAATTTCCTTTCAAAAAGCCAAATGTGGCTCCTTCTCTTCTGAGCATTTTAGTTCGCTCACAAAGCACTTTACGTCCCATGGGGTATTTCCATACTCAGAGGAAATGGGGTTACAACTTTTGGGGGGCATTTTCTCCTATTACCTCTTGTAAAAATGGTTAATTTGGTGATAATAAAAATCATTTTAGTGGAAAAAAAAATAATTTACACATCTGACTTTCCGGAAAAGTCGTCAAACACTTGAGGTGTTAAGGCTCACTGTACCCCTTGTTATGTGCCATGAGGGGGGTAGTTTCCAAAATAGTATGACGTTTTTTTTTTTTTTTTTACTGTTATGGAACCATAGGGGCTTCCTAAATGTGACATTCCTTCCCTTCTGAGCCCTTCAGTGCACTCAAAGATCACTTTATGTTCATATATGAGGTATTTCCTTGCTCAAGAGAAATTGGGTTACACATTTTGGGGGGCTTTTTCTCCTTTTACCCCTTGTGTTAACAAACTTTCTGAATGTCATTTTCAATACTTTGAACGGTGCTGTTTTTATAATGGGGTAATTTATGGGGTATTTCTAATATGAAAGCCCATCAAATCCACTTCAAAACTGAACTGGTTCCATGAAAATTTCTGATTATGAAAATGTTGTGAAAAATTGGAAAATTGCTGCTGAACTTTATAGCAGCAATTTTCCACAAAATTATCGAAATTTTTCAGGGACCAATTCAGTTTTGAAGTGGATTTGAAGGGCCTTCTTATTAGAAATACCTCATAAATTACCCCATTATAAAAACTGCACCCCTCAAAGTATTCAAAATGACATTCAAAAGGTTTGTTAACCCTTTAGGTGTTTCACAGGAATAGCAGCAAATTGAAGGAGAAAATTCAAAATCTTAATTTTTTACACTGGCATGTTCTTGTAGACCCAGTTTTTGAATTTTTACAAGGGGTAAAATGAGAGAAATCTCCCTAAAATGTGTAACCCAATTTCTCTCTAGTAAGGAAATACCTCATCTGTGTATGTAAAGTGTTCGGCGGACGCAGTAGAGGGCTCAGAAGGGAAGGAGCGACAATGGGATTTTGGAGAGTGAGTTTTTCTGAAATAGTTTTTGGGGGGCATGTCACATTTAAGAAGCCCTTATGGTGCAAGAACAGAAAAAAAACCACATGGCATACTATTTTGGAAACTACACCCCTCAAGGAACGTAACAAGGGATACACTGAGCCTTAACACCCCACAGGTGTTTGACAACTTTTCGTTAAAGTTGGATGTGTAAATGATTTTTTTTTCACTAAAATGCTAGTTTTCCCAAATTTTTTTTATTTTTACAAGGGGTAATAGAAGAAAATGCCCCCCAAAATTTCTAACCCATCTCTTATGAGTATGGAAATACCCCATGTGTGGACGTCAAGTGCTCTGCTGGTGCACTACAATGCTCAGAACGGAAGGAGTCACATTCTGTGAGGGGTGTAGTTTCCCAAATGGGGCCACATGTGGGGGGGTCCACTGTTCTGGCACCACGGGGGGCTTTGTAAACGCACATGGCCTTCAATTCCGGACACATTTTCTCTTCAAAAGCCCAATGGCGCTCCTTCTTTTCTGAGCCCGCAGAGCACTTTACATCCACATATGGGGTATGTTCTTACTCAGAAGAAATGGGGTTACAAATTTTGGGGGGCTTTTTTCCTATTTTCCCTTGTGAAAATGAAAAATTTTGGGTAAAACCAGCATTTTAGTGTAAAACATTTTTTTTTTCCATTTTCCCATCCAACTTTAATGAAAATTCATCAAACACCTGTGGGGTGTTAAAGCTCATTATACCTCTTGTTACGTTCCATGAGGGGTGTAGTTTCCAAAATGAGGTCACATGTGGGTATTTATTTTTTTGCTTTTATGTCAGAACCACTGTAAAATCAGCCACCCCTGTGCAAATCACCAATTTAGGCCTCAAATGTACATAGTGCGCTTTCACTAGCGAGCCTTCTTGTGCGCCCACAGAGCATTTTACGCCTACATACAAAACTACAACTCCCAGCTTGTACTGTACAACTCCCAGCTTGTATTGGGAAATGTATTTATGCAACAGCTGGATGTACGCAACTACAACTCCCAGCATGCCGAGACAGCTGTTTGCCGTTTGGACATGCTGGGATTTGCAGTTTTGCAATATCTGGAGGGCTACAGTTTAGAGACCACTACACAGTGATCTCCAAACTGTGGCCCTCCAGATGTTGCAAAACTACAAATCCCAGCATGCCCAGACAGCAAACTGCAGTGTGGGTATGCTAGGAGTTGTAGTTTTGTAGTTCTGCTCAGTGATCTCCAAACTGTAGCCTCCAGCTGTTGGAAAACTGCAAATCCCAGCATGCCCACACAGCAAAGAGCTGTCTGGGCATACTGGTAGTTGTAGTTTTGCAAAATATGGAGTGCTACAGTTTAGAGACCACTGTATAGTGGTCTCAAACTGTAGCCCTCCAAATGTTGCTAGGCAACTCACTGACTTCCGTAGGATCCAGGGAGCCGCATCGCTGTCCTCTTCTGCCGCCGATCACCGCCGCTGATCGCCGCCCACTGCCACTGCCAATGGGTAAGTGGACCTTTGGCGCCGGTCCTCGTCGGTTTCCCCATTCTGCCCAGCCTACTGTGGGTGGGCAGAATGGGGAAACCGAAAGTTAACCCCCCCCGCCCCTGTTGGTTGTCGCTTCTAGATGACCAATAGCAGGGATAGTAGGGGTGGCACCCCTGCCACCTCACTCCTTTCCCTTCAGGGGGATCGTGGGTGTCTTGAACAACCCCGATTCCCCTTATTTTCCGGGTCACCGGAGACCCATAAGACCTGGAATTGCCGCAAATCGCTGGTGTGAATTCACCGGCGATTTGCAGCATTCGACGACATGGGGGGGTCTAATGACCCCCTGAGAATTTGCGCAGCGTGCCTGCTGACCGATATCCGGGGACCGAAATTCCCACGGGCTTACATTTACATCCTGAGTCCTTAAGTACCAGGGTACTCCAGCTGTTGCAAAACTACAACTCCCAGCATGTACTGATCGCCGAAGGGCATGCTGGGAGATGTAGTTATGCAACAGCTGGATGTACGCAACTACAACTCCCAGCATGCCGAGACAGCTGTTTGCTGTTTGGACATGCTGAGATTTGCAGTTTTGGGTGTCAGGGTGTCGGGACGTACCTGTACGTCCTGGGTCCTTAACTTGTTATGGGGTTAATGACCCAAACACCAAATCCTGTCTAAAAGAGAATACTAAGAGATATTCATATTTCTCCCACAGACGTCAGTGTTTGCGAAGGATTTCTGTGGTCACTGCTCTTTCTTGGCCTTCCTTTCCCCTTGTTGTTTCCCTCTCCCACCTCATTACTTGTAATTGTAAGGCACAGTCAATGTTAAGTGCATGAACACCAATCCGTGGGAAGGGGGATTCATTTGTTCTTGCAGAATATACATTTGGAAAATGGGCTTGAGAAAACCACAACTAAGAAGTCAGAGGTAACCGGTCTAATAGCCAGGTAGGCATCTTGGAAAGGCAATGACAGTAATTGGACAGATATCAAGAGAAAGAAACAGCATTTCATTCAGTTCAGAGGCTCCTGAACATATGCCTATTATCAGAACTTTTTTTTTTCCTATCAAGGGCAATGGAAAAAGCTGAAAGCCTGTGCACTCTGTGATCAGCAATAAGAGAGGGAGAAGCAGACATATGTCAACCCGAGATCACACTAAGTACACCTTTGGATATAGAAAAACTACCTTCTTGTGCTTTCAAGCAAAGCAGTTGAGAGTTTGCTCAGAAAAAAAAACAACAAAAAAAAAAAACACCAGGCGCAAATAGTGTGACATATTTAAAAATAAGCCAGGATTTCTTTTTTACTTTTATTAATAATGGCTCTGGTGCATCATGGGAAGAGTATGTTCTAATGAACCTTGGTTAAAGGCTTGAACCATCGTATATGCAGCTCTGCATCAGTTCAGGTATAATCTCTGACTTGACTTTCTATAAAAGGTGTATGTCCCCAGTGAATCCCATTTAGTCATGTATTGAAGAAAATAAAGTTGAGGAGGTAACAAATGAACATGGTTTACTATAAGCGTTTTCATATGGTTTACTATAAGGGTGTTACGAGCACTCCTGCGGTCCGGTGTCCCAGCCGCAGGCGGTCCCATGCTGTTATGGGCGCTCCTGCGGTCCGGTGTCCCGGCCGCAGGCGCTTGCCTCTGACCCCCTCTGACCCCCTCTGTTGCTGCCCCTACTCACCTCTCCACACTATTATGCATTCTTTTTGCCGGCATGCGTGCACTAGGGGATGGGTGCGTTCACGCCGTCTCTCTGAGATTTAAAGGGCCAGCGCGCTGGTAAATGGTAATTGCCGGGTGCTGACCCTATGAAGGGGACTTACTTCCCCTTGACCCCTGCCAGATCTTTGTGTCTCCTAGAGCCTTAGAGAAAGCGTTTTCTGTGTGTTCTGATTATCCGTGTACCGTACCTCCCTGATAAGTTCCTGACCTTGCTCCTGTGCCACCAGCCTCTGACCACCTTGCTACGTCCCTGACCATAATCCTGTGCTTCCAGCCCTGACCTTTTGCCAGACCTGACTACGAGCTTGCTTTATCCTTCCTGTGCCATGCTTCACCTCAGCAGCCTGTGTGGACAAGTCGTATCAGGGGTAATGACCTGGGTGCTGCCTGCCGCAGCAAATCCATCCCGCTTTGCGGCGGGCTCTGGTGAAAACCAGTGGCACCTTAGACCCCCTCTCTACTACAGCCCACATCATCTTCCACAGAGGTCCAGCGGCACTTCTCCATCACCAGCCGCCACAAAGAGTTTTGGGTGGCATTAGAATATTGTAAGTTAATATCTTAAATATATGTAAATATGTAGTATAGTAAAAGTGTCACTGTCTCCTGGGGTACATAGCAGTATTGAAGTACAATGGCAATAACTAACATGAAATGCTTCTAATGCTTTACACCCAGCAACTTAAAGAGCTGCTTTATACTTTTCTAATACCGTCTCTGGATCAGAACAATTTCATTGAGGAGCAGGGGCATTGCTATGTCTGCAAAAGACCAGGGCTTGAGCAAATATCCCAAGCATGCCCCTAACCACACCCCTAACCACACCCAGTCATGCCCCCTCACCACGCCCTCATTCACACCCAATCGGGCAAGGAGAATTATCACCATACATATTACCGCCATAGTTAGTGACCATATCTAACCAAAACTAAGACCAATATTACATGTATTACCAGTACAAAAAACTTCTAAGGCAGTGTTCCCCAACTAATGTACCTTAAGCTGTTGCAAAACTGCAACTCTCAGTTTGCTCAAATAGCCTTTTGCTATCTGGGCATGCATGGAGTGGTAATTTTGCAACACATGGAGGCACCCTGGTTGTGGAACATTGTCTTGGAAGCAGTGTTTTTACAATCAAGGTGCCTTTAGATGTTGCAGAACTGCAGCTCCCTGTAAGCCCAGTCTGGGCATGCTGAGAGTTGTTTTACTACAACTACAGAGGGACATAAGATGGCGGTGGGGTCGTGGTGTGGCCAACACCTCTACCTCACCTCTTCACCATGTGGGTCAATGTAGGCAGCATAGTTCCCTCACATTAGATAGGCAGCATATTTTCCCCACATTAGGTAGGCAGCATAGTTTCCCCACATTAGGTAGGTGGCATAGTTTCCACACATTAGTTAGGATAGATTCCCCACATTAGGTAGCAGTTTCCTGAGAAGCCAGAGTGTCCTGATGGGGGGGGGGATACACTTCACCCTCATCCAGGCCCATTTCATTCCATGAAAAGAATCTTCTTCCCAGACAAACTTGTTCTCACTATACTGTAGCCACCTTCCTATATATACTTTTTTTTTTTACAAATAATAAAAATTTTCATTGTCTACTTTAATTCCTTTTTAGAGTGTTAGCCTTAACATTTGTATCTATATATTTGATTCACGCTGTTTTTTTAAATTTATTTTTCAAGATTCTGTTCAAGATTGTCCTAGAAATTGTGATGGAAATGGGGAATGTGTTTCAGGAGTCTGCCATTGCTTTCCTGGATTCCATGGAGCAGACTGTGCAAAAGGTATGTGGTATTTGGACATTGCACTTTATCAGACTAAAATAAAATGAAAAAAGGAAAGTTTGTGGTTCATTCATTTACATATAGTCAAACTTCTTATTACAGATTGGTGTTTCCCTTATTTAAGGCTACATTCACACTACCATTATAACACGGTAGTGCGACGACCATCTGGAGAGCTGGGCAGAATAGTGGGAGAAAAATTACTGCGTGTGCCGTCTTCTTTCCTCACTATTCATCACAGCGCCTGGTGGCCCCCGTAATAATAAATGGGAGCTGTCATGACCCGTTGTTGCCCGTTGCTCCCCATCATGAAAACGGCCATTAGGGGGGGGGGGGAATAGACTTTGTCGGCCGTTCTCGACGGGAAGCAACAACAGCGTAAAAGGGGCCCAAGTGGAGTTTTCCAGCTCACAAAGTTATCCCTTAGTAATAGGATAAGGAATAACTATCTGATCATGGAGGAATTCAACTTATGGGACCTCTGCGATCTTGAGAACTGGGAATGAGTCTCCCAATGGAAAGGAGTGGTGGGTCACGCATACGTCATGCTGCTTCATTCTTTATCTATGGGAGTTGCCAAAGATAGCTGAGTACAACATTCAGCTGTCTCTATGGCTCCCACACATAATGAATGGAGCAATGGCATGCGTGTGTGACACACCACTCTATATAGGAGACTCTGGTTCCCCACTCTGTGTAATAAGGCCAGTAATCAGCCGGTGGAGAAACAAACATTTGTTCATTAGTTTATTGCTTCTTTTTGACATATTTGTAGTGTAAAAAAAAACTTTTTTTTTTTGTCTGCACATCTACCCATGTAATTGGGATGTGTGGCCAACAAATGATGAAAGCATAGGGCAGCATAAATTATCCAACGATCTTCATGCAGCCCTGGCCATATGGTTGTCACTCCCTGTAACAGGAAATCAACATTCTTGTACTGCCCTCATCAAGCTATCCAATAGTGCTCTATAACATAAATCCCTGTTATAACCTTTGTTGTCTAAATTGGCTGAAACTAATCTGTAATAAGAGAAAAATGCATATCAACACAGGTGTGGACAAATCAGTTAAAGGGGTACTCCAGTGGAAAAACAATTATTTTGAATCAACTGGTGCCAAAAAGTTAAACAGATTTGTAAATTACTTCTATTAAAAATTCTTAATCCTTCCAGTACTTATTAGTGCTGTATACTACAGAGGAAGTTCTTTTCTTTTGGATTTATTTTTTTTCATGACCACAGAACTCTCTGCTGACCCTTCTATCCCTTTTAGGAACTGTCCAGAGCAGCATATGTTTGCTATGGGGATTTTCTCCTGCTCAGGACAGTTCCTGATATGGACAAAGGTGTCAACAGAGAGCATTGTGGTTGTGACAGAAAAGAAATCCAAAATGAAAAGAAATTTCCTTTGTAGTATACAGCAGCTAAGGGAAGGATTAAGATTTTTTAATAGAAGTAATGTACAAATCTGTTTAACTTTCTGGCATCAGTTGATTAAAAAAAAAAAAGTTTTCCATCGGAGTACCCCTTTAAAATACTATGAAGATAAATATTTCTACTTTGCTGGTAGGTATGATATTATTAATGGGATGCAAAGGTATAATCTCGCACACTTAAAGAGATTATCTGATGGGAGGGGTTATTTTTTTGATCAATGCCTATTCAACAGTATCTAGTCCCCGATTGCAATCCTCTTTCTTTCAGAAATTATTGTGTTGGGCCCGGAGTGACATTGGGGCCCAGTGTGTCATGCTGACAATCAATGGCCAAGGCAGGACATTGTTGTGGCCAGAGATAGGCTGAGCGCCAGTATGATACATTGGGCTCAACATCACTCTGGGCCCAAGCATCACGCTTCAGCTCAAAAAGAGGATCGCAGGTTTATTTTTTATACACTGTAGACTGGGCATAGGTCTTACAAAAAAAACTCCCTTCGCATAACCCCTTTAAAGTAAATATTCTTTGAATCTTTCGACATTTCAATTTATTTCATAGACTATATGGATTTGCAGGGATAATATAAACAGTATGAACCTCTCTAATGGTTAAGTTCTCTCCTTTTTATTTAAAGGAAAACTGTCAGATTTCTCCCCCACACTAACCAGCAATACTGGCTTGTAGTGTGGGGGATGCTGATCAGTTTGGTCCTTACTGTGCCCGGATCCGCCGCGCCGTTCGGCTGTAATCTTCTATTTTCGGAATATGCAATTGAGGTGCTAACTGGCACTCTGACGTCAGTGCCGCTGGCCGCAGTGCCGTCCTGCCCATCAATATTCCTCCCCTCTCTCTTCATTACAGAGCGGGGAGAAGAGGGAGAGGCGGAGGGAGGGAAGGAATATTGATGAGCTGGGTAGCGCTGCGGCCGGCGGCACTGATGTCAGAATGCCCAGCCAGTGCCAGTTGGCACCTCATTTGCATATTCTTAAAATAGAAGATTACGGCTGAACGGCGTGGCAGATCTGGGCACGGTAAGGACCAATCTGATCAGTGTCCCCTGCACTACCAGCCAGTACTGCTGGTTAGTGCGGGGGGAGAAGACTGACAGTTTTCCTTTAAGTGAACACTGCCATTTCAACAAGCATATCATAAACCAATAAGTACTCTTACTCTTCTTATCAGCCACTTCTTCTCCCCACTGCCGCCTTCTGCAATGGTTACTCTGGTCAATACTACATTTATTGCCACTTTTATTAGGTTGTCTGTAGGGTATGCCCACTGAAAAAATTCTAGAATGCAAAAAAATGATCGATCTGCCTTAATATCATCCCTCTATGGCCTTGATACCCTGATGGAGCTCTCCCCTTCATTCTCACTTAAAGTGTTACTGTTAATAGAATATTTTTTTTTTTAAATAAGCATTTTCTTAATATACTTTATTTGATATTTTGTTTGCTACAATTTGCTTAATTTTGTTATCAGACCCTGGTCTCCTAGTCCGATCCGTCCAAACAACAGCAAATATGGATGGGGTTTACTGAGAGGGGGTGGAGTTATCTTACTGTCCTGCTCACTCCTGTGCCTCTTTCAACTCTGCAGTGGCAGCTGAACTGTGTGAGAGGGAGAATCAGAGAGCTGCAGCATTTACAGAGGAAAGTGATTTCCAGGCACACTGCACTCCAAAACAAGGAATTACATTAATGAATTGTTAAAATGCACACACATGTGTTTCCCTATGCGCACAAAAGTAACAGCTTCCTTGTGGACCTTATACTGTGGACATGGAACACTTCAGTGCAGGCCATGTAACAAAGGAGAGTGAGGGGGAGAAAAAGGAGCAAGTCGTCATGATCCTTAAGGTAATGAAAGCTAGACAGAGAGGAGACAAAAATAGAGCACAGAGCTTCCCATAGAGTAGTATGTCTATTCAAGGTGATGCAGATTAAGAAGCATAGATCAGTTTGTTCACCTTCTGTTGTGTTTTCCAAGACACAACAACTTTTCAAGCGTAAAGGATTGACCTCGGTTGTGGTGCTGCCTTCCGGTGATCGGTAACACGAGTACTCCGGATCGATGATAGGTAGAAGTCGAGGGTAATCAAAATTACCGGGTGCCAGGCTCGATCCACAGCAGTGAAGAAGTTTGCAAGCAGGCTTAGATAAAAAGTATCTTTATTCAGCCGATAACACATGTGTTTTGAGGTAGCAACCTCGAAACGCATCTGTGTTATCGGCTGAATAAAGATACCTTTTATCTATGCCTGCTTGCAAACTTCTTCACTGCTGTGGATTGCGCCTGGCACCCAATAATTTTTATTACCCTCGGCTTCTACATGATCCTAAAAGAACATCCCCAGCCATGTGAAAAACTGCAGGGAGCGTGAGCAGGCCTAAAAAGAAGAAAATAAGGTATCTCACATATAAAACATGCATATTTTTTGTGCAGAATAGTTTTAGGGCTAATCGCTTCACCAGTTTGAGCATTTTTAAGGATTTTACAACTAATGACAGTAACGCTTTAAACCAATAAGATGATCTGGAAAACTGTGTAAGTGGCTATGCAGAAAGTTAGTCTTTATAGTCATATTAGTGTCTGAATTTTGAAACTTTGCTAGTAAATTTTGTACTAGTTTCTGTTACTTAATGGTCTGCCATGTGGTTATCAAGATATTCTTAACAACTGAGATACAACTGCATTAGGCAAAAGCTTTAACATTATTAGAAATGTGATACTGTTGGTGTTTATATGTGTGAAAGACGGAAAGGGAAGCAGGATCTCTTCATTCGAGAGAGTTTTTGCAACTGTCAGGTCATGGTAACAGCATGATCTATACAGAGGGACTTTGACCATATAACCCCTGCCATGGCCAAAATTGCCATCTAGTCCTAGCCAGCCCCAACGCATGTTTTGCTCACACTTTGTCAAGAGGAAATGGTGTTATATGGATATTTGAGTTAGCTTCAATTTGTTTTGTCAATATTTCATTGAATTGTAGTTGCTTTATTCTAAACATCAGGAAACTACAACTTTGTTAGCTGACCTATGTTCAAAACTGACAGTTTATGCAAGAACAATTGTAATGCCTGATACCCATGATAATAACAGAGTATATGGGGTTGGGAATGTTGGCACTGGCAGATTCTAACGTTCAAATTTTGTGGGAACTGGCTTTGTTATATAGCACCAGTTAACCCCTCAGATGCTGTAGTCAGTAGCCACTGTGACATTTGACGGGTAAGACAAAGAGTTCAGTTCCATCTTCTATCAATTGTTCCCTCTTACCCCTCCTCCATTTGGGAACGTTAACATAAATGCCAGGACATTGCCCAGAACATCACACTATCTTTTTTAGCTTTCTTTCTTCTGTTTCTCAGATTAGTGTCATACAAATATCCATATGTTTGTTACTGCAACTGTCTGGTTCTAATATAGTTCAGCCCTGCTATAAGTCCTGAGAGAAACTGAATGCTGAAAGCCACTGCTGGAACCTAGGAAAAGCAACTGATCCAGACTAGTGTTGAGCGGCATAGGCCATATTCGAATTCGCGATATTTCGCGAATATATGGACGAATATTTGTCATATATTCGCTAAATTCGCATATTCGTAATATTCGCGTATGTGAAAATTTGCATATGTGAACATTTGCATATATAGAAATTAGCATATGCAAATTCGCAAATATGCGATATTCGCAAATAAAATTCGCATTGCGAATATTCACGAGTAACACTAATTGTTAGGATTACCTAGAAGTTACTAATACCTTAAACAGATTGTAAAATGTTCCCCAATCTTCACAATTTTTTTCAACATTAGAATTAGTGCCTGTTGGAATAAATGAACATATTTCCTACCTTCAGATACAAAGGAAGAAGACATAGCTTGTTTTGAATGTTCATTTACATATATATCTCAATTAATAATATTAAGTAGAAAACACTTTGGTAGCAGCCATGTATATGGGTGAAAATCCTTCCTTTTGTTCTCCTCCAAAGAATAAATTGTCATTTTTGAACATTAAACCTGCACTGCTGATCTAGGAATGAAGTGTAATTTATATAAAATGAGCCAGCTCTGCAGAACCATTCACTGTTAGCTTTGCTATTAATCATACTTTGATGGTTCACGAAAGTTTAAGCCTTAACTATGTATTGCCGCAGATAGCCCAAACTTGTGCAGACATTTCTTTTTCTATGAATAGGATTCTTTTTTTTTTTTCACAAAAAAATGTAACAGTTATATTGTCCTTTTATTATCCTTCTGTCTCCTTAGTATCAAATTATATAAAAACTTTTATTGTTATTATTATTACAACTACCAGTCATTATAATAGTGTCTGATCTGTGACAGGGTGCTATACAGTTAAGGCTTCATTCACATTGCCATTGTGCTGTGACTTATTCTGGATCCGTTCATCTCATTATTTTTTGGGGGCTCTGAACGGACCCAGAATGGCTCGGACCACAACTAACACCACTGGGTCCCAATGGATTCCATTGACTTAAATGAGGTCCATCAGAGATCCGGTATTTTTCTGGAGTTGAGCGGAGATAAAAAAAAATAGGACAATATATTTTTTTTGTGCTAAGTTCCCTTTACCGGAGCAGAACAGCAGTGTGAATGAGCATTAAGAGTTAATTCATACTGTAATTTGGCAGTTATCACACCCTTCACTCACAGAAAATAATAATAATTTATTTTTATAGCACCATAATATTCCACAGCACTGTACAGAACTTATCATGTTGGTCCATGTCTGCAGTGGAGCTCACACTCTAAATCCTAAATTATCCGCTCACTATAAAACATGAAACCGGTCCACATAAACAATGGGGGTATTTATTCATGGATGGTATTATGCCTGTGTTTTAAAGGAGTGCAGGGCCTTACGACCAAGCTGGTTACTCAGAGGTCAATGGTGTAAATGATAGCAGAAAATTACACTAGATCACGGATAGCATAGATTTCTATGTGCCGCACGCAGATAGCTGCTAATATGGTAGATCCGTGTTGTTCAAAGGCTTCTTTCATCTCTATATACATGACTACCTGCATATGAGTTCTTGTCAGAGGTGTAGAGAGGCCATAAGTGACTGTAGAGACTATGTTAGGCATTACTGTGACTGGCATACAGTAATATTTTATAAACAGTGCTATGTGGTTTGTGCCGTTTTATTCCCTGTGGCAACCACAGTGTTATATGGATGTTATTATTAAGCCGGTCTACACAACATCATGGGGAAGAAAATGGTTCTGGAGGCCCTTGAATAGCAGCCAGCCATTATTGTGGCTCCCACAAGGCCACCTTATCGTATATAATACAATAATGGCCATGTAAATAGGTTGAAAACAAATATTCTAGCTCTATTAGCCTTTGTATTCATTTAGATATGAGCTATTTCTAAAGCTGCACACAACACATTGAGAGGAAGCTAAGAATTTTTATTTACCATAAATGGAAACTGAAACGTTGATTGTACACGTTAAATTTAAGTAAATAAAATAAATATTCTTATTTGCTTAATTCTCTCTGTTTAGACATTTTTTTGTCCTAATCTATGGTGAATGCAAACAGCAACCCATAGATGGCAACTGAGAGCAAGTGGGATAAGGAATTTGCATAGTTTTCTCAGGGATCATTGCCAAACACCATCCTACGTTTAGCTGCTTCTTCTCAAGGAGAAGCAGTATTCCAGTGAAATCTCAGCTTAGTAAAATTGTTTTGAATATAACTCACCTTTAGAAAATCTGCTGACCTGGGGCCTTCGACTATATTCATATTACAATTATTACACATTATTAGCAAATTTGTAAATGAAGCAGCACACTTTGCTTCTTTGTTGCTAAGACGTATATGTAAAGCCACTCTTCCTACAGCGTATAAATTCTAATGTCCTTCAAGTGCAGAAGAGTCCCCTGTGTAAAAGCATTGAGCAGGAACAAATTATATTTATGTACTGTTCATCACACCATGAGGCATCCTTGAGTGCTTTAAAATGAGAGAACAACACAGTTTAAACATTTCCATAATGATATACTTTAAAGGATATGCTTTGTGTCTCAGGAAGCATTTGATTGATATATTCCCTTTTGTGGAGACAATGTTTATAACTGATAAGGATTACACTGTGCTTCTCTCTGCAGTAGGTCTCTGTGTTGTGTGTCTGTCATACTGTCATTTCAAATCAAAAGGGGGATACACAGAGCCATTCCATCATGGAGCACTAATTCATTTCTGAACTTCTGTTTCATGCCTTTCCGATGCTGCATTAAGTCAATTCACACAAATTGTGACTTTGCAATGCCGCTATAGGCACTTAATGATCAGAGTCAGGTTTTTGATTTTTTATTTCATTTTTTCCAGAGAGAGGGAAATTAGCATTACTTAGCGTAGCTTCCTCCAATCCACTCCTCGGGTAGATGCACACATTTGAGTAACAATGCAGTGGAAATGTTATTAGGCTTTGTAAAGTCGACTTTAGTGGGATAAATTAATAAATCCATGAAGCTTTTTTGAGCAGGGACGGCCTCACCTGCAGCATGTGAGAAGCTGTGGTTATGAATGTAAATGGTTTGTTATGGAATCCATGTGCTTTGCTGCATTGCTGAAGGCTGGAGGTTCAATAACATCAATGAATAATCACATATCACAGCATTAGCGTGATAATATAATGCAAGATGTCAATTCAACTTCCAATCAGGAAGCTATTCCCCTCAAAGAAAAATGATCTGGAGCTATAAAACATATGTTATGTCTAGACTTAATATTCTAGCCCATCATTCCTTGGTCTGCCACATGTGATAGGCGCTGAGTGTCAATCAAAAATGGCATTTGTTGTGACCCAGCTTTCTACAGATCTTGACTGGCGTTTAAAACTGCAGGGTTATTGTCTGGCTGAGCAGCCTGTGTGTCAATACATTTCTGGCATTCTATTGTATTAGGCAGATTCAGAAAGACAGAGCTGTAGGGTTCCAGTAGATTTAGTAAAGACCTGTTTACCCTAACTTAATATTATCACACTTCTTTGGTTTCTGAGCTCTTGCAGAAGTTAGATATTAGCGATATAAGCGCACTATGTGAATGCTATAGTTAATAGCTCATTATGTGAGTCAATGGTAGAGAATCAATAAAGATGTCAAAAACTGATGTATCTTAATGCTACATCACTTAGGCCAGACCATTCACTTAACTGCATTACAAGACTGGCGTAGCACTGTTCTATGGCGTAAGACATGGAGATACTTCTTTTTTATTTTAGATAACCTTTTAAAAGGGTTTTAGGGGATTGTCTTGTTGTTGGCCTAGATTTAGGATAGGCCATCAATATCTGAGCTGCAGTAACCCAATATGGCCTCCACACAATATATGGAGCTCTCTGCTTCCAGCTCTGTTCACTGTGTATATGGGGTGCCAGATGGTTGGATATTGATGATCTTGTCCTGATAAGGTTGTCAGCTTTGTGAGATAAAATATGATGAAATAAATAGCGTAAAGAAACACTCCACTTGAGAAACTGCTCATTGTAATGTAGTATGAAGAATAATTTCCACCCATTCTGTAAACTGAGTGCAATATTAAAAATTTTACTGGTTAGAGATAGGAGAGGACATCTGCAAGGCTTTTGAATCAGGGTGACATATTCCAGAGAATAAATGGAGAAGAGACATTTTAAGTATTCACTCATGGACTGTATCTCCCTGGCCTGCATAAAAGCACAAGGCCATAAGTGCAGCTTTTTAGAAGCTTTCATGTCCCTGCATTTCAGAAAATCGGTTGTGGGTTCATGGTTTATTGTCTGCACGCAATGGTAGTGGTTGCATCTCTTCTCTCTATCGTTTCTGTGGACATGTCTCAATCATTTTGAGTACTTTCCATGAGATGCTTCATAGCTACAAAACATTAAAAGAGAATCTATCATAAAAACATTGTTATTCTGTGGTGTACCGTTACATGGACTGGTATCATACAGGCAAGTGTAAGATGCTTATTAAAAATGAATTCATTGTGACAGTATTGCAACCACATAGCTGCGCTATATGCATTTTTTATATGTTCTGGCATTAAGAACAGGAGTACTTTCAAAAGTATAGAATTTTGTGCAGTTGTAGCAAATGACATTCATAATGCAGGAAATACAGTATTATCTTAGGGAATTGTCATATTCAAATGTTATAAATGGGTTTCTACTGGCACAATTGTAGCCATAACTTATCTACAGTAGACGCTGTTGTTTTCAAGTTCATCTGTAGTTACAACTTGCACTTTCTAATACATACAGTGTAAACTTAGCCAGATCTAGACCTTTAGGTTACATTGTTCAGTTAGCTTAAAGGGGTTATCCAGGAATTGAAAAACACAGGTAATTTCTTTACAAAACCGCTCCCTGTCTGTCTCCAGGTTGTGTGTGGTATTACAACTTGGCTCCATTTACTTTAATGGAACTAAGCTTCAGAACCACACCCAGCCTGGAGACAGACAGGGAGCGGTTTTGGAAATATATGACCTGTGTTTTTCTATTCCTGGATAACCTCTTTAACACTTAATTTATGTGAAGTCAGTGTAGTAGTTTATCTTTAGTTAGATATTGCACCCCGAGCAGGGGTTAATGTGGCCGTTCACAATCCACCTGTTAGCTGCTGGTCAGTTGCCATGTCATTACATTAATACTTAGTTTTGGTGAAGACTGAGGTTCATCAGAGCTTCATAACAGAGATCCTCAGAAAAGGCAAACATTGCAATTCATGCCATAGACACGTCTGATATTACTCCTGCATTTCGCACCATGAAGAAAATTTGCAATTTTCATGTAAGGTTGTGTTCACATATGTCTGGCAATCCATAGCCACCTTGGATGAGAAAACTATATGCATGAAGCAGGATGTATAGGCTGAAATAAGGCATGTTGGCAGATATATATGCAAGCAAGATGAAAAACAATGCATGCTTTTTTTTTTTTTTTTCTTTTTTTTTTTTAATCCGGCGCAATCTCTTTGGAGAGTGACTACATGGGTTACTAATAAACAATGCATTTTGACACTTAGTGCATGTCCATAAACAACATTTTACCTGTTACCCATGATCAAGGACACAAGAATTTTTTTAACCCTAATAGGGATATCATGAGGGTGGCACAGCGTAATGAAAAAGCAATGGTAACAGATATGGGAGCACAGGGAAGGACGGAATCAACCACTATCCTCAGATATTTTTAGCTACATTCTTATTGAATATTACTACTGTCATACATCACATTGTCCTTTTCCACCTGCATTACCCTTCTCCTTGGTTTTCCAAAGGCACGCCTGTCTAAGCAGCTGTAGTAAATATGTAATGGCAATCAATACAAGGTATCTCAGCCCTGTAATGTCCCTGACACAGATCACTGAAACACTGTTAAGGCGTAGTTAATCTTTCTGTGTATACACCACCTTATCCGTGAGACTTTAAGTCTTGTATCTCAAAGCTTCACCAGTATGCTCAGTGCGCTGTGCCATTACCAGTCTGATGATGAAATGGTTGCCAAGTGTATGCTTTTGAAGTGCCCTTTGTTTCTTTACATGAGAGGCTTGCACAGAACCTAATACAATTACAAAGTATGCATTGCACAATTAATTCATGCCTTGGATGCTAGTTTTTGATCCTTCTTAAGTGACTTTTCAAGGTTATGGAGTGCTGACATGCTGATTTGAAATGCTAAAGTCCAGACTTATGAAGGACAATTTAACATAGTATCTGTATTATCAACTCTCAAAGAACCTGTTTTTCAAAAGACAGGGTGATGCAAACTTATACCGACATACGTAGCTAGGAAGTTTTGTAGCATATAAAACAAGATCCCAAGCAGGCCGCATCCTGGAAGTCAATGATGTACAGAAACAAGAATTGATGTTTAGTGATATTAAATGATGCATTAGAAGTGTTTTACACTAAAGTTTTCAAATGTTTATGTCTGGTTATATCTATTATCTACTATTGCAAGAGGGGGAAGTGCCCTTGGTACAAGGTGTCAGTGCCCACCTGCTTTGTCCAAGGTATTAAGATACAGCACAAGAAAACTGAAGCTTTGCCCAGGTAAAAAAAGAAAGTCTAGTTATATCGTGACTCTGTTTAGCCAAGCTGGAGATCAACATTAATATTCCAAGACTGATGCACGATGTGAGGTTTAAAAATCATTTTAACCAAAAATAACAGCAGTGCATGAAGCAGCCTCTAGTGATTGCTTATTTATTCATATTGCCATCACAAAAAGCAGAAGTGCTTACCTGTTCAACACTAAAAAGAAATTTTGTTCTCAAAATAAAAAATCAAACATAGGTTTCCTGTTAAATTGGAAATCACATGGTCGCTTCTTATGAATTGGAAGACAAATATGTCTGTGGAATAATCAAATTTTTATTGCGAGTGAAAGATTTCCGCAAAATAGATTTCCGCAAATAGAGGCCTGTATGGCAGCATCTGGGCCCTGCATTTCTTACAAAGATGTAGTAGAGCTAAGTCTTCTCTTGTCATATCAGCTAGAGATGAGCACTTTTTTTTAAATATCAATTTGGCCGATTCCCCCTAAAAAATAGGTTTCAGTCCGAATTTATTTGCGGCAAATCGCTATTATAAAAGGCTATTTCTAGCCTACAGAGAGCCTCAATAGGGGAATGGAACACTTTGCCTTGCTGTAACACATATAGGGTATGTGATAGGTTAGTGAAATAATACTGACATTCAGTATGCCATGCAAATCAGAGGCGTTGCTATTAGAATCATTGTCGCAGAGCGGCACAATGACAGAGCCTAGAGGTGGCATCAGTATGAGGAGACCATATAATGGCTGAAGGACACAGCATGGAGGTGGCGGCAGCAGGAGGAGACCATATAGTGGCTGAATGACACAGAGTGTAGGTGGTGGCAACATGAGGAGACCATATAGTGGCTGAATGACACAGCCTGGAGGTGGCGGAAGCATGTGGAGACCATATAGTGGCAGAATAACACAGCCTGGAATTAGCAGAAGTGTGAGGAGACAATATCGTGGCTTAATGACACAGCCTGGAGTTGGCGGTAGCATGAGGAGAACATATAGTGGCTGAATGACACAGCCTGGAGTTTGCGGCAGCATGAGGACAACATATAGTGACTGAATGACACAGCCTGAAGGTGGTGAAAGCATGAGGAGACGACATAGTGGCTGAATGACACAGCCTGCAGTTGGCGGCAGCATATAGTGGCTGAATGACACAGCGTGGAGTTTGCCGTAGCATGAGGAGAACATATAGTGGCTTAATGACACAGCCTGGAGGTGGCGGCAGCATGAGGAGACCATATAGTGGCTGAATGACACAGTCTGGAGTTGGCGGCAGCATATAGTGGCTGAATGACACAGCCTGGAGTTTGCGGCAGCATGAGGAGAATATAAAGTGGCTGAATGACACAGCCTGGAGGTGGCGGAAACATGAGGAGACCATATAGTGCCTTAATGACACAGCGTGGAGGTGGCGGTAGCATAGGAGACCATAAAGTGGCGGAATGATACAGTGTGGAGGTGGCGGCAGCTTGAGGAGAACATATAGTGGCTGAATGACACAGCTTGGAGTTGACAGAAGCATGAGGAGACCATATAGTGGCTGAATGACACAGCCTGGAGGTGTCAGCAGCATGAGGAGAACATATGGTGGCAGTATGAGACAGCTTGGAACTGGCATCAGCATGAGGATAAGATATGGTGGCAGAATGAGACAGCCTGGAGCTGGCATCAGCATGAGGAGAATATATGGTGGCAGAATGAGACAGCCTGGAGCTGGCATCAGCATGAGGAGAACATATGGTGGCAGAATGAGACAGCCTGGAGGTGGCATCAGCATGAGGAGAACATATGGTGGCAGAATGAGACAGCCTGGAGGTGGCATCAGCACAAGGAGAACATATGGTGGCAGAATGAGACAGTCTGGAAATGTTAGCAGCAGCATCAGGAGTCATGAAAGTCACCCGGTGACAGAGGTGGGTGAAAAAAGAGAACTTGGCATCAGATGTGTGGCATCAGGCGCGTGGCAGGATCAGAATAGTAGCTGAGGCAGGTAGGCAGAAGAAAGCGGTCTCTTCTGTAAAAGTGTTAGTGTGCACAAGTAAGTATTGAGGATATGCATTACGTAAAACTTAACTTTTAAGAATATGCTTACGATAAAATATATGGACCCAAATTTTTTTTTAAATCGAACAAAAGCAAAGGTGTGCGAAAAACACCATGTGCCACCTACACCACCAAGTATTGATGTAATGCAAAGACCTCTTAAAGGTGGAAAGGAACAATGTACGGTCCCTTGTAACAGGTGGGGGTAAACACTTCCCCTGTAAAGCCCTACTCTCGCATTATTAATTCCCTTCTTGGCAAGTGTTACTCGCCCTAATAAGGACGGCCCCACAGAGTAACCTCTCCCTATTTCCACCTATAAACACTGCCATTTCCCAGGGTATTTATGTGGAAATAGGGATTGGTTCCTGTGTGGGGCTACCCTTTTAAAACGAGTAACATTTTCCTTGAAAATGTGGAAGGGAATAACGTATTGTTCATTGTAGCAGGTGGGGTAAAAACTTCCCCTGTAAGTCCCTTCTCTTGCCCTATTAATTCCCTTCTTGGCAATTGTTACTCACCCTAAAAAGAGTGGCCCCACACAGGAAACTCTCTCCATTTCCAACTAAAAACCCTGGGAAATGGCAGTGTTTGTAGATGGAAATAGGGAAAGGTTCCTGTGTTGGGCTGCCCTTTTTAGGGCGAGTAACACTTGCCAAGAAGGGAATTAATGCGAGAGTAGGTCCTTACAGGGGAAGTTTTTACCCCCACCGGTTACAATGGACCATACCAATGTTTCCTTCCACCTTTTAGAGGTCTTTGCATCACATCAATACTTGGTGGTGTAGGTGGTATATGGTGTTTTATGCAAACCTTTCCTTTGGTTTGAATAAAAATTGGCAAAATAATAAGAAAGATTGTTTTAGCTAATGCATATGCTCAATACTTACTTGTGGTCTGATGCCGATGAGTGTCTGTAACTGTGGAGCAGCACCTTAAATATGTTTTGCACTATCCATATTTGTGAAGTGTTGGTGTGGCACCATGGTCAATCTACTCTGATGCATCAGACATTAATGGGTGGAAATCCTGGCTTATCCATGCCTGATTCATCTTCACAAAGGTCAGTCTCTCCACATTTTTGTGGACAGATGAGTTCTCCTCGGGGATACTATGGCCCCCGCCGCACTAAACACCCGCTCTGATGGCACAATACTGGCCGGGCAGAACAGCTTTTCTAGGGCAAACTCTGCTAGTTGCCGCCACAAATCAAGTTTGGCTGCCCAGAAGTCCAGCGGATCTTCAAGGTGTGTTGGCATGGTCATGTCAAGGTATACCACACCTGCTGGTTCAGGTCCTGCTCCAGGTCTACCTGCTGCTGATGAGTTGCTTCACTATGTGGGGGAACAAAGCTACTCAACAGCGACTGTAGACTCAAGCTGCTACAGATGGAGCTGGTACTACTCCTGCCACCCCACCCCTCCCCAGCAGCCATCGTTGTGGAAGGTGAGCGCAGGGGGCCCCTCAAGTCAGACCTGCGAGAGGATGGATGATGGCGCAGATAGGCATCGGCCAACTGGCTACGTGAGATGTCTCTGTAGTAGGTCAGTTTGTCCCTCTCAGTGGGTGTAAAAAAGGCCCCCATTTTGTGCCAGTAGCGAGGGTCCAGAGATCCTGGTGGAGATCCAGAAGTCATCCCACTGCGGAATGTGACAATTCGGCGGTCACTACGCAAGCAAGTGAGCATGCATCATGCCATTTGTGCAAGTGACTCGGAGGGACTCCCTCCATCTCCACTGCATACTGCCACTGTGTGTCTGGGTCCTCTGTCTCACCTTCCTCATAACACTCTAGCTCCTCTAGCTCCTCCTCTCCTGTCAGATGACTAGAAAAACCACCCATATTGTGAAACCTAAACCATTCTCCTTTCTGCCCCTCCCCCTCCTCCTCCAGTTCAGTCCCCACAGGGCTCATGTGGCCATGAGATTTGAGCGCCATGTCTCCAATGCCCTGACCAGCCATTGTTTCCAACGCGTGTTGTATTAGATGAAGCAGTGGAATGACGTTGTTCATCCCATAATCCTGGCGGCTAACTAATAATGTGGCTTCCTCATGAGCAAACGGCACGTGTCACGTATGAGCTGCCACTGTTTGACATTGAATTTACACAAGGGAGTCCCCCTATCTGCTTGGATCATCAAGAAATAGGTGATGGCTTTTCTTTTTTCGTATAGTTGGTCCAACGTATGGAGGCTGGAATTCCAACGTGTGGAAACGTCGCCAATCAGACTATGTTGGGGGATGCCGTTCTGACGCTGCAGCTCAAGGAGGGTGTTCTTTGCAGTGTACGAGTGGCTGAAGTGCATGCAAAGTTTCCTTCCCATTGTTAGGATGTGTTGCAGATGGGGGAACACTTCAAGAACTGCTTGACAACCAGATTGAACATGTGTGCCTTGCAGGGCGCATGTCTCAGGCTTCCTTGTCACTGCACAGACAAGATGTTCTTCCCGTTGTCGGTCATCATGGTTTCCCAGTTCCAATTTTCGTTGAGTAAGCCATGATTCAATTTCTTGATGAATGACTTTTAGCAGTTCCTCCCCTGTGTGACTCTGTTCGCCGAGGCAAACCATGTGAAGAACAGCGTGACACCACCGTGCCTTGCACACATTGTATGCTGGAGGGGCACTGAGACTAGTCCTTGCAGTGGAGGCTGAGGACACGGTGGAGGAGGAGGAGGTGGAATTGCACACTGTCACAAGACCAACAGCCTGAGAGTGTGGAGACGGAAGCTGTATGACCTGCCCAAGTTGGTGTTGTGGGTGTGCAGGAACCACATTCACCCAGTGGGCCATAAAGGACATGTATTGTCCCTGACCCTAGTTACAGCTCCACACGTCGGCACTGCCATGCAATTTGGTACACACCGACAGGCTCAAGGACTGGCCCACCTTCTGTTACACAAAATTGCTTGCCACTCCTGCTGCCACTCACCTCTAGTCTTGCCTGATTAATTTAGGCCTCTGCCACTCCTCTGTGCATGTCCTGGCACTTCTCTGCCTGACATACGTGCGTATATGAGCGGAGTACAATACGCTCCACTATACATAAAACAGTATTTGTCTACAACACCAGCAGGTGTGTACTTTTGCCTGGCCTTTCACAGTATCTTGGCCCTTAAGACTTTAACAGGATCAAAATGGTACACCACTTAGATGTACCTATGTGGTATGCACTTATGAGGGGAGGACAATGCGCTCCAGTACACTTAAAACAGTATTTGTCTACAACACCAGCAGTACACACCAGTTCTGAATCACACAATCATTGTGTACTACACCAAAAATTGCAATTTCTCTCTCAATCTCACCCCTTCCCTATCAGTGCTTCTAGGCTGGATTTTAGCTTGAGGTGAATCGCTGCTGTAATAAAGCTTTTCTGTGCAACACACTGCTCTCTCTCCCTCTCTGCAGTAGAATGCTTATGTAACTGTGAGGTGAGTCGCTGCTGTAAATGCTTTTCTGTGCAACAAACCCGGCTCTCTGTCCCTCTCTCTCTGCAACAGAATGCTGATGTGACTGGGAAGTGAATCACTGCTGTAAAAATGCTTTTCTGTGCAACACACACTGCTGTCTGTCCCTCTCTCTCTGCAATAAAAGGCTGAAATGACTGGCTGCAAGATGGCTGCCTATTATATAGGGCTGTGACATCACATGGGTGGCTGGCTGCTCATAGGCTGCTTGCTGCATGTGATTCAGGGTCATCCTGCCTATCCTTGTTCCCGCCTTACCAGGATTCCTTGCCCCATGTCCACTAAATGGAGTTTAACTAAGCAATTTGTGCGATTGAATCAAGGCGATATTCACATTCATTGCGAATACAGTTTTTCATGAAATTCGTAACGAATTCGGATTTGTCAGATTCTATTCACTCATCCCTAATACTAGCATAGGAAATCTGGGCAGCATATTAACCTAGGGCATTGCTGAGTTATCACAGAGCAGAAAGCACAACTAAACTTAATTTATACCTTTGGAGCTACTTCAACTAATGCCATGGTTCTACTGGGTCCGAATGGGTCCTACTGCATGGTCAGAGTGGCAGTATTTAGGACAAAGTAACAAATATTCAGTTATTAACTACAGAATTTACACATCCACTTCTGATGCCTTTTTTAAGTTATCTATAGGGATAATGTGACTAATAGTGCAAACTACCTAAGGGGTCCTGGCTAATATTGAAAACTGGAAAAAAGAATAAAGATGTGTGCAGCTCACAACCAAGTCTCCGAGGCTTAATGCTGCTAAAAGATCGTTCCCCACCGATCAAAAATTTTATAAATAATAAATACAAGTTAACCGCATCTCTAGGATACTGCCCTGCTGGGCACACAATGAAAATGGGTGGAAAAAGTTCGTTTGAAAAAAAAAATGGAATATTTATTAAAATATAAAGTTACCTAAAATAAGAAGAAAATATAACATAAGATTAGAGAGAATATATTAAATAACAATTCTTATGCCATTGGGCCCTAATGGCAAAAAATATAAGATGGTAGGTATAGTACTGCCGATGATAGAAAAGTCTGCAATTATATAATCTCTTTTTAAATCTCTTCAGAAGTTAAAACAAGCTGCCCATAGTCTTTGTGTGCATGAATGGTTTGCTCACCGTATCCAGAGCCGCTAGTCCCGTACTGCGACGGGCCGATGCTGACAGATCCCGCGGCCGCTGTCACTGGCGGTGGAGATCCTCAAGAGCCTGTGGAGCTCCGGCATGAGACACCTCTGTACGGGGTCTGCGCTGGCAGTGTGCCTGTGTTAGCATGTCAGACCCTCGCTGTAGATCTTGTAGCAGGATACTCGAGGTGAGCGCGGACAAGCTGGAAATGCACCCGGTGAGGAGGACCGAGCAGGGCAGTAGCCAAGAGGTGCAGTTAACTTGTATTTAATATTGAAAACTACCTAGAGGGCAGTAATTGGGAAAACTACATTAGAGACATTTCTAATAAAGGAAATTATGTACTGGGTGGACATGTATAATGTCTCCCTACTAGGGGAATCTGGATAATGGCATAAAACATTTTTTAGATCTAAGCTGAGTTATGAAGGAAACTAACTATAGGGGAAATATGGGGTAGATATGTCAATATATAGAGGGGAAAACTATCTTACTATCCAGTGAGGTAATCTATCTAGCAAATTGTGGATTTACCTACTTGGTTCCCCTACCAAGTAAGAGTTTTACACCTACCACCGTTAAAAGGATTATTCCATCACATACTGTACATTTAAGGCATCTGGACCCTCCACTGATGAAAAAAACAAAGGGGATTCCTCATTTTGTAAATATGTGACATATACATGTTTTAATTGGAAAATCCCTCAAAAGCACTTGGTCTTTTCTAGGTCATGACCAATTTAATCAGAACGTGGCACTTGTAGTAGTCTGAGTGCCGACATCAAATGTAATCTCTCTCTTTAGGACAGCAAAGTCATAATAGTACATCGTGTTCAGAGCTGGCATTATTGAAATGGCTGATCCTTTGACCATCAGGCTAACAAGGGCTTTTGGCTGTCCACCCTGTTGCATGTTATTTTATGTGACAGGCCTATGTGAAATACTGTTTCCTGTGAAGTAAATTGTTACATTATGCAACAGTTCATCTAGAAATACAAGGAAAAAGTGATACAGAAGCATCCTGATAGTTGTGTCTAGAGTAGCACTTAGCAGTTAGGTTTTATTGATTATGCATTATAATAAGCAATCTGTTTGGGTTAATATCTCACACTAAAATTGCCTCTTTTTTCCCTTGGAGCAATTTGCATTAAGTTCTATCAAAAGCGACTTTTTGACCTCGTATAATAACTGTCATTATTCAAGTACTTTGCCTTCGCAAGTTTTGTTATTTTTTGTGCCATTACTTCTCCTTATTGCAAACTCTGGCAGTGTTTTTATTAGTATCAATCCAATGCAATCTAGGATTACACTTATAATTTTATAATAGGAATGTATAGCCCATTTATGGATGTTGTGACAAATGTTGGTGCTTAAAAAAGATAATTAATGATGCATGAAACAGACTTTGTTTATGAAATACAGTACTGCAGCCTAAAGTGACAGTTATATAGATGACTATATAGAGAGTTACAAACCTCCAGTCTGAATAAACATCCATGTACAAATAAAATAGAGCTTATAAACTCTAAAGAAAACTCTAGGTTTCACACTTAGGCATACAAAATGCCAAACATATACTATATGGCCAAAGGTATGTTGTGTCTAACACCAACTGTATATGCATTTGTTGGATTACCTGTTCTGTTGGTTGTTAATTGGTATTAATATTATGCTGAGCCCCATTTTGCAGCTTAAAAGTGTCCACTCTACGGCTAGAGTTTCTTCATAGGTAACTTGTCAAACTACAGGGGGGTGGGGGTGAGGGTGGTGGGCTGGACTGGGCAATTACCATGAGGACATTTGCAAATAAAATAAGAAATTTGCATATTTTTTACGCAAGCAATCACCATTACCAAAAATGATGCTGTCACCAAATGTGAAGAGCCTGCAGTGGAGGTGTTGTGGCTGTACGCAAAGGGAGTGTTTCTGTCTCCATTTGCCAAATTTTTCACAGTTTTCTAGATTTTAGGGAGAGTGCATAGGCTGGCGAATGTCTAAACTATCTTTGTATGTGATAGCAATAATATTTACCTTTGTTTGAATTAAGGAATCTAGTGAAAGTTGAAAAAACAGCCCCATAACATTTTCTCTTCCACTAAATTTTTTGTTAACAATATGCAATCTAGTAGGTGTCTTTCTTTGGGCATTTGCTATCCAGATTAAAGTAAATGGAGCCATGCTACAGCCCACTGAACAACTGATGGCCATTTACTCCTGAGCAGGGAAAACCTTTATTGGCTGCTGTACTAAAGTAGCTGTATTGCTCCTTCATTCTCAGGTCAAGCCACCACCAATCACAAATAGCAGCACTTTATAAGATGAGAGAAACCCTTAAAGATTAGGTATAGCTTTTATATGTACAGCTTTATTGTAACAGGCAACAGGTATGGAAACACTGTGCTACCGAACTGGTTTCGTTTTGGGCCATGGGTCATCACCTTGTATCCAGCTCCTAGCAAGTATCATGTTGCTGCACAAGCAAGGTCCCAATGTAGGTAGCAGTGCAAGGCACTAATGGATCGGGTAGATGAGCACAGCCAGGGTCCGAATCATACAAAGGAAATTCAGAATAGTATCCAAGTATAAGACAAAGAAATAGTCAAATACAGGCAAGTGGTTGTGGCAGGTGTCACATGTAACAGAAACATAGAAACATAGAATGTGTCGGCAGATAAGAACCATTTGGCCCATCTAGCCTGCCCAATAATCTGAATACTATGAATATTCCCTGGCCCTATCTTATATGAAGGATAGCCTTATGCTTATCTCATGCATGTTTAAACTCCTTCACTTTATATGCAGCGACCACTTCTGCAGGAAGGCTATTCCATGCATCCACTACTCTCTCAGTAAAGTAATACTTCCTGATATTACTTTTAAACCTTTGCCCCTCTAATTTAAAACTATGTCCTCTTGTGGTAGTTTTTCTTCTTTTAAATATGCTCTCCTCCTTCACCGTGTTGATTCCCTTTATGTATTTAAAAGTCTCTATCATATCCCCTCTGTCTCTTCTTTCTTCCAAGCTATACATGTTAAGGTCCTTTAATCTTTCCTAGTAAGTTTTATCCTGCAATCCATGTACTAGTTTAGTAGCTCTTCTTTGAACTCTCTCTAGAGTATCTATATCCTTCTGGAGATACTGCCTCCAGTACTGCGCACAATACTCCAAATGAGTACTCACCAGTGTTCTGTACAGCGGCATGAGCACTTCTCTCTTTCTACTGCTTATACCTCTGCCTATACATCCAAGCATTCTGCTAGCATTTCCTGCTGCTCTATTACATTGTCTTCCTACCTTTAAGTCTTCTGAAAGAATTACTCCTAAATCCCTCTCCTCAGATACTGAGGTCAGGGCTGTGTCAAATAATCTATATTCTGCCTGAGTGTTTTTACGCCCCAGGTGCATTATCTTGCACTTATCGACTTTAAATTTCAGTTGCCAGAGTTCTGACCATTCTTCTAGTTTGCCTAAATCCTTTTTCATTTGGCGTATCCCTCCAGGAACATCGACCCTTTTACATATCTTTGTGTCATCAGCAAAAAGACACATCTTACCATCGAGACCTTCTGTAATATCACTAATGAAGATATTAAACAATATTGGTCCCAGTACAGATCCCTGAGGTATCCCACTGATGACAAGACCGTGCTCTGAATATTCTCCATTGACTACAACCCTCTGTTGTCTGTTACTCAGCCACTGCCTAATCCACTCAACAATATTGGAGTCCAAGCTCAATGACTGTAGTTTATTGATAAGTCTTCTATGTGGGACAGTGTTAAAAGCCTTACTAAAATCTAGATATGCGATGTCTACTGCCCCTCCGCCATCTATTATTTTAGTCACCCAGTCAAAAAAATCAATAAGATTTGTTTGACATGATCTCCCTGAAGTAAACCCATGTTGTTTTTCATCTTGCAATCCATGGGATTTTAGATGTTCCACAATCCTATCCTTTAGTAGGGTTTCCATTAATTTCCCAACTATTGATGTCAGACTTACTGGCCTATAGTTACTTGATTCCTCCCTACTACCTTTCTTGTGAATGGGCACAACATTTGCTAATTTCCAATCTTCCGGGACGGCTCCTGTTACCCTTGATTGGTTAAATAAATCTGTTAACGGTTTTGCTAGCTCACACTAAGCTCTTTTAATGATTTTTGGTATATCCCATCAGGCCCCTGTGATTTATTTGTCTTCACTTTAGAAAGCAAACGTAGAACCTCTGCCTCTGTAAAGACATATGCATCAAGCGATTCCTTAGTTTTCCTCTCTAATGGAGGTCTTTTTCCTTCTTTTTCTTCTGTAAAAACTGAACAGAAGTATTCATTAAGGCAGTCGGCTAGCCCCTTATTCTCTTCTACATACCTTACTTCCTTTGTTTTTAATTTAGTTATTCCTTGTTTTAATTTCCTTTTTTCATTTATATATCTGAAGAATGCCTTATCCTCTTTTTTCGCAGACTGAGCTAGTTTTTCTTCTGCCTGTGCTTTAGAAGTTCTTATAACTTGCTTGGCCTCTTTCTGCCTAGTCTTGTAGATTTCCCTCTCTTCATTGCTCTGGGTTGTTTTATAATTACTAAATGTAAATGCTAGTTTTTTGTTTTTTATGATTTTGGCCACTTCTGCTGAGTACCACAGTGGTCTCTTCCTTTTTCTGCTTTTGCTGACAAGTCTAGTGCAATTTTCTGTTGCCTTCAATAAAGCGTCTTTTAAGTAGTCCCATTTCTCCTGAACTCCATGTAATTTGTTCCAGTCTGATAGGGACTCATTTATGACTAATCTCATTTTTGAAAAGTCTCTTTTTCTAAAATCTAAAACTTTTGTTTTTGTGTGGTGTGACTCCTTCACTGTTCTCATATTAAACCATGCTGATTGGTGATCACTAGAACCCAAGCTTTCACCAACAATAACCCCATTTGTGAACACCAAATCCAGTTCCTGTTAAGGTCAGCAATCTGGTTCAGCAACAGGAGAGTCAGTGATACAGTAGGAGTCAGGCAGAAACCATGAAACAGGCACACGATTAGAATAAAAAATAAGAGAAGGAGTGTGTGGCCAACACATATAGTCCAAAACTGGAAAAGAGAGGTGATGGTGTCTCAATGGAGCCTGGAGATGGAGACAGTGCTCCAGTGAGGCATAGAGCACCCACAGGGAATACCTGCCATTGTTATACATTCCAATAGTTGGTGGTTAAGGGTGTAGTTACATTTCTATTGTGGAGAAAGATGTCAAAGGTTCCTAAATTTATTAGGAGACACACTGAATTTCTGTATCTCTGCACTATGAGACAGTGCCCCTATATGATGATATATGGCAGACATATTATGCCCTTTAAACAGTCTATGTATTATGGTGTGAGATGGAAAATAGCAATAATAGGAAAATAGAATAACACATACATCCATTGGATGCACATTGATATGACATATTTGTATTTTGTATGAAGCTGTAACAGGGTAATATTTAAAAAGTAGCCCCTTTTCTGTATCTTCAATTGTTTTTGGCCTCAACAAGTAGCAGTGAACTTTCTGTTTCCCTTCCTAAAATAACAGAGGCATTTAATGAAAGAACTTGAACAAGGACAAACAATTAATATTCATTTTGTGTTGTGTGTCCTCATCGCTAGACACATTTACTTGTATAATGCACCATGAAAGTAGAAGTGTGTGCCCTAGGCTCACAATATACGAACATTTACCTTACCAGTTTATGAATTATAGAAGATAAAGCAACAGATCACAATATAAGCTGGCAAGGGCAGAGACTTCTGAAGTCATTATTTAACATGTAAAAGTAAATAACAGAATAGAAGATGAGGAGAATGCAACCATTGTCTTCTTGCAAATAGTGGAATAATGTGCTCAATACATCACACATATCCATCTTATCTAAATGGTTGAGACACACAATAATTGCACCCCGAGCTGACAGCACATGGCTTTAGGTGATTGATACCACTCTATGAATTATAGTGGGGTAAAACCATGAATCAATGTCACCACATTATAAGGAGAAAATGTTATAGGCTATTCAAAGAGAATAATAACATGGTGCTCATTAGGAGAGCAAGACACCAATATATAACATGAGGCAGAGATGACCTTCAGGGTTCAGACTGAATGGTTTCATCCAAAAATTTCTAGACTCATCTATTCTTAATTTAAAAGCTGAAGAGATACTGAAATTTTGAGCAATCATTTCAATAAATACACATATTTATTATATTTGTTTTATAGGATTCTATTATTATTATCAACACTCTTTGTCTATCCTGAATTCCAATTCACACCTCAGTAACGCAGGCATGTTTTTGAGCCACATAACCAGTTGCAAGTTTAAATATTGATAGAGTTTTATGCAGCAAAACCCAGGTATAGATTGAAAAAAAGAAAGGCTCACATACCATTCTGGTTGGCTTCTCACCCCTTCCCATTCACCTTTGGCTTTGGCTAATAAACATAAACACCTCACTTAGCCTCAAAAACAACACTGTATCCTTGGTCTGCTTTTGTTTGTTTTGGCTGTATTGGGGAAAAAAATACTGAACTCATTTAGAGCAGCAGAAATGCTATATGTTCACTTACCAATTTTGAGGCTTATTTTTTTCTAAAAAGTCAGTGTTTTTGTCAGTGTTTTGCATTTTCTTACTTTGTTGGGGGGCTACAACAAAAGTTAAAGCCCAAATGATGGTCGTTTGTAATTGAGAATTTTTTGGGTACGTTTATGCCGAAATACTGACTAATTCTGGCACTTAATTTAACAGGTCTTCTAGAGAAGTAGAAACCCCATAAAAATGCTTTCATTTGATATGTATTAAAATCCAAAAATATGATCTATGATATCATATCCAATAAAAAAGTATTGCTTATCTAAAAGCACATGTGTTAATTCATCTCAGAAAGACAGACAGTAGCTGACATATCCAAATGTCTAGAACGCCATAACATAAAAGTGTATTGGAACAAACATTCAATAGAATTCAATGAGGAAAATAAACAGGCATATTATAAGGTATTTTATGCAATTTAAACTTGACATATTTTAGGTATATATCATTAAAGGGGTATTCTGGGGAACTAAACTCATAGTCCATCCTTTTCCTCTCATCAACCTATTTAAGTGTCTAAATCATTCGTTAGCTATATCTCTTTAATTGTCCCTTACATGCATGAAGTGATAGAATGACATCATCCAGCCATCCGCTCTGTTGTGGTCCAAATCCCTCTCTGAAAGCAGCCCCCATGCTTCTGAGACATAGACCATGTTGTTTCTGCCCTGCACTGATGAGTAATGCTCTCTTTAGTGATGAAAGCTGGGAGGTGTGTACAGCCTTAGCCAATCAGACATTGAACCTCTCTCTCTCTGCTGCTCAGAGCAGGAGGCTGGGGGCTGCTCTAAGTGAGTGAGCTGCCTGGCAAAGCATAGCTGCAATGATTTTTGGTGGATATAGGCAAGGGGAGATAAGGATGGCAAAGAATATAAAGCAGCCAGAGAAGACAACAGGGGCCACAGGAGTCATGCCTATCAGGCAGGATGGTTTACAGGGAACATATCCAGCTAGTGTGGTGGCTTTGGAGCTTTTTATTTTTATTTATTTATATATATATATATATATATATATATATATATATATTTATATATACTTATCTGGAGTGGAGTACCCCTTTAAAAATTCTAAGTAATTATGCATGAACATAGCCTTATTCATCATCAGTTTCCACCATACCACACAGCAATCCAGTGACCACATACATTCCTGTAATTTATAATAGAACTGACTGCAGGGGAAATATAAAATCAACCCATGACCCATTCGACAAATTTGTAGTTTATTGTCAGTTAAAAGGGGCAATTTTACAACATCTATTACAACCTTAAGTTCATAACCTATGTTTTTTTAGGAGTGTGGCAGACATTTTTTCTGGAGACATTTAGATGAGAAATGTTTATACTCAACAGGCATGAATGATGGCATACAACTCTCAGTGACAGTATGAGACCTCAATAGTTTTATCCTCACCAAAAATATAAACGGATGCAAACGTACTACAAAGCTCCAACCAATTCATCTGTTAAATCCTGTTCATTTTCATCCTCTAATGAAGAATGTGTCCAAGAATAACCGGTGAAGTGGGAACAAAACATGTTTAGTCAATCCAGAATCCACTGAGCAAGGAAGTAATTTAGAATTTGTTTTGCACAAAATTGTTTGGTATGTGCCGTCCTTTCATTTCAAAGGTATAAAGCAAATGGCAACTGTGTGTACCTAAAGGCTTGAAGGCTTAAGAACAAACAGTGATGCTAAGAGCAGGCTTTTTCTCACAACAGTAGCTTGGTGGGTGCTTGATTTTTTATGATTTTGCCACTTTCACTCCCTATTGCGTTTGATGCAATTTTCCCTCATAACAAAATCTAACATGATGGGAAGTAGAAAAATAGAGACCATTAATTGATAAACAAGTCAGGTTTTTCAGCCTATTTTGAAAAACCCTGACAATTTTTAAGCAATAAAAATCATAAGCACAGAAAATAAAATGAGCACTGCCAAGTCCTACGTTCACATGAAAAGGGCATCCGTAAAAAGACTAATACAGTGCCAAAATTAAAGTGTCCTTATATTAGATGCCCTTGCTACAAAGCCTTATGTTAGAATACTGGTACTGACCGACTTGCATCTTAATAAATAGTGCAGTTAGTCTGAAAGTGGTCAGCTTGGGATAAGTAAATGAGACGTAAAATTTATTTCTGTGAGAAAACTACAACAATACCGTATGACTAAAGCAAATGCACAATTCATCTTTGCCCTGGAGAAGCAATATTTTTATATTTAATCAATATCAGCAGTAATTTAAATTTTTCATATCAACAATGTATAGTATACTGCATATAATGTAATGTCTCTATGATACTGATCTTTGTACTCATGCATAGGAGTGCAACAATGGAAAAAGTTTTATCATGGTCCAATGGTGACCTTCTTTGAGCTGTGGCATTATAGATCTCAGAACATGGCTAATAAATACAGCACTATACATGGATTTGCGAGAGTGTGTAGACAAAATAACTAGAACACCCATATTTACATAATCAAGTTGAACTCTTCCTGACACACCTGCCATTCAGTGATAACCCCCATCTTAGTCACAAAGCATATATTGTTGTTGATAAATCTTATTATGTGTTCAGTCCAAAAAATCTGTTTATTTGTTTTAGGGACTTGATATGTCAGACCTGATAGACCTGAGTTACAAATGGGAGTGATTGTGTGCTCTTTGTAGTAACAGCAGCATCTGTGACCCAAGTTGCTGAATTGATGGGTGTGTCAAGGTCTACTGTTGTCTTATTCCCATCTCGGTATGCAAAGACCAGCATAACATATGCAAAAAGAAACAGCTGTGGTCAAAAGCCAAAGCTTAATGTTAGGGACAGAAGAATACTTAATTGAATACTTCATTGAAAATGTAATCTGTTTTCACTTATGTAGGGGAAGACAAAACTTTAATGGTACATTTAGGGAACAATGGATTGTGTTTCTACCATGTTGCCTTGCGATAAACAATGCCACAGGCAGAGGAGTAGACAGGGAATAAATGCAGGAGCTGTTGACTGACTATGTAACAGGGCATTTACACATGGCATATTTGTACCAGAATTCTGCAGTTTAAAAACAGTTACATTCTTTTGAATGGGAACATTACAGTAAGCGTGAACATATGGTACTCAGATCTGCTACAGATGTGTTGCAGAACATTTTCAATGGTTCTGCATCAAAACAGACAAATGTATTTAAAACCAGTTGAAAATCTGCAGCAAATCCAAAGCATGTGATTTTACTCTAAAGCTAGGTTTCCACACAGGTTTTTTTTGGAAAACTGCCACTGCAGTTTTTGAGCCAAAGCCAGAAGTGTATTCAGAAGGAATGGAAAATATAAAGGAAGGACTAATACTTCTATATACTTATCCTTCCTACTGGATCCACTTCTGGCTTGGCTCAAAAACTGTTGTGGCAGTGTTCCAAAAAGTGCCAAAGAAGAGCCTGTGTGGAAATCTAACCTAAGAGAAACAATCTGTATCAGCTGTGGGTGGGGCAGCCAAGCTTCAGTTCTGTGCTAGGAATTGGCTGGAGTGCTCTGGGAGGGCAGGGTGAGAAGAGCTGAGGGAAAGCAATGCATTGTGGGAATTGTAATAGTGAGCAGCTGTGAGCACACAAAGCGGCAGCTGACATGCCCGTTCCTAGGGACAGCTGGGGTCCCATGCAGGAGATTGTGGGGGGTCCCAGTGATCGATCCCCCTGCAATCTAAAGCTTATCCTTATCCTTTGGATAGGGGATATGTTTTTCTACATGTTACTTCTCCTTTAAAGTAGAAATTATGTTTTACACATTTATATTTATTGTTCCTTTAAATTAAATGGATGTTTTTATTTACATGTAAGCTTTCAGGCCACATTCAGGCAAAATTATGAAGTCTACAGATAGATGGTCTTCAACATTTTTTCATTATTATATATATTCTAACGATTTATCAAATGCAATGCAGCATATAGTGTATATCTTGTCTTCCTTATTGGCGACTGGTCAGCAGTTGTTTATTTCTACAGTGGGAACACTTCATAAGCTTCAGGCTATTGACCCAAGGATTAATAAGAAAGGACAAGGCAGCGCCAAGTCTATTGGATAAATGTTTATGAAGCGGTCGGAACACTCACATGCTTGTTAATTCTTAATTGCATTTAAAAAAACAACTCATTTTGGTATTTGTCAAAAAGCCTCTATCCTTACACTCCAAATAATAATAATAGAAAACTTTCATAACTCTGGAACAGAGGCTCTGTTCACTACAGGTATTTTAAATTAATTGAATTAATCATAGGCTTAAAAGTCTCAAGCGATCTTGTTTAACTTCCTTGGGTTTAATTAAAACATCTGTGCACTTTTAATTTATCGATTTCTTCAACTCATATGTCATGTTTTTAACACACCTCAGCATGCACTGCATCATTTTTAACCCGATTTCCACTTAACTGAAGCAATTAAATTCACCCCGGATTAATTAAAGCATCCATACTTTAGTGCTTAAGTCAGCGTGTGTGGCTTTCCCCTCATGGTTTGTGAATGTCAGGGATTTGACACACCTGATGAGTTTTTTGTCCTCTGAAATTCTTGGATGAATCTCTTACTTTCATCAGAATAGGATGACCTGAAAATTGTTCCAGGAATTTGTTGGGAGACTAAGCAGGTGGATTTTTTTCTTTTTTAACATTACAGAGGTGCCGGATGTTCAGATACATGAAAGGTATCAGCATGGGGATTATACTGATGCTAAAATACATGTATGATTGTTACCAAAAAGGGTTATGGTTATTACTTAAAGGGGTACTCTGCTGATCAACATTTGGAACAAACTGTTCCGAACGCTGGAGCGGGCGCCGGGAGCTCATGACATCATAGACCCACCCCCGTGTGACGTCACCGCCCACCCCCCCAATGCAAGTCTATGGGAGGGGGCATGACAGTGGGGCTATGACGTCACGAGCTCCCGGTGCTGGCTCCAGCGTTCGGAACAGTTTGCTCCAAATGCTGAACAGCGGAGTACCCCTTTAAGTGTACAGTCCCCTGTAGAGCTAACACAGTGTATTTCATGCTGTGCAGTGGAAAATGTGCTGTGTATTCTGCAATAAGCATACACACAGGACTAGCTGACCCCTCCCCCAAACCTCACTGAACACACAGGGCTGCCGCCGGCTAGCCCTGTGAGTATGCTCATTGCAGAATACACAGCATATTTCCTGTTGCGCAGCACAATTTGTGCAGCGTGAAATACGCTATGTAAGTGCTACGTGGTATAAGAAATTTCTATATAGAATATTCTGACATACTAAAATGTATTTAACCTGAATGCATAATGTACACTGATGTATTATTAATTGATGTTGTATAGATGTGTAAGGCTTCTTTCACACTGCCGTTGTGCCCCATCGAGAACAGCCGTGAAACTTTTTTTTTTTTTTTAGTTTGACGACCTTAATTTTGATGGGGCGCAATGGGCAGCAGCAGTTCCCGATAAACCCCATTATAGTCAATGGGGTCCGTTGGGCATCGCTGTTTTTCAGTGGGAGTAGCGGGAGAAAAAGACAGTGCAAGCAGTATTTTTTTCTCCCGTTATTCTCCCTGGCAGCCTTGACGGCCATCACACTACCAAGTGACAATAATAGTGTGAAGGGGGCCTAATAATGTTGCTCATAGCTTGCTGTGGGCCCATGTGGCACCACTGTAGAGGTTGCTTCTTACAGACACCTATTGAATATGTGAGAAAAATAATTATGATATGCGATATGTTGTGTATGTCCTATGTACAGGGATGAATATGGTGCCTTACACTGAATGCCTACTGAAAAGTAGATATTTTTGTCCCTGGCAGTGCATAAGACTTTGTCATAAACATAAGGTATATTCATTCATTGCAATCTTACAAATAATATTTGGATAAAGCTATGAATCGAGTGGACATTTTGAATTGTGATTCTTACTTCTCCCTCCCTTTGATTTGTCAAATTAGCTATTTATGTATCCATAGGCTGCGCTTTTATATTTAAGGTCTAAGTGTGTGTGTGTGTGTGTGGGGGGGGGGGGGGGGGTGATGTAGTAACATTATCCAATTGCTTCCTTATTGGTTTAGGAAAGTGTCATAGATAGCCAAGAACCCTGCAGGGAAGACTGGTGGGGTTTATAACTGTTTCCATCGTCTCTCTTGCAGCCTGCATACCTCTCAGTTAGTAAAATGTAGTCATTAAAAGCAGCAACAATAAAACAGCCTTAAGCATATATGCCATTTCTCCCTTTCTCCTTCTCACAGACCTGTCTCTTTGGCTGTTAGAACAACTGGCTATAGAAGGAGCCTCCCGCCACACTGTGTGTGTACAACAGAGTAGATGGTTGCAAGAGAGGAACCCTTTATCACTGGGTACCATTTGACATTGTAGAGTAACGTTCTATGGCTTTTTAAAAGAGTCAAATGTTGACTTGACGGGAAAGCGACCTATGGTAACAGAGAGCCTCCTGCATATCCCTTCTAGGATGAAATAAAATAAATTATACCTTATTTATGCCCGTTCAGCCTCATATTTTCATTACTTTTCAAAATAACGGTCACATCCAGTTGACTGTTCAGGGAAAAGTGAAATTAGACTACTATATATGAAAATGCCTATATCTCAAGAAGAACATGGGGCATTGCAACAAAGAAAAAACAGGGTTGGAATCAGGGCATCGGAAGCTATGAAATTGTATTAAAAAAAACTAGAATTTTCTTTTTTTTAACTGGCCACAGTTTCTCTTTAAAGGGAACCAACCATCAGATTTTAGCCTGTGTAACGCTGGGCAGTGCGTTATATAGGTAAAATCTTTATTCTCTCCATCCCCCGGAGGCACTTCTGCCCCCAGGGATGGTGAGGATATGAACTTATAAACTAGCCACCACCGCACCCATAAGTAGTCCCTTGGGTGGGGAGCTCCTCTCACCTACTCCCATTCTTTGGCCGGCAGCGAAGCCCCCTTTGCTTGATTAATGGGCCACGTCATCACTGTGCTCACTCGGAGCAGAGCAATGGCGCAGCCCATCAATCAAGCGGAGGGGGCGTCGCTGCTGGTCAAAGACACAGGACTAGGTGTGAGGAGCTCCCCACCCAAGAGACTACTTACGGGCATGGCGGTGACTAGTTTATATCCTCACCATCCCTGAGGGCAGGATCGTCCCCCGGGGATGGTGAGGATAAAGATTTTACCCTATACAATGCTTTCCCAAGCATTATATAGGGTAAAATCTGATGACGCAACGGTTTATAAGAATATTCTAACTAGTGCAGAACTCTGGTATTTATTGAACGGTGGATTCAGCATGGACCATAGGTCAGACACTAACATAGAAAGATTACGCCTGTGCCTTAGGCTAGGTTCCCACTTGTTTTGTTTTGTTTTTTCACCTGAAAAAAATGCCAGAAAAACTGCCACTGATTTTCCTTTCGTTTTTACCTTTTTGTGGAAATTGCCTTTTTGGCCCCCACAGCCTCACTGTATTAAATACCCTGAGATGAAGGATTCCATGCGTTCAAGTAGTACTTTTCCAAATCCTGTCTACTTTTTTTTAGAACATGGCAGTGTGTATTATGCTTAGGCAGTAAAAACATCTCCAGATATGACAAATGAGGAACATTTCACTTCCAGGAACAATACATAGTGTAGAACAGCAGCAGCAACAAACTCCTGATAAATAAATTGACTCTTTCCGCAGACCTGCTAAATTACCCTTGAAACATTTGCTGTGTTAAACAAATATAAAGCACTACTAAAGGTTTTACTTGTTGTGTTTTATCAAAGAAAAAAATAGCAGCAAATTGAGCTTCTTCGTAAAACTAATATATATTTGTCCAGTTAAAAGCTAAAAACAACAATCAGAAATATTGGAGCGTAGGGGAAAAAAAAGTATTCTAAAAACGTCCTCCAGAAATATGGCAAAGAAACCTTTCTATTTCAGCCAAGGGTCCTATTATATATAAATAACTAGAATGTAAGTACAGATCTAACAAGAGTTTCTATTGTAGCAAATGCTCTGAAATTGTGCACTACACTATGTTTAGACTTAAATACAACATTCAGAATAGCAGCCTTGTTAACACAACCCCAATGAAACAACTCTGTACATAATTACCAACCCATATCATATTGTGATATTCATGGTGAAAGTAATGTTAGCACACCTACAATGACATAAGCATCACAATTGTAAAAAGAAAGAAGTAAACTTGTTTTAATTTTACAATATGTAAACCCAGCATAAAAATAAGTGATACTTATCTTCTGGATCTACCTCCACTGGATGGAATTTCCAATGCAATGGCAGAATGGCAGCGCTGGGGAATTAGGCAGGTGAGCATTGCTAATTTTTAAGCCAACAAGACTCAATTTTTACCACTGAATAACCCCCTTAAGTATTCTGAGCACATTTTGGGGAAAAAAGAACATATACGCAGGGACGATTTAACTGAAAATTCCATAAGTAAGGCTGTTTACTACTTTACAACTTACGCACAAAAAAAGTGCTTAGGTGCTCTATACGCAATGATAAATCTCTCCCATAGTGCACTAGATTTATCAGTAATCAGAATTGCTGGAAATAATACTATATAGCAATGAATGGTGATGAGATTTCATACAATTACAGCATATTGTATGATAAAAACCTGCTCTTGTATGTCTCCATACACACTCTAGCATTAAAGGGGTATTCTAGGAATTATTTTTATTTGACTATGCTAGAGGGGTTGTAAATTTAGTGTAGTTCATAATATAATGTCTGTACCTGTCTCTAATGGTTGGTCTTGCATTCTTATGTGATAGTTGCACTGGATGTTCATTTTTAACAGTTTATGAAATGACTCCAGTCTCAGAGTCTCGGCGGCACTGGATCCTGGGAATACCTATCTCACTAGTTGGATGATGACAGGGAGCCTGTTGTGCTTCAATTGGCGAAGAGGTCACAGGGAATTTGCAACAGCTGGAGGCACCCTGATTAGAAAGCACTTGGCTTTTGCATGGAATTCAGCTCGCTTGTGGTTCAGTGGGTGGGATGGCTGATGTGTGGGAAGGAGAAAAGTGGAATTATGGGATTTGTGGTAAAAGATAAAACGCCAGCAGGAAATACTCAGTTCATAAAAAGAAAGCCACAGCTATATGGTAATCTCACAACATAACCATTTAACCCAAAGACAAGCACAGATCCTTCCTAAGCATGTCTATTACTGTCTGCCAGGTATATAGTAAAATCACCTTATGGTGGATAACCCCTTTAATGAAAGACATTTGAGAGTCATACTGGGCAGTCTAAGCCCCCCATTAACCCCACTAAACTGTCATCCACTATGAAAATCAGCTTAACCCCTTAAGGACCCAGACCATTTTCACCTTAACCCCTTAAGGACCAAGGGCGTACAGGTACGCCCTTGGTCCTGCTCTCCTGATATAACGCGGGGTTACACAGTAACCCCGCGTCATATCATGGCGGGCCCGGCGTCATAGTGAAGCCGGGACCCGCCTCTAATAGCGCGCAGCGCCGATCGCGGCGCCGCGCGCTATTAACCCTTTAGCCGCGCGCTCAAAGCTGAGCCGCGCGGCTAAAAGTGAAAGTGAAAGTTCCCGGCTAGCTCAGTCGGGCTGTTCGGGATAGCCGCGGCTAATCGCGGCATCCCGAACAGCTGACAGGACAGCGGGAGGGCCCCTACCTGCCTCCTCGCTGTCCGATCGCCGAATGACTGCTCAGTGCCTGAGATCCAGGCATGAGCAGTCATCCGGCAGAATCGTTGATCACTGGTTTCTTATGAGAAACCAGTGATCAACATAGAAGATCAGTGTGTGCAGTGTTATAGGTCCCTATGGGACCTATAACACTGCAAAAAAAAAGTGAAAAAAAAAAGTGAATAAAGATCATTTAACTCCTCCCCTATTAAAAGTTTGAATCACCCCCCTTTTCCAATAAAAAAAAAAACACAGTGTAAATAAAAATAAAAATAAACATATGTGGTATCACCGCGTGCGGAAATGTCCGAATTATAAAAATATATCATTAATTAAACCGCTCGGTCAATGGCGTGCGCGCAAAAAAATTCCAAAGTCCAAAATAGTGCATTTTTGGTCACTTTTTATATCATTTAAAAATGAATAAAAAGTGATCAATAAGTCCTATCAATGCAAAAATGGTACCGTTAAAAACTTCAGATCACGGCGCAAAAAATGAGCCCTCATACCGCCCCATATACGGAAAAATAAAAAAGTTATAGGGGTCAGAAGATGACAATTTTAAACGTATTAATTTTCCTGCATGTAGTTATGATTTTTTCCAGAAGTCCGACAAAATCAAACCTATATAAGTAGGGTATCATTTTAATCGTATGGACCTACAGAATACAAATCAGGTCTCATTTTTACCGAAAAATGTACTACGTAGAAACGGAAGCCCCCAAAAGTTACAAAACAGCGTTTTTTTTTCAATTTTGTTGCACAATGATTTTTTTTCCCGCTTCACCATAGATTTTTGGGCAAAATGACTGACGTCATTACAAAGTAGAATTGGTGGCGCAAAAAATAAGCCATCATATGGATTTTTAGGTGTAAATTTGAAAGAGTTATGATTTTTTAAAGGCAAGGAGCAAAAAACGAAAATGCAAAAACGGAAAAACCTCCGGTCCTTAAGGGGTTAAAGGGGTATTCTAGGATTTTTTTTTTATTTGACTATGCTACAGGGGCTGTAAAGTTAGTGTTGTTCATAATATAGTGTCTGTACCTGTGCGTGACGGTTTTCTCACAATTCTTCTGTGATTTTCATCCCAATATTTGTTTTTAACAGCATACAAAATGACTGTTGTCTCAGATTTTGCACTGCGGCTGAGATCTGACTCACTAGTCAGATGATGACAGGGAGCCTGTCTGCTTCAGTGGGTGGAGGGATCGCTTGGTGGGAGAGAGATCAATCTGCAACGAATGCAACAGCTGTAGGCACACTGATGGAAAACCACATGTCTTTGGAATGGATGCAGCTCATTTATGTTTCAATGGGTGGGATGGAGGAAAATGGAATTATGGGATTTGTAGGCAAAAAAGAAAATTCGAACAGGAAATACCAGTTCACAAAAAGCTAGCCACAGTGTTACGGTAATCTCATAACATAGCCATTTAGCCCCAAGACAAGCATAGATCCTTCCTAAGCATGTCAATTACTGTCTGGCAGGTACATAGTAAAATCACCTTATGGTGGATAACCCCTTTAAGGACGTGGGCATTATTTGCACATCTGACCACTGTCACTTTAAGCATGAATAACTCTGGGATGCTTTTACTTTTCAATCTGATTCCGAGACAGTTTTTTGTGACATATTCTACTTTATGTTAGTGGTAAATTTTCGTCAATAATTGCATCATTTTGTGGTGAAAAATTCAAAAATTTGATGAAGAATTTGAAAATGTTGCATTTTTATTTAACTTTGAAGCTCTCTGCTTATAATGAAAATGGACATCCCAAGTAAATTATATATTGATTCACATATACAATATGTCTACTTTATGTTTCCATCATAAAGTTGACATGTTTTAACTTTTGGAAGACATCAGAGGGCTTCAAAGTTCAGCAGCAATTTTCCAATTTTTCTGAAAATTTTAAAAATTTGAATTTTTCAGGGACCAGTCAGTTTTGAAGTGGATTTGAAGGGCCTTCATATTAGAAATACCCCATAAATGACCCCATTATAAAAACTGCACCCCTCAAAGTATTCAAAATGACATTCAAAAAGTATGTTAACCCTTTATGGGTTTCACAGCAATAGCAGCAAACTGAAGAAGAAAATTTTAAATCTTCATGTTTTACACTCGCATGTTCTTATAGACCCAGTTTTCGAATTTTTGCAAGAGGTAAAAGGAGAGAAATCTCCTAAAATTTGTAACCCAATTTCTCTCAAGTAAGGAAATACCTCATATGTGTACGTTAAGTGCTCTGTGGGTGCACTAGAGGGTTCAGAAGGGAACGAGCAGCAAAGGGACTTTGGAGAATGAGCTTTTCTGAAATGGTTTTTTGTGGTCCTGTCACGTTTAGGAAGCCCCTATGATGCCAGAAGAGCAAATAAACCACATGGCATACTATTGTGGAAACTACACCCCTCAAGGAACGTAACAAGTGGTACAGTGAGCCTTAACACCCCACAGGTGTTTGACGACTTTGTATTAAAGTTGGATGTGTAATTGATTTTTTTTTTACACTAAAATGCTAGTTTTTCCCCAAATTTTACATTTTTACAAGGGTTAATAGGAGCAAATGCCCCTCATTTGTAACCCCATCTCTTCTGAGTATGGAAATACCCCATGTGTGGACGTCAAGTGCACTGCGGGCGAACTACAATGCTCAGAAGAGAAGGAGTCACATTTGGCTTTTGGAAAGCAAATTTAGCTGAAATGGTTTTTGGGGGGGCATGTCGCATTTAGGAAGCCCCTGTGGTGCCAGAACAGCAAAAAACCCTCCACATGGCATACTATTTTGGAAACTACACCCCTCAAGGAAAGTAACAAGGGGTACAGTGAGCATTAACACCCTTACAGGTGTTTGCCGACTTTTCGTTAAAGTCGGATGTGTAAACAAAATTTTTTTTTCACTAAAATGCTGTTTTTTCCCAAAATTTACAATTTTTACAACATGTAATAGGAGAAAATGCCCCCTGTTTTAACCCTGTTTCTTCTGAGTATGGAAATATCCCATGTGTGGATTTAAAGTGGTCTGCGGGCGAACTACAGTGCTCAGAAGAGAAGGAGCGCCATTGGGCTTTTGGAGAGAGAATTTGGCTGGAATTCAAGTCGGGGGCTATGTGCATTTACAAAGCCCCCATGGTGCCAGAACAATAGACCCCCCCGCATGTGACCCTATTTCAGAAACTACACCCCTCACAGAATGTAACAATGGGTGCAGTGAGCATTTATACCCCACTGGCATTTGACAGGCTTTTGGAACAGTGGGCTGTGCAAGTGAAAAATTACATTTTTCATTTTCATGGACGACTGTTCCAAAAATCTGTCAGACACCAATGGGGCGTAAATGCTCACTGCACCCCTTATTATATTCCGTGAGGGGTGTAGTTTCAAAAATGGGGGTCACATGTGGGGGGCTTCCGCTGTACTGGAACCATGGGGGCTTTGTAAACATGGCCTTCAATTCCAGACAAATTCTCTCTCCTAAAGCCCAATGGTGCTCCTTCTCTTCTGAGCACTGTAGTGCGCCAGCAGAGCACTTTACATCCACACATGGGATAATTATATACTCAGATGAAATGGTGTTACAAATTCTGGGGGCTTTTTTCCTATTACCCCTTGTGAAAATGAAAAAATTGGGATAACACCAGCATTTTAGTAAAAAATTTAAAACATTTCCTTTTCACGTCCAATTTTAACGAAAATTCTTCCAACACCCGTGGGGTGTTAAGGCTCACTATACCCCTTGTTATGTTTTTTTGTGGTTATGTCAGAATAGCTGTAACCAGCTTCGTTGTGTGCCCGCAGAGCATTTTACACCCACATGTGGGATATTTCCATACTAAGGAAAAGTATGGGGCAACACCAGCATGTTAGCGTAAAAAAATAAAATGTTATCACAACTGCATGCTGGAGTAGACCCAACTTTACCTTTTCATAAGGAATGAAAAGAGAAAAAACCCACCAATATTTGCGAAGCAATTTCTCCCGAGTACGGAAATACCCCATATGTGATCCTAAACTGTTTTTTTGAAATACGACAGGGCTCCGAAGTGAGAGAGCGCCAGGCGCATTTGAGGCCTTAATTAGGAATTTGCATAGGGGTGGACATAGGGATATTCTACACCAGTGATTCCCAAACAGGGTGCTTTCAGCTGTTGCAAAACTCCCAGCATGCCTGGACAGTCAGTGGCTGTCCGGAAATGCTGGGAGTTGTTGTTTTGCAATAGCTGGAGGCTCCCTTTTGGAAACACTGCTGTACCAGAAGTTTTCATTTTTATTGGGGGGGGGGGGGAGGTTAAGGGACTGTGTAGGGTTATGTGTATATGTAGTGTTTTTTTTACTTTTTATTATTTGTTAGTGTAGTGTAGTGTTTTTAGGGTACATTCAAACTGGTGGGGGTTCACATCGAGTTTTTCGCTGGGAGTTTTGGCTGCAGCGGAAAATTAGCTGCATCTCAAATTTGCAGGGAGAAACTCACTGTAAACCCCCGCCCGTGTGAATGTACCCTGTACATTCAAATGGGGGGACCTCCAGCTGTTGCAAAACTACTACTCCCAACATGCTGTTTGGCTGTACGTGCATGCTGGGGGTTGTAGTTATGCAACAGCTGGAGGCACACTGGTTGCAAAACACTGAGAGTTTGTTACTTAACTCAGTGTTTCGCAACCAGTGTGCCTCCAGCTGTTGCAAAACTACAACTCCCAGTATGTATGGTCTGTCAATGCATGCTGGGAGTTGTAGCTTTGCAACAGATGGAGGCACACTGGTTGCGAAAAACAGTAAGCCTCCCCACACACCCCCACTAGTCCGGCCGACTGATCATGCCAATCGTGAGGTGGCACCGGTGCCACCTCACTCCTGCTGGTAAAGGGTGATAGGACGCCACCTATCACCCTTTTTTTCTGGGTCACCGTTGACCCGATTGACCCAGAATTGCCGCTTATCGCCGGTCTGACTTGGGGGTCTCAGAACCCCCCAGGTGTTTGCACGGGGTGCCTGCTGAACGATTTCAGCAGGCATCCCGGTCCCCACTCGGTGTGCGACGGGGACCAGAATTCCCACGGCATACAGGTATGTCCTGGGTCCTTAAGTACCAGGGAGCCAGGGCATACCCTGCAAACCCTAGGTCCTTAAGGGGTTAAAGGGGAACTCTGGTGGAAACAAGTAGACAACAAATGTTTTCAAATCAACTGGTGCCTGAAAGTTAAACAGATTTGTAAATTACATCTATAAAAAAATCTTAAACCTTCCAGTACTTATTAGCTGCTATATGAAGCAACAGTGCTCTCTGCTGACACCTCTGTCCATGTCAGGAACTTTCCAGATTAGAATCATATCCCCATAGAAAACCTCTCCTTGTTACAGTTGCGCTCCAGTCGGACTCGCCGGCTGTGAGCGCTTTCTGTCCTCGCTGTCGGCAGGGCTGTGATTCGCAGTGCTGGACGTGCCCGCATGCGAGTCTCAGCCTGTCGCTTACCGTCCTGTGTCCTTGCTCCCTGATGTCCCCGCAGCTCCGGCGTGTGTGCCTCCTGCTCTTTGGGCGCGTGCACACCGGAGCTCTGTTTCTTAAAGGGCCAGTACCCTATTAGTCTAAGTGTCTGCACCTGTCCTCTGGTCCATAAGTATCTGCTCCTCCCTGCTCCCTGGGCAGGATCTTTGGTTGTTTTTGCCATAGTGAAGTCCTGTGCTCCTGTTTCTGTGACTCTGTTCCTAGTTACCCTACCTTCCTTGCACCTGTGTTCCTGCCCTGACCTTCTGTCATCTTGCCACGTCCTGACAGTCTCTGTCTGTGTCATGCCACCTCCCAGCTAACTGTGTGGGAGAGTCGTGCCAGGGGTAGTGACCAGGATACTGCCTGCCGCAGCAAGACCATCCCGCTTTGCGACGGGCTCTGGTTAAAAAACCAGACTTAAAAACCAGACTTAGACTTCGCTCCCTGGCACAGCTCACGTTATACTCCACACATGCCTAGAGGATCCACCACCTGCTGTCCACCTGCCGTGATTCCTATAACACCTGCTCTGGACAGTTCCTGACATGGACAGTGGTGTCAGTAGAGAGCACTGTTGTCAGAAAGAAAAGAACTTCACAAATTTCTCTGTAGTATATCTGTAGTATACAGCAGCTAATAAGTACTAGAAGGGTTAAGATTTATAAATAGAAGTAATTTACAAATCTGTTAAACGTTGTTGCACCAGTTGATCTGAAAACATTTTTTTTCCACCGGAGTTCCCTTTAAATACATCCAGTGTTCACTAGATGGCCCTGCAGACAGGGCAGAGACACAGCAGGACAGAATTGAACTGTTTATCAGAGTGAATAAAAGGTAGGGGTGTTCTTGTAAGATATATAAGAAAGTTTATTATATTTACTTGTACTGCAGTGCTGATCTATGCAGAGTTTGTTGAAATGATAATGCCTATTAAATAACTAATGCTGGAGGGGAAGGAGAGCAAAGTTCATGTACTTATGGCCATACACTTAATTTATACGCTCACATACATGGACATAGCTTTGTAATTGGCATACTTGTGTAAGCATTAAAGACATCTTTAACTTTTTAATGGCTTTTAAGAGGCACTGTCATTGTTTGAAACTTTTCATATATTGCAGGACTCGTTATAATATGACTTTTCACAATATACACTTGTTAAATTTTTTTTTACATTTTCACCTAAAATGAAAGCTCAAAATGGCCACCACTAGGGGTCGCCTGCCTTTTAGCCAGACAGATTAGTCTAGATTTTACAGCATACTGGATACAGGCCGTAAAGCATACCAGTATCCAGTATAGGAGATTTCTATTGGGTGTATGCGTGGGCACGCACTGCCTGTGAATGAGCACAGGGAGCGTGCTCACACAGGCAGTTCCCCCCCCCTCCCTCACTGCCTTCAGACATGCATCAAGGTCAGTTCCCAATTCAGCCCCCTGCAGAGCGCATTGAGAGGCCTTACCTGGTATGTTGCCACTGTGAAAACTACTAAATATGCCTGTCCTTTGCTTATGTGGAGCTGGCCCTGGAGGATCGTCACTGCTCCGGCCACGATTCCTGCTTTCTCCCGTGCTGCGGCCCCTCCTGCAGCCTTTAATGCGTCCCATGCTCCGGCCCCTGCTCTCTCCCCTGCTCTGGCCCCTGCTCTCTCCCGTGCTGCGACCCCTGCTGCAGCCTCTAATGCGTCCTGTGCTCCAGCACCATCCCGTGCTCCAGCCCCTACTCTCTCCCATGCTCCGGCCCCTGCTCTCTCCCGTGCTCCGGCCCCTGCTGCAGCCTCTAATGTGTCCTGTGCTGCGGCCTCTAATGCGTCCTGTGCTGCGGCCCTGGCTGGTTCTGTAAATGTCTTAGCTATCCTCCCAGCCAGGGCCTCTGCACATGGGGCTAGGTGCACTGCAGAACATTGCTCCCTAGGATTTTCCACAGATCCAAGGGTGCAATGCTCTGCAGTCTACACATACCCCCCCCCCCATGTGTCTATACAGGTGGGGGTATGTGCAAGCAACAGTGCAATGCTCTGCACATACCCCCCCCCCCCCATGTGTATAGCAGTGTGTGTGTGTGTGAACATTCCTATACAGGTGGGGTTATGTGCAGAGCATTGCAACGTTGCCTGTATTACAGACAACGGTGCAATGCTCTGCACATTCCTCCACCTGTATAGGAATGTTCCTACAGGAGACAGACTGACACGCCCCCTCCAGCCAGCACAAAAAGTTACTCACCAGCACATAAATGCTTATATCTCTGGATATATAGGTCCGAGACACATAACAATTATATGCACATGATCAGGATTGGGTACTGAGTAACATATCACTTTTTTTCCTTTTTTTGCACTATGACAGGTACGCTTTAAATGAATTTTTTTTTTTGTCTTATTCAAAGTTGGTCTATGAGTTTCAATGCCCCTGTAGGACAATATTTCCATGAATGCTAATATGCTATTATCATAGATGATTTTCATTAATCCTGGCCTGTAATAGATAGATAAATGTATTTAAAGAATACTTGCCTTCAAGTTCATACAGCAGTTTTAAATGTGTCACTAGACCTGCCAAGATGTTCATAAGAAACTCTTTAAGCCATTGCCTGGCCATATGTTCTTAGGATCCATAAGACATCTTCAGTCAGATTTTTTTTTTTTAAAGCTTCTGCAGTGGGAGCTTTAAAACTATATTTGTTCATTGTGAAATTCAATTAGAATCAATTTAATGCTGGTATTTCCATCCAGCAGCGTTTATTTCAGACCTGCATAACACCATGTAGATTGATTAGCCATGTAGATTAGGTCTGTGTGGTTTCCAAAATGTAAACCATAAAATTATCTGTACGGTGCTTTCCTGTTGATCCAAATAAAAGTTATCATAACCTAAGGCAAGTCTTATCTTAGAAAGAAAAAAAAATACCAAAGCTATTTGTACAAAAAAAAAATCTCTTAAAAGCTGAAGAACCTAACGTAAATTATTCTTAAACAATGTGGAATGAAGGAAAGGTAATATGTGGCTTCATGGCAGTTTTTGCTAAGATATCTTAAAGAAAGCCTGTAACTATGACTATATGTAACAAGTGCTGTCCAATCTACTGGCATTATGTTATACAGCAGGAGGAACTGAGCAGGGTAAGGCGTGATTTAGTATTAAAAAATTAATCTGAAAATCTTTACAACTAGTAACTTATTGATTAAAAATCCCTGGTAATACTGGGCCTAGGAGTCCAGTGGGTGGTCCTACTCAGTGGTTGACAGCGTCTCTTGTATAAGCCTAAATACAGATATAGCTGTCAGACACTGAGTAGTACAACCCACTGGACTCCTAATCACAGAATAAGGAGAGATTTAAACAAATAAAAGTCATAGTGGTTACCCACAACACTAGATGAATCTAGTCAGCTCCTGTTTATGCTAAACAAAAATCCTACATATGGAATCCCTTTTTGTTGAAGGAGAGCTGTATTGTCCCTATAAACTTGAGATTTACAGTAGATGCCAATAAAATCCTCAAGCTCCACCAACATAAATCACATCTTTTGAAACTGTGTAATGGCAACAATTACAAGCTTTCTTATTTTATAGATCTCTGTAAATCACAGAAAAAAGACTTATTTAGGCTCATGTCTTATGCAAATTGAGTTAACCTGGGGGGATCTTTAAGAACTTATCTATTTTCCCAGAAGGGGGGCATTGATCATTTTTGATGTCTGTTGCTGGCAGAGGGTCTCTGAGAATTTTTTGGTGGCATCTTACACCGTAGGTACAGTTCACCCCCTGAGAGCCAAGGCTATTTCACACTCAAGATCTCTGAAAAATAAAAGAGAAGAGATATCTATCATTGTTCATACGTAGCTTAATTTTGCTGGTATTTGCTGACTGTTTTCTCTCACATGGGTCTTAAATCACTCACAGATTTTACCAGTCTCACCCTTCACCGACAGTTGAGCACTCGATACAGGAACCTCCCAATAAGACCTTTCCTGCTCTGGCCATCGCCTTGCTCTGGCGTCTTCTCTTCTCATGCTGGCGCCGGCCACGGGGAAGTCATGTGACTGCTCCTTATCACCTGACGCGCCCTGGCCAACACACTTACGGCACCTACTAACTACTCTACTGCTGCAGGGGGGGGGGGGTGATGAGACAAGTCCGGCCCTTTGCTCTGTTCACCACTCCACACACTCAGGAGGAGGGAAGGAGAGTCCAGCTCTCCCCTCAAGTGCATAGCACACCTGTTGGTCCAACCACTGGTAGCCGCCAGACTGCGGCACCCCGCTCTCTGTCCATCCATCGGCTCCCGGACTGTGCCATTCCATTCCCTGGCTCAGGATCACACTCCATCCTCAATACTTCTTGGTAGGTTGGAGGCGGCGAGGGTGAGAAGGTCCCACAGGTGTGTCCCTACATCATAACGTCCCAACACACCGCGACCAAGCAAATTTGAACGGATAGATAATAGGGAGCGATGAGGGATGGGGGAAGTATATTAATGACGTAGGTAGAGGTCTGTTAGGTGAACAGATCATGCGGTGGGGTATTCCTGAGCATTATGGTGTTGTGTTTTTTTTTTTTTTTTCTTTGAAATATGTCAGTTAAAATAAGAATGTGGAATGTAAAAGGGATTGGAGACATGTGTAAAAGATTGGCGGTCTTCGAACATATTACAAAATTCCTACCAGCAATAGTGTGCCAAGTAGAATCTCATGTGACCAAGGAAAGTAGACAGAAATTGAATAGAAGATGGGCAAATATTATTTTACATTCCTATTTTTCCAGCTTTTCATCAGGGATTTCACTATACATACATAGGAGTATAAAGTTACTCATATTGGCAAAATTAATCGATACTCAGCGAAGATCTATCATTCTTCATGTGAAAATAAATCACCATGAATTGATCTTACCCTTCTTTTACATCCCTCCCCCATTCCTTAAAGCATACCTGTCAGATCACCAAGAAAAAGAAAGAAAAAACTGTTATATGTCGCTCAATATCTCATCCTGATCATTTTTATGTGTCTATGACCTATATTTCCTATATGACCTAGATAAGTTGTTATGGGGTAGAGGAAAGGTCAGAATAAAATATGCTAGTCTGACTTTCCCTGAAGGGAAAGGTGGATGGGGACTACCGAATTTTAAATATTACTTTTTGACGGCAAAGGCCCAAGATACATGAGGGGAGTATGTAAAGAAGCATTTAAAAACATATTTGAATTGATGGAAGCACAACCACATAATTTCTTGTTGGCTCAGATAACACAGAGTGATTTATATTTTAAAGTGTGGAGAGAAATTAGACAAATGTGTAAAGTAAAGGGTAGCTTTGAATTTACACCATTATGGGGAAATAGTAATTTGAGTGAATTCAATAGAGGGATTGATAGTGATTTTTGGACACAAAGGGGAGTTAGATATATTGTACAAATATACTTTACAAGGTAAAGTCATTTCATTTAAATCACTAAAGACACTATATGGTATTGAAGCAAACCGAGAATTTTGGTGTGTTCAATTAAAACATGCAGATACATGCACAAAAAAATAGAGATTACTTAATTATAGAATCACTTAGTTAAATTTATTTATTTTTAGATTCCACCAGGTTCTAAAGCTTTAAGACACACATATAGGAATCTGATAGGTGCATAGATCAGAGGACTTCCAAGAGAGAATTAAAGGTAAATGGGAAAAATCACAGGTAGTATAGATAAGTTAAGTTGGGAAAGAATTAGTAAAAATTTGGTTTTGTGCTCATCAAATAAGAAATGTCAATTCCTCCAGTTGCGTCTAATTTATAGATCTTATTACTCTCCGTTATACTTGTGGAAAATCAAGTGTAAGGCTAACTCAAAAATGTCCAAAATGCGAGGAGGAAAACGCAGATTTAGAACATCTTATCTGGGAATGCCCTTGGGTAAGATAGTTCTGGAATAACATATTTGCAAATATAGAACAGAAATTTGACATACAGTTAAACATAACGTCAGGAATATAATCCTAGGGGACATTATGGATCTTGGCCCCTTAAATAATATTTGTGGGAAACTATCCTGGGTAAATATTTAATACTAACTAAATGGTTTGCACCTACCACCCCCAGAATGGGTAGAGTTGGTTGATCGAGTAAAAAAATATGAAACATTTTGAGTTGGTAAATCAAAAAACAAAATGAAAGCAAATGAAGCTACTTGGGGTCTATGGAAATAATTTTTTTTCTTTTTTTGCCCAGGAATGGGTGGGGTGTATGTTTATACATGTATATTTGTCATATCTGGTTGATTTTAACTGTAAGTCTTATGTTTTATAAAATAAAACTTTAAATAAAAAACTAAAATAAAAAAAAAAGCTTCCCCAGGTGCAATTGACTGGAAAGTGTGCTGCCGAAACATAGCAACCGCAAATTTTCATATGGCGCACAGCTAAAAAAAAAAAAAAGTCTTATTCCTGGGATATATAGTGACAGATAAATATGAAGACATGATAAGGAAGCTTATAGTTCTAGTCATTACACCGTCGTAGAAATATAACATGCTTCATCCACATGGTAGGTTTCCCTCACTGATCAAGTGATTGCTGTGAGTTCATCTATAAAAACCACTGTCATGTTATGGGCAGGCAATGCAGCAGACAGCTGTCCACGAGACAACCCTTGCGGATGTGGTGAAGGTGAATATTCCTGGCTTCCTATGGTAGTCATCTCTGTTATGTGGGGTACTTAGTGAAACATGTAAAAATGACATTTCTTGTGGCAGGATTTACAGTATGTGTGTTAATGAGTGTATATAATATAAATAAATAAATGTGTATACTAATTTACACTTGACATAGGAGGCCGTGTTAACCTAGATCCACATGTGCGTCCTTGTGACCTATTTTTATTCTTACATTATGTTTTATATAGTGTATATATAATACATTCATAGAAATAGGCCACAAGGCTACACGCGACACACAGGTTAGCAGTAACTCTGTAACAGCATTCTGCCTTGTTGCATCATAAAAGCCATTGAATGGTTTGTAGTTGTGTCAGCTCTGTATAGTAAGCTCTATATATATATGGAGCAAGGCATAGATGTTTCAGACTATTGTATTATCATTGACCTTTTGAACCCAGGAATACAGTCCTAGATTTGATTTTACTTTATATTCTACATTCGTACTTTCTGCACTGTAATAAAACCTTGTTTTCCTTTATCAGCGAGGAGACTTTTATCTTTTTCTCATTTTCCTTTGGAAGGAAAGTATCATGTTATACATGAGCTATAACAGTAGCTGTGTGTGTTGGTGATTGTCATTCATGCAGCTTTACAGCATCTGTTCAATACATAGCCTGGGTATCATTGCCAAAATCAATCACGATTGGATTTTATATTACACAAATTAAATATATTTATAAAGAGGTCACAGCGCATTGAGATGAATCAATACGTAGCCTATCTGAAACCACAAGTGGACTGCTTGATTAACTTATATTGCAAATACTGTGTGCGCATGTAAGCATTAATATTTGCCTTCTCTCTCTTTCATGTATTTTCAGCTGCTTGTCCAGTGTTGTGCAGTGGCAATGGGCAGTACTCCAAGGGCACTTGCATCTGCTACAGCGGCTGGAAAGGGGCAGAATGTGATGTACCCAGCAGTCAATGTATAGACCCTTCCTGCAGCACTCATGGGTCTTGCATGGAAGGAAACTGTGTATGTTCTGCGGGATTCAAAGGGGACAACTGTGAAGAAGGTATATCTTATATTATGATGCTTATTCACTTCTGTACAGACTATAACTACAAACAATTTGCTCACAGCACAATAGAAACAAAAAAATTGGTGACAATGCCATGCCTGACCTTGATCTAAAAAAATCCTAATTTAAACTATTTGACATAAGCAGGTGGAAAATGAATTCACAAAAAAGCAGATATGTAAAGTGGCCAAATGTTATGCTCATGTAATATATATTTTAGAGGTGAAATATGCAATTTAAGGCTACAGACTAATAAACATCTACCAGCCCAAAACTATATAAAGCAATATATATATATATATATATATATATATATATATATATATAGGCAAAACATACTTTGGGGTGCCGAAAAAGCAACAGAATTCTGGTGTAAGATTCTGGTGCAGTTTAAGCTTACTAATAGTAGCATTCTGTTATTTCAGGGTGCAATTGTAGGCTGGTAGGAAGATTGGGGGAGATTTATCAAATTCTGTCCAGAAAAAAAATTGTTGAGCTGCCCATAGCGACCAATCAGATTGTGTCTTTCATTTTTGAAAAGGCCTCTGAAAAATGAAAGATGCAATGTGATTGGTTGCTATGGTCAACATAGCAACTTTTCCTCTGGGCAGGTTTTGATAAATCTCGCCTATATAAAAATCAACAGCAATACCATGTACAGTATGGAAGTTCGTTCAAAGGTTCATATTAATTGATATTGAAAAATTTGAACAATTCAATGCGGCTCTATATTTATTTTGTCGCCAGAAACATTGGATAGGTACTAATTCATATGGACTTTTTGGTCATCTCAACCTTTATCAACTGATATATGCCTGGAGCTTTGAGGCGTACAGGTTTATGTCATTGAAAAAGGGTTAAGAATATTCTAATGTCATAGGCCCTTGTAAGGCTACATTCACAAGGTGGAATATTTATAGAATGTCCGACATTCCTCAAATAGGGGGCCCCAGGAGGAACATGCCGTGCATTTGTGTTTACGTGTAACATATTTTTTATACTCTTGAAGAGAATGAAAACATTTATGAATGCTAAAAACTCATTTTAACTTTTCCCATTGACAAAAAAATAATATTGCAATGTATATGCTTTTTTTTTTTAAACATAATAAACCAGAAACAGTAAAATTTAAAGACAAAACGGTGTAAAAACAGCAAAAGCTAAGTTTCTTTGGTGCAAATTGTGACCAAATTCTGATGCATTTGCTATAGTAAATCTATTTGCTCTCAAGTATGTTTTGTTGCTCTATATTGTTGCTCTATATATTTTTTAGCAGGTAGATGATTAGTCACCTAACATAGGCAAATACTCTGTTATAGATTTTTTTTTACAGTATGTCATGTAAAGAATGGGCAAGTGTCCATAGCCTTTTTAATATCAGACATATGATAAATGGTAAAATAACCTTATGTTTCACAGAGCATTTAAATACATTACACATCAAAGAGAGCATGAGTACAAGGGATGCAGGCATCAGTCATTTAAATGCACTAGGAACCTGCTGCCAGAGATACTCCAAATGATTATAGTATAGGATGATGAATGACTTCTTATGAAGTGTCCTGTATTAAGTGAAAGTCTGGATCAGGGCCACACATCCTCATCTATAGCATTGTAAAGAGAAGCCACTGTATACAATAGCACCACAAGTCCAGTGCATATAATAGTGATAAAAGGTTAAATCATTGTTCACGCCACCTCTTCCACCTACTTGTGAAAGCCCTGTGAATGTCTGGCTGCACACAGTTTTACGCATTACTATAATATTATGCAGTTAATAATATTGATCGCTCCTCAAAAACTAATGAAGCCGTGTCATTCACATGCCCTTATCAAAGTACAGAATGGAACTAAGAACTCTGAGTCAGCTGTATTTTTTATTCAACTTAAGCTTTTTAGTTGGGATATTCATCATACTATGTTGTCCAAACAATTCACCTGAAATGAAAGTGGCATAGAAATCAATATGATCCATATATTCTGCCGCATAAACACTGTTCCTATATTAACAAATTTGCTATGGAAAATGAAATGGAACATTTGTCAGATTTTGCACTCTGTTGCGGCACGTACCTAACTGAAATTGACAAATTAGGTTAGCTTAGTACTGTAGTATTTGCCAGTCTTGTGGTTGAGTCATTTTTCAATGACATTTAAGTTTATAAATGTAATTTACGGTTCAGTGGGGTCGTACAGTGTGTACAGCTCATACAGCTACTCTATATACCTATGTTCGTTTTCCTGTATCCATTGACTGGAAACTCCAAGCCCTGTAATATAAAGAAGTCTAGAAAACCTTTAAGTATCTGTTAATAGCTGCATGTTATCCCTTGCTGGAGGCTACGCAGTTCATACAGTAATAATTCTGATTTTCACTTAATTCATCTACTGTACCATTTAAACATATTAATTTTATCGCTCCACGTTGTGGTGACAGTGACATAAAATTTGAAGAGTCTCCTGTGTCCATTCTGTTCTACCTTGATTTTTAATAGTTGAAGGTATTAAATTTACACTCCCCCATAAAATACCAATCCGTGCTTGTGAAGATAGCTAGCGAGCATATCAGTGACTGGAATTAGGAATGGGCCATCTAGGTGTAAAAAAAAATCCCTTTTAAGGTACGTTCACACATACAGGACCTGCTGCATATTTTTGCTGCATATTTTGTGCAGTTGATTTTTGCTACCCATTAACTTCAATATAAAACAAGCAAAAGGTGCTTCCTGTGTGATTCCTTCCTGTGAAAAAGTCAAGCCAAGCACTGACTCACCTGGGGGGGGGGGGGGGGGTTGTGCAATTACTGACACAACACGTACAAAGACAGACCAGAGGCTGCAGTAACTTCCTCAACACGCTCCAGGCACGGGAAAAGGCATATGACTCCAAATTCCACCAACAGTGGGGATCCAAAGTGCGCTGCCTCGTCACGGAAAGAGGATACAGTACTGGACAAGTTGGTTTATTTTCTAAACCCCTTAAAGGGGTATTCCGCCCCTAGACATCTTAACCCCTATCCAAAGGATAGGGGATAAGATGTCAGATCGCCTCGGTCCCGCTGCGGCACCCCGCTATCATTACAGCACAGAGCGAGTTCGCTCTGCACGTAATGACGAGCAATACAGGGGCCGGAGCATCGTTACGTCACGGCTCCGCCCCTCGTGACATCATGGCCCGCCCCTTTCAATACAAGTCTATGGGAGGGGGTGTGGCGGTCGTCACGCCCCCTGCCATAGACTTGCATTAAGGGGACGGGCTGTGATGTCACGAGGGGCAGAGCCATGACGTCATGCTGCTCCGTCCCCTGTATCGTCCGTCATTATGCACAGAGCGTCCCCTGTGCTGCAATGATAGCGGGGTACCGCAGCAGGGATCCCGGGGCTCCCCAGCAGCGGGACCGCGGCGATCTAACATCTTATCCCCTATCCTTTGGATAGGGGATAAGATGTCTAGGGGCGGAGTACCCCTTTAAGGACCAAGCCCATTTTGACCTTAAGGATCAGAGCATATTTTGTGATTTTAAGCATTAATAATTCTGGGATGCTTTTACTTATGGATTTGATTCCGAAATTGTTTTTTCGTGACATATTCTACTTTATAATAATGGTAAATTTTCCTTGATACTTTCGAAAAATTCCAACATTTCATGAAAAATTTTAACATTTAGCATTTTTTTTTTACTTTGAAGCTCTCTGCTTATGAGGAAAATAGACATACAAAATAAATTATATATTGATTCACACATACAATATGTCTACTTTATGATTGCATCATAAAGTTGAAATGTTTTTACTTTTGGAAGACATCAGGGCTTCAAAGTTCAGCAGCAATTTTCAAATTTTTCACAGAATTTTCAAAATCAGAATTTTTCAGGAACCAGTTAAGTTTTGAAGTGAATTTGAGGGGTCTTCATATAAGAAATACCCCATAAATGACCCCATTATAAAAAACTGCGCCCCTCAAAGTATACAAAATAATTTTCAGAATGTTTGTTAACCCTTTAGGTGTTTCACAGGAATAGCAGCAAATTGAAGGAGAAAATTCAAAATCTAAATTTTTTAGACTAACATGTTTTTGAATTTTGGGGTAAAGGGAGAAAATGCCCCCCAAAATGTGTAACCCAATTTATCTTGAGTAAGGAAATACCTCATATGTAAACGTAAAGTGCTATGTGGGTGCACTGGAGGAATCAGAAGTGAAGGAGCGATAATGGGATTTTGGAGAATGAATTTTGCTTAAACATTTTTTAGGGGGTATGTCGCATTTAGGAAGCTCCTATGGTTCCATAACAGCAAAAAAATAAATAAATACATGGCATACAATTTTGGAAACTACACCCCTCAAGGCATGTAACAAGGGGTACAGTGAGCCTTAACACCCCACAGGTGTTTGACTACTTTTCGTTAAAGTCGAATGTGTAAGTGAAATTTTTTTTTCTTTCACTAAAATGCATTTTTTTCCCCAAATTTACCATCTTTACAAGCGGTAATAGGAGAAAATGCCCCTCTAAAATTTGTAACCCCATTTCTTCTGAGAATGGAAATACCCCAAATGTGGATGTGAAGAGAAGGAGACACATTTGGCTTTTTGAAAGCAAATTTTGCTGAAATGGTTTTTGGGGGCATGTCGCATATAGGAAGCCCCTATGGTTCCAGAACAGCAAAAAAAACACATGGCATACTATTTTGGAAATAACACCCCTCAAGGCACGCAACAAGGGGTATAGTGAGCCTTAACCCCTTAAGGACGCAGGACGTAAATGTACGTCCTGGTGAGGTGGTACTTAACGCACCAGGACGTACATTTACGTCCTAAGCATAACCGCGGGCATCGGAGCGATGCCCGTGTCATGCGCGGCTGATCCCGGCTGCTGATCGCAGCCAGGGACCCGCCTGCAATGGCCGACGCCCGCGATCTCGCGGGCGTCCGCCATTAACCCCTCAGGTGCCGGGATCAATACAGATCCCGGCATCTGCGGCAGTTCGCGATTAAAATGAACGATCGGATCGCCCGCAGCGCTGCTGCGGGGATCCGATCATTCATAACGCCGCACGGAGGTCCCCTCTCCTTCCTCCGTGCGGCTCCCGGCGTCTCCTGCTCTGGTCTGTGATCGAGCAGACCAGAGCAGGAGATGACCGATAATACTGATCTGTTCTATGTCCTATACATAGAACAGATCAGTATTAGCAATCATGGTATTGCTATGAATAGTCCCCTATGGGGACTATTCAAGTGTAAAAAAAAAATGTAAAAAAATCCCCTCCCCCAATAAAAAAGTAAAACGTCCGTTTTTTCCTATTTTACCCCCAAAAAGCGTAAAAAACATTTTTTATAGACATATTTGGTATCACCGCGTGCGTAAATGTCCGAACTATTAAAATAAAATGTTAATGATCCCGTACGGTGAACGGCGTGAACGAAAAAAAATTTAAAAAGTCCAAAATTCCTACTTTTTTAATACATTTTATTAAAAAAAAATTATAAAAAATGTATTAAAAGTTTTTTATATGCAAATGTGGTATCAAAAAAAAGTACAGATCATGGCGCAAAAAATGAGCCCCCATACCGCCGCTTATACGGAAAAATAAAAAAGTTATAGGTCATCAAAATAAAGGGATTATAAACGTACTAGTTTGTGATTTTTTTTAAGCGCAACAATAATATAAAAGTATATAATAATGGGTATCATTTTAATCGTATTGACCCTCAGAATAAAGAACACTTGTCATTTTTACCAGAAATTGTACGGCGTGAAAACAAAACCTTCCAAAATTAGCAAAATTGCGTTTTTTGTTTTAATTTCCCCACAAAAATAGTGTTTTTTGGGTTGCGCCATACATTTTATGATATAATGAGTGATGTCATTACAAAGGAAAACTGGTCGCGCAAAAAACAAGCCCTCATACTAGTCTGTGGATGAAAATATAAAAGAGTTATGATTTTTAGAAGGCGAGGAGGAAAAAATGAAAACGTAAAAATTAAATTGTCTGAGTCCTTAAGGCCAAAATGGGCTGAGTCCTTAAGGGGTTAACACCCCAACAGTGTTTGATGAATTTCCATTAAAGTTGTATGTGTAAATGTAAAAAAAAAATGGTTTCACAAAAATTCAGTTTTTCCCCAAATTTAGAGGTTATAGGAGAAAATGCTCCCCAAAATTTGTAACCCCATTTCTTCTGAGTATGGAAATACCCCATATGTGGTTGTAAAGTGCTCTGCGGTCGAACTACAATACTCAGAAGAGAAGGAGCGCCATTAAGCTTTTGGAGAGATAATTTGTTTGGAATGGAAGTCTGGGGCCCATGTACATTTACAAAGTCAGTGGACCCCCCCCCCACATGTGACCCCATTTTGGAAACTACACCCCTCACGGAATGTAATAAGGGGTGAAGTGAGCATTTACACCACACTGGCGTTAGACAGACTTTTGTAACAGTGGGCTGTGCAAACTAAAACTTTAATTTTTTATTTTCACGGACCACTGTTCTATTTACATCAGTGTAAATGCTCACTGCACCCCTTATTACATTCTGTAGAAGGTGTAGTTTCCAAAATGGGGTGACATGTGGGGGTGTTTCCACCATTCTGACACAATGTTGTGCACTCACAGAGCTTTTTCCGTCCCCATGTGGGGTATTTCTGTACTCAGGAGAAATTGCGTTACAAATTTTGGGGGTCTTTTTTTTTTCTTTTACCTCTTGTGAAAAAGAAAAGTATGGGGCAACACCAGCAAGTTAGTGTAAAAAATTAAATTTTTACAATAACATGCTGGAGTAGACCCCAACTTTACCTTTTCATAAGGGGTAAAAGGAGAAAAAGACCCCCAACATTTGTTAGGCAATTTCTCCCGAGTACGGAAATACCCATATGTGGCCCTAAACTGTTGCCTTGAAATACGAAAGGGATCCAAAGTGAGAGATCGCCATGCGTATTTGAGGCCTAAATTAGCGATTTGCATAGGGTTGGACATAGGTGTATTCTACACCAGTGATTCCCAAACAGGGTGCCTTCAGCTGATGCAAAACTCCCAGCATGCCTGGACAGTCAATGACTGTCTGGCAATACTGGAAACAGTGCCGCACATATGTTTTTCATATTTATTGGGTGGGAAGGAGGAGACAGTGTTAGGGGGTGTATATGTAGTGTTTTACCCTTTATTTTGTGTAGGTGTAGTGTAGTGTAGTGTTTTTAGGGAACATTCACATGGGCGGGGGTTCATAGTGAGTTTCCCGCTGGGAGTTTGAGCTGCAGCGGAAAATTTGCTGCATCTGAAACTTGCAGTGAGAAAGTCGAGGCAAACCCCCGACCATGTGAATGTACCCTGTACATTCACATGAAAGTGGGCAGACCTACAGCTGTTGCAAAACTACAACTCTCAGCATTCATTGACAGCAGAAGGGCCTGCTGGGACTTGTAGTTATGCAACAGCTGGAGGCATACTACTGCAACTTCCAGCATGCCCTTTGGCTGTCCATGCATGCTGGGGGTTGTAGTTATGGAACAGCTGGAGGCACACTGGTTGCAAAACACTGAGAGTTTGTTACTTAACTCAGTGTTTCACAACCGGTGTGCCTCCAGCTGTTGCAAAACTACAACTCCCAGCATGCATGGTCTGTCAGTGCATGCTGGGAGCTATAGTTTTGCAACAGCTGGAAGCACATGGATTGGGAAACACTGTGTTAAAAAAACAGACAATGTTTCCCAACCAGTGTGCCTCCACTTGTTGCAAAACTATAACTCCCAGCATGCACGGACAGCCGAAGGGCATGATGGGAGTTGTAGTTTTGCAACAACTGGAGGAGAACAGTTTGGAGACCATTGTGTAGTGGTGTCCAAACTGTAATCCTCCAGATGTTGCAAAACTTCAACTCCAAGCATGCCCAGACTGCCCAGGCATGCTGGGAGTTGTAGTACGGCAACATCTGAAGGGCCAGATGTTACAGAACTACAACTCCCAGCATGCCTGGACTGTCTGGGCATGCTGAGAGCTTTAGTTTTGCAACATATGGAAGAGCACAGATTAGAGACCACTGCACAGTGGTCTCCAAACTGTGGCCCTCCAGATGTTGCATAACTTAAACTCCCATCATGCCCGGACAGCCAAAGGCTGTTTGGGCATGCTGGGAGTTGTACATTTAAAACTCCTAGAAGCAGCAGTGAAGATCCCTTTACAGCGATCTTCACTGCCGCCTCTGATGCTGACGCCCATGCTGCCTCCTCCACTTTCCTGCTGCCAGTCCTCGGTTCCCGTTGCCTTTACCGGTCCTCAGGTATATAAAATGTTAGTCGGGGTCCCTCCATGAACAAGTGTTAACAAAGACATCAAATGGTAGTTCTTTTAATGGTCTCATTAAGACCATCAGGGGTTAATGTGTTGAACATGAAAATCCAATATGACTGCTTGTTATTGAGAGTCTGGAATATATTGGGAATCGTGCCTGATACACTTTCAATGATAGATAGATGTAGAACATTAATGTCCCCGTTGTGTTTTAAACAGACATGTCTTGAAACACTATGTTTCATGAAGGTATTTTGGATATTCACTCTGTGCTTATTCATTCTTTGGCGCACCATCTGAACTGTGCGTCCAACTGACTGACAACCACAATCGCATGTTAGCAGATAGATTGCATATTGTGAACCACAACCGAATCTATCTCTAACTGGAAAATACTGACCGGTAGAATTTGACTGTAAGGTCCGGTCACCAGATGAAGCGATCCACAGACAGCATAGGCAGCGATTGCTGTCAGAGGTCCCCCTCTGCCTGTCACCTGATGGGATCACGTGAATGGAAGAAGGTTTTGAATCACATGACAGGATATTAGTAGTTTGCACATGGGTAAAGGAGCGCAATCTACTAGAAGCTAGAATGCTTCATAAATTCCTGGCACTTAAAAACGGGTTTTTTATGGTATGAGTTTTTTTTAGAACTGGGTCTCCAATTTATTTGAAGATGACGTAATGTTTTCCTGTGATCATGTGACCTCAGGTATGGGAGGAGTCTGTGTATTTAAACCTGCCCCCTCGCCATTTGTTTGTTGTACTTGAAAAAGAAGCTGGTCCTGCTTTGAAATGCATTGTGCATGTTGTATCACTTTTAAGAAAATAATCCAACTTGTCCAGTACTGTATTCTCTCTCTCGGCGTGTAGTACCTTTCCTGTTAGTTGTCGGTGTGGAAGACCACCAAGGCAGGATGGGGAACCACACAGTAGGACGGGTGTACCAGGTATGGCTTTATAGCACAGCAGTCATCCCCAATGAGACCTGTTCTCTGCTGGATCTGGCCTTGAGGTCCGGGTAGAGTGAAGGCTGAGATGCACAAATGCCCTGGGAGTGGTGACCCCAGGGTGCCGGAATTCACTTGGGCAACCCCACTTGAATAAAAGAATATAGCACGCACTTTTTCTCTCACTCTTCTGGGCAATCACCCTTAGTATCCTTCTGGCTAGGATTGGGGAATTTTTATAGATCTGGTCGGATGTCCGGGCAGTATTACACACTGCGCACATCCACTTATTTATTTATTTATTTTTTGTCACTGTGTCCACTTTTTGTGTTAGTTTTGTCCATTTGGATTTGGTAGGGTGCGGTAGCCCTTCTGGGTGTCCCTCCTGCCGGTCTAGAGGAGGTGTGTGTGGCCATTAGGTTCCTCACCTCCCTGCTATACCCCGTGGCATCCTATTTCGGCAGGATGCCAAACCGGTTTTACTGGTTCCTTGGTGACAACCTGGTTAACGCCTAGTTGTCTGCCGGGAACACTTTAGGTCCCTGAGTAGCTTTGGCGAAAGGGGACATTGTACCTGGAACCTTGCAGGTGCCTTTTGGCCCTGAGGCGAAGGGTTTGGTTTGTTGGGGGGCCTCTCTCCTTTCGGAGAAGGGCTTGCGATAGACTGCATCCTCGTGCACGTTTTTTTGTGTGAACACTTGCACTTTTTACTTGTACTTGGGTGATTGAGAGTACGTACCTTAGCAGCGCACTTTGGATCCTCACTGTTGGTGGAGTTTGGTGTCATATGCATTAACTTCAATAGGTAGCAAAATCAGCTGCAGCAAATATGCAGCAAAAATATGCATCAGATCCTGTACGTGTAAACGTACCTTTAGGGTGTATTCACATGGGAGCGCATCCGCAGCGTATTACTATTTCACGCCGAGGATGTGCTGCCGGCACACACAGAGTTACGGCAGAGCAATCTCCCTGCTGCTGCCATAGTTCTATGTGTGTCTGCTCGTATCTGCGTATTTTCCGCCGGCAATCATGAGCGGACACTCAGAGCTACAGGAGCAGCAGCAAACAGCTTGCTCTGCCGTAACTCTGTGTGTGCTGGCAGCGCATCTGCGGCGTCAAATATGTGCTCCCGTGTGAATAAATCTTCAATCTTAAGAAGCCATATGGGCAAATGCCATTTCTTACTAGAAGAATAAATATTTCACAAATTAAATCTACATAAAAAGTTCAGTAATTTTCTTAATCCTTTACCCTATTTGGCTTGTACATTGTTTGCTATTTTTTTCCTTTCGCTATTTTTGTACATTATTATACATTGTTTAATATTTATATTCTGCTGGTTGCTCATGGAAACAGACAGCGTCTTACCGCCACTTCGATGTCAGACACAGAATTTTCATTCTATCTATCTTTAGACGTGAAATAAAAAGAAAATACAATGGGGCTCAACTTCTGCATCAGTTGAGCAAAACAAAGTACTTGTATATTTATGTGATGATAATTGCCGCTGCAGATCCATTATGTTTGATTGTTTTTTGCATTTTTAATGTAATCCATTCTTTGTCTACCATTTTAGTGGATTGTATTGACCCAACATGCTCCAACCATGGAGTGTGTGTGAATAAAGAATGTCTCTGCAGTCCTGGCTGGGGTGGCCAGAAGTGTGAATTGCCAAGGAGTCAATGTCCAGATCAGTGCAGTGGACATGGGACATACCTCACTGACACTGGTCTGTGCAGCTGTGATCCAAACTGGATGGGTCCCGATTGCTCTGTTGGTAAGAGAAATATTTCACTATTGATTACATTTTTTTGTTCACTTATTGCACCAATACTTTGCTCACATGTAGTAAATAAATAAAGGATCAACATCTTTTCAAAGCTCCCTATCTATGACATAATGCCCAATATTTCTTATTAATGTGTATGTCAGGTTGCTATTGAGCATTCTCCGTTATAAATGGGTTTCTTTAGAAAAAAAAGTTTTAACATAAAGAGTAAGAGGATGTCAGCTCACGTTTTTATGCCTCATTTCAATGTATACGCTAGGATTAACATAGATTTATACAGATTAACATCATAGATACATTATGAGCTTGTTCATGATCATGATGTATCCATTAGAAATATGCCATTAGAGCCGATCGGTGACGTATTTCATTGTTATTAACAGATCTGTCATTCCATAGACTATAATGGCAACTGTGTAATGGACAAATCACAAGCAGCTACTGAAAAGATCACAAGTTATCTATTTAATGGACATGTGTGATGGATGCTATATTTTCACATTTATCGGCCATAAGCTAATATGGTATCTGTTTTACTCAGATCTTATAAAACTTTTTTTTAGTGAAGCCTCATGCATACGACCAAAATGAAGCATGGGTGGGGGCCTCACCAGAGAGACCAAGATGATGCCCGGGCCTCACCATCTGTGGTGATAGTCGATGTAAAAATGTATAATGTTGCTCAGTCTATTGTTCATTTGCCTACTAAACTCATTATAACAGAAATAAAATATAAAATGAGTCAATAAAGTTGCTAAAGCAGAGATTATGGTAGCCAGTTTATACTTTTGTTAAACTGCTTCCCAGCTGTGCCTCACTCACTAGTGGGTACCCTGTTTAAGAAGCACTGGCTTAAAGGGGTACTCCGCCCCTAGACATCTTATCCCCTATCCAAAGGATAGAGGATAAGATGTCAGATCGCCGCGGTCCCGCTGCTGGGGAGCCCCGAGATCTGACATCCAAAGAATAGGGAACGAGATGTCAAATCGACGCGGTCCCACTGCTGGGGATCCCCGGGATCCCCAATGCGGCACCGCGCTATTATTACAGCACAGAGCGAGTTCGCTCTGCATGTAATGAGGGGCAATACAGGGGCTGGAGCATCGTTACATCACGGCTCCGCCCCTCGTGACGTCATAGCCTGACCCTTTCAATACAAGTCTATGGGAGGGGGCGTGGCGGTCGTCACGCCCCCTGCCATAGACTTGCATTAAGTTGACAGGCCGGGCCGTGATGTCATGGGGCTCCCCAGCAGCGGGACCGCGGCAATTTGACATCTCGTCCCCTATCCTTTGGATATGGGGTTAAGATGTCTAGGGCGGAGTACCCCTTTAAGGACCTTTTAATACAGGAAGATTTTTGGCTGAACAGGCTAATACCACTGTGTCTAATGGGGCTAGTGATCAGCCAACGCTCCTTTGTTGGCTGATTATGTCATTTACAGGGTCAAAAAATCATCAGCATTTAGCCTTGTGTAATATGCAGATGTTGACTGATTGTGACAATCATTCATGTGACCCTTCCCACATGTTACTCTTTGGGTTTTTTCTCAAGGAAATTTAAGAAATAAAAGCTGTAATTCATTGCCATGGGCAACAAGACTATGTTTATTCATATTTTTTATGAATAAAACTAAGTTAAAGAAATGTACTAAAAATGTCAAATGGAGTATGAATGTACAAGTCAGGAAAAACGGTGCAAATGGTGCTAAGTTCACTTAAGTTAAGCATGTTACGTGATAAAATTGGCATAATTTGATAGGCCTGGTACCCCATGTCAAGGTTGACTTACAATTACTCTAATACTTGGCACATTTTAGACAATTTTGAGCAATTATTTATTCTATACACTATTCTATATACTTTAAGGGCATGTTCACATCAACATAAAAGTATAAAAACAGATTCAAAATCTGCTTCTTTTCATAATGTTTAATTTTTTAGTATTTTTATTTTCTATATTCTAGAGTCACCCCCCCCCCCCCCCCCGCCACATTTTTTGGTTTGTTTTTTGGGGGGAGGTTTTTTGCAAAGCTATATGGCAAAAACCAAGCCAACATGCACGAAAACTTCTTTTAAATAAAGCCAAGTGGTTTTCTATCTCTCCCATTGATTTCAACCACAATGCTTATAGATTGAACCCCACAAAAGATGTCACATGTCACTTTTAAGGTGTAAAAAATGCATTGAAAAAACATGCCATTAAAATCCAATGGAGTTGGTTTACAAACAAAAGCAGTGTTGTCTTTGAGGTCCATGTGAAGATGTCCTTAAAGGTGGAGGGGAAACAAATTGGCACACATCATAGACTCTAATTTTACAAATTTTACTGGCACATTTTGGAACGGAATTCTAGTGCATTTTGCCTATTACGTTTCCTCTGTTGTATTCCTGTTCATCATGGCTACTTCTATTGACCGTACTCCAGGAATCAGGATAATATTATTCTGATGTATATAATTGTTGGGGATTTCCATGCTTTCATTTAGAATGGCAAATCTTTTAGAACCTAGGGACTAGATTGTTGGATCCTTAAAACAGTATTATGTGTAGCTAAAGAAAAAGACATTGAAACTTTTTTATAACCTTCTGCAAGCTACCAACTGATAAAGTTGACCTGCAAAAACTCTTACCAAGCAGCTTCCCAGCAGATAGATGGATAGCCTTGTAACTCACTGAAAGAACTGAACCATTATCTGCCCCATAAAGGCTGCTGTATTCCAAGAACATCCATTCAGAATTTTAGATGCACACATTTCTTCATGGCATTTGCAACATTCATGTAATGAATACCCTACATAGTTTCCTGCATTAATATATATATAACACAATTTAAGTCACCTGATGTATATATGGATGTGGTTGTCTGATGACACACTGATATAATCTCAAATTAAAGCTCTTCGGCATTTCAGTCGCCTTTAAATAGTAATGTGAACATAATTCTGGGAATAACTGAAAGCATATCCAATGTGTAGTATAATGGTCTATGAATGATGCATAAGACAAAGCTCAATCATCATTTTACTGCAGAGGAGAGGTGAACCAGTGAACGAGAAAACAGCAATGAGCACTTAATTGTATTTTACCACCGCATTCAGCCACCAATGAGCTTTTTTTTGTTGTTTATTTGGACTTGCAATTATTTTCTAGGCTTGTTTTCTACAACCATAAAAAAAAAAACATAAAAAGCTTAAAACTAACATTTAAATTCCAGTTGAAATAACCGAGTATAAGATGTTTCAAAAGTGGTTGCTTATTTTATGGAATCGGTAGACATCATAATACATAATCATATTTAAACTAACTAGAGAAAAGAAGATAAAAACTGGATAGGTAGGTAGATAGTGTAGAACGGGACCCTTCAAACAGTTTTCAGCAGGCAAACAGAACCAAACAGGCAGGTGTCACAGTTTAATAGTCTTGGGTCTATTGTAACAGTTCAGATACAGCAATACATTCCACTTGCAGTATAATAGAAACTTAACCCTCTTTGCCCTTAAAGGGGTACTCCGCCCCAAAAAATCTTATCCATTATCTTACGGATAGGGGATAAGATGCCTGATCTCGGGGGGTCCCACCGCTGGGGACCCCCGCTATCTCGGGGCCGGCAGCTGCGGCGTCCGGAACATGGAACATTGGAGCTTCCGTGTTTGTGGCGTCACGCCATGCCCCCTCCATTCATGTTCCATAATTGTCATGCCTCCTTCCATAGAAATGAATGGAGGGGGCGTGGTGTCTGTAGTTGCCAGACATCTGGCACAGAGTGGAGTTTTCTCCACGCATGGTGACTGGGATGCTGCGCCAGAGATCGCGGAGATCCCCAGCAGAGGGACCCTCGCGATTAGACATCTTATACCCCATGCTTTGGATAGGGGATAAGTCTCAAAAGTTAACTTTTTTTGGTGCAGTGTAGCAGTATCCAACATACAGGAGATGCTCTTGTTTCAGAGAAACCCCTCTCTGCTACTCCCTGGCAGTGCTCACGCACTGGTAAAATTAGGTTCAGGACTCCAACACTCTTCTTCATTCATTGCCAAAACCTGGAACCAAACTCCAATGTTATGATACATAGCTCCCATCCTTCATTTTAGCAGCTGCTTTCTTACAATAGATAGATAGATAGATAGATAGATAGATAGATAGATAGATAGATAGATAGAAAGATAGATAGATAGATAGATAGATAGATAGACTGTCTGGCAATGGAATTTATACCTTAGGTATCTGCAAAGTGTTTTGATATTTTGTATGGTCCCTGTATGCAAATATAATTTTGATTCACAGACGAATAGACACATTTCAGAGGTGATTGAGGTGGTATATGAATTTTATTTTAGGTACTGTACTGATGGTGGCTTCATGTCCATTCACAGCTGCATGCAATGACTAAGTTCTTAAGCACTTATTTATTTTAGCCAATTAGCAGCAGTTTCGTATTTTTTACTTTCCACTCTTGTTCGTTGCAGAGGTATGCTCTGTGGACTGTGGTACTCATGGCGTTTGTGTTGGTGGAGCATGTCGCTGTGAAGAAGGGTGGACTGGCGTGGCATGTGACCAACGTGTTTGCCACCCTCGCTGCACTGAACACGGAACTTGCAAAGATGGAAAATGTGAATGCAGAGAGGGCTGGAATGGGGAGCACTGCACCATTGGTAGGCAAACGACGGGCATCGAAAGAGGCACATATTGCTTTATTCTCATACAACATATCACTGTATAACTGTGTTTTGTTCCATCAAGGGAGCCTTTACATTTCAACTGCAGAATGCAAATTTAGAAGAAATTCATAAATGGTTAGTGTAATTCGGAGACATGCTATGTTCTTACTAAATGGCAATAATTTATATTTACAATAATTCGGGCAACTGTAGCATTATCAATTTCTTCCCGCAACATGGGTGTACATGTAAAGACTGTTGCATAACATATAGTTATCAAAGTTTCTATAAAAAGGTAACAGGATTTGTATCACAGCAGTTGTGGCAAACCTTAATGGGGCATTGCTTTTGACAATGATCATATGTAATTGTGAACTCTGGCCAAAGACTTTTAAGCATGTGGATTAGAATGAATTAAAAAAGTTTTTGACCAATGTTCTAAAACTAAATAACAATGAAGCATAATGAAGTCTAGAAACAATAGCAACATGTAATGAAATAAACAACAGACTTTGACATTTCCATATAAAAATGTCCATAATAATGACTTTTCACCTAAGTTAAAAATAATAAAAGTTATAAAATAAAAATAGGCAAAAAAAACATAGGTTTGAATTGAAGAACAAATACCTATAAGTATATTTTGTGCTTAAAAGGGTTGTCTTATGAAGACATTCCCTGTCCATATGGGCATAAGGATAGCAAGGAAAAAAGTTAACTGCTTCGGCCTTTATCTCTAGGCCTGAGCAGGAAACTGTGTAAGGCTCGGTTTCATACAGGTTTTTTTCTGGCCATTTTTGCAATACTGCCACTGCAGTTTTTGAGCCAAAGCCTGAAATGGATCTAGTAGGAAGGAGAAGTATAATTTCTTCCTTTATATTTCCTATTCCTTTTGAATACACTTCTGGCTTTGGCTCAATGACTGTAGTTGCAGTTTTCCAATTAATGCCAAAAAGAAACATGTGTGGAAACCTAGCCTTACGCTGCTATCACAAATGGCTGCCACTACGGCTTTTAACTAAGTGGATTCATAAGTAAAAAGAGATATAAAGGAAGAACATGGACAGGATAAATACTGTTACTGGGAAGAAAAAATATTTGTTTCATACAATTTTTGACAAATGTGTCCTCCTTATTGGTGGTAAAGGGGAAAATAAGGTTTCATTAAGGAGCAACTGAAAATATACAGTACTTTAATTGGTTTTTAAAAGCTTCTCCTAAACATAAGTTCCTTTTATTTATCAGCATTTATATATTGAATGGGAACTGAGCTGCAGTAACGAGGCCAGGCCACTATGCAGTGAACAGAGCCAACTGCTCCGAGCCCCATTCATTGTGTAGTTGGGATCAATAGAGATCAATCTAGAAAGGGAAGGTTACACATGTGGCCTAAATTAGTTGTTAAAGCATAAGACTGCTATCACTTAGTTGGCATTACTGAAAACTTATCACTGGTAGTGTAAGTAGGCCAACATTTTCATAACCATGGCAGGTGCAAATATTCAGTCCCACTAACAATTATATAAATTTATAATGGCCATATTGTTCACATGTATAGTATACATAGTGTCTACATGATGATTGACAAATAAAACAGCTATAATGGATGCATAAGTAGATATGTCTGTCTTAACTGGACCACATTTTTTTCTTTCAGTCCTTTTTCAAGTCTGACAACAGCAATCGTCTTGTACAAGATATACAATAATCTAGAACATATGTAGTGATATTTTTTGTATGATATAGTTGTATTAGAAAAACAGTATATAAATATTAATACTAGTTTCAACTCAGCATTTTTCCAAATTTAGAATAACATTTCCGAGTCCTAAAACCTCAGACTGTATCATGAGATAGGTTAGCTGCTGCAGAGTGGCCTATGGCTGTACACAACTTGCTAAGGATGTGTCTGGATGTGTTCGGTATCAAGGACCTCTTTGTCGGATGATTAATTAGTAGGCAATGTGCTTACAGTGCCAGGAAAATAAATTATAGGAACAAGTAGCAAGCACCATAGTTTTTGTCTTTACAGATTAATTTAAATTTCCTCTTTCTGTCCCTATGCATTTCATGAAAATATAGATTTTGTTTGCTTGAACAACCAAATGTGACTAAAAAGGTCAAATACTGTCCCCAGTGCATTAGAACCAGATTGTTTCTCCTGGCAGATAAGGTATTTTAGATTATTATACTCTCTCAACAGAATTGCTCACTCCAGCAACAGCGGGGTTACAGTCTTAATTTAAAAAATCTTGATACTTTGAGTAAGAATATAATCAGTTTCAGGACATATCCTAAGGTATCTTTTCATAATTCAAATTTTATCAACAATCTTAATTGAAGCCATATATACACGGAGACATGATTAATAACTTTGCCCTACAAGTAACTTTCTATGCTCATTTACATTCGCACATCCAGAATCCTTTGCACTTGTTTAACTCTGAGTCAGTTCTAGAACACAATGTACTGGCCATGTGAGTAACCCCCAGAGACAAGTGTTACTCCTTTCTGCATAGATAAAATTAAGCACTTTCATTAAAGAAGCAAATTTTATTGTTTTTAGTTTATGGCTGTTGTTTTTTTTATTTATTTATTATTGTTCCAGTCAGGGGCACCTACTTTATTTGATGGATGCCCAAGCTAACCACAAAAGGTCAAAACTTGAAAGGGTGAGACCCAGGTGTCTAGAAGGTACCAACAGTACCTGTGTAGTATGTTGCAGTACAGCAGTGGGTTCCTATTACACAGGGCCAAATAGGTTAATTTGTCAGCTGATTGTTTAGTTTTAACTTGTCAAAAAATCCCTATTTCTCAGCGTCACATCTCCAATGTAATAGACGATATGGGGTCTATAAATGATAATAGTAAAGGGCCACACAAATGATTCCAGCGATCATTTGTGTGGTCCTGCTGCCTGATATCGAGCCATATAATTAGCTCCATAAATGAATGCTGGTCTAAGAGGTCAGTGCTTGTCTTGGGCAGGGGTTTGACTATGTAATACAGCCCTTACATATTTTGCACCAAGGGCCAGAAGCATCTTTATGTCCAGCCATGCAAGCCACTAGGACTTAGAGACTGTGCTAGCCAATACAAGGGGTACCTAGTGAGAATTACAATATTATTCCCAAAACTGACAAAAACTGTACAAAAATACCCTTTGAAGGCAATCTTTTATATATTGTGTTTAGTTTAGTTCCTGTGTCTAGTTTGTATTGAAAACAGACATTGTAAAATTGGAATTTTTTCATAGGGTTCTAGTAATTGGAGTGAAGAAACAGTTACATAATGATCGCCCTAGTGACTGAGGTGACTCAATGGTTCTCTGCTGATGTAGATACAATTTTATAAACTGCACATTGTAGGCCTATACTTACCTTTCTTACTCCTCCAGTATCACAGAGCTTCGGCCCTACTGCATAGTAGTTCGGGGTTGGCACATGATATTGCCCCCTCAATATTGATATTGCCAATCAACAGCCACACGTGTGCTGTCTCAGCCACTGAATGGATGATTCCACGTGCCAAATCTGAATCTTGAAGCACTGCACAGCAGGACTGGAGCTCTGTGATGGCAGGTAAGTAAGTTTAATTTTTTTTGTTTTAGCACCTGCCTAAGCACCAATGTAAGCAATGTCATTTAATCTGCCACATTATATTGGCTGACAGTAAAGGAACAAATTAGTTATATACAGTATTATTATTTATCAATAAAAGTAGTCATTATGCAAAACTAAACATATGGAAATATAAAAAGGGGGATTGTGGATAATTGGTTGATATGTATAAAGTTATAAATTTACCTTAACATTGAGAAATTTACTCCTAACAAAATCGAATTATTATTTTATACATCTCCTCTGCTAACTTAAGGCTTTGTAAAGTGAATAATGAAAAAGGATCAAAGAAAAGCGCATCAGAATATTCTGCTTCCTTTTGATCTAACAAGATACTGGGTTAATGGTGGGATTTGCAAGATGAAGCATTAAAGTGATGGAAAAATATCAGAAGATTGTTAATGTATGCATCACACTACTTACAGTAACTAATAATGTCTTTTAGAATTATAGCAAAAGTTGACTGTCAAAAATAGCCAGTTAAAAATATGCGTAAGAGAACACGTCCTTCTCACAGTGACATCACTCTAGCATTTCATTGACTGTCTTCAAGAAGCATCGACTCTATGTAAACTGAATATTGGACCAGCCCACACTTGGGTGGTTAGATTTGTACAATGCACCAGAACACCTCTCTAGCCTAGAGACAGCAGTTTGTTCTCAACCTAAAATCACTGCAGGATGTTTTATTGCAAATAGAGTATTGAAGCATCAAAACCTCTAACATAGATACTTGTAAGTTTAAAGCTAGTAGTTTATTCCCTTAATGGTCACATCAATTGCTTATGAATTTGTAATTTAGTTTCTCTTTTCCCAAGTTAAAGTTCTTTTTACTGAATCCGCCATGTGTGAAGACATAATATCCCACTGAATTGCCCCCTATCTTAGTCTAATAAACTTAAAATTGTTTTCATTGCTCCCCTTTGCAATCTGTTTGTTCTGCAGAGCGTGGACCACATTTTACAACTGGGATTATAGTGAATCCTGTTGTGCTGTCTCATTGGTTACTAGAAAGCATTCTCTGAATCCCAGATGTTTGATTGAGAGACTAAGGCTGCCTTTCTTAAGCATTGTTTGTTTAATGGCAAGTCTTCCCCCTCCTGAACATACCGCTCCTTTCTCCTTTTATTATGGTGCGCATATTAATAGGCTTTGGGTTTACCAAGTTTTGTAAGTAGGGAGCTATAATTTTGAAAAACTGCCAATCAATGTCATGGATTATTGCGTTTGTGCTAATCCCTCTGTATGTTCAGAATTAGACCAGCTCAGGCAGTGAAGCTCAGTCAACTGACAATAGCGAGGAGACTTGACTTTTCTATTGTGATGTGATTTAAAACACTTTGTGGTAGTAGACAACTGGGTGCATTATAGCTAAAGGAGCAATGTGCGAATACAATAGTAGAACTGTGTCTAACGTCACAAATATGGACCAAAAATAAAACAAAGCGTTAAAGATAAAGTTTACTTTTTATGTTCATGTTGTGTTGTGAAATGAGTGAAACATTTATATATTTTCACTGCACAAAAAGAAAAGAAAATTGGAGACCAGCTCACCAGATCCCATGTCCGTGGTGTCGGATGTCACATTGCGGTCAGGCGGCAGGAGGACGGAGATGCTGTGAAAGTACGGGGGGAATCGGGAGTCAGGGCCACAGCCGTATCGCACCATTAGGTGCTTCGTCAGGCCCCTATATGATGAAGCACCTAATGGTGCGATACGGCTGTGGCCCTGACGCCTGATTCCCCCTGTACCATCACAGCCTCCTCGTCCTCCTGCCACCTTACCGAGATGTGACATCCGACACCACTGACCTAGGATCTGGTGAGCTACTCCGCAATTTACTTTTCTTTTTGTGCAGTGATTTCATATGTTTGATGGGCGTGTAGCACCACCCACATTGATCCACAGTTTGGCATTCGGTTGCTGTCGGCACACACAGAACATTGTATTTGGATTACTAAGGAGAGTGATAGAGGTGCCGGAATCTTTTTCATTCTCTTTCATGTGGACTTATTCATATATTTTACTGAAGATTTTTTTTTTTTAAAGAGAATATCATTGGGACTATGCTGCCCTATGTGAGGGCAGCATAAACTAGTGACAGAGAAGCTGATTTTAAGGATGTATTAAGGCCCTATTACAGGGAGCAATTATGAGCTGAACACGCCTATATAACCCTGTGTAATAGGGTCAGCAATCAGCTGATGAATGGGCAATCGCATGTTCACTGGCTGATTGTTTTGTTTTTCCCTGCCTAAAAATGGGCCTTTGTTGGCCGCACATTTTAGAATAGGAGATATGTGAAAAGTGAACTTGATGTAAAGGGCTGCAGGAACAATCCAGTAATCATTTTTTCTTCTGTTTAATTTTTACCTAGGAGTACCTGTTTCTGGGAACCATAGTTGAAAGCCAATATGGCTACCGCACAGGGGTGTTCATTGAGTGTACATAAAATCCTGAAGGAGGGCTGTAATGACTGTCATTGTGTTATCCAATATTCTATAAATAGATATAAGTAGAGGACGGTTAACTATTTTATCATACTCAAAGATTTATGGGTAGTATGATGGGTTACATATTAAATATATTCTGTTGGTTTAGAAAAATTGCCTAATACTCATGAATACAAGTATGTTGCAGACAGTGAGATATGCAATTCATCTTTGTAGTAAAGAGAAATGATAACAGCCAGCTCTAAAAAGAATCAGTAATCCCCCCAGCTCATAAACATTGTTAGTGTTTGAGGGTATGTTCTAACATTGCGGCTGCCACATTTGGCTGAAATTTGGCCACAATGTTAAAACATTCCCTTTATTATTAATTTTTTCATACTGCAGGGAAAATGCTTCAATAAATTAATATAAAGACATGTAAAGAAGGATTGGAAACGTAAGTTCCACGTCACAAGTGCTGAACTACATCATCCACTACAGGAGCTATTTTTAGGGCAGTTGCTTTAAGTACCATAAAAGTGGCACTTTTTTATAAGTAATTCTGTGCCAGACATGAATATTCGGAACTTTCCTGCTAATGCCAGTGTGACAACATTGATGCACAGTGGTAATTTAGTCCAGCGACATTCTGTAGCAGATGATTTACACTTCCACTTGTCAATTTTCACTATGAGAAGCTTTTGTGCTCTGGGATTCGAGATGAGAATTCTTCCCCAAAATGATCCCTTGTTATACTGCAGACGTGTTTTCTGCACTTCACCACAAAGTCTAACAGTTCGTACTTAAAAATGTCACGGCAGGTCAAGTAGGAAGCAGAAAATAAAGTACAATAAAAACACGTTTGCCTTGTCCCCTTAACTCCCAAGAGACCTATACACTAAACCCAAAAGTGTGTTCTTAACTTGCTGTATTAGGCAGGAACAGAATAGATGATGGCAAGACACTACAGGAACAGTCTTTACGGAGCAACTTTCTGCTATTCCCTGAAGAAATGAAAACAAGGCCTTAATCTGTGATGATGTTTCCTTGACTTCAGATGACTTGCAATCATCTGTAATATTTTATTTACACTGTGTGGTCTGAATACATGTACCGGCTCTGTGCTGCAGGGTTGGTTTTCTCAAGTCTTGCAATGTACATGTATTCTTTAATAATTTTCTAGTAGACTGATTATGATAAAAAAAAGTCAGTGAAACTACAGTTTATACTAAGTGCATGTACAAAATTTAAATACTGAGCAGAAAAATACTGTCCAATTGTTTCATTCAGAATTGTTATAAAGGGATTGATCACAATGTTATAGAAAGTGCTGAGGCATTCAACAGATTAGAGGAATAAAGCTATTGCCAATACAGATGAACTGTTGGTGCCCTATCATACAGATCATTTACGGTTACTCCTTCACCTTATTGTTACATATTTTCAGCACTGAAATATAGAATATTTAGAATTTTATGTATCACAATTTTTATGCGCCATATTTTAAATAGTAGTTTAAAGATGGTCATCTAACTTATTAGTTGGGATGGCAGGTCTCACTTAATATGACCATATTATTAAAGCATCAAGCTTATTAGAAACATGGATTATTAGAAACATCAAGCTTATTAGACAGGAATTTTTTACAGTTAGAGTAGTTAAACTATGAATGCTATACTTTAATAAGGGTGATCACTATGTCAGCATTTAAAAAAAGAAAGGGATGCTTTTCTAATAACCTTAAATGGGTACTCCCAAATCATTTATTTTTATTTTTTTAATCAACTGGTGCCAGAAAGTTAAACACTTCTATTAAAAAATCTTAATCTTTACAGTACTTTTTAGGGGCTGTATACTACAGAAGAAATTCTTTTCTTTTTGGATTTCTCTGATGTCATGACCATAGTGCTCTCTGCTGACCTCTGCTGTCCATTTTTGGAACTGTTCAGAGCAGGAGAAAATCCCCATAGCAAACATATGCTGCTCTGGACAGTTCCTAAAATGGACAGCAGAGGTCAGGAGAGGGCATTGTGGTCATGACATCAGAGAAATCCAAAAACAAAGCATTTCCTCTGTAGTATACAGCCCATAAAATGTATTGGAAGGATTAAGATTTTTTAACAGAAGTAATTTACAAATCTGTTTAATTTTCTGGCACCAGTTGATTTAAAAAAAAAGTTTTCCACGGGAGTACCCCTTTAAGGTTTAGAATAAATCTGGCAATTAATAATACATAATTGATGAATACCTCATTATTTGTGACTCTATGTTGGACCAGTTTCAGTAAAGCATGACCAAAACTTAAAGGGGTTGTGCGCTGCCCTTCCGTTCGGAGCTCCGCACTCAGCGTCCGGAAGTTCATTACTCAGCGGTCGCGCCCCCTTCCCATAGACTTTGGTAGAAGGGGCGGCCGTGAACACGGAAGCCCGCACACAGTGTTTGGAGTAATGAACTTCCGGACGCTGCGTGCGAAGCTCCGAAAAGTTGGGCGGCGCACAACCCCTTTAAAGCAGCCATAATACGGGGGGACAAAATACATCCATATTATGTCCCTCATATGTAATTTTTTTTTGCCTTTTCATGTATAAAACAGGGTCAAATATGGTTTATAGTATTGCATATGTCAGCCCATTACAAAAAAACAATTAAGTGGTTCTCCACATGTTACATCATATTAGTATTCATCTACATAGCTTACAGGACATATAGATATGACACTTTGCACCATAGTTTGCTATGAAGTGATGGGACCTACTGGGATAGTATTTACTGAGTCCCAGGGACAATGTATAAGACATCTCCTTACTCCATTATTGTTAGTTAATAAACTCTTTGTCAGGTCAATCAGGTTGGACCTGTTAAAGAGTTTGTTAGCTCGAAACGTGTTGCGCGTTTTACCCTTAATAAACCTTTTTTTTTATTATTATAATTTTTTTTATAATTGACGGCTACTTATTTCAGTTCCCTAGAGTGACCTCATACTAGCGTCCCTCTTTTATTGCCCCCCCCCCAGAGCTTGTCTGTCCCACGGAGGTGATTACCGGAGGTGGGCAGTGTAGAGACATCTGCTGTATATGACAGAGGAAGTTGAATTGTTCTTTTCTGTCTCACCACAGTGCTCTCTGCCGACATCTCTGTCCATGTCAGGAACTGTCCAGAGCAGGATAGGTTTGCTATGGGGATTTGTTCCTGCTCTGGAAGGTTCCTGACATGGACAGAGGTGTCAGCAGAGAACACTGTGGTCAGACAGAAAAGAAATTCAAACAGAAATGAACTTCCTTTGTAGTATACAGCAGCTGAGAAGTCCTGGAAGGATTAAGATTTTTAAATAAAAGTAATTTACAAATCTGTTTAACATTCTGGCACCAGAGTACCCCTTTAAAGGGAACCAATCATGCTTGGCAATGCGTTATATATGCTAAAATCATTATCCTCACCATCCCTCGCAGGGATGGTGAAGATATTGAGTTATAAAGTCACCCCCGGGCTGAGCAGGCAAGCAGTCCCCTGGGCGAGGACTTACACTTACCAGCTCCGTTCACTGTGGTCATGGTCACGCCCTGATGGCTTGAATGACGGCTCACGTCACCGCTCTGCTCCGTCTGCTTAGGGAGAAGAGCGGTGACACGTACAGTCATTCAAGCTGTCGGGGCGGAGCCTCGGCCGGAGCAATGCGAAGCAACAGAAGCTGTTAAGTGTAAGTCCCCGCCCAGGGGACTACTTGCCTCGTGGCCCGGGGGGACTTTATAACTTTATATCTTCACCATCCCTGGGGGCACAAAGGTCCCACGGGGATGGTGAGGATAATGATTTTAGCATATATAACGCATTGCCAAGCGTTATATATGCTAAAATATATATGGGATCCAAGAAATGGTCTTTATTATATAAAAAGGATATATATGGCCAATCGCCTAGCAGGGCCCTTGCTAAAGGCGAATGGAATATACTGGGTAAAAAATAGATATAATAAAAAATACAGAATATAGTAGGATTAAAATGAGATAAATATGATGGGTAAGTAGCACCAAAGAAAATTCATTAATTAAATATCTGCTGCATATATCAGGAGAAAACGTTCTCAGTCCATGTAATTCATAGGGATATTTCAATGAAAAATCCACAAGAAATGTCCAGAATGAAAAGTCCCAATTAGTTTGGGTGTGTCCGGAGTAACGATATATGGTAGTGAGTGTAGCCACAATAGCTACAATAGGAAATTCATGGACAGGTAATGCAGACAATGTGGCAAACACTGTCAGCGATGAAGATGCCAAGTCTCGGTGCACAGCACCACTCACCCTCCTTTGGAGTCCTCAGGTCCGGGCTGGCACGGCTGAGTCCGGCACTCTGGATATCAATGCCCGCCTGGGTGGTATGCTGGGTGAATGGCTGAATCTCCGGGGGTCCGAGTGTCCTGGGCTGGCACGGGAGGCGTCCGGCCTTGGGGAGGATGATGTCCAGGAGTAACTCTGCCGACCGGGGCTGTGAGAGGATGCAGGTAACAGGTGGTGCGGATTGCACGTATGAATAAGGTGCTAACAGCGCGCGTGCAGCAGTGGTCCCGGAATCGTGGGCATCCAGCTGTTGCAATTGGAATATGGCAGATACAGTCTATTTGAAGTGATATACACTTATGGATAAGGTGCAGATAATGGGCTAGACGCGTTTCAAGGCCGCAGGCCTTTTCTTCAGTAGCTATAGGTGTGGATAAAGGGTGGAAATGCTGGTTTTATATAGTCTCCATGCAGTGATGATGTAATACTAATTGGAAAAGAGGAAAAAGTGGAGACTGGAAGTTTCAGGTATGTTGTAAAATGGGTAATGGATCCAGATAGAGAATGGGAATAGGGAAGAGAAGAAAGAAAAGAAAACATAGGGATAAAGATGGTGAATTAGATATGAGTGTGAGTCAGGAGAAAAAATAAATAGATAAAAAAATAAAAAAAAAATAATGGTCATTGGGTATGTGTAGAGATGCACTATGGATCAAGACTATAGTGGAAATCATGAGAAAAAATATGAATAGTAAAATTCTTAAAAGGTGTGTGAAAAAATAAATAAAAATAAAAATAAATAAATAAATATTTTGATAAAAAAGTGAACAACTGCAATGCAAGATATGATAATGTATTGATAATGATGTAAATGGTACATATGTAGTTTATGGTGTGTATAGAAATTAAAATTATATAAAGTTAAGCCACAGTGGGAATGGATTAATTGATGAAATTTAGTAAAAATGTATATAAAAATTAATTGATAAAAGATAGAAATTAATTAATAAAAAATATGAAAATGGATGAATATGATATAAAAAAATATAAAAATGTAAAAAAGCAGGAGGAGGGCACTTCAAAGGAGAGGTCCATAGACATGTTCTGTGGATAGTCTTGGGGAGGCTCACCCCCAAGGGCCGTCACTGGGTCGATAAACGGCCAGCCAGTGACGGGTCATGAGGGAGAGCCACGCTACAAGATAAGATCAAAGGAACCCAAAGACTTCAAGCTCTGCGTTCAATCCTCTTGGAATTATGGTGTCAAAATCAAAAATCTTTCTTGATTCTGCTTTGGACATCTTCATAATGTAGTCACCACCTCGCCAACATCTTCTTACATTTTGGATGGCTAGAAAAAAGAGATCTGATGGATTTTGATTATGATGTTCAATGAAGTGGAGGGATAATGGATGTGTTTTTAACCCTTTTTTTATATTGTAGATGTGTTCTGAAATGCGTATTTTTAATTGTCTCTTTGTGCGGCCTATGTATTGTTTTCCGCATGTACACTGGATTAGGTAAATTACTCCCTTGCTGTGGCAGGTAAGACATTCAGATATTTTGTGTGTGTAGTTGTTGGATGTAGAAGTTATTTCAGTGATTTTTTTGGGAAAGTTGGTGATTTTACAAGCTGAGCAACTTCCACATCTGTGGAATCCTTTAGTTTGTAGCCATGTGGATGATGTTTTGGGATTGGTTGGTTGTCTGACAGTGGGGGCGACTTGGATGCCCAAATTTGGGGCTTTGGTGTAAACTATAGGTGGGTGTAAGGGGATATTTTGACCGATGATTTTATCCTTCATTAAAAAATGCCAGTTGTTTTTGATGATCCTCTCAATTTTTTTATAATCTTTGTTAAATGGTAAAATTATTTTTGGATCATCGGTTTGTGATAGTGGATCTCTTTCTTTAGGAATAAAAATTGATGATCTGTCTAAAATACGAATTTGATTAAAAGATTTGTCTAAAATGTTTTTTGGATAGTTTTTCTCCAAGAATTTGTCAGTAAGGGTTTGTGCTTCTTCTTCGAATTTAGTCTGTGAAGTGCAGTTTCTTTTAAGCCTGCGGTACTGGCCCATTGGAACGTTTAAAAGCCACCTGGGTAGGTGGCAACTATTAAAAAGAATAAAACTATTTTTGGCTACAGGCTTATGGTACGTACTGCAGGTTAATTTAGGTATATCTATAGTGATTAAAAGATCAAGGAATTCTAAAGTGCCTGTGCTTATATGGGGGGTAAAATTTAGGTTCAAATTGTTAATGTTAATTTCTTGGATAAAATCTTCCAACAAACATTTAGGGCCTTTCCAAATAAAAACAATGTCATCAATGTAGCGCCGCCATAGTACGAGATCCGCGCCGATCCTGGGAGTAATGTATCGTTCCTCCCAGGCTGCCATAAACATGTTTGTGTAACTGGGCGCGAATCTCGTACCCATGGCGGTGCCGGTGGCCTGTAGATAAAATTCGTTTTCAAAATAAAAATAATTGTGGGTTAAAATGAAATTAATGGCTTGAAGGATAAAATCTATCTGTTCTGGTAAAATGTCATCTTTAGTTAAAAAATGTTGGACTGCTTTTAGGCCATCAGTGTGTTTGATAATCGTATACAGAGAGCTCACATCCAAAGAGACTAGAGTGTATTCAGGTTCCCATTTGATGTTTTCTAATATCTGTATGGCTTGAGTAGTGTCTTTAAGATAGTATTCTGTAGTTTGGACGATAGGCTGAAGCAAACGGTCAATGAGTTGGGACAAGTTGGATGTTAATGAATTTATCCCTGATACAATGGGGCGGCCAGGGGGGTTGGTGGAGTCTTTATGGATTTTGGGGAGACAGTAAAAGACAGGTAGTCTTTCCTGTGTCCCTAGAATAAAATCATATTCTTTTGATGAGATAATGTCAGATTGTAGTGCATTATCGCATAACGTTTTCAATTCTTTACTAAATTCGGTTGTGGGGTCAAAATATCCCCTTACACCCACCTATAGTTTACACCAAAGCCCCAAATTTGGGCATCCAAGTCGCCCCCACTGTCAGACAACCAACCAATCCCAAAACATCATCCACATGGCTACAAACTAAAGGATTCCACAGATGTGGAAGTTGCTCAGCTTGTAAAATCACCAACTTTCCCCAAAAAATCACTGAAATAACTTCTACATCCAACAACTACACACAAAATATCTGAATGTCTTACCTGCCACAGCAAGGGAGTAATTTACCTAATCCAGTGTACATGCGGAAAACAATACATAGGCCGCACAAAGAGACAATTAAAAATACGCATTTCAGAACACATCTACAATATAAAAAAAGGGTTAAAAACACATCCATTATCCCTCCACTTCATTGAACATCATAATCAAAATCCATCAGATCTCTTTTTTCTAGCCATCCAAAATGTAAGAAGATGTTGGCGAGGTGGTGACTACATTATGAAGATGTCCAAAGCAGAATCAAGAAAGATTTTTGATTTTGACACCATAATTCCAAGAGGATTGAACGCAGAGCTTGAAGTCTTTGGGTTCCTTTGATCTTATCTTGTAGCGTGGCTCTCCCTCATGACCCGTCACTGGCTGGCCGTTTATCGACCCAGTGACGGCCCTTGGGGGTGAGCCTCCCCAAGACTATCCACAGAACATGTCTATGGACCTCTCCTTTGAAGTGCCCTCCTCCTGCTTTTTTACATTTTTATATTTTTTTATCATATTCATCCATTTTCATATTTTTTATTAATTAATTTCTATCTTTTATCAATTAATTTTTATATACATTTTTACTAAATTTCATCAATTAATCCATTCCCACTGTGGCTTAACTTTATATAATTTTAATTTCTATACACACCATAAACTACATATGTACCATTTACATCATTATCAATACATTATCATATCTTGCATTGCAGTTGTTCACTTTTTTATCAAAATATTTATTTATTTATTTTTATTTTTATTTATTTTTTCACACACCTTTTAAGAATTTTACTATTCATATTTTTTCTCATGATTTCCACTATAGTCTTGATCCATAGTGCATCTCTACACATACCCAATGACCATTATTTTTTTTTATTTTTTTATCTATTTATTTTTTCTCCTGACTCACACTCATATCTAATTCACCATCTTTATCCCTATGTTTTCTTTTCTTTCTTCTCTTCCCTATTCCCATTCTCTATCTGGATCCATTACCCATTTTACAACATACCTGAAACTTCCAGTCTCCACTTTTTCCTCTTTTCCAATTAGTATTACATCATCACTGCATGGAGACTATATAAAACCAGCATTTCCACCCTTTATCCACACCTATAGCTACTGAAGAAAAGGCCCGCGGCCTTGAAACGCGTCTAGCCCATTATCTGCACCTTATCCATAAGTGTATATCACTTCAAATAGACTGTATCTGCCATATTCCAATTGCAACAGCTGGATGCCCACGATTCCGGGACCACTGCTGCACGCGCGCTGTTAGCACCTTATTCATACGTGCAATCCGCACCACCTGTTACCTGCATCCTCTCACAGCCCCGGTCGGCAGAGTTACTCCTGGACATCATCCTCCCCAAGGCCGGACGCCTCCCGTGCCAGCCCAGGACACTCGGACCCCTGGAGATTCAGCCATTCACCCAGCATACCACCCAGGCGGGCATTGATATCCAGAGTGCCGGACTCAGCCGTGCCAGCCCGGACCTGAGGACTCCAAAGGAGGGTGAGTGGTGCTGTGCACCGAGACTTGGCATCTTCATCGCTGACAGTGTTTGCCACATTGTCTGCATTACCTGTCCATGAATTTCCTATTGTAGCTATTGTGGCTACACTCACTACCATATACCGTTACTCCGGACACACCCAAACTAATTGGGACTTTTCATTCTGGACATTTCTTGTGGATTTTTCATTGAAATATCCCTATGAATTACATGGACTGAGAACGTTTTCTCCTGATATATGCAGCAGATATTTAATTAATGAATTTTCTTTGGTGCTACTTACCCATCATATTTATCTCATTTTAATCCTACTATATTCTGTATTTTTTATTATATCTATTTTTTACCCAGTATATTCCATTCGCCTTTAGCAAGGGCCCTGCTAGGCGATTGGCCATATATATCCTTTTTATATAATAAAGACCATTTCTTGGATCCCATCTCCACTAGTCTTTTCCTTTTTCTCTCCCCTGTGCTTTTGAGGACTGGTTCACATAAATATTTTTTATTTATAATTTCTACATATTACATTAGGCCTTTTGGGTGAAGGCAACACCTTTAACCTCAAGCACATTATTTCTTTTATCCTAAGTGAGCTACACATATTTTACATTTCCTAAAATATATATGCTGAAATAAATAGCCGTCAAGTGCGGACTTGGAAATAAAAAAAGGTTTATTAAGGGTAAAACGTACAACATGTTTCGAGCTAAGAAACTCTTCGACAGGTCCAACCTGATGGACCTGACAAAGAGTTTGTTAACTTACAATGATGGAGCTAAGAAGATGTCTTATACATTGTCCCTGGGACTAAGTAAATACTATCCCAGTAGGTTCCATCACTTCATAGCACACTATGGGGCAAATTCTCAAATCTAAATGTCCTATAAGCTATGTAGGTAAATACTAATATGATGTAACATGTGGAGAACCACTTAATTGTCTTATTGTAATTGGCTGACATATGCAATACTATAAACCATATTTGATCATGTTTTATACATGAAAAGGCAAAAAAATGATATGAGGATAATGATTTTAGCATAAATAATGCGTTATCAAGCGTTATATATGTTAAATATGCTGATTGGTTCCCTTTAAAAATGTTTCGAATTGTTTTTTTAAGAAGGGGTTAACTAATGGTTGCTGCTGTCCAAATCGCATCAGGATCAGACCATTATGAAAAGGAAATGTCAATTCTGTGCTTTTGGCTGCAATATTTTCTCTTAACACTGGGAATGAATTCAAAACTGCTGCGTTACTGTTGTTCGAAGCTTTTATCCTCCTAAGCAGCTAAATATTTTAAGGCAGAAAGAAAAGTGTGAATGCTGTTGGTTTCTCAAAGTCGCTGTCATCTATTAACCCCATTCAGCGCCAGATGGCCAGGCTACTCTACAATGAAGTGAAGTGAATGGGGTTAAGTAAGAAGTCCATTATAACTAGCAGAAATTCCTATTAGTAAAACCAAGTGTGCAAAAAAAATAAACCCCAATTCAGAAATTGCAGATGCATGAATCACTGTAAAAAGCCTATGAATGTGGAAATGTATTAAAACCCCAAGGAAACTGTTAGTTGTAATTTTCTTTTGCATCACTTTATTTTAGAAAGCAATGTCACAGAAGCTTTGTGATATCTTAGAGCTTGTACTTTTTTTTATTCACAATTTTAATATTTTTAGGAATAAATCTTAGAGAAATAATTTAATCCTTATATATATATATATATATATATATATATATATATACACACATATATATTTGTACATATATATATATATATATATATATATATATATATATACTAGCTTAGTACCCGGCGTTGCCCGGTTTTTCCTCCTATCTCGACCTCCTATCTCAACCTCCTATCTCGACCTCCTATCTCGCCCTCCTATCTTGACCTCCTATCCTGACCTCCTATCCCGTCCTCCTATCCCATCCTCCTATCTCCACCTCCTATCCCATCCTCCTATCCCGTCCTTATATCCCGTCCTCCTATCCCGACCTCCTAACTTCACCTCCTATTATGACCTCCTATCCCGATCTCCTATCCCGACCATTCCGTCCTCCTATCTTGACCTCCTATCTCAACCTCCTATCTTGACCTCCCATCCCGTCCTCATATCCCGACCTGTAATATGTGTACCAGGTATTCAAATATCTCCAGCCGTACAGAAGTAATGTGAGAACATACATTTCCCATTGATTTGCATGGGACTTTAAACAAAAATCCCGACCTCCTATCCCATCCTCATATCCCGTCCTCCTATCCCGTCCTCCTATCTTGACCTCCTATCTTGACCTCCTATCTCGACCTCCTATCCCGACCTCCTATCCTGACCTCGTATCTCAACCTCTTATCTCAACCTCCTATCCTGACCTCCTATCCCGCCCTCCTATTTCGACCTCCTATCCTGACATATCCCATCCTCCTATCCTGTCCTCTTATCCCGTCCTCCTATCTCCACCTCCTATGCTGTCCTCATATCCCGTCCTCCTAACTTGACCTCCTATCTTGACCTCATATCCTGACCTCCTATCCCGACCATCCCGTCCTTCTTTCTTGGACAAAGAGAGAGAAAAGAAAGACCACACGAGGCGCCTAGTGCATTATCCCAGATGTTAGGTAAAATTAACAGATGTTATTGTGCTCACCTGGAGCGCAAAGAGTATGCGCATGTAACCCAAATCAATGGGTGCAGACGTTTCTTGGATTCCTGGAGGAATTGCAAAAGCCATGGGATGGTGGTTACAGGCTGGCGTCCGTCCACAATGGAGCAGGTCAAGAACAGTGGCAAGAAGTCCCCTTTAGGCGCAAAAAAATTCTCCAGGCGGAATCAGGCAGGATAATGTATTTAAAAAAGACAATATTTTATTTAAAGCAATGACGTGTTTCGGGTATACACTCTTCCTCAGATTGGCATCTGAGGAAGGGTGTATACCCGAAACCCGTCATTGGATTAAATAAAATATTGTATTTTTAAATATATTATCCTGCCTGATTCCATCTGGAGAATTTTTTTGCGCCTAAAGGGGACTTCCTGCCACTGTTCTTGACCGACGTCCTCCTATCTTGACCTCCTATCTCAACCTCCTATCTCGACCTCCTATCCCAACCTCCTATCCCGACCTCCTATCCCGACCTCCCATCCCTTCCTCATATCCCGACCTGTAAGATGTCTACCAGGTATTCAAATATCTCTAGCCGTACAGAAGTTATGTGAGAACACACATTTTCCATTGATTTGCATGGGACTTTAAACAAAAACCCGACCCTCACAAATGGGGGTAGTTAAGGGTTCAATTAACTATCCTATATTTTAAGTGGACATATAAGTAACATGTGACCAAGTATTATCGAAATATCTCCAGCCGTTTGGAAGCTATAATATATATTTCGCATAGACTTGTATGGAACTTTAAACAAAAACCCCGACCCTGGCAAATGGGGGTGAGTAAGGGTTAAATGACCTATTCTATGTTTATTGTTGACATATAAGTAACATGTGTGCCAAGTTTCATGTTAATATCTTTAGCCGTTTGGTCGTGATTGTGGAACATACACACACACATACACACACACATTGAGTTTTATATATATATATATATGAATATATATATATATATATATATATATATATATATATATATATATATATATATATATATATACATATATATATAATGCAAACATATTCTTCAGCGCTGTACAAAACTTATTATTCAAATCGCTCTCTGTTCCCATTAAGGCTCACATCTATTAAATTCATGAGTATATTTTTGGAGTGTGAAAGAAGACAGGAGTACATGAGGAAACCCATGCAAACATACAAACTCCATCCAGATGTTGTCCTTAGTGGGATTTTACCCAAGGTCCACAGTGCTGCAAGGCAACAGTACTAACCACTGATCTTCTGTGCTGCTCAGTGATTGATTTATTGGTAGTAAAGGATTGAATGGGAACATTTCTGAGTTTAATGCCAGGTGTCCAGTGTTTTACTCTCCCCCAGAGTACCCAGCACTGTCTGTGACCCAATCACTGGTTACATCTAAACTGGTGGTGCAAAGGCAGAGAGAAAAAAGAGGGGCACTCTCTGGTGTGCTGTTATAGTAAAAAATGGATGGGACCCCTCCCCCCCCACCTCGTACTGGGTGTCACACCTGATCCACTGGGGTGGTCCAGCAGAACAGGCAAGACCCAGTGGCGGTGGTGCAGTGGGTGGAATATGTGCAGTGTGCAGCTCACTTTCCCTTTTCCGTATCCACAAGGGTATGGAAGTGTAGTAGCAGAGTAAACTAGAGAAAAGGAGGGAAAAGGATGGAGTGCTTCTGCTGGTAATGACGGGACTGAGAACGCCACGGTAGCGCAGGATGATATTTATTAAAAGAATTCGGACACCGCGTTTCGGCGTAGGCACGTGCCTTCCTCAGGTCCACAAAACAATCAATGGTGGCATCCATAAGTACAGCAACATACCCCAGGATGCAGCAATTTGATTGTTTTGTGGACCTGAGGAAGGCGCGTGCCTGCGCCAAAACGCGTTGTCCTAATTATTTTAATAAATATCGTCCTGCGCTACCGTGGCGTTCTCATTCCCGTCATTACCAGCAGAAGCACTCCATCCTTTTCCCTCCTTTTCTCTATTTTACTCATCTAAGCTGGTAGCTCAGCATGCAGGAATCCTTCCATACAGGCTGCCAGTGGAAAGTGTGCATTCACTGACACCCTCAATCAGGGATAGGCTGAAATTTTCATTTGCACACATACAGTATACAGAAAATACACACAGACTTACACACTACTTGTTTTCTTTGATGTGTTGATATCAGGAAGAAGTGATATGATAAGCAATGCCCAAAGATTTTATTAACATTTTTATTTTATCATGAATTTATCATGAATTTTGCATATGACTTTATGACTGCCAAAAATGAATAGAGCCCAGATTGAACCCACCCAAAATAAATACAGACCCCTGGGCTCAAAATAAATACTGACCCCTAAACACAAAAACACACACTCTAGACTGCACCCCCAAATAATGCAGACTCAGACCAGACCTTAGGAAAAAAATTAAAGGGGTTATCCAGGAATAGAAAAACTAAGATGATTTATTTAAAAAAAACACTCGTCTGTCTTCAGATTGGGTGTGGTTCTGCAGCCCAGTTCCTTTAAAGTGAATGGAACCAAGTTGTAATTCCACACACAACCTAGGGACAGATGTGGAGTCTGTTTTTGAAATAAATTAGCTCTGTTTTTTAAAATTCCTGGATAACCCCTTTAACCCCTTAAGGACCAGGGGTGTTCCGTTTTTGCACTTCAGTTTTTTTCCTCCACACCTTAAAAAAATCATAACTCTTTCAATTTTCCACCTAAAAATCCATATTATGGCTTATTTTTTCCCACCATTTCTTCTTTGTAAAGACATCAGTCATTTTACCCAAAAATCTACAGCGAAATAGAAAAAAAATTATTGGGAGACAACATTTTTAAAAAAACGCCATTTTGTAAATTTTGGAGGCTTCTGTTTGTACACCATAAATTTTTCGGTAAAAATTACACCTTCTCATTATTCTGTAGGTCCATACGATTAAAGTGATACCCTACTTTTATAGGTTTGATTTTGTCGTACTTCTGAAAAAAATCATAACTACATGCAGGAAAATTTATACGTTTAAAATTGTCATCTTCTGACCCCTATAACTTTTTTATTTTTCTGCATATGGGGTGGTATGAGGGCTCATTTTTTGCGCCATGATCTGAAGTTTTTAGCGGTAGCATTTTTGTATTGATCAGACTTTTTGATCACTTTTTATTAATTTTTTCATGATATAAAAAGTGACCAAAAATATGCTATCTTGGACATTGGAATTTTTTTGCGCGTACACCATTGACCGTGCGGTTTAATTAGCGATATATTTTTATAATTCGGTCATTTCCACAAGCGGCGATACCACATATGTTTATTTTTATTCACACAGTTTTTTTTTTTATGGGAAAAGGGCAAACTTTTATTAGGGAAGGTGTTAAATGATCTTTATTCACTTTTTTTTTACTTTTTTTTGCAATGTTATAGCTCCCATAGGGGGCTATAACACTGCACATACTGATCATTTACATTGTTCAATGGTTTCTCATAGGAAACCATTGATCAATGATTCTGCCGCTTGACTGTTCATTCCGGGATCTCAGGCACTGAGTAGTCATTCGGCAATCGGACACCAGGAGGCAAGGTAAGGGACCCTCCTGCTGTGTCTCAGCTATTCGGGATGCCGCAATTTCGCCGCGAACATCCCGAACAACCCCTGAGCTTGCCGGCAATGTTTTAGTTTCACTTTAGATGCGGCGTTCAAAGTTGAACGCCGCGTCTAAAGGGTTAATAGCGTGCGGCAGCACGATCAATGCCGCGCGCTATTAGCCACGGGTCCCAGTCATTGTTAGAGGCCGGGCACGACACACTATGATGCGGGGCCACGCCGTGGCCCCGCGTTATAGAGCGGGAGCGGACTCAGGACGTACCGGTACGTCCTTGGTCCTTAAGAGGTTAATGCCAGACAAAACTTGATAATAATTACAGACCCGGAATCACATGCTCCCTAACAAGTGCAGACCCCAAAACAGACTCCTAATGTGACCTTGTAAACTAATACAAACCCTAGACCCCCCTAAATAAATTCAGATCCCTGACCACCATGCCTCCTCAAATACAGAGCACAGACCAGAACTTCTAAATTAATTAAAGACTTAAAAGCATACCCCTAAATAAATAACATGAAATAAATCCAGATCCTTAAGTAAGTATACATCCCAAAGCAACTCTCCTAACTTAATACAGATTCGAGACCATTCTCTGTAAATACATACCCCCAAGCTGTTTAAACTAAAACAGACGCTACACAGATCCCCAAATAAATTTAGACCCCACACCATACATTCTAAATGGATATAGACTTATACAAGTCATAAACTAATCCAGAACCTAGACCAGAAATGCTTAAGCCAATAGAGGCAAAAGCTAAGGCAGATGTTTTGCCTTATTCCACCTCCGGCCTAAAAACAATGGGCCTTTGTTTCCTTTGTCGGTTTTTGTAGCTTGCTTTGTGGGTTTTTATTTCCGACAGGTATTTTTCCATGGTATTTACTATTGTATCTTGTATTTGGTGATTTTCCCTACATTTTGCTCTTTTTTACACCTGCTTTGAGCTGTCAGGTTTTTCAGAGTTCAAACCCACCACATTTTATGTTGAAACATTAATAAATTTGTAGGTTTCTTTCAAAAATTTCAAACCCCTTTTTCCTGATGGCCACACCCCTGTGTTTGGTTTTCTGAGTAAAGTGGAGAGTTAGTAGGGTTTTTAGGATTTTTTGCCAAAATATCTGGTGCACTAGCCTTTGTAAATCAGGCCCAATATGTATATCGGAAACAGCATATGTATATCAAAGCTTTTGTAACTTGGCAGGCTTAGCTCTAAATAAGATAGTATTCCTATAGATATTTCATAGAATACTGTGCAGGTAAATCACAGGTGATGTCTTCAGTCAGGGCAATTTCCCTCTTTCTCTATTCCCATGAAGTTTAGTCAGCTATGGCTCATCTCTGCAAACAAACTTACCATTGTGCTGCTACCCCCAGTGTCACAAACTTAAAAGACACCGTTTGTATTCCACTATGTGAGAATGTCTTTTTGTAGCCCACAGTAATATGTGCACATGAGGACATTGGTATTGGGACCTTGGCCCAAAAATGCAACCTAGATATGGCGGTTGCTGGCTATATCTTAAAGCTAACTTGCCTGATACTGTGGTTTAAACCTATAGATTAGTGGTGAAACTGTGGCCCCCCTGATGTTGCAAAACCTCAACTCCCAGCATACCCAGACAGCTGTTGGCTGCTTTAGAAGCTGTGATCAATAGCTATTAAGGCATGTTGAGTGTGACTTGATAAGTGTCGCATCTGTCAATCGTCCCTCCACGGTTGAGTTGTGGTGGTGGTGGGGGGGGGGGGGGTGACAAATAATTTCTATGGCAGCCAGGTCATACAAACTCTTTTCATGCAATCTGTATTGGTTTAAAAAAAAATCAGCACAATATTTCTATTGCATTGATGTGTGTAAGTAATCTAGTGATTGCTCATGAAAATCTCCTATCAAGACTAAACAAGTAAAAAACACCTAAAGGATCAAGGGCATACCTGTGTGCCCTGGTCCCGCTCCCTTGCTAAGACACAGGGTCACGGGCTGACCCCGCATCATAGCCAGGGTAATTAAACTGTACGGTCAATGGCGTATACATAAAAACTTCCAAAGTCCAAAATTGCGTATTTTTGGTCATTTTGTATACCCTAAAAAAACTAATAAAAAGTGATTAAAAAAAGTCCCATCAAAACAAAAAATGGTACTGATAAAAACTTCAGATCACGGCGAAAAAAATAAGCCCTCATACATCCCCGTATGCAGAAAAATAAAAAAAAGTTATAGGGGTCAAAAGATGACAATTTTAAAAATACTAATTTAGTGCATGTAGTTATAATTAGGGATGAGCAAATCAAATCTGACGAATCGAATTAGTTACAAATTTCAGGAAAAATTTGATTGCGCGAATCGCTTCATTAAACTCCATTTAGTGCAGTCCAGGCTCCAGGGCATCTAAAATGGCGGATGCGGCTTCATCATCAGGAAATGAGGGTTGGCAGGCTTCCCGTGAGGCAGCAATTGAGTCAGCATGGTGGTAGCAGTGGGAAGTCTAGAGCCAAACGTGCCCGGGGTAGACCACCTGCTTCGTGGCAGCGTACCTGACCGGGAGGTAGTGGAGCAGGGGTCCCAGGAGTCGGCAGCAGTAGCAGTCAGTTAGTGCGGACTGTTGAAATTCAGCTACTCTGCGATGTGGCAGTTTTTCATCAAGTATCCAGTGGATGTTAACATGGCCCCATGCAATTTAAAAAAAAATATCTTTAATCTTTTAAATTGTGAGGCCCTTTAGTCTGGTCAGGCTGCCGCCACCTCCAGGCTGTGTCATTCTGTCACCATATGGCCTACTCTTGCTGATGCCACCTCCAGGCTTGGTCAGTCTGCCACATTTTGGTCTCCTCATGCTGGTGCCACCTCCAGGCTTTGTCATTTTGCAGCCATGTGGTCTCCTCATGCTGCTGGGACATTATCTAAAACATTTTATGGTAAAACTAACTACCATAAATCTTCAATTAAAATTATAAAATTTATCATTTTATCTTAGGGATTGTGAGGCCGTATGGTCTCATCATTACCTAAAAATGTCACCATATGGTCTCCTTATGCTGTTGGCACCTTAGATTAAACTTAAAAAAATTTCATGTATCTAAAATCTTCAATAAAAAATTTACAAAATATCTTTAATCTTTTCTATTGTGAGGCCCTATGGTCTTGTCAGGCTGCTGACACCTCTGGGCTCTGTCATTGTGCCGCCATGTGACTCCTTGAGTTTTGTGGTCATACATTATTAGTTCAAAGTAAATGCCGGGACATTAAACTTGGGAATCTAATGTAAATTAATATAAATTTAAAAAAATCGATGTAATCTTTTCAAGACTGAGACCCTATAGTCGTCAACGTCATATATTACCTGTGGAATTACCAGAAGAACTGCTCTTTTTGAGAACTGCTCTTTTTCTTTGTACAATATGCAAGGCTTAAATCTTTAATGGGGTAAAATATGAGGAGTTTATACTTATGTAAGAATTCACCTAAGCCATATATTTTTTTTTTACTCTACTAAGACAAAGTCTGATAGCTAACAATTGCCTGTCTGTCATATTGTGCCTTTCATTGAGAACTGTGTCTGGGTTTTCCAAACAGATTATCGTCTTTTATGAGCTGCAAAAAGAGCATTCAAGATACCACTAGGGGTGAGGGGGCACTGAGTATGGCATACGCTGCTGTGCTTCATCCCTATGGCAGCATTGTGTCTACAATAATCTGTTGCTTATGTGTCGTTTATAGGTTGCCATTAAATTAAGAACTCAAGCAACATGAAGCCGTGGCTTTGTTACTAATGTCCCAAACTCTGACATTTCTAGTTCCTCAGTATTTCATAAATATTTCATGAGAAATCACAGGAAATCAATAAAAACCAAATGTGCACAAATCCAAGTGAATTTTTCAGGCCAAAACATAACATGAAAAAAAAAGACTGTTGGAACCACTTGGAAAAACTAATAAATGTAGAAACAAGGTAAAGGGCAAGCAAATAAAAAATATATACCCATAACTAGAGATGAGCAAATTTTGGAAAAATTTGATTCGGCCAATTAGCCGAATTTTCTCCAAAATTCACTACTGTCCGAATTTATTTGCGGCAAATCGCTATTAAAAACCAGCTGAAAAATACGGCTGAAAAAAGGAGAATTTGGCATCAGATTTGTGGCATCAGGTGGGTGACATGATTAGAATAGTAGCTGAGGCAGGTAGGCAGAAGAAAACAGTCTCTTTTGTAAAAGTGTTAGTGTGCACAAGTAAATATTGAGGATATGCATTACGTAAAACTTAACTTTTAATAATATGCTTAGGTTAAAATATACGGACCCAAAATTTTTTTTTATCAAACAAAAGGAAAGTTGTACAAAGAACACCATGTGCCACCTACACCCACCACCAAGTATTGATGTGATGCAAAGACCTCTAAAAGGTGGAAGGAAACAACCTATGGTCCATTGTAACCGGTGGGGGGTAAAAACTTCCCCTGCAGGCCCTACTCTCGCATTATGAATTCCCTTTTTGGCAAGTGTTACTCTCCCCAAAAAAGAGGAACCTCTCCCTATTTCCACCTACAAACACTGCCATTTCCCAGGGTTTCTAGTTGGAAATATGGTTTGGTTCCTTTTTAAGATGAGTAACGCTTTCCTCAAAAAGGTGGAAGGGAACAACTTTTGTCCATTGTAGCACGTGGGGGTAAAAACATCCCCTGTAAGGCCCTACCCTTGCTCTATTAATTGCCTTCATGGCAAGTGTTACTTACCCTAAAATGGGCAGCCTCACACAGGAAACTCTCTCTATTTCCACCCAAAAACCCTGGGAAATGGCAGTGTTTGTAGGAGGAAATAGGGAGAGGGCCTGTTTGGGGCACCCCCTTTTAGGGCGAGTAACACTTGCCAAGAAGGGAATTAATAATGCGAGAGTAGGGCCTTTACACTTACTGGTTACAATGGACCATACGTTGTTCCCTTCCACCTTTTAGAGGTCTTTGCATCACATCAATACTTGGTGGAGTAGGAAGCACATGGTGCTTTTGTACACCTTTCCATTTGTTTGATTTAAAAAAAATTGGGGGTACATATATTTGATCCTAAGAATATTTTTAAAAGTTACATTTACGTAATGCATATCCTCAATACTTACTTTTGGTCTGATGCAGAGGAATGTCTGTAACTAGGGAGCAGCGCCTTAAGTATGTTTAACACTATCCATATTTGTGATGCTCTGATGGCACACTACTGGCCGGATAGGACAGCTTTTTCAGGGCAAACTCTGCTAGTTGCGGCCACAAATCAGGTTTGGCTGCCCAGAAGTTCAGAGGATCTTCAAGGTGTGTTGGCATGGTAATGTCAAGATATGCCACCACCTGCTGGTTCAGGTCCTGCTCCAGGTCTACCTGCTGCTGATGAGTTCATTCACTATGTGTGTGAAGAAAACTACTCATCAGTGACTGTAGACTCTGGCTGCTGCTGATGGAGCTGGTACTGCTCCTGCCACCCCAACCCTACCCAGCAGCCATAGCAGTGGAAAGTGAGCGCAGAGGGCCCCCCGAGTCAGACCTGCAAAAGGATGGATGATGCCGCAGATAGGTATCGGCCAACTGACTACACAGGATGTCTCTGTAATAGGTTAGTTTGTCCTCCCTCTCAGTGGGTGAGGCCCACATTTTGTGCTGGTAGTGAGGGTCCAATAAGGTGGAGATCCAGAAGTAATCCCCCTGCCGAATGGGGAAAACTCGGCGGTAACTACGCAAGCGAGTATGCATCATGCCATTTGTACAAGTGACTCGGAGGAACTCCCTGCCTCCATCTCAAGGTTTTCCAAGGTTTGTCTGGGTCCTCTGTCTCGCCCTTCTCATAACCCTTTAGCTCCTTTAGCTCCTCTAGCTGCTCCTGCTCCTCCTCTCCTGTCAGGTGACTAGAAAAACCACCCATCTCATGAAACCTAAACTATACTCCACTTTGCCTCTCCCCCTCCTCCTCCAGTTTAGCCCCCACAGGGCTCATGTGGTCATGGGATGTAGATGCCACGTCTCCAGTGCCCTGACCAGCCATTGTTTCAAACACGTTTTGTAGTAGATGAAGCAGTGAAATGACGTTCATCCCGTAATCCTGGAGACTTACTAATAATGTGGCTTCCTCAAAGGGCCTGAGCAAACGGCAGGTGCCATTGGTTTACATTGAAGTTACAAAGTCCCCCTATCCGCTTGGATCATCAAGAAATCGGTGATGGCTTTTCTCTGTTCGTATAGTCGGTCCAACATATGGATGATGGAATTCCAATGTGTGGAAACATCGCAAATCAGACTATGTTGGGGGATGCCGCTCTGACGCTGCAGCTCAAGGAGGGTGTGCTTTGTGGTGTACGAATGGATGAAGTGCATGCAAAGTTTCCTTCCCATTATTAGGATGTCTTGCAGATGGGGGGTACACTTCAGGAACCGCTTGACAACCGAATTGAACACATGTGCCATGCAGGGCGCATGGCTCAGCCTTCCTTGTCGCAGCACAGACAAGATGTTCTTCCCGTTGTCGGTCACCATGGTTCCCATTTCCAGTTTTCATGGAGTAAGCCATGATTCTATTTCTTGATGATTTACTTTTAGCAGTTTCCTCCCCTGCGTGACACCGCCGTGCCCTGCACACATGGTATGCTGGAGGGACACTGAGACTTGTCCGTGCAGTGGAGGCCCGAGGACACGATGGAGGATGAGGAGGCGGAGTCGCACACTATCACACGACCAACGGCCTGAGAGCGTGGAGGGGGAAGTGGCGTGACCTGTTCAAGTTGCTGTTGTGGCTGTGCAGGAACCACATTCACCCAGGGGTTCCCTGACCGTAGTTACAGCTGCCGTGCACTTTGGTACACACCGACAGGCTCAAGAACTGGCCCACTTTCTGTTCCATAAATTTGTGCAGGGCTGGTACTGCCTTCTTGCCAAAGAAATGACGGCTTGGGACTCTCCACCTCGGCTCGGTACACGCCATCGGTTGAAAGGTGCAGAGTCCACCATTTGAAAAGGGAGGGACTGCAGCACCAGCAACTTGACAGGAGCACATTCAGCTTCTGCACCGTTGGATGAGTGGGCGCATACTTTTGTCTCTCAGACACTGCTTCGTTGATGGAATGCTGTCGGAATGACTGACTCGAAGTAGGAGGAGCAGGAGCATCTTTAGCGACAGAAGATGGGTATGACACACAGCTCCCTTCGGCTGAGGTGGTGCAGCTTTCGCTGGCTGAAACAGGGACTGGGTCATGCAGCAGGCTGGACCACCACATCAGAGCCACAGTTCTCCCAGGCCGCTTTATGGTGACGCTGCATATGTTGACACAGGGCCGTGGTGCCAACATTGGGACCCTGGCCACGCTTTACCTTCTGCCGACACATCTTGCATGTGGCCAGGATAACATCCTCTGGATTCTTGATGAAAAACTGCCACACCGCTAAGTAGCTGATTTTCCCACCAACAGTCCGCACTGGAACCCCTGTTCCACTACCTCCCGGAAAGGTAGGCTGCCACAAAGCAGGTGATCTACCCCTGGCATGTTTGGCTCCAGACTTTCCACTTCTGCCACCATGCTGACTGCCAACCATGCTACCACCTTGCTGGCTCAGTTGCTGCCTCACGGCCAACCTGCAACCCTTTTCTCCTGATGATGAAGAAGCCCCTTCTGTACCCGGCTCACAAGTACGATCGGCTTCATCATCTTTGAGTTGTGTCTGCACGTCACTGATATCCTCCTCAGGTTCCTCAACAATGTCTGCTTCAGGAGCCTGAATTCTCACAACACCACCTCCCACGCCACTCTCCTCATCACTAGTTGCCCGCCTAGTGGAGGAAGCGGCAGATGTCTCCTCCTCTTCTTGGCTAGACAGTAGCTGCTGACTGTCCTGTAGTAGATCATCCAGCAGGTGTGTACTTTTGGCTGGCCTTTCACAGTATCTAGGCCCTTAAGACTTTAACAGGAACAAAATGGTACATTACATAGATGTATGCACAGGTTACACTTAATAGAGGACAATATGCTTTTAGTGCTCTGCTCACCCTACTGGCTGACTACTTTTAGCTTTTCAGTTGTTGTACACACCAGTGCTGCAGCACACAGTCGCTGTGTCTTTCACCCAAAATTGCACTTTCTCTCTCAATCTCACTCCTTTCCCTATCAGTACTTCTAGGCTGGATTTGGGCTTGAGGTGACTTGCTGCTGTAAAAAAAGCTTTTCTGTGCAACACACTACTCTCTGTCCCTCTCTCTCTCTGCAATAGAACACTGATGTGACTGGGAGGTGAATCGCTGCTGTAAAAATGCTTTACTGTGCAACACACACTACTGTCTGTCCCTCTCTCTCTCTCTGCAATAAAAGGCTGAAGTGACTGGCCGCAAAATGACTGCCGATTATATAGAGTTGTGACATCACAGGGGTGGCTGACTGCTGATAGGCTCCATGCTGCATGTGATTCAGGGTCATACCACCTATCCTTGTTCCCACCTTCCCAGGGTTCCTTGCCCCATGTCCTCACATGTGGATCCATTTTAGATGTCCTGGAGCCTGGGCCGCACTAAATGGAGTTTTATGAAGCGATTTGCGCGATCGACTCGACGCAATATTTGCATTTGTTGCAAATTTAACTTTTCCTGAAATTCTTAATGAATTCAGATTCATCAGATTCCATTTGTTCTTACCTACCCATAACAACAACAACAGCAACAGCTCACTAACTAGGAGATAAAAATATGTAACTTTATTGAATACAGTATAAATAGTGGAGAAGGTATTTAAATACTGGTACCCCAATAGTTACAGTAGGATGTAAGTTTTGTGCTTGAGCTGATATTAGTAAAGGTGCTTGCCTTATTAAAATCCAAGTATTATATCTTTTTACATTCTTTTAACCTTTAAAGGCGTACTCCAGTGGGAAACAATGTTTTTTAAATCAACTGGTGCCAGAAAGTTGAACAAATTTGTAAATTACTTCTATTTAAAAATCTTATTCCTTCCAGTACTTAGCTGCTGTATGCTCCACAGGAAGTTCTTTTCTTTTTCATTTTATTTTCTGTCTGACCACAGTGCTCTCTGCTGACACCTCTGTCCAGAGCAGGATAGGTTTGCTATGGGGATTTTTTTCTCCTCTGGACAGTTCCTAAAATGGACAGAGGTGTCAGCAGAGAGCGCTGTGGTGGGATAGAAAATAAATTCAAAAAGTAAATAACTTCATGTGGAGCATACAGCAGCTGATTTAAGATTTTTAAATATAAGTAATTTACAAATCTGTTTAACTTTGTGGCACCAGTTGACTTATAAAAATTTAATTTTCACTTTAAGCCTTGCATTTCTTGCTAGGTTTGGAGTAATATTCAGGAGCCCATCTCATTGTACTAGGATTACTGAATGTGCAGTGTGCATGCTCGAACGCATGAAATTTGCACTAGTAAGAACCTACTAGTGACCGGTGGACGTCCACAGAGTGAGGCCCTTGGCAATCTTACACTTATAGTGGTATCACACAGAAGTGCTAATTAGGCAGATTGGCACTTGTTTAACAAAGCTGTTACCCACAGCTCGGTTATCTTGCAGGATAGTTTGTGTGGCCCTTTACTTCTATCATTTGTCAGTCACACATGCCCTATAACACAGAGCGATGTGCAGCTGACAAATGAGGATTTTTTGACAGGGAAAACCAATGTGATTAGCTGATTAACCACTTAAGGACTCAGGGCGTACCTGAACGACCTGAGTCTGCTCCCTTTCTATAACGCAGGGCCACGGCCCCTCTAACAATGGCCGGGACCCGTGGCTAATAGCGTGCGGCACTAATCGTGGTGCCGCGCGCTATTAACTCTTTAGATGCGGTGTTCAAATTTGATTGCCACGTCAAAAGTGAAAGTAAAGTACTCCCGGCTAGCTCAGTCGGATGTTCGGGACCACGCGGCGTCCCGAACAGCTGGAACACACTAGGAGGGCCCCTACCTTCCTCCTGTGTGTCCGATCGCTGAATGACTGCTCAGTGCCTGAGATCCAGGCATGGGCAGTCAAGCAGCAGAATCATTGATCAGTGTTATCCTATGGGATAACAATGGTCAATGTAAAAGATCAGTGTGTGCAGTGTTATAGCCCCCTATATTTCACATTGCAGAAAAAAAGTGAAAAAAAAGTTAAGAAAGATCATTTAACACCTTCCCTAATAAAAGTTTGAATCACCCCCCTTTTCCCATTAAAAAAAAAAAACCCAGTGTAAATAGATGCGGGCGGGGGGTGGCCGGGGAGAAGAGCTGTGCAAAAAGGCGCACAAAAGTTGCAGTTGCGACTTTTTATGCAACTTTTTTTAAAATGCTGTGAAAAGCAAGTTTTGTAAGCCAGGTCTGAGGACAGCAAAGGTAAAGCACGGGCACTGGGCTGCTGTGGGCAGTAACTACCATCAGGAGCCTAAAATGTTTGTTTGGCTAGTTCTGTTGAGAAGTCTTGTATGGGAGAAATCTTAATAGCGGTCTATGCCAGATAGTGAAGAAAAGAAAAGTAAACATCTCCGGTGAGAGAAGACCTCACCTGTAAATTGGGGGACTTGGGAGATAGGTTGAGGAACAGGGAGCCTATTAAAGAGGAAAGTAAAGCATATGAATTATACTATAATCATTACAAAATGTCTCTAATATGGGGGTACAATTTTTTGGAATGGGCTGTCAAGGGGTACTCAGGAAAAAAAAGGTTGAGAACCACTGCTCTACATGAGCTCCCTGCAGAGTTAAATAGCTATCATACTCATGAAACAGAATCTGAGACCTGAATATTCTGAAAGCCTATATCAGTAGGCTGCAGTACTCTATACAATCATCACTTTTATCCCTTTTTTCTATGGATGACCTTATATGTATCTTAAAAGCACCGCTGATTTCTAATGTGTCATGTTACAAAAACACTACGCATAAAACTTTAGAATACTTTTGGTGTCTTGGTTATACAGTCAAAAACGGGTTACCTTAGCTAAACTTACAACCAATATAACCAGCCACGGGCATTGTGACATTGTACGAGGTAAAAAAAATAATAAAATGTCTGACCTATGAAACGAGTAAGTCTTTGAAATGTTAAGTTACTGCTGCAGCCGTATTTAATATAGAACCTTAGATGTCCAGAAGGATTATAACTTAATGCCTTTGATCATACCCTTTTCAAGTTTTTCCTTTTTTTTCCTTTTTTTGCAGCTTCCTTCATTTTAAAAGGGGTGCCACAGGCTCCCATGTAAGTTATGCCTTTGCTTAGCAACGTAAATCTCATTATACATCACTTCCATTTTTGAAGCCTCTTAAGAATACCAAATGTAAAGATAAACTAAAATTAATTTCTCATAAATGTTAGCGCCCTCTTTTTTCCAGAGTATGAAACCTTGTTCAATTAAATGAAGATGCATACTCATAAAAGCTTGATTTCTACCTTCATTTTTCTTCATCCCTTAATCCTTCTTGGATAGAAAGCATGTTGAGTTAAATTCCAATCATCAATTAACTCCCTTTTTATTTCAGATGTGTCTTTATTTTAAAATGTGGGGAAGCATTTTGATTTTTACAACTTAATTGAAAGAGATTACTTTATTGCACAAACCAGTCATTTTAATTTTTAAAATGAAAAACGGCTAAGCTGTCGAGCAGAAAATATTGCTGGAAGATTATTTGCAGTGGTCTCTGCTATGATTTTGGTGTTAGAGAGTTTATATGCACTCTGCCTTTTGCAATTTCTAATAAATTTAACTTTTGCAACTCTTACTGGAAATATGTATTTAGATCTATGGGCCTAGGAAATAGTTCTATTTAATGAACCAGTGAATTAATCAATATGGAGGCCTTTGCATATTATTTCATGTAGTCAAATTGGCAGCAGAATGAATGTGTAAAAGCTGTGCGCATATACCTTAACAACCAGACCGGGGAGGGTAGCTGATGAGTCATCAATGAATATCAGAATGTGCTGGAGACAGTAGATGACTAATTTATAGAAAAGAGAAGAATTCGCGGAAACAAGATGCTAGGAATATAGTAATAGCTTTGGGCGCTTTAGTTTGGTTACACACCTCCACGTAATTCCATTAAAACATTATTTTAGCATCAGTGGCAAAGCCTGTATTGGTGGGGTTTAACATGAGCAGAATTATGTTCAGCATCCTCACATTCAATTACAGGGAGTTGTATACAAATTCTATACTTAAAGAAACTGTCAGAAAACAACCTGTGTATGGTGTCAAAAAGTATAATAAAGCAATTTCCCAATATAATGTTCTTAGCCATAGAGATCTTCTATATTAGCTGTGCTGCTCCCTTGTAAGCTGTAACGTCACGTCACAGGCTTTGAAAGCAATCTGCTCCATCAATGTACCCCCCTCCCTTCCTGTCAGCAAGGGGAACGAGATCAGTGATATAAAAGGGGTACTCCGCCCCTAGACATCTTATCCCCTATCCAAAGGATAGGGGATAAGATGTCAGATCGCCATGGGCCCGCTGCTGGGGACCCCCGGGATTGCCGCTGCGGCACCCAGCTGTTATTACTGCACAGAGCGAGTTCGCTCTGCCCGTAATGACGGGCAGTACAGGGGCCGGAGCATCGTTACGTCATGGCTCCGCCCCTCGTGATGTTACTGCCCGCCCCCCTCAATACGAGTCTATGGGAGGGGGCGTGGTGGTCGTCACGCCCTGCCATAGACTTGTACTAAGGGGGAGGGACGTGATGACACGAGGGGTGGAGCCATGAGGTCACGCTGCTCCGTCCCCTGTATCGCCCGTCATTACGCACAGAGCGAACTCGCTCTGTGCAGTAATGACAGCGGGGTGCCGCAGCGGCAATCCCGGGGGTCCCCAGCAGCGGGACCGTGGTGATCTTACATCTTATCCCCTATCCTTTGGATAGGGGAAAATATGTCTAGGGGCGGAGTACTCCTTTAAGGGGGAGGTGGTATTACTGCTCAGTAGATTTATTACTCATTGGATAAGGCAGCATTAAGCCATTCTCGGTTACAGTAGATTCTATCAGAACATGTTCACTGCTGCTTATAGAATAAATTATAAATCCAATGAGAAGTAATACCAGCTCCCTCCCTTTCTACTGGTGTTTGAAAAACGCAAAGCTTTCTGTGATCTCAGGCTTCTTACACTCCCCCAATGAAGCTGTCAGCTGTTCCTTCCTCTCTGTTCACTCCTCCTCACTTTATGGGCCCAACACATCACAGATTCAGCTCAGAAGACTATGGCCTTGATTTACTAAGAGTGCAGTGTAGGTTTTGTTTTTTGCTCTTCCGACCTTTTTTCCATGGTATTTACTAATTTACTTCACTTTCGGAAACTTTATACATGCTTTAAAGTGTAGGGTTTTCTTTCCAGAAAATTCACATTATTTTCAGAGGGGTTTACAGAAAAGATGAGTGATTTTGGATGAAATGTAGGGAACAGGCCTATTTTCCTGAAAATCACACCCATTTTGTAGTTTTTTGTTTTTTTTCACTCTGAGTGTTTCTGATTCTGTCGGGTTTTACTGTCGCACATTCAGAATTTACACAAAATTTTGGTGCACAACCCGACAAAAAGAGTCGGAATGCTGTTAGTAAATGAGGGCCTATGTGTATGTAGTGAGTCTGTATCAAGTTAAGTCTTCTGAACAAATCTATGATGTGTTGGGCTCAAGGAAGGTAAGTAAAGAGAATGCATGATGACCGTGATGACACACTGGATAATAAAAAACAGTACATGGTATCTACTAGCAGCTCCTATAGCTATGTAAATTTTGACAGTAGATTTGACAGTAATGGCCAAATGTAACATGCAGTAAAGATTTATGGTTGTGAACATATGTAAATTCAGCCATTCTGTATAATTCTCCACAATCTATCATAATACTGGGAATAGCTTTTAATGTCTTTGGGGGTTTCCAAGCATATGGGAAAAAAATTAAATTAGGGAATATGTTTCCCTCAGCTATCCCTATTTATCTTCATGTAGTTCAGTAGCATTCATGTATATGGCTAATTTCAGTTGTTGTGGGAAAAATATGTTATTCAATATGCTGCTGTTTTAATTGCTTAAAAAATTGGGCCCTATAAAAAGAAAAGTTTTCAGTTTACCCTAGAGATTCTTTTGACTTAGCCAGAACTCGAATATTTTACTAAGAAGAACAATTTTCAACATTTGCAGTGTCAGTAGTGACTGTTCATACATATATATATATAATATCCAAATAAGAGGACGGCACTCCAACGATCCAAAATAAAGTGATTTTTATTCACCCAAGATGTATAGCGACGTTTCAACCCACTAAATGAGGTATTTTTCAAGCATGCTGTCCTGTTTTTAGATATTGCATGAATTGGGACTGTTTGGTCGAGTTCAACGTAGGATTGAGCACCCGCCTGGATCCTGGGATCTACAATCCCGCACAGTGCCACCCCTACCTTCCATATATATATATATATATATATATATATATATATATATATATATGTCTGCTTGGAAAGTGGGGGCTACAGTAATAAGGCTTGGTCTTCTACAGCATTTCATATGCATAACCCCTCTTAATATGCGTTGCTACAAAAAAATTACTTCCATGAGCCAAAAGCAAATTTTTCTCACATTAGGGTGAACTTTCCTATCTACCAGTGCTACCTAGCAGAGACTGGACATTGATTGTAAGGGAAACTATCTTCAGTAGGTAGCAATGTAGAGAAGGTTATTTTACTTTTGAAAATTACCTGCTTTGCATATTTATTTCCCATAGTGCATTGCATAGCTTGTAAGACTTTGGCAGTCTCAAGGAGACACACAATCTTTCAACAAATGAAAGTTCTCTGGCGGAGCTGCCTTACAGCAAAGAAAACCTATAATGGTATAGGGGCTTTCTTGCCTGTAGACATAGTATTTGTTCCCTTGTTATAGCTACAGACAGCCCTGGGTATAAAAAGATTATAAAGCAGATCTTTGTTCTGACCTTTGAGATATATACAAATCCTCTATGGGGAAGGGGGTGTATCTCCCCCTTGTGGTGGTTGGAGGGGATAGGTGAGTCTGCTCATGCAGCCTTGTCCATGAGTCAACTCTTGTCCATGACTCATGGACAAGCCTGATGCTGCTGCAGGACTGGTTAGTGTCCCAGTAGGTATGGGGAACCCTAGTGGTGGGATTTTCAGGGGCAGTTTTCTTTATTAAATGCTTAAACATTTTTAAACAACCATATTACAAAATGTATTTCATTTTCATCAGTAACAAAATATCCAAGGATAGGGGATAAGATGTGTGATTGCAGGGATCCAGCTGCTGGGGACCCCCGCAATCTCTCCTGCAGCCCCCCGAGTCATCAGCTCTCCGGAGCTAGGTTTGTTCCGTGGCTGATGACTCATGATACAGGGACTGGCGGTTTGTGACATCATGGCTCCGCCCCCTCATCACATCACGCCTTGCCCCCTTAATGCAAGTCTATGGGAGGGGGCGTGGTAACTGTTACCATGCCCCCTCCCATAGACTTGCATTAAGAAGGTGGGGCGTGACGTCATGAGGGGGCAGAGCCATGACGTCACTAACCGCCCGCCCCTGTCATCAGCCACGGAGCAAACTTAGCTCCAGAGAGCTGATGACTCGGAGGGCTGCAGGAGAGATTGCAGGAGTCCCCAGCAGCGGGACCCGTGCGATCAAGCATCTTATCCCCTATCCTTGGATAGGGGATAAGATGTCTAGGGGTGTAGTACCCCTTTAATGGAAAAATGGACATGTTCTCTTTATTGTGTGAGTCAAGACGATTAAATAATACCGATGGCTACATGTTTTTCTATTAAACTACTTATTTTTTTTTTTATTTACTTTTTTAGCAGTATAAGTAGGTTTAAAAATGCACTATTCTGACCCCCTATAATGTTCTTATTTTTCCATAAATGCAGCTGTATGATAGCTGTAGTTTTTATTTGTGCTATAGTTTTTTTTTTTTTTTTTTGTATATGTGGCTTTTTGATTGCTTTTTTATTCCTTTTTTTCTGGGATGTGATGTAACCAAAAATCAGCAATTTTGGACTTTGGTAATTTTTACATCTACTGTGTTTGCCATAAAGGATCATTTAGATTATATTTTAATAGTCAGACATTTCCGCACTTGGCAATATGTTTTTTTCATTTTGTAAAATGGGAAAAGGGGCAATTTCATTTTCATTGGGGGATGGATGGGCTTATTCCCATTCATTAAAACTTTCATAAACTTTTCCCACAAATGACTATTGATAGCAACCTTTCATGTAAGTTCTGGTGCACCAATTACCAGGTAGCCATGTGTCCTTCTTCCTTTAGGGGTTAAGTGGGTGAAGTCTAGTTGAAGGAGATACTAGAGAGGTAAAGTCTTGAAGACAGAAATTAAAGGAGTACTGCAGTAATAGATAACTGGGGATAAGTTCCTGATCGTGGGGAGGTCCGAATGCTGGGACCTCCCACAATCTCCTGTATGGGGCCCTGGCTCTGCCGCAACTCTCCTGTGCAGGAGGCGTGTCGGCCACACCATGAATCTGAAATGCCCTCTCCATGTGTCTCTATGGGAGAGGCAGAAATGTAGCATTCCTTCACACCTGCCTCTACCACTGTGCTGAATGGAGGGGGCATGTCTGTCGACCTTAGTGAGGTCCATGACACGAGCATTAGCCACGCAAAGCCACGGCAGTGCCGAGTTCCCGTATGGGAGATGGGGGGGGGGGTCAGCGGTTGGAACCCCCGTGATCAGAGACTTATCACTGCATTACTCCTTTAACTGCATACTTAGTTTTGCAAGCAGGCATCCGTTATTCTTTTCTGTAGCAGTGTGAAAGTTAATGCCCAAGGACTAAATCCAGTTTTTTTTCTATTAGGAAACATTCTGTTATCAGATAAAAGATTAAGATGGCCCAAGCATTGTTAGCTAGTGATTATGTTTGGATTGTTTTCTGAATGTAGACGATCTTTGTCTTGGATTGGAAAGTGCTGCAAGCCAAGCTTCTTGTTCTGAGCCAAAACAACCCCAAAAAAATTACTGGCAAATTACCCAAACCCAGTCACTAGATGACTATGCTCGAGCCATTGGAACGAATATAGCCCATGGCTGTCTGAGCATGGATACCTCAGCATGTTGTTTACCAGTTTCCCTGATATAGCTGTGCATTGAAGGCCCAAATTTTGATGTGAACCCTGCCTGCCTAAGGTGTTTGGGAGACAACTTTCGCTACCTTTGGTACATTAATTCAACAGTAAAACATATAGTTTAATAACAGTTCCCCAATATTAATGTTTTTTTAGAGTAAAAAAAAAATCTACAAAAAATGCCACAGAGTGCAAATTTAAACATCATGCACTCCCACATAGTATATCCATCATAAGGCTTAATCTGCAACCCACTGTTGATCAATAACCAGGACGAATGCAGAATGTTTAAAAAAAAAAAAAAAGACTTACACATCAGTGTTGTGAAGATGCATTGAGGAATTAGTCCTTATTCTCTATAGAATGTTGGTGCTAGGCATCCTATATAATAGGTGAGGTAATGACAGCCTAACACTAATATTAAACATCTCACTTATCTTGGAATTTGTTTTGGCTGAGAAACGTGTTACTAATAGGTGACTATTGTATTTTGTCATATTTTTATTAGCTAACAAGTGACATTCCTCCGAGACGGCCTAGTAAAATTGAGGCTTGTCGTTTTCCTTAGATCCTACATGACTTTAAATTCTACCCCAGTGTTTGAAATAATGAATTCTCCGAAGAACGCTGTGTTTCCTGTAATTAAGAATCCAGCAAGATTTGAAAAGAGCCGAGAATTCAGCTGAGCCCCTACTGTACAGTCAAATGGTTTTCTATGAATTATTAACAAGCCAGGCTATCGATAAGTGTCAGCTATTCCCAAACAAGGATGCATCATGCCTTTACTTTTTATAGCTCCTTGGATCGCAGTGTGAGCTACATCCTTGCTCAAAACATTAATCATACACCAGCAGAAAAGCTGTAAAGGCAGAATATTGGTCTAGTACACTCACAACAACTGCAGCTCTCTATGCACTGACCTGTTATCAGAGATCTTTGCTAGATGAAAGAACTGGAGACTGGATATTTATTTTCTGAGGACAATTATTGTCTGCAGTGGTTGTTGTAATTCCAGGCTTTATCCATAGGAAAGAATGAACTTTTCTGGGTTGACCAGTAAGATTTATTGACAAAATCAGTTTGTTGGATAGTTACATATTCTGTGATAAACCAGCAATAGCGCATCTAAAGTGTAATACATACATTCTACTACACATTCCATCACTTGTGACCTCAAAATATAATGCTACATGACAAGAGAAGAAGGGGAAACATGTTGCTAGAGTAGCACAACTACATAATAGAAAATGTTCATAAAATTCTAATCAAATGTAACCACCTACCTACTGTATGACTCAAGATGATTAGATTCTAGTAACCCGTATCATCCTCTGTGCCTACTTGTTTCTGTTGTATTATGGTGCGGTTATTTACATTCCAGAAAACTAACAGGCTGTTTTCAGGTGACCATACATAATATGCTTGCATGTAAATGTCCATACTATGACTGCAGGACATGAACTCCCTAGGTTCCTTTGGTTTTCAAAGTTTTTTTTTATTTTTTATTGAAAGTTAACAAATTGAATGGCAAAAAAGATAAATGGTGTCAGAAAACAAGTAAAGACATGTCATACATTAAAATATTACAATAGCTGTTAAAAACCTCAGCTGTTTTAGCTAAAAATAGTGCTTCATTATTAAAGGGGTAGATCCATGATCTTTTTCATTTGACTATGCTACCAATCGATGGTCTCGCAATTCTTATGTGATCTTTTCCCCATGTTTATTTTTAACAGCATACAAAATAAGTGTTGCCTCAGGTTTTCCCAGGTTGCAGTGTGGCCCGAGACATTGCATCACTGGTCAGGTGTTGAAAGGAGGCTGTCTGCTTTAATGGGTGGAGCAAATGCTGGAAGGGTGGGGTTGTGGTAATCATTTTCCACAGGGCTGCAGGGAATTGTAGGTCAGGTGTGCTGTAAAGGGTGGGGGGGCAAGTTTTCACTGAAAAAAATGCTAGAAAAAAAACGAAGTGCAACTTCCGGCATCTGACGTTTTTTCTGGCGTTTTTGTATTTGAGTTGAAGTTGCATTTTTGGCCCCTTTGGCTTTTTTTTTTTTATGTGTGTGGTACTAAAAAAAAAAGGATGCAGCAGGGATGGGAAAAAATTTATTAAGGGCCATTTTTATTATTTATAATTAACTTTTAATAAATTTTTTATAAAGTGTGTATTTGTGTTTCACTTTCTTTTCTCTATTATTTTTTTAAAAGTAGTACTACTACTCCCAGCATGGAACCGAGTGTTCCATGATGGGAGTAGTAGTACCTGTACTAATAGACATATTGCCCCTGGTGTTAGTCCTGACACCAGATGTGATCGTCCATAATATAGCAGAGGAGCAGAGGGGCTCTATACAGTGCTCGCATCTCTGCACTATACTTCGGCCGGGGATGTGGATAGAACATCACTCATTCATATTTTCCACACAGAGTGGGGATTGGCTGGATGGTTGCTGCCAATCAACGCTCTCAGAGGAAAATATGAATGAGCGATGTTCTATTCATATCACTAGCCAACTGGAGTATAGTGCAGAGGAAGGACAAAGTGCAAAGAAAGGACAATCGCAGCGGGTGATCCCATCATGGAGCACACTCTACTCCATGTTGGGAGCTTTAGTACCTGCAGTTAAGGAAAGATCACAGCGGATGTCACTCCTGACACCCGCTTGATCGTCCTGTATAATGTATAGATGCGGCCGGCCGCTCTTCTAAGGTCCCCTGCACTGATATATATATATATATATATATATATATATATATATATATATATACACCTATTAATATTTCCCACAGAGAGTTGTGATTGGCTGGAACCATCTGGCCAATCACAGCTCTCTGTGGGAAATATGAATAGGTGCATATATACGGCAGTGCAGGGGAACGGAACGGAACCCAAGGCGATCTGTCAATTAGTACAGGTACTACTACTCCCATCGAACAGTGTGTTCCATGCTGAGAATAGTATTACCAACTAAAAAATGTATTTAAAAAAGTGAAAAAAACACACACACACTACATTTTTATTATTGTCAGCTATATTTTTAGTGCCCTGCCAGCACACAAAAAATTGATCCTTGTTTAAAAATGTTTACAAATGTTGTTATAAAAAAGATACATTTCGTTAACTAACATTTTTTCCATCACTACTGTATCTTTTTTTATTATTTTTTTTATGGTACCCTACGAAGTTATCTTCATCACTTTTTTGGATCGCTAAAGTCCAAAAGAAAATAAAAACTGCCTGCAAAAATGCCAAAGTTAAAACCCACATGGCGTTTTTCTTGGCGTTTTTTTAATGACTTTTATGGGGGGAAAAGGCCACGATTTCAGGGGGAAAAAAACTCCATAGGCTCAACATTCTGCAATTTGGAAAAAAATTTTACGATTTCTCAATGATTTACAGCTAACTTCTGGCCGCAGAGTTTTTTTGGCCGACAAAACGCCATGAGGCAGAATTGACATTTTTCTTGGCGTTTCCCCCCACCCCCCCCCCCCACAAAAAACAAGTGGAATTCTAGCCTTAGGGAGAAAAGGGAAGTCACATTTACAAAGGAATCCCAGGACTTTTAGTTGAAATAGCCATTTTACAAAAAGATATCAGCAGCCTCTGGCAGGTAAGTACAAAAGCCACCTTATGGTGAATAATCCCTATAATAAATCAAAGACATGCAATCGAGATACCTAAGAGTCTCCAGATCAATACATTCTGGAAAACAGGGAAAAAGGCAGACACAAAAGAGAAACAAACAAGCAATGCGGTAAAGGGGAGAAAGGAGAAATAAAACTCTACCAATCTGCACACATGAGATCTCAAAGTGTACCAAGCAGATCTTCTATCATTGTCTGTGCTTGGAGTACTCCTCCACCTGATTGCCACAAAATCCAGTAGATCAAAGTCCAAGGAAAAATTAAAGCATTACTAATTAATATTTTTTTTTTATCCTGGCCCCAGCAAATGTAAAACACACTGTTGGCTGCAGCCTCTTGCTAGTCTCATTCCATACCTGGCTCATGCTAGGTGCGGTTTTGTAGGAGACCAGTGGGTGGCTCCAGCACACATCACGTTTAGAAAAACAGATCCACAGAAAATGGTATTTAAATCGTGAATTTTTAAATCATCAAATTTACAAAGATTACTATTGCGCTATTTGCTGCATAATGGTAATTTTTTTTTTTAAATGACAAACTAGTGGAGTTGCCCTTTAACTTTTATATCAGATCTTCATTAAATCAACAGCATGGTATCGCTTAATTAAACTCCATTTAGTGTGGTCCAGGCTCCATTGCATCTAAAATGGTGGATCCACATGTGAGGACATGGGGCAAGGAACTCTTGGAAGACGGGAATGATGGTAGGTGGGATGACCCTGAATCACATGCAGGATGCAGCCTATCAGCAGCCAGTCACCCCTGTGATGTCACAGCCCTATATAATCGGCAGTCAGATTCCGGCTAGTCACTTTCACCTCAGTCATGTCAGCGTCGACAGCGTAGACAGAGATCAGTGCATTTTTCACATAAAATAATTTTTACTGCAGCCATTAACCTCCCAGTCACTTTCTAAAGCATTGTATTTCAAACAGGGGCAGAGAGCTGTGTGTTGCCTCATACATTTGAACAAGCTGGCTCAGCTTGAGAAACAGCGGAGGATGGAGGGATAATTTTTCAGCGCAACTCTGTGTCTTTGCTCCATAACAAATGGTCTGCTGGTTATACTAGTCTGTAGACAGTATAATAACCAGAAGTCCATTCCTAATAGTCTTTGAGAGAGTGAAATTTTTGGTTTAGTACACAGCGACTGTGTGCTGCAGCACTGTTGTGTACTGCTAGTGTTGTTCAAAAATATGTTTTTTAAGCGTACTGTAGTGCATTTTTCTGCCCTCAAAAGTGCATACCACATACCTACATCTAAACAGTGTACTATTTTATACTTGTTAATCTGTCATCTAGATACTGTCAAAGTGCAGGCAAAAGTAATCACCGGCTGGTGTTTTACTCCACTACTTCTTTAAGCGTACTGTAGCGCATTTATGTGCCCACATAAGTTCATACCACATACCTACATCTAAGTAGTGTACCATTTTGTACATTTTAATCTGTCAAGGGCCTAGATACTGTGAAAGGACAGCCAAAAGAACTCACCGGCTGGTTTTGTACTCAAATACTTTTTTAAGCGTACTGTAGTGCATTTTTCTATCCTGGAGTGGCAGAGGCCTAAATTCATCAGGTGCAGGCAGAGGTCGCAGAAGACTAGGGGTGAGTGGCAGCAGGAGTCGCAGCGAGAGGCCTGATCTCCCGGTATCAACTAGCATCCGTGTCTCGACCAGCAACCCATCTGCCATCATCGATTGGTTAACACGGTCATCCACTTCATCACAAGTGACATCTGATACCCCTAGTCAACAGTCGGTGGGTTCCTCAGACACAACTCTCAGTTGGCATGGCCCTGGAACCATCCCTGTCCTCTCATTGCCTCTGTCCTATGCTGTTCAATCCCCTAAAGAAGTATCTTATTTCAGCTCCACTATTCAGTGAGGACAATCTAAAAGAGGACAGTCAGCAGCTACTGCCCAGCCAAGGAGTGGAGGAGACATCTGTTGCTTCCTCCACTAGGTGGGCAGGTAGTGATGAGGAGAGTGACGTGGGAGGTGGTAGTGTCAATGTTCAAGGTTCTGAAGCAGACACTGTTGAGGAACCTGAGGAGGACATCAGTGACGGCAGACACTTGTTGATGATGATGAAGCCGATTGCAATTGGGAGCTGGGTGCAGGTAGTGGAACAAGGGTTCCTGAGGACGGCTGCAATAGAAGTCAAGTAGTGCAGACTGTTGGTTGGAAAATCAGCTACTCGGCAATGTGGCAGTTTTTCATCAAGCATTCGGAGGAGGTTAACATAGCCACATGCAAGATGTATCAGCAGAAGGGGAAGCGTGGCCAGGGTCCCAATGTTGTCACCAAGGCCCTGCGTCAACATACGCTTCTCCACCATAATGCAGCCTGGGAAAAGCCTGGCTCTGATGTAGTAGTCCAGCCTGTTGCATCACCCAATGGCACACAATTCCCTCTTTCAGCCAGCCAAGGCTCCACCACCTCAGCCGAAGGGAGCTGTGTGTCATACCCTCCTTCTGTCGTTCCAGATGCTCCTGCTCCTCCTACTTTTAGTCAACAATCCATCGGCAAAGCCATGTCCAAGAGACAACAATATGCGCCCACTCATCCAATGGCGCAGAAGCTGAATGTGCTCCTGTCCAAGTTGCTGGTGCTGCAGTCCCTCCCTTTTCAAGTGGTGGACTCTGCACCTTTCAGAGAACTGATGGCTTGTGCCGAGCCGAGGTGGAGAGTGCCATGTTGTCATTTCTTTGTGAAGAAGGCAGTACCAGCCCTGCACAATTTTGTGGAAGAGAAGGTGGGCCAGTCCTTGAGCCTGTCGTTGTGTACCAAAGTGCACAGCAGCGCTGACGTCTGGAGCTGTAACTATGGTCACGTCCTTATGGCCCACGGGGTCAATGTGGTTCCTGCACAGCCACAACACCAACTTGGACAGGTCACACCACTTCCTCCTCCATGCTCTCAGGCTGTTGGTCCTGTGACAGTGTGCAACTCCACCTCCTCATCCTCCACTGCACAGACAAGTCTCAGCGCCCCTGTCACGCTGTTCTTCAAATGGTTTGCCTTGGCGAACGGAGTCACACAGGAGAGGAACTGCTAAAAGTAATTAATTTAGTCTGTTGCCAGGATTACGGGATTAAGTACGTCATTCCACTGCTTCATCTAATACAACATGTGTTGGAAGCGATGGCTGGTCAGGGCACTGGAGACATGGCGCCTACATCTCACTGCCATATGAGCCCTGTGGGGGCTGAACTGGAGAAGGAGGGGGAGGGGCACAGTAGATAACAATTTAGGTTTCACAAAAGGGGCAGTTGTTCTAGTCATCTGACAGGATAGGAGGAGCAGGAGCAGCCAGAGGGTTATGAGGAAGGCGAGACAGAGGACCCAGATACACCGTGGCAGTATGCAGTGGAGATGGAGTCAAGGAGTCCCTCCGAGTCAGTTGCACAAATGGCACGATGCATGCTCACTTGCTTGCATAGTGACCGCCGAATTGTCACCATTCAGCAGCGGGATGACTTCTGGCTCTCCACCTTATTGGACCCTCGCTACTGCCACAAAATGGTGGCCTTTTTTACACCCACTGAGAGGTAGGACAAACTGACCTACTACAGAGACATCTCACGTAGTCAGTTGGCATATGCCTATCGGCGTCATCATCCATCCTCTCGCAGGTCTGACTTGGGGTGCCCTCTGCACTCACCTTCCACTGCCATGGCTGCTGGGGAGGGGTGGGGTGGCAGGAGCAGTACCAGCTCCATCAGCAGCAGCCTGAGTCTACAGCCGCTGATGAGTGCTTTTCATCACCCGCATAGTGAAACAACTCAGCAGCAGCAGTGGTGGCGGCATACCTTGACATGCTCATGTCAACACACCTTGAAGATTCGCTGGACTTCTGGGCAGCCAATTTTGATTTGTGGTCGCAACTAGCTGAGTTTGCCCTGGAAAAGCTGTCTGTCCACGAAAAATGTGGAGAGACTGACCTTTGTGAAGATGAATCAGGCATGGATCAGCCAGGACTTACACCCACCAATGCCTGATGCATCAGAGTAGATTGACCATGGTGCCACACCAATCCTTCACAAATATGTATGGTATCAAACAGATTTAAGGTGCTGCTCCCCAGTTACAAACATTCCTCCGCATCAGACTTTTTTTCACCCTCCTTTGTCACCGGGTACAATGGTTATGGTTCAGAGCGATAGGACAACGCGTTTCGGCACCAGCATGTGCCTTCTTCAGGTCCACAAAACAATTAATTTCAGACATCCTGTAGCCTGTGTTGTGCTAGGATGGCGTATGCACGCCATCCTAGCACAACACAGGCTACAGGACATCTGAAATCAATTGGTTTTTTTCGACCTGAAGAAGGCACTTGCAGGTGCCAAAAAGCGTTGTCCTATTGCTCTGAACCATAATAAACTGTCCTGTGCTACAGTGGCGTCCTGAATTCTTTTCTCAAAACAGTAGCGCTCGTTAACAACCCCCCTTTTCCTTTCCTTCCACTGTTTCCATTGTTTCCGTACCCTTTGCGGATACGGATAGGGGTTTCGAGCTGCATAACTGTCGCTACCACCTTCCACTTTACCCACTCCCCATGTGAGGTGCTGCTGCTGCTGATAACCTCAGCGGGGCATCACATTACCTTGAGTGTAGTGGTTCCCAACCACGTTTCAACTACACATGAGTGAGCGCCCCTACCTTTTTTTTACTTTTCTCTCATATTTTAATCTTAAGGATTGTGAGGCCGTATGGTCTCCTCATGCTGCAGCGAGCTGCAGGCTGTGTCATTCAGCCACTTTATGGTCTCCTCTTGCTGCCACCAATTCCAGGCTGTGTCATTCTGCCAGATTATGGTCTCCTCATGCTGCTGCCACCTCTAGGTTCTGTCATTGTGGCGCCATGTGACTCCTTGTTAGTTTGGTTTTTAAACTTGGGAATCTAATATAAATCTTAAATGTAAATGTAAAAAAAGCAATGTAATCTTTTCAAGACTGAGGCCCTATGGTTGCCGCCGTCATATTACCTGTGGAATTATCACAAGAATCCAATGAAACAGCTTGGAGCGATAACAATGAACCATAACTGATTAAATGAAACATTTGCGCTTTCACAGTCAGGGGGGCGCTGAGAGGTAGGGGCTGGAACGGGTGGTATCTCGCCTGAGGGAGGACTGCCAGCTTGATTTTAAGATACAAGTTCGAGCTTTTTCGCTGCAGCCACTTCTAGCTTTATTTGCCCACTTATCAAATGGCACAGAAGCTGAATGTGCTCCTGTCCAAGTTGCTGGAACTGTAGTCCCTCCCTTTTTAAGTGGACAGGGGCTGGAACAGGTGGTAGCTCTCCTCGCGGCGCACCGCCAGCTCGATGCTCACCAGAATGGGCAATCAAAAAATGTAAATACATTCAAATTAAATAAAAATTACATAAAAAATCTGCTACATCCAGACGCTCTGTGGCAGTGATTCTAATAGCGATGCATGTAATCTGCATGACATACTGAATAACAGTATTATTTCACTAACACAGCACACTCCCTATGCATGTTAGGACATAGCAAAGTGTAGGTCAGAAATGTAGGTCAGAAATATCCATTTTTAATAGTGGTTTGCTGCAAATAAGTTCGGACCAAACCAAATTTTTTCGGGAAAATTGATAAATCGTCTGAATCAAATTTTTCCAAAAATTCGCTCATCTCTAGTTGTGATGGCTTGAAAAAGACTGGACTTGGATGAAACATTTCAGCTATTTTGTTATCCTGTTGTTGATTATGTGAAGATCTGCAATGAAAGTTGGTGCCTTGGACTTTGATCTATGTGTAAAGTGTACACTGGAGATCAAAATTAGAGAGCAACATACAATTTCCTAAATGTCAACATCATAGTGTAGTCCTATGTGAATATAGCCTAACATGAGTAAAATAGTAGTATTTTAAGCTTATTTAATAAATTGTATTTATTCTAAAGCACAGAATAAAAAAGTTAATTAGATAATTGAAAAAGAACACTGATCAAAATTATAGAACGCTTTCAGATACCTGCAAGTTATTGATGTTAATCTGGCAACTGGTGCTATATACCTTAATGATCTGACAAACTCTACTCAACTGGCAGCCTAACTTTTCAGTTATCACTGATTTTTCAAAAAGGGTGTGCAGATGAAGGCCAAAGAAGTGACCCTATCAGCCATAGCAAAAGAAGTTGGTCATTCCAAGTCTGTAATTTCTAGAATATTGCATCTTTACAACATCACAGACTCATTCAAGGCCCCAAAGAAGCCTGGTTGCCCTCGACAGACAAATGCAAGAGAGGACAGGATAATGCAGAGAATCTCCATGGGTAATTGTTTCAACACTGCAGCTCGCCAATTCAGCGCTGAACAGGGTAAAGGATCTGTCTCATCATGCAGTATCTCAACGTTTAAGATTAAGAGCATTTGGACCTAAAGCCCACTCTGCAGTGACCAAACCTCTCATTAGCAGAAAGAATCAAAAGGCTATACTGACCTTCGCTGAGGAGCATGTTGTGTGGACTGAGGAGAAGTGGTCCAGAGTTCATTTTAGTGATAAAAGCAAGTTTAATTTATTTGAGCCTGATAGAAAACATTAAGTTTGTCGACAAACAGAGAAAAAACTGAACCCTAAGTGTGTAAAGAAGTCAGTGAAAGGTGGAAGAGAAAGTGTCAAGGTTTGGGGAATGTTTTCTACAGCAGGAGTGAATGCAAGTGTTTATCAGAACCTTCTTCAACAATACATGGTTCCTTCCTTGCGTTCATCACTCAATCAGCCAGCAATTTTCATGCAGGACAGTGCCCCCTGTCACACAGCAAAATGACTAAAGCAATTCCTTAAAACTGAAAACATTGAAACAATGAAATGGCCAGCCCAGAGTCCTGATCTAAACTCAATAGAAAACCTCTGGAAAATCCCTGGTGACAAAGTTATGGTCAAGAAACCCACAACAGTCACAGAACTGTGGAAGAGACTGGAAAAAGAGTGGACCAGAATCACACCAGAGCAGTGTGAGAGACTAGTGAAGTCCTGTGGGGGGCGCAGATGTGCTGAAGTCATTCAAAGCAAAGGCCTGTATACTTCCTACTGATTGGTAACTGTTGTATCCTTCAGAAAAGGTTACAGTCATTGCTGTTCTTTAATTTTGATCATCATGTTTTTTGAGAAATAAAGGTTTTATGTTGATATACTTTGGTTATTTTGTAAAACACTGTTCTAATGGCATGGTGTACCCCTTTACCAAAAATCCTTCAAATGATGATCAATGTAGATTACATTATTTCTGAAAAAATCAAATGTTCATAAATTGTTCTCTAATTTTCAACTCCAGTGTATGTGTCAAAAGTTTTGATCAGCTGAGACCCCCACTGATCAGGAGAACGAGCGATGAGAAGCATGCAGAGGCTGTCTTAACTCTTTGCCCAGCCTCTCTGGATGGCCCTATTATTTGTGACATGTCGAAAGTTTTTGGACAACCTGTAATTAACCAAATCCAATTAAGTTTAATTTTCTAGTTTAGCTGCCAAGAAGATAAATTATGTACTGTTTCTAGTGTTCTTGTATGCCCCTTAAATCTGGGCATGTAAGAGTGCTTGTTCAAGTTGCTTCTTAAAGGGACCAGCCAATTATAATTTTTTTTCTTAAATGGGGATTTTATAATAATAAGCCTTGTACATATAGGTTCTGTCTCAGTTCTGCATAAATAAGAGGCTCCACACCATAAGATAGCACCCTATGAAGGAGCATGTGACATGATGTCACTCCTTAGGAATGCACTGTGTACTTGAAAGTAGTGCAGGCACAGTGGAGGAGACTGATTGACATTGTATAGTCACATGGTTCTTTATAGAGTGCTATCTCATGGATGGGATCAAGAGAGCAGAGCCTCTTTATTACACAGAATGAGGATAGAGGCTGACTTTTAGTGGCTGCTCATCATTATCATCATATCCCCATTTAAAAAAAGAAAACAAAAAAAACATTAAAATTAGCCAACCCCTTTAAGACTGACACCAGTCACTGAGTATATGAGATAATAGATACGAATCCATAATCTGCAGGTGTGGGGACAGCACCACCAGGAATGAAGCATGGTTGCTTTACGGTAAACTTAGGGTATTGTAGGTTTAGTAAATACCTATAGCTATCCAATATCAAAGACAACCTGTTTCTCATTATCTTGTATATATACATTTTGTTTAGCAATTGACCAAATAACGCAAAATGACATTTAATGGTTAAATTAACCAAATCAATCACAATGATTGCCATTTTGTATCATTTGGTGTTAGGTTCCTATTAGGAACAGTGTCTTATGTGATGGCACTAAATCGCATTCATTTGATTCTAGTATATGAAATAATGAAGTGTTGGGTTTTTATTAGTGTGAATTGTTGTTTCAGACTTGCATGATTATACTCTATTATTGGGCACACAGGTCGGGAATGTTCTGACCATTTTTGTCTTGGTCGGAATTTCTAGTCATATATTCACAGATTTTTGTGTGAAATCAATAGTAAATAGGTCAGGTTTTTGAGAACACACCCTTTTTCTTGGTCAGTTACAACCCTTTTCTGGCTGACCATGCCCCTTTTTTTGGTTTTGACGAGCTTGTAGGTTTATTTTGGCGCACAACCCGACAAAAGCATGTTGGGTTCACAATAGTAAATTAGGGACAACTTCTTTAATTACTTGTACTTATTGAAGAATGTCTAAAAAAATATATTGCAATTTACAGATGAAAACCTGACGTGACCCGGATATATTTCTCAGATATTTACCTAGTGCAAAAATAAAAAATGCAATAAAGGTATCAGACCACAAGACAAAGAACTGCACTTTCCATGCACTGTAATTTCAGTGGGAGCTCATATGCTTGTCATGTCACAAGGGGTGGATCCAATACTTTCATACTGTAGGAATGATTTGGGTCTTCGTCAGATGGGCATATTGCGGACACATTATAACAACTCTTTTAGGGGCATACTTTAAGTTTCAGCCTAGTCATTACTATTGACCTCAAAGCTCTTTACGATGTAGCTAGTACAGGATGTGAGACCCACAATAAGACCTGTGGCCATAATACAGACATTAAAATGTGACCACAATACACAAAAAATCCCCAACACACATACACAGGACCAATTAGCACAATTGTTTTTGAAATTAGATATCGGTATATATATTTTGTTGAATAAGCCCAGGACATCTTTTTGGAATATGGAACATAACACTGGACAGTAGTTCAGCTAATAGGGGAAGCAGCAGTTGCAGTTACAGTAGGCCCTTGTGTTGGAGGGAGACCAATACCACCAATACTTCATAAGTACACCAGTATTAAAATGCCGATAACTGGGCAGTATTTTCATGGTGACAAGTTCCCTTTAATAACTGATATTAGTTTTCTTATAATCTTAAGAAAAGCCTCATCACACTAGATGACTGATCTGATGACAGCGGTCAATAGGTTACATTTACTATCTGCATATTTCATTGATTTGCCACATGAATCCTGTTATCTGATATATCCAGTATCATTGGTCAAAGACAAGTCAGCATTTATAGGAAAGAAGCATTATCAATGTAACACTTGATTTCCTCATTGAACTTCTATATCTGTTGGTGGTTTTTTAAATCTTTTTTTATTAAAGGAGTACTCCGGTGGTAAATTTTTTTTGACTTTATGGCATCTTCTTTGTAAGTTTAGTTTTTTTGCAATATACATGTGTTATATGTTTTGTTAGCATGTATGTGTTTTTCTTACCTGTTTGTTGGGCAGGAAGTTCTGTAGTTCAGAGGGTTTTCTTTTACCGTTGTCCACAGTTCTGAGTCTGTTGTGGACAAGATGTGATGGCTTTTTTTTTTTCCTGAATGACACATGCTGGGAGTTTTAGTCCCTGTTGTGTGTGTATGCTAGTGTTTACAAACTAGTGTGCCTCCAGCTGTTGCAAAACTACAACTCTCAGCATGCCCTGACAGACTTTGGGCATGCTGGGAGTTGTAGATTTGCAACAGCAGGAGGCACACTGGTTGGGAAACACTGTTCTAGCCTATTCAGCATACACATCTTGTTACACCAGTGTTTCCCAACCAGTGTGCCTCCAGCTGTGGCAAAACTACAACTCCTAGCATGCCCAAAGGCTGTCAGGGCATGCTGGGAGTTGTAGTTTTGCAACACCTGAAGGCACCCTGGTTGGGAAACACTGGTGTATGCCCTACAGTGGTGTGGTGAACTACAACCCCCAGGAGACTACAGAGGCAGCATGCTGGTGTTATACCACAGACTGAAGACTCCTGAATGACACATGCTGGGATTTGTAGTCCCTTTTGTGTGTGTATGACAGTGTATCCCAACCAAGGCTGATTATATTAGTTTGCTGTGTATAAGGGGGCTGACCCGGGAAAATAGTAGGGTGGGTAAAGGGCGGAACAAACAAACAAAAAAAAAAGGAGCCGCCCCAAACCAGCAAGGCATGAGGCATGCTGGGATTTGTAGTTTTCAGCACAGCAAGAAACAGGAAATAGTAGCAAAGTTAGGAAAACAAAGTGGGGGATAAAAAGACAAGAACGAACGGAAATAGAGTAGGCTAAACAACAAGAATAGAAATGAAACAAAACAAATAGAGTAAGTCAAAAACGGAAAAACACGTTGACCGGAGTAACCCTTTAATTGTTTTTAGCCTCAGTCCTATATAGATCATTCCTGTCATCAAATAACTTATTAGATATGAGCTAAAATCCAATTTTCCTTGCACGTACCCAGAATGCACCACTTTCCTCTTCCTTGTAGAAAAATGGTCATCTGTTCATCCACACCAAACCCAATACACTGGGTTATAGTGTGGGGGAACAGGAGACCAATGAGGGGTTAATGGATTAAATACATACTGACACCTCAGAGATCTGTCCCTCCGAAGATCGGCATCCATCTTCAGTGAATTGCGCGCTGGAGGCGGGCCTGCTGGCTCAATATGAATATTCATTGTTGCGGGTCATGTGAGTGCTGCGCGTGACCCGTGACAATGAATATTCAAATTGAGCCGGCGGGCCCGCCTCCAGTGTGCAATTCACTGAAGATGGCTGCCAATCTTCGGAGGGACAGTGTATTGGGTTTAGTGTGGGTGAACAGATGACCATTTTTCTTTAATTCCTCTTGAAATTTTTGTTGCCTAAATTACTCATGAGAAATATGAAACTCTAAGATAAAACAGAAAACTAATAACTCAGGATATGGGTGCGTCTTTACATTTTATCTGTAAAACTATAACTTAACACCATATTATGCCTACGTTTTGCTTACAGTTGTCATTGATTTGGCCCATTATAGCCCAAACACTGGCAGACAGATTTTATTAGGTTCATTACAGACATTCCCAATGGCACAAATGAGTGTTTCAGTAGACAAGTATCTGCACTATTCTATTGCCCTATCTAAAAGAAGCAAACATTTTTGTTTTTACATTCCTCCAAAGATTTATATCAGAGCTTGTGTGAAGTGTTCCTGTGACTAGACATTTGAGACTATTCAGAAGAAATAATCCAGTTAAAAGTACACGTGGGTTTGCAGTTAAAAAAAAAATATTTCAGCTAAATTATTTCACTTCATCTCCTTGTTCCAAATTTACCTTAAGAGCTTACATTTTAAAGTTCTACCAACGAAATGGTAGTGAAAACAGTAACAGTAAAGGTTGTTTCAGTATAGCCAAGATAGAAAGATTGTTGGGTCATTTAAAATTGACAGAGGTTCTATTTTTATGGGTTGGTAAAATGTATTGCAGTCATAATTTCTATTGTAACAAATACCATGAACAGAGCCTTAGCTATACATATATTTGCACAATATCATTTTCTAGTATATCATTTTTGTACTCAAGGGATTGTCCTAAATGTATCACAATAAATATACTATACTTACATTACAACCTACAAAGTCTTCTGAGAATTAATATTAATGCTTAACCATATAAATAGATGTCTCTATCTGTACAAACGCACATCTACAATGTTCAAAAGTGTCATGTATCTCTCTCTCTCTCTATAGATATATATATATACACACACACACACATATGCATACACAAATAGTATACAATGGTCCCTCAACATACGATGGTAATCCGTTCCAAATGGACCATCATTTGTTGAAACCATCGTATGTTGAGGGATCTGTGCAATGTAAAGTATAGGACAGTGGTCTACAACCTGCGGACCTCCAGATGTTGCAAAACTACAACACCCAGCATGCCCAGACAGCCAACGGCTGTCCGGGCAGGCTGGGAGTTGCAGTTTTGCAACATCTGGAGGTCCGCAGGTTGAAGACCACTGGTATTGGAGGTTGTACTCACGTGTCTCCACCGCTCCGGACCGTCACCGCTGCCCTGGATGTTGCCTTCCATCGCTGTCGCCGCGTCCCTGGGGTGTCCCCGACGCTCCGGCAAGGCCTCTGCTTCCCTGGCATCCTCGCTCTCCGTTGCCGCCATCACTTCGATACGCACGCGACTCCTATTGGATGAAGCGACGGCGTGTGCAGCGACTTGATGATGACGATGGAGAGTGCCGACGATGCAGGGGATCCTGAAGAGGACGTGCCGGAGCCCCAAGGACAGGTAAGTGATCATCAGCGGACCACAGGGGGCACCGTAAATGGTCATCCGTTGGCAGCTGAAGCAGTCTGCCGGATAGCCGTTTATGCGATGGCCCGACATACAAAAGCATCGTATGTGGATGCTGCCTTCAACATGCGATGGCCTCTGAGAGGCCATTGTATCATGAAATGATCGTATGTCGGGGCCATCGTAGGTCGAGGGGTCACTGTACTGTATATATACAATGTTTTAATACAAAGGGTCCCACGCAGCATAACCATTTATGCCCAATATTACTAGACAACAGTGCTAAATCGTAATCTACGGACTTACCAGATATAGTATTATAGTGAAAAGTCAACTTAATATATTGTACACTGTAAAAATACTGAGTCCTATAGACCATGTACTAGTATAATTAAAATACACCCTTATTTTCCATATAGCTAAAAAAAAGACAACAACACAATTGTAATGTGAAATAAATAGCAAAAATCCAACACTGCTAGAAAAACACTGTAATGTATAATAACTGCAGGTCTTATCAGTAATAAAAGCCACAGTAAGTGCATAGATCCTATATTATAGAATACATATATATATATAGCTTGGGGCAGTCCATGATGTATGTAAACATTTATAAACCCCAATGGGCCATGTCATACTGCATGTTATAAGCCGATAGATATCTCCCATATGCATACAAACAATATCCCAGAATTTTTTTAAAGACACTCACCCATGCGACTAAGAGCCAAAACTTTTATATGTTTAAAATATTACCAGAACGTAGTCACTAGCTGACTACGCTTTGGCCATTGAAATGAATTGAGCCCATGTCTGTAAGAGCACAAATACATTGACATGTCAGTTTCCCAATGTATCAGTGTCTCGAAGGCACAAATTGTAATGTGAACCTAGCCTAACAGTCTTATTTTTTTTGTTAAGATGCTGTAGATGTCAATGAAAAGAACATCAGCCACATCTACATGTATAAAATTTATGCTAACATTGGCTTGTACATTAAAGTACGTGTTACCCCAAAATTGCATTAAACCAACACTGCCATGTAACATCTAATCCATAACATTTATCCATACGGAGGGTTCGCTGGTAATGAAGCATTTGTCTTCAGAGATAATGATCAAAGAATAGAGTACATATTAACACAATGCGCAGAGAATGTTCTACTTGCCATAGTAATTATGTGAAAATGGTTCTGGTTGAATAGCTCTCTGAGAAGTTAGTCGTTTGAAGGCATTGATCTATCTTTCATAGACTCCTTCTTTTATTATAACAACAATAAAATCAAGCATAATCAGTTCTAACTTACAAGCGGAATAACTCTTAGTCTGTGAAGTGTTGCACAAAGAATTAAATCATTCCTAAACCATTTAAAGTGCTTTTGTAACATAAAAGACATTCGAGGTGCTCGCCATACTCCACAACTTCTAGGTCTCATTGACTTGCTTTATAAACGGCATCTCTCAGCGACAATTAGGTCACCAAGCAAAGAGATCTTCTCAGTTGGGAAGCTCCAGCACAGGCAGATCACAGTAGGCGCTTAACACTTAAACAACTCACTTTACCTACCATCAAGTGGCAGCGAGGCTGGACAGTATCTATATTATTATTCCATTAAATGTCCTTTTTCTGAAAATCGCATTTTGCTTGTACGTAATCACATTAGATTCTACAATTCAACCTGAGGTTCAACCACTTCATGCTGCATCTCTATGACCCCAGCTTGAGTTCAGTCCATTGCCGAGCTTTGTCTCTTGAAACTAGTTTAGCACAAGTATCCAGTACATTACTTAGTGATGCACATGTTAATAAGTTTGTGCATTAGATGTTTCTTTCAAAAAGCAAAGAGTGCCCAAAAACCATTCTAACATTGAAAATTGCAGGTAAAGTAAATACTGGGAGAAATACTTAAAAGGTAATTTAAGAACACATTCAAAAAGTAAAACTTGTTGAAAGAACACTCCAGACAAAACTCTTATATTGGTGGAGATAAATAAATGTGTGCAACAGAATCTTGGCATTATTTGCACCAAAAAGCTGACACACGTTTTATAAAACACAATTTCCAAACAAAGTTAGCCCCCTTAAAATATTTGCACCAAAAAGCATACACATGTGTTATAAGACCCAATTTTCAAACAAAATTAGCCCCCTTAAAATAGAGGTGTGTGTCATGTATAACAAAGAGGTGGGGTCTAGTAGGAAATAGACATGGCTTTAAAGGGGTACTCCTCCCCTAGACAGATAGTGGATAAGATATCTGATCGCGGGGGTTCATGCCGCTGGGGACCCCTGAGATCTCGGCTGTGGCACCCCGCTGTTATCACTGCACAGAGAAAACTCCCTCTGTGCGTAATGAGGGGCGATACAGGGTCCAGAGCATTGTGACGTCACGGCTCCACCCCTCGTGATGTCACGGCTCCGCACCTTCAATAAAAGTCTATGGGAGCGTGATGGCTGCCACGCCCCCTCCCATAGACTTGCATTGAGGGGGCGGGGCCGTGATGTCACAAGGGGTGGAGCCGTGACATAATAATGCTCAGGCCCCTGTATCGCCCGTTATTACACACAGAGCAAGTTTGCTCTGTGCAGTAATGACAGCAGGGTGCTGCAGCCGAGATCACTTGGGTCCACAGCGGCGGGATCCCCGCGATCAGACATCTTATCCACTATGCTTTTGATAGGGAATTAGATGTGTGGGGTGGAGTACCCCTTTAAAAACAACACCGTACACCGAAATGTTGATGCACATTTCTAGCTTACAGGTAAGCCAATTTAACCCCTTAAGGACGCAGGGTTTTTCCATTTTTGCATTTTCATTTTTTCCTCATCACCTTCTAAAAATCATAACACATTTGCACATAAAATTCCAAATGATGGCTTATTTTTTGCGCCACCAATTCTACTTTAAAGTGACATTAGTCATTTTACCCAAAAATCCATGGCGAAACGGTAAAAAAAATCATTGTGCAACAAAATTGAAGAAAATTTTTAATTTTGCAACTTTTGGGGGCTTCCGCTTCTACGCAGTGCCTTTTTCGGTAAAAATAACAACTTATCTTTATTCTGTAGGTCTTTACAGCTAAAATGATCCCCTACTTATATAGGTTGGATATTGTCGTACTTCGGAAAAATTCATAGCTACATGCAGGAAAATTTATATGTTAAAAATTCTCATCTTCTGACCCCTATAACTTTTTTATTTTTCCCAGTACAGGCCGTGTTCTGAAGTTTTTATCGGTACCATTTTTGTATTGATCAGACTTTTTGATCGCTTTTTATTCATTTTTTCATGATATAAAAAGTGACCAAAAATATGCTATTTTTGCGCATACGCCATTGACCGTGCGGTTTAATTGATTATATATTTTTATAGTTCGGACATTTCCGCATGCGGCAATACCACATATGTTTATTTTTATTTTTATTTACACAGTTTTTTTTTTTATGGGAAAAGGGGGGGGGGATTCAAACTTTTATTAGGGAAGGGGTTAAATGACCTTTGCTAACTTTTTCTTCACACTGATCTCTTATGCTGATCCCTGCAAAGCCATAGCTTTGCATGGATCAGCGAGATAGGGGCTCGATTGCTCAAGCCTGTAGCTCAGGCTTGGAGCAATCAAATGCAGATCGGACGCGACGGAGCAAGGTAAGGGGGTCTCCGCTCACGTGCTAGCCGATCGGAACATCGTGATTTTATCACGATGTCCCAATCAGCCCGACTGAGTTGCTGGGAAGCGTTTACTTTCATTTTTAGACACGGCAATCAACTTTGATCGCCGCATCTAAAGGGTTACTAGCGCGCGGCACAACGATCGGTGCCGCACGCTATTAGCCCAGGGTCCCGGCTATCATTAGCAGCCGGGACTGATCCGGTGTTACACGGTACGCCCTTTGTCCTGAAGGAGTTAAAAGTGGTCTAAAAGTTAGACGATACAGTTTTAAAGATACACTGTATTTTTAAACTGCCTTAACCACTGTTAAATGACTGCATTGTGTAAGTTTACAATCACTGTCCAGTTAACCATGCACCCAAAGTATCTAAAACACATTGAGTATGTGGTGTAAGTCATGTTTGCCACTTTTTGCGTGAACATTGCAACAGATTTTGGCACAGGCAGTTTTGATTTTCAAAATGTAAATGTTTGGCTTCACTAACTCAGTGTAACTATATAAATATATAATTCTAATAATAGCACAATTGACTCTTTAAAATAGTACAACGTATTCAGTATTGTTGTAAAGCAGCATGCAGAATACTGGTGCTCAGTTTAAAGGGGTACTCTGCTGCCCAGCGTTTGGAACAAACTGTTCCGAACGCTGGAGCCAGCGCCGGGAGCTTGTGATGTCATAGCCACCCCATAAGGCTGTCACGCCCCCACCCATAGACTCGCATTGAGGGGGAGGGGCATGACATCATGATGGGAGTGGCTATGTCATCACAAGCTCCTGGGGTTGGCTCCAGCGTTCGGAACAGTTTGTTCCAAACGCTGAGCAGCAGAGTGCCCCTTTAATATATAGTAAGCCTGCCAGGACATTAATAAAGATGAGCACAATTGCTTACATGAATAAGTTGTGTGCCTCAGATGGCAATAACCTCTTCACTTCTACACTCTAGACTATTTGGTTTGAAGTAGCAGAATGTTTTCTACCTATACCATCCTTGTATTTTATGCCCAGTAGTGGATTTTATTGGTACACCGCAAACCCGTAATTTTCTGCAATATTCACATTATAACTACACCGCGCCATGAAATCATTTGTCTCTATACACGGACTGCAGGCACTAGCTTAGCATCATTATAATTATTTATAATTATCTAGCCCAGTTACTATAGTGCGGCGAATACATGTGACATTGCACATAAAAAGCTCGAAGGTTCAAACTGGTGGTAGTAACAGAGTTCTGCTTTTTCCCAGGTGTTGGAGCAATAAAATCACCTACTCACTTGTGATTATTACAGGGTAAGAACAAGGCAGGATACATGTAAATTATACACTTTAAAATCAGGCTCCGGTTGGAAATAAAATAACCTTACTGTTTTATTGTACTGTAGCTCCAGCATACATTTTGTTTAATGACCAACCCACTCCAAATAATATTATTAGAGATGAGAGAATTTTTGAAAAATTTCATTTGGCCGATTCGCCGAATTTTCCCCCAAAATTATTTTGTCCGAATTTATTCACAGCAAATCACTATTAAAAACTGCTATATCTGGCTGACAGTGAGCCTCAATAGGGGTGTAGAACACTTTGCCTTGCTGTAACACACATAGGGTGCGTGCTGGGTTACTGAAATAATACTGTTATTCAGTATAACATGCAGATCAGAGGCGTCACTATTAGAATCACTGTCGCAGAGCTGCACAATGACACAGCGTGGAGGTGGCGGCAGCATGAGGAGAACATATAGAGGCTGAATGACATAGCGTGGAGTTGGCAGCAGCATGAGGAGACCATATAGTGGCTGAATGGCACAGCCTGGAGTTGGAGGCAGCATGATGAGACCATATAGTGGCTTAATGACACAGAGTGGAGTTGGAGGCAGCATGAGGAGAACATATAGTGGCTGAATGACACAGCTTGGAGTTGGAGGCAGCATGAAGAGAACATATGGTAGCAGAATGAAACAGCCTTGAGCTGGCATCAGCATGAGGAGAACACATGGTGGCAGAATGAGACCGCCTTGAGGTGGCATGAGCACGAGGAGAACAAATGGTGGCAGAATGAGACAGCCTGGAGGTGGCAGCAGCTGCATCAGGAGAAAGTCACCCGGTGACAGAGTGGTGTGGTGGGAGGCAATACCAGTACCCGGTGACGAAGGTGGCTGAAAAAAGGAGAACTGTGTGGCATCAGGCAGGTGGCAGAATCAGAATAGTAGCTGAGGCAGGTAGGCAGAAGAAAACAGCCTCTTTTGTAAAAGTAAAACAAAAGAAAAAACAGGCGCTCCCTTGTAAAGTATGAGGCTCACCCTGCTAGGTTGTGCAAAAACCCACACAACAAGGAGACACGTTTGATTAGGATAGTGGAGGTCTGCAGCCTTCCTGAAGATAATAGGTAAACATAGAGGACACTTCGAATATGCAGGATTTCAGGTGCTGACCAAGGAGAAAAAGCTGAAGCCAGGTAGGTAACGAACAGGTTTATTCCCATGCTGAAGCCAGGTAGGTAACGAACGGGTTTATTCCCATGCGATGCGTTTCACCGCGCTTGCGCGGTTTCATCAGGCATAATGAATGCCTGATGAAACTGCGCTAGCGCGGTGAAACGCGTCGCATGGGAATAAACCCGTTCGTTACCTACCTGGCTTCAGCTTTTTCTCCTTGGTCAGCGCCTGAAAACCTGCATATTCGAAGTGTCCTCTATGTTTATCTTTTGTAAAAGTGTTAGTGTGCATAAAAACTAAACTGTGCTCCACTGTGCCCCTCCCCCTCCTCCTCCAGTTCAGCCCCAAAGGGCTCATGTGGCCGTGAGATGTAGGTGTTACGTCTCCAGTGCCCTGACCAGCCATTGTCTCCAACACGTGTTGAAGTAGTGGAATGACGTTGTTCATACCATAATCCTGGCGAAAATCTGACTATGTTGGGGGATACCGTTCTGACACTGCAGCTCAAGTAGGGTATGCTTTGCAGTGTACGAGTGGCTGACATGCATGCAAAGTTTCCTTCCCATTGTTAGAATGTCATGCAGTTGAGGGGAACACTTCAGGAACCACTTGACAACCCGATTGAACACGTGTGCCATGCAGGGTGCATGGCTCAGGCTTCCTTGTCGCAGCGCAGACAAGATGTTCTTCCCGTTGTCAGTCACCATGGTTCCCATTTCCAGTTTTCATGGAGAAAGCCATGATTCGATTTCTTGATGAATGACTTTTAGCAGTTCCTCCCCAGTGTGACTCCGTTCGCCAAGGCAAACCATGTGAAGAACAGTGGAGGCTGAGGACACGGTGGAGGATGAGGAGGCGAAGCACACACTGTCACAGGACCAATAGCCTGAGAGCATGAAGTTGCTGTTGTGGCTGTGCAGGAACCACATTCACCCAGTGGGCCGTAAAGGACATGTATTGTCCCTGACTGCAGTTACACACGCGTCCCCTGCACTTTGGTACTCACCGACAGGCTCAAGGACTGGCCCACCTTCTGTTCCACAAAATTGTGTAGGGCTGGTACTGCCTTCATCGCAAAGAAATGATGGCTTGGGACTCTCCACCTTGGCTCGGTACAACCCATCAGTTCTCTGAAAGGTGCAGAGTCCACCACTTGAAAAGGGAGGGACTGAAGCACCAGCAACTTAGACCGGAGCACATTCAGCTTCTGCACCGTTGAATGAGTGGGCGCATATTGTTGTCTCTTGGACATGGGTTCAATTGATTGCTGGCGGAATGACTGATTCGAAGTAGGAGGAGCAGAAGCATTTGGAGCGACAGAAGTTGGGTATGACACACAGCTCCTTTCAGCTGAGGTGGTGGAATCTTAGCTGGCTGAAACAGGGAGTGGCGTGTCACTGGGTGATGCAACAGGCTGGACCACCACATCAGAGCCACGGTTCTCCCAGGCCGCTTTATGGTGATACTGCATATGTTTACGCAGGGCCGTGGTGCCAACATTGGGACCCTAGCCATGCTTCACTTTCTGCCGACACATCTTGCATGTGGCCAGGTTAACATCCTCCAGGTGCTTGATGAAAAACGGCCACACCGCCGAGTAGCTGATTTTCCCACCAACAGTCCGCACTGATTGTCTGCTACTGCCACCGACTACAGGAACCCCTGTTCCACTACCTCCCGGGAAGGTAGGCTGCCAAGAGCACGTTTGGCTCCAGACTTTCCACTTCTGCCACCATGCTGACTGCCAACCATGCTTCCACCTTGCTGGCTCAGCTGCTGCCTCACGGGCAACCTGCAACCCTCTTCTCCTGATAATGATGAAGCCCCTTCTGCACCCAGCTCCCAAGTGCGATTGGCTTTATTATCATCAAGTTGTGTCTGCACATCACAGATGACCTCCTCAGGTTCTTCAACAGTGTCTGCTTCATGAGCCTGAACGCTCACAACACCACCTCCCACTCCACTCTCCCCATCACGACTTGCCCACCTAGCGGAGGAAGCAGTGGATATCTTCTCCAATTCTTGGCTGGGCAGTAGCTGATGACTGTCCTCTAGTAGATCATCCTCACTAAATATTGGAGCTGAACCCACAGCATAAGATACTTCTGTGGGGGAGGGAACAGCATAGGACAGAGACAATGGGAGGACAGGGACTGCTCCCAGGCCATGCCAACTGAGGGTTGTGTCTGAGGAACCCACCAACTGTTGACTGGGGGTGTCAGATGTCACTTGTGATGAAGTGGATGACTGTGTTAACCAATTGATGATGGCAGATGGTTTGCTGGACGAGACACGACTGCTAGCTGACATCAGGAGCTCAGGCCTCTTGCTGCGACTCCTGCTGCCACTCACCCCTAGTCTGCTGTGACCGCTGCCTGATGAATTTAGGCCCCTGCCACTCTTCTTTGCATGTCCTGGCACTTCTCTGCCTGACATACTTAGTGCGTATATGAGGGGAGTACAATATGCTCCACTATGCTTAAAACAGTATTTGTCTACAACACCAGCAGGTGTGTACTTTTGCCTGGCTTTTCACAGTATCTAGGCCCTTAAGACTTTAACAGGAACAAAATGGTACACCACTTAGATGTATGTATGTGGTATGCACTCATGAGGGTGCGCTCCAGTACACTTAAAACAGTATTTGTCTACAACACCAGCAGGTGTGTACTTTTGCCTGGCCTTTCACAGTATCTAGGCCCTCAAGACTTTATCAGGAAGAAAATGGTGCACCACTTAGATGTACATACAGGTTACACTTAATAGAGGCAATATGCTTTTAGTGCTCTACTCACCCCTACTGGCTGGCTACTATTAGGTTTTCAGTTGTTGTGTACTACAGCCAAAATTGCACTTTCTCTCTCTTGCACTCCTTTCCATATCAGTGCTTCTAGGCTGGATTTGGGCTTGAGGTGAATTGCTACTGTAAAAAAGCTTTTCTGTGCAACCCACTGCTCTTTGTCCCTCTCTGCAATAGAAAGCTGATGTGACTGGGAGGTAAATCGCTGCTGTAAAAATGCTTTTCTGTGTAACACACACTGCTCTCTGCCCCTCTCTTTCTGCAATAGAATGCCAATGTGACTGGGAGGTGAATCACTGCTGTAAAAATGCTTTTCTGTGCAACACACTGCTGTTTGTTCCTCTCTCTCTGTAATAGAACGCTGATGTGACTGGCCGCAAGATGGCTGCCGATTATATAGGGCTGTGACATCACAGGGGTGGCTGGCTGCTGATAGGCTGCATGCTGCATGTGATTCAGGGTCATACCGCCGACCCTTGTTCCCGCCTTCCCAGGGTTCCTTGCCCCATGTCCTCACATGTGGATCCGCCATTTTAGATGCCCTGGAGCCTGTACCGCACTAAATGGAGTTTAATGAAGCGATTCACGCAATCGAATCACCGTGATATTCGCATTCGTTGCAAATTAAATTTTTCCTGAAATTCGTAACAAATTTGGATTTGTCAGGTTCGATTCGTTCATCTCTAAATATTATGCCTATTGGAACATCACTTAACCAAAAATTTAGAGTAAGACCAAGTTACTGAATAACAGATGAACTTTATTGACAAATAACTGTTGCATTAAAATCATCACAATGAGCAAGTCACAACCGGGGACGTATCAAAAATAAATAAATATAAATTGCAAAGGTTCATTTTGTTCAAAAAAATCATTTTATCCTTCTTGGTATACACACACACACATATATATATATATATATATATATATATATATATATATATATAAATAGATAGATATATATATATATATATATATATATATATATATATATATTTAGTATTAAATAAAATATAAAATAATAACTCAGTGGCTGTAAATGACATAATGCATGATAAATAAATTGTGCATATGCCTAAAACAAACATATAACAATACTATTCCCGTAGGAATCTGTTTAATCATGGAACCAATTCCTATGAGATATTACTCAGAAGGCTCAATCTCTATCTTATTTATTTATTATGAGTGGATATACTGCATAGAAGTCTAAGGACCGATAGATAGATAAATCCAGAGAAAGAACTCCAGCAGTACACCCGTCAATTCAAGTGAAGATAGTGAGATTTATTGACTCATGTCAGATACAACGTTTCAACGGCATCACGCCATCTTTTTCAAGCATAGTGCAAAGGTTACAACATCCACAATATATCAGGTGTACAATTAACAACCCATTAAGTACAAAATATTACCATAAATACTATCAAACATAATATTCAAAACAATTAAAGTGCATATTACATAAAACAAACATCAAAGAGTTACATACAGTAACATGATCACTTCATCTTATATAAAATATCATCATATTCCTCAGAATCTCTCCTCCCGATTGCTATGGTGTCAGGTATAAAGTGTAATTAAAAACAAATTAAAAACAAAGTCATACCTGGGGCAGATCCGTATTCTCCTGAATGCCCATAATCGGCATTACGGCGTTCACTATTTCCGTATCGGCGTCCATGTGTCATGTGACCGTCACATTACTGACTCCTGTCACATGATCGCAGCTGACCCAAGCCGGCTTATCCGGCACATTCGCACATGACAGATGGATGCCAAGCGTACTAGCGATTCCCATATTGATAATTTAACTGCAATTACAATGTAGTATCAAATGTAACATGTGCATTATTAGTTATGTAACCAGATCTGATCAGAGTTGTCAAGAACCTATAATTGCAATATAGATCTAATTTATAGTGACATGTGCATTAAAATGCATATATAGCGCATGGTAGTGTGAATAGTGTCATATTGCTGTCCACATAAAAATTGTGTAGATCCAAAAAATCTATACGTATAAATGTGTATAAAAAGAAAAAAGAGAGATGTAAAGGAGATGTGTAAAAAAATATGTGATTCGTGACTCTGTGATCGTCAAAATTAGTGTATATCACAAAATAAATAAATTAAAATAATGAATGAATGAATAGAAAAAAGGAAAATATGTGATAAAAATATAGTGAGTAAAAAAGGATAGTTGGTTAAAAATATTAACGAGTGTATCACTATTAGTGTAAAAGAATGAATATAAATGTATGTACCGTATATACTCGAGTATAAGCCGAGTTTTTCAGCACGATTTTTCGTGCTGAAAACACCCCCCTCGGCTTATACTCGAGTGAACTCTCCACCCGCAGTGGTCTTCAACCTGCGGACCTCCAGAGGTTTCAAAACTACAACTCCCAGCAAGCCCGGGCAGCCATCGGCTGTCCGGGCTTGCTGGGAGTTGTAGTTTTGAAACCTCCGGAGGTCCGCAGGTTGAAGACCACTGCGGCCTTTGACATCATCCAGCCCCCTCTCACCCCTCTTTAGTTCTGTACAGTACTCACCTCCGCTCGGCGCTGGTCCAGTCCTGCAGGGCTGTCCGGTGAGGAGGTGGTCCGGTGGGATAGTGGTTCCGGGCTGCTATCTTCACCGGGGAGGCCTCTTCTAAGCGCTTCGGGCCCGGCCTCAGAATAGTCACGTTGCCTTGACAACGACGCAGAGGTGCGTTCATTGCCAACGTACTTCTGCGTCGTTGTCAAGGCAACGCCTCTATTCCGGGCCGGAAGCGCAGAGAAGAGGCGCCCCCGGTGAAGATAGCAGCCCGGAACCACTATCCCACCGGACCACCTCCTCACCGGACAGCCCTGCAGGACCGGACCAGCGCCGAGCGGAGGTGAGTACTCAGAACTAAAGGGGGTGAGAGGGGGCTGGATGATGTTGAAGGCCGCAGTGGTCTTCAACCTGCGGACCTCCGAAGGTTTCAAAACGACAACTCCCAGCAAGCCCGGACAGCCGATGGCTGCCCGGGCTTGCTGGGAGTTGTAGTTTTGAAACCTCTGGAGGTCCGCAGGTTGAAGACCACTGAGGGCAGATGATGAGAAGAGGATGATGAAGGGGGGGGGTGTGGGATGATGACAAGAGGATGATGAAGGGGGGGGGGTGGGATGATGAAGGGGGGGTGTGGGATGATGAAGGGGGGTGTGTGGGATGATGAAGGGGGGTGTGTGGGATGATGACAAGGGGATGATGAAGGGGGGATGTGTGGGATGATGACAAGGGGATGATGAAGGGGGGATGTGTGGGATGATGACAAGGGGATGATGACAGGTGATGATGATGAGGGTCTGGATGATGACAGGCGGTGATGATGATGAAGATGTTAATGACGGGTCTGGATGATGACAGGGGGGGATGATGTATTTCCCACCCTAGGCTTATACTCGAGTCAATAACTTTTCCTGGGATTTTGGGTTGAAATTAGGGGTCTCGGCTTATACTCGGGTCGGCTTATACTCGAGTATATACGGTATGTGAAAATGAATGTATAAATATATACAGAAAAATACCAAAATGTATCTATAAACTATTTTATTATAACTACTGTAACATACGGTAACTACATTCGTAGGACATTCGTAGTAAATCATTTTCCGTATGACCCACCTCAACAAAGTGTTTAGACACGGATAAATCCATCCGGGCTTTTACCCCGTGTTGGCTGAGGCGGGTACAGAAATCTAAGGTAGTTTCCCCTACATATAGATGTTGGCATGGACAATTCAATACATAAATAACGTAACTTGAAGTACATGTTAAAAAATATTTGATTTTGTATTCACCGTTTGTTTTGGGATGTATGAATATTGGTCCCTTGTTCATAATAATTGTTTTGAATATTATGTTTGATAGTATTTATGGTGATATAATTGTACACCTGATATATTGTGGATGTTGTAACTTTGCACTATGCTTGAAAAAGATGGCGTGATGCCGTTGAAACATTGTATCTGACATGAGTCAATAAATCTCACTATCTTCACTTGAATTGACGGGTGTACTGGTGGAGTTCTTTCTCTGGATTTGTCTACGCAGTCTGCGATTGGGACTGCAAGTGCCTGCCTGCACCCTGGGACTCTTTTGTCATATTGAGGTGGGCTGCCTACCTTTGGATAGATAGATAGATAGATAGATAGACAGATAGAAAAATATATAGATGCCTCATTTTCTAGATGGGAATTTATAGCTTTTTTTTGTCAAATAAAACACTTTTTCAGCTTTTGTATTTAGTTCAATTACATGTTGCTATTAAACAATAATTCTAGAATGTTTATACCCAACTGAGCGCTCATTTGACTGAATGTCATAGGGCTGGTGCTTGTACTGGAGTCTTTAATACAGGCAAGAGTGAATAATATTGGATTTCTAAAGTATAGAGTACATAGTTGATATGGCTGCCTAATGTTGATTTAAGATGCATCCAACCAAGCATAGCTGTGGCTGATGGAAGATCAATTTTCAGGCATGGATTCATTTTATCATCTATGCAGACCACAGTCATCTAGTCCAGATTGCTATCTTTTATACTTATCTTCTTCCTTTCTTCAACCAGATGGCTGCCCTGATCTGTGCAATGGCAATGGGAGATGCACACTTGGTCAGAACAGCTGGCAGTGTATCTGCCAGACCGGCTGGAGAGGGTCTGGATGCAATGTTGCCATGGAAACTTCTTGTGCTGATAACAAGGATAATGAGGGAGGTGAGCAAAAGTCTTACATTTTAAATCCCTAAAGAACAGAAGGTTATATGTTCACTTCAGATGAGAGTGATTTACTGACAAAAATCTGTTACATTTCCAGAAAAAAAAATATGTACAAGTTTGGTAAATATATTGTAGTCATTGAAATCTTACTGCTTGTGCTTGTTAAATCTTTACTAGTTCATTGGTTTTCAGAGATGTGAAATTCTAACAATGTTACGGCCTGGAGCCAAAAGAGACACCACTTTTGTTTTAAATACAGTAAGTTATTCTTGCTTAAACAATTGTGATCTCCACAAACAGGGACTTGTGTTTTCCATTAGAACGGATTGTGCGACCCAATGCTCCATTCTAACGGAGACTCGGGGGGCTCCAGCAGTCAGACTTTCCCCCACGATCAGATAGTTATAACTTTGCAAGTCGGAAAAACTCCTATAAGGGCTTACTCTATCTGTCCATATTTAGAAGTATTGTGCATTATTCAGATTTTCTGGCAACATACTGTTGCTATATAAAACGTATCTAGAGTATGTTAGGATTATGTAATTATACAAAGATTTAAGAACTCTTTTGACTTATTTTCCCCAAAATAAAGAGCCCATTACAATGTTGGTCAATGCAATATAGAAATATGGTTCATTTACATATATGTAAATACATAGTTGTAGTCAATGAGTGGAATTTATGAAGCTGTTTTTTTCATCTCAATTTAGCACAGGAAAAGTTGCAAACTGGCCCTGTGCGACCTTTTCTGCCACATTTCTTTTAGACTGTTTAATATTTATGACCACGAAGTGATCTGATTTAGATCACTTTGTGCAGTGGTCACTAACTTATCATGTGCGAGTTTTCTGCGAAAAGTCCTAAAAAAGTTGTACAGGCCAGGTTTAGAGGAAATCACAGGGCAATTCTACCCTGCTTTATATCAATTGTATAAAGATCCGTGCGACTTTTAATACAATTGTCGCACCCCCCCCCCAATGCACTGCAGCATTTATTCAGAGGAGCTCAGCGGGCATTCATCAAAATCCGTGCGCTAATTGGTCCGACCACCATTTTCCCTGCAAGTTCAGTTTTGATAAATGCCCCCAATATGTACAAATGAAATGTACGTGTAGAATCAAAAAGGTTATTTCTGTTTGTAACTAGGACAGTTGTTTCGCAATGAACTTACATGGGTCTCATAATCTTCCATGCAGAAATAGTTATAGTGCTTGACTTTGTTTATGTTAGAAGCAGAAAAGATCAGACAGACCATCTGCTTTGGATGCCAATGTGCCATTGATATACAAACATTTTTTTCCAAAATTCAGCTTCAACTAATCCATCTTATGCGCTGCCATTTGAAGCTAAAATTGCTCCTCCATGCACTATGAATCAACAGATTGTGTTCAGGAATAAAACAAATCTGCTAAGTTCTCTCTTGTTTATGAGCTTAGATGAGAACTTTAGACTGATGGGGGATCAGGAAAACTCAGAATAGCGTGTTATCAATGTGTTAAATTATCGGAATGCTCTAGGGAAAACAATGCATAAAAACAAAACCCCTCCATTCTTTGAATAGAAGCCGCTTGGTACAGAGTGGATGCCAAGGCATTTTCTAGCTTTTATTTGTATTCGGTTTCTTTTAAAGGGAACTCGTCACCTTGAACATGGTATTTGGCTTGCATTTATCATGTTTTATAGCCAAAGGTTTTAAGCAGATTTATATATAGTTTTATAGGAAAAGATTCAGTATTACTTCCATAAATCCCTTCACCTTTCTATCTTTAATAGCCCAGTAGATGGCCCTATTCAGTTATTGACTTCTTTCTATGTATGACTCTGCATACAAAGATGTCAGTCACTATGTTGGACTTCTGAAGATAGTTAAAGTAGGGATTTAAATAAATAGAGTACAAACTCTGCTGAATCTTTCCCCTCAAAACACTTCTAAAAAAACACTACTTCCTAGGAGAAGGCACTTTCTGCAATGTATTTCCGTTAGCGGAGATAAAGAGGACAATAATAAATGTGGGCATTTTAATCTGGGAAGCACAAAATTAGTTATTTTTTTTTCTTTTGGGTCATTTTATTGATAATATCCCCTTTATAGCAAAATAAAAATTCCTAATTTCAAATACAGTAGTGACACTGTTTTTCTTTTTTTAATTATTTTATTGATTTATTGATTATGAATATTTACCAGAAGGAGGGCCCAGAGTTGTTGCATAATCAGTAAAGGTTACTGGAATTTTACATACAGCTTGACCCTTTTTCTATTAGAACTAATAACCTAGAACCTAATAACCTAATAACCATCTTAAAAGGGTACTCCGCTGGCCAGCGTTCAGAACACTCTGTGCATGTGGCGGGGGTCGGCCACGCTCCCTTGTGATGCCACAGCCCCTCAATGCAAGTCTATGGGAGGGGGCATCATGCCCTCTCCCATAGACTTGGATTAAAGGGGCATGTCATGATATCACGAGGGGTGTGGTCAACCCCTGCAGCACGTGCACACAGAGTTTGGAACTAAATGTTCCGAATGCTGGCCAGTGGAGTACCCCTGTAAAGAAAACCTGTCATCACATTCATGATGCCTGAACCAGGAGTCACCAGGTTGGTCCCCAGTGACTTCTGTCTGCCTCCTTGGCCTTGAATGATAGATTTATCCTTATACCCAAACAGGGAGAGATCTATCAATCAAGGCCAGTGAGATGGGGAGAAAGTGTCAAGGACCACCCCAATGATGGTTAGATGAGAATGAAAGTGAGGATAGGTTGCCTTTAATACAAGTCTTAGGAATAAGAACAATTATAGGAAAAGATTAATAAAATAGCTCCAGTTCAACAAATGAATGTGATTGTGTCACCTTTTTGTGTTCAAGAAATTCATAATCTAAGCATCAGCCATAGAGATTTCATAGTATTAACTATTCAAAAGCCTGATCGTCGTTTTTTTCAATTTTCAAAGTGCCTGATTTAATAGAACATGAGCACTTTTGTGCAGGACCAGCAGTCTGATATGTGGCCAGATGTGTGCTTAAAATGAAATTTTAAGTAGATTTTAATAATTGTAGCTTATCCTGATTACAGCCATAGAAAGATCCTATGTTGCACAAAGAAAAAAAAATCCTATTTCTGGGAACACCAGAACTGAATCACTTTTGGACCACCAGGTCAAGGGTTGTTTTGCACTAGAAGATTTTTGCATTAGAAAGAAAGGGAAAATCTTTGATGGAAACATCACTGCTTCAGTCGGATGGAACTCTCTTTATATTGTCTTGTTTTAGTGGCAGTTGGAATGTACTTTGTAGCAGTCAAGGGTTAGAGAGAGAGAATAATGGATGAGTAAGCCTAATGACCTGCTAGTCTCTAGAGACAAGTCTAGGAGTCTTATGGGAATATCCTTCAGATACTAAAGGTGTACAAAGAACTTTGCAGCATATACTTGCCTGCAGGTATATTTTATTATTTATACATTTATGATACTGCAAGGATACATTTCTAGAATGAGAAAACTTCTGGAGCCATGAATTTATAAAATAATGCAGTACCTCTAATTATATGACTATCCAAGGCAATTATCTCTGTTATTATATAAAGGTACATCTAATTAGAGTATAGCCGGACTAATATTATAAGGAAGATTACTCATAATTGTAATTATGTAAAATTGCTATATAGATGGTTTATTTAAAGAATCAAATTGTTACGCTATGCGCTCCGGCCTCACACGCCGGCCGTGAGCGCATGGTCCCCTTACCTTCTGCTGCCGACGGGGATGGGACTCGCACTGCGGGACGCACCCGCATGCGAGCCCTAGTCCGTCGCTTTCTTGGTGTTTCCCCTGCCTCTGCTTCCACCTCTCTGCTCCGGCGCATGTGTCCCCGTCCCTTAGGGCATGTGCGCGTCGGAGCTTTAAGATTTAAAGGACCAGTACGCTCATTAGTGTAACCACCTGTGTCTTGTTGATAAATTCCTCCACCCTCCTCAGTTCTCTGCCAGATCTTTGCTGCCTTGTGCCCTAGAGAAAGCGTTCCTTTGTATTGCCTTGCCGTGTACCAGATCTCCTGCTTTTGTGACCTTGACCTTGCTTTCTCTGCCACCTGCCTACTGAACTTCTGCTACGTCCCGACTACGCTACTGTGCTGCCTACCCTGACCTTCAGCTATCCTGACTACGAGTTGTCTCATCCCTTCTGTGCTTCGCATCTCCTCAGCCGACTGTGTGGTCGAGCCATTGCCGGGGGTTACGACCTGGGAGTTGCCTGCAGCAGCAAGCCCATCCTGCTTTGCGGCGGGCTCTGGTGAAGACCAGCCACACAGCTCCAGCGGATCCACATACACCGGAGTTCCTGTCTTCAGAAACGTGAGTGTTACAGTAAGATCCGGCCATGGATCCCGCTGAGGAACCCCTGCCGGAAGTTGCGGATCTTTCCTCTGTTGTGATACGTCACTTACAGCAGTTGTCCCGACAGGCGCAGCAATTTTCTCAACTTGCAGCCATGATGCAACAGCTTTTGGCCTTGCAAGAGCAGCAGGTACCACAATCTGGCCCACTCCCTCCTCCAGCTCCTGCAGTCTCTCCTGGCTCCCAGCTGCACCTGCCTTTGCCTTCCAAGTATGATGGGGATTCCAAGTCATGCAGAGGCTTTGTTACACAGTGCTCCATGCATTTGAAGCTCATGACTGAACTGTTTCCAACTGAACGTAGTAAGGTGGCCTTTGTCATTAGTCTACTTTCTGGAAAAGCTCTGGCTTGGGCTACACCCCTTTGGGCCCGTGGTGATCCAGTATCCTCCAATTTGTCTGCATTCTTGGCCAAATTTCGCAGTGTCTTTGAGGAACCCGCACGTGCCTCTTCAGCTGAGATGGCATTGCTGAATCTATGTCAAGGAGAGTCTACCATTGGTGACTACGCGGTTCAGTTCCGCATTCTAGCCTCTGAACTTGCTTGGAATGAAGATGCCTTGTGTGCCACATTTAAGAAAGGACTGTCAAGCAGGATTAAAGATGCCCTTGCAGCACGAGATCCTCCATCTTCTTTGTCTGAACTTATCCACTTGGCCACACGCATTGATGTGCGTTTTGCCGAAAGACAGGAGGAATTGCGCTTTGAGAGGGAATCTGCCCGTCTGACATCTGTGTCCCGACGTTCTCCTCTTCTGTCTCTTGCGCCTCTTGCCAAAGAGGTTATACAAGGAGATCGTCTTCGTCTTACGCAGCAGGAGAGGTCACAACGACGCAACCAGAATTTGTGTTTGTACTGTGCTAGCCTGGAGCACTTTCTCAAGGACTGTACTGTTCTTCCTCACCTAGGGTATGTGGCAGAGGCATCCCTGGGTGTGAATACTACCTCTCCACGCTTAACTATTCCTGTACAAGTCTTCGCTTCAGCCAAGTCTTCCTTCAGCGCTACAGCATTTTTGGACTTCGGATCTGCAGGTGACTTTATTGATGCGGCTTTAGTCCACAAGTATCATCTTCCTCTTACTCGGCTTGCCAAGCCCTTGTTCATCTCCTCTGTAAATGGGAAAAATCTGGACTGTAAGATTCACTTCCGTACTGAATCTCTCGTCATGCAAGTGGGTGTATCGCATAAAGAGAAGATTGAATTCTATGTTCTACCACACTGTACTTCTGAGATTCTTCTTGGTCTTCCTTGGCTGCAACGCCATTCCCCGCAACTGGATTGGAGAACTGGAGAAATAATTCGCTGGGGACAAGCCTGTCAAAATTTTTGCCTCCAATCTGCTCTACGCAAAGTTGCTTCTCGTCCTCCAACTTTACCTGGCCTGCCGCCACCTTACCAAGATTTCTCGGATATCTTCTGCAAGAAACAGGCTGAGTCTCTGCCTCCACGTCGTCCTTACGACTGCCCTATTAATCTTCTGCCTGGTACCACTCCTCCTCGTGGGAGGATATATCCTCTTTCAGTTCCTGAGAAGAAAGCCATGGCTGAGTATATCCAGGAGAATCTCCAAAAGGGATTTATCCATAAGTCCTCTTCTCCTGCAGGAACAGGTTTCTTCTTTGTAGGGAAGAAAGATGGCTCACTCCGTCCATGCATTGACTACAGGGGACTTAACAAAATCACGGTCAAGAACCGTTACCCTTTACCTTTTATCTCAGAACTTTTTGACCGTTTACGTGGTGCCAAGGTCTTCTCCAAGCTGGACTTACGCGGTGCGTATAATGTCATTCGTATCCGCAAGGGAGATGAATGGAAAACGACCTTCAATACTCGTGACGGACATTTTGAGTATCTTGTTATGCCATTTGGTCTCTGCAATGCTCCAGCCATTTTCCAGGAATTCATTAATGATATCTTCCGTGATCTTCTTTACAACTGTGTTGTCGTATACCTTGATGACATCCTAATCTTCTCTTCCAACTTAGTGGAGCATCGTGCTCATGTTCGTCTGGTTCTTCAGAGACTTCGGAAGAATCATCTCTACGCCAAATTGGAGAAATGCCTGTTCGAAAAGTCTAGTCTTCCGTTTCTTGGCTACATTGTCTCTCATCAGGGCCTGCAGATGGATCCAGATAAGTTATCTGCAGTTTTGGATTGGCCTTGTCCCTCGGGCCTACGTGCAATTCAACGCTTTCTGGGATTCACTAACTATTATCGTCAGTTTATCCCACATTTTTCATCCTTGGTTGCTCCTATTGTAGCTCTCACTAAAAAAGCATCCAATCCTAAGTATTGGCCTCGAGAGGCTGAAGAGGCCTTCTCCCGTTTAAAGTCTGCGTTTGCCTCTGCTCCCATGCTTACAAGACCTGATCCCGAGAGGCCCTTTGTGTTGGAGGTTGATGCCTCATCTATTGGAGTGGGAGCCGTCCTCACACAGAAAAACGCCAATGGCAAGAGTGTAACTTGTGGGTTTTTCTCCAAGACTTTCTCTCCTGCTGAAAGGAATTACTCCATTGGAGATCGTGAACTCCTCGCTATTAAGCTAGCTTTGGAGGAATGGCGACATTTACTGGAAGGTTCTTCTCATCCGGTCAGCATCTGCTCCGATCATAAGAATCTTCTATACCTACAATCTGCTCAGCGTTTGAACCCCCGCCAGGCAAGATGGTCACTGTTCTTTTCTCGTTTTAACTTCTTCATTCACTTCCGTCCTGCAGACAAGAACATAGGCACATTATTCCTCCTGACCGTTTGATTCCTGCCGCTCCTGCCGAGATTCAGCAAATTCCTCCGGGAAAATCCTTTGTGCCCACCAGATTGAGACGCAAGGTCTTGAAATGGGGTCATTCTTCCTTGACAGCAGGACATCCTGGAATACGCAAGACCCTACTTCTTATTTCCCGACACTACTGGTGGCCCCATCTTGAACGTGATGTTTCTGATTTTGTTCGGTCCTGTGCAACTTGTGCCCATGACAAAACTCCTCGGCAAAGACCTGCAGGACTCTTAAAGCCTTTACCCCTTCCAGAGACTCCCTGGTCCCATATCGCCATGGATTTCATCACCGATCTGCCACCTTCTCATAATAACACTGTCATCTGGGTCATGGTAGATCGGTTTTCCAAGATGGCTCACTTCATTCCTCTACCAGATCTTCCTTCTACTCCACAGCTGGCGAAGTACTTCTTGTCGCATGTCTTTCGTTTACATGGTCTTCCAAACATATCGTTTTGGATAGAGGTGTGCAGTTTGTCTCTAAGTTCTGGCAAGCCCTTTGTAACCGTCTGGACATCAATCTGGACTTCTCCTCGGCCTACCACCCTCAGTTCAACAGTCAGGTGGAAAGGGTCAATCAAATCCTTGAGACTTATCTTCGGCATTTTGTTTCAGCTCGCCAAGATGATTGGGTCGACCTTCTCCCCTGGGCTGAATTCTCATATAATCTTAAGGATTCCGGGGTTGTCTCCCTTTTTTGTTGTCTACGGACTCCATCTCCGTCCTCCTCTTCCTCTCCCAGTCTCCTCCGGTGTGCCTGCTGTTGATGAGCTGGCCCGTGACTTCTCCACCATTTGGCAACAGACCCGACAGTCATTGTCCCAGGCTTCTTCACGCATGAAGGCGCAAGCGGATAAAGGTAGAAGACCTCCTCCGTCCTTCTCTCCTGGTGACATGGTGTGGCTTTCATCCAAATACATCCGCTTCAAGATCCCCTGTTACAAGCTCGGTCCCCGCTACCTTGGTCCCTTCCAGATTCTACAAAAGATCAATCCTGTTTCCTACAAACTCCGTCCTCCTGCTACGTTACGTATTCCCAATTCCTTCCACGTCTCTCTCCTCAAGCCTCTTGTTGTAAACCGGTTTTCTCAGAAGAATCCTCCCCCAACACCTGTCTCCAGCTCATCAGATGTCTACAAAGTTAAGCAGATCCTTTCTGCAAAAACTGTCAGAGGTAAACAATTTTTTTTGGTCGACTGGGAGTGTTACGGTCCTGAGGAGAGATCTTGGGAACCTGAGGAGAATATCCTGGACCGTGACCTTCTCAGGAGTTTCCTCTCTCGTAAAAGGAGGGGAGACCAAAGGGGGGGGGGGTACTGTTACGCTATGCGCTCCGGCCTCACACGCTGGCCGTGAGCGCATGGTCCCCTTACCTTCTGCTGCCGACGGGGCTGGGACTCGCACTGCGGGACGCACCCGCATGTGAGCCCCAGTCCGTCACTCTCCGGGTGTTTCCCCTGCCTCTGCTTCCACCTCTCTGCTCTGGCGCATGTGTCCCTTAGGGCGTGCGCTCGTCGGAGCTTTAAGATTTAAAGGGCCAGTACGCTCATTAGTGTAACCACTTGTGTCTTGTTGATAAATTCCTCCACCCTCCTCAGTTCTCTGCCGGATCTTTGTTGCCTTGTGCCCTAGAGAAAGTGTTCCTTTGTATTGCCTTGCCGTGTACCAGATCTCCTGCTCTTGTGACCTTGACCTTGCTTCTCTGCCGCCTGCCTACTGAACTTCTGCTACATCCCGACTACGCTACTGTGCTGCCTGCCCTGACCTTCAGCTATCCTGACTACGAGTTGTCTCAACCCTTCTGTGCTTCGCATCTCCTCAGCCGCCTGTGTGGTAGAGCCATTGCCGGGGGTTACGACCTGGGAGTCGCCTGCAGCAGCAAGCCCATCCTGCTTTGCGGCAGGCTCTGGTGAAGACCAGCGGCACCTTAGACTCCGTTCCCTTGGCACGGTCCGAGTCATCTGTCACACAGGTCCAGCGGATCCACATACACCGGAGTTCCTGTCTTCAGAAACGTGAGGGTTACACATATGCAATGCAATTGGAAAGTCTTCAGACCCTTTCACTTTTTTCACATTTTATTATGATGCGCCTTGTGCAAAAATTTAAATTAAAATAAAATCGCCACTCCATGCTCTATAATGATAAAGTCTTTGCTTATTTATTAAAAAGGAAGAATGATTATTCAGTCCCTTTACTCAGTGATAAGTTGAAGCAACTTTGGCAGTGATTACAGCCACCAGTCTTCTTGGGTATGATGCCACACCTGGATTCGGGGATTTTCTGTTTTTTTCACTGACTCTTTTGAGCTTTTTGAAGTAGAATAGGGGCAGTCGGTGGGCAACCATTTTCAGGTCTCTCCAGAGATGTTCGAATAGATTCTCAGCTCTGGCTGGGCCACTTGTGTGTGTTGTGCTTAAGCCCCTTCTGTGTTGTCCTGGCTATGGGCATAGGCTCATTGCCTTGTGGAAGAAGGTTCACGTCTAGAGCACCCTGGATAAGGGCTTTATTAAGAACATCTCTGTACTTGACTCCATTTTGCTCCATTCAGCTTTCCCTCAACCTTGACCCGTGTCCCTGTCTCAGCCGCTTCAAAAACATACACATATCATATGTAAGGATAGTATTTGGTAGGTGATGAACAGTGCCTGCCATGACAATTAGAATTGAGACCAAAAAGTTTGATCTTGGTTTCATCAGACCATAGAATATTGTTTTACAGTCTCAGAGTCCTTTAGGTGATTTTTTTTCAAACTCCAAACAGGCTTTCATGTGTCTTTCATTGAGGAGAAGGTTCTTTCTGACCTCTCCTCAATGCACGCCTTTCTGGAAGATTCTGCATGCAGGATCTTTGGAGCTTAGCCAGAGTGATCATTGGGTTCTGTTTCACCTCTCTTACTTTGGAGGTGAAAAAAAGATCAGCACAGACATCTGTGACAGAGCACCACTCTCTTATGTGCCACACTTGTGGAATAGTGTTTGGAATAAGCCATTGCTTGCTCAACCAAACAGAAGCTAAGGTGGAACACTGCTGTCAGTTGCCTGATGCCTATTTTAATTTAACTACATTCTAGCTGGAAAACCCCTTCAATCATAGCCTGTCTGTGATAAAGGGAACTATTATGCTTAAAAAGTACCAGATGTATACAGCACGAATTAGGTCTATTTGTGATTATATTTAACCCCCTAATGACTTTATACAGTGCAGCTGTGCAGCAGGTCTATTAAGGGAGCTCAGGAGCTGATCATAGTTGATTGCATGTCTAAAATAGCGAAAATCAAGTGTCAGGAGCTTAGTGGAGCTGATCAGGGCATCTGTGGCAATATCGCTGGGTCTCGAATAGCTGAGAGGACAGTACTTACTTGCCTCCTTCCCGACTGATCTGTACTCCAATAGTTTACGCTGTCTCAGCAGCCTTCACTAATGAAGCATCAATAACACTGATCAATGCTATGGAACAGCATTGTTCAGAGTCTGCAATCAAATGACTACATGTAATAGTCTCCTATGAGAACTTAAAATGTGAAAAAAATGGTAATAAATATGAATAATCCCCTCCCCTAATAAAAGTTTAAATCATTCCCTTTTTCTACTTTTCAAATAAAATAATATAAACATATGCAAAAATGGCATAATTGTAAAAAAAAAATAAAATACCAGTCCAGAATTGCTGATTTTTGGTCATTTAATTTGAAAGCATTATGGCTATTAGAAAGCAATGAGAAAAAAACGATGATTGATATGATTTCTCTTTAGACTGTTTCTACCTAATACATTTTTACCTGAGAAGACCATCACCACCTACAGCACTTCCACCAATCTCCCCACAAGCAGTAATAGTTCAGTTTTAATTCTTTTGCCGTTCTCAGAATAACATATTATTTGAAAATAAACTAGATTTTGATGATGATTTGATGAGGTCTTCTTGATCACAGTTCAACAAATACAAATGAGGTTTAATTTATTATATGGGGTGTTTATTTGAACTAGCCTTATTGCATCTAAGAACTATTAAAGAGGATGTTCGGAAAATGTTGCAAGATTGTAGGGCCTATTTAAGAAATTACTTCTACTGTAAGTCTGTAGCCTCCGGAGAATTTAGTGGACTGATAAAGTGAACTCCATGGAGATGGAGTGTCCTGAAGGAACAACCGTGTGCAATATGAGTTCATTTTTATCAAGGTATTAACAGGCAAGCTTTCTTTTCACAGGTAATATCAAATTGGCTTTGTTTTTAGTGGCTGCTTGTATAAAATGTCATGCCTACCTACCAATGATTCATTCAGCATAATATAGAAGGTAAAGGGGATAGTTAAAAATGTGTTATTTCAAAAGCTAGTATTTGACTAGAGAAATATATTGTATTAAATAGGCATTAAAATGAATAGTGTCATGTTAACCATGTATTATGCAATGATAAAAGTTCTTTCATAACTAAGAACTGATAATATCTGTATCACAGGGAAGAAGTGCCAATAATTAGCTACAAAAATAGGCTGGGGGGGGGGTAATGTGTATCTTTGCAAGAGAAAATCTGTCATTTCTATTTAAAAGGGAACTCGGTACATAAGTGCTTTTCCCCTATCCAGAGGACCCTGTGGATTGGGGATATGGCTGATTGTGGGGTGGAGGTGGGAGGGGGGGGGGTGCGGGTTCGAACACTGGAACCACACAAGATCTCCTGCTCACTACCCTGGCTAAATCCATGCATGGAGCAACCTTTGATCCATGCATGGATTACTGTTGACCACAGCAGAAGCGGTGCCAATCATGCCCCTCCATGTATTTCTGTGGGAGAGCCAAAGATACAGCATGTGCATCTTTGGCTTTCCCATAGAGATACATGGAGGAGAATGTCGGCCACCGCTATTTAAATGACGTTACTGATCAAAAATTAAGATTACTTAGTTAAAGCTGAGTAAATTGCAGTACTCAAAGCAGAAGATGGGCTCTATAGATTATAAAAGAGCCCATGGACAGTGTGCTAATCCATTAAGTGGAGCATACTCCCATACGCATCACCCATCATAACTAATGCTGATCAGTGCTGAGACCCTGACTGATCATAACTTTTGACATGTATAAAGTGAGCATCATTTAGTGGTGGTAGCTTTCAGATAGAAATGTATCAATTGTTTGTATAACTGTAACTGTAAAGATAAGTATGGAGTTTGGAGGCATATACTTTAGAAAAAGAACTCTAAAGAAAAAACAATATAACAGGTCCACTTTAAAGACTCAATGCTTGCTGGTCTAACTCATGCTAAATATATTCCATGTACACAAAAAGAAAATCGAGTTCAAACAACTCCTTGATTAAAATCATGATTTTATTGAAACAATTTAAAAAACAATGTAAACAGACGCCAATAATTGGAGATGGGATTAAGGTTAGATTCCAGTACAAAAGAATAGGGCTACTGCCAGCTGCAATGGGCTAACATGAAATATGGTGTAAAAAGTAATCAATATGGTATCTCAGTCTCTAGGAGAACTGCACTGCACATAAATTATTACTACTAAAGTGCTCTGCAGCTTAATATGGGTAAGTTTACCATATGCACTTTATTTTATCAGTCTCTGTGCCTCTCTGTAGTCTGCATGGATCCATAGATAAGTGCTTGTGCTACTACTAGATTGCCATACTATTATTACGCAATATTTTATCTTTGTATGTATATGCACATTTGGGTTGCAACTTACTTTGGCACTTGTTTGTACTAATTTATATTCAATAATACCCACAATTGTGGTCAGTGTATATTATAAATACTCTATATAGAGCACTTTAGTAGTAATAATTTATGTGCAGTGCAGTTCTCCTAGAGACTGAGATACCATATTGATTACTTTTTACACCATATTACATGTTAGCCCATTGCAGCTGGCAGTAGCCCTATTCTTTTGTACTGGAATCTAACCTTAATCCCATCTCCAATTATTGGCGTCTGTTTACATTGTTTTTTAAATTGTTTCAATAAAATCATGATTTTAATCAAGGAGTTGTTTGAACTCGATTTTCTTTTTGTGTACATGTTATTATGAGTTCTCTTGTATCTATGCAGGAATTAGTGTGCCCCCGACTGTATGCCATAGAGGCAAGGGGTGATCCCACACGTTATATGCTAGAACCTGTATTAATAAATATATTCCATGTAGTGTAAGATTTATTTCTTCAAACAAATTATGAGATCAATCCCTAGAGAGCATCCATATCATACTGTATCAGCCAGTGATCTTTAGGGATATCAGCCCTCATATTACTGAACATTTAATATATTCAAGTCATTTTTGTGGATCATTTTTAGTTTTATTTATGTTGTATTATCCAACAAAGTGAAAGACTTTGACTTGTTTATACAGCCAGCAGCTGTAACAAAAAAATAACTTTAGTTGCTTCAGCCAATCATTCTATATATATATATGATGTTTATTTCTTTTTTTACTGATAACAACACAGTTCAAAGAGTCTGCCAAAATTTACACAATACAGTGTATAGTCCCACAAAGGACTTCCACCTCTCCCTTTCAGCTACAATATGATCACACACTGTGGGATATAGAAACGTTTAAGAAGTGTCCATCATATATAGACCCAGCCAGGTAGTAACTCACGATTACGATGTTCGTTTCAGGCTTATTCAGTTGCTTTTATTTTAAAAACTTCATCATGGGTCTTCTAACAAAGGGGAGTTTAGCATATCAACAGACGAATCTGAGCTGAGATCTTCCTCCTGCTCAACAGTCTTGGATGCGACGGTGTTTCGGGGCATGCCCCCTTAGTCATGTGTACCAGGTGTGGAGAAGGTAAGGGTTATATAGCAAAATAGATAAGCACCTGTTCACATGGACATAGTAACAATAGAAAAAATCTCATGCAATTACTCCAAAGTCAATTCACATTAACTAAAATGCTATCATGCACTAAAAATGATTTAAAACTACAAATTGTGTTCAAACCATACGGAAATACATTATCCAATTTTGTAATACAATAACATTCTCTCTGCAATAAGCGCATTTTATTAAGATTCTTGTTTGCCGACTCTGGGACCTCCTCCAGTATTAACCATTTAAGTGCTGTAATAGAATGACCACATACACGAAATAGTACTCATTCCATAACTCGATTCCTAAAAAATTTTCTGTACTCAGAAATTTTAGACTTGTGTTCAGTGAGACGGGTTTTGATCATCCTGGCTATTTGTCTGACATAAGTAAGTCCGCACAGACATTTGAGCTTGTATTACATTTTTAGTTGCACAGGTATAGAAACCTTAATGCATGATAAAATAACCTTTTAAAGGGTGGTTAAACTTTTCTCCTTTAATTATGCCACTACAATGGCCGCACTTTAAGCAGGGGAAAGTACTTTTAAGTCTACTAGCCAAAAAAAGTCTGATGGCTAATTTTCTTTATTGCTACATCACTTTTAATTAGTTTTTCACCTATTGACTGGCCTTTTTTTGTAAGCGAACATCGGAGGGTCCATAAATAATTTACTATAGCTTTTATCTGTCTGTAATATATGCCAACTCTTTAGAATTGCTTTTTTTAACAATACATGATCTCTTGTCGTACGTACCCAAATACATTGCACGGTCCTGTACTTTTTTTGTTTTAGACTCAATAGATTTTTTCAATAAATCCCTCCTATTCATCTTTTGGACTTTCTCACCTTCACATATTATTTGTTTAGCATCATAACCCTTCTCGATGAATTTCTGTACTAAATTCTCTTTACTGATTCCATATTCTTCATCAAAGCTAGTAATATGTCGGGCTCTGATGAATTGACTTTGAGGCAGACCTTTGAATGCGGTAGGTGCATGGAAACTTTTTTTGTGTAAAGTATTACTTACATCTGTGGGCTTTACATACATTGCTGTATGAAAGCCTCCAGGTGTACGTCAAATTTCAACATCCATAAAATGGATCCTACCACTGTAATAATTTAACGTAAATTTTGTAGTTTTATGACATTTATTTAGATTTTGTTACGGCTGAGGTGTAGTGGATCAGGGAACGGAGTCTAAGGTGCTGCTGGTTTTCACCAGAGCCTGCCACAAAGTGGGATGGACTTGCAGCGGCTGGCAGCACCCAGGTCGCTACCCCTGCTATGACTCGTCCACACAGGCAGCCGAGATGTAAAGTGGTATAGAATGGATAAGGCAACTCGTAGTCAAGACAGGCAAGTGGTCAGAGCAGGCAGCACAGTAGCAAGGTCAGGGTACTTAGCAACAGGGTCTGGAACATGGCAAGGCAAGGCACAAACAGAACTCTTTCTCTTAGGCTGATAAGGAACAAAGATCTAGCAAGGGTCAAAAGGAAGTGCCTGTACTTATAGGATCATGGGAAAGCAAGAACAAATTAAATGTGTACTGTCTCTCTAAATTTCACAGAGTCTGCGCCCACGCCCTAGGAGGTGGGTGCAAGCATGCCGGCAAGCAGGAAGTGTATGGAGATGATGGGGGAGGTAAGAGGCAGTGGGCAGGCTGCGATCACATCACAGGATGCAAAACGCAGTACGGGGTAATCCGGGAAGTGGAGGATAGTGCGTCCGTGGCCAGCATGTCTGACAACTCCTAACAGTACCCCCTTTAGGTCTCCCCCTCCTAAGATATTTTCCTCAGGCATCCAGGACCTCTCCTCAGGACCAAAACCCTTCCAATCAACCAGGAAGTACCAATTCCCCCTGATGATCTTGGAGTATCTCCTGGGCTTCAAACACATCAGAAGCCCCAGTGTCAGGGGCTGGAGAGATATTCTTCTGGGAGAAGGGATTAAGGACCAAAGACTTCGGGAGGAAGACGTGGAAAGAGTTCGGGATGCACAGAGACGGAGGGAGATGTAACTTGTACGCAGACGGATTGATGCGGCAAAGAACTTTAAAAGGACCAAAGAACCGCAGACCCAACTTGTAACTAGGTTTTTTCAGCTGAACATATTTCGCAGAGAGCCAAACCTTGTCTCCCGGGGAAAAAATAGGTGGAGACCTCCTCTTTTTGTCAGCCTGGGACTTCTGGCGGGAGGAAGCGACAGCTAAAGAGCGCCGAGTTTCCTGCCAAATGGATTGAAAGTCCCGAATCATGTCATCAACTGCTGGTACTCCAGAAGAAGTGGGCAGACATAAAGGAGGACGAAGGGGATGACCGTAAACAACAAAGAATGGAAAGGTACTTGTAGAATCAGAGTCATGGTGATTGTAGGATAACTCAGCCCAGGGCAACCGGACCAGTCGTCCTGCCGGACAGAAACAGAATGGCGAAGATACTCTCCAAGAACTGGGTTCACCTGCTCCACCTGGCCGTTAGTTTGCAGATGGTATGCAGTAGAAAAGTCCAATTTGACTTTAAGGCGAGAGCAGAGGGCCTGACAAAACTTGGAAACAAATTGAACCCCTCTGTCAGACATGATGTGAAGCATGACCATAACGCTGGAAAATGTGTAGGATAAGTAGATCTTCTAGCTGAGGAGCAGAAGAAAGACCAGGCAGGGGTACAAAATCAGTGATGAAATCCATGGCAATATGGGTCCACGGAGACTCTGGGATGGGAAGAGACTGTAAAAGACCAGCTGGTTTGCCACGAGATTTCTTGTCACAAGCACAAATTGCTCAGGAATGGACATAGTCATCAACATCGCGTTCTAGGTTTTCCCACCAGTAATGACGGGTGAGGAGCAAAGTAGATTTCCGTATTCCTGGGTGACCGGCCAATAAGGAAGAATGTCCCCAGTTTAGCACTTTAGTCCTTAGGCGAGTTGGTACAAAACTCTTTCCCGTGAGAACTTGCTGAAGGTTGACTAGTGCCACCATAACCAATCGATCTGGAGGCACAATATAGCAAGGTAAAGGTTCCTAACCCACTACATCGGAGGCACGAAAGTAGGCATCAGCTCTCATGTTCTTGTGTGCTGGTCAAAAATGAATGAGAAAAGAAAAGAGACCACCTGGCCTGCTTGGAGTTCAGACATTGTGCAGACTGTAAATAAAGAAGATTGTTATGGTCCATATAGATATTAATAGGATGATTAGTTCCCTCTAACAAGTGACACCATTCTTCCAGAGCGAGCTTAATGGGCAAGAGTTCTTGATCACGTTGGTGTAATTCCTCTCTGCAGGAGAAAATGTTTTAGAGAAGAAGCCGCAAGTCACCATCTTGCCCTTAGGGAACTTTTGAGTCAAAACTGGTTCCTACAGAAGAGGTGTCCACTTCGAGGTTGAACAGCTTGTCCAGGTCTGGTCTCGTTAGAACAGGTGTGAAGGCAAATGCCAACTTCAAACGAGAAAAAGTCTTCCTCCGCGGTAGGTGGCCAAGACTTGAGATTGGCTCCTTTCTTAGTAAGAGCCACAATCAGAGCTACCAGGGTGGAGAAATGCAGAATTAACTGCCAATAATAATTGGCAAAGCTGAGGAAGCGTTGAATAGCCCGCAGACCAGAAGTTGGTGTCCAGATACACCACAACACAAGTGTAAAGGAGATCTCAAAAAATGTCATTGACAAATTCGTGAAAAACGGCCGGGGCTTTACAGAGACCAAACGGCATCACAAGGTACTCATAATGTCAATCACGGGTGTTAAAAGCCATCTTCCAATTGTCTCCTTCAAGGATTCTAATGAGATTATACGAACTCGCAAGTCCATCTTGGTGAAAAGCTCCCCATAGGCAACCAAATAGTTCCGAGATCAGAGGAAGAGGGTACCGGTTCTCGATGATGATCTTATTAAGTCCCCAGTAATCAATGCAGGGACGGAGAGAACCATCTTTCTTTTCCACAAAGATGAAATCGGCTCCGGCAGGAGAGGTAACTTCCGAATAGAGCCCTTCGGTTCTCGCAGATGTATTCAGACATGGCCTGCATCTCAGGGGCCGACAAAGGATAGATTCTTCCCCAAGGGGGCGAAGAGCCAGGCAGAAGGTCAATAGGGCAATCATAGGGTCTATGATGAAGAAGAAAAGAAAAAGCATGGCAACTCACCAGTAACAGTTTTTTAACAGTCTTTTCTTCTACTACATTGCATAGACTCTTGACGGTTACAGCATTGAGCACCACCCACAGTTGTTACTTTGGGACAACCGGATTCCTTCACATTGACTTCATACAGCATTCCTTGCAGTGCCTGGTCGAATTCCCTTCTATTCCATTTCTATGATGAGGAAGGCCCTCCACTTGCTTCTCGCAAAATATGTCTGCAAAGTCTTGGTACGGGGTAGGCAGAACTGGCAGGGAGGGACAAGGAATAGGATGCTTCAGATAAATATTCTCCAAACAGCAATCATGGCGTTGCAGCCAAGGCAGACCAAGGAGAACCGAGGAACAACAGTGTGGAAGCACAGAGAACTTAATCTTCTCCTTGTGCATAGCACCCACTTGCATCTTCAGAGGTTCCATGATAAACCCCATTGATGTACAGAGGCTAAGCAAGCTGTGTGATTGGAAGAAGATATTTATGAACCAGAGAGGCATCCACGAAGTTCCCTGCAGAGTCAGAGTCCACAAAAGCAGAAATGAGGAACGATGAACCGGAGGAGGAGAAGAGCCGGACAGGCATGTATAAGTGAGGAGAGGAAGTATTCACATCTAGTGGCGCCTCTCCCACGTGCACTAGGTGCGTGTGTTTCCCGGTCGCTGAGGCCGAAAAGGGCAGTTAATGCGAAGATGCTCTGGGCTGGCACAGTATAGGCACATATACTCTTCCCGACAGTGTGACCTCTCTTGTGGAGACAGGTGTGCATGATCCACCTGCATTGGCTCTTTGGAAGATGGCAAAGACATAGGAAGAGAAGGTTGCTGAAACACCGGAGCCAAACAGGGAAGGCGACGAGAACGGGCAGGTTCGCGTTCTTGACGGAGCTCCTCTTGCCTCTCAGAAAAATGCACATCAATGCGGGTAGCCAGCAGAATGAGTTCACTCAGGGTAGAAGGAGGATCCAGTGCGGCCAAAGCATCTTTGACCCTGCTGGAAAGTCCTTTTTTGAAGGTGGCGCAAAGGACTGCATTATTCCAGTCAAGTTCAGAAGCCAGGGTGCGAAATTTGACCGTATACTCGCCAACAGAATAATACCCTTGGCGGAGGTTTAGAAGCGCAGTTTCAGCAGAGGAAGACCGAACAGGCTCTTCAAAGACGCTGCGGAATTCAGAGAGCAAGCTTGCAGGTTGGTAGTCACTGGGTTGCTTCTGTCCCAGAGAGGAGTGACCCAGGCCAGAGCCTTACCAGAGAGCAAACTAACCACGAAGGCCACCTTGGCACGCTCCGTCAGGAACTGATTGGCCATCAGTTCAACGTGCATGGAGCATTGGGTCACAAATCCCCTGCACAATTTAGGGTCCCCTTCATACTTCGTTGGCAGGGATGAACGAAGTTTGGGATCGACGGACACTGGAGGAGCCACTGAGGTGGTTGTTGCTGCTGCTGTAGTTGCTGCTGCTGAACCGTGAGGAGCTATTGCATCATCGCAGACAGTTGGTCCAACTGCTGCGCTTGTTGCGCTATTTGCTGGGACTGCTGGGCCACAATAGAAGTGAGGTCAGGAACATCCGGCAGAGGCACCCGGGCAGGATCCATGGCCGGATCTTACTGTTACGGCTGAGGTGTAGTTGACCCGCTTTACCTGTGTGGATGATGACGTGGGCCAAATAAGGGAGCGGAGTCTAAGGTGCCACTGGTTTTTACCAAAGCCCACCGCAAAGCGGAATGTACTTGTAACCTGGTACTGGATGGATAAGGCAACTCGTAGTTTGGACAGGCAGGCGGTCAGGGCAGGCGGCACAGTAGCAAGGTCAGGTCACAAAGCAAGAGGTCAGAGGGCAGGTGGCACAGGAGCAAGTACGGGGTACATAGCAACAGGGTCTGGAACATGGCAAGGCAAGGCACAAACAGAACGCTTTCTCTTAGGCTGATAAGGTACTAAGATCTGGCAAGGGTAAAAAGGAAGTGCCTGTACTTGTAGGGTCATGGGAAAATAAGAACTAATTAAATGTGTACTGTCCCTTTAAATTTTACAGAGTCGGCGTGCTTGCCCTAGGAGGTGGGGGCACATGTGCTGGCAAGCAGGAAGTTTATGGAGACAACAGGGAAGGTAATGCGAAATGCAGTACAGGGTAAGCCTTGCAGTGGAGGAGTGCGTTTGCGGCCAGCATGTCTGACCACGGCACAGCTCCTAACAGATTTACTACAAACATTGGCGGACTTTGGACAGAGTTATGTGTTTGTTGACTCTTCCATGAACACGCCATCCTCGTGGCTCAACAAAGTGAATGACATGTTCATGCCGTGGAAGGGAGATGAACAATCTTTATTAAAGGGGTTATCCAGGAAAAAACTTTTTCTTATATATCAACTGGCTCCAGAAAGTTAAACAGATTTGTAAATTACTTCTATTAAAAAATCTTAATCCTTTCAGTACTTATGAGCTTCTGAAGTTGAGTTGTTCTTTTCTGTCCAAGTGCTCTCTGATGACACGTGTCTCGGGAACTGCCCAATTTAGAAGATGTTTGTTATGGGGATTTTCTTCTAAACTGGGCGGTTCCCGAGACATGTGTCATCAGACAGCACTTAGACAGAAAAGAACAACTCAACTTCAGAAGCTCATAAGTACTGAAAGGATTAAGATTTTTTAATAGAAGTAATTTACAAATCTGTTTAACTTTCTGGAGCCAGTTGATATTTATAAAAAAAAGTTTTTTTCCTGGAATACCCCTTTAATAAAGATTGTTCATCTCCCTTCCACGTCATGAACATGTCATCCACTTTGTTGAGCCACGAGGATGGCGTGTTCATGGAAGAGTCAACAAACCCATAACTCTGTTCAAAGTCCGCCATGAAGGCGTTGAAAACACTAGGTACCACTGAAGACCCCATAGATCCGACATAAGTTTGTAAATAATAAGTATAATAAGTACATGTCAAGTAAGCCCATCAAAATTGCAATTTTTCTGTTGTTCAGCGACAAATCACTGGACAACAGCTCATGTACACTGGACATGCCTTCATCCAGTGGAATACTTGTGTACAAGCTTTGGACATCCAAAGTACACATATAGTCCACATTGGTACTCTGCAGAGAGAATGTTATTGGATTACAGAATTGGATAGCGTTTTTCCATATGGTTTGAACAAAATATGTAGTTTTAAATCTTTTGAATAGTATGTTAGCACTTTAGTTGATGTGAATTGACTTTGAAGTAATTGAATGCAATTTTTTTCTATTGTAACTACGTCCATGTGAACAGGTGCTTATCTATTTCTATTTTGACTAAGGGGGCATGCCCCAGAAACACCGTCACGTCCAAGGTGTTGAGCAGGAGGAAGATCTCAGCTCAGATTCGTCTGTTGATATGCTAAGCTCTACTTTGTTAGAAGATCCATGAGGAAGTGTCTAAATAAAAATAAAAAACTGAATAAACCTGAAACGAACATCGTAATTATGAGTTACTACCCGGCTGGGTCTATATATGATGGACAATTCTTAAATGTTTCTATATCCCACAGTGTGGGATCATATTATTTACGGTATTTATTTTTTTTACCAGACCATTTTGGGGTTATTCTAAGGTTCCGACATCTATAAAAGTAAGCAATTTTAATTTTTAAAAAAGTTGAAAAAGAAATCTCCCAAAAATGTTTTTCCTAGAATAAGCATATAGAGAAGCTCTGCACCAATCGCACCACAAATCATGTGATTTTGTACTGCGAAGCTCTGTGACATTTAAGATAATACACGTTTTTTATAGTACAAAGGCAAATCATGTCATTTAGTTTTTTCAACAAGGTTTGGCTCAGCGGGGGGTCGAAATTCAGAGCTGACAAAAGAGTTTTTTTTTTTGTATATACCAAGTACAAGTATAAAGGGCCGTACTGCTCCTGAATTACGGACTAGATTTTCTAGAAAGGCAATGTTCTGATAATGATCTGCAAAGGATCTGTAGTAATTGTGACACATTGACCACAGTGTTAATTACAGGAACTTACCCCCCCCCCCCCCCCTTCTCCTATAGTGAAAGGCAAAATATGCAATAAAAACTCATCAAGTTCTTGATAAACGCTCTCCTAATTTTCAGTATAATTTTAGTTACAGATCTTCTGATGAGAACTACAGTATCTCTCCTGGATTTTCAATTTTCTTCCCCTTGGTTTAACAATGTGTATGTACTGTTTTATTTTTTGCATAAAACATTAATAATAATAAAAAAAAAGTAAGGTTATTTAGATATCCTATTAAAAGTAGTCTGTTCAAGGACTCATGCGCATGACAAAATTGTGCGAATAAGACTGTATGGCAGCACATTGTGACGGGGCAGTAAGCTTCTATACTGTGCTCCATGCTGTTCAGAGATATTCTACCCTAGAGGTTAAAAAGATAGCACCGCAGTATAATGTTATTTCTGTCACAGTAAAATTTTTGGTGAAACAAGCTACAGTAGGACCCCATAGAAGTACCCTTTCACAACTTTATGGGCTTTTACAGCGCCATAGTACAGGCATGTGTAACAGTTGCTGGGAGAGCAGTCACAGCAGTCGGCACATAGCCCAGCAGTTTTGAGCACGCAGGCTATGCAGTAATATGTTTAAAAGGGTACTCCCGCGGAAAACTTTTTTTTTTTTAAATCAACTGGTGCCAGAAAGTTAAACAGATTTATAAATTACTTCTATTAAAAAATCTTAATCTTTCCAGTACTTTTTAGGGTCTGTATATTACAGAGGAAATGCTTTTCTTTTTGGAACACAGAGCTTTCTGCTGACATCATGACCACAGTGCTCTCTGCTGACATCTCTGTCCATTTTAGGAACTGTCCAGAGCAGCATATGTTTGCTATGGGGATTTCCCTCTACTCCGGACAGTTCTTAAAATGGACAGAGATGTCAGCAGAGAGCACTGTGGTCATAATGTCAGCAGAGAGCTCTGTGTTCCAAAAAGAAAATGATTTCTTCTGTAGTATTCAGAAGTATTGGAAGGATTAAGTTTTTTAATAGAAGTAATTTACAAATATGTTTAACTTTCTGGCACCAGTTGATTTAAAATAAAAATAAAAAGTTTTCCGTGGGAGTACCCCTTTAAACAGCCCCCCTTTTTAGCTTATGTTTCTTCCGTAGGTACAGCGTCCAAAGAGAAAAAAACATTCAAGAAGAGATGGGCTGCACTCACCAGTCTGGTGATTAAGCAGATTCTTCTTTATTACGGTGCAAACAATAGGTACAGCATATATAACTGGACTAGGGTGCCACAGATCAAATTAAGCTGGGTGACAGCTTCATTTTGATCCTAGTCCGGTTGTATATATATATATATATATATATATATGTATATATATATATTTTTTTTTTTACCTAAGTATAATTGAAAGCAGGAACACAACTAATCTAAAATAAGAAAATAAAATAAGAATAATATGACAGAATGATGTTCTGTGAATCTTATGAATAACTAGTCTAAGTTTAAGTACCGTATTTTTCGCCGTATAAGACAAAACTGGGGGGAAAAAGTCGATGCGTCTTATACGGCGAATACACCCCTATCTCGGCGGTCTCTGCGGCCATCAACGGCCCGGACCCGCGGCTAATACAGGACATCACCGATCGAGGTGATGCCCTGTGTTAACCCTTCAGACGCGGCGATCAAAGCTGACTGCTGCGTCTGAAGGGAAAGTGACACTAACCCAGCTGTTCAGTCGGGCTGTTTGGGACCGCCACGATTTCACCGCGGCGGTCCCGAACAGCCCGACTGAATAGCCGGGTTAGTGCTTACAGGACACCGGGAGGGACCTTACCTGCCTCCTCGGTGTCTTCTCCATTCAGGGATCACCTGTATGGCCGGCGCTCTCCTTCCTCGTCATCACGTCGTCGCGTACATGCGTCAACGTGCGTAACGACGTGATGGTGGCAACAGAGAGCGAGGATACCCGGCCGGCAGCAGAGATGTTCCGGAGCGAAGGGGACACGGCGACAGCGATGGAGCGACATCCAGGGTAGCGGTGACGGGTCCGGAGCGGCAGGGACACTTGAGTATTACCTCCTGTACAGTGGTCTTCAATCTGCGGACCTCCAGATGTTTCAAAACTACAACTCCCAGCATGCCCGGACAGCCAACGGCTGTCCGGGCATGCTGGGAGTTGTAGTTTTGCAACATTTGGAGGTCCGCAGGTTGAAGACCACTATTGGGTTCAAAATCTTTATTTTTTTAGATTTTGCACCTATAAATTGGGTGCGTCTTATACGCCGGTGCGTCCTATAGGGCGAAAAATACGGTAATATTTTCAATCTAAATAAGGAATTGCATGGATCAGTTCTTCTGTCTAGGGCTGTTTTATATAGTCCAACACCTACTTAGCTTGAATGTCTAGATAACAACATAGGTTATTTGTAAAAATGATCCTTACACCATAGCACGATTGTTAGCAATGGTATCAATAAAAAGGACTATACTAAACAAACCTCCACGTGTTATGTCATCAGAAAGACAAATTAGTTGCTGCAATGACTTTAAGAGTGTCACCAGTCTTAGTATGTCATCTTCAGATCTTTTCTTGGCCCTGCTAAGTAAAGTCACTAAAATATTACTCCTAATTATGATGACCAGATGGATGTAAAGATATGTGGTGAGTCAGCAGCACTTGACAGCAAGTCATTATTCTATTACTTACGTGTATCCAGAAATACCTGTAACATGGGGAAACAGCCAAGAAGGATGGATCTCTGGAATAATGATTGGCATGTGGTCTACCTGCTGGAGGAAAGCCTAGAGCCTACAGTTGTACATAATTGCACACTTTGAAATGGAGGAATTAACTCCTTCTCCGCAAGCAAAATTGTCAGCAAGTAAATATCACAGGGCAGCGCTGTGGCGCGTGGTGGCTGTGCTCGACAGCCATCTATGGAAAATATGAATTCGGTTGTACAATAGCAATTATATGGGAAAAGTACAGGTAATCATTTAGTATGATATTTTAGCAGCGTTCAGCACGTTCCAAGACTCTTAAATATTCCTTTTAACTTTAAGGACCACATTCATGTCCTTGACTTTGGCATTAGAGATTAGAGAGAGCCTACTTGTAGGTAGAAGAATTGTGTTAAAGTACAGGGTGGAATATGTGTTACATTCTCTAAAAGTAATGGAAGGGTATAGTAGAGAAAGACAAAACTTTATAGGGACTGTGTCTGATTATCTTTGTCTGGGGAGAACAGTGAAGGTCGCCTGCAGGACACCACTGCGAATGGGAAACAAGTGGATGTACATTGCTGAAAATTGCTTTCAGGACTGTTATTAATGCTAGTCTGCTAGTCAAAGGCCTCCTACACACTTGGGAGTTTTCATTGAGGATTTGACACAACAAACATGCAACAAAACATGAATGCAAACGTAAAGTTTAAGGGAGTACTCCAATTATTATTTTTTTATCAAATGGTGCCCGAAAGTTAAACAGATTTGTAAATTACTTCTATTTAAAAATATTAATCCTTACAGTACTTATCAGCTGCTGTATGCTCCACGGGAAGTTGTATTTCTTTCTGGAGTTCATTTCATTCTGACCGCAGTGCTCTTGGCAGACACCTCTGTCCATGTCAAGAACTGTCCAGAGTACAAGCAAATCCCCTTGGCAAACCTCTCCTGCTCTGGACAGTTTCTTATACAGACAGAGGTGTCAGCAGAGAGCACTGTGGTCAGACTGAAAAGAACTTTAGAAAGAAATACAACTTCCTCTGGAGCATACAGCAGCTGATAAGCACTGGAAGGATTAAGATTTTTAAATAGAAGTAATTTACAAATCTGTTTAACTTTCTGGCACCAGAGTATTTCTTTAAACTATAATAGTGCATTCATGTTTTTTTCATGTTTGTGTTGTCAAATCCTCCATTTTCCACCGAAGCAACCCCTTTATTAAATAAGAGTCAATGTAGTGGTAAAAATGGACGCATGTTTGCAAGCATGCTCCATATTTTACATTTCCCCAGTATGTTTTGTTGTGCCAGATTTGCTATGGATTTCACCTACTATATTGTACATGGGGGTTTCACATGAAGTTACATTTTTAAGGCCTGCAGTGTGCGTACTAATAATACTCTCTAATTATTATGTATCTTCATAAGATAGATAGATAAATAAATAGATATATAGATGGATAGATAGATAGAACACACATATGCCTGAAATCACTCTGTACTCTCAGTCTGGCAATTGTAATGAAATACCAAGGAGCGAATATAACACCTAGTATTCAAAAAATGATACACCTTGAATATCAGAAACAATTTCTCTTACTTGATAAATAGCCTTTTTATATTGGGAGTAATAATAATCATCTCAAATACCCATCTTTTGCAACCAGAAAGTGAGTTATTTTGCGTTTCATGCTCCCAAAAGAATTTATATGTTTCATTTTGAAATAATGTGGAAACCTCCAATCTTCTGAAATATAATCCCTTAAACTACTAAAAGTAGTAAATGTATTTTTATCTATAGTGGCATCATGTCTGTCAGCTTCTATGCTTGTGGAACTCTTACGGTAGCCATACACATTAGGTATGGTAATTATCAACCAGGCCTGCCGATTTGGTTACGGACAACAAATTGTAATGTGTATAGAGCTGACCCTCAATTTTCCATGTGGTGGTGGGGAGGGGGAAAAGGACCTGGCATGTTGGGTTTTTCTTAAAGAGCTTGGGCACTTATATGTGTTAAGGCACTTATATGTCTCTTACCATTGTTACAGTGTTACTCATCACTGTTATGTGTAAAAGGACGCCCCACCCTGCCAACCACCATCCTCTCTTAAAAGTTACCAACCTCTTTAACATTCCTAGCAACATTACTCAGATATATGCAGCCATGTTATAAATTAACTAGAGGCAGAGAAGAAAATTGCAGGTGGCATTACTGTTAAACTTCTATTAGTACAGCTTCCTATAACACAACACCAAATTTTGAACTTGAAGCATGGGATAATACTTTAAGGGAGATGCACAACTATAAGGCTAAGCATGCCAATACCAAGCATGCAAAGAAGAAAATAGTGTTGGCACTTACCCCTTTTTTTTTTAAATGTACCTTTTAATTGATCTTTAAAAACATGCCGGCTGATCAGGAAAGAACAACTCCAGCCAGAGCCTTCCGGAAGGCCAGAGGAAGCAGGCAATCCGTCAAACAGGCTGTCGCTTCTTTGGCTCTGGCTGGAGTCATTCATTTCTGACTGGCGGGCATGTTTTTAAAGATGAATTAAAAGCTATGTTTAAAAAAAATAAAAAAAAGGAGCTGAGTGCCAACACTATTTCATTTTTTATTTGTATATTTTTTATGAATTGACTAAAGACAGGCAGCTGAGTTATACAACTAAATACAACTAAAGTACTTATAACAGCAATATAAATCCCATGGATGTGCCCATTCCAATATTTTAATGGCTGCCCCCAAAAGTGAACAGAACACCTCAAAATTTTAACAAATTACCACAAAAATGTAAACTGTTTACATGCTACCAAACTTTTCTGATCATCCAAGATGGGCAATTAAAATTCACTGGATGAAAGATCCATTTGTTCAAGCATATCTATGCACTTAAATAGTTTTGAATGCACGTCTATTTCTCAGGTCTTAAAGAGGAACATATATGGAGCAAAGATGGACTAAGGTCAAAAGTAGAGACTGTTCTGTTAAAAAAGGGACACGTGGGAGGTACCGCAAAGTATGTCAAATGACCCTGTTGCTTAGTAAATGCCAGGTGTCACTGAAATGTTGGGATCAAATGATTGATGCCATGTTTAGTCCTATTCAGTTAGGTCATGGAAATGTCACCTAACACTAATCTATGGGCATTACCATTCTATTATGCAAGGGTGAGCTGCATTGATAAGAAAGGTGTGTGTGTGAGCAGAATATTAAATGTATAGATATTATAAAAATGTCTGAATTCCTATGCTATAAACAAAGATATAAAACTGGAATATCTCTTCAGGGAAAGTTACAGAAAACACAATTAAGCAGCAGCACGACTTTATTCCTTCATTGTACAAACTCTTCTCCTATACTTTAATAATGTACCATTATGTACATTGTGTGTGACTGGCCTACAATAAGTTATTGTTATGGATCAACAGTAAATCTTCAGATTTATTTTCCCCCTTTTAGGCATAAAAGTTTTGTTTTATTCTAACCATGTGAATTGGGATTGCGTATGCATCACAGTCATACCAGCACACCAATAAATAACAGTACATCACCTGTATTAACTTAGTGAGTCTAGCCCACTCTTAATACTACTTAGATACTGAGAACTAACATACCATTTCACATGATGTGTCTTCGGTACATAAAACTCCCCATCTCCAATGCATCCTCCTGGGAGCTAAATGCAAGAAAACAAGATTAGAAATCTATTTCCATTAATCCTGTTAATCCATTGATGTCACAGGTTAACTCTTCAACAAAATAAGCTTTCTATAAAAAAGAATTCTGTCGTAAAAACTGCAGCATATTGGAAGTCTTTGCTTGACGCAATTGTGTCTGTGTGCGGTCTGGATTTGTCCTTGTGCCATTTACTTAGACCTACACCATTAAAGTCTGTAAATATCAGTGACACTTAAAGCAAATGCACAAACAGATGCTAAACTGCATGTCAGTGCCTCCTACCCCCAGCCATGGCTCCTATTATCAGAGAGCTTGTGATCTGAACAGCTTGGTTACCTTTTACCACATTACCTTCAAAATATGGACACTATGCCACAATCTCAAAGGATCTTTGAATATTAAAGAAAAACTCCAGTATATAACATCTTATCCCGTATCCAGAGGGGACTGTGTTGACCACAGCTTTGTGCAGTGGTTGTATAGAGATAGAGAAAAGACAACCGCATACGGCGCCTCGTGTATTACCCTTGGTAGGCTGGCAGAACTAACAGCAATATGCTGTCTTCAGGGACCAATACCGTCCCTTCAGATCTGTGATCACCTTAGAAAAGAATAAAAAGAGCGTATCGCCCCACTAAATGGGTACACTGATGTGGATAGCTGCTGCCGGGATCCGGTCACCGGACCACGTATATAGACGAAGTCCTGGGTAAGTGCAGGAGAAGAAGAACAAAAGGACCTCTGGAATCCTGGCGCTGTCAATCAACACATCTAGACGGTGTATTGTGAAGGAAATCCTGAGCAGGATTACATTTATTAAAATAAAAAATGTAGCATACAGCATACAAGTAGATACTATCTACTTGTATGCTGTATGCTACATTTTTTATTTTAATAAATGTAATCCTGCTCAGGATTTCCTTCACAATACACCATCTAGATGTGTTGATTGACAGCGCCAGGATTCCAGAGGTCCTTTTGTTGTGCAGTGGTTTACAGTCTCCTCGCACAAAGAGGAGATCGCTCCATGCACAAGGAGACCTGGGGCGCCAGGCTGGAGATCACAGGGGGTTCCATTGCAGTGTACTTCCCCAATTCCTACTGTCTTAGGTAATGATTCTCTTTCAGGGATCCTGTGTGGTTTCTTTCATCCTCTTTTCTTTTGCTTTCAGTGTTCCAACGCTCCTAATTCTTTAGTGTTGCTCTCTGCTGTGGTACTTTGATATAAAACCTAGTAGGACCAGTTATCCCTAACACTAACATCCCTGTTGTTTCCTGCCTAATCAGAAAAGGTGTCAACCACTTTTATTTGCCTCAACAAGTTTCCCCATTACAGACACAGTTACCTCATGTTAACTACTTTGAAGGGGTACTCCGCTCAAAACATCTTATCCCCTATCCAAAAGATAGGGCATAAGATGTCTAATCGTGGGGGTCCTGCCGCCTAGGCCAGCAGCAGCAGCGTCCGGATCATGGAAGCTTAGAGCAGCATTATTTATGTCAGGTACACTCTTCTAGCTACTTCTAGCTACTATCTAATATCGACTTGGTGTGTATTGCATGGTGTACTATTGCTCCCACTGTCAGAGCTATGAAGGCAAATCCTTCTTTAGTCTGGGTACCTGCTTCTGTGCAAACACAGTCCGATACAGGTGACCACATGAGCTTGTGGAATCCCAACTTTCACTGTCATTGTTTTAAAAACTGGCCTCTGCACAGTGATTTAGGGAATTTCTACTGTTCAAGGTATCAATGGTCAGCACTTGTGTATATATAAAACAGCATATTTAAAGCAATATTAGAGAATGAGCATAGTCTCAGCTGCTACTGTATGTTTACTTATTATATTTTTGATGAGTGTAGTATTTGGCATTATTTCAAATAGTCTTCTGGGGTATTGACATGACGTGCAATAAAAGTCAGATTTTCTGGATACAGTTACATAGATACCTATTATAAACAATTGATACAAGTGTTTTATATGGATATTATCAAATATATAAACTGAGACAGACTGAACCCAGAACCCCAGCACTGCAAAGCAACAGTGCTAAGCACTGAGCCACTGTGTTGCCCAAAATGTTGACTCCTTCCTAGAAACAGATACAAAGTAGACATGGCAAAACACAATTTCTAATAATCTGACAAGAACAGACTTAAAGGTGATTTAAATCTCTGAGAAATAGATTTGCTACACATACTATTCACAGCGGAATTGTATTTTAGAACTGTTACCTTTCTATCACTAGGAATTAAGAAGTAAGTGAATTTTGTTGAGCAACTTTACATTTCTTTCGTTGGACAGTTCATTCCTCACTCCCAAATTTTTGGTGCCCGAGGAAAAGAATTCAATCAGGCTTATATGTCCCCATGAAAATGACCATCAACTCTGTATCACAGGGAACAATATAACTGCCTTGCTTTCAAGAGGAGTTGGCAAAACAATTTTCTGAAAGAGACACAACCCAACGTGCGCAACAATAAAACTTTTAAAATGTAATATGATGCTCTTATTTATTGTGCCTTATGAGGTCTCACATCATACCTTCTATCATAGAAAGTATACAAAACTTGGGAGCTTTAGATTCAAAGGCTACGTGCTTTCAACCTTTCTTTTCTTTCCTTCCTAAACTATAACTTGTATAGAATGCATAGATTTTTTTTCCTACATTGATTGCAATACTTCTATATGCAAATCTGGGTTTATGAATATGCAGCGGAAACTTGGGAGATGAAGAGCCCTTCACTTCATCACATGTTCTTTTTGGTATTGGCAGCTTGCCAGCAATGAATGAGTTAATGTAATCAGTGTCCAAAATGTTTTATAACCCCCTGCACGGCTATAAGTCTAGTAAATAGCAATGCGCTAATGGGTTGCAGAGAATGCATTTATCTTTGGAAGTGGGAGGGAAGCCTTTGTAATTCAGTAGTTATGGAAATCAACCACAGTATCAAGCAAAATCTATTATCCCAGTGCAGCCCATTTGTATTCTTGGAATATTTATGAAAATTACTACAGATATACTAATATATGGGTTAAAATTAGATGAGGTAGATTTATCTTGATTTGATACTTCATTGGTTGGAAAAGTTGTACATTTGGATGGACTTTATGCTTTCCAAATGCAGAAGCCTAATTAAATCTCACTTAACAGCAGATTACATTACTGCTACATTTATTAACAAACGTAGGGGGCTTTTAAATGAACATTCTGTCAAAGGATTCAACAACTTGCATAAATCATGACTTTCAAAGAATGTAATAGAAAAGCGGTTATGCATCGCCAGCTCATATCATTTATGTTGTGTAGTGTTGCAAACGTGATCTGCTTCTGAAGCATGCATTCATCCACACCACATTTACTACAAAGCCCCAAATTATAGGGATGCAACAGCCTGCTTTATTTTATCTTCCCTCACACCTACAATGGGACCAGACAGCCGGGTCAGTATGGGTCAGGCTGCTTTTGTTTTCTACAAAATGAAAACTAATATGTAAACAAAATAGCATGCAAAATGATCAATAGGCGGAATGTTCAGCCGCTGTCTGCCTATGCCATGAGCCACTTTGTGCAGCCAAATACAGTCACAATATCAAGTAAACCCATTTGTAAATCTGTTGTTTTGCTTTTTAGCTTTAACATAAGAAAAGGAATTTATTATGTATGGGAATTGCATCTTAACAAATTTTATTATATTTTCCTCTTCTCCACTGCCTGTATGTATTCTGTCAGTGTAGTTATTAAAGGAACTGCTGTGATGTGAAAACTAACACTAAAAAAGTCACAGTGTGAACACTATTACAATATATATATATATATATATATATATATATATATATATATATATATATATATATAAGTTTGGGTGGGCTAGCACTCCTCTGTGGTCTCTCCTGTCTGATAGCACTCCTCTGTGCTCTCACCATCTGATAGCACTCCTCTGTATTCTCTCCTGTCTGATAGCACTCCCCTGTGCTCTCTCCTGTCTAATAGCACTCCTCTGTGCTCTCCCCTGTCTGATAGTACTTCTCTGTGCTCTCCCCTGTCTGATAGGACTCCTCTGTGCTCTCTCCTGTCTGATAGAACCTCCTCTGTGCTCTCTCCTGTCTGATAGCCCTCCTCTGTGCTCTCCCCGTCTGATAGCACTCCTCTGTATTCTCTCCGGTCTGATAGCACTCCTCTGTGCTCTCTCCTGTCTAATAGCACTCCTCTGTGCTCTCCCCTGTCTGACAGAACTCCTCTGTGCTCTCTCCTGTCTGATAGAACCTCCTCTGTTCTCTCTCCTGTCTGATAGCACTCCTCTGTGCTCTCTTCTGTCTGATAGTACTCCTATGTGCTCTCTCCTGTCTGATAGTACTCCTCTGTGCTCTCTCCTGTCTGATAGTACTCCTCTGTGCTCTCCCCTGTCTGATAGCACTCCTCTATGCTCTCTTGTGTCTGATGGGACTCCTCTGTGCTCTCTCCTGTCTGATAGGACTCCTCTGTGCTCTCTCCTGTCTGATAGCACTCCTCTGTGCTCTCTCATGTCTGATAGGACTCCTGTGTGCTCTCTCCTGTCTGATAGCACTCCTCTGTATTCTCTCCTGTCTGATAGCACTCCTCTGTATTCTCTCCTGTCTGATAGTACTCATCTGTGCTCTCTCCTGTCTGATAGTACTCCTCTGTGCTCTCTCCTGTCTGATAGTACTCCTCTGTGCTCTCTCCTTTCTGATAATACTCCTATGGGCTCTCTCATGCCTGATAGGACTCCTAAGTGCTCTCTCCTGTCTGATAGCACTCCTCTGTATTCTCTCCTGTCTGATAGTACTCATCTGTGCTCTCTCCTGTCTGATAGTACTCCTCTGTGCTCTCTCCTTTCTGATAGTACTTCTATGTGCTCTCTCATGTCTGATAGTACTCCTCTGTGCTCTTTCCTGTCTCATAGCACTCCTCTGAGCTCTCTCCTGTCTCATAGTACTCCTCTGTGCTCTCTCCTGTTCTATCAGCGGAGTGCTATCCCACCCTCACTTACTGGACTTTGTTTCAGCTATGTGTAGATGCCTAATTTTTGTGGCCTCTGGTGCTGCACTTTCTCTGCTGCTGCAATTTTTCTGGCTGCTGCTACAGCAGCGTCTGCAACAATACCAAATTTTTCAGCCGTGTGTACATGCCTAATTTTTCTGGTACTCTCTGCTGACATCTCTGTCCATCATGCCAGTGAGGCACTTGATTTGCGACAGCCCAACACATTGGAATTCAACACTCCTAATGTTCGACCGCCTGCTCCAACAAGAAAAGCCGTTAACGAATATTTGTATGACCGGGGTGCTAGGACATCATCTGCGGAGCTGGGAATTTTTTTGCCACGTTACTGGAGGCTCATGCGCAATGCCTGTAGGCTCATGCGTCCTTTTGAGGAGGTGACAAACCTGGTCAGTCGCACCGAAGGCACCATCAGCGACATCATACCATTTGTTTTCCTCCTGGAGCGTGCCCTGCGAAGAGTGCTGGATCAGGCAGTAGATGAGCGTGAAGAGGAAGAGTTGTGGTCACCATCACCACTAGAAACAGCCTTATCAGCATCGCTTGCTGGACCTGCGGCAACGCTGGAAGAGGATTGTGAGGAAGAGGAGTCAGAGGAGGAATGTGGCTTTGAAGAGGAGGAGGAAGACCAACCAAAACAGGCATCCCAGGGTGCTCATTGTCACCTATCTGGTTCCCCTGGTGTGTACGTGGCTGGGGGGAAGAAGATGATACCTTCCCTGACATCACTGAGGACGAGGAACGGGACATGAGTAGCTCGGCATCCAACCTTGAGCAAATGGGGTCTTTCATGCTGTCGTGCCTGTTGAGGGACCCTTTTATTTTGAAAGGGATTTCTTTGTGTTTTTCACCATCCTGCTTTATAGAGTCTTCTGGACTTTATGATAATTTAAACTTGAATTTTCAAGAGTACTAACCATTGCACAAAGGAACGCTTGTTGCGTGTGATTTTTTAAATTAAATTTTCAAAAGTAAAATACAGAGAGGGAAGAACTCTTTGTGTGAATTTCTTTGTGTGTTTCTCCGTCCTGCATTATAGAGTCTTCTGGACTCTTGGATATGCGCTTGTTCTTATTTTTCAGCCATGTGTACATGCCTAATTTTTCTGGCCTCTGGTGCTGCATTTTTACTGTTGATGCAATTTTTCTGGCCGCTGCTACAGCAGCGGCTGCAAGAATACCAATTTTTTGAGCCATGTGTACATGCCTAATTTTTCTGGTACTCTCTGCTGACATCTCTGTCTGTTTTAGCAACCGTGCATATTAGATGTATGCTAAGGGGAGCATGGTGGCTCAGAGGATAGCACTGCTGCCTTGCAGTGCTGGGGCCTTGGGTTCAAATCCCACTATGTGCTGCCTAAAGGGGGGCTCTAACTATGTACTGCCTATAGGGGGGATCTAACTATGTGATGGCTAAAGGGGGATCTAACTATGTGCTGCCTAAAGGAAGGCTCTGCCTAAAGGAGGGCTCTAACTATGTGCTGCCTAAAGGGGGGATCTAACTATGTGATGCCTAAAGGGGGGCTCTAAGTTCTGCCTAAAGGGGGCTAAAGCACGTTATTACAAATAATTTAGGAATAATAGGTGATTTATGCCCTTTATGGATTAAAACCAGACTCTGCATCAACTATGTAATTTTCCATGGGAGTTTTGCCATGGATCCCCCTCCAGGACGCCACAGTCCAGGTGTTAGTCCCCTTGAAACAACTTTTAAATCACTATTGTGGCCAGAAAGAGTCCCTGTGGGTTTTAAAATTCGCCTGTCCATTGAAGTCAATGGTGGTTCGCCCGTTCGCGAACATTTGCGGAAATTCGCGTTTGCCGTTCGTGAACCGAAAGTTTTATGTTCGCGACATTACTAGTTAGCAGATGCTAAAAAAGAATGTCATACAGCATTGACTTACATAAAAAAAATAGAACTTTTTTGCATACATAATAGCTGACTATTTTTTTTTTTGCATACAGTAAAGTTAAGAGGACTATAATGGTAATAGTGTAACGAAGACAAAAAAGCTGTGTGAACCCATCCTTATACATAATTTTTATTTCAAAGAATAGCCCTAGTGTTCCCTACTATATTAACAAACAAATTGCTTCCCAAAAAGAAGAAAAGAATACACTGATGTAGCATTTCCACTCTTGCATACAGACTGTATTACATTTCAGTTTAGTGTCCCTATAACTTTGTCACCTGAATGTCCATTAGTACCAAGTTGATATACCTCCTGCAGACTGGGAAATATTAGAAGGTTTATTTCATGCCACCTTTCTAAGAATTGCCTCATGGAAACTCTGCAGGTGTTATTGATGTCACAGAGTGTGACTTTATTCACAAAGGTATTCTTACCAATGACAGAAGACTACAACACCATCGCCTATTATTTTATGACTTGTCACTAAAAATTATTACATCCAAATTAAATATAAAAGTATTTCATTTTAAAATAAATGTTTCCTTATACAGGAAAAAAAACTGAGATTCATGACAAATCTCTGTGAGAGGAAAGTGTTTTTTCACGGTACATACTAGATTGCTAGAGTAGTGTAGGGACACCGCTGTTTCCACTACTGGAAATCTATATTGTATAAGAATAACAGAGGCTGATAGTTAAACTGTCCCTTTCTCATTGAATGAACATGCTGACAGAATGACAATTACTGTAAGTCACTGGAAAAATAATTCATAGGTGGCAAACAACAATAGCTACCAATACAAATCAAAAAACAACAAAAAAAAACACTGATATCTTTAAATTGAATGAACTATCTATAATGTGAAAGTTTCTGTAAAGTAAAATCAGCTGAAAATTGCAGGAAAAATCTGACTTCTGAGTAGTCAAAGTCCTGGCAGCCTTTAAACAGACTTTTACGTGAAAACACTAAATCGAATCATAGAAAACTTGTTATATTACTAGGAGATCTTATAGACCTTCTGTTATTGATGCCCGGGGGGGGGGGGGGGGGGGGGAGTTGTAGCGGGGCTCTGACATGCATAAGATTGCTCAAGTATACTTCACTTCCTGCGGGGTATCATGTGGGAAGTTCTTGTGACTTGAGACGTTTAGCACATTGATCTGCCCCATAGCACCTGACTATAAGTGGTATAAACGATAAAGCTCTATACCTCTCCCTGTGATATCACCCCTATACTCCTACAAAATACCAGTGACTGTCTTTCTGCTGTCTTAAACATCATGCCCTCCCTATATCTAAACTAAATCTTTCTAAAACTGAACTTCTTGTATTTTCTTCATCAACTAAGCTATCTAAACCTGAAATATCCATCTCGGTGTGTGGTACTACCATAACAAGCTCTCTGTCTTGGGTTTTTACCCCCTATATTCAATCCTTTTCATGTTCTTTTCACCTGCCCCTCAAAAACATTTTCAGGCTGTCTCTTACCATTGAAACAGCTCAAACTCACATTATTATCATGTCGTTTTTATTCTTTTTCCTTGACTATTGTAACTCTTTGCTTTTTGGCCTTCCCTTTTGTAAGCTCTTCCCTCTCCAGTCTATCCTAAATGCCGCAGCCAGACTCATCTTCCTCTCCAGCCATTACACCGATGCCTCCCCTTGTGTCAATCTCTACACTAGTTACCCATTCAGTTCAGCATACACTAAAAAATTCTCATTCTTACCCATAATGCTCCCCACAGTGCTCCATCTCCCTACATCTCCTCCTTTATCTCTGTCTACCATCCTACACATGCCCTCTGCCCTGCAAGTGATCTAACCCTAACGTCTATTATCTGAATCTCTCACTCCCATCTCTAAAACTTTGTTAATATCGCACCATTTTTTGGAATACAATATCCCAAACCCTCAAACTTGTACTCAACATCTACAGTTTTAAATGTATCCTAAAGACACGTCTTCAAGCAGGCCTATAACATTCCCTAACTCACCTCTCCTGCTATCATGGTGCCCCTACCTTTTTTGCCTTTTGTCTCAATCCTCTTCCTCATAGACTGTAAGCTCCACAAGCAAGGCCCTCAATGCTCCTGTTTGAATATTTAGTGTGTAATATTGTAATGTCTTTATTTGCATCCCAAAAGATGTAAAGGGATTTTTTGGCACTATATCAATAAATATTATTGTTGTTATTATTATTTATGGAGATGAAAGCGCCCATGGTGCCATTCTGGCTATATTGTTTGCAATATCTTTCTTGTGACTGCAAAGGAACAGAATGACATTGTGATTGGTGCTACAAAAACGACAAAGAGGAGCACTCTATGGTGCAGATAAACGATGATGAAGGAAACCTTGATGGTAAAAAATGTGCTTACCAATGTCGATTGTGCAAAGACCAGCACAACTTTGAGAAAAGCGTGTATGTGGAACCCTCTGCTGCCACTCCACAATGAAATGCAATAAAACCAACGACCTCCAAACCAGTGGACAATAAGGCACTGAGGGACCAGGCGATAGGTAGAGCAATCAGTTTATTCCCAACATGCAACGTGTTTCGCATATCATGCCTGATGAAGTGCATTTGCGCGAAACGCGTTGCATGTTGGGAATAAACTGATTGCTCTACCTATCGCCTGGTCCCTCAGCGCCTTATTGTCCACTGGTTTGGAGGTCGTTGGTTTTATTGCATTGTGATTGGTGAACATTTTCATTCAACATGGGCACCTGGCTCAGGACCTTGTTCACACAGCATTATTTGGAAAAATGCTGCATTTTTTTTCCATTAATTTTTAAATTAATTTTATTTAAGCAAACTTTGGAATTTAATACAAAAGCAATGGAAATATAAAAGGAAGGACTTCTGCTTCTCTTTCTACTGGATAAACTCAATGGCCCAGATTTAACAAACTGTGTGAGAGAAAAAATTGCGGGATTTTCCCACAGCAACCAATCACCGCTCAGCTAACGAACTCTGGTAATGTAAAAGCTGAGCTGTGATTGGTTGCTGTGGGAAAATCCCTCCACTTTTTCTCTCACAGAGTTTGATAAATCTGGGCCAATTTTCTTTAAAAAAAACCCTCTGAAACAAACAAAAAAAGTCACCCTTTTTTTTCAGATCAGCTTTCCTGTGCCATATTTTCAGTGCCCTAAAAACACATCTTTTCAAGCAGGCCTATAGCATTCCTTAATTGACCTCCCCTACTATTACTTAGCCATTTGCATATTAGCCATCTTCTTTGAGAAATGCACCTAAATAGAAGACCACCAAGTTTGAGTGGGTGTCTAAAAGAAGTCTTACTGTATACTCAAACATACAGTCATGGCTGTAAATGTTAGCACCCCTGACATTTTTCTAGAAAATTAAGTATTTCTCACAGAAAAGGATTGCAGTAACACATGTTTTGCTATACACACGTTTATTCCCTTTGTGTGTATTGGAACTAAACCAAAAAAGGGAGGAGAAAAAGCAAATTGGACATAATGTCGCACCAAACTCCAAAAATGGGCTGGACAAAATTATTGGCACCCTTAACTTAATATTTGGTTGCACACCCTTTGGAAAAAATAACTGAAATCAGTCGCTTCCTATAACCATCAATAAGCTTCTTACACCTCTCAGATGGATTGTTGGACCATTGTTCCTTTGTAAACTGCTCCAGGTCTCTCTTATTGGAAGGGTGCCTTTTCCCAACAGCAATTTTAAGATCTCTCCACAGGTGTTCAATGGGATTTAGATCTGGACTCATTGCTGGCCACTTCAGAACTCTCCAGTGCTTTGTTGCCATCCATTTCTGGCTGTTTTTTTTTACGTATGTTTAGGGTCATTGTCCTGCTGGAAGCCCCAAGATCTCGGATGCAAAACCCAGCTTTCTGACACTGGGCTGTACAGTGCGCCCCAGAAGCCATTGGTAATCCTCAGATTTCATGATGCCTTGCACACATTCAAGGCACCCAGTGCCAGAAGCAGCAAGACAAACCCAAAGCATCATTGAACCTCCACCATATTTCACTGTAGATGTTATTGTGTTCTTATCTTTGTAGGCCTCATTCAGTTTTTGGTAAACAGTAGAATGATGTGCTTTACTAAAAAGCTCTATCTTGGTCTTATCTGTCCACGAGACGTTTTCCCAGAAGCATTGTGGCTTACTCAAGTTCATTTTGGCAAAATGTTGTCTTGCTTTTTTATGTCTCTGTGACAGCAGTGGGGTCCTCCTGGGTCTCCTGCTATAGCGTTTAATTTAATTTAAATGTCGAAAGATAGTTTGCGCTGACAACTATGCTCCCTGAGCCTGCAGGACAGCTTGAGTATCTTTGGAACTTGTTTGGGGCTGCTTATCCACCATCCGGACTATCCTGCATTGACATCTTTCATTAATTTTTCTCTTCCGTCCACACCCAGGGAGATTAGCTACAGTGCCATGGGTTGCAAGCTTCTTGATAATGTTGTGCACTGTTGACAAACGTAAATCTAGACCTCTGGAGATGGACTTGTAACCTTTAGATTGTTCATATTTTTCCAAAATTTTGGTTCTCAAGTCCTCAGACAGTTCTCTTCTCCTCTTTCTGTTGTCCATGCTTAGTGTGGCACACAGACACACAATGCAAAGACTAAGTGAACTTCTCTCCTTTTTATCTGCTTTCAGGTGTGATTTTTATATTGCCCATACCTGTTACTTGCCCCAGGTGAGTTTAAAGGAGCATCACATGCTTAAAACAATCATATTTTTCCACAATTTTAAAAAGGTGTCAATAATTTTGTCCAGACCATTTTTGGACTTTGGTGTGACATGTCCAATTTGCTTTTTTCTCCTCACTTTTTTGGTTTAGTTCCAATGCACTCAAAGGATATAAACATGTGTAGAGCAAAACATGTGTTACTGCAACCCTTTCCTGTGAGAAATACTTCAAAATTTAAGGGGTGCCAACATTTAACGCCATTACTGTAAGATAATTTTAAGTGCATGTATTTACATGACTTTACAGCCTTTTGTTTCTTCCCATTTTAATCTCTGATGTTGTGTTATACAAACAGTTGTAGGTTCTCTCTTTCTCTCTCCTGTTAAGGGCAGCATTTGTAAAAACAACTGCATGATATGCGGCTTATAAATAGCAAAACGGTGGGCACCACAGGGCTGTGTACGTTCAGTGTTATACAATACACTACGTTCGCTCAAGAAGCCCAATAACATAAGGTACCTGATACAGAAGAGAATAAACAGAACTGATTTGCATAACTATATACAATTAACATCCCACTAACCTAGATACTATTTTAAGGGTCTGTGAGTCGATCAATGCATAAATAAGACTAGATTTCCTAAAAAATTGCTGCTTAAAGGGTTTATAATGACTCTATTAAAAATCTTGGCTTCTGTTAATTACAGGAAATATTGGCAGTGAGACAATGGTAAATATTTTACTTACCTAATAATCAATGTAATGTATTGGTGCTAAATAACATACCTTCACAAGGAAGTTAGTTACGTTATTCAAAATGTTTAGCCTGATGCAGCTAAGATGGAACTGAAAAGATTCCCTATAATTATTGACTAAAATTTAAAGGGGTAGTCCAGTGGTGAAAAACTTATCCCCTATCCTAAGGATAGGGGATAAGTTTGAGATCGCGGGGGGTCCGACCGCTGGGGCCCCCTGCGATCTCTCTGTACGGGGCCCCGGCTCTCCGCCGAGATAGCGGGTGTCGACCCCCGCACGCCCCCTCAATACATCTCTATGGCAGAGCCGGAGATTGCCGAAGGCAGCGCTTCGGCTCTGCCATAGAGTTGTATTGAGGGGGCGTGTCGGCCGCCCCCTTTCAGCGGGCTGTCGGGGCTCCGTACAGGAGATCGCGGGGGGCCCCAGGGGTCGGACCCCACGCGATCTGCAACTTATCCCCTATCCTTAGGATAGGGGATAAGTTGCTCACCACTGAATCACCACTGGACTACTCCTTTAAAATTGGCACCAAGATAGAAATAGTCAGTATTATGGAAAAGAGAAATGACCTGCTGCAGACTACAGGAATCTTGTGACAGCCTGTAGTGTGGATCGTATTCTACCAGGGGCGGACACAGACAGCATAGAGCCCCTGTGCAAAGAATGTGCCTGGGCCCCCCCATACATCAATTGTTCAGGTAGGAGATAAATATGAGATATGAGATAGATAGATACATAGATATGAGAGATAGATAGATAGATAGATATGAGATAGATAGATAGATATGAGATAGATAGATAGATAGATAGATATGAGATAGATAGATATGAGATAGATAGATAGATAGATAGATATGAGATAGATATGAGATAGATATGAGATAGATAGATATGAGATAGATATGAGATAGATAGATATGAGATAGATAGCTAGATAAGAGATAGATAGATAGATAGATAGATAGATAGATAGATATGGAATAGATATGAGATAGATAGATATGCGATAGATAGATATGAGATAGATAGATATGCAATAGATAGATATGAGATAGATAGATATGAGATGGATGGATAGATGTGAGATAGATATGAGATAGATAGATAGATAGATATGAGATGGATGGATAGATGTGAGATAGATAGATATGAGATAGATAGATATGAGATGGATGGATAGATGTGAGATAAATAGATATGAGATAGATAGATAGAAAGATATTAGATGGATTGATAGATAGATAGATATGAGATAGATACAGTAGATACAGTAGATAGATAGATGATAGATAGGACATTAATATCTTTTTACCAACCAGGGTGCCTCCAGATGTTGCAAAACTAAAAAACTACAACTCCTGGGCCTTTGGCTGTTGAGGTATGCTGGGAGTTGTAGTTTTGCAACAGCTGGAGGCACCCTGTGGGATGGATAGATCGATAGGTAGATTGATAGTGTTTTCCAACCAGGGTGTCTCCAGCTGTTGCAAAACTACAACTCCCAGCATACCCGGACAGTCTTTATCTGTCCGGAAGTTGTAGTTTTGCAACAGCTGGAGGCTCCCTGGTTGGGGAACACTGCCTTAATGTATTAATGATAAATATACAAGCAGTGTGTCCACATGTTGTGGCCCAAGTGGGGTCACTTTCCCTCCTCCGGGGTCCACAGGTCACCTACAGGTCACATTTCAAGAAAACATTTTTGAAAAATCGAGGCAAAAATGGCACAGTTTTACCGTGATTTCGAAAAATCGCAGTAAAACCGCGCCATTTTTGTAGCGATTTTTCCCAAAAATTATTCTTGTAATGTGACCTGTAGGTGACCTGTGGACACCGGGGCAGGGAAAGTGACCCCACTGGGCTGCTACCCCCCAGTCCCAGGTTATACTGCTAGTGAGAAGAGAGGCAGGACAGGGGACATAACTTCCCCTCACAGCCGCTGTGCTCCTGGGGGCCTGTCAGCTCTCGCCTCCGTCCTCTTCCTGTGCTGGGGGCGGAGCCATGAATCAGTTACCTTCATCCCTGCGCTACTGCCTGTCTCCCTAATGATACCGGAGCAGGAGCAGCGCAGGGATTGTAAAAAAAAAGATAGCGCTTGTCTGAGTGGGGATCGGGACAACTGTCCTGGATCCTCACCAGCTGCACCTCTCGCCAGTGCCTGAGGGCCCATGTGTAGTGGCGGGCCCCTGTGCTGCTGAACATGCTGCACATGTGATTTGTCAGCCCCTGTAAACAACCGGGTTATACTATCATGTAGTCTGGAGACAAATTTACTAGGCAAATATAGCATCTACAACCATATGGCTGACCCCTATAAGGCTACATTCTCCTGATTTCAAAACTGTTGTAGTAATGTATATAAGCATTAATGCTTGCACTAGGTTGTCATAGTATTAATAACAGAATTGTTATGCGCTGGTCACATGATAGGATGTTCATGCAAGTTTCTTGTGTTAAAACTACCATGGCAACCCCAGATAGTATTTATATTATTGCTCCAAATTGCTTTGGTCCAACCTCTAGAACCCTTTTCAAATCTGAGATTTCAAAACATAACTTATAAGTAAAATAATAACAATCCATCTTCAGTACAGACCATGGGGGAGATTTATCAGAACCTGTGCAAAGGAAAAGTGGCCCAGTTGCCCATAGCAACCAATCAGATCCCTTCTTTCATTTTGCAGAGGCCTTGTTTAAAATGAAAGAAGTGATCTGATTGGTTGCTATGGGCAACTGGGAAATTCTTTTCACTTATCAGGTTTTGATAAATCTTAACCCATGAGTTTATATAGTTGTAATGCCCATTGTGCTATTGTCAGCATACTACTGCCCCCAGCATGCAAGGCTGCTGGATTACTTCCAATCCATGCCCCCGGGGCCATTCACCTCTTCGCTGCCATGCATTTGCTCCTGGCTCTGCTTATAGGGTGCATGCTCGCCCCCTTGCTGATTCTTACAGAACCAGCGTGCACACTGTATATCAATTCAATCACACTGTATTTTGAATTGTACCATAGCATTCACTGGATATAACTTGGATTTAGACTTTACTACTGAGCACCTATGTCAAGCCACTTTCCTGATCATCTAAAAGCTAAAACCCGTGATATGTTTATGAAATATCAAACTTTTTTTTTTTTTAAATACAAGTATACTTTAAATTACCCAGAGGTCCTTCCTCATTTAAGGCAACTACATCTGCTTAACACGTGCCGCAAGAATATTAGTTCTCTGTGTCTATAGGTGCGTACGTACTCTCCTGATGTTCTGTGTATTAGCCTGTGCCTGATTACATAACCCCTTTGTACCATACTGACTCTTTGCCTGATGTGATTGTTGACACTTATCCCCTTAAGGACCAAGTCCATTTTGGCCTTAAGGACCAGACCAATTTTATTTTTGCATTTTCGTTTTTTTCCTCCTCGCCTTCTAAAAATCATAACTCTCTTATATTTCCATCCACAGACCCATATGAGGGCTTTTTTTTTGTGTCACCAATTGTACTTTGTAATTACATCACTTATTTTACCATAAAATGTACGGCGCAACCAAACAAATATTCTTTATGTGGGAAAATTGAGAAGAAAACTGCAATTTAGAAAATTTTGGAAGGTTTTGTTTTCACGCTGTATACTTTCTGGTAAAAATGACATGTTTTCTTTATTTTGTGGGTCAATACAATTAAAATGATACCCATGATTATATGCTTTTCTATAATTTTACCGCTTAAAAAAAAATCTCAAACCATTTTAACAAAATGTGTATGTTTGAAATTGCCCTATTTTGACCACCTATAACTTTCTAATTTTTCCGTATATGGGGCGATATGAGGGCTCATTTTTTGCGCCATGATCTGCAGTTTTTATCAGTTTTGCTTAGGATTTGCTTTTACTAATATTTTATAAATTTTTTGGGGAAATAAAATGTGTCAAAAAAGCAGCAATTTTGGACATTTTTAATTTTTTTACATTTACGCCGTTCACCGTACAGGATAATTAACAATATATTTTAATAGTTCAGACTTTTACGCATGCGACGATACCAAATATGTGTATTAATTATCTTTTTTTACGCTTTTTGGGGGTAAAATGGGAAAAACTGACATTTAACTTTTTTATTGGAGGAGGGGATTTTTTCACATTTTTTTTACTTTTTCATTTTACCTTTTTCTACCTTTTTTTTTTTTTTACCCTTTTTATGTCCCCATAGGGAACTATTCATAGCAATCAGTTAATTGCTAATACTGTTCGGTGCTATGTATATGACATAGCACTGCTCAGTATTATCGGTCATCTTCTGCTTTGGTCTGCTCGATCGCAGACCAGAGCAGAAGACCCCCGGGAGACTGCCGGAGCCAGGTGAGGGGACCTCCGGCCGCCATGCTGGATGATCGGATCGCCACGGCAGCACTGTAGGCGATCCGATCATCCATTAAAGTACTGCACTGCCGCAGATGCCGTGATCTGTATTGATCACGGCACCTGAGGAGTTAATGGCGGACATCCGCGCGATCGCGGATGTCCGCCATTACCGGCAGGTCCCTGGCTGCTGATAGCAGCCGGGACCTGCCGGACATGACGCGAGCACCGCTCCGGTGCTCACGATCATGGTGGCGCGTAAATGTACGTTATGGTGCGCTAAGTACCACGTCACCATGACGTAAATTTACGTCCATTGTCGTTAAGGGTTTAATCTTTGTCACCTGCCTCTGTTTGCCTATGCTGTCTATACATGACCCTCATCTGAACCTTGAACTGTCTTCCCTGATCAGTGCAATACGGTGGTGTCTCCTGGTCCACTGGGATAGCCGCTACCAACATTAGAACCTTGGGAACTTCTGGGAAAGTTTCCTGGCACTCTGGCAGCTTTAATAGTGTGGCCCAAAATCAAACCAGTTGGGTAACACAAAGGGTCCAAACATATTGCCTTGTTACAAAAGTATACATTTTTGCTTCTACAAATAATGCAGCTCCATAATAACAAAATACTGTTTTCGATTTCCCAGCTCATCTTTTTAGTGCTATGCTGCATTCATTAAAAGTAACAAAGTCTAGGCCTATTAATGTTGCAAACATAAGGAATTGAAACTCTTAAACAGCCATATACTTTGACTTTCTATTAATCCTCCAAACATTACAGTTGGCACAAGACATATGACAGGAAACATTTTCTTGCCACCTACCAAACCAGATGCAATGACACGACTGTTGTTATATTTTAAATTAACAATTGTATCTGGCAGACTGGAAGTGGAAAACTGGCCGTCTAAAATACTGGAGCTTCTCAGTCAACTCAACTCCAATGAGACTTCTCTTTATGATTCAGTATAGTTTGCAAAATATGCCATGTAACCATAAGAAGTCCTTAGATATAACTAAAGAAAAGAGTGAATGTGTGGCTGCAGAGAATCAAGTATTGATGTGGTTAGCTTGCCAATGGCATGCTGCCTAAGGGGACAGTGCATATATCTAATAAAACTAAATCGAGAATTCCCGTGTCATGCACTGCCCCCTTACTTGGCTTAAGGTATTATTTTCAGTGAGTGTCTCTTTAATATACAATTGAGGAATCCTTCACAGGTAGTGTCAAATACATGTAGAGCAACACAGTAATGCTGCACTGAAGTTAAAGGAGTAGTCCAGTGGTGAACAACTTATCCCCTATCCTTAGGATAGGGGATACTTTTTTCACCACTGGACTACCCCTTTAAGGATTATGATGCGTGGTTATGTAGTCTTTGCAGGGAAGGTTCTACAACATCTGCTGGCTGTATGGTATCATATCTTATTTTTTACTTGCCCTATTAGTATCGTAACACACCTGTGAATTACATGATCTTAATGGTGGCGGCAGTATTTGTGAATGGCAGCTTTCTATATAGAAGTGTTTACAGGGAAATGTGTCCATGCTTGTAATCTCTTTACAATTTGTTACCGCACAGAAGGAGCTGACTGCACAGCTATGGATCATATTTTTTTTTTCAATTATTTTTCACTTGATTCGCACCTGTCAGTTTCTGCTTCTCCGCAGCGGCACCTAGAATTTAATTGTTTCCTCGTGTTTTCAGTGAATAATAGAAATCCTCAGCACTGTTAATCTTATATTACAAAAGGAATGTGTAAACCGACATTTATACCCAGTCTACACTCTACACCTCACAATAGCAGCAACAAAATCTATAAGAATTAAATAGAACTTGGCAACACTAGTCTTTAAATAAAATAATGTGTTATAATGCAATAATTTAATTCCAGCAAATCATGTTATCTAACAGTGGTATAGTTAACCTCATGGATGTTTAAATTCCTTACAGTAGAATACCCTGAACAGATTGTAAGAAGGTACATGTTCTTAAATTGTTAATTTACTATTACCTGCAAACCAGTAGCCCTCAGAAACTGTTTCAAATGTATTGAATCTGCTCTATCCTCAACATCAAGTCAAGAACAATAGGAGTCCATGGTCTCATCATCTTCTGCCTAGACAACGTCACCCTCCTTCTCTGTGGTGTCCCATCTAACACTTTAGCACTCATACAATAAACTCCTCTGTAATATTCATTTTAACATATTAAAGGGGTACTCCATTGGAAAACGTTTGTTTTTTTAAATCAACTGGTGCCAGAAAGTTAAACAGATTTGTAAATTACTTCTGTTAAAAAATCTTAATCCTTCCAGTACTTATTTTGCTGTTGAATACTACAGAGGAAATTGTTTTCTTTTTGGAACACAGTGCTCTCTGATGACATCTCTGTCCATTTTAGGAACTGTCCAGAGCAGCATATGTTTTCTATGGGGATTTTCTCCTACTCTGGACAGTTCTTAAAATGGACAGAGCTGTCGGCAGAGAACACTGTGCTCGTCGTGTCAGCAGAGAGGTTTGTGTTCCAAAAAGAAAATAATTTCCTCTGTATTATTCAGCAGCTAATAAGTACTGGAAGGATTAAGATTTTTTAATAGAAGTAATTTACAAATCTGTTCTTGCACCAGTTGATTTAAAAAAAAAAGTTTTCCACCGGAGTACCCCTTTAATGACTTACATATCTGCCCCTCCACACATCTGTGCTGTAACCCTCCAATACCTCCCCACATGTAATCTCCTTTAAGACCTACTTCTTACATTCACTTGGTACATTCATCTCACCATTGGCAAGATTTCTTCCATGCATCACCCATACTCTAGAATTTGCTCAACACATCCCACTTTGTCCTACTCACTATTTGTTTCAGAACCAACCTTAAAATTCATCTTTTTAGAAAGGTCTTCATTGTACTGTACAATTACACTGATGTCTTAATATTATAAAAGGAAAAGCTTGTAACCTCAACAACCGTACCCTTCCTCCTTAGCTTGTAGATTGTAAGTATTCGTTGTCAAGGCCCTGTTACTTATTATCAAAATGGTTGTGAACATAGGGTCAAAAATGTTTTTAAATGAATTATATTGTGAGAGTTCATTAAGACCTATGGTATAAATTCCAGACCCTAGATATACATTCCAGACCCAGATATAGATTTCATACCCTATATATATATAGGATTTATGATCTCCATATAGAGTTACCCATGATCAGCTTTGAACCCAGGACTCAATTTTCTGGAATGCAACAGTGCTAACCCATGATTCTGAGCCACTAGCTCTTTAACTATTTCGAAACAGATCTGCTTGTACTTAGGAATAGACTAGTTGAAAGTAGGGGAGATCTATTGTAACTTGTCAGAGTGTTGAAATCAGGACCGTGGAGACAAAGTGTGTAAATTATCAGAGGCGTTTCTGGAGTCTTAAGTCGCTCTCCCAGTTGGAATATAACTTTTTTAAATTAAATTTTGAGCTATAAAATTTACTGTACAATATAAAGCACTACACAGATATAGACTTTGCTAATAAACATTGTTTTTCATCATCCTTAGACTTCTGTGAACTCTTCAACCGCAACTCCATGTCTACATAGTCATAACTACATCTGTTGATGCAGGATGCACGTTGCATTAAATATTTTTCTATTAGGCCACATCTTTAACCATGGGCAGTCCCTACACAAGTACATCCAATCCAGATAATCATACAGATGACACTCTGAACCCAGCCAATGCAGCAGAGTTAAAAGGGAAACTGACTGCCAATTCACCCGCACTAAACCCAATACACAGGGTTATAATGCAGGTAAACGGATTACAGTGAGGTATCACTCACCCGGATCTGCGGTCCCATTCAGGAGATACCTGTAGTTTCAGCATTCATTACTAATAGCAGACTATGCTTACTGGAGGCTGATACAATGGGTATCTCAAGAACCGGACCACAGATCCAGGTAAGTGATACCTTGCTGTAATCTGGTTCACCTGCACTGTAACCCCGTGGTTTAGTGCGGGTGAATTGGCTGTCAGTTTCCCTTTACCGGTTCACTTTATCTAAGTGGTTAGACAGAGGAAGGGGTTCCCTCTGTCAACTTTATGGACAGTGTGCTACAACCATTTTTTTGTTGAGCAAAGTATCTCCAACCATAGTCAATCCTAACTATGCTCACCCTGCTGCAAGGGCCATAATCAGAATGAACTGATTGTAGCATCTAAGTGGCTAGATTGTGAGACCTATCTTTTTTACTCCTTCTTGCTGCATAGTGATCTTATGTTCACTGTAAACTATCCAATAGAAATACCTTTCTACTTGTTTAGAAAGGACCAGATTCTCTTCAGTTACAAAGCAATATAGCTGAGTAGACTCGTTGTTCTTAATCAGTAAGGATTGTAAAACTGGATTAGAAAATAGGACTGCATGTTAAAGGGGTTATCCTCTACAAGGTGATTTTAGTACGTACCTGGCAGGCAGTAATTGACATGCTTAGGAAGGATCTGCGCTTGTCTTGGGGCTAAATGGCTATGTTGTGAGATTACCATAACACTGTGGCTAGCTTTTTTGTGAACTGTTATTTCCTGTTTGACTTTTCTTTTTTTTTACTACAAATCCCACAATTCCATTTTCCTCCCTCCCACACATCAGCCACCCCACCCATTGAAACATAAATGAGCTGCATCCATTCAAAAGACCTGTGGATTTCAATCAGGGTGCCTACAGCTGTTGCATTAGTTGCATATTGATCTCTCTCCCACCAAGCGATCGCTCCACCCATTGAAGCAGACAGGCTCCCTGTGAGTCAGCTCTCGGCCGCATTGCAGCATAGGAAAAATCTGAAATAAGTATTGGAGTGAAAATTAGACATGTGCAATTCGGTTCGGCACGAATGTCAAATTTACCGAATTTTGCCGTTTTCGTGCATTCGGGCCGTTACGAATGCACGAGTACATTTTTCAAATATTTCCGAATAGCTACGATAAAACGAAAAGCAACATAACGAATGCATTTGTTATTCTCCGAATGCATGCGGTAAAAAAACTAATGCATTCATTATCCGAAAACAAATGCATTAATTATTTACCGAATGCATGCGGTAAAAAAACAAAAGTAAAGAATTTTTTCAATTTTTTTTATTGTTCCTTATTGTTTCTGATTGTTAGTTATTGTTTTACTGTTACTAGGGTGCGAATGCGTGTGTTGGCCAAAGTATGTCTCCAGCTGTTGCAAAACTACAACTTCCAGCATGCCCAGACAGTGGGTGGGTGTTGTAGTTTTGCAACAGTTTGATCGATGCGTTTGATTGTCGGGTGATTTATGTATAACATCATGTTATACATAAATCACCCGACAATCAAACACATCGATCAAACACATCAATCATTCATACAGCATTCATTCATTCATTCATTTACTCATTCATTCATTCATTTACTCATTCATTCATTCAACATTACATTATGTATTAATATAAATCACATAAAATTATATTATCTTACCTGTCTTCCAATGTTCTGATCTCTGCGGCTGCCCTCTTTTCCTTCACACACTCCCGATAATGGTCCCTTGCTTAAAAAAGATTTACCCGAATGTGCCCGAATACCGAATGTATACGAAAAATCAAATCCACCCGAATACAAATGTATCCGAAAAAAATCAAACCCAGACACCCGAATACCGAATGTATCCGAAAAATGAGTCCCCTCCGGACACCCGAATACCGAATGTATCCGAAAAAATTAACCCACCGGACACCAGAATACCGAATGTATCCAAAACAAAAAGAAACCTGGACACCCGAATACCGAATGTATCTGAACATTAAAACTGAAAATATTGCTGAACCGAAAATTTTATAAAAACACGAAACAAAAAAAAAAACGAAAATTTTTGTTCTGCACCTGTCTAGTGAAAATCACAGAAGAATTGTGAGAAAACCGTCACACACAGACAGGTACAGACACTATATTATGAACTACACTAACTTTACAGCCCCTGTAGCATAGTCAAATAAAAACATTTTTTAACTGTGGTGAACCTTGTGACCCTAATTTGGGAATGACCAGTACATTATAAGTAGCTACAACTTCTGGCAAAACAACAAACGAAAAAACAAGAATGGATTTAAAACACTTTGAGGATGTTTAGCTGTTCCGCCTTATATCAGATACAAATTATAGATGTGACACAAAAAAACATTTTGTCTATGGTAGAAAATGCCCCTCCATGCATCTTTTGGGAGAGCCAGAGATACATCACTTGTGTATCTTCAGCTCTCCCTTAGAGATACACGGAGGGTTGAGTGTCACCCTGTGCATGGAGAGTCGGGGCATCAGGTAGGAGATTGAGTGAGTCCCAGCAGTCGGACCCCCTACAATCAGACACTTATCCTCTATCCTGTGGATAGGGGATAAGCTGTTAAGTATCAGAGTTTCCCTTTATATGGTCCCGGACCTTTATGTCTAGCATAGAAATGTGTGTGAGCTTTTAATTTTTTATTTGCATTATTCAGGGGTTCCTGTCATTTGCACAAACTTATGAAGTGACGTGCACAACAATATTTTTTTTGCAGCACTGGGAAAACCACACACATGAAAATCCGCTGTAATGATACATTGCCCCCCTTTGTCTCCACGATACACAGACATGTTTTAGCTTCCTCTCATTCAGCAACAAAGAATAAGAAGAAGCCATGCAGCTTATGTTTTCCCAGCTCTTTATTACAGGTGTCCTGGACTGTAATTCACTTGTTCTAATAATGAAAGCCCTATATTTAATGACTATTATCACATAAAGGTATATAGATTACTTAGCCTTTGGGAACAGATGTTCTTAGTGTAGCATTAATCCACTCACTATGTAAATTATTCACATTTCCCAAGTACAGTCCTCATTCCAGTCAAATCTATTTATTTCCTTCATGCGTATGGAAATATGAAGATTGTTATGCACATTTTTAAATTACCCCTTGCTGGATTTCTCTTGATTTCGTATTTTAGTTTAATTGTATAACCGACCAAAATCTTAGTGGATTCTAGTAAAAGCTATAATTATCATAAGATTCTTTATGGTGTTTTTCATTGACCAACGAATATCATGAATTATTTTGTGTTTAAAAAGAGCTGAACAGCACTTCATAAGACTATTCAGCAAGTTACATGTGGCTTGCTAAAATTATAGTGTATTCTTCCTAAAATAACACGAAAAATTAGAAAATAATACTTTGCTCTCTTGGGTGAAGCAAGTTAACCCAATGACAAAAAAGAAAGAGTTAGCTCACCTACTCCCGTGAACAAAATCCCGATCCCCCATTGGTACAGGTGCTGCTGCAAACAAGGTGGACAGACAAACAGGCTTCACTCACTAAGGAGCATAAGATCCTCAGCACTTCCTGACACCAGCATGTGTAAAATAGAAAAGCTTTATTTTTTTCTTCAATATAAAACATGATAAGGGTACAAATTGTGGTAAAAAAAAACATACCGACGCGTTTCGGCAATCAAAATCCTTTTTCGAGGTCCTCACTGGGAGAAAATATTCAGCCGAATAAATATACACATTGTAACAGAAACCCCTCCCCATTAGCACATCCCTTCCCAATTTGAAATTTGCCGTAACCCTTCATTTGCTGACTTGTAATGAACACTGCCACTGGCAACAGAACTCCATAGACGTCTTAGTATACTGAAACGCTGGTTACTTGCAGGAATACGTTGCCCATAGCAACCTTTGAATACATATAAAATATAAAACCCAATTGGCGTAACCCTTCATTTGCTGACTTGTAATGAATACTGCCATGGGTAACAGAACTTCATAGACGTCTTAGTATACTAACGAATACGTTGCCCATACCAACCTTTGAATACATATGAAAAATATAAAACCCACTTGACGTAACCCTTAATTTACTGACTTGTAGTAAACACTACCATTTGTAACAGAACTTCATAGATGTCTTAATATACTGGACAGCTAGTTACTTGTAAGAGTACGTTGCCCATAGCAACCTTTGAATACATATTGAACCAACTTGCTGTAACCCTTCATTTGCTGACTAGTAATGAATACTACCAATGGTAACAAAACTACATAGACGTCTTAATATACTGAGAAGCTAGTTAATAGCAGAAGTTTGTTGCCAATGGCAACCTTTGAATGTATATTAAACCCACTAGCCGTGACCCTTTATTTGCTAACTTGTAATAGACACTACCAATGGTAACAGAACTTCATAGACGTCTTAATATGCTGATAGGTAATTACTTGCAGGAGTATGTTGCCCATAACAACCTATGACCCAAAGAAACACCTAGCAAGAACCAGACTAATCAAATCCATATAGACCACCACTGAAAACATTGTCTTATTTAACAAAGAGGGGATGTGAAAGGAAACAAACTCTCGGCACCAGAGCATATACATATGGGGTCACTAGGAGTAAATGAAATGTGGGCGTCCGTATGGAGCTGATACAGGGGGTGCAGTCTTTAGAGAAAAAGTCCAATATGAATAGTGCAGAGAAATAATAGAGACGCACTCACCCTTTGATGTCAGCAGACGTGGAGGGATTTATTGGAAGACAAAAGTGCAGTACATTACACAGGGGAAATGGAAAGACACAGCTCCAGGAGCTGCGGGAGGAGCGCAGCTCCCAGAGCTGTGTCTTTCCGTTCCCCCTGTGTGATGTACTGCACTTTTGTCTTCTAATAAATCCCTCCACGTTTGCTGACATCAAAGGGTGAGTGTGTCTCTGTTATTTCTCTGCACTATTTTTTTAACAAAGAGAAGAACAAAAAGGAGTATATGAATCAGTAAAACAACATGACATCAGATCTATAATTCATCCCCTCCAGTGCTCGGTTTGCCATTTTCATAATCCAATAGATCTCTCTCGTATGCAATTTGCGAACCCTATCTCCTCCTCTTGGTCATTTCATGACATGTTCAATAGGTGTAACCTTCATATGGGGGACGCTGCCTCCATGTTCATCTCTAAAATGCTTGGATGCAGCGGACAGTGCGGGTGTGTGAACACTGCCCACTGACCGTGTGCCCGCAACATGTTCTGAGATTCTACATTTCAACTTACAAGTTGTGGATCCAATATACTGTTTTCTGCATTCCATGCATAAAATGCAGTAAACCAAATGGTCCGTTTCACATGATATATACGTTTTAAAAGGATAAAACAGTTGTTAGTATCAGAAATTACTGATTTCGTCATATACCGGCATAATGAACAGCGAGACCTTTCACATGGGACACTACCATTGTATTTTAACCAATTTTTGCCCTGATTTGTGTTTAAGGGATTTCTCACTAAATGGCTAGGTGAAATTATATTAACAATGGTAGTGTTTCTCTTGTGCACAATATTTTTAATCTGTATGAATTGATTGGAAAATACAGTGGAAAACACCACTGGATTTTTTGCCGAACCCTCTTCATGGATTTGTGATGTCGAGTGCCTAGTCTTGCCCCCCAGATATAGGTATTCTGATTGTACTATGGTAATAACCCCTATTCAGAAGTCTTTATTTAATAATACTGCACTCCTGATCAAACAATTGTTTGTTAGAACAGACACCTTATGCTCTGATGAATTCTCCAACAGGGAGGTTCTGGATGGTATGATGTTCATGACTTCTGTCTAGCATGTAAGAAAGAATTACCTTATATGGGTTTCCTAGGAAATTCAGTTTCTAACTTGTTAGTTTCCTTATCTACAAAGAAATGTATATCTAAAAAAAACATATCATATTTACTGTAACTTAAAGTGAACTGTAAATTATCATGATTGGTATTAAGATACTGTTCAAATTGAGACATGATCTGTTTATCCAGGGGCCCCCGCCACACCATCAGCATGTCATCTATATAGTGACCATACCAGGTGATGTGGCGGAGGAAAGGATTTTCAGGAGTGTGGATGGATCTTTCCTCCCACCAGGTCATGTATAGGTTTGCCAATGAGGGTGAGAATTTGGCCCCCATTGGACAACCACATACCTGTAGGAGGAAAGATCCATCAAAAGAAAAAAAGTTATGTGTCAAAAGAAAACCAGTTACATCCAAAATAAATTGCTGTAAAATTGGTGAATAATTACTATAACGCTTCAAGTGATGTTCCAAAACAAATATGGCCCTATCATGAGGTATTACGCTATACAGTGAAGTTACATCACAGGACACCCAGGCTAAATCATCATTCCACCCAAGGTCCTGTAATGCTGTTAGTAAATCCTTGGTATCTCTGATATAACCTGGTGTCCTGACAACCAGAGGCTGGAGGAGACTGTTCAGCCATGTAGAAAGACATTCACATGCTGAACCAATCCCCGACACTATTGGACGTAGTGGAGGGGGAGAAGAGCCTTTATGGGTCTTTAGCAGACAGTGGAAGGTGGGACACGTGGGTTTAGAAACATACAAAGAATCTTTCATTCTATTATCCCAAATGCCCAGACATAAGCCATCCTCCAATAACTTGGATAGGTTCTTCAACATATTGGTGTGGGGTCTGCCTCCGAAAGTTTTGTATAGTATACCCTATCTATACTGAAACAAGATTTACAGTTGTCCGAAATATTAAAATCTGGAGGGTGCTGTGTTGCCAAGAGAAACACTACCATTGGTAATATAATTTCACCCAGCCATTTTGTGAGAAATTCCTTAAACACAAATCAGGGCAAAAATTGGTTAAAATACAATGGTAGTGTCCCATGTGAAAGGTCTCGCTGTCCATTATGCCGGTATATGACGAAATCAGGACATGTAATTTCTGATACTAACAACTGTATTGATCCTACTAAATATTATATATCATGCGAAACGGACCATGTGGTTTACTGCATTTCATGCATGGAATGCAGAAAACAGTATATTGGGTCCACAACCCATAAGTTGAAACATAGAATCTCAGAACATGTTGCGGGCACACGGTCAGTGGGCAGTGTTCACACACGCGCACTGTCCGGTGCTTCCAAGCATTTTAGAGATGAACACGGAGGCAGCGTCCCCCATACGAAGGTTACACCCATTGAGCATGTCATGAAATGACCAAGAGGAGGAGATAGGGTTTGCAAATTGCATACGAGAGAGATCTAATGGATTATAAAAATGGCAACCCGAGCACTGGAGGGATGAATTATAGATCTGATGTTATGTTGTTTTACTGATTCATATACTCCTTTTTGTTCTTCTCTTTTGTTAAATAAGACAATGTTTTCAGTGGTGGTCTATATGGATGTGATTAGTCTGGTTCTTGCTAGGTGTTATTTTGGGTCATAGGTTGCTACGGGCAACGTACTCCTGCAAGTAATTACCTACAAGCATATTAAGACGTCTGTGAAGTTCTGTTGCCATTGGTAGAGTCTATTACAATTTAACAAATGAAGGGTCACGGCAAGGGGGTTTAATATGCATTCAAAGGTTGCCATTGGCAATGTACTTCTGCTATTAACTAGCTTCTCAGTATATTAAGATGTCTATGTCGTTTTGTTGCCATTGGTAGTATTCATTACTAGTCAGCAAATGAAGGGTTACGGCAAGTTGGTTCAATATGTATTCAAAAGTTGCTATGGGTAACGTACTCTTATAAGTAACTAGCTATTCAGTAAGTTCTGTTACCAATGGTAGTGTTTACTACAAGTCAGCAAATGAGGGGTTACATCAAGTGGGTTTTGTATTTTTCATATGTATTCAAAGGTTGCTATGGGCAACGTATTCCTGCAAGCAACCAGCCGTTTAGTATACTAAGATGTCTATGAAGTTCTGTTACCAGTGGCAGTGTTCATTACAAGTCAGCAAATGAAGGGTTACGTCAAGTGGGTTTTATATTTTATATGTATTCAAAGGTTGCTAAGGGCAACGTATTCCTGCAAGTAAGTCAGCAAATTAAGGGTTACGGCAAGTTACAAATTGGGAAGAGATGCGCTAATGGGGAGGGGTTTCTGTTACAATACCGAATTTGTTGTCATGTAAGACTCTCCGGCATATAAGATGCACCTAATTTTATAGGATAAAAATCTAGAAAATAAAGATTCTGAACCAAATACAATGTAAAGTTGGCTGTCCTGGCATACTGGGAGTTGTAGTTTTGCAACATCTGGAGGTCCGCAGGTTGAAGACCACTGGTATAGGAGGTAGTACGCACGTCTCCTCGCCTCTCCGGACCCATCACCGCTGCCCTGGATGTCGCCCTCCATCGCTGTCGCCGCGCCGCGGGGTGTCCCCGCCACTTCGGAACGTCTCTGCTGCCCGGCATCCTCGCTCTCTGTCGCCGCCATAATGTCGCTACTCACGCCGCTCCTATTGGATGACGGGACAGCGTGCGCGACGACGTGATGACGATGAAGGAGAGCGCTGGCCATGCAGGGGATCCAGGCACAGAGCAGACACCAAGGAGGCAGGTAAGGTCCCTCCCGGTGTCCTGTAAGCTGTAAGCAGCCCGACTGAACAGCCGAGTTAGTGTTATTTTCGCTTCAGACACGGCGGTCAGCTTTGATCGCAGCGTCTGAAGGGTTAATACAGGGCATCAGCGCGATCGGTGATGTCCTGTATTAGCCTCGGGTCGCCTTATAAGATGCACCAACTTTCCCCCCCCCCCCCCCCAGTTTGGGGAAGAAAAAGTGCATCTTATACGGCGAAAAATATGGTATGTATATTTATTCGGCTGAATATTTTCTCCCAGTGAGGAACCTGAAAAAGATTTTGTTTGCCGAAACGCGTTGGTCTGTTTTTGCCACATTTTGTAACCTTATCATGTTTTATATTGAAGAAAGAAATAAAGCTTTTCTATTTTACACATGCTGGTGTCCAGAAGTGCTGAGGATCTCATGCTCCTGAAGTGCTTTCACACTATAAAATTTATTTGTTTTAAAGATCCGTTTGATGTTCCGTTATGAAAACCCTGAAATTGGGCGTTAAACGGCTTTTGCAAAATCCCATACGGACGTTAGAAAATCCCATTATAGTCTATGGGATTTTTACATTATCCGTTTTAACCCGTTATAGCCCGTTGTAGCCCGTTATTATTTGTGACGATAGAATAAATGGAAGAAATAGTGCATGCACTATTTGTCCCGTTACTATCGCCCGTCACAAAATAACATAACAGTATCATGCTATTGAGTCTCTCAAGTTAACCCAATATTTAACTTGAGAGAATCAATAGCATGATACTGTAGAACGCTGTGTGAAATCAGAGTCTGCGTTTTTAATGCTCAAATGAGGGGTAACCACCATGGATTTAATGACTATATATAAACAATCAGCCTTGGCTTGTGCAACCAGGTTGGGGATAGACAATGATGTCAGTCACATGACTATTGCTTGACTTTGTGGTAGGGCACATATCCATATGACTTTTATATAAAACACAGTGCAGAATTTCAGAGCAAGATTCATCTTATGACATCCAATGAGCAGGTACACTACAATAGAAGTGAATGGGAACCATGGTAGACACACATTTGCCTTTCAATGAAAGTTGGTCTTAGATCAAAAGTAATATAAAATGTAATCTGTTGCATACTCTTTAGTAGTCATATGTGAAATGAGAAGATCCATTGAACAAACGTTTAGCATTTTGCTTTGGAGTTTCTCTAAATTCCTCAGCAACGTATGTTATTTTATCTTGTAAAATCGTGTGTGGAAGGTTTATCTGCAGTAAGATTACTCACTGACGTCACTCATGACCAAGCTGCTAGTGTTTATGTCCTGCCTGTGCGGCACTCTGAACACATGACTATCTTCCCTCTTCATGTAATATGAGACATTGCATTGTTTTCTCCCTGTTCCTGTCTCTGGAGGGTCCCTGTTTCTCATGCTGGGCAGTAGAATATACAGTGTCAGTAGCAAAGTTGTGATGTGTATGAAGACAATAAGTAATTACAGTGTATTTCCCAACTATCCTGGATACTGAGGCACAGTAAAAGGTGAAGATTTACTTAAAATCAAAGAGAAGAGGCAATGCTCACTAGTTCCTGGAATGTTAGAAAAACATATTCTCCCCATGGTGTACACTAGCCAAAATGTTATATAAGTAGGTTGCAAAGGTGAAAAATACAGTTGAAAAGCTACTCATACCCCCGCTATTCCTGAGGGGAGGGCGGTAGCTGCTTAATATTATAACTGCCCATAGTGAAGGCATACAAAGGGTGCTAGTTACATGATAGTGTGTAGTGCACCATGCTGGCCTACAGCCTATTAGTTACACCCATACTATGTCACAACCAGCGTCAAGGGTCCCCAGTCTCTTCCGAGTCCCTACATTAAGTTTACTATGCGGTGATTCCCGGCTTTGTTGACTTTGTTGGTTTTGCTGGCTACTTGGCAGAAGAATTTACAGTATATGTTTGCGCCAGCACCAATAGTGTCTTCTTCCCTGATTTCATGAATGTCTTTCCATTTGGAGCTCCCCAGTGATTTCCTTTAGAAGGATACATTAGAGGGGCTGCATTTGTGAAGATATAGCTAAACAACTGGGACACAGATGATGCAGGCTGTTATCTATATTAAAGTGGTTTAGTGTGACTCTCTGTTTAATGTAAGTGAATGAACACAGATTATGGAAAGTTTGTTGTCTATTGTCTGAAGTTCCTTAGTGCTCTTCTGATCCTCCAAGCTTCTTTAATGTGTGAATAAAAATGATTTATGTGCCTGCAGATCATTTGGGAGCGGGAGATTGCTATTAATGTCAGTGAACCAGGCCTAGGACAGCCAGTGTGTTATATATTTGTAATGAGTGGTGACAGGCTCCCAAGGCTCCCAATCTTCCATTCACACCCTATGAATTGCCTCTGATATATATATATATATATATATATATATATATATATGTTATATACGTAATGTTCTGTGACACTGCGAGAACAGAGTCACTGTGGTCTTGAGGGGTATATTCAGATGTTATAGAGTGCTGCCCTTTGCTTTAAAGGAAACGAGAAATAAATATATAAGTCTCTCATCCAATGTCAAAAGAATGATATTCTTTTTTACTGGTATTGAATGGAGACATACTAACCTCCCAGGTCCTGAACTGGCAATTCTGAGCAGTTTGATTGCCTACTTGATTGTTTGCAAGATAACTGTAAGATTGGCAGTGACAGGGTAATTTAGTGGAGATTGCAATGTCAGACTATATCCAAAGGGGCTCACTGGCACAATGATGTGATTCTCCTGACTGACAGGCCACTGGGAGATTGGTGTGCCAATTTAAAGTTCAGTGTCTTCAAAAAGTGCTTGCCTGTAGAAGCCCATTATCATGCTGCTGTTATGAGGTCATGTGGAAATAATAGGTTCACACATATTAATAGACATAAAAAGTGTAATGAAACATATGTGTTCAAAAAGACAATGACACTATATGGAGCTGAGCCTAGTCATTAGGATGTGTGAACCACTCTTTTGAAGACACATCACTCACTCTAGATAGAATATATATATATATATATATATATATATATATATATATATATTTATCCACATTAGATAGGATTTTCTAAAAAGTATTTTTAGAGTCTTGTAAATATAGCTGCGAGTTCTGTGCGAGTTCTGTCTGAAAATTCTCAGGACGCATGATTCCTTGCTGCATTGTGTCCAACGAAGAGCTATCTTGCTGGTATTAAATCCCAGAGTGCAAAGACTTGTGGAAAAGCTGCATTAGCCTTGTAAGATAAAATCTCCCATATTGGATGTCAGCAGCATTCTTAGCAACGGACCCAATTTATCTGTGTCATTCTGCTTCAATCATATGCAAATAACTTAAAAGAATCACTTATATATTTAATTATCTTAAGAAGAACCTAATTTGCCAGACATGGTAACATTATTGTGGAGGTATTGATTTCACATTTAAAAGATTAGTTACAAAAAATCTTGCTTTCTTTTCGCACGCTTGTTCCTTAACAGCACGTGCTTGAATGAACAACCTGTAGTGACAGATGAGCTTTGAGAATCAGGTGCACAGTGTTGTATATTCTTTGCCACTGCCTAAGCAAGAAGCATTTGTAAGTTTTTTTTAACGTAGTCCGTTTACAGTGTATAAGGATCTGGAGAGGGTAAGTTTCCTCCCAATGCTCTGTCTGGGGTGGCTGCTTTTACAGCTAGGATATCAGGCAGCTTAGAATTAAAAGAGTACTGAGGCATGTAGAAACTTGCAGGCCATGCAAGAGCTCCACTGGTAAAAAAGTATGGAAAATAGTTGTCCTCCAGAAGGAAGAAAGCCTGCTCTCTGGTACCACCTGTTGGTGGTAACATTCCTGCAAGTCAAGAGCCATGCCGTTTTTTTTAAAGGAAAACTGTCATCCTGCTCAACCACACTAAACCCAATACAAAAATGAGCCGACCGGACCGAACGTTTCACTCCGGCCGGCTCATTGAAATGAATGACATACGGGAGCGCATACGGTGACATACGGGAGCGCGAGGTTTTAGCTCCCCCCTGCCGTATGTGCTCCCGTATGGGAGAAAACGTAGTGTGAACCCATCCTAACACCCCTCCTGCCCTAAAAAAAAAAAAATCATTACTTTCCCCTTTCTCCCGACAGGAGAAAGTGGGCATTCCCCAGCAGGGGCGACGTCACTTAAGCCTGCGAGACTGCTGTGACTCGCCATGCACGGCACGCACTTCCTGAGTTTGGACTTCTGCAAGTCCGGATGGAGACCAAATTAACTGTTTGGGAACAGAACAGAGCCACCCAGTGGCCGTTTTTTCAATCAAATTGAAAACATGTAAAGGTTGAGAATTTTTAACAGCAAGTAAATAGCAAAGTGTCTTATGATAACCTTAGAAACAATATATTAAAATTTTAGTTTGGTAACAGGTACTCTTTAAGGCTCCTTAGAGGGCTATTCAGTGACTTCAAGGGATGTTGCCTTCAACTGGGGAAACAGAGAGCAGGCTTTTTTTTTTACTTTTGCAAGAGAGTTACTTTCCAGCATAGAGGTGCTACAGAAAAAGGAGACAGCTCTCCTTTAACACTACCGCTGTCCCTGCTGCTCCAATGAGGGATGATTAAGAAGTTTGTGTTAGAGGTTGTAGTGACTAGTGTTGTCTCAGGTGACACTATTATATATATATATATATATATATTTTTTTTTTTTTTTCTTTCATTGCCACCTGGGAAACATATTCTTATTTTGTCTCTAAGCTTAGCACTTTGCAGTTTGAGAAGTCATGTGCTAAGAAGTTATTCAGCAGTTGGCCATACACATTAGATAAATGACAACAAACTGCTATGCAAAAGGGCTGCCTGATGCTTGGGAAAACAAGGACTGAGGGTATTGGATTCAACATTGTCTGCCTTTTGTTCCTTAAAAGGGTACTCCGGTGAAAACCTTTTTTCTTTTAAATCAACTGATGGCAGAAAGTTAAACATATTTGTAAATTACTTATATTAAAAAATCTTAATCCTTCCAGTACTTATTAGCTGCTGAATGCTACAGAGGAAATTCCTTTCTTTTTGAAACACTGATGACATCACGAGCACACTGCTCTCTGCTGACATCTCTGTCCATTTTAGCAACCATGCATAGCAGCATGGTGGCTCAGTGGTTAGCACTGATGCCTTGCAGTGCTGGGGATTTGGGTTCAAATCCCACTAAGGACAACAATAAATAAAGTGTTATTATTATTATAATAACGTCAGCAGAGAGAACTGTGCTCGTGATGTCATCATAGAGCATTCCAAAAAGAAAAGAATTTCCTCTGTAGTATTCAGCAGCTAATAAGCACAGGAAGGATTAAGATTTTTTAATAGAAGTAATTTACAAATATTTTTAACTTTCTGCCCCCAGTTGATTGAAAAGAAAAAAGGTTTTCACCGGAGTACCCCTTTAAGTAATGTGCCAGTAATGTATGACTCAAGATCTTCTTCCTTTCTCATGGCATAACCAGAGGTATATTGTTTCAAGCATGCATAATTATGCAGGTATTATAGGAATGGCCAGCTTTTAAGTCAGATTACTAAATAGTGACACATGCTATGGTGAAAAATGACAAATATATCTATAGACAGGATGATGGGCTGCCCCCACGATCAGAAAATAAAACTGAAATATAAAATCAAAATAAAATATATATTTTTTTTATCATTACCTGTTTTTTTTTAGTAAAACATGTAGAAGAAAATTCAATCCAATAGGATAATAATCCACATTTGGTGTTCTTCATAGTGTTGTGTGATTTAGAGAGTAAGAAACACAGATGTCACAATGTTTTTCTATATGAGTGTCACAGCTATCATCCATCTAATAGCTATCATATTTTTTTTTATTTAAATATAATGAGTCAGTAACATTACAATGTTTTTGTAGTTTTATGCTGTGCTACACTACATGTAAAAGAAGCCTTATTCCCATTTGTTCAGGAAGGATCTAAAATATAGAGGAAAAATTGGGTTATTTTCTGCATCTATGGGACTTTAGATTGATGTCTGCTGAAGTTCTTTCTCCGCAAATCCTTATTCTTGAGTTAAGACTCCTAAGAAGCTAGAAATGGTTAACAGCTGAAAAGAAGAAGGACATCATGTTGTACTCTGCTTTATGGTTCTGTTCCTTATTGTTATGTATAGCTGTTATACGTTGCTGATATTAATTCACTTGTATACATTTCTTTCAGATGGGCTTGTTGACTGCCTGGACCCAGACTGTTGTTTGCAAACAACTTGCCAGGCGAGTTTACTTTGCCGTGGATCACGTGACCCTCTTGATATCATCCAGCAAAGCCAGTCAGGCTCACCAGCAGTAAAGTCTTTTTATGATCGAATCAAACTTCTGGTAGGAAAAGACAGCACGCACATCATTCCTGGAGAAAATCCTTTCAACAGCAGGTACAAAATAGAAAGATTAATACAGATTTAGAGGATCATGTGAAGTTAAAAGTAGAATCCTTTAGCAGCTGTGGTATCCACCTTAAAAAACTATTAACCCTCAAGTTTATAGTTGCCTTATGTCTAAAGGTTTTTAACATTTTTCCTGCTTCATTTATGTCTAGCATGAAAGAAATATCATAATGTATCTAATATTCACCTACTGTATGTCTATATGGACTAGTTAAATAGAGGGCATGCAGTATTGTGCAATTTTTTTTTATGCCAAACGTTGTTACAAGTGGACAGGTGAACAAGTGTGGGTTACTACGTGTAGTTATTGCATCTAAAATGCCTAAAGTCTCATTCACACTTGAATGTTACCCACATATTCTATCAATACGGAGTTGCCTAAGAACAGAGCCATTTCTCCATAAAGGAGTGTATGGTAGAAAGACCTAGAGATGGAGAACAATTAATACAAGTATTTTATGTCATGGTTATACATATCATATTTCATGATGTCCATATAGGAACTGAATATGTTATGGCTTAGAATAATTTACAGTATTAGAGACCTGGTATAGAAAATGGATGCCAGCATTAAATGTTAATGAAAGGGTAATCATTTAGTTTGGCTATCCATTCATTACTACATTAAATATGTTCTAACGTTCTCATTTTAAACATAAAAAAATCACTGTGGAGGTAGCCCGATTGTGTTGCCTCTGGGTTGCCCACAGGAAATCCCACCAGTTCTCTCCCAGCTACACAGTGTCAACATAATCATTACCGGACAAGGTGGCAATTTATTTTCCATGCAATTACAAAAGTGGAGCTTGACTAACTAGTATGGTATCTAGTGTAAATCATTTTGTTCTTACGACACTGCAGAGAACACTATAATGAAAATTTGCACAGTCCATATTAGAAATCACTATACTGCACATGTAGATTCCACCATTTGTATTGTTTAACCAAATGTCTGGACTTAGGAACAATACAGATGCACTGATCGTATATTTAATCAATAGATATATGTGATAACTTGTGGTTGGCAACTGTCCAAAATGCCACAATGAGCTGGAATATTATTGCAAATGTTCATCAAAAAGAAGGTAAAAACTCTTATGATATGGGTGCCGATTACTAATATTAGAAGACAAAATCCCATCCAGACTCCAAATATGGCAATTAAAATAAATTCCCGGGTCAGTGTTGCGTCACCAAGATCCTTGTGCCCGTAACTTGTAATATAGTTACTTGAAGGCTTCTCTTGGACAGTGAATCAACCATCACAGCACACAGTGTGGAAGAGAGTTTCCTAGTTATCACTGTATTATTGTTTCTTGCTGGTATTAAGCAGTATAAGAAGACAGGGCATCAACATTGTTTATTTTACTGTATTACTGAGACAAATGGTTTAGCTTGATTGTGCTTATTGTGGCTACGAGACATCCTGCAGGGGTTTTTGAACTGTCAATCTGAGCTACAAGGTCAATTGAGATCAGCCAGGCCCCTAGAGACCATTAAGACCTGTTAAAGCTGGTAATAGCTTGACAGTACACTTTCCTTCACCATCAACTTCTACTTAAGTTGCTAAAGAAAGAAATATAAATTGATAGTTTTCATTTCGGCAGAGGAAACTGCAGAACATTCCCAGAACATTACATCAGAATTTAGAATAAAGGGGGTTTATATAATATTCTACCATAATTAAAGCAGAGTGATGCTGACCTATATCTATAGATATCTCCTACATAGAATCAGCCGTGTCCACAATTAGCACATACGTGCTCGGACTGTACTAGTATTCCAGCTTGGAATTGACTGATAGGGAGTAAGCAATAGTAAAACAGGGAGAGACACTAAATGCATAAGATTGATTTCCAGACAGTGACAGGGATTCCATTATCTGCGTTGAGGCCCCGGTCATTTTGATCCTTTTGCTTTAAGCCTGGGAGCCAGTCCAGGCGTTTTTGTGTGTCAAGAAGCACTGCTTGTGCAGAATTACGTTTAAACTATTAAATTCAGCTCCAAAGTGGCCTACCTGCCAATTTGCTATTTTTGAAAGACGCCGTTCTTTCCTCTATGTGGCTTTTATTAGCCATTACAAAGAAAGCCTGTTTTTATAGTAAATGTAAACAGAGAAACTCGTGGCTTTCAAACAATAATGGTAGAAAATGACTTTGCTATATTGCAGCAATATAATCAATAGCAAAAGCAACATTGCCACCAAGGAAGAAAGCTTCCAGAACTGATTCTTACACACACACACACACATATATATAAATATATATATATATATATATATATATATATATTCATTTTTTACCAATTTCTGTTTCTGTTATTGTGTGACACGTAGATATTGTGGGAACACGTAGATGTAACAGAGCTATGTTTATCACTACAATTTATTATCTGAGTTTTTCATAAATACTGAGTTATCAATGAGAGTGTTCAATTCCAATTTAGTGCCACTACATCTGTAGTTGTTCATTCATTGTCCCCTGAGTTACATGCAAAGAGTCTTGTAAAAAGTGTGTAAGCCAATATTCGGTAAGTTGTGTGATCTTGAAATTCATTACATTTCATGGCTGTCACTAGCTCTGCATGGAAGTTCTTTGATGATGTGACATGCTGTAAGACATGGTTGCCATCATACATCTGGGCCCCCATGCTCATGGGTCCTTCATAATCTTTGTGACCCTAGGAATTATGTAAATTTGACTTGAAGATGTGGTACCGCCAATTGATTTTATTTAATCCAATATGTCCGCATCATTTATCATATGTTTATGTAAACCATCATGGCAGTATCTTAAATAGCTTAAATTTATGTTATGCATAACCAATTAGAGTCTATGAAACAAGGTAAGATACATTCTTAGAAATATGTAGAAATATAGAGTCACATCCCGTCCCCTTAATTCACCCTACCCTTCCCTTCATCTCCTTAGTTGAACTTAATGGACACATGTCTTTTTTTCAACCATACTAACTATGTAACTATGTATGTGTGCATCATTTATCATATGTTTTTGTTTGCCATCATAGCAGTATCTAAAATAGTTTACATTTAATGTTATGTATAACCAATTTGAGTCTATGAAAGTTTCCCATGTAATGCACTCAGTTTTATTATGTAAGGACAGACTGCAGTACTTTGCAGGGTTCCACCCAATATGGGGATTGAGGACCCCCTTGCCCCCTCCTTGATTGCTTTCAGCAAGAGGGGGTTGGGAAGCAAGGAAACAGCCAAGCAGGCTATTTTAAGCATTTTGCATGACTTCTATCGACTTTAATGGCAGTTAAATAAAGAGTATAACTTGCTTTGCAACTTACATTAAAGTCAATAGGACTTACACAAAATGCAGCCTTGCTTTCAGCCAAGGGATGCTGTTGTGGTCAGGGGACCCTTGATCTGTGGGACCCAAACCTATGGTACATTTATGGCATATCCTGTGGATCGGAATACCCCTATAAGACATGTTGGAGGACATTTCATTGTTAATTCCACATCTTTTTAACCTTAGTAGCTGTTTTGTACTATATAGATAGAATAATAAAATGACTACTAAGCTGCTGGTTAGGTCAGGGTGAGCAGGATATTAAGGCCTCTATCACACTGCATAATTTCCTCTCACTCTTCTTCTACCTGCAAAACAATGTGCACAAGTAATTTGGAGGAGATCCAAGCAGGATTTCTATGTGGAAATTTCTATGTGGAAATCACTTTCTTCAGCATTGTATTACAGAGAGGGGCACATAGCTGGGTGTTGCCTCATACATTTCAACAAGCTGCATCAACTTCATAAACCTTAGCAGAGGAGGCAGGAATAATTTTTTCAGTGCAATTCAGTGTCTTTGTTCCACCAGAAATCATCTACTGGACTGGTTATACTAGTCTGTAGAAGGTATAATACACAGCAGTCCATTCCTAATAGTCTTTGACAGAGTGCAATTTTGTGTTTAGTACACAGCTTTTTTTTGGCTGCAGCACTGTTGTGTACTGCTGGTGTTTTACAAATTTTTTTTTAAGGGTACTGTAGACCATTTTTCTGCCCTCATAAGTGCATACCACATACCTACATCTAAGTGGTGTACTGTTTTGTACCTGTTAATCTGTCAAGGGCCTACATACTGTGAAAGGATAGCCAAAAGTAATCACCGGCTGGTGTTTTACAAAAATTCTGAGTTTTTAGGCATATTGTAGCGCATTTTTCTGCTCTCATAAGTGCATACCGCATACGTACATCTAAGTAGTGTACTATTTTGTACCTGTTAATCTGTCAAGGGCCTATATATAGTGGTCCCTCAACATACGATGGTAATTCGTTCCAAACTACCCATCGTTTGTCGAATCCATCGTATGTTGAGGGATCCGTGCAATGTAAAGTATAGGAAGCTGTACTCACCTGTCCCCGTCCCTCCGGACCAGGTCCTCACCGCTCCCGATGCTGTCCCAGGGGCTCCCGATGCTGTCCCGCTGCTCCGGTGTCTTATTCGCGATCCTCCGGCTTCTTCCGCATCTTCTGCAGGGTCCGGGCCTCGCTTTCTGGTGACGTTATTACGCTGCTGTGCCGGCGCGGCGTGCGTAGTGACGTAATAACGACGCCGGAAAGCGAGGCCCGGACCCTGGAGAAGATGCGCAAGACTCCGGAGGATCGTGAAGTGGACCCGGAGCAGCGGGAATAGGTAAGCGAACCTGCCAGGGATGCTTAAACTGCTATCCGACAGCGCAAAATGCTTAAGCTGCTGTCGGATAGCAGTTTAAGCATCCCTGGCAGTTAATGCGATGGCCCGACATATAAAAGCATCGTATGTCGATTTTATCATATGTTGGGGCCATCGTAGGTTGGGGGGTTACTGTACTGTGAAATGACAGCCAAGAGCAATCATCGGCTGGTGTTTTACAAAAATTCAGAGTTTTTAGGCGTATTGCAGCGCATTTTTCTGCCCTCCTCAATGCATACCGCGTGCGTACATCTAAGTAGTGTACTATTTTGTACCTGTTAATCTGTCAAGGGCCTACATACTGTGAAAGGACAGCCAAATGTGCACACCTGCTGCTGTTCTAGACGAATACTGTTTTAAGCAAAGTGAAGCGTATTGTATTCCCCTCATATATACGCAATAGGTATGTCAGGCAGAGTAGTGAAATTTCAATTTCAAAATCCTTAATTTCAATTTCAAAATCTTAAATTTAATTGTAAAAATCATACATTTCAATGGTCTCCTCATGCTACTGTCAACTCCAGGCTGTGCCATTCTGACACTATATGGTCTCCTCATGCTTCAGCCAACTCCAGGCTGTGTAATTCAGCCAATATATGGTTTACTGATGCTGATGGACCTGGGCCTAAACATTTTTTATGGTAGAACTAGCTACCCAAAATCTTCAGTTTAAATTTCAAAATTAATCTTTTTTTCTTAGGGATTGTACATCACGTAAGTGATTCTAAAAGCGATGCCTGTAATCTGCATGTCGTACTGAATAACAATATTATTTCACTACCCCAGCACACTCCAAATGCATGTTAGAACAAAGCAAAGTGTTCTACACCCCTATTGAGGTTCTCTGTAGGCCAGAAATAGCCGTTTTAAATCTATATTCACCACAAAAAATTCAGTTTGAACCAAATTTTTTTGAAAATTTTGGCGATTGGCCGAGTCAAATTTTTCAAAAGTTCGCTCATCTCTAGTGAAAATACATTGTGCAAATACAGGCTGTCCTATGGCAATGTGAGAGTACTAGTTCTTATTGTTATAATACTGTTTGTTTTTTTGTGCACATTTTTGAGACATTACTGACAAAATGCAAATGCACCTTGAATATAAATGTGCAAATGATGGTTCTTTACATACAGGTGTTACATACAAATGTAATGGTACCAAGGACCCATCACATGTCTTGGAAGTGATGGTGCTTCATAAAAGATAATTTTTTTCCTTTGGTAACAGCTAAAAAATGCCGAGGTCACTTCTGCAGCAAGTATTTAGCCCTCATGTACCTGCGTATCGCATGCATAGTAGCCCTCTCCAGAAGTTATCACTCTGTAGACAACCAATAGGTTTTGCAATTGCTTTTATTAGAACATCCTGCTGTGTCCATGCGTCATCACCTACCTCATGGACACATGTGGTGACCCACGGGTGTATGGCAGGACAACAGGTATAGTGGTGTGAGTGGTGGGATCATATGGTATTAACTCTGGGGTCAAGATGTTGTTAACCCCTAGTGTTCGTGACACCAGTGTGGTTTTAGGGTTCTGGAACACCACACCCCCGATTCCTCCGCTATCCCAGTTGCTAGTAGTGAAATGAGAGTCCACAACCAGTTATGGTCAAATGGAGGCTTTTGCCTGCTCCTGACATCTGGCCAGCTCCTGCCTAAAGGGAGGATTGGGCATGCACAGAACGTAAGCGCTGATTGGAAGGCAGCGCAGAGATAGGCGTTTGCAGAGATGAGCCTATGGCAGCTCAGCTCTGCGAATATATGAATATATTACTGAGATGGGGAGTGGCCGACTCGGGACTGGGAGGCCGGCAGAGCCCGCAGTGACTCATGGGAGCGATGAGTCACCGGTTTAAGATGGCGGCGGTGCCTAAGAAGCAGCGGTCGAGCGTCATGGATTGGAGAAAAAGGAGCCAGCTTCTGGTCGGAGAAGAAATGCGGGAGAAGACCAGGAAAAGAGCCATATGGATAAGGTAAGTAATTTACAATGTTATATAACTTTGTTTTAGGCTTAGTTTGCCCTTAAAAAAATGAGCATCGGAGTACTCCTTTAAGAGTGTTTCACCAAGTGCTCCATGCAGCATGTCCAGCATCTTAGCAAGTCAGGATGCAATGATCTCCATTAGAGATGAGCGAACTTACAGTAAATTCGATTCGTCACGAACTTCTCAGCTCGGCGGTTGCTGACTTTTCCTGCATAAATTAGTTCAGCTTTCCGGTGCTCCGGTGGGCTGGAAAAGGTGGATACAGTCCTAGGAAAGAGTCTCCTAGGACTGTATCCACCTTTTCCAGCCCACGGGAGCACCTGAAAGCTGAACTAATTTATGCAGGAAAAGTCATCAACTGCCGAGCCGAGAAGTTCATGACGAATCAAATTTACTGTAAGTTCGCTCATCTCTAATCTCCATCATCAGCCCAGAGGCTAGACTGGGCTGACTTTATATAGACACACTCTTGGAGCTATTGGCTAGCAAGCCAAAGGCTTTTAACTATTCCCTGACCAGGGAACATAAAACTGGTCACACACAAGTATATCCAATAGCTGTGTGTGAACACAGGCCAATACAGACATGACAATGTGACAGACTTACATAGGTCCTTTGTTCTACCTATACATAAGGATACTGTCTAGGGGTTAAAGTGATATACACAACATTCTGGAAACAGCAGGCGGAGACCTTGCAGGGGAGCCCCCAGGTCACTGAGGGTCTCAACCTGACAGGGCCTAAAGGTAGTACAGGACCATGTCCTGTACTGGGACATCACAAAGCCTCCTACTTAACATAAGTCATCCTCAACATGGGTTCTGTCAGGGTTGAGGAACGAAGAGGCCGAGGAGCCAGATGCAATCCTGAGGCATTTTGTACACAAACGTCCATTTCAAGCTGGTGAAAGAACAAATAACATTAGAGTCTTTGTATAAATTGTCCATACACGCTCTGTTTTGTGGTGGAACAGGATTAACGATAATATATAACTAGTACATATACATTTACTTTACTGGTAAGGACCTTTGACTATGCATTTACTGACTTACGTAACAGTTTACTAGACATAACATTTTTGACTATGCATGTGATATACTATACATAACTAGACTATATACTAGACATTGTATACATGACTTGACTTATGACTATGAATTACACATTGGCAGATTGGGTTGTGTGAGGCTCTCTGCCCAATGCCTTGGCTACTTGGGTCCCTTGGCATTTAAAGCACATCTCCCCAGAACACTATTTTTTGTTTATTCTAGACATATGTATGCTAGACAATGAATGCAGATAACTCTTTGACATTCACGTTACCTTATAGTGAATACGTGCTTTAGTTTAGTTTCAGGAGTACTTTCTGACCAGGAAAGTATCCTGCCCACGAACATAATGATATATGACATTAGATACATTTGACATATGATTTAGAGTAGACCTTGTAATGTGAGATGAACCTAGGGTTGCGAGACTGGGCCCCTTGCATGGGGTCAACATAGGTATCCAAGGACACATGGGACAGGCTGGAATTGGTGATGGTGGGACTGACAGTAACCACCACCTGCACTGATGCGGCTTGCGCCACAGAGCGATTACTAGTTGGTGCTCTTCTGGCCAAACCTCTGCCACCGCAGGAGTAGGCCCATTCACTTTCGTGGGTACCTGTTGGTTAGGCCAAACTTCCTTGACAGCTGGAGTACGCCTGGGTACATGAGTTGGTGCCCGGTGGTCAGGCCAAACCTCCTCGCTCATAGGAGTAGGCCTGGGCACATCTGTACTGGAAAGTTGACTTGAGTGACTTTGGTACTTGGGATCCATCGCTGGTGGATCAGGATACGCCTCCTGGATGACAGCTCCTTTAACACTTGGAGGGAGAAGACCAATGGGTCCTGTTTACTAAGTATGGTGGAGCTACAGTGGGCTCCATGGGTATGCCTGTGGAGGCCTGTAGACCCGGCCTTAGCTCTCTGGCTGCTATAGTGGGTTGGGTCAGGCCCCCGGGCAATTGATCCAGCAACTTGACTTCACGAATATATACAGTTTGTAGGGGGCAGATGGATTGGAATGCCCTTTGAATATTTTGGCCTATGTTGCCTGGAATCAGTTTGTTAACAACCTCCTTTAGTGCCTGTGTTTGAACCTCCCGGGTCAGAGCCTCTACCATCTTTTGGCGAATCTGACAGACTTGTTGATATGGGGCAGAGAATATCTTTTTGCCCTGATTGTTACGTTTCTTTTGGGAAGCAGCACAACTGAGACAGAGGAGGTAGCCATCTGCTGTCAGCATGGTGGCATGTGCTTTAATTTTTGCCCACCGTTTTTTTCTTATGGCTGGGGCCCTTTAAAACTTGTGGGCTACTGGCCCTTCAAGAGGCCTAGCATAGGGCTGCAGCGGCCTGGACTGGACTAGGTGGGACCCCCTAGATAGTGTCTCCCCATTGTGCTGGAAGTCTCTGGGGGCAGCGTTGGACACTACCGAGTATGCACAGGGGCCCTGATACCAGCGACTTACTTGCTAGAGGCGTCGGCAGAGTCTGTGTAGCAACGGGTACTTGACCGGAACCTCTGGAGTCGGGCGCAGTCACCAGAACTCGTGTCATGGCTTCGTCCAGGGATCCTCCTGCTTTGGTCCCCTCAGGGGCAAGCTCCGGTTCCATCTTGGGACTCCCGGCACACGTGCATTGCTGGGACTCGGCCATCTTGCTGCTCACTGCCAGCACTTCCTGTAGACCAAAGAGGTCGGGCTCCGCTTCACCTTTTATATCGGTCTCCGACAAGATGGTCACCAGCCGGAAGAACGTCATCAGCGGTGCCTGGGACTGGAAGTGACTCAGCGGTGCATCCTCTTCATCCGCCCCCTGGCAACAAGGGCGGACCTTTCAATTTCCATTTTGGGCTGGACACCACAACATTGATTCCACGCCCGGGGGCAGGACGCTGGCTCTGGCGGGAACCTTTGGCCCTCTTTCAAAATTAAGATAACTTGTTCTTTGGTGCCACTTATTAGAGAAAATAAAGTCAATGCTTGACATTTTAAAGAGCTGTAAAATATGACTGGGGAATATTAGCCAAGCCAAAATGTCTTCCTGAAGGAAGAGTTACCCATCTATACCCTGTTCCAGCACTGACAATTTCGTTGCAGGGATTTAAAATGGTTTATGCTGGCATGTATATTCTAAAAGACAAAAAAAACTAAAAACTTTAAGTTACCATTTTGTCCACCTTTATCCAGTAGAAATTTTTCACCTTGGAAAAAAGGTGTCTAAAAAATAAATACATACTTTTTCCTGGTTTTCTGTATTTTTGTATGTTTGTGACCACTTCTGGGAAGGCAGATGATAGAACATTTCATTTTCTATTAAATGAAAGCAAAATATAGTACTTCTATGGGAATTACAGAAAGAAGCCCCTCTCAAAACTATACATACATAATGTAAACTGTACAGGCCCTTAGAGAAATAGCTTTTTGTTTTGCTGTATTTGTTTGCTAGCTGACCCATCAGCTATAATTTGTCTGATTGTCTATCACATAAAAATGGGAGCTTTTCCAAGGTAAATATATACAGACCAAGAGTTGTCTGAGAAGTTCAAACATCTAATAATACAAGTTGAACTTTTCGCTTTGTCTGTTTTTTTTTTTCATTATCAAGTTCTCAAAGGAAATTATCTTTTTTTCAGCCTTGTCTCATTAATAAGGGGACAAGTCATGACCGAAGATGGAACCCCACTGGTTGGAGTCAATGTGTCTTTTGTAAAACATCCAAAATATGGCTATACTATAACACGCCAGGATGGCACGTAAGTATTATGCATTTATGTGACTTAATGTTATAGTAGTCTGGCAGCTAGGGCCATGAGGCAACTACATTATGACAGCTTGTTAAGATTGGGATGTTGCAGTTGGACTGCAACATCCCAATCTATGGAAGAATACAAATTTTTTTTGGGAAACCCTGTGAAGGCTAATGTTTGCATGTATGAAATATCTGGATTATAGCGCCATAATGAAAGGAAGTTTGATCTACCATCCATTGAAAGGGAATAAAATTCCTTAAAGGAAATCAGTCACAAGTGTCACCTGCACTAACCTGTTGGTACTGACAAATAGTGCAGGCGACACTGATGACAACGGTACTCACCATGTCTCGTTGCGTGGTGGTGATCTCCAGTAATCTTGGCCTTTAGCTCTAGCTCTGGGCACCCGACTTGGGGCACAGGCAGAACTTAGTGACGTCACTGGTGCTGCGAGACCCAGCAGAGCAGCAGTGGCTTGGGGCATAGGCGGAGCTTAGTGACGTCACTGCTGCTGCCTGATGGGGCCCGTTGCTAGAGAACAGCAGTGGTAAGCACCGCCCATGCCCTAAGCCAGGTGGCTGGAGCTGGAGCTAACGGCCAAGATTACTGGAGATCCCCGCCACGGAACGGGATAAGGGGAGTACAATTGTCATCAGTGTCACCGTTACTATCTGTCAGTACCAACAGGTTAGTGCAGGTGACACTGGTGACAGATTTCCTTTAAAGAGGATTTTTAACACAAAATGATATAAACATGTTACTGTGTCCCTGTGGGATGTTATATGTTGCTTACTTAAAGAGGACATCAGAAATAACTTTAAGTTCTGCAGATAGGTTATAAGGGGTTTTCTTTCCATCTGATGGTCTGAAAATGTATCAAATGGGTGAGCACTGCATTAGAATATGCAATAAAAAGCGATGAAGCAGATAGAGACAGCATTCACCAATCAGCTGTCTTCTTTTATTAATTCAAGACATTACATGCTATCAGGACGCATGGCAGGTAGAAGCAGGAGGGGCGTGGGACACCGGAGCAAGGATACATTAAAATATATGCCGTGCGTCACAGTGCAGGGTATGGGGGGGGGGAGGTTAAATGAGTTTAGATACAGTTAACGGTCATAATAGCGGGCGCCGGCAGAACATGTTGGTGCTAGGATCACTCAGAAATGTGCCGCCTACATAGGTGGCAATGGCTGATTCCACCAAGACAATTAACATGTCAATTCTATCAGGCGTGGCTGGAATCAGGATTTCCGCATCAGAGGTTTCCGGCCTGGAAATTTCATTGTTCGCACAGTGCAGCATAATCCTGTTGATAGTAATGGGACTCTGCTGCAATGATATAAACGGCAGAGAGCAAGCTTCTGCACCATGGGATATTTTGGATCACAGAGTTAGAAACATTAACTCCTAATGGATTAAATGAAGTATGCAGATATTGAGATTGTACTTATGGTTGCTTTTAAATATTTGTTTGAAATAACAAAAAGGGTTTGTTAGGTATATATCTATTCATTTTATGTTCATTACATTATGTGTGCATTTGTAAATTATGTATTGACATAAACCTTCACAGTGTATGTAAATTATTCAGAGTGCCTCACCTGTATGTATGAGTAAGAGGGTGTGTTTTCCTGAAACGCTGTGTCAGGGAGGTAAACCATCTATAAGTAGGTTAGAAAAAAGGACAGCATTTATTTATATGGATGTATGAAAGGTCTATGCAAGATCTACATGAGAAGTTGGTTTATAGGTAATGTGCTTTTGAAGCAGTTGCCTACATGTCAGTATGTGTGCCCAACAGTATGTCAACTTCTACAAAATGTTTCCTTGTAATGCTTTGGCTGGCAGGTTATGATAGAGTGTACTTTGGCTGTGCCCATTGTTGTTTACAATATGGGTAACCATGCAACCCAACGTCAGCATCTAAAAAAAATATTTTATTTTATTTAGTGCATGTTAAAAAACCTGGAGGTTTCCAGTGAAAAAGTTGGTAGATTTGTAAATTGAACAATGTATTATTCTCGGATTAAGAGGTACAGGCTATGTGACTGAGTTCTGCCAAAGAAGAGGTGTGGCTGCCTGTCATCTTGTCTACTTTCATAATAATACCACTGATAATTCATTCAAAATGTAGATTTTATTAAATCAACTCAATGAAATGACTGGATTTTCTTTTGTAATGTGCAGTGAAGTGGTTTGTTTTTCAAAGAAACAGTGGAAAAGCTCAACAATTGATGGAAGACAATGACTGCCTATACTGTTAGTTTTACATGCTAGGCAATTGCTAAAAAAATGTTATGTGAATATTTTGCAGGTTTGATTTAATAGCCAATGGTGGATCTTCTCTTACTCTTCACTTTGAGAGGGCCCCTTTCATAAGCCAGGAGAAAACCGTGTGGTTACCATGGAACAGCTTTTATGCTATGGACACTTTGGCAATGAAGACTGAAGAAAACTCTATTCCTAGTTGTGACCTAAGTGGTTTTGTAAGGCCAGACCCAGTTATTATCTCTTCACCACTTTCATCCTTCTTCAGTTCTTCACCCAGACGCAACCCTATAGTTCCAGAGACTCAGGTACTTTTACTGAAGCAATGCATCAATTGAAAAAAACTGATGTAACATGTAAAAGCTATAGAGAATGATAATGCACACCAGAATACTTGACAAACAAATTACCATTTCAGAGTAGTTACTTGTATGATTTTAAAGAAATCACAAAAGTGTATTCCTGTTTATTTCCCTTGAAATGCAAAGGTTCAGCTAGAGGTTTGCAATACAATGTAATATCTGCAGAATTGCATTTCCCAATGATACATTAAAACTTAAAATACTAAGGGGTTAGTGCAAAAAGTCACAAATAATAATAGAAAAAAAAGATATATTCTTTTGAAATTCATGTTTATCAGTTCAGCACATTATGAAGTGATGTGAAAAATCTTACTTTATATTAACTTTTTTTTATATAGATGCAAAATAATTTTATCATGTTCATGTCTTTTATTGGGTGGAAATAAAGAGACAGACCAATGAATAAAAGCACACATGTATCTGCTGTCCAGTATCATGATGAAATCAGTGCTTAGACGATATATATATATATATATATATATATATATATATATATATACACTAAAAAAAATGTTGAGGGTCCAGTTACACATTTTACTTTGGGGTTTCAAGTTACACCACTGTCCAATGGCAAATGGTTAATCTGGCTATGCACATAAAAGTCATCCGATCCTGCAGATTTGGAAGGAACAGAGGAATTGGCATGTTGGATGTCAGCATACCAAATTCTTTGTTCCCATTAGAGATAATTTGCAGCTAAATGTATCTGGCAGCAGCTTATCTCTCTCTCTTCATTTGAAATAAACTTCCATGATTAACCGACCAAAGGGTTAAGAGTCGGGTGAAATAGCTGTTGTGCATCAGCTATCTCATGTACATGGCCAGATATAAAGTAATATTTTGGGAGAGTCCATTACATAGTAAAGCAGGCAGTGGAGCTGGCATAAACTTGTAGTGTTTTGTATGTAACAGATACTGTAACCTGTTTAAACAGGTAAAACATGATAAATGGGCCATAAAAGACCTACGGTATATCATACAGTACATACTCTAATGGGGCCAGGCACCTACAAGTTTCCACACAGATTTGTAAATTACTTTTATTAAAAAATCTTAATCCTTCCAGTACTTGTTAGCTGCTGAATACTACAGAGGAAATTCTTTTCTTTTTCGATTTATTTTCTGTCTGTCCACAGGGCTCTCTGCTGACACCTCTGTCCATTTTAGGAACTGTCCAGAGCAGCATATGTTTGCTATGGGGATTTTCTCCTGCTCTGGACAGTTCCTAGCACCAGTTGATTTAAAAAAAAGTTTTCCACCGGAGTACACCTTTAATGCCTCCATGCACCTTTATATAGTACATACTTTAATGTGGTCAGGCGCCTAATGCAGTCATATTTAGCATCATACTTATTTTTCCGCCCAAATACTGTAATGGTAAAGCAGTTTCAGTTGTTTATCTCACAGTAGATTTCTCTCAGAGACATGCATGTTTGGATTGGTTGGTGGGGTGAAAAAGATAAACATCTTCAAGTGTAAAAATAAAATAAGTCTTTAATTACAATGTAATATTCTTGCTGTAACATCTGTCTTCATATTGAAGTAGTATGTCTTTTTACAACCATCCATTCTCTAGTAAACAAAATGAGCTCTTTAGCTCATTAGCTTTTTAATGAGGACAAAGTGGTTAATATCACTCATGGAGATGGTACTTAAAATCATTTACTTCTTCATGGTTAATTCCAAGGTAACATATGAAGATACCTTTTTTGCATCAAAAAGGCTTTGCAGGCAAATACATTGCTGCATGTAAGATTGCACTTAAGTCACCAATTATTGAATCATCAAGAGCTTGAACAAGAGAGGTTCAGCTGCTGTAAAAATGCTTTAAGTCTCAAGAGTGGATTTAGCTACAGGATTACTTCAACACCAGTACAAAGCTTCCTTAGGAATGAGAAATGACAGCAGGCAAGTCTCAGTAAATTTACATGCACAGTGGGGGAAAGGCTTTTGGACACTGGATTGGTTTCAAGAAGGGTATTCAACAAGCCACTCCTCTCTAAGAAAAACATCAAGGACAGGTTGATATTCTTCAGAGAGTACAGGGATTGGACTGAACAGGACTAGGGTAAAGTTATTTCTCTGATAAAGCCCCTTTTTAACTTTTTGGGATATCTGGAAGAATGATTGTCTATAGAAAATCGCTCACAATTCAGAAACTCAGAACTCCCAATTTTGCCAAAGAATAGTATCCAAATGTCCTCCAAGGGCAACTTCTCCCAACAATTCAGAAGCCATTTGGTGGTGAACAATGGTTTTTCCAGCATGTTAAATAGAAAAAGATTGGGAGTAAAGCAGGCTGTTACAATAAAAACTATATACTTTGTCCCTAGGCTCTGCATCTCCCACTTTAGCATCTCCCACTTTAACCTGTTCTAACTGAAGATGGGTTATAAATTTATAATGGGAAAACTGACAGACCTTCTTTGTAGATTATAATGTTATTCTGAACCCTTGGGGTCAAACAGCACATGCATCTTCTGTCCACTCTGCCATGTCTCTTACCCATCTATCCCTATTTTTAAAGGACTTGTGCTTTACTTGCTGGGAAGCAGACATCAAATATTTAGAGTCTAAGAAACAGAGCAGTGTCTTTGTGTGTTGTCTGTAAAGACAGTAATTATAACACTATCTTAATTACTCCATAATAGAGAAGCAACGTCTTTGAATATAGAATGAAATAATGTGAACTTTCCGTTACATAGCACTTTCCTTTACATTGGTAATCCTGCTCACAGCAAGTCTTGGTAACATAAAAGCAACAGTGCTGCTGCACTAAGCATACCTGAGCAATGGAGGCATAATCTAATATTCATTGCATTAAGAACCTTGTCTCATCACTTTTGTTGTTTTAATAATACCTTGTGGAAAACCCTTAAAATGGTTGCCTGGCACTGTCAGGGTAAATATTTTTTTAAAAGGGGCAGACTGGCTTAGAATTTTTTTTTTTTTTTTGCATTACTTCTCTCACTGATCCCATGTCACTGCCAATCTGCTGGGTCCCTTCTGGGTCCCCTCTAGTTTCCTTTCCTTGGTCAGTGGCAAACCTCAGTGAGCATCTCCTTTATATAAAAATGGAATAAGCCAATGGAGAGCAGTGGAACAGTAGCATCAGGGAATAAATAAGGAAAGAAATGCTATTTTGGTAACCACTCTGCCTACTAAAAAAAAAAAAAAAGAGATGCGTGTTTCTTAAAAATAACAAAGGAGGAATAAGCAGTTGAGGAAAGCATCATGTTTGTACTATGCTTTATTGATTTGTTAAATTGATTCAAAATGTCTTCATGTTTTAGGTTCTCCACGAGGAGATAGAGATGCCAGGCTCAAACCTAAGACTGTGTTATCTGAGTTCTCGAACTCCAGGATACAAGTCATTGCTGAAGATTACTATGACCCAGTCAACTGTTCCACTTAACCTTCTTAAAGTTCATTTGATGGTGGCAGTAGAAGGACACCTGTTTCAGAAGACTTTCCAGGCATCACCAAATTTAGCCTATACATTTGACTGGGATAAAAATGATGCATATGGGCAGAAAGTATATGGACTTTCAGATGCTGTAGGTATGTGCTACTTGTAAAGGATTGAAAGTCTTACAGAAGTGGAGAACGGCTCAACAGCAAAAAGTAACATTTTGCTTTTTTCTGTAGTCCCAGTAACTTCTTAGTTATCACAATTTGTTGTTATTTTCTGATTTATTTATTGTAGCAAGTATAATTCTAGTTATATACCGAACACAAAGTTGTATTTTGCAAGCGGAATGTTTTATTTTTTACCTTCAACTTCAGTTGTAAGATCAAATGTGGCTTTAGATATGGTAAAAGGTTAACTCAGTTCCTCACGTCTCTTCAGAGACCATGCATTCATCTATAACCAAAACCTTCAGACCCACATCATGAAATGCTTTTGTGATAATTCTGTTTTGTTCCAAGACAGAAACAAAGGAAAATGCTCCTGGTAGTTTCTGTAATAAAACAGAGAGGAAGCCAGGTTCACTGAAATAGGTCACAGATATTGTTTACTCAGTATCAGTTGGCTTATATATTTATTATAACTTATCACTTTTATGTAAGTTGTAGAAGGAGTTGAAGTTTACTCCGCTGTTTCTCTTGTACTGTTCATAATGTGAATAAAGACAAATAGGTTAACCTGTTCATTTTTTTCTTTTTTGACTTCAACGGTTTATGGTTAGTTGGCCTTATTCTATTTCACGCAACTGACATATGATCTTTATTTTTATTTTTTTTAGGTTATTGCCATTCGTAGTCGTTGGCAATGAATTGCAATATTTGCTTTGGCAATAGTTTTCATTTTAAATATTGGGATTATAGTTCAGAACATCACTTTTATAAACCAACTATAAGCAACAAATCATCAATCAGCTCAATGCATGGAAGCTCAATAGAGAATGAATGGAGCACTGGCCACTCCATTCATTCAGGGAGCATTTGTTCTCAGCAGTGGGAGTTCTAGTGGTTGGACCCCCACCAATCAGCTAGATATCCCCTATCCTGTGGAAAGGAAATAATTTGGGATATTAGGCTAACCCCTTCTAGTAGATAACTTTTGCCTGAAAATCCGAAACAAGTACAAAAAAGTATGAACAGGAATGCTTATTAACTTCTCTAATCATGAATAGCCTTCTTATTAGTCTTTCATTCACATTTAATTTTATAACCACAAACACAACAGAACCATTTAAGGCACTTTCCGGGCTGACAACCTCAACAAGCTATTATTGTAAGATTCCACTTAAGACCTTTGGGAAGAGAGCATCTCCAAATTACTGCCTCCCAAATTAATTGGAAATGAAAATGAATTAAGATGTATATTTATGATGTTAAAGCCTCCAAAATTGCCATTAGATCTCTTCTTCAAGAAATTCAGCTTCAGCGCAACCTCTGTGTAGAATACAAAAGTATAAAAGGAAGATAGCATCATTCATCACAATACTGCAAATGTTCTAAGCAATTGGAAGAAGATGAACTATTAAACTGTAAGCGTAAAAAGAAAAAAAAAAGTAGCGACAGTTCTCCATTATTCAAAATGTTCTGATTTATATATTATCTACTGTTAGATTATTCACTATGGTCTAGCTTATGCCTCAGCATCAATTTTTTCTCCTCTTTATAATGGTGTACCTGTCATTCCACATAATTAAATAGGGCTGTGACTTTTACTAATATGTATTATTTTTGTCTTGATATATTTACAATTCAGTTGTTTGATTGGAGTTGGTTTCTGTCTTCAAGGCTTGATTTAATGCTCTGCTTTGTGCTCATTGCAGTCTCTGTTGGCTTTGAATATGAAACTTGCCTTGGCCTTATTTTATGGGAGAAAAGAACTGCAGTCTTGCAAGGATTTGAACTGGACCCTTCAAACCTTGGAGGATGGTCCCTGGACAAGCACCATATACTTAATGTTAAAAGTGGTGAGTTTAGTTTCCTGATAAATCTTATGCAAAATATCAAAATAAAATGTCATTTTAACTTTTTTGAAAATACTATTCCCAGATTCATAAAATAATCGTAGATATAAAACAAAATGTTATTGCAGGGTACTGCATACAGACCATATGAAGTGTACCGGTTCCTAAAATAAAAATAGAAGGTTTCCCACCTCTGATAGCAACAGTGCTTTGGTCTGGGGTACCCAGTTTTATGGTACAATATCCAGATTTCAGGGATTTTTAAAGGAGAACTGAAAGCTGTTTTTTGCTGCTTGAATGAACGGCAGCATAAAACAAAGACAGGGAGCGGGATCCTAACACACATAATTTGCATATTTTTTTTTATATTTTAGAGAAATCATAGTTTTAAGTAGTCAGGGGCACAGCGTTCCCCACCCTGTCGACCTTGAGAGACAAATCTCTTTCTATGTATGTATAGGGAAAGATGTGTCACTTATAGCCAGTGGGGCAGAGAGCATCGGCATGGACCACCCACCGTGACTACATACCTTATTCTCGACGACTTCATTTAAAACTTTATTTGGCAACCCTTCTCAATCATGCACCCTTCTTTTTCCACATGGAGGTTTTTAAACTGTTAGTGAATTCTGCATATCACTCAGTTAGAGGCTATATGCCCATAAGAGGTGAGTAGAGTGGGTGTGTTAGGCCCCGTCCAAAAATTAGGTCACCTCCATATGGTGTATGGGGGACACGTTTTGATCAAAACTTCACAAAGAGCCTCAACTTAACTTTTTCTGTCATGTATACAGCTGCTGCTACAATTTTCTTTTTGTGGATTACATTTAAAACTTTGATTTCTCTGAAATACCTGAGCATTTTTAGAGTAAATCATAGTTGTTGGGATCACACTGCTTGGGAAAGTTGAGTTGTTATTTTCTGTCTGACCACAGTGCTCTCTACTGACACCTCTGTATGTGTCAGGAACTGTACAGAGTAGAAGCAAACTCCATAGCAAACCTGCTATGGACAATTCCTGACATGGACAGAGGTGTCAGCAGAGAGCACTGTGGTCAGAATAACTACTCAACTTCCTGTGGGGAAGTTAATAGAAGTAATTTACAAATCTGTTTAACTTTCTGGCACCAGTGGATTTGAAAAAAAAAATGTGTTTCACTGGAGTAACCCTTTAATGGTTCAGAGGTGTTTTTGTCACCTAAGGTGGTGTTTCCCAACCAGTGAGCTTTCTGCAGTTGCAAACTTACAACAGATGGCGGTGCACTTGGCCAAGGGGACTGACACAGTATTAGGTATCAATGCTGTTGCTAAAAGTTATCATTCTAAATGTATCCATAAACTTAAATGGGCACTCTCAGATACAAAAACATGTTATATGTTGTACATCTTGGAAAAACAATAGTTTTTCTAATATACTTAAAAATCACTAGGGATCTCCCATCACTAGGGATTCCCATACCTCCCACAGCAGCCTGAGCGTGTCCAAGGGTCATGGACACAAGATGGCTAATTGACAAGGCTGCAGGAGGAACACAGTCTGCAGCAACACTGCTGTAACACAGTTTTACCAAACATGTGTCTCCAGCTGTTGCAAAACTACAACAGCAGTGAGCCAGCAGAGTGAGGGAGGGGGAGGTGTCATCACAGTGCAAGCAAGAAAGGGACACGACCCCTCCTTTAGAGACAATTGAAAAGACAATGGTGGAGATTTATCAAATCTTGTGCAGAGGAAAAGTTGACCAGTTGCCCATATCAACCAATCAGATTGCTTCTTTCTTTTCCCAGAGGCCTTTGTAAAAATGAAAGAAGCAATCAACTACTCCTCTGCACAGGATTTGATAAATCTCCCCATTGAGCAGCTGTAATATGCTATAGAGACATAAAAGCTACATGTACATGATCAGGATGAGGTGCTGAGTAACATATAACAGTTTTGTTTATGTGGGATCTGACATGTACGCTTTAATACGCATTATGTTACATCTAAGCACCTCTTTATGTGTGTTTTGGTTTTCTAATTCCAAAATCCCAGACGACAGCTACCATTCCCATACTTACATTGTAGCTCTAGGCAGACAATTCAGTTAATTATGTGCGGTATTATACTCTTCTAGGCTCCACTGTTGGTATATTGTAAAGACAGACACTGTAGTGTTAACTCATGACATATTAATGTAATGGTGTCAACTGTAATTGTGGCTTTATAGAAGTTTGAGGAGTAGCTGGTGGATATAGCTATACTTATTGGATTCTAAATGACATTTAGGTGTTCATTTTCTTTCCCACTGTTTTGACTAAGGACATTATTTTCCAAGTGCTTTTTTTCTCATTGCACATCTGTGGATAAAATCCCAGGACCAGCGCTTAAGCTTTTATTTTAGCTGTACCCAGCTGCTGCTTCCTCCTGCTAACCAAACACTATTATTTCTTAGTCACAAAAGTGTCATAGGACACTTGGATGCTTCATTGTTTTAATTAAGTATTGTCCCCAATTTATCTTATATGGAGTACAGATTTGTTATTACAGTAACTCCTTCCTGGAGGTGCCATGCGATTGTGTGCATAAAATATAGTGAAGAAATATTATATGTATACATTTATACCACTTCTTGTCAATTTGGTCTGTTTTCCGCATGTCAATCACTGACGCTTTATCTTGCTAGGCATCCTGCATAAAGGCAGTGGAGAAAATCAGTTCCTTTCTCAACAACCTGCAGTCATAACGAGCATTATGGGTAACGGGCGGAGGAGAAGTATATCTTGCCCTAGCTGCAACGGCCTCGCTGAAGGGAACAAGCTATTGGCTCCGGTGGCTCTTGCAGTTGGAATTGATGGAAGCCTCTTTGTGGGAGATTTTAATTATATACGACGCATCTTTCCCTCCAGAAATGTCACCAGTATTCTGGAACTTCGGTGAGATTTTAATCTTGACATAAAAGTTAGCTGGCATGTCAGGCAGCAGGCTTTTATTAATATGAATTTTATAGTTGACCTGACACAACTCAGAACCACTAAGGTTTTAGTTTGTCACAAAGCTAAATACACAGAGACACTGAAGTATTGTAATTTTATGTGTTCCCAAACTGTATAAGTGATAGCAAATGAGAGAAATTCAGCAGAAGGAGAACTGATACTCCACGCTGAGAATATTCTGAACACAGAAAGGGTTTTTCCACAGGAGGGGGGGAGGGGGAGTCCTTTACTGTATTACAGGGGGATGTGCTACCGGCCTCCTCATCAGTGAAGGAGAAAGTGACACTTTGAACACATGTTTTGAGCTTTGCTAATGTCCTATGGACTCAGAATGACATTTATCTCTGTCAGAAGACAATCTATTAAGTGTACAGCACATTTACTTTCTGAACATGATGTGTGTTGCTTGTTTATTCTGCGTTGCCCTCTGCAGGATGAAAATCTCATTTTAGGTCTATGAAGATTTTTCTCGTGCAGGTTGTTTTACCATATACTTTAATATCAAACATGAAATATGGCAACATGTACAAGCAATCTGTTAAATAAGAATTAATCTATAGGGAGCAAGTAAAGATGAAGTCCTTGAAGTATCATCTAGAAAGTCCTAAGAGAGTCCTGAATGGCAAATCAGCCCAGTGAAACTAATCTGACATTGAATGGCCATACAGATTTTCTAATAAATTTGCAAGGACAACTCATGTTTTTCTTTTATGTGTGTTTTTTTTCCCATCACTTTGCCACATACTGCAGATATACGAATACCTCTCTTTGGAATCCTACTGAATTTATACTGTACATCTAGTACACCTAGTTGCACATAGCTCCGGTAAAGGTGTTTTTATTGTACAAAAGTAGAAGCCATCTTGCCGCATAAAACAAAAATAAAGTGACCAATTGTCCTGTTACTAATATCCTGAATACGTATAGACAATCGGGAGACACTATATGCTAAATATATCAAAGGAAACCCAATTAAAACAACCTTTATTCTAGTCTCAATAAAATTAGGAGATAGGGAGAAAAAGATACACAGAGTGCGCTCTTAGTGAAGACCGTTTTGATTGGGAGGCAATAAGAGGTAATATAGGGTCCTTACCCTTAGGTGTTGAGCTGAGGGCACAACCCCTACAGTGACTTGTGGAGACAAATTTGCAGGATAGCTGCCAAGGGGAACTCCCGGAGATGATGTCAGTCGGTCCGGTGTGGATGCATGACTGTAGAAAATGAAAAAGTATTCCCCTTGAAAAGTATTACAATAAAGTATATATATCTCAACTAGTGGGACCAGAGCCTTCATTCAAGGGGAATACATTTTCAGTCTCAATAAAATGAGATGTAAATCACTACTGAGTCCTAAGATCTGCTGCAGCTGTGAGATATAGCCAGGTGAAGTGCGTGATGGTGCGCACCTCACTCCCCAACTGCAACTCATTCTCATTCACATAGAGTGAGTTCAACAGAGCAACCAGCCAGGCAGTGAAGCAAGCTGCCATACACTTCTCAGGACTGGGACCAGGTGCGATAAAAACATTTCAAAAGTGTTTCCAAGTGACAGTTACTCTTTAACATTTAAGCATAGACCTTTAGTTCAAATACCTGTGTGCATGGTATCATTTGGGCATTGAGTAATAAATACCTATTTACAGTTGCTTACTAGAGTATTCTGCTGAGTGATGAATAATTGGTCTTATTAACGGACTATATTGTTCATTAAAATATCAATACTCCAGCATTATATGCAACTTTTTTAGTTCTTTGTTATCTTTATCTGTTTTATTGCATATTGACCTTTAATAACCCCTTCGCTATCATTTGATATCATTGTAACTTGTATTTGGTGCGACGTTATTTGCTATATATTGGCCACTATGTACATTTTGTCTTATGCTGCATCTGAGGAAGGAGCACTATAGCTCACAAATGCCTATATCATTTTAAATAGTTTAACATTTTTGACCCTTTATCAGCCAGGATCCAATGGCATATCTTCAGTACCATATACTACATATGGCTTGCTCCAAAATTCCTTTAAAAAAAAAAAAAAATGTTTTTTCATTACTGCATCTAAAATTATTGAAGAGACTTTTAGAAACAGAATGTGGCATGTTTATTCTCTGGATACTTATTTCAGGCTGTACCTTTTTAGCCTCTTAATGACCACCAATACATATTTTTTAACTCTCTTTTAGCTGTATTCCACTGTACAATGTTTTACAGTGCTGCAGATTAAGTCCTGCAGGGGTACCAGTGCTAAACAATGGCTAGTTATCAGACAACTGAAAAAATGCTCTAATGGAATCAAAGGAACCTTCAGCCCTGCCCATTAAAACCATGGATCACACAGTCAGCAATGACTACAGACTAGGGAACACTAAGTGTTGGCATACCAACATAATGTATAGAACATAATGTATCAGAATATAGGAGCATGCTAATACATTATAAAAGCATGTAAAATAGTAATCCCTTTATGATGTTCGCAAATCTAATAAAATATTAACAAACATACACTAGAAAGTAATTATTAGTAAAAAAAACAAACATTTCCTTCAGCATAAAAAACTAAAAGCCTACGTTGATTAGACCATGTTCACACACAGTATTTTGGACAGTTTTCGAGCTAAAACTGCTGGTAATAGAAAAAAAAACTGCCCAAATAAACAGCAACAAGCAAGTGCTTAAGAAATCAAATATAAATCAAAAAATTGCCTATGGTCCGTTTATGATTCTCAAAAAACATCTGTAAAAACTGTGTGAAAAGTATCCACATGACTGTGCTAACACATTTCTATAATCACAATGCATACATACCCCCAAACAGTGCTGAAAAAAATTATATGTAGAAAAAAAAGGCCTCACATAATAGATATAAAAAAATATATGTATGTGTATATATATATATATATATATATATATATATATATATATATATACATACATATATATATATATATATATATATATATATATATATATATATATATTTATATACAGTACAGACCAGAAGTTTGGACACACCTTCTCATTCAAAGAGTTTTCTTATTTTCATGACTATGAAAATTGTCAATTCGCACTGAAGGCATCAAAACTATGAATTAACACGTGTGGAATTATAGACATAAAAAAGTGTGAAACAACTGAAAATATGTCATATTCTAGGTTCTTCAAAGTAGTCACCTTTTGCTTTGATTACTGCTTTGCACACTCTTGGCATTCTCTTGATGAGCTTCAAGAGGTAGTCACATGAAATGGTCTTCCAACAGTCTTGAAGGAGTTCCCAGAGATGCTTAGCACTTGTTGGCCCTTTTGCCTTCATTGGGTTCAGGTCTGGTGACTGTGGAGGCCAGGTCATCTGGCACAGCACCCAATCACTCTCCTTCTTGGTCAAATAGCCCTTACACAGCCTGGAGGTGTGTTTGGGGTCATTGTCCTGTTGAAAAATAAATGATGGTCCAACTAAACGCAAACCGGATGGACTAGCATGTTGCTGCAAGATGCTGTGGTAGCCATTCTGGTTCAGTATGCCTTCAATTTTGAATAAATCCCCAACAGTGTCACCAGCAAAGCACCCTCACCCTCCCACCTTCACGGTAGGAACCAGGCATGTAGAGTCCATCTGTTCACCTTTTCTACGTTGCACAAAGACAGTGATTGGAACCAAAGATCTCAAATTTGGACTCATCAGGCCAAAGCACAGATTTCCACTGGTCTAATGTCCATTCCTTGTGTTCTTTAGCCCAAACAAGTCTCTTCTGCTTGTTGCCTGTCCTAAGCATAGGTTTCCTAGCAGATATTCTACCATGAAGGCCTGATTCACACAGTCTCCTCTTAAAAGTTGTTCTAGAGATGTGTCTGCTGCTAGAACTCTGTGTGGCATTGACCTGGTCTCTAATCTGAGCTGCTGTTAACCTGCCATTTCTGAGGCTGGTGACTCGGATGAACTTATCCTCCGCAGCAGAGGTGACTCTTGGTCTTCCTTTCCTGGGGCGGTCTGCATGTGAGCCAGTTTTGTAGCTCTTGATGTTTTTTGTGACTGCACTTGGGGCACTTTCCACCTAGAATATGACATATTTTCAGTTGTTTCACACGTTTTTGTTATGTCTATAATTTTTTTGTGTTAATTCATAGTTTTGATGCCTTCAGTGTGAATCTACAATTTTCATAGTCATGAAAATAAAGAAAACTCTTTGAATGAGAAGGCGTGTCCAAACTTTTGGTCTGTACTGTATATATTTATGAAATTGCAGCATATTAGGGACAAAAGCACAGAAGCAAAGAAAAAAAATGTAGCTGGTTATTTGAACTTGACAGCCGGCTCACCCGCACTGTAGGCTAATACAACTGGTATTTCCAGAACCATACCCCTGATCCGGGTAAGTGATACCTCGTTGTAATCCAGGTGACCTACACTATAACCCTGTGTATTGGGTTTAGTGCGGGTGAAGCACCTGTAAAGGAAAACTGTCATCTTGTTCACCCACACTAAACCCAATACACCGGGTTATAGTGCGGGTGAGCAGGAGACTGAAGTGGGGTCTCCAACTAAGATACCAACCTTCAGTCCGGCACCCGGTCCCTCTGAAGATCAGATTTTACTGTATGCTTGCTGAATTGCGCACTGGAGGTGGGCCCACTGGGGGAATTTGAATATTAATGGCCGCTGGTCACGTGAGCGCTCAGTAGGCCGGCGGGCCCGTATCCAGCGTGTAGTTCAGCGAAGATAGAAGCTGATCTTCAGAGGGACCGGGCACTGGACTGAAGGATGGATATTAGAAGAAGGAATGGATATTAGAGACCCTGCATCAGTCTTCTCTTCATTCACACTATAACCCGGTGTATTGGGTTTAGTGTGGGGGAACATGATGACCGTTTTCCTTTAATTGTCAAATCATAGGAGCAGTTTGGTCTCTTACTTTTAGAAAAGGTCTATTTTGTAAAATAACATTGTGCAAATTATCTGTAATTTTCAATCTAATCAAAAAAGTGTATTATCCATTGTTCTTTTCTTTGCCTTTTTAAATTGTTTCACTGTTTCTCTCTCTCTTTTTGTTTCCCATTCATTTTTCCGGCTAAAGAAACAAAGAATTTAAACATAGGTAAGGCTTTGGCTTTGAACTGCACAATGGTGCCTTTCTTTTCATTTGCTGTTTGTCCATCTCGTTGCGATAGAATAAGATGTTTCCAAGTGAGCGATCGCTGCTGTTAATGACTGATCCCCTCCCCCCGGGGATCCTCATTGTTTTGTGCGTAATGTTCGTAGTAAAGTTGTTTTGTGCCATTATCATTGTTCATTATTATATTGGCTCAGTACACCAAACATATAATCGTGCTACTCAAACCTCCTCCTCAACCACATTCATTTATTTCTGCTATTACTTGTGTCACAGAACGGTTTTTATTAGCACATAAGCTGGCTAAGAGGCAGTTGTTTTGTTCATAAGTAATTATGAAAAGGATCAAATTAAACCATTGTTAAGGGTAAAAGATGGAAGTCTGTTTTTCAGAATACCAAGGGCACAAGTGCTGACAGTAAAAGAGCGCTGGCAGTCTGTGTACCAATGTCGAGAACTGACAGTGCTATAACGTCATAAGTAGTCATAGGTTACAGTATATTTGATACTTATCAGTACTGGTTACCGCTTAGATACCTGGCAGAAATTAATAGCACTGACCTTTTAAGGGGTGCATTGTGTCGCTTGAAAATGTAGACCAGTAATATCCGGTACTTGTATTGTCTCTCTAAAAGTCTGCTTTATAAGTATATACTGTATACATCTGAATCTGTCTGAGACATGCTAATCAGATTGTGAGCTCCACTGGGGACAGAGTCAAGCTGCATACTGCACTGTGGATACTGTTGTCAATTTATATATATATATATATATATATATATATATATATATATATATATATAGATAGTAAAAACTAAATACCTGAAGGGCTAGTGTAATCAAACAATGCAGGTTTTTTAAGCTATTTTGAAATTATAGGTGCCTTTTAAAGGATGGATTTACATGCGGCAAATTTAGTTTTCTGTGACTGTCTCTTTCATCAGAATTGTAGTGGATCCAGCAAATCAGAGAAGTATTGGTCCTTCCTTAATATTTGTAATTTCTTTGTAATTCTCCTGGTATTTTGGTCACTGGTGTTTTTGGGAAAACCCAGTAAGCTATGATTTAATGTACTTTTTTTGGTGTATTCCCATCAGCTTCTTTATAGAACTTGAAATATACCTGGAAAACAGCATAAAGATTTTTAAATAAAAAAAAAAATACCAAAAAAACCCTAAACAATGGCTGGTGTTTGAGAACATTTTTAGGTATTTTTAAACACTAGAAGTTGTTAATCAAGTTTATTGGACCACAAACAGAATCAGCAAAGACTATGTATTGGGGAGATTTATCAAAACTGTGCAGAGAAAAGTTGCCCATAACAACCAATCAGCTTGCTTCTTTCATTTTTAAAAAGACCTCTGAAAAATGAAAGAAGCAATCTGATTGGTTGCTATAAGCAACTGGGCAATTTTTCCTCTGCACAGTTTTGGATACATTTCCCTCTATATCTACCTTGTAACCATATGTATGGAACAGAACCTGCAGTCCTTGAGATTTGCTTTATGAGTTAAATGTGCCATAGCTGTGTGTAGTGCACTATAGCATCTGAAGCTGCCAGAGGCTCACACATCAATGGTTGGGGTAAATTGCACTAGATGCTTTGAAGACGAGACTCGGCCATATTAAAGTGATGTCAGGCTTATCACAGGGACATTGCTGAGAGTTTTCTCTTTATTTGTCACTATTATGGAGCTCTAATTAGGGATTATGATAGTCTGTAGCTAGTTCATTGTCATGGGTTTCATGTATTGCTAAGGTTTTTATCTGCTGCTTTGCTTTTTGGCGATGTTGGATTTCTAGTCTGATTACTATGGTTAAATGGAACAGACTTTCTGTGATCAGTTAGTGAACCTTTCCCTTAACTATATCCAGGCATTGGCATTATCACCAAGATGACGCTTCATCTTAATGAACTCACATTTATGAAGCAGATGGTCGATATATACAGTGTCTCCCATGGTATATATACAGTGTCTCCCATAAGTGAGTCCACCATCACATTGCAAATATTAGTAGATGATATCGTGAGAGATAAAAAATGGGAAAAACAGGGGGCGCTCCCTTGTAGTGTATATCAAATTAGCGTGAACCCTCCACCCCACCTAAGTGATATACTCACCTGTGGCGTGATGTCACTATGAGCTGCGGCTCGTGCGAGTCGCGGTTCACAGGTATCGGTAGGCATGTAAAATGGGTGGGTATGGTTTGGGCTGCTCCACTTGGACTGGTTCTGGACTCCGTGAGGAGGCCAGCAGAGAATTTTATCAAACAAGAGCAAAGGACGATCTTGGAAGCGTTGCTCAAAGGGTGGTCACAAATAAAATATTATTGTCCTGTGCTGGCTTGCATCCTTACATCTGTGACCACCCTTTGAACAGCGCCTCCAAGACTGTCCTTTGCTCTTGTTTCATATATGCAAATATTAGTAGTAAGTGCACAGCCTGTATAACAGTGTTTAATGTTTGGTCCTTAATAACACATCCGTTAATGTCTAAACCTTGGCAACTAAATGTGTTGCCAACAATTATCTTCCAGCACTGCCTTAATCTGTTACAGGTATGCCCGGGACTTAATGCATCCTACATCCAAGCTAGCTCGGGGGGCTCATCGGAACCCCGCAACATGGACGAGGGATCCGATGAGCTATAATGGCAGCGGATAGTCCCCTCACCTGCCTCCAGCTGCCGGATCGATGCTGCAGTAATGCTACGTGGGAGTACCAGGCTTCATCAGTAGAGTGCGATCTCACTGTTCAATGCTATGCAATAGCGTAGCATTGAGCAGTGAATACAGTATAATGATTGCATGTAGACGTCCACTATGGGGACTTAAACAGTGTTAAATTGGGTATCTTTTTAATCACATTGACCTACAGAATAAAGAGAGCATGTCGTTTTACCATAACGTGCACTGTGTAAAAACTAAATCCCCAAAAATTGGAAAACTGTGTTTTTCCTATAAATACTCCCCCAACCACCTTTTTTTTTTGTTTTTTTGTTTCTCAGTACATTTTTTTTTTAAATAAAAGGTGTCATTACAAAGTACAATTGGTTGTGCAAAAAACAAGCCCTCATAGCTGTGTACTCACTTTTGTTGCCAAGGTTTAGACATTAATGGCTATGTGTTGAGTTATCTTGGGAGGACAGCAAAATGAAACACAGTTATCTAGACTGTGAACTCAATATTTTACATTGTAAAGAAAATATTTACAAACATGTGAGGGGCGTACTCATTTATGTTAGATATATATATCAAATGGTGACGTTAAATGTGCAGTGTGGCTTATGATGCAATGGTTTTTGTACCCTGCAATTTGACTTTATCCTTCAATGCATTATTAAATCATAGTTTGTCTTCATCATTTATCTTCATATAACTCTTTCATCACCACTAAAAGATATCCCTTTTATCTCTAATCCCGAAGCTGTGAGGATTGTTATTATCTAGCATTTCATCATGAAATGGGATATATCTTGCTGGGATCTAATGTCACCATGACATTGAGTTAAGAAGAAGATGGCATTTTATTTATGTGCTACATAGATTGCCTTTAAAGAGGTTCTCCACCTAAATTAATTTTTCCAAACATTCTTATTATATGGAAAATTTCTATTTAAACCTTCCTAATATATTTCACAAATTTGCCAATATTGTACTGATTTTGAGCTTTATATTAGCTTCTTCTTTATTCATGTGCAAAAATAAATTCAGAATGCCAAATTTGCTTCCAGATAGCAGTACATTAAGAGAAGTTAGCTGTTAGGTTGTGTTTTTGACAGCAAAGTGTAGCTAAACCATTGCCTGATTTCACAGGTAACTAGTGCAGATTTGAAACTAAATATCTGCTTTCTATAATGTTTTTTTAACCCCTCAAAGAAGTTTTTCAGTTTTTGCACTTTTCTTTTTTCCTCCTCACCTTTTAAAATTCATAACACTTTCAGAGCCATATGATGACTTGTTTTATGCGCTACCAATTTTATTTTGTAATGACATAGGTTAATTTACCCAAAAAATCTAGGGTGAAACCAAAATAAAATTATTTTAAAGAGGTACTCGAGAGGTACTACAGATTTGTAAATTGCTATTATTAAAAAAATTTCATCCTTCTAGCATATATCAACTGATGTATGTTCCTGAGGAAGTGGAGTTTTTTTTTCAGTCTGACCACAGTGCTATCTGCTGACACCTCTTTTCTCAGGAACTGTCCAGAGCATGACCAAATTCCCATATTAAACCTCTTCTGCTCTGGACATGGACAGAGGTGTCAGTAGAGAGCACTGTGGTCAGACTGAAAAGAACTACGCAACTTCCTCTGGAGCATACAGCAGCTGAAAGGTACTGGAAGGATTAATAATTTTTAATAGAAGTAATTTAAAAATCTGTTTAACTTTCTGCCACCTGTTGATTTGAAGAAAAATGTTTTCCAACAAAGTACCCCTTTAAATCCATATTCTGGATCTCCATATTCGCTACGTGCACCAGATGACGGGGGTGCTGCAGGAGAGATTGCGGAGGTTCCCAGCGGTGGGACCCCCGCGATCAGACATCTTATAACCCCTATTCTTTGTATAGGGGATAAGATGCCTAGGGGCGGAGTACCACTTTAACCTCTTAAGGACTTAGGACCTGTACGCCCTAAGCCCGGTCCCGGTGTGAACAACGGGGTCATGCCGTGACCCCGCATCACACCGGGTCAGTCCCGGCTGCCAACAATAGCCGGGACCCTGGGCTAACAGCGTGCAGCACCAATCGTTGTGCCGGGCGCTGTTAACCCTTCAGACACGGCGATCAAAGTTGATCACAGCATCTGAAAACGAAAGTAAACGGTTCCCGGCAGCTCAGTCGGGCTGATCGAGACATCGCAATAAAATCGAGATGTTCCGATCAGCTGGGACGCAGGCGGAGGTCTCCTTACCTCTCTCAGCGGCGTCCGATCGGGGTTTGATTGCTCCAAGTCTGAGCTACAGGCTTGAGCAATCAAGCCCCTATCTGACTGATCCCTGCAAAGCTATGGCTTTGCAGGGATCAGCATAGGAGATCAGTGTGTGCAGTGCTATAGCTCCCTATGGGAGCTATAACACTGCAAAAAAAAAGTGAAAAAAAAAAGTTAACAAAGGTCATTTAACCCCTTCCCTATTAAAAGTTTGAATCACCCCCCTTTCCCCATAAAAAAACTGTGTAAATAAAAATAAACATATGTGGTATTGCCGCGTGCAAAAATGTCCGAACTATAAAAATATATCGTTTATTAAATTGCACGGTCAATGGCGTACGCACAAAAAAATTCCAAAGTCCAAAATTGTGTATTTTTGGTCACTGTTTATATGATGAAAAAATGAATAAAAAGCGATCAAAAATTCCGATCAATACAAAAATGGAACCGATAAAAACTTCAGAACACGGCGCAAAAAATGAGTCCTCATACTGGGCCGTACGCAGAAAAATAAAAAAGTTATAGGGGTTAGAATTTGAGAATTTTTAACATATAAATTTTCCTGCATGTAGTTATGATTTTTTTCCGAAGTACGACAATATCCAACCTATATAAGTAGGATATCATTTTAACCGTATGGACCTACAGAATAAAGATAAGGTGTTATTTTTAACGAAAAATGCACTGCGCAGAAACAGAAGCCCCCAACAGTTACAAAATGAAATTTTTTCTTCATTTTTGTCGCATAATGATTTTTTTTTCCGCTTCGCTGTGGATTTTTTGGTAAAATGACTAATGTCACTGCAAAGTAGAATTGGTGGCGCAAAAAATAAGCCATCATATGGATTTGTAGGTGCAAAATTTAAAGCGTTATGATTTTTAGAAGGTGATGATGAAAAAATGTAAATGCAAAAATGGAAAGACGCTGCATCCTTAAGGGGTTAAGTATACTTAAAATCTTGGTCACTTGGTGTTTCCATTCCCTGCAATCTGCTGTTCACTGCTGGTTGTTAGGTTCAAAGTGTCTCTATCAGCAGCCTCTGCAAGACAGGACACAGAAAGAACCAGCCTGTTCAGTGATTAGGGAAACCCTTTCCTTCGAGTCCTGCTGTTTCTTTTATGCCTAATTTCATAGCACTTTGCAAAAACCCTGCACCCCTTTTCACCCAACATGCCATCTATAGTAGTGTACTGTGTAAATCATCATCCCATCACAGTGCAAGCCTGTTCAGTGCCCTTTCAGCATTATGGCATGACACATCAGAGAGTAGTGATGGCTGTGATTGGCTAGAGAACAAAGAGAGAAAGTAACTTTGTGTGTACTGGCAAACTGCTCAACTCTACTCCCATCCCCTGAAACGGAGTATACCATGGAGGGGACTTTTGGAAGCTCAATAATAACAGTGAGAGCACTAAAATGATCATGATGGCATGCGGAAGGGTTAATCTAATAAAACAAATCAGGTTTAATTTTCTTTAAACGATAGGTATGATTTAAATAAAGCCCTGGCCACACAGTGAAGTAAAATATTTTATTATAGCATATTTTCAGAGTAAAAAAAAAAATCATGAAATGCAAAAAATAAAACACATTTTTGCAAAAGTAAAAATAGTATTGTAAGCCAATATGGCTTTTCACATTGTTAGAATTGAACAGGTCAGTACATCAGGAAACATGGAGGAAGCCATAGGAGGGCAACAACCCAGCAGCAGGACTGCTACCTCCACCTTTGTGCAAAGAGAAGCAGGAGGAGCGCTGCCAGAGCCCTGCAAAATGACCTCCAGCAGGCTACAAATGTTCATGTGTCCACTCAAATGGTCAGAAACAGACGTCATGAGGGTGGTATGAGGGCCCAACATCCACAGAAGGAGGTTGTGCTTACAGCCCAACACCATGCAGGACGTTTGGCATTTGCCAGAGAACACCAAGATTGGCAAATTCGCCACTTGCGCCCTGTGCTCTTCACAGCTGAAAGCACATTCACACTAAGAACATGTGACAGACATGACAGAGTTTGGAGACGCGATGGAGAATGTTCTGCTGCCTGCAACATCCTCCAGCATGACCGGTTTGGTGGTGGGTCAGTAATGGTGTGGGGTGGCATTTCTTTGGGGGGCCCCACAGCCCTTCATGTGCTTGCCAGAGGTAGCCTGACTGCCATTAGGTACCGAGATGAGATTCTCTGACCCCTTGTGAGACCATATGCTGGTGCGGTAGGCCCTGGGTTCCTCCTAATGCAAGACAAACCTAGACCTCATGTGGCTGGAGTGTGTCAGCAGTTCCTGCAAGAGGAAGGCATTGATGCTATGGACTGGCCCGCCCGTTCCCCAGAACTGAATCTTATTGAGCACATCTGGGACATCATGTCTGGCTCCATCCACCAACGCCACGTTGCACCACGCACTGTCCAGGAGTTGGCGGATGCTTTAGTCCAAGTCTGGGAGGACATCCCTCAGGAGAACATCCACCACCTCATCAGGAGCATGCCCAGGTGTTGTAGGGAGGTCATACCGGCACGTGGAGGCCACACACACTACTGAGCCTCATTTTGAATTGTTTAAGGACATTACATCAAAGTTGGATCGGCTTGTAGTGCGGTTTTCCACTTTGATTTTGAGTTTGACTCCATATCCAGACCTCCATGGGTTGATAAATTTGATTTCCATTGATAATTTTTGTGTGATTTTGTTGTCAGGACATTCATCTACATAAAGACGAAAGTATTTCATACGATTAGTTCATTCATTCAGATCTAGGATGTGTTATCTTTATTTTTTTTTGAGCAGTGTATAACTGCTTCTTTCAGTAAAAAAAAAAAAAACAGTTTCAACTACAATGCGTGTTCTTGTTTGCCAATGACCCTGAGAGTGGGTGTATAGGTTTCTATATAGCTGCATTCATTGCCTTGAACTGAAAAGAACCTGGGCGGTATTTACAAATAATGGCTGTGGTATGTGTTTTTTTACTCCTTTTTTTTCATGGGTGGCTTTTTAACTCACTGCACTAAATTTACAAAAAAGCACTAGTTGGACTATAAATTTGGTGCAATTTCAAAAATGACAAATGTCATATGTGTGAATTTACTGAGTGTTAAGGTGATTCCTTGTGTGTTCAACTTAATTGTACCGAATATCCAGACTTTTAAACATGTCCATCCTAACCATATTGTAAAACATTTTTTGTCACTTTTTATAGGAAATATATATATTTCAATAACAATATCTTCTTATATTAATGAGCGATTTCAACTTTTTTATGGAAATGATTTGTGCCTTTTTAAAGGGTCTGTGCCAAATTGTGCGCCCTTTTAAAAATTCCCATTTTCATAAATTCCTGACCACTGCAAAAACCTAACTTAAAACACACATACTGCCACCAAGGAAAGGAATGTGCGTAAATGAAAATGCGTAAAAAACGCACCGCGCCAAATTTTTCCACCAAATTAACCCCAGAAAACAAGGGTAAAGTGCTTCATAAATACCCCCCCCCCCCCGTGTCTATGTTACTCTCCTTGACACTGTAGAACATGCTCAAAAACAAATGCACTATCTGCAATTCCTTGAAGCACTTGACAACAGGCACTTCATAATAACAGAGGTGAATAGCTTTAAACTCCAAGAAGAACATAATAAAGATTTCTCCACAATCTTCAGGAGAATAGAATTGTGTTCTCTTTATGTTCTTCTCACAGTAATATAAAACCATATCTACAGAAATGTCAACAGGTCAACCTTATTGTATAAAATGCGTACGAATGTATTGCTCATCAATACAGCAGTTTAGACTTTGCAGCATACAATATCCCTATTGAAGGTGGGTTATTGTTACACTTATTTATGAAATCTATACAAAGAATTATGCCACTTCCACACTTCCGTATTTTACATTTGTATACATTGTATTTTTAAGCTAAAACTATAAGTAAGATTTACACAGAAAAACTATAATTGAAAGATTTGCACCTCTGCTGTGTTTTAGACCCACTCCTGGTTTTGGATTTACATATAATAATCTAGAACACTGCTGCCAAAAAAAATGGCCTCATGGTGGTCATACACTGTTGGCCGAATGTGTCCTTTATGGGGAAAGGTAAGCTACAGTGAAGACAGCTCTTGCAATGGCTAATCTCTCCCAGGAGAATAGGGTTGGGCAGTTGAAATCCAACATGTCTGACCCTTCTCTCCACTGACCAAGTCTGTTGGGAGACCGCAGTACACACTAGACAGTTGTCTGAACCCCCGTAAGTCAGTGAGTTTGGCTGACTTTTGTCTTAGGTATATGTGCAAGTTTCTAGTTACAGTGAGTCAATGACAAAGCTTTAAGTACACATCAACCTTAATACACAGCATATCTCCATTCAGTGCCGTCCCTGATCATGGTTCAAGGTTTAAACTGATTGAAAAATCATAATACACATTTTTGTTATTCTGCAGACCAAGCTAATGCCTTTAATGGGACAAGTGTAAGCGCAAAATTTCTAAAATGCAAAAGAAAAAATGTCCTATCTATACCACATGCACTGTGTGCCTCAGTTAGGGACTTGTTTGCAGCTTAATTTGATTAAAAAGAAACATGGAAAATGAAAGCAGCCTGCATGGACAAATGTGGTGGAATTAAAGATGCTTGGAACGTCTTATGTAAAGTGGATGCGATTTCAGATGATTCACAGCTACTGTAACAGTAAATTAACGCCTTTTCCCTGTCTACTTCACCATATGCTTCTTTTCCAAAACTTTCCATCAACTGACCAGCAAGGCTAAAAAATAGTTCAAGTAGAATTAATTACAATTTGCATTTGATGAAGCGATGTAAGCACAGATGTTCTATGTTACATTTCAATGGACATTTGATGAGAGATTAAGATTGGATTTCACACTTTTCATTCTTGGATTAGCAGATGGTAGACAGAAAAAGATGCCATCTCTTTACAATAAACAAATTGGGGCAGAGGTCTTGAACCGCCAACTTACTGACCAGTTTTTGCTCATTTTTGCCAGCGGATACTACAGCAATCAAGACATAAGTGCTATGTTACGCAACCATACTGATTTCAACGTAATCCAGCAACACTGTTGCCCTGGCATCAATGATAACTTTAAATGAGCCAACATCAAGTATTATCTTCGTTGCAAAATAATAGAAGATGATAAACTGTTGTGTATCCGCATATAATAAATGTGAATGCAGCTGAATCATAAGACCATTGATGAGGGATTCAACGTCTGAGAATTGAGGCATTCATGTGTAAATGTTGATCATTGTCGTGGTTATATAATGGCTTAGGGTAGGTCAACATGCACATCATGCACATTGTATCCTTTAAATATAAATGTATGTATGTGTGTTTGGATGTGTTAACTCTTTTTGGTGGTTTCTGAACAACTGATCACTTAACAAAAACTATACCATCTGCATTTTTTCTGTACATATGATACCTGTTAACAGCTGTCAGCTATGGTATGAGCTGTCCTGTGTATCTGCACAAACCGTAATAGGGATAAATATGAAGCATATGAAGATATGTATGAAGAAAATAACCAGCTTGTTGATGGTTTCTCAGTATAAACTGATGTCTACATTGCAAATAAAAAAAACAAAGAGACATGAAAGATACTCCATGCTAGCTTTTGTATGTGATGACTTTATTGTCAAAGTTAGTCAACAGTAAACCTTACAAAACATCACAGACATTAACCATTGTCACCTGTATATCAAGTCCGAAACATACATGAAGCTGGTTTACAATAAACAGTAAAACATTGCATTTAGTGTTTGAACGTAACATTTTGTTTAGATAAATAAAGACGATTTCTTTTTATTTACCAATTACAGAGCTTTGTGATATGAATGTATACTTTTGAAAGTGTTTGTATAGTTGCTGATGTAACGTAAATGTCCATTTTTTTCTTCTGTATTGTGTATTCTTCGTCCTACATTCAAGCAGTGCGAGTTATCTGCAAAGCTTTCCTAGTGTCTGTCAGGATACTATCACACAGAAAATGCCCTTATCTTCAAAAGGTGTTTCTGTCGGATAGCGCCCTTACTGGCACTCCCACATCTTAAGGAATTATACAGCTTATGTCACATAGTGGCTTTTTTATACCCTCATCTTTTCTTGTACTGTTCTACTATACATTCCAAGTTGTTCTGATTAACTGATCTTTGTCTTTTTTTTCTCTCTCTCTCAAAGCAACAACATAGCACATAAATATTATCTGGCAGTTGATCCTGTGTCAGGCTCAATATATCTGTCTGACACAAACAGTCGCAGAATTTACAGAATCAAATCCCTGATAGGGGCCAAGGATATTGCAACTAACTCAGAAGTCATTGCTGGCAATGGAGAACAATGTATGCCCTTTGATGAGGCTAGATGTGGTAATGGAGGGAAGGCAGTTGATGCCATTCTGACTAACCCCCGAGGTGAGTACTATTGCTTTTAGATTATCCCTATATAGTAGTGGACTCTACATACAATTATGCTAAAGCTTTTAGACTTTAAGGTGAGATTAGATAACCCCAAAAACGTTGATGTTGGTCTACACTTTTCTAGGCATATTAATAAGTGCCATTCCTCCTAGTTCCCCACCAGCCTCTAAATACATCATATACAGGTGTTTATACCTTGCTAACATGTATACATATACACTCCTTTAACATAAAAATTGCAACACCAAGAAGGAAAAGTTGTAGAATTCTGAAAAATACAGGACCGATAAAAAAAAAAAAAAAATGATATGCAAATGATAAAAAAATGTAAACAAAACCTTTATAATTGTTTTATTTTATTTTAATATGCCCTACATACAGGGTTTGTTGGGTATAACCCCCTCCCCCTGTTCTTCTACCTTTCATTCCCAGAACCATCCATTCCTACCCCATCTATTGGTGCAATATTTGACTAATAACTTCCCTTACTATTTTATGACATTGTCATGTCATATGCTAACTTAAGTAATTTTGTACCTTATCTTTCTGGTGAATGTTCGGTTGTCTATATATTATTGTGATAATACTTTATACGAAAATAAAAATTATAAATAAATAAAAAAATCTAATTGAAAACAAAACATTTTCATTTATTTAGTATCAAGTATGAGCACCACACAATGAAATACACACTCTTACACCCCTTGGCAGGCTATCAGTGAGGTTATTAATGGTTGCCTGAGAAATGTTCTGCCACACTGAATGCACTTGGACCACCGTCAATATTTCTATTACTATGCCCCTTGTGGATGCTGGATGAAAGTGGTGCTATGCTGGTACTTGTCAGGTGTGGAAATAGAAGCACACTGATTCACATTTGGTAGGGATGTCCCATCTGTGTAGGTTTTGGATAAGAATCTATTACTTATTATATTTAGTGCCGTGTGCTCATCTGCTTAAAGGGGTACTCCGGCCCTAAGACATCTTATCCCCTAGGGGATAAGATGTCTGATCACGGGGGTCCCGCCACTGGGGACCCCCAGCAATCTCTCATACAGCACCCACCTGTCTCAACTGCATGAAGCGATGATCGCTCCATGTCTGAAGACTCACGACACCGGGGCTGGAGTATTGTGATGTCACGACTTTGCCCCCTTGTGATGTCATGCCCCGCCCCCTCAATGCAAGCCTATGGGAGGGGGCCTGACGGCCCCTTTGGATGATGGATAAGATGTCTTAGGGCCGGAGTACCCCTTTAAGTGGTCTTACTCCACATGTGCAGAAGGGTTCTGCGCATGGCGCTCATACTACATACTGACTAAATTGAGATGTTTTGAATATTTTGTTTCCATTTTATTTATCATTTGCATATCATTAACTATTGATCTTGTGATGATCTATAATTCCTTCTATTGTGATTTCTATAATTCTAGACTTTTCCTTCTTTTTGTTGCAATTATTTGGTTGTTGGCAACAGAACTGACACATGATTTATTCATTCCAAGAAGTTTCTAAAGGATCTAGGATATTCTTTACTATAAGAGGCAACAATGGCAGATACAGTGACCGTATAGCATTGAGAGCTATAATTTAGCAATAAATTATGTACAATTGATTGAACTTAATAGACATGTTTCTCTTCCAAGGCTTGATAACTGTTGTATGCAGGGCTAAATTTACAACTCATGCAGCCCTAGGCCATTTATACCCCTTTTAAAGGCTCATTTACATGCTCAAGTATCATCCTGATTCACTTGTTTCTAAGCAATAGCAATGATAATCCATCTTGACTAATGCTAGGAGGAGTTTGGAAGAAGCGGCAGTAGAGCATACGTGCTGCAGCTTCCTTTAAACTTTATGGTAGTGACAGAAACAGCCAAGTGCAGCACTCCAGTATAAAAAAGGGATAGTTACTAAATAATACCACTATACCATGAATGGATAATACAAGCATACCGTGACCACCATACAGTAATGGAGTAAAACACCATACTGTTGCTGGACAAAAACCATGAACACTATTTTACCACCACCTTACTAAGCATAAATATACTGACCATATAGTGGTCGGATATCACACAGGCGCTCAGCAGAGTATTATTATAGTACAGAGCAGACAAGTAAATTAAATATGTTATCCAGGGAGCAGGAAAGGTATTACATTTCCTCACTTTCCAGCAAGCAAGAAAAGGTAATACAGTGTCCAACGCCCACACAATGTTGCATCAACATTGTGTGCCATTGGCCATTGTGTATGTGTGTGTGTGTGTGTGTGTGTGTGTGTGTGTGTGTGTGTGATTTTGCCTGCATGTGATAATCGCCATAATATCTGCCCTTGTCTTAACCTGCCCTCTTTGAGCAAGGAGGAAGTTACACTGCAGAAAGGAGTCCAAGACCGAGGTAAACCCACAGGAGTAAGGAAAGGTTATACCCCTTCTGCTCCCCAGATAAGCACTTTAAGTATAAATCAGTCCCAGTCAAAGGCTAAATAAATGATCAATTCAATATGATAGTAGTCACTCACTTTTATTCTTCTTTATACCACCATGATCTATTTTAGCCGTGACTTACATCTGTGACATCTCTGGCTCCTTGATTTCTAAGCATGTTTTTATTCTGTATAGCAATGCAAATACCCCATACCCCAGCATTTTGCTCTCTTAAATAGTTTTCTTACCTTCAATACTTTGCCTGCCCTCTATAGTAGTGCTGCTCAGTGCTCCTAAATATTATTCCATAGTAAAAGAAAGTGCCCTCAAAGTAAATGGTGCCTTCCACCTCAAAGTACACCACGCTAAATATCAATATGCACAGTAACACTCTCTCATCCTCCGTTGTGTTTTTTTTCCTGCTTCTTGGGGTTGACATGTAAGACTGGATTCACATATATTTGGTATCCGGCATAGGTGAACTCAGCGTAGATCTCAACACAACTGATGCCATAACTGATAACAATGTGAATCAGTTGTTATCAGTTGTATGGCATCCAGCGTTCCCCTGCCCAGTGCCGTCCGGCATGTCCAACCATCTGGCATCAAAATTGAGATGTTGGATGATTGTGAACTGTCCCATTCAAATGAATGGAATCAGTTCTAGCATCAGTTTCCCTCCAGTGCACGCCAGAGGGAAACTATGGCGGACGCCTGATATATGTGAACCCATTCAAACATTGCAGCTCAGCTAATCGCCAGCTGCAGCAATGTCCCAATGTTGACTGGTTATCAGTGGTGGCTGAGCAGTGGTGTTTCATATTGGGCCCATGCACCAGTAATAAGGTCTGGCCCGGGCACAATACATTACACTGCCACTCAACCTATCACTGGCCGAGGCGGGACATCGCTGCTGTTAAGCTTTGACCCCCAGAAGCAGAAGGAAGGCAGCATTGGAGGACTGGAGCGATAGGTAAGTCAAAGTTTATTATTTTAATTGCAGGGGCCCACTTTTATTCAGACGTAAAAAAAAAAAATTGCCCAATTACCCCCTTTCATAAAAAACTTTATATAGATAGCGCTCCTTTTGTGCCATCAAATGACACAATACTGTAGTTGAATTGTGAGCCATGTGACTAAAGTATTGTGTCCATACAGATGACACTTGCTTCAAAGCCTATTAGAATATTTCACCATGTATAGTCCCCAAATAAAACTAAATCTTATAGATGGGGCTTTCAAAGGGGCAACACTATGTAAAGCTGTGCGATGTATAGTGTCCCCTAAGTGCCCCACAAAATAGTAGCATAATGTAAGTGCTACCCAAAGCACTCCATAAACAGGTGGCCCAATTCCATATAGATTACAGTCTCAACTAAGCATGAAGTGATGGTGTTATAGTGCCAAGCCAGGCTAGCATTTTGCAGTGTAGGGTGCTGTGTAGTTTGCTGGCTAAAAGTAGCCTGCTTAGTGAATGGCAGGGCACAATTAGACCTCCAGTCTCTAGGGTAAAATACAGCCTTGCTCGTATGCTACTATGTAATGTTTGGCATCGGAGGCATATAAACCAGACTTAAACATTTAATTATTGCTCAATAAATATTGCAGCTAGAAATAAACCTATTTCTCCGTTCCCAAGTTGCATCTGTATGAACTCATAGGGTTCAATTGAAACTGTGCACTATTATTTTTAGAAAAATATGGTTACTATCACAGCTTGTTCAAGTTGACGTGTAATTGAATACTTTAGTAATTCTAAGACTCCCTTAGTCTTCCTTCACATAAGTTTAATAGAATTAACAGTTTGATTTGCTTAATGGATATACATTTACATTTACGGCATAAAATGTTTCGTCTTTTGTGCAGGAATTGCTATTGATAAGAATGGATTCATTTATTTTGTTGATGCAACAATGATTCGAAAAGTAGACCCGAACGGACTCATTTCTACGCTGTTAGGATCCAATGACCTGGCGGCAGGACGACCTTTAAGCTGTGATTCTAGTATGGACATCACTCAGGTACAGTTCATTTTTTGTTTATTTCATAGATACCAGCAGATTACTTAGAATCGATGGGACTTATTAAACTGATGGTTAGACATATAGTAGATACTACATATGGGTGGCCTGGAGGCTACACACAAGCCACAACCCCTCGCAAGCATGATAGACATTATATACGCTTGCTTTACATCTTTCTAGTTTTACAATGTTTTTATTGAATTTTAAACATAAGAGATACAACATATAACATAGTAAGACATCAAACGCGTCAGGCGTTACATATGAACATTGTCCTTAATTCGAAGGTGCGTATTCATTTTTCCGGACAACGCTGTATACATTACGACGAAAGGGACAATTGGGTCCAAAGAGGACTCTGTTTGTAGTTAAAGAGTAAGACAGTAATAACAGTAAAAGAAATTAAAACAAGAAAAAAAAAATAGTGTGTCTCCATATTTTCTATAGGAATCAATCAAATAACCAAGTTATGTAGATGTTTGCTGGTCACTAGGACTAGATCTTTTTTTTTTTTTTTTTATTATTTTATAATTTATTTTATTTTTATTTATTTGTGTTATTATTATTTATTATTTACATCTTTCTCGTAGCTGAGCCTATCTCATATTTTCTACAAGCCTAAACTATCAGACCAGTGGGAAACATTAGACATAACATGAATGTGATTCTCTCGTCTGCTGAATTGTATGTAAATTTTGTATAAGTAATAAAGTAAATAATATAAGCATTAGTAATAGCGAGATAAAAAATAGAAAAAAGGTGCTGCAGTACTTAGAAACTACAGAATGTGGGACAGATGGAGGGCAGTGGAGAAAGTTCTGTGAAAACGGATAGGTGACATAAGAATATGGGAAGGGGATTTATAAAAGGCTTGTATGCCAGCTTTTCCAATTTTTGTGCAGGCTTTATTATGACAAAATTCGATTTTTCCCTTTTTAATGCAGCATTTGTCACTACTGAAAAAGTGAGGGGGGGCTCAGAGAAAGGGGCATGGCCTGCTGCATCCCAGCAGATCTACTACAGTTTATGACACCATTTAGCATAAGTTATGGTAGTTTTTAACTGGGATAGATTTCAAACTGCAGTGCACAGACTGTGTAAAATGCGCAAAATTAAAAAAAAATGATATGCATCTTGCTCTAGTGCATTATCCCTGTAGACTGGTGTATGACATGTTGGTCATGATGAATATCCCCCATGGTGTATATAATAGCTGAAATACTACAACAGTCAGTATTATTTTAGGTCCTACAGACAGGGTTTTACCATTCCCATGATCTAGATACTGGAATCATCACCCTACACTTAAAGGAGCACTCCACTGGAAAACATTTTTTTTAAATCAACTGGTGCCAGAAAGTTAAACAGATTTGTAAACTTCTTCTATTTAAAAATATTAATCCTTCCAATACTTATCAGCTGTTGTATGTTTCAGAAAAGGTTATTTTATTTTTGAATTTCCTTTCTGTCTGACCACAGTGCTCTCTACTGACACCTCTGTCCATTTTAGGAACTGTCCAGAATAGCAGCAAATCCCCATAGCAAACCTTTCCTGCTCCGGACAGTTCCTAAAATGGACAGAGGTGTCAGCAGAGAGCACTGTGGTCAGACAGAAAGGAAATTCAAAAAGAAAAGAACTTCCTGTGGAGCATATAGCAGCTGATAAGTACTGAAAGGATTAAGATTTTTAAATAGAAGTAATTTACAAATCTGTTTAACTGAAAGGTGAGCATGACCATTCAGAAAGGAAGGGGCATAGCTACTTATTAATGCCCCCTCATTGATTGTGAGGGTCTCAGCATTCAGATACCCTCTGATCAGAATAGTTGACCTGATACTGTGACGTGTCAGAATTTTGTAAAAATGTTGTTGTGGCTAGTATATATGGTAGTAAATATTAGTGTTGCTCGCGAATATTCGCAATTCGAATATTATTTGCGAATATCGCATATTCGCGAATTCGCGAATTTCGCGAATATAGCGCTATATATTCGTAATTACGAATATTCTTTTTTTTTTTGTTTTTTTTTTCTTCACAGTACACATCACAGTGATCACCCCTTTCTGCTTCCAGCTTGTGTGGTGTAAAGAAGGCTGTAATACTACTGTGTGAGACTGGCATGCAAAACTTCGCATATGCGAATATGTACATATACTAATTTTCGCATATGCGAATTTCCGTGTATGTGAATTTTGCATATGCTAATATTTACAGATGTTAATTTTCGCATACGCGAATATTCGCGTATGCGAAAATAAAACGATTATAACGAATATGCGAATATCCGCGAATATATGACGAATATTCATCCATATATTCGCGAATATTCGCGAATTCGAATATGGCCTATGCCGCTCAACACTAGTAAATATTACTGTATGTTGATATGTTAATATAAAAAAAAGTTATTGTATTGTTGGGTAATGATATAACATATTTTGCAGGTTCGCATGGAATGGCCGACAGATTTAGCTGTTAACCCTATGGACAACTCTCTCTACGTCTTAGAGAACAATGTCATTTTGCGCATAACAGAAAACCACCAAGTAAGCATCATAGCGGGACGTCCCATGCACTGCCAGGTGCCTGGCATAGACTATTCCTTAAGCAAGCTAGCTATTCATTCCGCACTCGAATCTGCCAGTGCCATAGCTATTTCCCACACTGGGATCCTTTACATTGCAGAAACAAATGAGAAGAAGATTAATCGAATAAGACAAGTGACAACTAATGGTGAAATCTCTCTTTTAGCCGGTGCAGCTTCAGACTGCAACTGCAAAGATGATGTCAATTGCAATTGTTATGCTGGGGATGATGGCTATGCCACAGATGCCTTCTTAAACTCTCCGTCATCTTTGGCTGTGGCACCTGACGGCACAGTATACATTGCAGATCTTGGAAATATCCGTATAAGAGCTGTTCTTCAAAACAGACCTGTTCTCACTTCATTTAATCAGTATGAAGTTGCATCCCCAGGGGAACAAGAGCTATACATATTTAATATCAATGGGATTCATCAGTACACTCAGAGCCTGGTTACCGGAGAATACCTTTACAATTTTACTTACAGCACTGACAGTGATGTGATAGAAGTTATCGATAATAGCAAAAACTCTTTGAAAATCCGCAGGGATTCTAATGGCACCCCGCGGCATTTCCTGATGCCAGACAATCAAATAATCACCCTCACACTTACTACTAACGGAGCACTGAAGTTGGTCTCTACACAGAGTTTGGAGTTATCTTTGATGACGTATGATAGCAATACCGGGCTCCTGGCTACGAAGAGTGATGAGACTGGTTGGACAATGTTTTATGAGTAAGTATACAGAAATATTCAATCATATTATTTAGTCACTGTATGTGCAATGATAGCTTATTTATTCATACATCTAGCTGGTACAAAACAAAGGAGCTCTAAAAAATAAAAGGGATATGTTCTCTCCTCCATGACACCATTTTAGATGGCTACACAGCTACACACAGGCATTTCTTTTTCCCCAAAGGGAGATCTCAATTTGACACCTGCACTACAGGTGCAAATTACATTTGTTTAAAAAGAGTTCAACTGAAAAATAGGTGAAAAGGTATGTTCAGACAGGAGTGAAATGCTGCAGTTTTGTTGCTGATTTCCCCTTAAAGGGGTACTCTATTGGAAAATATTTTTATGTTAACTGGTGCCAGAAAGTTAAACAGATTTGTAAATTACTTCAATTTAAAAATCTTAACCCTTCCAGTACTAATCAGCAGCTGTATACTACTGAATTTCTTTTCTGTCTGATCACTGTGCTCTCTGCTGACACCTCTGTCCATGTCAGGAACTGTCCGGAGTAGGAACAAATCCCCATAGCAAACCTCTCCTGCTCTGGACAGTTCCTAAAATGGACAGAGTTGTCAGCAGAGAGCACTGTGGTCAGACAGAAAGGAAATACAAAAAGAAAAGAACTTCCTGTGGATCCTATAGCAGCTGATAAGCACTGGAAGGATTAAGATTTTTAAATAGAAGTAATTTACAAATCTGTTTAACTTTTTGGCACCAGTTGATTTAAAAAAAAATGTCTTCCAGGGGAGTACCCCTTTAACTTCTTAACAGAGCAGGATTTATATTTACATCCTGCGCCAGCTCCCACGATATAACGTAGGGACCCGCGGCTAATACCAGACATTACAGAACGTGGTGATGCCCAGTAGTAACCCTTCAGACACGGTGATCAAAGTTGATCGATGTGTTTAAAGTGAAAGTAAAACCTACCCGACAGCTCATTCGGGCTGATCGGGACCACCGCAGTAAAACCGCGGTGTCCCAATCAGCTGTGCGGATCGTTGATTCACTGCTCCGTGCCTGAGATCCAGGCAGGAGCAGTGGAGCGCCAATAACAATGATCAGTGCAATGCTATGGCATAGCATTGATCAGTGTCTGAAATCAATGGGGGCTATAACATCCCCTATGGGGGCTATAACATTGCAAAAAAAAAAGTGTAGAAAAATAGTTAATAAGTGTGATTTAACCCTTTCCCTAAGAAAAGATTGAGTCACCCCCCTTTTTCCATAAAAAAAAGAAACATGTAAATAAAAAGAAACATAAACATGTGTGGTATCGCCACGTGCGTAAATGTCTGAACTATAAGAATGTATTGTTAATTAAACTGCACAGTCAATGGCGTACACGTAAAAAAATTCCCATGTCCAAAATAGCGTATTTTTGGACACTTAGTACCGATAAAAAATTCAGATCACGGCGCAAGAAATGAGCCCTCATACATCCCTGTATGCAGAAAACTAAAAAGTTATAGGGGTCAGAAGATTAAATTTTTAAACGTATACATTTTCCTGCATGTAGTTACGATTTTTTCCAGAAACACGACAAAATCAAACCTATATAAGTAGGATATCATTTTAACCGTATGGACCTACAGAATAAATAGAAGGTGTCATTTTTACCGAAAAAAGTACTGTGTAGAAACAGAAGCCCCCAAAAGTTACAAAATTGCATGATTTATTTATTTTTTTCAATTTTGTCGCACAAAATTTTGATTTTTTTGGGGGGTTTTGCTGTAGATTTTTGGATAAAATTACTGATGTTATTACTAAGTAGAATTGGTGGTACAAAAAAAAAAAGCCACCATATAAGTCTGTAGGTGTAAAATGTAAAGAGTTATGATTTTTAAATGGTGAGGAGGAAAAATCGAAATGCAAAAATTGAAAAACCCTGAGTCCTTAAAGGGGTACTCCCACCCTAGACATCTTATCCCCTATGCAAAGGATAGGGGATAAGATGTCTGATCTCGGGGGTCCCGCCGCCGCTCGGCTGTCACGCCCCCTCCCATAGACTTGCATTGAGGGGACGAGCATGACGTCACAGAGGGGCGGAGTCCTGACATCGCGGATTTCCGTTCCCGGAGTCGCGACTCAGACCCTCCAGCGGTTCCGGCGAGAACACAGGTGGGTGCCGCATGCAATAATGCGGGGGTCCCCAGCAGGGGGACCCCCGCGATCAGACATCTTATCCCCTATCCTTTGGATAGGGGATAAGATGTCTAGGGTGGGAGTACCCCTTTAAGGGGTCAATTTCAATAGGGAAGTCAAAATCTGCAACAAATCTGCATTTCAATCCTGTGTGAACATACTCACTCCCCCTATTAGTGCACATTACACATCCTATTGACAAGGTTATGTCAATACATACATACATTTCCAGAAGGAAATAACAGAATAATGACACATTGTGGAGACCTAAGAAAATATTTTACGGCATTGTTATTTCAAAGAAAATACATATTTTTGCTAAAATGATGTCAGTCAATCTGACAGTTCTTTTGAAAGGTGAACGAAAAACTCAGAATTTGTACATTCTCCTATTCAGAATTAAAGCTGGTAGACGTGCTATATACCTTTAACGATTCTGGATCATATTCTTAGTGTGTTATATGATATGAATTCCGTGGTGAAACTCCTGATTGAAATCTCATCTGCCCTATTGATTGTTAAATCCCCTGACACTGGTTCATGCTAAAGACTGAAATAAACCTATAGAAGCAATGGCGCAATAAAAAGTCTCTGATCATTTCTGTCTGAAGACATTCATTCCAAATAATAAGATATCCCAAAGAATATTTAATATTGTATAGCAAAAATGTGGAATCCTATACCGATATATACCAAAATATTCTGCATGATCTGTAGACAGCAAGAAACTACTTATACGAAAAAAAATGGGCAAAAAATCCGGTGCCCTGCCATCAAGGTACATTCTACTCTGCTGCTCCTTTTTTGTACATTCTGAGAATTATTTTAGCCAGTTTCTCACCTCTCACAGCACTGAGGTTACTATGACAACGTTTGTGGAGTGACTGTGTTAGAATTTCGGCTGTCATTTAAATATCCCAAGGAGATATATTTTAGCTGAAATGCAAGTGTAAAACAGAAGGAGAAAAAAAAAGCCAAACAACGTATATATGTTATACAGGGACTAATATTTATTATTTGTATTATTACCGTATTTTTCGTCATAAAAGACGCTCCGGCATATAAGACGCACCTAATTTTATAGGATAAAAATCTAGAAAATAAAGATTCTGAACCAAATACAATGTAAAGTATAGGACAGTGGTCTTCAACCTGCGAACCTTCAGATGTTGCAAAACTACAACTCCCAGCATGCTGGGAGTTGTAGTTTTTCAACATCTGGAGGTCCGTAGGTTGAAGACCACTGGTATAGGAGGTAGTACTCACGTGTCCCCGCCGCTCCGGACCCGTCACCGCTCATCACCGCTGCCCTGGATGTCGCCCTCCATCGCTGTCGCCACGTCCCTGGGGTGTCCCCGTCGCTCCGGAACGTCTCTGCTGCCCGGTATCCTCGCTCTCCGCCACCGCCATGACATCGCTACGCACGCCGCTCCTATTGGATGACGGGACGGCGTGCGCGATGTGCTGACGACGAAGGAGAGCCCAGCCATTTAGGGGATCCCAGCACTGAGCAGACACCGAGGAGGCAGGTAAGGTCCCTCCCGGTGTCCTGTAAGCTGTTCGGGACGCCGGGATTTCATCGCGGTGGTCCCGAACAGCCCGACTGAACAGCCGGGTTAGTGTTATTTTCAAAGCTGTCAGCTTTGATCGCCGCGTCTGAAGGGTTAATACAGGGATCGTGATGTCCTGTATTAGCCGCGGGACCCGACCGTTGATGGCCGCAGGGACCGCCGCCATAGGTGTATATTCCCCCCCCCCAGTTTTGGTGAAGAAAAAGTGCGTCTTAGGCTGGGTTCACATTTTGTTAAATACGGCTCCCGTATACGGTTGGGAGGAGGGGGCGGGGCTTAATCGCGGCGCCCGCACTCAGCCGTATTCGGGAACTGTATTTAATGTATGTCTATGAGCCGACCGGAGTGAACCACAGCCTCCGGTCGGCTTCGTTTTCGGCCGTATGTGATTTCCCGACCGCAGGCAAAAACGTGGTGTGAACCCAGCCTTATACGGCGAAAAATACGGTATTTTTAGGCAGCAGATACTGAGCACTAATTTCATGCAACTAGTTTATGATCTTGCATTTATAGTCAAGTAATCCACAATTCAGCGATATGCGATGTTCTGAAATGCCCTTATATTGTTTCTGGACAATCCTAGCACTCATATGTGAGCTGCAAAGCAGGGCCGTGATTTGTCAAAACAACGTATGCTTGGCTGTCACTGGGATTCCCATGAGCGATATCACTAGGCACATGTGTGCAGATAGCATAATGCGGCCCGGACTGTACTTCATTGACATGTTAATTAAATGTATTGCCGCTTGTTGATAGCTTTTTATTCACCACGTTAATAGAAAAAGCGTGATCACTCTCACATTCTCTCTAAGATAGTTTACCAGCTTCACAGATCCTCAAATTGCTTGTTTATGCATTTTACATTGTAATCCGAACTTTTTCTGCTCAACAGGAAAAAGAAGCCGCCTTTAAAATGGCAAGCATTTGATTTCCCGTAATAAGTCACTTATAATTGTCATAATTTATCAGTGCAAACAGGTGTTATACTTCTGAGGATTTCTAAGCTGTCACATTTACATTTTTTATAGAGTGGGAAATATATATGGCGTAGCTCTCCCACTCTCCAAATGTTATGTACATTCATCAGTACAAGTAAAGATTCCATTTATGGCCCGTCAGGCCCAAAAAATTATCTTTACTTGTACTGATTGTTTAGTGGTAAGAAATATAGAAGTGTATGTAAGACCAAGTTAACACTTTGCTGGTTAGGTGCAGCACTTAACATATTTGGCTGATATTCTGGTATGTCAAGTATGTGTGAAAAGCTGCAATTTGCACATTTCACCCTTTGCCGTGCACTATAAAACATGGGGATTTTAACATAGATTTAATACCATATCCACTATGGAAATTGTATTCCTCCTACATTTTGGACTTTGCATCACTTTTTGCTTAATGGGAACCTGCCACTTTAAATAAGCCATCTGATCTATTACTATTATGCTCATTTTTATACTATAGATAAACATCTTTTTGGCAAAACAAATTCTGTAAAACTATTTTATTCATCTAAATCTCTCATTATTCTGAGTAAAGTTGAGGGAAACTATAGTAAATGCAGCCAAATCTGCTGTTGATTGCTTCAGTCTGTATAAATGTGTGCCACACAGAAGATGGATACAGTCCTAGGAGAGCTAAGACTGTCATCCTTTCCAGACAACCAGGGCACTTTGAAAGTGAGAATAATTTCTGCAGACTAAAGCAATGAACAGTTTAGCCATCTGATTCCGCTTAGGCTGCACATACAGTAGTATTGCATAACACTAATTCTGATCTTAGGAGTCTAGTGGGCAGTCCTATACAGTGACTTGACTGCTATATTTGTGTTCATGTAGGGGAGACTGTCAAATCAATGAGTAATATTCAACAGGTGAGGACTTCCAAGGGGCGGTGGGGGGTATCGGCGCTGGCCAAGATCGGACACGTACGGTGAGTAAAAGATTTTTTTATTCAAATGCAACGTGTTTCACTGATGAAGCCGCCTAAGTGTGGTGAAACGCGTTGCATTTGAATAAAAAATCTTTTACTCACCGGACGTGTCCGATCTTGGCCAGCGCCGATACCGCCCCCCACTGGCCCTTGGAAGTCCTCACCTGTTGAATATTGCCCAGGTCGGGGAGACTGCAGACCAGATATACTCTCTCATCCATGCAGACCATTGTTGTGTGTGAGTTCACACAACCGCCTTTGGTAAGGGTTTTTTACCACTTTAAATTGGACCCCGGAGTGGCGGTTGTACGCTATGGAGCGCTCTTCTTTCTTTTCATTTTAAATCAATGAGTAAGGTAGAGAGAAAAAGAAAAGAGACAGAAATGGTGCTATATAGTGCCAATTATCCGAGGGTATAGCGGGAGTAGGTGAGGATGTGAAAAAGATGCTCCCCTTTGCAGGTTGTGCTAATTAGCAGGCGCAACACTGTGAAGCGTATTTAACAGGTTCTTTAGGCAGGAACGCCGGGAGCAGCTGGCCGTCGATCCCGTCCAGGACGGTGGGTAGTGCAGGGATACAGATGTGGAAGTTGGGAATCCCGGCAGGGGTTTCTGGTTCTTCCAGCAGGCAAACAATTTCGTCACTCGGAGCGCTACACGGGCGGCAGGATGGCACGGGAGTCGGGTGAAACTTGGTGTGTAACTTTTTATTAAATTCATTAAAAAGTGGTGATACACGGGACACCACTTTTTATGAATTTAATAAAAAGTTACACACCAAGTTTCACCCGACTTCAGTGGCATCCTGCTGCCCGTGTAGCGCTCAGAGTGCCGAAATAATTTGCCTGCTGGAAGAACCAGGGAACCTCTGCTGGGATTCCCAACTTCCACATCTGTATCCCTGCAAATCAATGAGTAAAACCACTACTTAAAGGGGTACTCCACTGGGAAAAAAATTAAAATCAAAAGGTGCCAGAAAGTTAAACAGATTTGTGAATTACTTCTTTCAAAAAATCTTAATCCTTCCAGTACTTACCAGCTGCTGTATGCTCCACAGAAAGTTCTTATATTTTTGAATTTCCTTTCTGTCTGACCACAGTGCTCTCTGCTGACACCTCTGTACATTTTAAGAACTGTCCAAAGCAGGATAGGTTTGCTATGGGGATTTGCTCCTACTCTGGACAGTTCCTAAAATGGACAGATGTGTCAGCAGAGAGCACTGTGGTCAGACAGAAAGGAAATTAAAAAATAAAAGAACTTCCTGTGGAGCAAATAGCAGTTGATAAGTACTTGAAGGATTAAGATTTTTAAGTGGAAGTAACTTACAAATCTGTTTAACTTTCTGGCACTAAATTATTAAAAAAAAAGGGGAAAAAAAAAGTTTTCCCGGAATAATCACTATAAATCCACAGCTCTTCCTGCTCCATACAAGATGCTTGTAGACTGAACAAAATTTACATGGCACCAAAGGGGGTGTGTTTCTCCTTGAGGAAAGTGTCCAGTGGCTTTGCTAGGGTTGGTGTCACCCGGTGTGGTAGAAAATGGTGTCACCCCCATACCTCCCCCTCCCCCCAGTAAGTTTTTAGCCTGTTGTGACAGACACCACTGTTGTAGGGCATTGTGAGAAATTCCAGTATAATAATCAGATATACCAGTTGCCACAGAATGGGAAAGTGTTAAAGAAGTTTTCACCATTTAAATATACAGCTCCCAGAATTACTTAAAGGGGTACTCCACTGGAAAACATTTACCTTTATATCAACTGGTGCCAGAAAGTTAAACAGATTTTTTAATTACTTCTATTTAAAATCTTAATACTTACAGTACTTATAAGCTGGTGTATGCTCCACAGGAAGTTGTGTAGTTCTTTCCAATCTGACCACAGTGCTATTTGCTGACACCTCTGACCATGTCAGGAACTGTCCAGAGCAGGATAGTTTTGCTATGGGGATTTGCTCCTACTATGGACAGTTCTTGACATGGACAGAGGTGTCAGCACAGAGCACTGTGGTCAGACAGAAAAGAAATTAAAAAAGAAAATAACTTCCTGTGAATCGCTTATACAGCAGCTAATAAGTACTGGAAGGATTAAGATTTTTAAATAGAAGTAATTTACAAATCTGTTTAACTTTGTAGCACCAGTTGATTAAAAAAAATGTTTTCCAGTAGAGTACCCCTTTATGCAGTGGTGAGGTTATGCTGGGAGTTGTAGTTTCACTGACCATAACTGTAGAACTGACAAGTGACTACAGCTCTGATAGGACATAGTGAGGAGAATGTACAATGATATCAGTGACTACAGGTGACGTCTTCTCTATAGTGAGGAGAATACACAATGATATCAGTGACTACAGGTGACGTCTTCTCTATAGTGAGGAGAATGTACAATGATATCAGTGACTACAGGTGACGTCTTCTCTATAGTCTTCCCTTATCTAATTCAGATGGTACATACCGCCTGGTCCAGCTAAAACTTCTGTCTGTAGAATGTGACGCCCAGACGTCTCCTCACTATGTCAGCGCATTCTCATCCTCTATATGAAAACAATTATTATTATAAACCTGCCAGACACTGTATCCTCTAAATTTAATACTACTATACTCTTTGTTTATAAACCTTCCATACACCATACCCACTGAATATTATAATACCACACACTGTACATTCTGAATATAATACCAACACATACTGTACACTCTGAATATAAATCTGCCACATACTGTACCCCTGAATATAATACTATCACATACTGTACCCTCTGAATATAATACCAACACATACTGTACACTCTGAATATATTACTACCACCCACTGCGCCCTCTGAATATAATACTTAGAGATGAGCAAACTACAGTAAATTCAACTCGTCACAAACTTCTCGGCTCGGCAGTTGATGGCTTTTCCTGCATAAATTAGTTCAGCTTTCAGGTGCTCCCGTGGGCTGGAAAAGGTGGATATTGTCCTAGGAGAATCTTTCCTATGAATGTATCCACCTTTTCCAGCCCACCAGAGCACCTGAAGGCTGAACTAATTTACGCAGGATAAGTCATCAACTGCTGAGCCGAGAAGTTCGTGACGAATCGAATTTACTGTAAGTTCGCTCATCTCTAATAATACTACCACAAACTGCGCCCTCTGAATATAATACTACCACCCACTGCGCCCTCTGAATATAATACTACCACAAACTGCGCCCTCTGAATATAACGTTGCCATACAGTGCACCCTCTGAATATAATACCACAACCGCAGTAACACCCCTCAACATCCGTTAGCTGATGCTATTACCACGGGAGGGGGGTATTGGTGGTGTTGCTAGTGGATGATCGGGGTGCTACTACTGGGGGGGGGGTGTTGCTGAAGGATGATGAGGGTGCTACTGGCCATCCCCCCTGGCAGTATCACCCCCATCATCCATCGGCAGGATCATCCTCCTGGCAGGAGCACCGCCATCATCCACCATCAGGATCTGCTGATTGAGGTGCTGCTGCTGGGGGGGGGGTAGTTGCTGGTGGATGATGAGGGTGCTACTGCCAGGGGGGGAGCATTAGGTAGGCAGCAGTTCCCCCACATTAGGTAGGTAGCAGTTTCCCCACATTAGGTAGCATCTTTTCCCCACATTAGGCAGCATAGATTCCCCACATTTGGTACCAGTTTCCCCACATTAGGTAGGTACCAGTTACCCCACATTAGGTAGCAATTTCCCCACATTAGGTGGCACAGATTCCCCACATTAGGTAGCAGTTTCCCCACTTTCGGTAGCACAGATTCCCCACATTAGCTAGCATAGACTCCCCACATTAGGTAGCATAGACTCTGCACATTAGGTAGCATAGACTCCGCACATTAGGTAGCATAGACTCCGCACATTAGGTAGCATAGACTCCCCACATTAGGTAGCATAGACTCCCCACATTAGGTAGCATAGACTCCCCACATTAGGCCGCAGGTTCCCCACAATGCATCAAAGTCTCCCCACACACACACACACACACACACACACACACAAAAACACATACAACACAGAGAGACACACACACAAACACACAGTTATAGAGACACACACTCACAGACAGACACACAGAGTCACACACACACAGAGTCACACACACACACACAAAGTCACACAAACACACAGTCACACACAGACACACAGAGTCACACACAAACAAACATAGATAGAGACAGACACACACACTCACCCATCCAGCGCAGCGATCCTTCTCACCGGGCGCAATGCGAGTGACGTAACTGACGTCCCCCTGCGTGGCCATGCGGTGTGACGTCAGGCCGGCGCAGACGTGGGAGCGGAGGCCGGGCACAATACTGGTGAAGGTGAGGGGGGGGGGCGTGATGACGGACGGGCGCACTCAAAGGGGGGGGGTGCTGACGGGCGCACCGCACACACAGCACAGGGGGGGGGGTGCTGACGGATGGGAGGCCGGTCGGGCACATAGGGGGGTGTCAGTGTAGCTGGGGAGGGGGTGTGGGTGCTGCGGAGCGTCTTGGTGTCACCCCATTAGGTTGGTGTCACCCGGTGCGGGCCGCACCCCCCGCACCCGGGTCGCAACGCCACTGAAAGTGTCATAAAGATGTGTGAAGGTTCATAAGCCATTCATGTTCCACTGGGATTTCTGGGCTAAAAGGATATGCAAAGCAGCTCTTATCCTACTTTTTCAAGTATCTTTTCCTTAAAGTCAGTGTTTCACTAAAACCTTAAGTCTGGAAAGCTATTTCAGGATGATTGCCCCTAGTCTGTACAGAGCAGGGTGCTAGCTGCCTAGTAAGAGGCTTTAGTGAATGCTGACTTCCAAAAAGCAGTGGGTAATTTACGACACTGACCAGGAGAAGACACGTCCAGTGAGTATAAAGGATTTATTCAAATGCAACGCGTTTCGACGTGCTTGCGTGGCTTCCTCAGGCCTGAGGAAGCCGACGAAGTACGGTGAAACGCGTTGCATTTGAATGAATCCTTTATACTCACTGGACTTGTCTTCTCCTGGTCAGTGCCGCAAATTACCCACCAGTTTTTGGAAATCAGCATTCACTATATCCTTCAAGGTTGGGGAGGCTGTAGACCGGGCTTACTTGCTCACCCACGCTAACCATTGTTGTGTGTGAGTCCACACAACCGCCTCTGGTAAGAGTTTTTACATCAATCACTTTGAACCTTTTTATGCTATGGAGCGCTCTTCTATCTCGTTTTAGTAAGAGGCTTATCATTGCAGGACCAAAGGGTGGATGCTGACAGTTTCCCGTTAAGGCCTCATCGTCATGTCAAAAAACTTTTGACATGTCATGCAGACATGTCAAATGTTTTGATTGGTTGGGGTCTCAGCTCCGAGACTCCCATTATCTCTAGATACAGCAGGGAGAAGCATGATTCATTCCTTTGCTCAGTGCTTAGTCCTTCTCAGTGCAGGAGATAGGCTCCATTATTAGTCATAAAACCAATCAAACAAAAAAAAAGCTTCAGATTTATCATCTGCCCATGCATTTATCTATGACAGTGATGGCACAGCCTGCAAAAAAACAAAAGAGAACAGGAGCGCTTCTATGTGCAGGACCATTAGTAAAGCACTAAATGCAAGTAGGTGAGTAATACGCTCACCTTATATCGTTGTGCAATGTCCAAGGCACAACGCTCACAAGGCTGAATAGAGACCACACGATCAGTGCTAGCTGGCTGCCGCAGGCTTCCCACGCCAAGGCGGTGTGCACGATATACCGAACCGGACACAATGGAAAGTTGGAAGTCTTCCCGCGCTGCCAATTGGCAGCGCGGGAAGACTTCCAACTTTCCATTGTGTCCGGTAACAGCCTGCAATAAGGCATGTACCAGTGTCAGACGTGGCTTTAACCAACACAATAATGCAAGAAGCACATTTTAGATGGATTTTAAATATGCACTGCTTAGGAATAGCAAAGTGACACGAGTCACCAGAGGAGACCCTGTCTCTGGTGACATTTATTTCTTTATTTTTATCAATAATGAATGATTCTAGAACTGATGCGAGCCTACAGGGCTCCCGGGACTCCATGCTTCTGGGACTGGTGATATGGCTTACATTTTAGACAGGACAGCAGAGCACCCGTTTTACATGGAGTTCACCTCTAAGCCTTTGTTTTCTGTGTTTGTTGTCTCAGACACTACCTATCTAAAATGCAACTTTAGTACCAAATGTGCATTAACCTGATCTCTACGACTAAGCTTTATAGCAACTTCTGGAAAATGCTGGTTCTCCTAATAGAAAAATAAAGGCTTTTTATAAGAGAAACACTCAGCTGCATACACATTTCTACCGTTATTGGTTTTATCTCATTTTATAGCATGTATCTATGCAAGTACATTTTGGGCATTTCCTATTCATTCACCATAGTCATGAAAGGCAGGTAACAGTACACATCAGTGATAAAAAAAATCTAAGTGAATAGAAAGCAATACCCCTATTTTAAATGAAAGAAAACAAGACTTTATGTATCCCATATGTTGCCAGTGCTCTTGCAGCTTTTATTGCTTAGAGGGACATCTAGTGGTGAAGCTTGATGTTTTCTTACAGACTCATTGCTCTTCTGTGAACTGTGAAGGCAAATCCACTGTGGCAATAGAAAATAAAAATCAATACACCACTCCATTCTAAATATCACTCACCAATTAGATATGTGAAAGTTAACAGTGATATAAAGTTTTGTTCAAAACAGCATGTAAAGTGCGAGGATATAATGGGTAATTTGCTGGCTCTGTGATGAGAATAATTAGCTGTAATGTCTGGTAAGGCGGTGTATTAATTAGCAAATCATACCATTCACAACTGTAACATCACGTTCAGAACTTAATGTCAGAGCAGGCAACATAATGACACACACAGACGTGCACTGCACTGCCAGAAAGAGAGCGCTTACAGGGAAAATAGGACTGACTATGAAAATCTGCAAGTGGAATACATACTGGATAACGATTTGATTCTTAATTCTTTTAATAAACAACTGGCTTGCTCTTGAGTTAAAGAATACATAGTATTGTGTATACAAGAGACCAGCTTTGTTTGTAATCACTTCATCACTGACATGGCTGTACACCCACATCATCTCTGCAGCTATTCACTGGCCTCAGCTATACCATGCAGGAACACGGGGCCCGTCATTTCGCTGTTCTTAAAAATAAAAAAAAAGCGTACATTGATCGCTCCTGCAGGATATGTGTTTAAATTTTGCAGCAACTTTGTAGTCCCTTGATTTGCACAAGACTACAGTGATCCGGAGGTTTGCCTTAAAGGGACCCTGTCACCAAGTTTTACTCTATATAATGCATAGTGGCGACACATAGAAGAGGTTAATATCTTCTACCGTGCCTGAATGTCTGCTAGTACATCTAAAATTGTGGAGAAAACAACTTTTATAAAGTATGGGCTGTCAATCATATCTGGATAGAGCCTGAATAGGCATGACTACAGCCCGGGCACCATGACTACTACAGCAAGCCGCATGCCTGGTGACTACTTGAGCCTCACTTACATACTGTGTGTGACATTTATAAAAGTTGTCTTCTCTTCATTTACAGATGTACCAGCAGACACCCAGGCATAATAGGACATGATATTAAAGGAGAACTCTGGAATAGGAAAATTATCATCCATACTGCGGGCAGTGAAAAAATAAACCTTCCTTCACTCCCATGGTGCCTCCGATAACCGGCTCCGGCCTCCGCCGCGATCCCCTTCCTGCTTGCTGGTGGTCGGCGAGTCATACTGCGCTCAGCCAATCACCGGCCGCAGTGAAGTCCCGACACACAAAACTTCAACACACACAATTTTTCACTACACCGGCACCTGCTGCCGGGGCCGAAAACGTCACACTGCCGCTCAGCCTATCGCCAGCCGGGGACTTCGCTGCGGCCAGTGATTGGCTGAGTGTAGTATGACTCTCCGACCACCGGTAACCAGGAAGGGGATCGCGGCGGAGGCCGGAGCTGGTTACTGGAGGCACCAGGGGAGCAAAGGAAGGTATGTACCTGTTTATTTTTTTTACTGCCGGCAGTATGGACGATAATTTTCCTATTCCGGAGTTCTCCTTTAACCTCTATTATGTGTTGCCACTCATTATATAGGGTAAAACTTAGTGACAGGTTTCCTTTAACTTCCATAGACTTGCAGGGGACTTCCAACAAATCTGTATACTGATAACAGTAGCCTTGGGCAAGTCTCGGGCTCCAAAGATACTGCGAAATTTCAACACATATCTTGCCATTGGAGCAGTCATTGGATGTACACTTTAAGACAACTCCTTTATACATTGCGTATGCAGCAAAGATCACTGGGCAGTTTCAAGGCATATGCAGTGTCAGACATCATCATCATGTGCCACCAAGAGTGCCTTAGGTGTAACCAGCCTTGCATGTGGGTCAATTATTTAAAGAATCAGTATATCAAGCAAACGTTTCCAATCCTTGTGAACATGTGCAACAATTGTATGATCGATCAGAGAGAAATCACTAGTTTGTCATTGGTGGAAGCTTTTATATAACGTGTGTAAGCTATATATATAAAAGGAGCCTTAAGGTATGTTCACATTTTATAGTTTCCACATGTATTCAAACACTTATTTCACATGTAATGCACTTCCAATTGTTTTCAGTAGAAATACCTGCCGTAGTTAACACTGTACTGGCAGTATACATTTATTTTCTCTGCAGATTTGAAATCCATGTTGCAGAAAGTAAATAAATAACATGTCACTTACTCTGCATGCATTCTCTTCAGAAAACGCTTCAGGTAGCCAGAGGGGGATTAGCCCCATCGGGTAGCAATAGAAAGTGAAATATGTGGCAGAAATATATGCCTAGGTATGCCTAGGATTTCCATCTTCTTTTCCATGATGTATTTCTCTATGTAAACAATTCATTATTCTTTCATATTCCATCAGTTTGCACTCTTCCTTTTTCCTGTTGGACACCCTCTGAGGAGAATTTCTTTTTTGCATAGCCATTCATTTACCTTTATCAGGTATTTTAATTGAAAGTAAGCAATTCAAATTACAACTTTAAATGGGTTTTCACCTTAAAAAGTGATAATATAGCACTGGAATATGCCGCCATTTTATTATCAATGGAGAAGTGACCTTTGGGACACCCCTTGATACTAAGAATGAACTGGACACAGCAATGGTTCAGCGCTGCACCTCCCAGTTTTCCTGCATAATGATGCTTCCGGCCACCCGGCTGTGCAGGGAACTGTGGCCAGCCACACTTACCTGAATGGGGCCACGTTGCAGTTCCCTGCAGATGAAGTGTATACTTTATAAGACAGGAATAGCGACATTGAGCAATATACTGTATAAAAAGTAAAAAATGCAAATCTGTTGTAAAAAAAGAACTGTTATATTACATGTGTTATGGGAGATTAGCTCCTTGGACCAGCAAAATAGCAGTCACAGACAGGGAAACGTAAAGAACATATGAACAGGGTGTCTCCTGTGTTAATTTTTCAGTAACAAATAGTTAACAGCCCATTTTGCCATTAGGACACAGTCAATTTTCTTTGTTTGGTTTTATTCCTCCTCACCTAGAATATACAGGGTGTAAATGTGCTCCCTGGTTGGGTGGTACTTATTACACCAGGGTGTATATTTAACCCCCTGCAGTTTGTAACTCCTGCATGCCCATCACTACCTGCAGAAAATCTTTCCTTTCTATACAGGTGGCTTACTATGAGCCCAAAAAAACACCCCCAAAAAAACAGTCACCAAATATGTGTTACTCACACATGGTAAATGCTCCCATTTTGAGTCTGCCCACCTCAGGTTACACCTTTTGTAAGCCCATTATTAATCAGCCTTAGCACCTAGGGTGGCTTGAGACCAACTTGAAAATTTGGATTGGCCAAGGAAGTGGATGTAATGCCCTACAACCAAACCTGCCTTACATCCTGTATTCCCAAAATGCCAGGGATTTAATTCTGTATTTCCAATATCTCACCCATCTTTTCTTGGATGAGGTATGCACCACCTGAAGCCTGGTATCCAATATCTACAGGTACTTTGGGGAAATATAGCAATCCCAGACCACCATTTCTGTCACTGTCTCATGGTATGTATAGGTAATATGTATTTCTTTTGTACATATGTGGTAACCACCGGTGTATATGGCGGGACCACGGGTGTTGCAGTGAGAGTGGTGGGATCAGATGTTATTAACTCCGGGGGTCGGATGGTATTAACCCCTATGTGTTCGTGACTCCAGTGTGGTTTTCGGGTTCCGAAACACCACACGCCCGGATTCTCCGCTATCCCACGGGCTAGTAGTGAAAGGGTCCACAACAAGTTATGGGTAAACGGAGGCTTAACTGAATAGAAGACAAGTGTAATTATCTTCGCAGCTAAGACCGGAATTCCCAGAGAGGTGGCCAGGACCCAGAGGACCTCGCAGCTTGCTGGACCAATACTTGTAATAAACTTGACTTTGACTTGTAATTAGACATGACTTGACTATGTGCAGGACTTGACTAACTTCAGTGACAGCAGACATAGACTGGTAGACTTACTGGAGAGACTTGTAGATTTGTGGCCTCCAGATGCTGAACACTTGACCTGAGATATCTGGTGCTTGCTGCCTCAGCAAAGACTTGTTATCAGCAGCAGGTGGTAAAGCTAAGAGAGCTAATTGAAGATGGCCACCCCCTTATATAGTTGGGGGCTGGACTAAAGCCCATTGGTCAAGCTGTGGGTCAAAGGTTAAGCTGGGGCTCTCTGGGAGAACAGGTTACAACAAATCATGTAACTGCATAACATAACATGTGATAGGCTTACTCACAGGTCCTTGAGACCTCCACAGGTCCTTGAGATTTCTATACATAGGGATCCTGTCTATGCATTAAAGGAACATACACGCATTTATTAAACCAGCAGAGAGACAACAGGGGTCAGGGGGAGACCCTGCAGGGGAGCCCCCAGGTCACTGAGGGACTCAAACTGACAGGGCCTACAGGTAGTATAGGACCATGTACCTGTACTGGGACATTCCACATACTGTATATAATAAAATATATTTTCATAATCTCACACTCGGAATCCTTTCTGCATATAGATGGACTAGTGTTCAGAGGGTCGACACGATTTTACTTAAGAAATTGAAAACTAAATCTTATGGATAATTCTATACATTTCTGATCCTTTAAAAGATCTGAAAGTCCTGCAATTGCTTGATTAACACACAAAACTTATCACGCAATACAATCACATATTTTACATGATTTTTCAACATTAAAAGTTTCCCCACCCCACTTATTCAGTTTTCTGGCCAGCTCCTGCCTGTCTGCGAATGCAATAAGTGGTTGGCAAAGCCAAAAGCAGTCGAAAAAAAGAAGTTGTGCAATTTTTGTAACTCCCATTGACTATAATGGTTGTTGCACAAACAGTGTAGCCCCACAAGCTACGCTCCAATAGTCAGTGGGAGTTACGAAAAGTAATCAACCTTCCCACTTTGGCTGCTTACAGCTTTTCCCACCACCTCTTGTGGACGCAGACAGGCTGGAGCTGGTGAGACAACCCCTATAACATCAGACATACAATATACAGTCATCAAGTACATGCAAATAAAAAATAAAAGAAATAAAAATGATTGTCCCTGTTTTATATCATACTGGTACATTTAAAGAAATGAAATATATGATAGGATGGCATGATGTGATGTCTCTGATAGAGGAAGATCGGAAAGCACTGTCAAGGCTCCCTTTGCGGTCTCTCCTTCCTTATCCTACCCCTCTACATCACCTGTCAGCCTCATTGGCCTGGTTGTTTGTAATTTTAACATTTATGATTAGATCTTGCCATATCTTCAGTTTTTATCTCTTTGTATATACTAACCCCAAACGAAAAGATCTAAAAATGTAGGTGCATTCATAAAACATATACATAGATAGCTAAAAATGTTTTTATTAAAGAGGGTTATTGTTTCAATTTCTTATTCAAACATTCTGTATCTGAATTCAGCATATGTTTAAGTAATAAACAGCAGCTTGCAGTGGATAACACTTGAGACTGCAGCTTCTAGGGCAGTGTTTCCCAACCAGAGTACATTAAGCTGTTGCAAAACCACAACACCCGGCATGCTGAGAGTTGTAGTTTTGCAACAGCTAGAGGCGCCACGGTTGGAATACATTGTTCTACAGATTTATTTGAGAAGTGATGGTTCTGTCTGTGTTTCCAAACAGTATCCCCTCCCTTGATGCAATTCCATGGTGCTGATCAGTTGTCCTGTCAACCAGGGGCTTCCTGAAGGCCTCCATGGCTGCCAAGTTATGCTGTGCTTTGCTATGCCATAGGAAGGCTGTTATAGGAGATTGTTGATATAATATTACTCCACCAATACAACAAAACTGCAGTGTACTGTATGAGCGATAATATGATTGCTTGTACAAGTACCATGAGGGAAAAAAAAATATTAAAAGATAAAAAAAAATGATAAAAATTCAAATCACCCTTCCCCTATACTTCAAAATGTACATAATTGGTATTACTACATGGGGAAATGTCTAAACTGTTAAATTGTAACATTACTTACCCTACACAGTGAATGTTGTAAAGGAAAAAAAAATGCCAGAATTGTGTTTTTTTTTTTTGTCAACTCGCATGCCATAAAACATTAAATAAAAAGTCCCATCTACTCCAAAATGGTACCAATAAAAACTACAGGTCACTTCTTTAAAATAAAGATATAGGGGTCACATCATGGCAATACAGAGCAAAAAAAAAGTAAAACATAACAAAAAACATGAATTTGGTAATCATTCTGACTAGAGATGAGCGAACCTACAGTAAATTCGATTCGTCACGAACTTCTCGGCTCGGCAGTTGATGACTTATCCTGCATAAATTAGTTCAGCTTTCCGGTGCTCCGGTGGGCTGGAAAAGGTGGATACAGTCCTAGGAAAGAGTCTCCTAGGTCTGTATCCACCTTTTCCAGCCCACGGGAGCACCTGAAAGCTGAACTAATTTATGCAGGAAAAGTCATCAACTGCCGAGCCGAGAAGTTCGTGACGAATCGAACTTACTGTAAGTTCGCTCATCTCTAATTCTGACCCATGCTAAACAAAGCCAAATTAGCACTTTTTTATGTATTGTAAAAAAAAAAAAAATATATATATATATATATATATATATATATATATGTGTGAAATATGTGTGTGTGTGTGTGTGTGTACTGCGTACTTTTAAAAGTACAGTTTCCCTGGAAAAAAGTGCAATTAAAAAGCATATTTAAAATCACCACGGCAGGAAGGGGTTAAAGGGGTACTCCGGCGCGAAGACATCTTATCCCCTATCCAAAGGATCAGGAATAAGATGCCTGATCGCGGGGGTCCCTCCCTCGGGGTACCCCCATGACCTTCTACACCGCACCCCTTTAGAATCAGCCCCATGGAGCATGCTCGCTCTGGGTCTGATTGCTGGCGATCACGGGGACAGAGCATAGTGACTTCACGGCCCCGCCCCTCACGCTCCGCCCCCTCCAGCTGTCACGCACCCTCCCATAGGCTTGCATTGAGGGGGCGGAGCGTGATGTCACATGGGGCGGAGCCGTGATGTCAGTATGCTCCGTCCCCGTGATCGCCAGTAATCAGACCCAGGGCGAGCACGCTCCGAGGGCTGATTCTAACGGGGTGCGGTGTGGAAGATCACGGGGGTACCCCGAGGGCGGGACCCCCGCGATCAGGCATCTTATCCTTGATCCTTTGGATAGGGGATAAGATGTCTTAGCACCGGAGTACCCCTTTAATGTAGCTACATAAAGGTAGGAAGGGAATAATATGCCAATCTACAATTCCACAACATTTACAAATGAAAGTTGTAAAGCAATGGAAGCATTGTGAACAATAAGGGTATCACTGTATTTCCATATTGTTATTGGATTACAAAGGATGTACATAATTGTCCGTACACAAGGTGATAGAGATTTTTTTTTATCCATCTGTACTTGATATTGGCTATTTTCTATATAAAAATGATTCCGTGACTGAAGCGGGGCCTGGCATTCCTCACCATGCACAGGTATGGACTCTGCAGAGAAGTGTAGAATATGAAGAAAAAGCGAGAATGTGTTCCAACAGCGGACAATGTCTTTATATTATTTCTTCTTTGTCCTTGCTCTCATGACTGCGGCAGATTCACACACGCAGCTGTTCTTCTCCTTCTCGCCTCTTATCACTGCTGGTGGAGCACTATGCAGCAAGGCTAAATGATATACAATGTGATTTACTATGATTGTTAGGAGGACTCATCTATGTAACTAGAAACAATGTGTCTGTTGTGTTCTAAACCTATAGTTACCGTACATTTTCTGTAAGGGCGCCGTCATTTTATTTTAAAGTAGGTACTTCTGTAGAATGAGGAATTCTTTTATCCCTCAACCACTAAGGTTAGATTTTAGTTATTTACTCACTTATAATGAAATTATCACCTTTCTAAACAGTAACCACCTTGTATATAGGACATGAAATACCGTATTTTTCGCCATATAAGATGCTCCGGCATATAAGACGCACCCAATTTTAAAGGAGGATTTAAAGGAGATTCTGAACCAAATACAATGTATAGGACAGTGATCTTCAACCTGCGGACCTCCAGATGTTGCAAAACTACAGCTCCCAGCATGCCCGGACAGCCGTTGTCTGTCCGGGCATGCCGGGAGTTGTAGTTTTGCAACATCTGGAGGTCCGCAGGTTGAAAACCACTGGTATAGGAGGTAATACTCACGTGTCCCTGCCGCTCCGGACCCGTCACCGCTCGTCACCGCTGACCTGGATGTCGCCCTTCATCGCTGTCGCCGCATCCCCGGGGTGTCCCCGCCGCTCCGGAACATCTCTGCTACCGGCTCTCTGTCGCTGCCATCACGTCACTACGCACGCCGCTCCTATTGGATGACGGGACGGCGTGCACGACAACGTGATGACGACGAAAGAGAGCGCCAGCCATGCAGGGGATCCCGGCACGGAGCAGACACCGAGGAGGCAGGTAAGGTCCCTCCCGGTGTCCTGTAAGCTGTTCGGGACGCCACGAATTCACTGAGCAGCCGGGTTAGTGTCACTTTCACTTCAGACACGGCGGTCAGCTTTGATCACCGCGTCTGAAGGGTTAATACAGGGCATCACCGCGATCGTGATGTCCTGTATTAGCCGCGGGTCACGGCTGTTGATGGCCGCAGGGACCACCGCGATAGGACAGGTTTTAATGTGTATTTGCCGTATAAGACGCACCAACTTTTTCAGTTTTGTGGAAGAAAAAGTGCGTCTTATACGGCGAAAAATACGGTAAACCATTATCCAGCCTCAGAATAGGGAACAATTCACTTGACGCAAAAAATAAATAATTCTAATACAGGAAACATGACACAAAAATTCACATGCATTTCGAATGGATTTGCGGCATAAATAAACCGCCACATGCAAACCTTCTCTAACAGTATTTAATAATATTAGCCCTTTTGTTTGAATTAGCAGATTCATTTTTTTTTATTTGCTTTTCTACCTTGAAGAGCCTCAGCTCAGTTTACCAAATTTGGCAGGAGTGCGCACATAGATGTGAAATGGAGTTATCTGGGTTAAATGTGTTAAATTCACTCACCTCTTTATTTTTCTCTGCTGGCATCTAGTTCTGCCTGCCAAGATATTTAGTATCTTTATTTCTAAACAATTATCCATGGGGCCTCCTGCATTCTTTCTGACGATACTGGTCTCTTTGGGAACACATTGTTCCTGAAGCCATCCCACAATATTATCCTTTCAAAAGGACTAGTCTTCCTTGCTGTTTTTCTGACATTGGATTGACATCAGGATTGTTTAGCTAATTGACTTTTTTTTATATTGACATCTAGTTCGGAATACCTGGGACCCTAAAATCATTTTTCCCTTTCAGAACCCAGATCCCCCTAGTCTGTGGCTGAGTTCTCTTGTAGCATCAGCAATGCAATCGAGGCTCTGTATACCTTTGTATGATTGTTTTCTCCAGCCAAAAGAGAAGTGCTACTGCTTATGTGGACATTCAAAACCTTTATCTCAAAAGTCTGTTCCTGTTGGATTTCTGGAGCCCTCTGTCCCCATTTTTTCATGCTTTCACTAGCCCTAGACCAGGTTTGTCTCTCATCACTGCAAGTGGGCTAGTTCTTGGCACCTTTAAATGTCCTGTTTTGTCCCATTGTGCTTACATCTGTTTCCTACAGCCCAACAGACCTAGTTCCTGGTCACTCTTTTCGGATCTGTGGACCTTGTTACTGCATCCACTGTTAAGAACAACTCTTCAATGATAACATGGAAAGCACAGAAAAAAACATCTGCAAACCTTATTAATAATAATAATTCCTTTAATTATATAGTGCCAACATATTCCACTGCGCTGTATAGAGATTGTCATCACCCACACTGATCCCTGTCCCTAATGGGGCTCACATTTTAAAATCATCTATCTGTATATTTTGGAGTGTGGGAAGAAACCCGGAGTACCAGGATAAAACCCACATAAACACAAGGAGAACATACAAACATAAAGCATATAGGATTTTAAGGGGTACTCCGGTGGGGAAATGTTTTTTCTGCCAGAAAGTTAAACAGATTTGTAAATTACTTCTATATAAAAATCTTAATACTTCCAGTACTTATCAGTTGCGGAATGCTTCACAGGAAGTTGTGTAGTTATTTTCTGTCTGACCACAGTGCTCTCTGCTGACACCTCTGTCCATGTGAGGAACTGTCCAGAGCAGGATAGGTTTGGATTCGCTCCTGCTCTGGACAATTCCTGACATGGACAGAGGTGTCAGCAGAGAGCACTGTGGTCAGGCAGAAAAGAACAACTCAACTTCCTCTGTAATATATAGCAGCTGATAAGTGGAAGGGTTAAGATTTTTAAATAGAAGTAATTTACAAATCTGTTTAACTTTCTGGCACCAGTTGATTTAAAAAATAAAAATAAATGTTCTACCAGAGTACCCCTTTAAACACAGGACCCAGTGCTGCAAGGCAACAGTGCCGCCAACCTTTCCATTTATACCCAGTTTTAACAGTGAATTAGCTCTGAGAGTAAAATCATCTAGATGACACAATGCCAAAACTGGGCAGTAGAAAAGGATACGTGTATGTAGAAAACAACACCTTATGCCATAGTCATTTTTGTCTCCTGGTTCTTTATGCCCCTAGTCCTTGTGTCAGATTTTCAGATGGCTTTTTGATCTAAGTAATGGCATAAAAAAGTTTTTACTGAATTTCAACATGTCATATTGCATGCACAAGAGATCACATTGGGGCTCAGTTTCCGATCTATAGATTACTGTTTATATTAGGTATTTTATAGATTTCAGCTTGTTCAGATGATGAATGTTAGTAACCAGTTAATTCTAAGGTATGTTCCTTTATTAATATTCATGAAAACTATATTTAGTCATAACAATCCTTGAAAGGCTTAGCAAAAGCAGCTGTAAAATCCCTTTTTTTGCTTGTTCGGAACACAGACTAAGAAATTTGGGAACATAAAAGATGCCAAGAACATTCGGATTACATAACAACTTTCTAATAGTTTATATACACCACCAGCACTCAATGTGTGTTCTTAAAATGAAGGAGACTAGCTCAGCAGCCATCTTATGTTGTTGAACAAATTTGGTCTCATTATTTATCCTTATTTGTAGTTTGAGGGGAGTCGTAATTTGCATTTATTCAGCCTATTTCTTTAGCATAAATAAAATCTAAACTATAACATTTTGTGTAGACAGATAAGTTCCTTAGCAGAAAATCCAAATGGTCATACTTTCACATTTCTCTAATATGGGTCAGTACAGCATGGGGTTTGATAAAGGGAACCCATGGAAAAGGCAAATGGTTTAGCTAGGTTTGGGCCCCATAACAACTCCATTGGAGGCATTTATGGTATGTACATCCATGATATCCTATCCACTATTCTTATTCAGCACCATTTGAGAATTCTTATTAGAGTGTATGGACAATCTCTTTAAAGGGGTACTCTGGCCCTAAGACATCGTATCCCCTATCCAAAGGATAAGGGATAAGATGTCTGATCAGGGGGGTCCCGTTGCTGGGGACCCCCACACTATCTCATGCAGACACCCACCTGTGGCAGCTGCACAGAGTGATTTTCGCTCCATGTCTGAAGGGTCACGACTACGGGGCATGAGTTTTGTGATGTCACGACCCCGCCCCCTTGTGACATCAAGTCCCGCTCCCTCAATGCAAGTCTATGGGAGGGGCCGTGATCAAGCATCTTATCCCCTATCCTTTGGATAAGGGATAAGATACCTTAGGGCCGAAGTACCCCTTTATCTTTCTGCCAGAAAATAATAGTTATGTAGGCTTTTATCTGGAGAGGATACTAACCGGCAAACTTTGCTTTTATAGAGTATAAATAACACAATTCTAATGAGTTTCTCTACCACAACGGAACACAATGCATTTACATTCAGGTCCAGATACCTAAAGTATCCAGGGGATGTTGTTAATCATATGTAAATTGCCATGTGCCATTTAATAAATAGTAACAGGTTTGTATAGCTTTGATATGGCATTCTGTATTCAGAGCATGATAATGCAATAAACTGATTCCTTTCAAGGTGGTGACAGTATAACACTGATCATTAGTATACAAAGCTAATGTTCTTATGGTTTTTACTACTGTTCTTTTTTTTAAGTAATCTTGTTTAATGGATTCAATTTTAGTTATGACAACGAGGGCCGCTTGACCAATGTAACCCGACCAACTGGAGTTGTCACCAGTCTCCATCGAGAAATGGAAAAGTCTATTACAATCGACATTGAAAACTCCAACCGGGATGATGATGTCACTGTTATAACCAATCTGTCGTCAGTGGAGGCATCATATACAGTCGTGCAAGGTATTGTGCCATAAATAGCCACCATCAACGTGAATGTTATTAAAACCTTTACCAGGCGCCTGGGTTACTTTCAGTATGAATAAGTACATGGCAGATTGATTTTAACTTAAAGAAACAAAATCAGATGGGTTTGATCATCTGTCTATGGCTAACCGGTTGTATTATAGTATTTTAAGTGTTTAAGATTTAAAAACCTACCTAACAATGCAAATCTCATCTTTTTTTTTTTTTTTTTTTCATTGTACATATTGTTCCTTATACCTTTGTGGGCTAATCATGGTCTGAACAGAGCCATATACTATATGGAACTGATCAAGTACACAATACTGTAGGGTCCCATATCCTAATCTGTACCCTAAGAAGTTGCTGTAAACCACTAGAGTATGCACAGAAGTATGATTCCTTCTAAGCAAAAATAACTTTTCTAAGTGTAGAGGTCACTGCCTGTAAAAAAATTGAAACAAATCTTAAAATGCTACAAAGGTTAAAAATTCTTCTTTAATGTGGCTTTATATAGGGTCTCAAAATGTAAAGGAGTAGCACACATTGGGGAGATCCTTCAGCAGCAACCTACATGCATCATGGCACACATGGGCACACACTAGTATACTCTTATATTATTATACAATATTACATATACATATCTTTATATGCCTTTCCTTACAAGATGTGCTCAAAATTCAACATACTTCACAGAAATATTTCTACTGATCTACATACAGTCCCTTAAAGTCATAATATGGACTGCTTTAGTGTCACCCTCTTTTATAGAGTGTTATTCTGTGATCAGTGCAAAGACTACTAATGAGGACTCTAATGATATATGTACGTAGCCTACAGTAGTGGCAAAAAATGTTTTGAGACAACTTTTGGTTTTCACAAAGTTTGCTGCTTCATTGTTTTTAGATCTTTTAGTCAGATGTTTCTATGGTACACTGAAGTACAATTATAAGCATTTTATTATTAAAAAGTACCTGCCACCAAATACACTGTTCTAAACTAACTCAGGCTATGTTCCCTAACTACTCCTAACACCCCTCCACAGCTTTAAAATGCTCTGTGTCATACCTTATTCTTGCTCACATAGTGCAATTTCCTAGCAGGAGAAAGTGGGTGTTTCCTAACAGGCATGACATCACTGAAGCCTGCTGGGGGACAATTTCCGCCCTCACATGGTTGCAGTGCTGTGATGAATAGAAGACCTCAAAGTCTGTGCATGTTTCAGTATGTGTTGCTATCAGTGAGGCTCTCCTGCAGCTTTCACTCTGTGCAGCTTTCTGTGAGAATCTGGGGAGCTTTCACTTTCTGCACAGCTGTCAATCAAGCTCAGTTCAGAGAAACACTTCCTGAGTTTGGTCTCTTGCCAGGCTAGGAGGAGACCAAACTCACTGTATTAATTGTGGCAGGGAACAGAACAGAGTCACCTAGTATTTATGTTGATAATTTTAAAAGCAAGAAAAGGGAGTGTCTGCAAATTACACAAGGAACATTATATTAAAAGTTTTATTTGGTGACATGTACTCTTTAATTTCTTTTTACACAATATTTATAGCTTTGATTCTCTCTTTTTAAGACATTTTGCCCTGGCATGCTGAATATAAGCTTGCAGGCCAAATTCTGACTGATGATGACCCATTCTTACCTAGTCAGATATTGTAATCAACTTCATACAAGTTGTTTTGTTGTTCACCCAGTAATTGAGGATTATCCAAAGTAAGTCAATGGGATTGATATCCGGAGAGTGTTATGGCCATGGATCAAAAATAGCAGTGCTTTGTTCAAAAAGCCACTTTGTTGTCACCTTTGACATGGTGCTCCATCATGTAGGAAAAAAGCATTATTAATCACTAAATTGCTTCTGGATCATTCTTAGAAGATAGATACTAGCAAGTACCAGGATCGTGTCCTAAAGAGGCTTTATCTACAGGGTCAGTTCAACAGCAGTGCAGAGCTTGCTGAGTAGTGTTGAGCGTGAATATTCGAATTGCTAATTTTTAGAGTGAATATCGGCACTTTGCGATTTCGCAAATATTTATAATATAGCTCCATATATCCGTAATGACGAATATTCTTTTTTTTTCTTCACAGTACACAACAATGATGTGTACTTTGTAACAATGATGTGTACTGTTTAAAAAAAATTGTGATAGTGTTAGACAGGGTAGGTTAGTTTACCAGATAGGTACTAGTGCAGGGTATAGTGTTAGTTGAAAGATATAATGCGCAGTATAGGAATTTCATTAAGATTTCCGCATGAAAAAAAAGTTAATACAGATAGCGAATATGCGAATTTCATGAACATAGGACAAATATTCATCCATATATTCGAGAAATATCGCAAATTCGAATATGGTCCCTGCTGCTCATCACTATTGCTGAGGAATGGCAGTAGGCAGGTGTCAGTGCATCTACATGGACAGTGAGACAGAGGATTTGTGAGGCTGGGCAGGTGTCAAAATAGGCATCAAAGAAGCCACTCCCAAAAAAAAACACATCAAGGACAGACATTCTGCAGGAAGTACAGGGATTGGATTCCATCCTGTTTGAGACATATCCAGAGAAGAAAAGATTAGCGCCACCATGTCAACAGTAAAGCATCCCGGGACCATTCATATGTCGAGTTACTGTACATCCAAGGGAGTGTGCTCCCTAAGAACACTGCCAAGAAACTCCCTTAAAGTGAGTGGAACAAGCAAATATACCGAAATTGTGAGAAACTCCAAGCATTGGTTAGGATAGAATCGATTGTCATCAGTCAAAATTTGGCCTAGAAACCGCTACCCAGTATGTCAGGGCAAACATCACAAGTCATGAAAGAGAAGGGTCCACACTGTAAATATAGTCTTTGCATAAACTTATTGTATTTTTCAATAAAAGTTTAAAAACATATGAAATGCTTATAATCGACTTCACCCAGTATACAGCTGAAACTGAAAGTATAAAATAAGTACTATTTTATTGTCATTTAATGCAATGTGTGTCAAATCCAGAATAGATTCTTCATCAGGTAGGTATAGAATAGTAAGGATTTAATACTTTCGGATTCATCTATTTGCTGGGAGAAGTGACTTGCTTATGTTCATTTTACAGGTTGTTCACTGGTGCTCTGAGCGCAACTACCTTTCGAGTGATTTATTAATTTTCAATATACAACTCATCCTGTGGGCTTCACTAAGAGCACACCTTTTTCTTCTTATTTAGAAACAACTGACTATAAGAAACGCTAAATTTATGTCAATCTTAATAATTTGAGCCATGACTGTATGAGCACTGCTCACTTTGGCAACGTCATGTGGTCACAGTAGCCTAAGCCTCTTCAAATTGGTACTTTTTTTTATTCTATTCCTTCTTTTACAAATAAAGAACATTTACCTGCAGAAGCTACAGTAGATCAATACGATCTTTCACTTCCCTTTGTTTATGTTCCATACCTATGACTCAGGCTTTGATTCCACTTTGCGTTTCAGGTTATGATGGACAGTAGCACAATGCATTTTGTATAGGGCGTACTGGTTTCTCAGATGCACACAGCATGCTGAAGGAAGACTGTGTAAATTAAATATTATAGCCTTAGCAGGGATTTACGAGAGTCAGTAGCCACAGCAATATTGTTAGCTGAGATTGCCTCTAACTGGCCTTGCTTGATGTCAGTGGTGTAGAAATAATTCTCAGGAAGAGCATGTCAGTTTTATCCGATGACAGCAAGCAGATGACCACAAACTTCAAACAGACAATGAGATAGTCAACAAGATAGCCAAAGCTTTATATTGATGTATTGGCCTGTGAAAACAGGTCATTATCAGATAGTATTGTCTGTAAGCTTCAGCAATAGCACAGTAGATCCCTTTTTCAAATGTTAGCTTCTACATGCTATCCCCTTGGGCACATATCTAAATGTCTAAGAATAAAGGAAACATAAGCAATTGATCTTCTTGTACTAATCTGTTTTGTTCTGCTGATCTCAGCTCTGTGAAAAGAGCCCTTTGAGCAAAAGCGGTTTCTTCCTTTTTATTTAATTCTATTTAGAAATGAAAGTGGAGAGAAAATCTATAAAAAGTGGATGCTCTCAATACAGGTGTATTGTGTCAGTGGAATAAGGCGAATAGGGAAGCCTGGCACAAAGTGTACACCCGTGTGTCTCTACTTTTTCCTTACAGAAACAACAATCATTTTAATAGACATCTGGCAACCAGATTAGACCTTTTGTGTATTAAAGTCAGCATGAGACATTCTGCGTATGGAACTGAGGGAAATGAAAATGTCTACATGATTGAAATTTTAAGTGAATTTTGTCCTTTTCCAAACTTATTATAAATTCTTGTGAGATTTCAATATATTTATTAAATAATATGCATATTTTACTAATACATTGTGTAATATTCATTTACTGCCCATCAGATGCCCCTAATTCTTAACTGTTCAAATTGATTTATTTCACTGATATTGCCAGTGACACTCCACCGTCAGCACAGGCTCTCGGCAGCTCCATTCAGTCAAAATAAGTTAGTAATGCACCGCTTTAATGCAGTCACCATTCTGATGTATACAATAGTGAAAGCCTCAATTCTAGACCACAGAACCTGCAAAACAGGTGCAATTTTGAAGTCTAATACACAAAAATGGGCTTCTATAACAGAAAACAGCATATATTTACACTTTACTGATATTAAGTGAAGTTCCATATTTTTTTTTTTACAATTCACCAAATAATTGCAAAAATGTTGAATACATTGTCCTTTATGCCATATGAAATTTTGGACAATTGAGCTATTTCGTAGTCTTATATAGAAGAATCAATATGGCCGAACTCCTAGAAAGGAGTTTGACTACGCATGTGAAAGTAGTAGTTGCAGCCATAATGGTTGTTATCCTACATCCCTACTTTATACTTTTAGTAGGTGTTGAAAAAAATTCAGTGTATGCACTTTAGAAAGTTGAGTAAAGTAGATATATTCTTTTTAAAGGTCAATGTTCACATTGGGACTTCTGTTTTTCTGCTCCATCATAGGAAAGTATTTTTCTTTGGTACTAGGATGAGTTATTTTAAGTCTATGTTCACATCTGTGTTGAGAGCTTGGTTAGTATTTTTTATCATGGATTCTGTATAAAAAATGCTAGAAAAAAGGTGCATGGTGATGCTCCAGTTTTCCTTCTAAAGTGATAGACACCACTAAAACCATTATAGTTAGTGGGGTCCCTAGGTGCTATTGGTGTCCATCATGTTACACACAATTGGCACAATTGTTTTTTTTTTTTTTTTGTTCCTATCACAGAATAGAGAAATTGAAATTCTGATACAGATGTGAACATAGCATAAGCTGTAGCAAGCCATTTGTTATATTTTCTTATTTAGTAATATCCTTTTTTTTTCCCCCAGATCAAGTAAGGAACAGTTACCAGTTATGTAGTAACGGAACCTTGAGAGTAATGTATGCTAATGGAATGGGGATCAGTTTTCATAGTGAACCCCATATTCTTGCTGGTACAGTGACACCTACAATTGGAAGACGCAATATTTCTTTACCCATGGAGAATGGACTAAACTCCATTGAATGGAGGTTACGAAAAGAACAGACAAAAGGCAAAGTAACTGTATTTGGAAGGAAGCTCCGGGTAAGTTTTATCTATGTTGACTTACCACTGTATAGTTAACTGAGAAACTCTATTTCTCCCCTCAAGAACATTGTGTGTTGCTCTTTTTATTAAAAGAATTTGGACAAATATATGACAGATACTTATTGACCAGATACAATTGAAAAATGTTCAGTTATGTGCACAGAGCCTAGAGTATTTCATTTTTACATTTAGCATAAATCACAGAAATGGATTGAATAAATACAGAAAGACAGGGAGGCAATATATTCCAATAATGAGAAAACCAATATAAATGACAATGACATGGGGATATTAATATAGGATCACACAGTACTACCTTTGTAGGATGGAATGTTCTGTAGCTTTCAAATCATTTTATGTTATTGAATTTTTGGATCTGCTTTATGGTCTCTTGGCATATTAAAGGTAATACACAGTAGTAGAACTAGACAATTTAGTCTATGTCAGATCCCAGAGCTTTTACGGCATAAGAGACTAGCCCTCCAGGTTGATTCTCTATATAATATGATTTGTTGATATTCTAGAAATCTGAAGTGACTTGTTCTACAGCCATATAGATGCATAACTCAAACAAAGCAGCATTATTACAAAGAAGGTGAAAATGCGGCTACTAACTTCTGTGATATATTTTACAATGGATCCGTATAGTCTTTCATCCACACCTATTGTCTCGGCACCAATTTAGTCCTTTCCCCACTGTTTATTGTTTTATATTGGATGCTCTTGTATTTCATGATATTTATCATTTGTTTATGCATTGAAAACACTTGCCAGATTTGCCATTAAATGTTGAAATAAATGGGATAAAGCCAGTTTACTCTAGAAAAATTGCTAAGTTAAAAAAAAACACAACACTTCGTAGAATTGAGTGAACTGTTCAGAAATTGGGTCTGTTTTATAGAGATACATTTACTAATACTTCTATTTTAAGTTGTTCCCAAGTAAACGTTAAAATCCATTCTGTACCGTGTTTCTGTTGAGGTCACATTTTTATCTGAATTTAAATTATTCATTATAGATTCCAAAAAAGTAATACACTTTATCTGCCTGTGGCATGAACAAAAATGCACCTATTTCACATTGTGCAGAGCTCTTTGAAGGAGAAAAAGTGGGGAAGGCAAATAAAAGCTTGTTATAAAAGTAATCAAAATATACTACTGTTGTAAAATATTTAGCATGTGCCCTTTTAAAAAAATATATTTTCTTGCATTAGCAGTTTAATAAACAGGGAGAGATGCAATTTATTGTTGTCAGAGAATGAACGTACAATAAAAATAATCTTTATCCTTATTATATTAAACACCTTTACTGCTCCTGGCAAGATACAAATAATCCATCGCTACTGAGTGTGAACTGCTGATTTGTCTTTTTCCCCTTTTTTAATTGGGGGTTTAGTGTGATTCAGCACATGTACAATGAAAATAAGAAAAAATAAACTACTGAGGGACAATAATCAGTTTATGCTCTAGTGACAGGTACATATAAAAAAAACTGGGGATGTGTCAGCTGTGTCCTATGTAAGGCATTAACTGGTTCATGGGCATAATAACTCAAATAAGACCAAAAACTTTGTGCAGTTTGGCTACTTAAAGCACTCAACGAACATGTATGTACTGCTCCTAGTAGACAAAATCAGTATAGATCTAGAAGCATACTAGGAGAATATAGATCTGACAAATCCTCTATAAACTATGATGCTAGAAAATATTAATAATGCTACATAATTTCAACTTGGAATTACTTTTGTATAATCTTAATCATATATACAAGTAGGAGGTGTCTGACAATAAGCTCTCAGGGATATGGGTACTCATATTATTTACTGTTACCCTTTGAATCTACAGGACAATTCATCTTCATGCAAAGGAAATGGGTTTTTAAATTGGGAACTGTGGTCCAGGGGAGTGACTTGTGAGGTGCCTGGTCCTAGACCTATTTCATTTTTATTTGGAGGCCACTTGAAGGCCATTGTGTACCAGGAGAAAATCTAAAAACATTAGAAGTAATACAGTAAAGATCCAATGCAGTTCATAATACCAGATGTGTTAATGTGCATTAATGCACGTGTTTCACTGTCCGGCAGTCAACTTGAGACACTGGATGAATGTGAACTATAAGATTCAAATGAATGGGATCAGTTCTACAATTAGTCTTTATCCGGTGTGCATCGGAGGGAAACGCGGCTGGACGACTTACATATGTAAAGAGGGCCTTACTAAGATTGTCTGCTTTTCAAAATCGTGCCACATTAGGGATTTGACTTTTCATGACACAAAATTTATTATCTTCTGATTTCCATTTAGTTTATCTGGCTGTTTTTTAGGTGACTCTGTGCGCCTACTTGTGCCAGTGCATTCAAAACTTTGCCAATCATGTTACTAACAGACTAATAAATAGTTGACCAGATAAGTGCAAACAACACTATGTAACCCTATTTTCACTATTATGAGATAATTTGTGCCAAGAAATGTAGAAAAACTCTTGGGACTTATGAAAAACAAAAATGTAACACCTCCTATTAGTACTGCTTTGTAAGTCTTAGTATAAAGTTAGGTAAAACCTGACAGAAAGGTTTGATAAATCTGTTGGTGATACTGAAAACATGCTAAAAACATCCAAACCTACAAAAAGTGTCAGCTTACAGTTTTATAAATCTAGGCAGGGGCGTAGCTATAGAGATAGCAGTCGCACTGGAGCCCTGGAGCCTAGGGGTGCCCCAAAATGCATCTGCCCCATAAGAGACCAGTATTTTAGTTGGCATATAGGGCCCTGTTGCAGATGTTGCATCAGGGCCCAGAAGCTTAAAGCTATGCCTCTGAATCTGGGCTAATGTGTCCACTTACTTCTGCTTTTCCAAAGACTTTAATTGAACACATTATTAGATTTAAAAAATTGCCACTATTTAGATCTACTGTGCTGCAATTTTTTGTCTTCATTTTACACTGTGCAACTCGTACATTACTTGGCTTGGGCGTCAGTGAAGAACGCCACTAGCTGTGAGAATTAGTGTTAATTGCAGGACACATTGATCATCAACACTTAGAACACACCTTGCATCCCTGGGTCCACTCGGTGCCACATCTGTCTGAGGATCACTCGATTGTGCGATCACTCAATTGTGCGTCAATATTCTTGCATTGACTACCAATAAACACCTGTAACACAGTAACATAGTTCATAAGGTTGAAAAAAGACCTGAGTCCATCAAGTTCAACCTATAACCCTAATGAGTCCCTGAGTTGCTTCAGAGGAAGGCAAAAAACCCTCATACTAGAGGTAAAAATTCCTTCCTGACTCCAAATATGGTAGTCAGAATAAATCCCGGGATCAACGTTCTGTCCCTATGAATCTAGTATCCATAAACTGTAATGTTATTACTCTCCAAAAATGCATCCAGGCCCCTTTTGAACTCTTTTATTGAGTTCACCATGACCATCTTCTCCAGAAGAGAGTTCCACAGTCTCACTGCTCTTACGTTTTCCACGTCAGTCGTCCCAAGTGTTCTCCGATTTAATACATAATCCAAGCCCGGATTTTTCCTTCCTATGTAGATCCATTTGTAACAGTGCACTGTCCTCTATTGTGTTGACCACTTTACAGAGTTTTTCCAGTGGAGTACCCCTTTAATTCCTTAAGAGCACTGGGCTAAATGCCATCTGGACATGGCGATTTGTCTATTTTGAGTTTTTTGTAGGTGGCACTATACTTCTCCTGGGTTAAACAGATGACCTGTACTGGGGAGTTTACCTTATCTCGCTGTATTTCGCCTGGCATTTAATTTGCCTCCATGAATACAGTGGGGAAGAATGTGTTTAATATATTTGCTTTTTCCTGATCCCCTTCTATATTTTCTTCCATATAATTTTTTAAAGGGCCTAGACTTTCATTTTTAACCTTTTTGTTATTTATATAGTTAAAGAACACTTTGGGGTTAGTTTTACTCTCTTTGGCAATGAGTCTTTCTGACTTTTTTCTCTATATCTTTTTAATGCTTCTTCACTGCCGTCCTGTGTTAGTAGTTTAAATGCTTTATTTTTGTCATTTATTGCCCCCTTAACCCCTTCCCACTGTAGGACGTATGTATACGTCCAATCATTCGACATGTTCGCGCAATTGGACGTATGCATACGTCAAAGCGATCTCCTGCACTGCCGTGGGCGGCGCAGGAGATCGGTGACAGGACCCGGCTGTTAATCACAACCGGAGTCCCGTCGCAGCTGCCGCAGCCGCGATCGTGCCGGTCCCAGCAACATTAACCCCCCTATGCCGTGATCAATCCTGATCACGGTATCTATGGTGTTGACAGGGGGAGCGCTCTCCTGTACTCCTGTACTGTGCCGCAATACGATCACGGGTCGCTGTTGGTTGCTATGGAAGCAGGAGGTCAGATCATGACCTCCTGTCTGCCTGCTACGGAAGCCTGTGAGATCCAGCCAGAGGCTGGATCACACAGGCTGTACAGTGTGCAGCTCATCAGGTCATACTGTGCTGCAGTACAAATGTATTGCAGCATAGTATAACCTGTAAAAAGTGTAAAAAATAAAATAAAAAGTTCTTCAATATAAGTATGAAGTGTAAAAAAAAATTAAAAAATGCCCCTTTCCCAATAAAAGGCCTGTATTATCACCAAAAAAGATCAAAAACACAAATCATATACATAATTGGTGTTGCCACATCCGTAATGATGTGTACTATAAAACTATAATGTAAATTATCCCACACGGTGAACACAGTAAAAAAAACATTTAAAAAAAAAATTCGCCAATTTTGATACAAATAGCGGAATAAAAAAGATCAAATGGTAGCACGTAGCACAAAAATGATACAAATAAAAAGTACAGCTCATCCTGCAAAAAATAAACCCTTACTCAATTGCATTGGACGAAAAATAAAAAAGTTACGGCTGTTGGAAAATGAATGGCAGAAAACGAATTTTGCTCAGAAAAGGAAAAAGAGCATAGAAAGCTATATAAAATGGGTATCGCCATAATCGTACTGACCCACAAAATAAATATAACATCACTTTTACTGCTCAGTGTTCACTATAAAAAAAATAAAAAATGAACGCAAGAAATTTTTCACAATATTTTGAAGTTTTTCACAAAAGATGCTGCATGTGTCAACAAAAATGCACCACTTATATAAAGTACAATATGTCACGAAAAAACTATCTCAGAATTGCTCTGCTCAGAAAAAGCGTTCTGAAGTTATTACCATTTAAAGAGATACATGTCAAATTTAAAAAAAAGAGCCTGGTCATTGAGGTAAAAAATGGATCCGTCCTAAAGGGGTTTTCTTGTATTCCTGACCCTTTTATTCCCATAAGGTATATACATCTTACAGTGAGAATTTAAGATATGTTTAAGTCTCCCATTTAGTGTCAGTATTCTTGTTTTTCAGGACATTCTCCCAATTTATATTGCTAAGGGCTTCTCTGAGTTGATCAAACTTTGTCTTCCTAAAGTTTATCGTTTTAGTGGACCCTCGAGAGACTCCCTTATTGCAGGACAAGTTATAATGTATTATATTATGATCACTATTTCCTAGGTGTCCTTCTACTTGCACATCAGTTACTCTACCAGGTCTGTTGGTTAATATTAAGTCTAGTAAGACGCCCCCTCTGGTCGGGCTCTGCACCATTTGGGACAGATAATTGTCTTTAGCTATAGTCAGAAACCTGTTTCCTTTATGAGATTCCCAGGTCTCAGTCTCCCAGTTTATATCAGGATAGTTAAAGTCCCCCATTATTATCATATCATTTTGATTTGGTGCCTTGTTTATTTGCTTCAATAATTAATCTTCTGGCTCTTCCATTATGTTTGATGTTTTATAGCAAACCTCTATCAGAATTTTTTTAATCTCTATATATTTCTATATGTCTCTGTTATACTCACTATGTCATAATTCTCCTCAGACATTATTAACTTCAGTTCACCAGTTTTATTGGTCAGACTTCCGGCATTAGTTAACATGCAATTCAAAGATGTATGTTTGGTTTTTTTTCCTATAAAGCCTATCCCTATTAACTATTCTAACTCCTCCCTCTGCTCTACCCCCAGGTACATTAATAAGTCCCACTATCTTCCCCTCTATGATGTAGGTCCCCCCAGTAAAAGTAAAAAAAAAAAAATACACTAGGATGGAAAAACTGACCCGTGTGACCTAAATGAGTACATCCAGACTAGCTCTGTAATATTGTGTTATCTTGGCCATAAATAAATCTCTTCCCACTCATCCAGCACTCTGTAATGTATAGTGGTACCATTAAGTAATACTCAATTGAAAATTAACATAAAGCATCAGTATTGCTCATTTATGAGATTAGTAAGTTGATAATATCCCAGTAACTCATTGATTTGATTTACGGTGACACATGTTCACTGACTTGTAGCCATATCCATGTTTTTGACTAGTCTTTCAAGTGTTTTTGCAGTCTGATTACCACTAGGCTTAGAGGGATATTGTATCCATATAACCTGCCACACAATTATGAAGAGCATTTAACCTTGCGTGTACATGACTTATGGAATCTATTTGTGGTTATCATTAGCTACCGTCCATTAGCGACCAGATCTTACTACTACTTGACTTTGAGAAGGAATAGAGTTGATATTGTTTTGCATTCAGGTGCTGTGTCTTGGAGGATAAAAATAGGCCACATCTGGCAATCCAATCATTAACAATGGGATTTTAGCAAAGCATAATTGATTTTGGACTTAGCAGTTGATTATTTGCAATAATTAATCTGTTTGCCTGAGAAGTGAGCTCAGCATTTTGACTTTTTTTTCTTTAGAAAGTAGCAGCCTACAGCAAAATTCTGACACTGATTATTAAAAAGTTAATAGAGGTACTTGTGATAATTAACCAAAGTTAAATGCACAAGTCTTCCAAGTGAAACCTCGCTACAGGTTAGATTTCCTGGCATCATGTTTATGCAAATGAAAACATTGCTTTATCTATCAACACCTCAAAATTTAATTGTCTGGTGTTAGTTCCCGTTAAAGTAATCACATCTCTGTTTAGCTCTTTTTAAATGAAAATCACTATGAGATTATAGAAGGATGAGTGGACTGAAAATGTAATTTGAAATGAAGTAGAAAGTCTAGAGTTAATTTGCATAGAGTCAATTTGCATATTACGTTTGCAGAATCTTACTTTAGTTCTCTCCATTTCTGCACAAGACGGTCGCATTCACTTGTTCGGTGACGTCTCCATCTTCTAAAGCCATAGAAGAATCGAGAAGAGTAGTATCGCTGTGTAGTGTAACGACTTAAAGTGAAAGCTTACTTCAAAGTGTATTGGGCTGCTGTAGATTCAAATTACAATGACACTTTCCCCCCAGTTCTCCTTTTGCTTTTATGAATCAGGGAGATGAATTAGCTCTTGATACATTTTTCCTAGTTTGACTTCTATAGTTTCCATGACAACCTCAGTGGACATTTTAGGCCATCGAGTGAATTCTGTTTTTTAGCAGTAAACAGCGACATAAAGATAAAGGAAAGCTAAAAACAACTGGAGTGCCATTTTCTGAGGAATAAAATCAAATATAAATTTTCTGTCTTGCAAAGTGGTGACAGAAAGATGTAAGACGTGTGGCAAATCACAAGTGTCTAATGAATTTGCTAAGTTACCGGTTCTATTTATGTCAATTGTTCTTTTTTTTTTATAAAGTTAAGAGGCTGGGCTTAAAATACAGAACTTGTTGCTGATAGAACATGTCAAACAATCTAATGCTAGGTATACTACGGGGTGAACCACTCACAGTTTTTCTATTATCAAGTTAAATAGGGATTTTAATTGGAATGAAATCTGAATTGAACATATTTTCTTCTCTTTTCTTCTGAATGGCATATCCAGTTGTCATATTCATAAAAATAAATACACAAACAACTTAGAATCGAATCACAAATGCAGTTATTATAGTTATTAGCGAATCCAAAAAGAAGTGTAAAATAAAATGTTGATACTTCTCTGCTTCTTTATATTTTCTCCTGTGTTTGATGCATATGTGGCTCCAACTCCACAGCCTTCTGATGTGTTTTCCCTCCATTTTATTTTTCCCTGTACCTCTTTCCTCTTATCCCCTTATTCCATGCCTTATGCATATACATGGTTGCTGTTAAGTGTCTGGCCTCTGTAGTCACTTTTGAGCATTTGTTTGACAGGGGTGTGGGGCTTAAAGCAAAATGTACAGGGTTGTAATGTAGGTTAAACAGATTAAAATGAGATATAACTTACCTGGATTTGTGGTCCGGTTCGTGAGACAGACTCATTATAAGCGGGCATTGCTAATATGTTAATGGCAGGCTTTGCGCAACAGAGATGGCATCCAGCACACCTGCCTCTATCTCCTCTGCACCCATATGCCCATCCACTTCTTGAAATTTCATGGAGGACCCTTGACCCATGTGAGCACTCTGTGGTCAAGCATATGAGAGCAGAGGGCATGCAGGCTCCCTCCTCAATTGCGCATAGCCAGTAACTCACATATTAGCAATGCTGACTAATAATGGGTCTAGCTTCGAAACCTAATTTTTATCCGATTCACCCACACTATGTCCCTGTGTATTGGGTTTAGTGTGGGTGAAGCGGCTGTTAGGTTCCCTTTAACATATAGTGGCTTTGCTTAAATTGACAAGATTTTGACATATATTAAAGTAAGCTAATTAATAGATGGTGTAACTTAGGGTTCTAAGTTGGTAAATAGCACATAGATTTACTTTTCTTGCATGATTTTGTAAACTGGGGGGGGGGGGGCATATACCTTAGACAGAATTTAGCTGAACTCTGTCTAAAGTCTACAGAGACCATACAATTCTCCCCTCAAAGATAATGTTGGTGGAGAGAAGGCTTGGATTTGTATTGTTCTGGGAGAGATAAACTGTGACCACAGTTGTCTGCTGTGGCTAACCCCTCTCCTAAAACGTTCAAGTCAGCTATTGGCTGAATGAACATTAGTCCGAAAATTACTGAAAGTGTATAGCCCCATATTACTGAAAGTGTACATTAAACAGTCTACAATTATATTGTTGTATAAAGTGGTAAAGATAAATAAAAACTGTCTAGTAGAATGAGTATAGTCTAGTTTAGTAGTCTAGTAGTATGACTGGTTAACATACTCCCTAAAGATGGGTAACTATACTCAGTTTCAAATGGTTCTCTTAAATGAAATCCCAAAACACTCCTAGCCTTACTCCTGTTGGAATCCAATTCTTTATTGGCAACAAGAATCCTAAATACATAATATAATATCCAAATATACTTAAATACATTAGCCTCATAACTGTCCTGCAAACGACAGGAATACTTAACAGTAGCGGATCATTGCAGAAGTTTGAGACATATTTATGGAAAAAAAAAATTAGAAAATCATAGTCACATTCCAGAAAATGGAAGATCAGCATAAAGAGACTGTTTAGCCCTAATGTGGCTATTAATGTTCTAAGGTAAAGTAGGAGTTCCTTTTTTTTTGTTTTGGTTCGCCATATAATTAATATGACATGGTAATTATGCCGTGCAGCACTACTTCCGTTACATATCACAATGAAAATGCTCAATTAAGTAAGCACAACCTCTCATAAGCTTTCTTCTCTTTAATAATGTGTATGCATTCTTTCTGTGAAACTGTTACAGGAAGCTATATTTAAGTGTGTTCAGAAAGGACAACGGTAAAACACTTTCTATAGAAAAGCAGTAGGTAGAAGTAAAATCAAAGCATAATACACAATCCCACAGCAAACTAGAGAGAAAAGCAGATAATCTTTTGATTAGAAAATATCACTGAAGACTGAGTGGGAGTGCAATGTTCAGCTTCAGAGGAGCCTTGTCTTTATGTAAAATGCTTAATACATTATTAGTGATTATAAAGTCAGTATTGCAAAACAAAAATCTCACAGATCCATCATATCACTAGACTAAAAACCTGTCATTAAACAGGATTTAAAAAATGACCAAAAATTCGAAGTACAATTACTATTGGAATTCTTTACCATTCCCTTTCCCTTCTGTTAAGGTCCATAAGCTATGTCATTACGTGCCAGGCCTGCTGTTGTGACTTCACTAAGCTCCATATGTCACTGTCTGGACTGTAAGGTATTCTGGAGATAAATATATAAAAATAACATATACCATAAAAATCTAAGTGCCCTATATAAAATAATATCTTTAAAAAGCCTCTGTCCAAATCTCCGAGTTTCAGATTTACAGTTTGGTCTACGCCAATTCCCAAGGTCCAGTCTAATGACGAACATCCCCAAACAGACAAACTGACAAATTGAGATGAGAAATGTGTAGTATCCAGTTAGAAACATAGGGTACCATCTGTCATAGCACAGTAAATACTAATACGTACTGTACAAATTCACGTAGTTACATTTACTTTATACAAAATGCCTTATTACCTGACATTAATGCAGAAAATCATATTTTTTTCCTTTTAGGTGCATGGGAGAAACTTGCTGTCAATAGATTTTGATAGAAATTCTCATACAGAAAAAATATATGATGATCATCGGAAGTTTACTCTAAGAATTGTCTATGATCAGTCAGGGCGGCCGCTCTTGTGGCTTCCAAGCAGTGGACTTGCACCTGTCAATGTATCCTATTTCTTAAATGGTCGCTTATCTGGACTTCAGCGTGGAGCAATGAGTGAAAGAACCGAGATGGATAAGCAGGGAAGAATTATTTCTCGTGCTTTCGCAGACGGAAAGACATGGAGCTATACGTATCTTGAAAAGGTAAGCAGGTCTTAATGAACTGATTTAGTAGTTGAGAAAACCTGTCATGTGATTTATGAGTAGTGTACAATAGTGGAGCAGATAAAGAAGGCAACTTAAACTTTGGAGGCTGCATTCAATCAAATCACTGTATGTGCAAATGAGGGTACGCAGGACTATCTTCAGAGTCCTGGCAGGATTTGGCCTACTTCAGAAATAATGCACACATTTACATAAAACATATTTCAGAGCCCAGCTTATTTCCCTCAATCATATCATGATGTCAGATAGGGCAGCACAAGTCACCTGTCAGATTCAGTTTAATACAATGGTAAATTGATAACATTTTTGGTCATTATAACAATATGGATGGAAAGAATTCTTCTCTATGTATGTAGCTGAGGCTGGTCAAGGATATCCACCTCTTTACATCCGGATCTAAAATTTATGGAAAATTTAAGTTAATGAAGTGATGTATTAAACACATTAAGCCATGTTCATATCACATTCTGGAGATCCATTCTCCTTTGCATCTTTCTAGTCCAAATGGAGGAATTGAATTGCATCACAAGGGAGAATGCTTCTCGTTTCCTTCATATCCTTTTTTCAGTCTAAAAGGACATATAGAGAACACATCTTTTATATTTAAAAAAGTGGGCCTTATTAAGATAAAAGGTGGAGCAGCAGCCAAATAAGTTTGCTGCAATTCTCCTTGGCTTCCACTTTCTTGTCATGATATCTCAGACATTTTCTTAAAAATCTAAAATTTACATTGGTAGTAATGGGAAATGGAAGGGAGGAGGGTATCAGGGCTTGTATGTCAGTATCCTGAAATACAAATGTTATGTACAAGTCGCATTTTGCAGAGAGATATTGCACCTTTCTGCACTATTCTTGCTAATAAAAAAATAAAGTGTGTGTGTGTACAGCAAATTTACCATCATTTATCTTAGAAACTATCATAAATTTTGCCTGAAAATTCACCTCTTTGCTGGTGCAGATTTAAAAGTCAGGCACATAAGCAATGAAAGATAAAAATTTACTAAAGGGGTACTTCGGGGAACTAAAACCAAAGCCCATCCTCTCCCTCTCACCTACCTATTTGTCTACATATCATTCATTAGCTATATAGAGAAGTTTCCCTCTTTTAGCTGTCACTTACATGCAGGTAGTGAGAGAAAGACGTCATTATCAGATCCACCTTGTCTTTGTGCAAACCACTCAGTGAGACTAGCCCCCACCCTCCTGGAAGACAAACACCATGTGATTTTTGTCTTGTCTAGGAGTCTGGCTTCACAGCCATATCTCCCCTCCCCCTCTCTGTGTGAGGAACTTGAAGGCAGAGAAGCCCAGTCTCTTCAGCACATAATGCTTCTTTTTGCCTGCTCTAGATCTTATCACTGACTGCTGATATTCAGAGAATAGCATGATTTATTGCTAGGGAGGGGGGGGGAGGATAGTTTGAAAGAAAAGACATGTACAGTGTGTGCTGCTGACAACAACATAGCATGCACACAGATAGTAAGAACACTTGGCTGGCAGCCATTACACAGAGCCACACTGACTGTTAGGAGGTGTAGTCTCGGCTGCAAGCAAGTAAAAAGAATATTCAGAAGACAACAGGGACCACAGGAGCTGGCAAAATCACAAGAATAACTACAGGGGACACAGAACAGATATTGTGGTGGCTTTGGGGCATTTTTTTTTTCACTTCCCCGGAGCACCCTTTTAAAGACATATTCCCATCTAAAGAAGTTATCCCCTAGCCACAGGATGTGGGATAACTAGTAGATTTGTGGGTGTCTGACCTTTGGGACCCCCACTGATCTCGAGAACGGGGACAAAATTGCTCCTCAAATGAATAGTCCTAACCACGCATGCACGACCAGTGCTTAACTTCTCCAATTCTTTATGGGGCTGCAGAACATGAGTTCAGTGCTTGACAATGTTCTTAATACATTTGGCACATTTTAAGGCAGCATATCTTTTATCAAGACTGGCATGAGAAATGCAAATACTAACATGTCTCTATAAAACGGCAGAAGTGGGTGTCAGTTAGATAATTGTTGTTAGAGTTAGTTAATTTTTTGTCATGCAGCAGAAAGCAATAGCCATAGACATAACTTTAATCTCATAGGCAGAAGTTCAAGCTGTTTTATACACGTATTTCTAATAAAGCATGTTGAAACTTTTTAAGCCTACAAGTGTGATTGTTTTTCAAAAATATTAAATTCAACTGAACTACATTTTGTGGAAATAACTGTCATAAAATTTTATGTTCCAAGTATTGTGCATTCAAGTAATAAAATGAGTAGTCTTTACCACCAAAATTTACAGTTCAAAATGCTATTTCTTGATGTTGGACATATCTCTTGAAAATAATCTGCAGTGCACAGAGCGTTTTGCCATTTGATTACTGATTTCATTTATATACACATATATATTTTAGGACTTTAGTGTTTACTGTTTAATAATAAAAAATATAATATTTTATTTTGTTTGCAGTCTATGGTGCTTCTTCTTCAAAGTCAGAGGCAGTACATCTTTGAATACGACTCATCAGACCGCCTTTACTCTGTAACTATGCCAAGTGTAGCACGACATAGTATGTCAACTCATACATCTATTGGCTACATCCGGAACATATACAATCCTCCAGAAAGCAATGCATCAATCATTTTTGACTACAGTGAAGATGGAAGAATTCTAAAAACTTCCTATCTTGGTACTGGTCGACAAGTGTTCTATAAGTACGGAAAACTTTCCAAACTATCAGAGATCATTTATGACAGTACTGCTGTCACTTTTGGTTATGATGAAACTACAGGCGTTTTAAAAATGGTCAACCTTCAGAGTGGTGGTTTCTCTTGTACAATACGTTATCGAAAAATTGGACCCTTAGTGGACAAACAAATATACAGGTTTTCTGAAGAAGGGATGGTGAATGCAAGATTTGACTACACATACCATGACAACAGTTTCCGTGTTGCAAGTATTAAGCCTATCATAAGTGAAACGCCACTTCCTGTTGAACTATACCGCTATGATGACATTTCTGGGAAAATTGAGCATTTTGGTAAATTTGGAGTCATTTACTATGATGTTAATCAAATTATTACCACTGCTGTGATGACACTAACAAAACATTTCGACACTCATGGCCGCATCAAAGAAGTCCAGTATGAAATATTTAGGTCACTCATGTATTGGATGACTGTGCAGTATGACAGTATGGGACGAGTTATAAAGAGAGAACTAAAGTTAGGTCCTTATGCTAACACAACCAAGTACACATATGAATATGATGGAGATGGTCAGCTGCTGACTGTTGCTGTTAATGACAGACAAACATGGCGCTACAACTATGACCTAAATGGTAACCTGTATCTGTTGACCCCTGGAAATGGTGTCCGCCTTCTGCCATTGAGATATGACCTCAGAGACAGAATAACACGTCTGGGGGATGTACAGTATAAAATTGATGATGATGGGTTTTTGAGCCAAAGAGGTGCAGATATTTTCGATTACAACTCAAAAGGTCTTCTCACCAGAGCATACAATAAGGTCCTTGGATGGAATGTACAATATCGTTATGATGGATTGGGACGTAGAGCATCATGCAAAACCAACTTAGGGCTCCATCTACAATTTTTCTATGCTGATCTCCATAACCCAACAAGAGTTACTCATGTTTACAATCACTCAAACTCTGAAATTGTTTCTTTGTATTATGATTTGCAAGGCCATCTTTTTGCAATGGAAAGCAGCAGTGGGGAAGAATATTACATTGCATCAGATAACACAGGTACACCATTAGCAGCTTTCAGCATCAATGGGGTAATGATTAAACAGCTGCAGTATACACCCTTTGGAGAAATTTATTTTGATTCCAATCCATACTTTCAGCTTGTCATTGGGTTTCATGGAGGACTGTATGATCCATTAACAAAACTTGTGCATTTTGCCCAGCGAGATTATGATGTGTTGGCTGGACGTTGGATATCTCCAGATTACACAATGTGGAAGAAAATTGGAAAGGACCCTGCACCATTCAATTTATACATGTTTAAGAACAATAATCCTCTGAGTACTGAAATGGACTTAAAAAACTATGTGACAGGTAAGCCTTTACTGCCAAGCAGAATATTAAAAGTTATTTTTCAGAAAGTGAGGGTAAAATGTGAAATACAGATAATGTTAGAAGTTTTCTGAGCAAAAAGCTATTGGTGGCCTATTCAGAGGATATGTTTTAATTACGATGCTGAAACAGCACCCTCACCAATAAGCTGTTTGGCCCAGTTACGGCACCTAGGTATACACAATGAAGACTCAGCTCCACACATTTTGTAGTGGCTGTGCTTTGTTACTGCAGTTCAGCTACCAGCTACTGGTGGCCTATCCAGAGAATAGGCCATCAATGATGTTTGTACAGAAGACTCCTTTAACTATAGCTAAACTACTTCTTAAAAATCCCAAAAAGTTGCTGTCCTTGTGGTAATTCAACCCCCTCTTCACTTGTATTGATTTAGGTAATCAGCTATGTGCAATGATCAGGTTTCCCCATATCAGCAGCTTACTATAAAAGCTATATATCAATGTAGTCTTAGGAAACTGGCATAACAGTACATGGATCTGATAAATACACAAAGATCTGTGTACACAAAGAAAGACAGAAGATGGCACTCACCATCCAGGTGTAGACTTTATTGCTTGCTAGTAGTACATCTCAAGAATGCAGGAAAATGAGGGGTCGGTGGGGGCACTCCGAGACAAACTGTTTTGTGTGGTAACACACTTCCTCTAGCCAGTGTAATGAAGTGCCGGTCACCGCACAAAACAGTCTGTCCCGGAGTGCCCCTGCCCGCCCCACCATCTTTCTGCCTTAGTTGCACTATTAGTAAGCAGTAAAGTCCATATCTGGATGGTGAGTGCTGTCTTCTGTATTTCTTTGTGCACACATTGCATACGCTGTTACATAGACTGAGCACCGCCGCAATCCATACTACACATCCTGCATGTGCACCTCCGCCTGACCACCGGTATACTCAACCTAGTGACGTAGCTGCCGGCTCCTATCACTCTTTTTGCCTCATACCAACACAAAGATCTGTGCAGATTCTGCTACCATATAATTATATGTTTATGTATTTATTGTCTTCATAACAATCAGGTTCCTGAAAGAAACAGCTTGGCAATTGTAATGTACTTTATATCAGAAAGATAGAGCACTATATGAATTGAGTAATCAAAAGTAAAGAATAACTTCAGCATAACTGTAAAACCATACATATTCTTTAGCAAACTTCACAGAATTATAATGTACACAAGGGCTTGTGCCAAGAGGTCGCCAACAAACCACTGTGCTTTGGCCAAAAGATAAAGAACTTAGGCAGCAAACTAACTTTTTGCACCAGGTGAAGGAAGGCCTTGGTACACCTTTATATAAAGGTCTGTGAGTTCAATGAAACTAATAAGAAATGCTTTTATGTTAAGCAATGCATGAAACCATCGGCTACTGGGTACAAGTGGATAAGAGTAACTCAGAGACATCTGGTACATGTGCTCTTTGAAGTTTATTGAACGGGCTTAGACAGAGTATGAAGTCTAATATGAAATCCAAAAATGAAAAAGGTGGTTTCTTTCAATAAGGATGTTCAGCTATTATGAAGATGTATATATAATTGTTTTAATAGAGTAGTCCCTATCTTCTGGGAATAGAAAAAGACCAACAGATTAAATACAACTTACATGGCATAAATTGTCGCTAAATGGCCATTTATGTTCTAAGGAAGAGTCACTAATCTTCCATTATGAAATGTGAGATAAGACATTACAGAAAGGAACAAGTGCATTGGATTTGTTCTGTGATTACAAGCTAGAAATAGGTTCTTTGAAAGAAGAAAAATCCTTCTGAACGTGACTGTGAGGAAGGAGGCTGAGCAGTTCTGACAAGTGGGGTCATGCATTTCAAATGCCTAAACGCTCAATCCAGCCATTGTCTTGATAATTAAACTTTATTAAACAAAACTGCTTCATATCTAAGTAGTCATGTTAAATTACTCTACTTATGTAGACACAAGTAAGATCCTTGAGAATTATGCTCTAAAATTGTATTATTATAATTTTACTTCTTTAAGGAGGTCACAGATCACATCATAGACTTACAAAGCGTTAAGATGAAGTAGCAGCTGCTTATTAATTTGCACCAATTAATCTCCATACTTGACATTAATCCCTTAACCATCAGATTGTTTCTATCCTAAATATCCAGACACTTTTTAGCCATTTTGCGCAAGTGGTAGTTCAACAGCCCTATGTCTGTTTTTACTTGTTTAGCTTCCAAAATAATTTTTGCATTGGTTTTTACTTTTTTGATAAATGTTTTAGAGAAAATCACAGGAAATAGGCCATACAGGTTCGACACATTTTTACTATGATGCAGATCAACCACAACGCTATATAAGGGGAGGTTGCACAGGTGCAAAATACTGATGAACAACCACTCATACACCTACTATTCATGAGGGGGGTAGCTGCCTAGTATTATAGTTGCACACGAATAAGGCATAAACAGGGTGCCAGTTGCATGATAACATTTTCTTTTTTATGGGTTAAGTGTACATTTTTCATTTTGTTTTTCAATTTATAGTTCTTATTTAAAATAACAAACTAACAATTAAAGTGTACCATGGACTTGCCATTGCTATGACAACCTCCTGTGCACTGTGAGTTGAATTGAGCTACTTAAAGTAAAATAAATGCAGGGATAGAGTTAGTCAGGGTCAGGGACAGATGGGGAAGGGGATTAGGGAAAGTTTAGATGGTGATAGGTACTCTTTTACTTTGGCTGTTTTGATTCATTATTAGCGGCATAGGCCATATTCGAATTCGCGAATATTCGCGAATATATGGACGAATATTCGGCATATATTCGCGAATATTCGCGTTTTATTTTCTCATATGCAAATATTCGCGTTTGCGAAAATTAACATATGCGAAAATTTGCATATACAAAAACAAGTACAAACAAAAATTTGCATATGCGAAAATTAGCATATGCAAATTTCCGCATATGCGACAATTCGCACACCAGTCTCACACAGTAGTATTAGAGCCTTCTTTACACCACACAAGCTGGAAGCAGAGAGGGGTGATCACTGTGATGTGTACTGTGAAAAAAAAAAAAAAGAATATTCGTAATTACGAATATATAGTGCTATATTCGCGAATATTCGCGAATTCGCGAATAAAAATCGTATTGCGAATATTCGCGAGCAACACTATTCATTATATGTATAGGCTTGAAGAAGCTATGATGTTGGCCTGGGTTAGTGGTGATAGTGTGTTTTTTTTCTCATTATTTGCATGTTATTTTGATTTTTTTACACACACACGCACACACAGATGTTATGAAAGATGGAAGTACTACGTCCACCTTGTAACCTTATATTGCTTTTTGTCTGAATTTATCAGGCTTTGTTCTGCATTGGAAATCATGGAATTTGTGAATTACTTGTATATAAATAATTTCCAAGAAATCTTGCAGAAGGCTTTTTACCGTTTAGAGAACTATCACAAGGAGCACTGTCACAAAGTACTGTCACAATGATGGCAGCAATGAGCACGATAATTATTGGCTGCAAGTAAAATAAACTGCAGCTTAAATGTAATGTGTTTATGGAGGTTTTTTGAATTTTTTTTATTTTTTTTTACCCTGCCTAAAATACAGTATGTAGATTGTTGGACATTACAACGCATTGTGTGAGGTGCATTTTTGCAGTATTTACTACTTTGGCGGACGTTGGTCAGTAAATAACTGTACAGATGCAAAATGCACAGTCATTTACCCCTCTGCTTTTTTGTGTAGCTTGCACCAAAAATTGCCCCAGAAGTTAGCCTTTTTCATAAAATAAACTAAATTAACCTGGAAAACATACATTGTTCTTGACTCACCCCCTTTTTGGGAACTAAACCTATGAACATGTCGAAAAAGTGTCATGAGAGGACAAAAATGTGGCTGTCACATGAGGAATAGTTAATTCCCACCAATTTTCTTTCAAATGTCTTATTGTTACCTCAACTGCACAGCTTATACCCCTACCTGCATGATGTCATTCATTCAAATCCACTGATCATGGACCACTATAATAGGCAGTCTTACATAGTGATACTACTACTACTACTAAGTAACTATTGCAATACTTCTTTACTTGTGGAGAATCCTAACAGATCATTAATAGAACCTATCTGGGCAAAGTGAGAAGACCTTTGGGGTAATATTTCTTTCATTTGCATGTGAACAGAGATAAAATTGTGAACATGCTATAACTTTAATGTTTCCCTGTAGGAAAAAAAAATCAAGTATATTAACCATTTATAGACCACCAAACAACTGAGAATATTGACCAGTCCACAGTTGGCACTGCAAGGGTATTCTTGAACATCCTTGCAGAGTCTGCAGCTACATGGACATTTTGCAGCTACAGTCGAGCCGGCTGTCAAAGACTTTGCAGATTTTGCAGATTGCCATCCCTACCTTCCAAGTGATTGCTGTTTACAGACCACTAGTGAGCACCAATGGCACAGTGCAGCCGGCATTTATGAAGATTCCTGCCGATACCCTGGCGATAAGAGCCAGTCTTGTCCACCCTATGTAAAAATTACTCAAAAACAAAGGGTGCACTGTTTATAAAAGAATTTAGTTGCACCAACAATTGTTAAAAGGAAAGAAATAATGAAAGAGAAAACAAACACGGCTTTTAATTCCCCAATGTACTAAATAAAATGTATCTGGGCATGAACTAAGAGACTAGCTCTGTCTTGAAATGTTTAAGATTTTTATTTTATTTTTTACGATTTTGACTAGTTGCCCTTATTCTAGTTTATAGTTCTGTACCATCCTTTTGAATCCATTTCTTCAATACAGAATTTGCTGAGACAAGGCAGATAGTCATCCTATACTCAGTGGCATGGAAGACAAGACTAATGTTATATATGTATTAAAATATACCTCATCATATACATACGAACTAAGAAATGATTATATATATAAATATGTTTTGTCCATTCACCAGATGTGCAAAGCTGGCTTGTGATGTTTGGATTTCAACTGAGCAATATCATTCCCGGCTTCCCAAGATCCAAACTGCATTTTGTGCCACCTCCATATGAACTGACGGAAAGTCAAGAATGTGAAAATGGACAGGTAGGTCTCATCCCCTTTACTTGTACGAACTGCTGTGACTCAGTGTGATATCTTACATTTCCACTTGTATCACTTCAGGATGGGATTTTTATTCTAATGATCTTATGCACAATGTGCGTTTTGCCTGCCTAGATAGTTATGGTAATTGCAGTATCATTAGCTCTTTGTGTGTATACCCTTGAGTTGTTTCTTGATTAACAGTAGTACAGGGAAATTTAAAGGTAGCCGGCCATCTGTTCCATCTACAGTATAACAGCCTATCCCTTTGGGATTTTATGACTTAAAATAAAAATATAGCTTACAGCTACAGTATTGCATGTGTGGTTTTATATATGTGCAATAAAAACAGTGTATGCGTTATAAGAAACTGGGAAATGATTCCTTTTATGGGGAATATCGCATTTTCAGCTTCACTAACTCGCTTTTTATTTACAGGACATGCAGTGCATTGGCACATAAGTTCAAGCAGGAATCTTAAAAAAAACTAAAAAACAAATGCATTGAAGGGTCACAGAATGCAGCTTTGGGATCTTAAAAGCAGCTGCATGGATTAATGTGCACTAAACATTTAATTAAGACAAAAGTAACAAAATATCAGAGCCAGACTAGCTTCGTCCTAAGCCCCAGGCCACTACATGGTTATTACCGCTCTGAAGCATGCCGAATACAATCATGTATTTGGAGCCTAATGCCAAACATTCCTGTTGCTGGCACAGGAGCTAAAGAGCTCTCTTAGATGCTTCTTACCAACACAAACTGCATTAATGTAATATTTATGGTATGGTGTGTGTCTTTGGTGATAAAGGACATTAGTGCTAGCAGAAAATGACATGCCCTGACTGATGATAAAAAGAATTGATTATGACAGTGTATATATATTCATTGAAGCCTACATAGAAGCACATCCAAATAAAAATCAGAAGGTGCCCTGCTGAGTAGTTATCACAATGCACAAAAAATGTAAAATGATTATTTCTAGAGGCCTCAAATGTATTTTGTTTATTAAATCTGCCCCCTTTCACCACGGCATGTGTATATTGAATATATATATATATATATATATATATATATATCACATATCTGACCGTAGCTGTGCCAAGATATCACCCTGAATAGCAAAAATGATATGCCATCCCAGAATACATTTATTTTGCGATGAAAATAAAGATTTAACCGACCCAGTGCTGTCAAACTTTCCAATATTGGATCATATTGACATTCCAATGGATGTCATTTCATTATGGCGTAAACTGTTAAAAGACCAGTGACAGGCACAAGGTGGGCTGTCAAATAAGTTTTTGTATATGACAAAATATTTACAATACACACCTTATTATAACTTCCTATAGTTAATCTACAGGATTTCTAGTGGTGGGCCCCACCTTGAATCCATCCAAGAATATTTCCAAAATGCAAACCGGAGTACTGTGGTCATTTATCCTCATGTCACGTGCAAAATTCCTGTGAGTGACGCTTTAAACAGCTGGAAATCGCACATGCACAGTCTTTCTTTGACTTTCTCCTAAACTGCAATTTACACTGATGTTTCTGTGAGCAGCAGTCATGCAGGCCTTACTATTAGCGATCCTGATGCTTGCAAATTTTTCTGAGCGGTTTGCTGTCATCATGTTCAATTTGGAACACTGCGTGAGCAACTTCTGCAGAAACACTCAGCTGTAATAGTCCTTTAGACTTGTTTTATGTGTACTGAATAAACAGGAGGCTACACTAAAACCATTATATCTTATATACACTGTGCAAATAATTGTAGTTATGCAAATACAGGTTTATTTCTGATTCATGCTTGACCGCATGTGGTTTGCAGGCCTATTTGTAGATAGCAGGAAACTCGTAATGCACTGGCCTAATAAACTGGGCTGCATTAAAGGGGTATTCCGGCCCTAATACATCTTATCCCCTATCCAAAGGATAGGGGATAAGATGTATGATCGCAGCGGTCCGCTGGAAACCCCCGCAATCTGTCATTCCGCACCCACCTTTGTGAGCTCTCCACAGCGCTGGAGACTCCGAGTGTGAAGCATGACGACCACGGGGCCGGAGTATCGTGACGTCACGACTACGCCCCCGTGGGATGTCACGCCCAGCACCCTCAATGTAAGTTTATGGGAGGGGGTGTGAAGGCCATTGCGGAGACCTCACAAAGGTGGGTGCGGAATGACAGATTGCGGGGGTCCCCAGCGACGGGACCCCTGCGATCATACATCTTATCCCCTATGCTTTGGTAGGATAAGATGATAAGATGAGTACCCCTTTAAGGTGCTGCCCTTTTACAGAACAATTGACTTTATATTTGAAAGCAGAATTTCAGGATAGGTGCCAATATTTAATCACAATTTTGCTACATACAATTTTGCCTCATTTCTCTTTATTTTAGAAACATTCAGCTGAGAATTCTGAAAACAGCGGAATGCGCGCGTTATTGCTTGTACTTAATACTTTACATTTGATGCCTTTTTTGTACTAATCTCACAGTGGAGTACCATATAAATCTCAAAATGTTTTTCACATTTATTTGTAATATAAGACTTTACTTTTCTCAAATAGCTGGATAACTTTTCTAATTTCATGTGATTTACTTTTGTACTAAATTAAGGACAAACTGTAATTAAGGCAGTATAGCATGACCTTCAGAAATCTGTGCAGTCTAGTTACCATGGTTCACTGCATTACTTTTTAACTTTCTACAACTAATTCATTTTTCTGTCTTACAGCTAATTACGGGTGTTCAACAGACCACTGAAAGACATAATCAAGCATTTATGGCATTAGAGGGTCAAACCATAGTGAAGCGGCTGCATGCAAACATAAGGGAAAAACTGGGACACTGGTTTGCTACCGCAGTTCCTATAATTGGAAAAGGAATAATGTTTGCAATCAAAGAAGGTAAAGTGACAACAGGAATGTCCAGCATTGCCAGTGAAGACAGCCGGAAAATTGCTCTTGTGCTTAACGGAGCTCACTACCTGGAAAAAATGTACTACAACATTGAAGGAAAGGACACTCATTATTTTGTCAAAATCGGCTCCTCCGACAGCGATCTAGTCACCTTGGGTCTGACAACTGGTCGCAAAACGCTAGACAGTGGGGTCAATGTCACAGTCTCTCAGCCAACCCTGCTGATAAATGGAAGGACTCGCAGGTTTACAAACATAGAGTTCCAGCATTCCTCTCTCATTTTAAACATCCGCTATGGGTTGACTGTCGACACCCTGGATGAAGAGAGAGCGCGAGTTCTTGACCAAGCACGTCAGAGGGCATTGAGCGCAGCTTGGGCTAAAGAGCAGCAAAAGGCACGAGATGGCAAAGAAGGTAGTCGCTTATGGACTGAGGGTGAAAAGCAGCAAATTCTAAGCACAGGAAGAGTTCAAGGATACGAAGGGTACTATGTCCTTCCAGTAGAGCAGTATCCAGAACTAGCAGACAGCAACAGTAACATCCAGTTCTTGAGACAAAATGAAATGGGAAAGAGGTAACAAATTAATCTGCTGTCATCCGTCCCGGGATGAATCAGTAGTAATAACTGTTATCTCCTCTCCTAAGGAGATGAAGACCTAAATGGGGCACTAGGCTGAATTGTTTTGAGACAGTTAAGCAGCAACAAAAGCTCACATTTTTTGAGTAAACTGCTGCTGACAACCACAAATCGAAGTGGACTTAAAGCCTGACAAAGTAAAACACAACTAAACAAAGTACCCCTGTGATATTACCCACTTCTTCTGGGTCTCTCTTACAAATAATAATAAGAATTAAGGCCTCTGATTACCTCACTTCTTTGATGTGGGGGAAATACAGAAACACAAAATTTCCCAGCGGCCGCCCTTGCAAGACCTTTTGCTGAAAACTACTCAGACTGCTTCTTTGATAAGTATTCCAACATTTTGATTTACAAAGAATGCTTACTGCATTGAAAAATAAAGACTAAGACTATGGAGTGATTTCTAGAAACAACTCTAAAACTAAGAGCACTGGATAAACTCTGACAAGAAACACAAACTTACTTGCACTCTTATCCCAAAATGCTCTTACTTAATTTATTCATTAAGTGGGTAGAGTGTGACGTGTGAGTCAAATGGCTTTCACTACAGTTAAATTCATCCTCTTGTTTGTATTTGAGAAATCCATTGTGGACAATACAGTATAACACAGTTACAGGGTGTAGTCTGTTTAGAATCAGTAGTTTGTTGGTATCAGTTTCAGTAGAGATGTGGGCATTGTGACACTATCGCAAATGGGCACCACTTCTGATCACCCTGTTAATATAAGAAGGCCAGATGGCACAATCACTGTTTCAGATTAAAACTAGAAATGTGTTTGTTTGGTCAAAACAATAAACTGAGACAATCACCTTACAGTCACCACAAAATGATTATGAACTTTGGTATTTTTTTTTTTTTTTTTTTGTAATATACATGTATGAACTGTTCATTGAGTTTTTATATTATTTTAATTTGCTGCTAAATGAAAATTAGAGACAGGCAAAGATAATTTATGGCAAAGTGTTTAAATTGTTTATACATAAATAAAGTCTCTAAAACTGTGGATGGTTTTCTCTAGAATGTGGTCTATTTTTGTAACTGCAAGTGGTTCTTTGTATTTGCCCCAAATCTGAGACTTATTATAGGCAACTATAGCGTTTCAATATATCATATGAGAAAAGAAAAACCTCTTGAGGGTCTATTCACATGTACAGTATACTGCGCATATTTGATGCACAGCATTTGAAGCTGTGTTCAGTCATTTGGCTTACATTAAAATCCTGCAAATGAAATATGTGCAGGATACGGAATGTGTGAACACACCCTGAATGTGAACTAAGCCTAAGGCTGTGTCCACACAATGGAATTTCTGAACAGAATTCTGCATTGGAATTACACAGGAGATTCAGCAGCAGCAGAGCCTTATTGATTTCATTGCGATTCTGCTGCGCTGTTCACATATCAGAATTTCTGCGCCAGAAACAAACAAACTGAAATTAATAATCTGGTGTCCGCAGAAAGAATAGAAATGTCTATTCTTTCTGCGGACACCACACGGAAATGCACTGCAGCTTATGAGACAGCTTATTTCCAAGTGGTCTCCTGTCTGGGGAATGTCCGCTCAGAGATTTTCCATGGGGAAAGAAAATGACTGGAAAATGAAATATGCCACAACATTTTTCTATGTGTGAGCATGCTCTAAGGAATATTTTCATTGGCTGGTTTTACCATGATACTGGTAGGCTTGCTAAAGGATACAATATATCAGAAAACAAGATGTTTTGACTCAATGGCCCTTATTTACTAAGAGTGGAGTGTAGGTTTCTTTGTGGGTTTTAATTCCCTACAATTTATTTTCCACTGTATTTACTAAGGTTTCCCTACATTTTCCACTTTCCCTACACTTTGCTTTTTTTACACATGCTCTGATCTGTCTGGTTTTCCTCAGTTCAAATCCACCACATTTTCTGTGGAAACCTTAGTAAATATTAGTAAAAATTAGGGAACACGCCCCTTTCTGGAGACCACACCCCCTTTCCCAGCAACCACACCCTTTTTTCTGGTTTTCTTAGCAAAATGGAGAGTTAGTTTTTTTTTAATTCTGGCGCAAATTCTGGTGCAGACAGAATTTCAGGCGCAATGCAACAGAATCTGGCGCACAACCCGACAAAACATGTTGGGTTTGCAATAGTAAATGGGGGCCAATGTGTACCAATCTGCACCATATCTCTGCCTAATGGATGGTATGTGCTTTTTGGATATATGCTACTTGTTCACTGCCCTTCATTATATCATAATTATTGTTGTCTACAGACAGATGTCATATTTAGAACACTGACCAATTAGTTGATGTCTAACATACTATAGCATATCATAGCATATGAATATAAATTAATATTATTTTTATAAAGATCTCTAAATGTAGAAATTGACAAATGCCTACAGCCATCACTAGAGGGAGCTTAAGAGCTTGTTAAATCATCATGTTGTTATTGCTGGTTCACACCATCATGACCACAATGCTGCATCCACTGTAGGACCCTTGTTAGCCTCTGTCATGGTGTCCATTGTTTTGGAGGTAAGAATAATACTGTGTGCTGCCCTATTCTTATTGATAAATCTAACAGAATTACCAATGGAAGCTTTAAAAAGAGCCTCTGATGCTAATGTTTGCACAACTTAGTGAATCAACGATATGTAGTCAGCTCCATATTGTAGAGTCACCTGTAGATACTACTAGAAAAAAAATCTGAAAAAAAAAAGATTTAAAAAAAATGGCCACCCCTTAAAAATTTGGATTTACTGTCATTGAAGATCTTAGGGTGCCCTGATAAAACACCTTTTTAGGGTAGGGTCACACATAGCGTATTTGCAGTATATTTCACACTGTGCAGTGAAAATATATGTTGCATTTTCTCCTATAAGCATACACAGGGCTACCTGCAGCAGCCCTGTGTGTGCAGTAAGGTTTGGAGGTGGACCCAGTGCATGGATGTGACTGTGACGCGCAGGCCCGCCTCCAAACCTCATTGTGCACACAGGGCTGCCTGTGTGTTGGTTCACAGCAGTGGGAAATATGCTATCTATTCTCCTAAGTGGACTTTGCGTAGCTTGAAATACACTGCACATATGCTATGTGTGACCCTACCCTTACAGATTTTTTTAAATGCTCATGAAATATGAGAGTTTAACCCCTTAAGGACTTAGCTCTTTTTCACCTTAAGGGCTTTTAGTTATCATTCTGATTCCGAGATTGTTTTTTCGTGACATATTCTACTTTAACATAGTGGTAAAATTTTGTGGTAACTTGCATCCTTTCTTGGTGAAAAATCCCAAAATTTGATGGAAAAAATGAAAATTTAGCATTTTTCTAACTTTGAAGCTCTCTGCTTGTAAGGAAAATGGATATTCAAAATTAATTTTTTTTATTCACATACACAATATGTCTACTTTATGTGTGCATCATAAAATTTATGAGTTTTTACTTTTGGAAGACACCAGAGGGCTTCAAAGTTCAGCAGCAATTTTCCAATTTTTCACAAAATTTTCAAACTCGATATTTTTCAGGGACCAGTTCAGTTTTGAAGTGGATTTGAAGGGTCTTCATATTAGAAATACCCCATAAATGACCCCATTATAAAAACTGCACCCCTCAAAGTATTCAAAATGACATTCAGTCAGTGTTTTAACCCTTTAGGTGTTTCACAGGAATAGCAGCAAAGTGAAGCAGAAAATTCACAATCTTCATTTTTTACACTCGCATGTTCTTGTAGACCCAATTTATGAATTTTTGCAAGTGGTAAAAGGAGAAAATTTTTACTTGTATTTGTAGCCCAATTTCTCTGGAGTAAGGACATACATCATATGTCTATGTAAAGTGTTCGGCGGGCGCAGTAGAGGGCTCAGAAGGGAAGGAGCGACAAGGGGATTTTGGAGAGAACATTTTTCTGAAATGGTTCTTGGGGGGCATGTCACCTTTAGGAAGCCCCTAGGGTGTCAAAACAGCAAAAAAAAAAAAAACACATGGCATACCATTTTGGAAACTAGACCCCTCGGGGAACGTAACAAGGGATAAAGTGAGCCTTAATACCCCACAGGTGTTTCATGACTTTTGCAAATGTAAAAAAAATAATAATAATTTTACCTAAAATGCTTGTTTTCCCAAAAATTTTACATTTTTAAAAAGGGTAATAGCAGAAAATACCCCCCAAAATTTGAAGCCCAATTTCTACCGATTCAGACAACACCCCATATGGCTGTGAAATGTGCTATGCTGGCGCACTTCAGGTCTCAGAAGAGGAGTAGTCACATTTGGCTTTTTGGAAGCAAATTAGGAAGCCCCTATGGTGCCAGGACAGCAAAAAAAAAAAAAAAAACACATGGCATACTATTTTGGAGACCCCTCAGTGAACGTAACAAGGGGTTAAGTGAACCTTTATACCCCACAGATGTTTCACGACTTTTGCATATGTAAAAAAAATATATATTTTTTTACCTAAAATGCTTGTTTTCCCAAAAATGTAACATTTTTAAAAAGGGTAAAAGCAGAAAATACCCCCCAAAATTTGTAACACAATTTCTCCCGAGTACGGCAATACCCCATATGTGACCCCAAACTGTTGCCCTGAAATACGACAGGGCTCCAAAGTGAGAGCGCCATGCCCATTTGAGGCCTAAATTAGGGGCTTGCATAGGGATGGACATAGGGGTATTCTACGCCAGTGATTCCCAAACAGGGTGCCTCCAGCTGTTGTAAAACTCCCAGCATGCCTGGACAGTCAGTGGCTGTCTGGTAATACTGGGAGTAGTTGTTTTGCAACAGCTGGAGGCTCCGTTTTGGAAACAGTGGCGTACCAGACGTTTTTCATTTTTATTGGGGAGGGGAGGGGGGCTGTGTAGGGGTATGTGTATATGTAGTGTTTTTTACTTTTTATTTTATTGTGTGTTAGTGTAGTGTAGTGTTTTTAGGGTGCAGTCGCACAGGCGGGGATTCACAGTAGTTTCTTGCTGGCAGTAAGAGCTGCGGCAGAAAATTTGCTGCAGCTCAAACTTGCAGCCGGATACTTACTGTAAACATCCGCCCATGTGAGTGTACCCTGTACGTTCACATTGGAGAGGGGGGAGGGGAACATCCAGCTGCTGCAAAACTTCAACTCCCAGCATGCCCTGACAGACTGTACATGCTGAGAGTTTCAGTTTTGCAACAGCTGTAGGCACACTTGTTATGTATCACTGAGTTTGTGACCTAACTCAGTGTTTCACGACCGATGTGCCTCCAGCTGTTGCAAAACTACAACTCCCAGCATATACGGTGCATGCTGGGAGTTGTAGGTTGCAACAGCTGGAGGCACACCGGTCGTGAAACACTGAGTTAGGTAAAAAAAAACTCAGAGTTTCGCAACCAGTGTGCCTTCAGCTGTTGCAAAACTACAACTCTCAGCAGTCACCGACAGCCAACGGGCATGCTGGGAGTTGTAGTTATGCAACCAGCAGATGCACCACTACAACTCCCAGCATGCACTTTAGCTGTTTGTGCAAGCTGGGAGTTGTAGTTATACAACAGCTGAAGGTACACTTTTCCATTGAAAAAATGTGCCTCCAGCTGTTGCAAAACTATAAGTCCCAGCATGCTCACAAGGGAATGCTGGGAGTTGTGGTGGTCTGCCTCCTGCTGTTGCATAACTCCAGCTCCCAGCATGCCCTTTTTCATGCTGGGAGCTGTTGCTAAGCAACAGCAGGAGGCTGTCACTCACCTCCTACTGCTGCTCCAGGACACAGGTCAGTCCCTCGCTGCCGTCGCTCCTGGGGCCCTGATCCCAACAGGGATGCTGGACATCGGGGTCCCCAGCTGCCGGGGTCCATGTTCCGCACCCGCTCACGTCCTCCGGAGCGGGTTGCGGGAGTGACACCCACAGCAGGTGCCCTGATTGGTCAGCTGGTAAACCGCCCGACGAATCAGGGCGATCGTGAGGTGGCACCAGTGCCACCTCACCCCTGATGGCTATGTCAGAGACGGCCCCGATCAGCCAGTAATTCCGGATCACCGGGTCACTGGAGACCCAATTGACCCGGAATCGCCGCAGATCACTGGACTGAATTGTACAGCGATCTGCGGCCATCGCCGACATGGGGGGGGGGGGCATAATGAGCGATATGAAAGTGAAAAGGAAATAATGGTACATTTGATGAACCAGGTGGTATTTTTCTGCTGACAATCTTCTTTGTTTCCATTATTACAAATAATGGTAACCTTCATTATGGCAGATGACATTTATACAGTATTTATACAGTATTAGACTTAACATTAATGTAACCAGCAAACAGACACAGTTGGAAACCTCAGTAAAATCATCACAGCTTAGTTTGGTCGTCTGGTGATCCTGATTCCCTCCCACATACATAATCCTTATTTACCCTGAAAGCAGTCCTCTAGGGACTTTTTGGCTACCCTCACACATTTCAGATTATTGGTGAATCCTGTCTAGATTGCTGGTAACAAGTGGTTGTTCTCAAATATTCAAGGGTGTATGTGTCAGTTTCAAAAGGTTTTAAAGGATTAAGGGGGCACTGTCATTTTAAAAACAGTTCCTTATTGTCTATCATGTTGGGTATAAGCAGCTGAATTTCATGGTCCACAAATATTGGTAAAAACTGAACTATTCAAGAGCAAAGAGCCCTTATACAGGGCTTGCACAGTGGGTGTTCTTCTGTCCGTGTTCTCATCACTTAATGTGTGTGTCGATGTGCACAGTTTGTGATGCCTTCCAAGGGTTGTCCATCACGAAGAAGTCTCAAAAAGGAGAGTGAAAATAAAAAGGTCAAAAAGTCAGCATCGGACTACACTTTCATTTGTGTATGAATAAGGTCATGATAAAAGCAAGGGGAATCATGATAAAAGGGTTTGGAGAATCAATTCTCCATTTATTGTTATTAAGTAACAATAGCAGAGCAGCACTATAGTTCTATAATAAGTGTATGACAACTGCACGTTCCAGAACTGCACGTTTTATCTATTTCCTTTTATACCTGCAGTGAAGGGCCTAGATATTGATGTGCAAGCAGAAATAGTGTAAATTCTAAACTGGGCATTGGTTCTACAAGGCCATTAGTTCACTAACTAACCTTTGTCAACTTGGGAATTGTATCCAGGGGGCAAATATCTGTTCCCTCCAATGTCAAAACTGACCATGTGACTAGAGAATGTGACACAAAATCTCTAGAACAGTGGAATTACCAAGTAGTATACCAACTGAAGCCATTGAAGCCTGGAAACATCACAAAATGTTTTTTTATAATTTACATTTTCTGAATCAAGTCAATAAAAGGGAAAATATAAAAGCAAGGCTAAAAAAAGACAACCCCCCACCAAGCATCACTATTGCTGTTATATTGGTTATATGGAAAAAATAAGGACAGGGAGTACCAATACAATGAAGCAAGCTAAATACCTTAGGTAAACAAAGGTTACTTCTAAGGAAAACCTCAGGAATATGACTGATCTTGTCTTTAATATTTCTTGTGTTGTGAATTAATTGTTTAGCATCACTTCACACACAGATTTTGGAATGCTTGTATCTATGTATGAACAATCTATATACTGTACAGCACATCCAATTTAAGATAAATACATTCATAACTGGATTTAGGTTAAAGGCCGTGGACAATGAAAAAATAACATGATGGTAGTTACCATGAATTAAAAAAAGTTTCAGGTTGCAGTCTCCATTCCCTCTGTGTTGTCACTGCGGGTGCAGGTCTTGGAATCAATGTGTGATGTGATGGCCACAATTGGGGAAAAAGAGAAAGTCTCACCAGTTCTTCCACCATAAATGGAAGAGTTGGCTTGCTTAGAATTATCTGGTTTTACCTTTTTTTGCTGCAGCAAATTTTACCATTCTAAGTTCAAACTTCAAAATGACTTATGCACCAATGTTGTGGTCAATAAAAGTAAAACCTTTTTTCTAAAGCGGACATGCACAATCATTAGAAAAGCATAACATTCAGTTTTTGTGCAACACTTTTTATTTATTCCTCCAATGTCTTTTAGCATGGGCTGAAGCCTCTTTAAGTCCTAAACTTGCTATGAGGTCCTTGCGCAAACTTCTACTGTATTTCCTCAGATAGGACTAAAAAAGAATCTGGGATTTGTAAACTCTTTGCAGGAGTCTCAGTGGCAACTCCAAGCAGTCCAAGCAGTCCACTCCACCTCCTCACTAGGCTGCTTCAAACCGTTTTCTCTAGTCCGAGAATTCCGAGAATTCCAGTTACGCCGAGCTCTCCGGGTCCCCGCTCCTCCCCGGAGCGCTAGCAGCATCCTCTCATTCACAGCGCCCCGGTCAGACCTGCTGACCGGGTGCGCTGCAATATCACTCCCAGCCGGGATGCGATTTGCGACGCGGGAGGCGCCCGCTCGCGATGCGCATCCCGGCTCCCGTACCTGACCCGTTCCCCGTCTGTCTTGTCCCGGCGCGCGCGGCCCCGCTCCTTAGGGCGCGCGCGCGCCGGGTCTCTGCAATTTAAAGGGCCACTGCGCCACTGATTGGCGCAGCAGGCCTAATCAGTGTTATCACCTGTGCACTCCCTACTTATACCTCACTTCCCCTGCACTCCCTCGACGGATCTTGTTGCCATTGTGCCAGTGAAAGCGTTCCCTTGTGTGTTCCTAGCCTGTGTTCCAGACCTCCTGCCGTTGCCCCTGACTACGATCCTTGCTGCCTGCCCTGACCTTCTGCTATGTCCGACCTTGCTCTTGTCTACTCCCTTGTACCGCGCTTATCTTCAGCAGTCAGAGAGGTTGAGCCGTTGCTGGTGGATACGACCTGGTTGCTACCGCCGCTGCAAGACCATCCCGCTTTGCGGCGGGCTCTGGTGAATACCAGTAGCAACTTAGAACCGGTCCACCAACACGTTCCACACCAATCCCTCTCTGGCACAGAGGATCCACCTCCAGCCAGCCGAATCGTGACAAACACACTATTTTGAGAGAAGACTTTGGGACTTGATGTGTGATCGACCTGAGGTACTCTGTACTAGCTGTAGTTCAATGTACTGTACTGAAGGCTTACTTCAGGGGTCTTCACGGGGGAATGTTCAGTGATAAACTTGCAAAGATCCACTTGCGGATCAGGTTGACAGGGTGGGGCTGGAGAAGACCCAGCGGTCATGGTACATATCGGCAACAATGACAAAGTAAGAGGTAGGTGGAGTGTACTTAAAAATTATTTTAGGGAAATCTTTTAGCTTAAGACAAAGACCTCCAAGGTAATATTTTCTTAGCCACACCAGAGAGGCAGCGGGAGATTAGGGAGGTAAAAAAGTGACTCAGAAGCTGGTGTAGGAAGGAGGGGTTTGGGGTCTTGAAGAACTGGGCTGACTTCGCTGTCAGTTACCGGCTCTATCGTAGGGATGGGCTGAACCTCAATGGGGAGGGTGCAGCTGTGCTTGGGGAGAAGATGGCTATAAGGGTGGAGGAGTGTTTAAACTAGAGACTGGGGGGAGGGAACCTACAACATTGAGGGGGAAGATAGGGTAGATAGAGAGGGTCGAGCGGAGGGAGGGGTCAGAATAGTTAATAGTTTCCATTTTGGAAACTACGCTCCTCACAGAATTTAATAAGGGGTGCAGTGAGCATTTACACCCAACTGACATTTGACAGGTCTTTGGAACAGTGGGCTGAGAAAATGAAAAATAAAATTTTTCATTTTCACGGTCACTGTTCCAAAAATCTGTCAGACACCTGTGGGGCGTAAATGCTCACTGTACCCCTTATAACATTCCGTGAGGGTTGTAGTTTCGAAAATGGGGTCACATGTGGGGGGGGGTCCATTGTTCTGGCACTTTACATCCACATATGGGGTATGTTATTACTCAGAAGATAAAGGGTTAAACATTTTGGGGGGCTTTTTTTCCTATTTTCTCTTGTGAAAATGAAAAATTTAGGGTAACACCAGCATTTTAGTTAAAAATGTATTTTTTTTTTTTTCGTTTTCCCATCCAACTTTAATGTAAATTTGTAAAACACTTGTGGGGTGTTAAGGCTCACTATATCCCTTGTCACATTTTGTGAGGGGTGTAGTTTCCAAAATGGGGTCACATGTGGGTATTTATTTTTTGTGTGTTTACGTCAGAACCGCTGTAAAATCAGCCACCCTTTTGCAAATCACCAATTTAGGCCTCAAATGTACATAGTGCGCTCTCACTCCTGAGCCTTGTTGTGCGCCCACAGTGCATTTTACACCCACATAGGGGGTATGTCCGTACTCAGGAGAAATTGCGTTACAAATGTTTTCCTTTTACCTCTTGTGAAAATAAAAAGTATGGGGCAACACCAGCATTTTTGTGTTACTGTTTTTAATTTTTTTACAATAACATGCTGGTGTAGACCACAACTTTTCCTTTTCAAAAGGGGTAAAAGGAGAAAAAGCCCTTCAAAATTTGTAACGCAATTTCTCCCCAGTACGGAAATATCCCATATGTGGCCCTAAACTGTTTCCTTGAAATACGACAGGGCTCCAAAGCGAGAGAGCACCATGCGCATTTGAGGACTAAATTAGGGATTGTATAGGGGTGGACATAGGGGTATTCTACCCCAGTGATGCCCAAACAGGGTGTCTCCAGCTGTTTCTAAACTCCCAGCATGCCTGGACAGTCAGTGGCTGTCTGGAAATGCTGGGAGTTGTTGTTTTGCAACAGCTGGAGGCTCTCTTTTGGAAACACTGCAGTATGATACGTTTTTCATTTGGGGGGAACGTGTAAGGGGTTGTATATGTAGTGTTTCACCCCTTATTTTGTTGTAGTGCAGTGTAGTATTTTTTGGGTACATTCACACTGGCGGGGGTTTACGGTGAGGTTCCCGCTAGGAGTTTGCGCTGTGGTGGAAAATTTGCCGCAGCTTAAACTTGAAGCAGGAAACTCATTGTAAAACCCGACCATGTGAATGTACCCTGTACACTCACATGGGGGACAAACCTCCAGCTGTTGCAAAACTACAACTCCTAGCATGTACTGATCGCCGAAGGGCATGCTGAGATGTAGTTATGCAACAGCTGGAGGTACGCAACTACAACTCCCAGCATGGCGAGAAAGCTGTTTGCTGTTTGTGCATACGGGGAAATGTAGTTTTGCAAGATTTAGAGGGCCACGGTTTAGAAACCACCGCACAGTGATCTCCAAACTGTGGCCCTCCAGATGTTGCAAAACTACAAATCCCAGCATTCCCAGACAGCAAACTGCTGTGTGGGCATGCTGGGAGTTGTAGTTTTGCAAGATCTAGAGGGCCACAGTTTAGAGATCACTGCACAGTGATCTCCAAACTGTAGCCCTCCAGCTGTTGCAAAACTACAAATCCCAGCATGCCCAACCAGCAAACAACTGTCTGGGCATGCTGAGAGTTGTAGTTTTGTATAGTGTTCTCCAAACTGTAGCCCTCCAGATGTTGCTAGGCAACTCGCCGGCTTCTGTAATCTGCAGAACGCCACACCAGGGAGCCAGCCGCACAACATTGCCGCCCGCCGATTGTTGCCTCCGCCGCCACTGATGGTAAGTGGACCTCCGGCGCCGCTCACAGGACAGTTCCCCCCTTCTGCCTGCACTACTGTGGGTGGGAAGAACAGGGGTACCAAAATCAGAATGAGGTGATAATAATGGGGGACTTTAACTATCCTGATATCAACTGGGAGACTGAGACCTGTGAATCTCATAAAGGAAACAGGTTTCTGACTATAGCTAAAGATAATTATCTGTCCCAAATGGTGCAGAGCCCGACCAGAGGGGGCGCCCTACTAGACTTAATATTAACCAACAGACCTGATATAGTAACTAATATGCAGGTAGAAGGATACCTAGGAAATAGTGATCATAATATAATACATTATAACTTGTTCTTCAATAAGGGAATCTCTCGAGGGGCCACAAAAACAATGAACTTTAGGAAGGCAACATTTGATCAACTCAGAGAAGCCCTTAACAATATAAAATGGGATAATACTGACACTAAATGGGAGACTTTTAGGGATATTTAAAATTCTCACTGTAAGATGTATATACATTATGGGATAAAAGGGTCATGAATAAAAGAAAACCAATATGGATGAATATAAATGTTAAGGGGGCAATAAATGACAAAAATAAAGCATTTAAACTACTAATACAGGACAGCAGTGAAGAAGCATTAAAAGGATATAGAGAAAAATGTAAATTATGTAAAAAAACAGATAAAACCCTCAAAAATAGAGAGAGAAAGACTAATTTCCAAAGAAAGTAAAACTAACCCCAAAATGTTCTTTAATTATAGAGAGAGTTAAGAGAGAGCTACTAAACTAGTACATGGATTGCAGGATAAAACTTACCAGGAGAGGTTAAAGGACCTTAACATGTATAGCTTGGAAGAAAGAAGAGACAGAGGGGATATGATAGGGACTTTTAAATACATAAAGGGAATCAACACGGTAAAGGAGGAGAGCATATTTAAAAGCAGAAAAACTACCACAAGAAGACATAGTTTTAAATTAGTGGGGCAAAGGTTTCTGCAGTAATATGAGGAAGTATTACTTTACTGAGAGAGTAGTGGATGCATGGAATAGCCTTCCTGCAGAAGTGGTTGCTGCAAATACAGAGAAGGAGTTTAAACATGCATGGGATAAGCATAAGGCTATCCTTCATATAAGATAGGGCCCGGGACTATTCATAGTATTCAGATTATTGGGCAGACTAGATGGGCCAAATGGTTCTTATCTGCCGACACATTCTATGTTTCTATGTTTCTATATAAATAGCAAAAAGGTAAAAAATGAAAGTCTAGGCCCTTTAAAAAATGATGAGGAAGAAATGATAGACCGGGATCAGGAGAAAGCAAATATATTAAACAAATAATTTTCCCCTGTATTCACTGAGGAAAATGAAATGCCAGGTGAAATACAGCGAGATAAGGTAAACTCTCCAGTACAGGTCACCTGTCTAACCCAGGAAGAAGTACATTGCCGCCTACAAAAAATCAGGCCCAGATGGCATTCACCCCCGTGTTCTGATGGAATTAGGTAATGTAATAGAGAGACCCCTATTTTTAATATTCAAGGGGGGATATTTATCAAAGTTGTCTATGTCCCGCATCAATATAGACCAAGCTACAGAGGGTTAGTCTGGTCTATTATGCACCTAATTTATCAAATGGCGCACAGCTCTTGATAAATTCTGTGCACAGACTGCATGATCTATGCTTTAGTCTAAATTTAAACCTGCTCCAACATGGTCTGACATTTCGGCGTACTTTCAGCCTATGCGACTTGTCGCTGAAAAGTCGCTTTTGATAAATTCAGCACCAATGCATTTTTCAATGCATTTCAGTCTAAAATAGACTTGCATGCATCATGTTCTAAAAATCCTCTAGAGCAAAAGTCGCAGAAAAGTCGCACATATTTAGACATATTTCCCCAGGACTGGCGCATGGCAAATGTGGTGCCAATATTTTAAAAGGGGTCAAAAGGTGACCCTGGGAATTATAGACCTGTTAGTTTAACCTCCGTTGTATGTAAATTGTTTGAGGGTTTTCTAAGAGATGCTATTTTGGAGTATCTTGTTAAAAATAAATGGGAGAGCTCCAGACTGGACCAGGGGGGATCGCTGGATGCCGTATATCTGGATTTTACCAAACCATTTGATACGGTGCCACATAAAAAATCGGTGCATAAAATGAGAAGGATTGGGCTGGGGGAGAAAGTGTGCAAGTGGGTAAGTAACTGTCTCAGTGACAGGAAACAGAGGGTGGTTATTAATGGTACTTATTCTGATTTGGTGACTGATACTAGTGGGGTACCAAAGGGGTCAGTCTTAGGTTCTATTCTATTTAATATATTCATTAATGACCTTGTAGAGGCGTTGAATAGTAAAGTAACAATCTTTGCAGATGATACTAAACTCTGTAAAGTGGTCAACACAATAGAGGACAGAGCACTGTTACAAATGGACCTGGATAGGTTGGAGGTTTGGGCTGGAAAGTGGCAGATGAGGTTCAACACTGATAAATGTAAGGTAAGGCACATGGGGAAGAAAAATCCGGGCTGGGATTATGTATTGAATGGGAGCACACTTGGCATGACTGACATCGAAAAGGACTTAGGAGTATTAGTTAACAGTAAATTTAGCTGTAGTGACCAGTGTCGGGCAGCTGCTGCCAAGGCAAATAAAATCATGAGGTGCATCAATAGGGGCATTGATGCCCTCGACAAGGAAATAATTCTACCGCTGTACATATCACTAGTCAGACCACACATAGAATACTGTGTACAGTACTGGGCACCAGTGTACAAGAAAGATATAGTGGAGCTGGAGAGGGTTCAAAAGACTGGCAACCAGAGTAATATGGGGAATGGGAGGACTACAGTACCCAGAAAGATTATCAGAATTAGGGTTATTTAGTTAAGAAAAAAGAAGGCTTAGGGGCGACCTAATAACTATGTATAAATATATCAGGCGACCATACAGAGATCTCTCCCATGATCTATGTATACCCAGGACTGTATCTATATCAAGGGGGCATCCTCTACGTCTTGAGGAAAGAAGGTTTCCACACCAGCACAGACGGGGTTCTTTACTGTAAGAGCAGTGAGACTATGGAACTCTCTGCTAGAGGAGGTGTTCATGGGGAACTCTGTAAAAGAGTTCAAAAGGGGTCTGGATGCATTTTTGGAGAATAATAACATTGATGGTTATGTATACTAGATTTATAGGGACAGAACGTTGATCCAGGTATTTATTCTGACTGCCATATTTGGAGTCGGGAAGGAATTTTTACCTCTAGTATGAGAGTTTTTTTTGCCTTCCTCTGGATCAATTCAGTAGGGACTGCTTAGGGATATAGGTTGAACTTGATGGACTCTGGTCTTTTTTCAACCTTATGTACTATGTTACACTCCAGTTTCCTTGGGCAACTTCCTGGGTGGCCCTGAGGATACCTAGTCCTTTTTTTGCTAGAGGTCCTGTCAGCTTTTCTCTTCTACCTAAAGCATTCACATGTGATGGTTATGCCCCTGTAGCAGGACAGGCTAGACAGGTAGAAAAATGGTTTCCTTGTACTGAAATGTTGTAGCTCTGAGCATATCCCACTAAAGGTGTGAGAGCTGCAGATGTGATATTCTCTTTCCGCTGGCTAGGCTGGGACTAGACTCCTAACATGTGCTTTTGTCTCCTCCTCTATCACCTTGGGATTGTGGTTGAGATGAGACAGTCCTCAGCCTCTAATTGGATGAAGGGTAGACATGTGACATCTTACCATCTTAGTTAAGGTTTTTGGGTAAAGATGTTAACCCCTTACAACCAGTCTCAGTAAATGCTGAAAACATAATATAATGAAATATTTCTACATATAAATATATAAACCTGAGAGACAGCAGGAGACCTTAAGAGGCAACAGTCACCCGAGCGGTGTTCTGACACCGCTGCGAAACAGCACGCATGCTGCATCTGAGGATCCAGAATGCGGCCAATTTTACAGTTTTTTATGAACTCATGTATAGCCTTAACCTACACTGCTTTTTTCTTTTAATACCACCCCTGTATACTTTCCTTTCTACTCTACTATTGATGCAATGCCAATGTATGTTATCCCTACTCCCCTGCCAGTTCTCTCATGGGTTCTTTCCATTCTACAGTGATGCTGCTTGTGCAATTCTCATCTCACTAGGAGATTCTCAATGTTCCCTAACAAGGCTTGTAATCTGCTGTGTTCTAATTCCTAATCTCCCATTCCAATACTTGTATCTCTAGCATTGTGCTATGGCATTTGTCACATAAAGTGGCTCAAATACAGTAACTCTCCATGTCGCATTGTGATTGTATATCATTATGTATGAAGTATATGTCATGTATAATTGTCCATCTGCATGCACAACTTGTAATTCTGTTACCCTTCTCTGTGTTAGTTTAGCATCCCAAGATGGAGGAATTTTTATATTTCTAGGGCATAAATGTATGACTTGGAAAGGGGGTAGACCCAGGGGTTGAACCTAGAGGTGTCACCTGTCCACAGCAAGGTATAAAACTGCAGACCCATGGGGGCTAGGGAACTAATTTTGGATGCCAGTCACCATTACCTGCCAGACCTTTTGAAAGTAAGGACTCTATTTTTTTTCTGTGTGTACTGTGAGTATTTTTATTTATAATAAATAATTAATTTATTAAGTCCCGCCTTAGTATGGTAAAGCAAATTTACATTTTCCCAAGAAGAGAGCTCTAAATTTACTTACCTGTTTGGCTACACTATAGAGTTGGCTTAATCTTTTTTTATGCTTTAATAAGCTACTGGGGATAGTAGATTATATTTGGTGGCAGTGATAACTTTAAATTTGGGTGGCGTAAGAGGAATTTTTAATCATTATTTTTGGTCTAATGTAGACAGATAGGGATTTTATAGATAACCCTACCACTCGCTCATGATGGTTCGTGACAGCATTGACCATATGATTTGTTTCAGCATGTGGGCATCATAAAGTGGAACCTGGAAAACACCATGAATTATGGTCACATAATGACTTCAGTGGGCACCATGTGGATCCCTTAGTGATAACATCTGTAAGATGTGAGTTTCAACAACCAGGCCCTTTGTGATAAGCTGCCATAGGGTGGGCTATTACTTAAAGGGAACCTGTGATCCACTTCATGCTGCCAGTACAGTAGAAATGCAGACCGGGAGCAGAATCCCAACAAACTATGATTTACTCCAAAATACTTGGCCGTTTCAGAGAAATCAGTGGTTTTTAAAGCAAGTAGTCATTGGGGTGGTCCCCATTGGCTGATCTTTACCTAGCTGGCCTTGAGTGACAGATTTGTCCCCATGTGTATAGGAAGAGATGCATCACTCAGGGCCAGTGGGGCAGGGAACAACTGAGGAGATCTCCCCAATGACTACCCTGACCCAGGCTGTTTACTAACATAATTCATGCCACGACCCCTCCATTTATGTCTATGGGAGGGGGTGAAGGCTTTCACGCCCCCTCCCATAGACATGAATTGAGGGGACGTGATGTGATATCAAGAGGGGGAGTGGTGTGACGTCATGTCTCCAGTCCGGGAAACAAAGAGGTTTCCAAGACTGTAGACGCACCCCTGCATAGAATGCGGGTGCTGCACGGAGATCGCGGGGGGGATCAATCAGACATCTTATCCCCTATCTAATAAGATGTATTTGGCCGGAATACCCCTTTAACAGCAGCTAAGAAACACAGTAAATGCAGACTTTGTGTCTGCAGTGTTTTTTCCCCTAGGAAACCTCCCAGCACATTTAAAAAAAAAATTATAAATACAAAATGTATATTATCCATACACCTAAATGAATCCAAGCGAATGAACCACTTCTTAAATCCCTTTAATGTAACATCTGTGGCATCTGAATTCATGTCAGTTCCTTTGCCTGACACAGAGTTAAAAGATTCATATCAGGCACAGGAAATCCAGTTTGGTGAAGGAGGTAAGCATTGACTGGTTTTGAGGCACATCTGTGGCTATAATGTGACATATATTGACATACAGTAACCCCCCGACCTACGATGGCCCCGACGTATGATAAAATCGACATACGATGGCCTCTCAGAGGCCATCGCATGTCGATGTCAGCATCGACATACGATGCTTTTATATGTCGGGGCCATCGCATTAACTGCTATCCGACAGCGCAAAATGCTTAAGCTGCTGGCGGATAGCAGTGTAACGTGCCCCAACAGGTTCACTTACCTATCCCCGCTGCTCCGGGTCCACTTCGCGATCCTCCGGCGTCTTGCGCATCTTCTCCAGGGTCCGGGCCTTGCTTTCCGGCGTCGTTATTATGTCACTACGCACGCCGCGCCGGCGCAGCAGCGTAATAACGTCACCGGAAAGCAAGGCCCGGACCCTGCAGAAGATGCGCAAGACACAGGAGGATCGCGAAGAAGACACCGGAGCAGCGGGACAGCATCGGGAGCCCCTGGAACAGCAGCGGGAGCGGTGAGGACCTGGTCCGGAGCGACGGGGACAGGTGAGTACAGATGCCTATACTTTACATTGCACGGATCCCTCAACATACGATGGATTCGACAAACGATGGGTCATTTGGAACGAATTACCATCGTATGTTGAGGGACCACTGTATAGGGTTTCTGTAATTCTGATCATATTGTAAACAGTTTTAGTAAATCTGGGCCATTGCGTAAGAACCTAGTAAATTTAGAGTCTTTTTACACAGGCTCATTATCTGCTGACTGTGTGTTCCTGGGAACCAGTGTATTAAAGTCCTGTGCTCCTTCAATGAGAAAACTGTTATCAGTGTCGCCGCACTAACCTGCGATACAGGTAGAGGAGATGACACTAATGACAACCACACTCACATGTCCACAATCCATGCTCCCGTTGTCCTGGTATCTTCATCCGTCTCCTCCGATCAGCCGGCCTGCTTGGGGCATGAGCGGGGCTTTGTGAGGTGCTTTTTATTTGCTTATCTGCTGGGCCCTGCTACGAGTAGTCCTAGGGAAACAGGGGGAACATAGGAATCAGATGAAGCCTTTAAAGCAACGCTCTTTTTGTCACATACGGCAAGCAAAGTGTCTTTAACCCCTTAAGGACGTAGGTTTCTTCAGTTTTTGCACTTTCGTTTTTTCCTCCTTACCTTTTAAAAATCATAACCCTTTCAATTTTCCACCTAAAAATCCATATTATGGCTTATTTTTTGCATCGCCAATTCTACTTTGCAGGGACATTAGTCATTTTACCCAAAAATCCATGGCGAAACGTAAAAAAAAAATCATTGTGCGACAAAATCGAAGAAAAAATGCCATTTTGTAACTTTTGAGGGCTTCCGTTTCTACGCAGTGCATATTTCGGTAAAAATTACACCTTATTATTATTCTGTAGGTCCATACGGTTAAAATGGTACCCTACTTATATAGGTTTGATTTCGTACTTCTGGAAAAGATCATAACTACAAGCAGGAAAATGTATACGTTTAAAAATCCTCTTCTGACCCCTATAACTTTTTTATTTTTCCACATATAGGGCGGTATGAGGGCTAATTTTTTGCACCGTGATCTGAAGTTTTTATCTGTACCATTTTTGTTTTGATCGGACTTTTTGATCACTTTTTATTAATTTTATAATGGTATAAAAAGTGACCAAAATGCGCTTTTTTGGACTTTGGAATTTTTTTACGTGTACACCATTGACCGTGCGGTTTAATTAACAATATATTTTTATAGTTTGGACATTTACGCACGCGGTGATACCACATATGTTTATTTTTATTTTTATTTACACTGTTTTATTTTTTTATGGGAAAAGGGGGGTGATTCAAACTTTTATTAGGGAAAGGGTTAAATGACCTTTATTAACACTTTTTTTTAAACTTATTTTTTGCAGTGTTATAGCTCCCATAGGGACCTATAACACTGCACACACTGATCTCTCATGCTGATCACTGGCGTGTATTAACACGTCTGTGATCAGTGTTATCGGCGCTTGACTGCTCCTGCCTGGAACTCAGGCACGGAGCAGTCATTCGTCGATCGGACACCGAGGAGGCAGGTAAGGGCCCTCCCGGTGTCCTGTAAGTTGTTCGGGACACCGCGATTTCACCACGGCGGTCCCGAACAGCCCGACTGAGCAGCCGGGTCACTTTCACTTCAGATGCGGCGGTCAGCTTTGATCGCCGTGTCTGAAGGGTTAATACAGGGCATCACCGCGATCAGTGATGTCCTGTATTAGAAGCGGGTCCCGGCCATTGATAGCCGCCAGGACCGACCTGATATGCCGCGGGGACACCGTGTGATATATAAAAAAAGTTTTTTCCTGGATAACCCCTTTAATACATAATAAATAAAGTATATGGCATGTAAGCCTGTGTTTTGGAGCAAACTGTTAAATTATTATTACACATTTGCAATAGTAGATCTAAGCCAATGTTTAATTGCAGTGCTTTGACTCCTGGGGGGTCTTTTTAGTGTATTTCATTTATATTTTTCCAAGGTTGGGGTGAGTGTAACTTGCTGGTATAAAAAGGGGTAAGTACTACTATTGGTCCAATCCTTCTGCACTGGTGATAGGGAAGTCTGCCCACACTGTATATGTATGTTTAGCGATCATGTGAATTTTTAGTTAATTATATCTGAGGTGCTTTTAATGAGCACATATAATGTACTGTACCTGTATGTCCCCTTATAGGTTATTACAATACAATTGACCATCACATTGATGACCAGGACCCTGATTTACTTACAGTAGGTAACAATATTCAGTGATCCAGAGGTATTTCTTTTTACCATTGTCTGCTCTCTTTAAGGCAAATATATCACAAAGTTTTACAACCTTTTCCTAATGGACAAACACTAGCTGAGTACCTGGTGTTGTCCGGTTTTCCCTAATCCTTGTTGGGGAGGAAAATCAACAAAGGAGGAAGCTTTTGACTTCATATACGTCCTCATATATTGTTGCCATATCCCGACCACATATCCTGTCCTCATATCCAGTCCTCATATCCCGTCCTCATATCTCGACCTCCTATCCCAACCACATATCTGTCCTCATATCCCAACCTCATGTCCCAACCTCATATGCTGTCCTCATATCCCGTCCTCATATCAAGACCTCATATTTCGACCTCATATCCCATCCTCATATGCCATCCTCATATCCCAACCTCATATCCCGCCCTCATATCCCAACCTCATATCCCATCCTCATATCCCGACCTCATATCCCAACCTCATATCCTGACCCCATATCCCAACCACATATACCGACCAAATATCCTGACCACATATCCCGCCCTCATATCCTGTCCTCATCACTTGACCACATATCCCATCCTCAAATACTGCCCTCATATCTCATCCTCATATTCAATCCTCATATCCCGTCCTCATATCCCAAGCTCATATCCTGACCTCATATCCTGAGTTCTGACCTCATATCCTGACCTTATATCCCATCCTCATATCCCGACCTCATATCCCGACCTTATATCCCATCCTCATATCCCGACCTCATATCCCATCCTCATATCTTGTGACTGATTTGTGATGAAGATATTGTAAGCTGAAAATAGTCCCATATACTTGCATGGGACTTGAAACAAAAACCCATCTTTTATATAAGGGTGTAGGTAAGGGTCATTTGAAGTATTGTATATTTTTATTTGACATATAAGCAATATGTGTACCAGGTATTATTAAAATATCTCCAGCCGTACGGAAGTTATGTGGGAACATACATTTCCCATAGATTTGCATGGGACTTTAAACAAAAACCCAGACCCTGGCAAATGGGGGTGGGTAAGGGTTAAATTACCTATCATTTGTTTGTTGTTGACATATAAGTAACATGTGTACCAAGTTTCATGTTAATATCCCGTTTGATGCTGGAACATACACACATACGCACATTGAGTTTTATTTATATATATATATATATATATATATATATATATATATATATATATATATATATATATAAAAATAATAATAATAATGTCAGCCCCATCCGGAGGCTGCCGGAGACAATGAAGCAAGATTGGTTGCTAGAACAATGCAGCAGCCTGAATTGATAGATGTGTTATTTTTTATTTATTTCCATCACCTGCATGCCAGCAGTATTAATCTTTTGGAGATGAATGGTGCCATGATTAATAGCAGCTTGTTTGTTGCTTTTCACCTGTGAAATAAGGAGGTCACGTTTCAGATCACTTTGTGGATACATGACAGAACAACAATTGCTGTGATACTGTACCTTTGGGACTGATTTATGGAGCATTTATGAATCTTTACTGTCGTTACTCGACCAATCTAAGGGTTTGAAATTGTAGTTAGAGACCCCCTCATTTATCAACCTATGCACACTGCACCAATATGTTTTACTAATACGTACTCTGAATTAAATAACCAGTTCTGGTACCCTCGAAAATACAATATTAGGAGAGAGACATTAACTCTTTCTGTAAATCATATGATAAACATAACACAGATCAGAATCTCTCCTAATCTGGTAGCTGCATTACCTTTCTAGAGCTGCTAATGGCATAAAGGTCAGTTTACACAAGTGGATAAATAGGCAAACTAACATTCCTATAAACGCCCAATCCCTTTCATTACCCAGTATAAATTGCCGAGCGATGAGCCGACAAATAAGAGAATGCTTGTTTGTCAGCTGATCGCATTTTTTATGTAAAGCAGAAAACCATTGTTTATCAGCAGCACATCTCTCTGTATAAACATGGAATGTGCTGCTAAGTATGCCTATATTAGTAGGGGTATGAGCGGAGGATTGCAAGAATGATCATTTGTTAAAGGGGTACTCCGGCCCTGAGACATCTTATCCCCTATCCAAAGGATAGGGGATAAGATGTCTCACCGTGGGGGTCCCGCCGCTGGGGACCCCCGCAATGTTCTATTCGCCACCCACCTGTTTGAGCTGCACGCTGCGGCCCCTGTTTGACATCACCCCCCGTCCCCGCAATGCAAGTCTATGGGAGGGGGCGTGACGGCTGTCACGCCCCCTCCCATAGACTTGCATAGAGGGGGTGGGGGTGACGTCACATGGGGGCGGAGTCGTGACAACACTCCGGCCCCGTGGTTGCCACCCGGCTGTTTGTGAGCTGGCGCCGCGGCGTGCAGCTCAAACAGGTGGGTGGCAAATACAAGATTGCGGGGGTCCCCAACAGTGGGACTCTCGCGGTGAGTCATCTTATCCCCTATCCTTTGGATAGGGGATAAGATGTCTTAGCGCTGGAGTAGTGAAGGGGCGTAGTAGATCTACTTCTGACACCAGTTTACTGCTGCTTGTTACAATCAGTTCATTTAATTTTTTTTTGTAATTCAAACCTGAGACAAATGTTCATTATGTATTAAAAGGTGGAGAGATCAGAACTGGTCAGCGGAGCTGTAACAATGGAGGCCATGACACCATAAAGGCGAACTGACCTTTTCACCTTTATTAATGTTATCTTATAGTCTAATACTTTAGCTTGAATATTAATAACATGCCTGGAATAATTTTAGAGCCTTAAAGGTAAACTGTCAGTGGTACCCGCACTAACCTTTTGGTACAGGTGTGTAGTATGTTGTGACACTGATGACAACCCTACTTACCTGTCCCTGTTCTATTGTCCCACTTTCTTGCTCCATATTTTCCATTCCGGCAGCGTTAAACAGATTTGTAAATTACTTTAAAAATCTTAATCCTTCTAGTACTTATCATTTGCTGTATGATCCAGATAAGGTTGTGTAGTTCTTTCCGGTCTGACCACATTGATTTCTTCTCTGCTGACACCTCTGTCTGTGTCAGGAACTGTCCAGAGCAGGAGAGGTTCCCTATGGCTATTGCTATAATAATTGTAGTAAACAAAAGACCTGGATGTATTGGACAAACCCTCTCTTTCTTGGACAGGGAGAAAAGTGGCCATTAAAATGATGATACTTTCAAAGCTACTTTACTACTTCCATAATCTTTTAGTCCACTTTCCTTCTAGTAAACTTTACTTATGGGTTTATATGAAACATATTATGGGGTTTATATGCAAGAAACAAAAAGGGGAGAGAAGCACAGAAAATATTCAATTTCTCAGTTGCTGAGGAAGGACAGAGTCCACATATTAGGTGGTATCACAATGCAGCTGTCCTTAAAGGGGTACTCCAGGAAACTGAATTTATCCACTATCCACTCTGACCCAACACAATCTCCTGTACAGGGCTCATGCTACTTATAGTACCTGTTCTTAGTGCGCTCCTGCCCCCACTTTCCAAGATAAGCCCAAGTGACATTCCGCTGAGCCACAAGCAAAATATTTTTTTAAAGGCAATAGAGATATGGGAGGAATACTGTATCTATGGCTTATCAAGAGAGAAAGTGGTCACTATTGCATGCTGCGTGAAATGAGAAAAGTAGCTAAGAATATCACCTACTGACCATCAATGGTCTACCGCATATGCAATCTGTTTCCAAGTATCACACTCTGTTACCCATCTAGAGGCCTCAAGAAAACTACTTTATACATAGTATTCAACCTCATATCGGTTATCCAAAAAGTACCCTTTCAACACTGCCCACTGGTGGTGATGTAACACTAAGACACATTTGTTGGAAGTGTAATATAATAAGACTTTTTACTTAAATCTTAAGGGAAATAAAAAAAATTATTTATGGATATAGACCACTTTGGACCCAGAAATAGAACTTCTAAATCTAATGCTGGAAGATTTTCCCTTATCAGATAAAATTGTTCATATTACTAGGACTAAAGTGACCTATAGATATAATTCAAGAGAGTTACCCACGGTATGGGAAATCTTTGATATGTTGGGATGCTTACCTAAATTAGGTTTGGTATGGAAGAAATGGATTGTCTATAAAAGCAGATAGCCTGACATATCTTTCATAAGTTTAATTAAGAAAATGTTGGGCCGTTGGGTAGGTCAGTGTGCGAGGATCCCCCTGGGAACATGAATTGCTGTGTGCAATGTATGCATGATGTTAATGGTAATTGTATTATGTGTTTAATGTTACTTTTTATTTTTGTAGTGTACGGTAATTCTGGTGTTCTAACATTACAGTACAATACACTCGAAAAGAGAGCTCCACAAAACCCAGAGCTAGATACTCCAGTGTAACGTCCTTGTATTTGAAAATAATTTAATTAAAAAAAAGGAAAAGAGAGTGAGGAATTGAACCTTTGACTCAATGGTCAGATAAGAGACTTACTAACAATGTGCCCCTGGCTAAGGGGATGTCAAACCAGTGCCATACAAAAATGCAAGCCACCATTTTTATTAACCACAACTGTTATTCAAGAGTCTGAGTGAGAGTCACCAACAACTGTCAACCTATTACATATGTTCCCTATATTCACCAAGATTATAGTGCCTTATCTGAATAAAGTGTTCCAAGTTTAAAAGAAAGGTCAATATCTGTCAAGTCAATTGCTGCACCATCAGGCCCCCTGCAATAGAACTGGTAGCCCATAACGATTATCATGCTAATAATAGAAATATTAACTACCTGAGCACCACTCACACTTGACCCTTCTTGTATTTACTAGTGAGAATTTAACAGAAGGATGGAAAATGTGAGCTATCATGGAGGAGAATATTAAATAAATAGAATTTAAGGATGAAACTTTCAAAAAAAAAAAAAAGTGTTAAGACATATGTCAAGACCCTAGTGTCTGATAAGGGTCCAAAAACTTGTCTACATGGCAGCCCTGAAAATCTGCATGCTCTCCAAGGGTGAGCCTTTAGGTATGATGGAGCTGGCTGCCTCTGAACCCGGAGAAAGTCCAGTAAAATGTTTCTATTTTTGCTTGGATGAGCAGACAGGTGTCTTGTTTCAGTAGTAACAATAAGCAAAGACCAACATGACATTGGAAGGCACTGAAATGATCTGTGAGGCCAGGGACGACGAGAATCACTTTGATTTAATTTTTACCTCTTCCCCAGAAAATTATAAAAAAAATTTGAGTGCTCACAGCCATATGCTGTCTATGAATGCTGGGGATGGTAGTTTTGCAACAGCTGGAGGTTTCCTCTTTAGAAAACACTGACAGAAAGGGTCTGTTCACATTACACATTTTCTACATGCTTTCAGAAAAAAAAAATCTAACAGTGCACAGAGAAGTGTACAGAGCTTGACTTACCAACCACGTTCCCGTATATTATGGTTAAGTGTAGTTTTGCCTCCAGTGACATCATCACTAGAGGCGGGGCCACACCAGACCAGGTCCAGAACAGGAACGAGGTGGGTAAGTGGAGTTCTCTGTGAATTCAAATAGAGAAAACCGACATGATCTTCTCTGTATACATTCAAAAACTAACAGGGTGTTAGTATACATTTTGATCAAAAAGTGCAAGCCCACTCGCCATGTCAAGGCCACCTATTTAGAATAGGTCCCTAACGTCCCTAGCATACAATGGCGTAGCACTGGGTGGCGACCGCCCCCGCGACAACACCAGTGCCCAGAGGGGGAACGACCCACTAGAAGAGCAGTCCCGATGCCACTCAGGCCAGTCCCAGGGCCACGCCTCCCCATAGACGGTGCCACAGCAGCAACAGACGCCGTACAGCACCACACCAGTGTGAACAAGGTGTAAATAAATAGGTGGCCTTGACGTGCCAAGTGGGCTTGTACTTGTTGATCAAAATGTATACTAACAACCTGTTAGTTTTTGAATTTATGCTGAGAAGCAAGAAGATCAAAATACAAATTGTCGATGTGCGGTTATGTCTGTTTTCTCTATTTTAATTCACATTGTGTTTTCTATCCCCCTCTTTTTTTTGTTGTTTTTACTTGGTCTGCACTCTACCCCTCCCCCCCCCACCCACAGCCCAGCCCAGCCCAGCCCTATATAAATTAGCAGGAAGCTGCACAGGGCCCCGTCGTTTCTGGCAGCCTCCCAGCCTGACTGGGAGCACATGGTAAGTGAGGTTTTACACCTTGTTCACATCGGTGTGGTGCTGTGCGGCGTCCGTTGCTGCTGTGGCACCGTGGCTATGGGGAGGCGCGGCCCTGGGACTGTGTTGAGTGGCATTGGGGCTGCTCTGCAAGTGGGTCATCCCCCCCGTGGGCACTGGTGTTGCGGCGGTGGTTGTCGCCGCCCAGTGCTACGCTATTTTATGCTAGGGATGTTAGGGACCCACTCTAAATAGGTGGCCTTGACATGTCAGTTTTTGAATTTATGCTGAGAAGAGAGTAGATCAAAATACAAATTGTGGTTGTGTGACCATGTCTGTTTCCTCTACTTCAATTCATAGGTGGAATTCTCTGCCAACAGTAGACAGCCATCTCATTGCTTCCCATTGGCAGTTGTAGGTGGTAAAATCTTGTCACGTTTTGCCCCTGTTTATCCTGTTTTTGCCCCTTGGGGTATATGATGCGCTCTCTTCAACGATTGTTCGCTGTAGCCAGTTTTCACGAATCGTTGTGTCAAGTCCTCACTCTGCATCTCAAATTTCTCCCTGGTAGAACAGATCCTCTTTATTCTTAAAAATTGCTCCACAGTAACTGCTTTAATTATAGACTGTTAATGGGCTGGTGTGGCGTGTAACAGTGAATTAGTTGACATGGATTTTCTGAATACATCTGTTGACAGAGAGCCATAACGCTCCTTCTCAATTTGTATTTCTAGGAAATATATTTTTTCATAACTGTATTTTTACGTCAGTTTGATGTTCTTATCATTATAATTAAGTCCTTGCATGAACTGTTCCAATTGGGGTGCCGTTCCCTGCCATAAAAATAAAATATCATCAATGCAATGTAATGCAGCCAGCACTGCGCATGGTCCACGCTCCCATACCCCATCACACTGGAACACTTCCCTTGTTCCAGTAACCCAGGAAAAGGTTTGCATACAACTGAGCACAGGCTGCCCCCATGGCAGTGCCATGTTTCTGTAAATAAAAGTAATCCTTAAAGGGGTTGCTTGTGTGTTTTTTGTATATGTGCCCTTTTGTTATAGTGGTCTATGTTTGCTTGTGTTTGATTGCACTCTTGTGGTATTTAAAATACCTTTTTTGTCTGGCCGGATGTTCTGTAGTTTTTGTGTGCCCTCATTGCTGTTGACCACGGTTTTTTTCGTTCTGGCCACCATGTTGCGGTCAGAACGTGTCTCTTCCTTTTTCTGATGGTGCATGCGCCGGCCCCCAGCGTGATCTTTTCGGCTATCCCCCTTGATGGATATTCATGTGCCTCGCTCTTTTACACCTCCTATCTGGGTGTCACTTTCTTTCTTTGCTGTTTCGTAATTGGATGCCTGTTAGCCAATCACGCTTCTTTTGTGATGTTTTTGCGCATCTTTTTTTTTTGGGGCTAGGTAGTTTGGTTGCCGTGTGCTGCTCAGATCTGTTGCTTATGTGCATGCACAAAACTTCTTTCTATGCTCCGTGTACAGTATTTGTCGATGCTGATTGGTCAAAGGAGCGCATATGTCGTTCCTAGCATGTTAGGATTACACTCATCAGCCGCAAGGCACCACTGGGAGAAAAATCAAAGGTGGGCAGAGCAGACACATACTAAGGAGCTGAGGAGGCAAGATTAGGCAAATGAGGAAACAAAACAAAAGGGAGGATAAAAAAGGAAAAGAGGGCTGAGCTAGAAAAAAAAAAAGGGGAAGCAATAATGACGCTGCGGCTGCAAACACTCCTGGGAAATACTGGGAAATGTAGTATACAACAACCCTGAACGCAGGAAATCACGCCGGACTAAAAAAACAAGACGAGATGAATGGAGGAACAAGCGTACTGCATGTACAACACAGAACAAAAGTAAAGGTGAAGGTAAGCTGGCAATTAGAAACCGAGTGAGGCACACACACACAAAAAATAACGGAGTAACCATTTAAATGTAAAAATTTAATAATACATGCTACTAAAGTTAATATTTGTATATCAGTAATCCTATGTGACTCTGCTTTTTAATATTGGAATCAGTGCCTGAAATACCTCACATATGGATATAAAAAATGTAACATTCATAAAATGTATTTGTTTTAACACAAATTGGAGTTTGTAGCTCTGTTTGGTTTTTGGTGTACAATGTATAACTCCTGTCCAGCAGAAACCGCACATGCGGCTGCCGCTGTATAGCTTTGGGCACAGCTCAGCCCCATTAGTAGAAGGGACTATGCATCACTACTTACCTTCGTAGTAAGTAGTGTTGCAGTATAATCATGGCTTTATTCATACATACTATAAATTCCGTTTTTAGTACGCAGCACACATCAGGTGATCCCTGACAGTACAGAAATAGCAAAGGATCATGGAACAGTGTGTTCCTGCGGAAAGGCAGCATTTGACCTGGATACAGGAAGGCATAGACTGTGGCCGACTCTGTACCTGAATATCACAAATAACTGAAGCCCACGAACACTCTTCCTTCTCCCTCCTTTTTGTTTTGATTGCTCCCAGATGATAAGAGAGCCTGAGCTAACAGACTGCTCAGTTGATGTAAGTGGAAGCGTACGGGTGAGAATGCAAGAAAAAGTTACTTCATGCTGAATTAGTATGCAGCATATTGTAAATCTCCTTGTAGGCTCTGAATTATAAAAAGGACATTACCTTTCAAGAACTCAGCATCAGGCAGAAAACAGAAAAGGTGATAAGTCTAAAAATCACATTTCCTTATGTAAAGCTATGACTCACATCTAGAATCAAGGATTTTTTTCCCTCAAAAAGGGACACTACAATAAAATAAGTGAAGAACGTAACAAATGCATGCAATGAATACGCAGTGTTAGCGTAAATTCATGAGCATTTGAATAACAGTGCACAAAGAGTTAGGCAATAGATAAAAGAAAGAAATGAGGAAAGAGAGAGAAGATATATAAAATTTATACAGTCATGGCCGTAAATCTTTGCACCCCTGAACTTTTTCAAGAAAATGAAGTATTTCTCACAGAAAAGGATTGCAGTTACACATGTTTTGCTATACACATGTTTATTCATTTTGTGTGTATTGGAACTAAACCAAAAAAGGGAGGAAAAAAAGCAAATTGGACATAATGTCACACCAAACTCCAAAAATGGTCTGGACAATATTATTGGCACCCTTAACTTAATATTTGGATGCACACCTTTTGCAAAAAATTACTGAAATCAGTCGCTTCCTATAACCAGCAATAAGCTTCTTACACCTCTCAGCCGGAATGCAATTTTAAGATCTCTCCACGGGTGTTCAATGGGATTTAGATCTGGACTCATTGCTGGCCACTTCAGAACTCTCCAGTGCGTAGTTGTCCTCCATTGGGGTGCTTTATGACATATTTTGGGGGTCATTGTCCTGCTGGAAGACCCGAGATCTCGGATGCAAACCCAGCTTTCTGACACTGTACAAAATCCATTGGTAATACTCAGATTTCATGATGCCTTGCACACATTCAAGGCACCCAGTGCCAGAGGCAGCAAAACAACCCCAAAACATCATTGAACCTCCACCATATTTCACTTTAACCCCTTAACGAAGCAGGACGTATATTTACTCTATCTTGGTCTTATCTGTCCACAAGACATTTTCCCAGAAGGATTTTGGCTTATTCAAGTTTATTTTGGCAAAATGTAGTCTTTTTTATGTCTTTCAGTCAGCAGTGGGGTCCTCCTGGGTCTCCTGCCATAGCGTTTCATTTCATTTAAATGTTGACGGATAGTTCGCGCTGACACAGATGCTCCCTGAACCTGCAGGACAGCTTGAATATCTTTGGAACTTGTTTGGGGCTGCTTATCCACCATCCGGACCTTCCTACGTTGACACCTTTCATCAATTTTTCTCTTCCGTCCACGCCCAGGGAATTTAGCTACAGTGCCATGGGTTGCAAACTTGGAACCTTGAGATTGTTAATATTTTTCCACAATTTTGGTTCTCAAGACAGTTCTCTTCTCTTTCTGTTGTACATGCTTAGTGTGGCACACACAGATACACTATGCAAATTATTAGTGAACTTCTCTCCTTTTTATCTGCTTTCAGATGGGATTTTTATATTGCCCACATCTGTTGCTTGCCCCAGGTGAGTTTAAAGGAGCATCACATGATTGAAACAATCTTACTTTTCCCCAATTTTGAAAGGGTGGCAATAATTTTGTCCAGACCATTTTTGGAGTTTGGTGTGACATTATGTCTTATTTGCTTTTTTCCTCCCGTTTTTGGTTTAGTTCCAATACACACAAAGGGAACAAACATGTGTATAGCAAAACATGTGTTCCTGCAATCCTTTTCTGTGAGAAATACTTCATTTTCTTGAAAAATTTCAGGGGTGCCAAAATTTACGCCCATGACTGTAGATAGAAAGAAAGAAAAACCATTACCATGTCCTGTTCACATGGCAGCAACTTGCAAAAAATGTGGAAAACTCCTAGTGACCTAAGAACAATACATTGGACACCTGTTTGTTTTTGTACCCCATTCATTCGGTTTCATACATGAATTTAATTACTATTGTCCCATGAAATAAGGTGATGCGAACTGTGGTGTTTGGGGGAGATGTATTACAATCTTTAACCTGTTGGGGACGAAGGGCATACAAGTACGCCCTTGCATCCCGGTACTTAAGGACGAAGGTAATACCTGTATAACCTGTACCCGTACCTGGGTTTGAAGCATGCTCACGAGCTGAGCATGCTTCAAACTCAGTGGGTCCCAACTGCTATCAGCAGCCAGGACCCAAGGTCAATGCAAAGCATTACCAATCAGGCAACTGCCCGGCATTAACCCTTTAGATGCCGCAATCAAAGTTGAAAGTGGCATCTATACCAAAAGTAAAAGTATCTCGGCTGCTCAGTGGAGCTGATCGGGACCATCGTGGTGAAACTGCGATGTCCCGATCAGCTGAGAGGATGGCGGGAGGGCCCTAACCTGCCTCCTCGCCATCCTAATGGTGATCTGCTCCCTATGTAGGCTGGAGCAGCAGAGCACCGATAACACGGATCAATGCTATACTATTGCATAACATTGATCAGTATATGCAATTAAAAGATTGCATGTTGTAGCCCCCTATGGGTGCTTTAAAAAAAGGGTGAAAAAAAAGAGTTTATAAAAATGAATTAATCCCATTCTAATAAAAGTTTGAATCTCCCCCTTTTCCCATTTTTTTAAAATAAAATAATAAAATACAAATAATCATAATCATTTAATTGGCGTTCATGTAAAAAAAAATACCAAAGTTCAAAATTGTGCATTTTCATATACCATAACATTTTTTATAAAAAGCGATCAAAAAGTCCCATCAAAACAAAAATGGTACCGATAAAAACTACAGAACACGGTGCAAAAGATGAGCCCTGTAGGGGGAAAATAAAAAGTTATAGGGGTCAGAAGATGACAATTTTAAACATTTTCAAAAAAGACACAAGCAAAGTTTATTTGCACCTTTTTTGCACCTTTGGTTTACACATTTCTGCTGATTTTGAGTTGCAATCCACTGATTTTGGCAATACACATGACATGGAAGGGTTTTATGAACTGCACCTTTTTGTGAAAAGGCGCAAAAAAGGCGCGAAGCCACTGAAAAGTCTCTAAAACTACACCAGCCCTGGCTTAGCTTAGCTTTTTGGTTTATGTGAAGAGAGAAATTTCAGAAAATGTGACCTGCACAAAATTTATCAAATGCTCTGTGACCATTTAATAAATTTGGTGCTCCTACACATTACTAGCATACAAAAAAAGGTGTAGAAAAATGCTTCACTTATACCTACAATGATAAATGCCGGCCGCTAATTTTGGTGCATGTAGTTATAATTTTTTTTAAAGTAGGAAAATAAAATAAAACCTACACTGCTCAAAAAAACAAAATAAAGGGAAGACTTAATCAAAACAATGTAACTCCAAGTCAATCACACTTCTGTGAAATTACACTGTCCACTCAGGAAGCAACACTGATTGACAATCAATTTCACATGCTGTTGTGCAAATGGAACAGACAACAGGGGGAAATTATAGACAATTAGCAAGACACCACCAATAAAGGAGTGGTTCTGCAGGTGGCGACCACAGACCACTTCTCAGTTCCTATGCTTTCTGGCTGATGTTTTGGTCACTTTTCAATGCTGGCGGTGCTTTCACTCTAGTGGTAGCATGAGACGGAGTCTTCAACCCACACAAGTGGCTCAGGTAGGGCAGCTCATCAAGGATGGCACACCAATGTGAGCTGTGGCAAGAAGGTTTGCTGTGTCTGTCAGCGTAGTGTCTAGAGCATGGAGGCACTACCAGGAGACAGGTAAGTAAATCAGGAGACGTGGAGGAGGCCGTAGGAAGGCAACAACCCAGAAGCAGGACCGCTACCTCTGCCTTTGTGCAAGGAGGAGCAGGAGGAGCACTGCAAGAGCCCTGCAAAATGACCTAATGTGCATGTGTCCACTCAAACAGTCAGAAACAGACTCCATTAGGGTGGTATGAGGGCCCGATGTCCACAGGTGGGGGTTGTGCTTATTGCCCAACACCGTCCTGGATGTTTGGCATTTGCCAGTGATCACAGAGATTGGCAAATTCGCCACTGGCACCCTGTGCTTTTCACAGATTAAAGCAGATTCACACTGAGCACATGTGACAGACGTGACAGTGTCTGGAGATGCCGTGGAGAACGTTCCCCTGCCTCCAACATCCTCCAGCATGACCGGTTTGGCGGTGAGTCAGTAATGGTGTGGAGTGGAATTTCATTGGGGGGGCCACACAGCCCTCCATGTGCTTGCCAGAGGTAGCCTGACTGCAATTAGGTACCGAGATCCTCAGACCCCTTGTGAGACCATATGCTGGTGCGGTTGGACCTGGGTTCCTCCTAATGCAAGACAAACCTAGACCTCATGTGGCTGGAGTGTGTCAGCAGTTCCTGCAAGAGGAAAGCATTAATGCTATGGACTGGCCAGCACGTTCTCCAGACCTGAATCCGATTGAGCACATCTGGGACATCATGTCTCGCTCCATCCACCAACGCCACGTTGCACCACAGACTGTCCAGGAATTGGTGGATAATTTAGTCCAGGACTGGGAGGACATCCCTCAGGAACCATCCACCACCTCATCAGGAGCATGCCCAGGCATTGTGGGGAGGTTGTACGGGCACGTGGAGGCCACACACACACTACTGAGCCTCATTTTGACATGTTTAAGGACATTGCATCAAAGTTGGATCAGCCGGTAGTGTGGTTTTCCACTTTGATTTTGAGTGTGACTCCATATCCAGACCTCCATGGGTTGATAAATTTGATTTCCATTGATAATTTTTGTGTGATTTTGTTGTCAGCACATTCAACTATGGAATGACGAAAGTGTTTCATATGATTAGTTCATTAATTCAGATCTAGGATGTGTTATCTTAGTGTTCTTTTTTTTTTTGTTTTGAGCAGTGTACATAAATTGGGTATCCTTGTACCCGTATGGACCTACAGAATAAAAATAAGGTGTAATTTTTACCGAAAAGTGCACCGTGTAAAAATGGAATAACTCAAAAATTACAAAATGATATATATTTTTTTTATAATTTTACCTCACAAATGTTTTTTTTTGGCCACAGATTATGTTACAAAATAAATGAAGTCATTATAAAGTACAATTGGTGAAGCAAAAAATAAGCCCTTATATGGGTCTGTAGGAGCAAAATTAAAAGCCTTATGATTTTTAGAATGAGAGGAGGAAAAAAAAAAGTGCCAAAACGAAAAATGGCCTGGTCCTTAAGGCCAAAATGGGCTTGGTCTCCAAGGGGTTAAAGAGGTTGTCCAGTCCCTTTTTTTTACTAAAATACCCAGCCTGCCTTATTAACCCCTGCAGGGCCAGACTGGGACCAAAAATAGGCCCAGGCATTTTAGACTAAGCAGCCCATTTTAGTAATGGGTGTGGCTATGTGAAGGCGGAGCAACAAAAGAAGGGAGGGATCAAATTTCAATCATAGTTCGGTATAAAAACACATAATGATAAAAAAAATTATATATATATATATATATATATATATATATATATATATATATATATATATATATGTATGTATACTGAGACCAGTATACAAGGAGGAATATTGAGGGGAATTCATCAAGTTATTTAGAGTCTTTTTCAGTCTAAAATTGCCGCACAAATATCTCAGGTCACTTTCCATGTGACTTTTGATCATATTTGAAAGTGAACCACCATTTGCAGTGCTTTAGACTAGTTTTATGCAGTGGGCATTGATTCATTATGTGCGACTTTTCTCTGAAAGTCGCAAAAAAGTTTCAGCGGCCTGCACTCATTTACTTTAGCCCTGTAAAGCAGTCTAAATGGGACCATGGTCGTAGGAGCCGGTAAATTCTTCAAGTGTCGTGCGACTTTTGATTAATTTGGTGCAGGTAGGTAACATCAAACACAACTTTTCTGCTCTAAAATAGTCACTAGACAACGACTTTTCTGCTCTAAAACACATACTAGACAATAATTGATGAATTCCCCTCATTATCACCATACATATTACCATCATACTGTTACTGACCAAATCCTGTATACTGAGACCAGTATTACCAATAATACCAGTATACAAGGAGGAATATTATTATCACCATAGATATTACCATCATACTTTAACTGACGAAATCCTGTATACTGAGACCAGTATCACCAATAATACCGGTATACAAGGAGGAATATTATAACCATACATATTACCATCATACTGTTACTGACAAAATCCTGTATACTGAGACCAATATTACCAATAATACCAGTATACAAGGAGGAATATTATCACCATACACATTACCATCATACTGTTCTAGTAGGGTTGTAAACAGTTCAGTCAGTGTATAGAAGCAATGTCCTGAGCGTCACACTATTCTACAACAAAGTTACACTTCTATCTAATAGTGGAACCTCCAAATCTGTTTTATCGTTGCAGGCTCTCTCACCCTCCTTGTGACTCCTCCAGCAAAATAGTGAGTACAGCTCCGGAGTATAATACAGGATATAACACAGGATCAGTACAGGATAAGTAATGTAATGTATGTACACAGTGACCTCACCAGCAGAATAGAGAGTACAGCTCTGGGGTATAATACAGGATATAACTCAGGATCAGTACAGGATAAGTAACGTGATGTATGTACACAGCGATCTCACCAGCAGAATAGTGATTACAGCTCTGGAGTATAATACAGGATATAACTCAGGATAAGTACAGGATAAGTAATGTATGTACACAGTGATCTCACCAGCAGAATAGTGAGTACAGCTCTGGGGTATAATACAGGATATAACTCAGGATAAGTAATGTAATGTATGTACACAGTGACTTCACCAGCAGAGTAGTGAGTACAGCTCTGGAGTGCTGACCAATTAGTTGCGGGTGTGGTCGTGCTTCAGCTGTGCTGTGTGTCTGCTGTGCCTCCTGAGCTCCCGGGAATTACCATCTGTTCCACCTGGGGCCTGCTTCCTCCTCCCCAGGGAGGGAGTGGGTTTCCAGGCATGAGTGAGGGAGGCGAGGCCCAGGCTTCTGCTCCTCGGACTAGGCCGCAGGGGAGCAGTAGAAGCCAGCAAGCGGCCGGAACATCGGAGGATTTGGGGGTGAGGCGTTCCACCAGGAGTCGCAGCAATGCTGCTCCAACTCCCCCCACAGAGGCGAGAAGCTCCAAGGTGGGATCCTCCTTGGGAAAGCTGGGTGCTGCCAGTGGAAAGCTGGGTTCGTCCGGAAGAAGGCAGAGTGCTCACGGAGGTGAAGCCGACCTCAGTGAGGAAGGCTGGGGAGTGCTGAGGACCCGGGAGTCTATTTCCACCAATACCTCCCGGGTAAAAAGTCACCTCCGTGAGTATGAAGACGCCTGTAAGACCATCAGGAGGCTCCGAGAGGAACTGCGCTGTGCCCGGGCCAGAGCCAAGGTAACTCCTAAACGGAAAAAAACTGAGATCAAGGCAGAGATAAAAAGACTTATGGCTGACATGCAAGTGTTGGAGGAGAGGAGAGCAGCATTACTGGAGAAGAGTGGTCCATTTAAAGAAAAATTGGAAAATGAGGAGCGCTTCAGGGTGACAGAAGAAGAAAAAAATAAAAGGTTGATGGGGCTGCAACCTAAGAGCCAGGTGGATGATGTGGAGGAGATGGAGGAAGAACAACAGCCAGATCCACCTGGTGGCCTGCGGCAACAGCAGCAGGCCCTGTACAGTGGGCCCCCTGCACAGCAACCAGCAGTATCACCTGCCGACTCAGGAGAGGACAGTGACAGCAGCTACCAGGGAGGGGCGCTAATGGCCCAGATCCGCATGCTGTTAATCCCCAGTGTGTCCTCAGAATCTGGTGTTTGGAGATGAGCTCCCAAATGAGGCACCTGGGGATAAGAAGAAAAAGAAGACCAAGCCAAAGCAGCAAGAAGTGGTGAGTTACATCTACACCCCCCTCCCTGTAAACCCTGAGTCGGCCGCAGGGTCAGCTCATTGTGCAAGCCCTGTTACCCAGCCCAGCCCGTGTTCTGTGGTGGACTCGGTGCAAAGGTGCGGGGAGAGTACAGATACTAAAAGGGCGCAGAGCTCCATGCCTGTTTGCAGTAGCAGGGATGGAGCAGAGAAGGCATCGGCCGCAAGGCCGTACAGTGAGGGCGGCCCAGCAGTGGGCAGAGAGGCAGACTCCGGTGCTGTAGTTCGCTCCCCTGTGGGAGAGGGGGGTGACTCAGTGCCGGAGGTAACAAAGGGCATAACAGACACTCCTAAAAGTAAAGTAAAACGTTTATTTTGCATTGGTGCCGCTGATCCCATTGATCAGCGGAGCCATGAGAAGACTGGAGATGATGCTGATGAGGCGGAGGGCACTAATAAGAACAGGGCTGGGGCCTCCTCTAGACCGGGCAAGCATGCTGCCCGGTCCCTTAAAGGGCCAGCGGAGGTTGTCCCAGCCCCAGTGCCCCGTGATGCTGAGGCAAAACAGGGAAAAACATCATCATCATCATCATCCTCATTTCCCGGATTTGCTATTTCTGGTCCAGCTAGAGTGAATGAGAAGGTAAATGGGGGTACGGGGTGTATGACTGGGGAGAGGATGGAGGTTAATGTTATTGGAGAAGGTGATTTTGCTGTTGCTGTAATTGGGGGTGGTGGTGATGGGACTACAGATGAGGCTATTGGAAACAATGTTGTTGGGGGAAGTGCTAATGTTGTCATTGGGGGTGGTGGGGATGTTGTCATTGGCAGTGGTGTAGGTGTAGGGTCTGGTCCGGTTGCCCCCCCAGTGGTGACAGACCATAGGAGTTATGCCAATGTCACTGCTGGGGGAAGTAGAATACTTTCCTCGTCTCCTGACTCTAGGGACGGTTTATTGCAGCGACGTCTCCTGGAAGCTCTGAAAAAGGGGGAAAGGTCGATTAATGTAGAGGGTAGAGCAGTTGATCTGTCTTTCTGGATAGAGAGACACGGTCTCTCTGCCTTCCGAGAGGAAAGAGGGGGCGATACTGTGTGGTCCCTCCCAACAGCCGGGGCAGGTAGTAACCGTAGGAATGTGGTCCGTCTTCGGTGGCAGGGCGAAGATATGTGTCCTTCAAGGACCAAAGTGGTTGAGCTCTTGCTAAAGATGGGCTTCAAGGCAGTCGATATCTTCGCCTTGATACATCCCTACGGTACTCCTGAATTCGATATCAGTTTTGTTCGTCCAGAGGGGCTTGAGCTTTTCTGGTCGAATTATGAATTGGTAAAGAATGAGCCCGGCTGGCGAGACTTTGCCGTACAGGCATTGTCTCGTCAAAACGAAAGAAAAAAAGTGACCCTTTTGACCCGTAACGAATCACTCTCTTGTGTTGACATCATCACCTGGTTAGGACGGTATGGCGAGGTAATGGGGGTCCCACAGAAGAACAGGGACGAGTTTGGCATCTGGTCAGGAGCCTGGACGTTTTTGGTAAAACTTAAACGTTCAGGAAATACAGTTACCCATATTCCATCCTCTGCCTTTCTCGGTAGGGATCGTATCCAGATTTTCTACCGGGGTCAGCCGAAGCTCTGTCACAGATGTGGTGACCCCACACACTTCAGTGCAAACTGTACGGTGCAGAAATGTGCCTTGTGTGGGGGTGTAGGCCATCTTGCCGCATCTTGTGCAGAGATTAGGTGTCACCTGTGTGGTGACTTAGGTCACCCATTCAGTCGTTGTCCTCGTTCTTTCGCTAATGCAGTCTTGTCCCCAGCGGGTGAAGATCACGAGCCGGAATCTGCTGGGGAGGGGACTAGCAGGGATGGAGGAACTGAGGGGTCAGTGAGGAACAGCAAGAAAAAGACACCAGCCCAACTAAGACGTCTTGATAAACGCCAAAGGGATAGGGTGATGGGGAAAGCCCGGGTTACCGGGACAATCTCTCATTCTGTCCCAGAGGCCAACCTTGCTGCTGAGACCCTGAGGGATGGCGAGCTGAATGAGGAGGTCAGGAGGATCCAGAATGAGGAAGGTGCCATCTCCTCAGATAGCGTGGAGGAGGATGATGGGGGATGGCAGAAGGAGACACGAAAGCGGGGTACAAGTAGGAAAAAAAAGGGAGATTTAAGATCTTCTCCCACCCTGGTCCAGGTGCCACAGGAAGGCAAAACTGACTCCCCTCTGGTTGGCCTTTCCAATCGATTCCGACCCCTCAGGGACATCTCCTCCTCTTCTTCGGAAGGGGAGGATGAGGGGGAGGTGGCAGAGGAGCTTCCAGGGGGCGCCGAGTCCTCTTCCCCTGGGGAGGTTATGTCCTCGGGGGAAGGGACTGGCCTGGAATCCGGAAACGAGGAAAGTAAAACGACGTCTGGTGAGATGGACACTTCTATTTCTCTAAAGAGGGTGAAGAGTTCTTCTGATGTGAAGGGTGAGAAGGGGAGTGGGAAAAAGAAAGCTGTTTAACTCAATCACCCTTGATGGCGGCACCCTCTCCATTGATGCTGGCGTCCATTAATGTCAGTCAGATACGGCTCGATTTGCTGCCTATGATTTTTTTGCCCATATTAATGCTGATATTTTATTTTTGCAGGAGACCAGGCTAACAGACATGTCATCTATCTACAAGGCTAAAAAAGAGTGGAGGAATGGGCCCTCCTACTGGTCTCTTGGGGCCGAGCCGTATAGCGGAGTGGCGGTCCTTTTTACCGCAGCGGTAGAATGCCGACGGGTTATCGAGTTAGAAATGGGGAGGTGCCTGATCTTAGATGTCCTCATGAGGGGACAAGAACTTCGCCTTATTAACATCTACGGCCCACAGTCTAAGTGGGACCGGAAGTGCCTCTTTATGAGGATCAAGCCCTATCTTTTTACAAGTCGGCAGGTGGTCTTTGGAGGGGACTTTAATGCTGTCACGAGGCCCCAAGACAGGGGAGGTGCCAGAGACAAGCTGACTTATGATAGCGTCACCCTTAATAGCATAGCGAGTGAGGCTCGTCTGGTGGATGTCCACATCCGGCACACCCCAGGCCACGCGGGATTCACCTATCATAGGGGTAGTTGTAGGTCTAGGATAGACAGGTTTTATTTAAAGGAGGAAGCCGTCTCTTCAGCAGTGTCTGTTGTTGAGGTGGAGTTCTCCGATCACTGTTTAATTTTGTTTTCTCTGAATGTCACAGAGACCCCCCGGATGGGCAGAGGCTATTGGAAGCTGAATTCATCTCTCTTGGAAGAGCCAGGTACCATTGCTGGGCCTTTATAGCAGTAAGTCAGAGTGGTGGGAGATCTTCAAAAAAAGGGTTGCGAGATTCTTCCGCCAGCTCTCGGGCCTCAGAAGCCTAAACAGGTACCGTTTGTACCAGGGCCTGAGGAAGAAACTTGAGAACCTTGTCTCGACTGGAGGTAGTCGTGATGATATTTCCAGAGTGAAGTCCTTGCTGATGAAGTGCCAGTACGATAGGCACGCATCTTTGGTTTTTGAGAGGGATTACGGGAAGTACCGCTCGCCTGACCCTTACAGAAACTGCAAGATGTCAGTGAATAGTAAAGTAGTCTCAGGACTGATTGATAGTACGGGATCCTTGAAAAGGTCCAGATCAGGGATCCTGGAGGTCGTCAGATCCTTCTACTCGCACCTCTTGGGAAGGAAGGATGTAGATCGAGATAAGGTATCAGCTTTCTTGGCTGAAACCGTCCCTGAACCAGGAGTAGACCCCTCTCTTGTCGTTTTGACAGAGATGATCCGGGAAGAGGAAGTCAGGATGGCTATTGATGGGCTTGCCCTCAAGAAGTCACCCGGTCCGGATGGCTTAACATCTGAGTTCTATAAGACCTTTAAGGACACTTTGGTTCCCCTCTTGACCGCGGTTTTTCATGAGTGTCTATCCTCGGGCACTCTGCCAAAGTCAATGAGGAGGTCAGCGCTGATCATCCTGTCAAAGGGTAAAGACCCGTCCCACATTGAGAATTGGCGTCCCATAGCGCTTCTCATTGCGGACAGAAAGATTCTGGCAAAAGTGCTGTTTAACCGGCTGGTGGAGTTTGCACCCCGCTTCCTTTCGGGGGCTCAGCATTGCTCTGTTCCGGGCCGCAGTACATTTAGTGCTGTGCTCAGTGTCCGAGAGGCTGTGGAGCAGGGTAGGGCTGGCCACTGGAAGGGGTACTTGCTTTCCTTGGATCAGGCAAAAGCGTTTGATCGGGTTAACCATGAGTACCTCTGGTCTGTCCTTCTGAGATATGGCCTGCCAGGGGGGTTTGTTGATTGGCTTAAGACCTTGTATGTAGGGGCAGAGAGTTTCCCGCTTGTGAATGGTTGGATTGGCCGCTCTTTTGAGGTTGGGTCTGGTGTCCGTCAGGGTTGTCCTTTGAGCCCTTTGCTGTACGTGTTTGCAATCGATCCTTTCCTTAGAGGGATTGATTGTGGACCGTTGGCGGGGGTGAGAATGGACCTGGAGGTGCCGGATTCGGCTCTGAGGGCGGTAGCGTACGCTGATGATGTCACCGTGTTTGTCTCCTCACAAGAGGAGGGCAGATGGGTGATGTCAGAGGTGGACCGCTACTCGGAGGCATCCGGGTCAAAGATCAATCAGGATAAGTGTGAGAGTCTCTGGCTGGGAGGGGGAGATCCTGATTTTGATCTCCCGGACGCCCTTCCAGAGCCCCAGGAATCCGCAAAAGTCCTCGGCATCGAATTTGGTCAAGGGGATTACCCCAAACAAAACTGGGACAGCAGGCTTAAGATCGCCGCTCAGAAGGTAGATCAGTGGAAGGGTTGGTCTTTGACCCTCCAGGAAAGGGTTAACCTGATGAAAACTTTCCTGCTCCCTTTGCTGATATATCTGGGCAGTGTATGCATGTTGCCAGAACCTCTCTGGACCCGGGTCTACATTGTGTTCTTCCAAATGTTATGGGGGAATAGACTGAACCTAGTGAAGAGGGAGGTTACTTACCGTACGAGGAGACTAGGGGGGTTGTGTATGGTCAACCCTGTGGTGTTCCTAGTGAATACCTTTCTTAAGACCAATATAGCAAACCTCTGGTCAGAGAGGGCTCCTCCGTGGGTATCCTCCTGTAGGGGATGGTTTCGGCCTTTCTTCCAGGAATGGGAGACAGGAGGGCAAGTGAAGGATCTTCGCACACCACACAGGCATCTCCCGGCTTATGCTACCCCGGTTCTGAAGGTTATTCGTCGGTGGGGTCTGGGGATGTGGGAGATTAGGACTCTGTCGAGGAAATTCCTTGACAAGAGGGTCCTGTCTTCTCATTTCCAGAGGCCATTGGCACTCAAGGACTGCCCAAGTCGGGATCTGGAGGTGGGATTAGAGCTTTTGAATTCTATCAGGATCCCCTTGAAGTTTTGGGACTTGACTTGGCGCTGCTTCCATGGGAAACTGTGTGTGAGGGACAATCTGAAGTGCAGGAGCTCTGATGACCGGGGATGTCCCCGCGAAGAGTGTGGAGGCATGCTGGAAAGCATGGAGCATTTTCTGCTTCATTGTCCCTTTAACACAGAGGTTTACAACAGGGTGGGCGCTTCCATTGGTTGGCCTCGGCTGGCCAGTCTCTCCTATGCGGAATGGGCCTATGGGGCATTCAGAAACCTTGGAGGCTGGGACCGGTGCACTTTATTCCTAGTCAGCTCAGTGGTCAGGTATTACACGTGGAACGCACGGTGTTTAGTGTCGACGCAGCGTAAAATCCTCCCTGTGGGTGAGGTGGTTAGGAACATTCTTGGTGACCTGGTGAAGGTGCGTTCTCTGGAGTACGAGAGGCTGGGTGCTGGCAGGGCCTCTCGTCTGTGGAGGGGCTCTGCCTTTAAAGTGCCTTAGCCTGTTGTCTCCCCCTGGTGGTGGGCTGATGCTGGCACATTAGTCTTTTTGTTTTGTGCTGTAGATATATGGTGATATAGGGCTTGCAGGCACTGAACTTGAGCTTTAGGGGTTTGTGTGATTGAAAAGCCTTATTGATGTTTGTTGTTTGGTTTGTATTATTTTGTATATATTTGTTTTGTTTGTACATTTATGTATATGTGTATATATGTATATATATTGTATTTTTTTCTAGGGGTTGTGTCGTGTTGGGGTTTAGTGTTAGGTTGGGTGGTGGGTAGATGGGGGGAGGGGGGATTCTGTGTGGGACTTTTTGTTTAAAAAAAAAAAAAAATCCTGGACTGGTTCATGGACGTCTGTTATCATGTACTGGGGGCATGGGATGCGGGACCAGCTCAGGGCCAAAAAAAATAAAAAATAAAATAAAAAAATAAAAAAAATAAAATAAAATTATATATAAAAAACATTGTATATTCGGTTTTTCTTATTGTGGTGTTTGTTGGTGGTTTGACACATATTTATTATATTTATTATTTTGGGTGGGGAAATGCAACCGGACCAGTTTTTAGTTATTATTGTTATTATTATTACTGTAAGTAATATTATTATTGTAGAGTGTTTAGTAGTTGTTGTTATTATAGCGGTGTGTTTGGTGAGAATGAGGCTGGACCAGAAGATACTTGGTTGGACATTTTTGGACTAATATGGACTCATTTTTGTATATATTATACAGGTGTATGTTGTTTGTATTATTGTTATGGTGATGTTTATTCTTTTTGTAATATTTTATATTTTTAATAAAAGATCTACAGGATATAACTCAGGATCAGTACAGGATAAGTAATATAATGTATGTACACAGTGACCTCACCAGCAGAATAGTGAGTACAGCTCTGGAGTGCTGACCAATTAGTTGCGGGTGTGATCGTGCTTCAGCTGTGCTGTGTGTGTCTGCTGTGTCTCCTGAGCTCCAGGGAATTACCACCTGTTCCACCTGGGGCCTGCTTCCTCCTCCCCAGGGAGGGAGTGGGTTTCCAGGCATGAGTGAGGGAGGCGAGGCCCAGGCTTCTGCTCCTCGGACTAGGCCGCAGGGGAGCAGTAGAAGCCAGCGAGCGGCCGGAACATCGGAGGATTTGGGGGTGAGGCGTTCCACCAGGAGTCGCAGCAATGCTGCTCCAACTCCCCCCACAGAGGCGAGAAGCTCCAAGGTGGGATCCTCCTTGGGAAAGCTGGGTGCTGCCAGTGGAAAGCTGGGTTCGTCTGGAAGAAGGCAGAGTACTCACGGAGGTGAAGCCGACCTCAGTCAGGAAGGCTGGGGAGTGCTGAGGACCCGGGAGGCTATTTCCACCTATACCTCCCGGGTAAAAAGTCACCTCCGTGAGTATGAAGACGCCTGTAAGGCCATCAGGAGGCTCCGAGAAGAACTGCGCTGTGCCCGTGCCAGAGCCAAGGTAACTCCTAAACGGAAAAAAACTGAGATCCAGTCAGAGATAAAAAGACTTATGGTTGACATGCAAGTTTTGGAGGAGAGGAGAGCAGAATTACTGGAGAAGAGTGGGCCATTTAAAGAAAAATTGGAAAATGAGGAGCTCTTCAGGGTGACAGAAGAAGAAAAAAAATAAAAGGTTGATGGGGCTGCAACCTGACAGCCAGGTGTATGATGTGGAGGAGATGGAGGAAGAACTACAGCCAGATCCACCTGGTGGCCTGCGGCAACAGCAGCAGGCCCCGTACAGTGGGCCCCCTGCACAGCAGCCAGCATTATCACCTGCCGACTCAGGAGAGGACAGTAACAACAGCTACCAGGGAGGGGCGCTAATGGCCCAGATCCGCATGCTGGTATCCCCAGTGTGTCCTCAGAATCTGGTGTTTGGAGATGAGCTCCCAAATGAGGCACCTGGGGATAGGAAGAAAAAGAAGACCAAGCCAAAGCAGCAAGAAGTGGTGAGTTACATCTACACCCCCCTCCCTGTAAATCCTGAGTCGGCCGCAGGGTCAGCTCATTGTGCAAGCCCCGTTACCCAGCCCAGCCCGTGTTCTGTGGTGGACTCGGTGCAAAGGTGCGGGGAGAGTACAGATACTAAAAGGGCGCAGAGCTCCATGCCTGTTTGCAGTAGCAGGGATGGAGCAGAGAAGGCATCGGCCGAAAGGCCGTACAGTGAGGGCGGCCCAGCAGTGGGCAGAGAGGCAGACTCCGGTGCTGTAGTTCGCTCCCCTGTGGGAGAGGGGGGTGACTCAGTGCCGAGGTAGTAAAGGGCATAGCGGACGCTCCCAAAAGTGAAGAAAAATGTTTGTTTTGCATTGGTGCCGCTGATCCCATTGATCAGCGGCGCCATGAAAAGACTGGAGATGATGCTGATGAGGCGGAGGGCACTAATAAGAACAGGGCTGGGGCCTCCTCTAGACCGGGCAAGCATGCTGCCCGGTCCCTTAAAGGGCCAGCGGAGGTTGTCCCAGCCCTAGTGCCCCGTAATGCTGAGGCAAAACGGGAAAAAATGGCATCATCATCATCATCATCGTTTGCCGGATTATCTGTTTCTGGTCCAGCCAGTGTGAATGAGAAGGTAAATGGGGGTACGGGGTGTATGACTGGGGAGAGGATGGAGGTTAATGTTATTGGAGAAGGTGATTTTGCTGTTGCTGAAATTAAGGGTGGTGATGGGACTACAGATGATGTTATTGAAAACAATGTTGTTGGGGGAAGTGCTAATGTTGTCATTGGGGGTGGTGGGGATGTTGTCATTAGAAGTGGTGTAGGTGTAGGGTCTGGTCCGGTTGCCCCCCCAGTGGTGACAGACCATAGGAGTTATGCCAATGTCACTGATGGGGAAGTAGAATACTTTCCTTGTCTCCTGACTCTAGGGACGGTTTATTGCAGCGACGTCTCCTGGAGGCTCTGAAAAAGGGGGAAAGGTCGATTAATGTAGAGGGTAGAGCAGTTGATCTGTCCTTCTGGATAGAGAGACACGGTCTCTCTGCCTTCCGAGAGGAAAGAGGGGGCGATACTGTGTGGTCCCTCCCAACAGCCGGGGCAGGTAGTAACCGTAGGAATGTGGTCCGTCTTCGGTGGCAGGGCGAAGATATGTGTCCTTCAAGGACCAAAGTGGTTGAGCTCTTGCTAAAGATGGGCTTCAAGGCAGTTGATACCTTTGCCTTGATACATCCCTACGGTGCTCCTGAATTCGATATCAGTTTTGTTCGGCCAGAGGGGCTTGAGCTTTTCTGGTCGAATTATGAATTGGTAAAGAATGAGCCCGGCTGGCGAGACTTTGCCGTACAGGCTTTGTCTCGTCAAAACCAAATCAAGAGAGTGACCGTTTTGACCCGTGACGAATCACTCTCTTGTGTTGACATCATCACCTGGTTAGGACGGTATGGCGAGGTAATGGGGGTCCCGCAGAAGAACAGGGACGAGTTTGGCATCTGGTCAGGAGTCTGGACATTTTTGGTAAAACTTAAACATTCAGGAAATACAGTTACCCATATTCCATCCTCTGCCTTTCTCGGTAGGGATCGTATCCAGATTTTCTACCGGGGTCAGCCGAAGCTCTGTCACAGATGTGGTGACCCCACACACTTCAGTGCAAACTGTACGGTACAGAAATGTGCCTTGTTTGGGGGTGTAGGCCATCTTGCCCCATCTTGTGCAGAGATTAGGTGTCACCTGTGTGGTGACTTAGGTCACCCATTCAGTCGTTGTCCTCGTTCTTTCGCTAATGCAGTCTTGTCCCCAGCGGGTGAAGATCACGAGCCGGAATCTGCTGGGGAGGGGACTAGCAGGGATGGAGGAACTGAGGGGTCAGTGAGGAACAGCAAGAGAAAGACACCAGCCCAACTAAGATTTCTTGATAAACGCCAAAGGGATAGGGTGGTGGGGAAAGCCCGGGTTACTGGGACGACCTCTCATTCTGTCCCAGAGGCCAACCTTGCTGCTGAGACCCTGAGGGATGGCGAGCTGAATGAGGAGGTCAGGAGGATCCAGAATGAGGAAGGTGCCATCTCCTCAGATAGCGTGGAGGAGGATGATGGGGGATGGCAGAAGGAGACACGAAAGCGGGGTACAAGTAGAAAAAAAAAGGGAGATTTAAGATCTTCTCCCACCCTGGTCCAGGTGCCAAAGGAAGGCAAAACTGACTCCCCTCTGGTTGGCCTTTCCAATCGATTCCAACCCCTCAGGGACATCTCCTCCTCTTCTTCGGAAGGGGAGGATGAGGGGGAGGTGGCAGAGGAGCTTCCAGGGGGCGCCGAGTCCTCTTCCCCTGGGGAGGTTATGTCCTCAGGGGAAGGGACTGGCCTAGAATCCGGAGACGAGGGAAGTAAAACGACGTCTGGTGAGATGGACACTTCTATTTCTCTAAAAAGGGTGAAGATTTCTTCTGATGTGGAGGGTGAGAAGGGGAGTGGGAAAAAGAAAGCTGTTTAACTCAATCACCCTCGATGGCGGCACCCTCTCCGTTGACGCTGGCGTCCATTAATGTCGCCAGCATTAAGTCAGATACAGCTCGTTTTGCTGCCTATGATTTTTTTGCCCATATTAATGCTGATATTTTATTTTTGCAGGAGACCAGGCTAACAGATATGTCATCTATCTACAAGGCTAAAAGAGAGTGGAGGAATGGGCCCTCCTACTGGTCTCTTGGGGCCGAGCCGTATAGTGGAGTGGCGGTCCTTTTTACCACAGCGGTAGAATGCCGACGGGTTATTGAGTTAGAAATGGGGAGGTGCCTGATCTTAGATGTCCTCATGAGGGGACAAGAACTTCGCCTTATTAACATCTACGGCCCACAGTCTAAGTGGGACCGGAAGTGTCTCTTTATGAGGATCAAGCCCTATCTTTTTACAAGTCGACAGGTGGTCTTTGGAGGGGACTTTAATGCTGTCACGAGGCCTCAAGACAGGGGAGGTGCCAGAGACAAGCTGACTTATGATAGCGTCGCCCTTAATAGCATAGCGAGTGAGGCTCGCCTGGTGGATGTCCACATCCGGCACACCCCAGGCAACGCGGGATTCACCTATCATAGGGGTAGTTGTAGGTCTAGGATAGACAGGTTTTATTTAAAGGAGGAAGCCGTCTCTTCAGCAGTGTCTGTTGTTGAGGTGGAGTTCTCCGATCACTGTTTAATTTTGTTTTCTCTGAATGTCACAGAGACCCCCCGGATGGGCAGAGGATATTGGAAGCTGAATTTGTCTCTCTTGGAAGAAGCGGAGATAAGACAGTCCTTTGAGAATTTTCTTCAGAGCCAGGTACCATTGCTGGGCCTAAGTCAGAGTGGTGGGAGATCTTCAAGGAAAGGGTTGCGAGATTCTTCCGCCAGCTCTCGGCCTCAGAAGCCTAAACAGGTACCGCTTGTACCAGGGCCTGAGGAAGAAACTTGAGAACCTTGTCTCTACTGGAGGTAGTCGTGATGATATCTCCAGAGTGAAGTCCTTGCTGATGAAGTGCCAGTACGATAGGCATGCATCTTTGGTTTTTGAGAGGGATTACGGGAAGTACCGCTCGCCCGACCCTTACAGAAACTGCAAGATGTCAGTGAATAGTAAAGTAGTCTCAGGACTGATTGATAGTATGGGATCCTTGAAAAGGTCCAGATCAGGGATCCTGGAGGTCGTCAGATCCTTCTACTCGCACCTCTTGGGAAGGAAGGATCTAGATCGAGATAAGGTATCAGCTTTCTTGGCTGAAACCGTCCCTGAACCAGGAGTAGACCCCTCTCTTGTCGTTTTGACAGAGATGATCCGGGAAGAGGAAGTCAGGATGGCTATTGATGGGCTTGCCCTCAAGAAGTCACCCGGTCTGGATGGCTTAACATCTGAGTTCTATAAGACCTTTAAGGACACTTTGGTTCCCCTCTTGACCGTGGTTTTTAATGAGTGTCTATCCTCGGGCTCTCTGCCAAAGTCAATGAGGAGGTCAGCGCTGATCATCCTGTCAAAGGGTAAAGACCCGTCCCACATTGAGAAATGGCGTCCCATAGCACTTCTCAATGCGGACAGAAAGATTCTGGCAAAAGTGCTGTTTAACCGGCTGGTGGAGTTTGCACCCCGGCTCCTTTCGGGGGGTCAGCATTGCTCTGTTCCAGGCCGCAGTACATTTAGTGCTGTGCTCGGTGTCCGAGAGGCTATGGAGCAGGGTAGGGCTGGCCACTGGAAGGGGTACTTGCTGTCCTTGGATCAGGCAAAAGCGTTTGATCGGGTTAACCATGAGTACCTCTGCTCTGTCCTTCTGAGATATGGTCTGCCAGGGGGGTTTGTTGATTGGCTTAAGACCTTGTATGTAGGGGCAGAGAGTTTCCCGCTTGTGAATGGTTGGATTGGCCGGTCTTTTGAGGTTGGGTCTGGTGTCCGTCAGGGTTGTCCTTTGAGCCCTTTGCTGTACGTGTTTGCAATCGATCCTTTCCTTAGAAGGATTGATTGTGGGCTTGGCGGGGGTGAGAATGGACCTGGTGGTGCCGGATTCGGCTCTGAGGGCAGTAGCGTACGCTGATGATGTCACCGTGTTTGTCTCCTCACAAGAGGAGGGCAGATGGGTGATGTCAGAGGTGGACCGCTACTCGGAGGCATACGGGTACAAGATCAATCAGGATAAGTGTGAGAGTCTCTGGCTGGGAGGGGGAGATCCTGATTTTGATCTCCCGGACGCCCTTCCAGAGCCCCAGGAATCCGCAAAAGTCCTCGGCATCGAATTTGGTCAAGGGGATTACCCCAAACAAAACTGGGAAAGCAGGCTTAAGATCGCCGCTCAGAAGGTGGATCAGTGGAAGGGTTGGTCTTTGACCCTCCGGGAAAGGGTTAACCTGATGAAAACTTTCCTGCTCCCTTTGCTGATATATCTGGGCAGTGTATGCATGTTGCCAGAACCTCTTTGGACCCGGGTCTACAGTGTGTTCTTCCAAATGTTATGGGGGAATAGACTGAACCTAGTGAAGAGGGAGGTTACTTACCGTACGAGGAGACTAGGGCGGTTGTGTATGGTCAACCCTGTGGTGTTCCTAGTGAATACCTTTCTTAAGACCAATATAGCAAACCTCTGGTCAGAGAGGGCTCCTCCGTGGGTATCCTCCTGTAGGGGATGGTTTCGGCCTTTCTTCCAGGAATGGGAGACAGGAGGGCAAGTGAAGGATCTTCGCACACCACACAGACATCTCCCGGCTTATGCTACCCTGGTTCTGAAGGTTATTCGTCGGTGGGGTCTGGGGATGTGGGAGATTAGGACTCTGTCGAGGAAATTCCTTGACAAGAGGGTCCTGTCTTCTCATTTCCAGAGGCCATTGGCGCTCAAGGACTGCCCAAGTCGGCATCTGGAGGTGGGTTTAGAGCTTTTGAATTCTATCAGGATCCCCTTGAAGTTTTGGGACTTGACTTGGCGCTGCTTCCATGGGAAACTGTGTGTGAGGGACAATCTGAAGTGCCGGAGCTCTGATGACCGGGGATGTCCCCGCGAAGAGTGTGGAGGCATGCTGGAAAGCATGGAGCATTTTCTGCTTCATTGTCCCTTTAACACAGAGGTTTACAACAGGGTGGGCGCTTCCATTGGTTGGCCTCGGCTGGCCAGTCTCTCCTATGCGGAATGGGCCTATGGGGCATTCAGAAACCTTGGAGGCTGGGACCGGTGCACTTTATTCCTAGTCAGCTCAGTGGTCAGGTATTACACGTGGAACGCACAGTGTTTAGTGTCGACGCAGCGTAAAATCCTGTGGGTGAGGTGGTTAGGAAAATTCTCGGTGACCTGGTGAAGGTGTGTTCTCTGGAGTACGAGAGTCTGGGTGCTGGCAGGGCCTCTCGTCTGTGGAGGGGCTCTGCCTTTAAAGTGCCTTAGCCTGTTGTCTCCCCCTGGTGGTGGGCTGATGCTGGCACATTAGTCTTTTTGTTTTGTGCTGTAGATATATGGTGATATAGGGCTTGCAGGCACTGAACTTGAGCTTTAGGGGTTTGTGTGATTGAAAAGCCTTATTGTTGTTTGTTGTTTGGTTTGTATAGTTTGTATTATTTTGTATATATTTGTTTTGTTTCTACATTTATGTATGTGTGTATATATGTATATATATTGTATTCTTTTCTAGGGGTTGTGTTGTGTTTGGGTTTAGTGTTAGGTTGGGTGGTGGGTAGATGGGGGGAGGGGGTTTCTGTGTGGGACTTTTTATAAAAAAAAAAATCCTGGACTGGTTCATGGATGTCTGTTATCATGTACTGGGGGCATGGGATGCGGGACCAGCTCAGGGCCCAAAAAAAAAAAAAACATTGTATATTCTGTTTTTCTGTTTGCGGTGTTTGTTGGTGGTTTGACACATATTTATTATTTTGGGTGGGGAAATGCAACCAGACCAGTTTTTAGTTATTATTGTTGTTATTATTATTACTGTAAGTATTATTATTATTGTAGAGTGTTTAGTAGTTGTTGTTGTTATAGCGGTGTGTTTGGTGAGAATGAGGCTGGACCAGAAGATACTTGGTTGGACATTTTTGGACTAATATGGACACATTTTTGTATATATTATACAGGTGTATGTTGTTTGTATTATTGTTATGGTGATGTTTGTTCTTTTTGTAATGTTTTATATTTTTTAATAAAAGATCTACAGGATATAACTCAGAATCAGTACAGGATAAGTAATGTAATGTATGTACACAGTGACCTCACCAGCAGAATAGTGAGTACAGTTCTGGAGTATAATACAGGATATAACTCAGGATCAGTACAGGATACAGTAAGTAAAGTAATGTATGAAAAACAGAGGGGTCTGGAGGAGAACAGAGGGGTCAGGGATGGACAGAGGGGTCTAAAAGAAAAACAGAGAGGTCAAGGATGGACAGTGGAGTCTGGTGAAGAACATAGGGGTCTGGAGGTGTCCAGATAGGTCAGAGTTGGACAATAGGGTCTGGTAGAGGACAGAATGGTCATGGATGGACAAAGGGTTCAGGGATGGACAGAGGGGTCTGGCAAATTAAAGAGCGGTCAAGGATGGATAGAGGTCTGGTGAAGAACATAGGGGTCTGGAGGTGTCCAGATAGGTCAGAGTTGGACAAAAGGGTCTGGTAGAGGACAGAGTGGTCATGGATGGACAAAGGGTTCAGGGATGGACAGAGGGGTCTGGCGAATTACAGAGAAGTCAGGGATGGATAGAGGGGTCTGGTGGAGTACAGAGGGGTAAAGGGTGGACAGAGGGGTCTGAAGTAGTACAGCAGGGTTTGTGGGGGTGTGGCTTGTCACCAGGTAGGGTTTTTTTTTCTTCCGAATTTTCCCTATATATTGTCTTTGCTGTAAGGACCTTTCAGTGAGGACAATACAGAGGGAGCAGATAAAACAACTGCCATTAAAGTTTTTCATTAGCCTGGATAGGCATTTTAGTCCAGACCTGCATAATACAGACTATAGTATTACCCCATCTGCATAAAACAAACCACAGTAAGAACCCCCCCCCCCATATCAGCGCCCCCCGCATAATACAGAGACAGACCCCAGAATCCCCCTCCCTAGTCGTTCACTCTTACTTTTCCTTCAGCCTTCAGCTGTCCGGCATGCTGAGAGTTGTGGTTTTGCAACAGCTGGAGGCACCCTGGTTGGGAATCACTGCCCTATACACGCATATACACTGTTCGCATACACAGCCCCCATATACACACTCATATGCAGCCCTCCATGCACACACATATACAGCCCTAAATACACACAGCCCTCCATACACACACAGACAGCCCTTCATACACACACATAGACAGACCTCCATACATACAGCCCTTCATACACACACATAGACAGCCCTCCATACATACAGCCCTTCATACACACACAGACAGCCCTTCATACACACACATAGACAGACCTCCATACATACAGCCCTTCATACACACACATAGACAGCCCTCCATACATACAGCCCTTCATACACACACAGACAGCCCTTCATACACACACATAGACAGCCCTCCATACACACACAGACAGCCCTTCATACACACACATAGACAGACCTCCATACATACAGCCCTTCATACACACACATAGACAGACCTCCATGCACACACATAGACAGCCCTTCATACACAAACAGACAGCCCTTCATACACACAGATAGACAGCCCTCCATACACACACAGACAGCCCTTCATACACACACATAGACAGACCTCCATACATACAGCCCTTCATACACACACACAGACAGACCTCCATGCACACACATAGACAGCCCTCCATACATACACATAGACAGACCTCCATACAGACACATAGACAGCCCTCCATGCACACACATAGACAGACCTCCATGCACACACATAGACAGACCTCCATACACACACATAGACAGCCCTCCATGCACACACATAGACAGACCTCCATACACACCAGGGGCGGACACGGACAGCATAGGGCCCCTGTGCAAAGAACGTGCCTGCCCCCCCCCCCCCCCCCCCCACACACATACATCAATTGTTCAGTTAGGAGATACATATGAGATATTGAGATATGAGATAGATAGTTAGATATGCGATAGATAGATATGAGATAGATAGATATGCGATAGATATGAGATAGATAGATACAACAAAAACGAGATAGGGCAGCACGTCTAATAGCAGCGTAATGGTGGTGCAAGCGGCTAGGTGGAGCCTCGGTCAAGGCAGGTCAGACATCTAGGAAGGATGCCGCAGCACACGGAAAATTCAAATGAAAAAACAGTGGTCTATTCCATGGTAATACAAGCTAGCAATGTTTCAGCTGTCAGTGCAGCCTTTTTCAAGCAACAAACTAGTGACCATACAGAATATTTATATGTAAATGAACAAACAAATCAATCAAACATGTGATAAATCAATAAGTGCATATAAAGTATACAAAAGTGAATATAAGATATAGGGTAATTCAAACCACTATAATATAAATATTGCACAAGTTCCCAGTAGTGAATTAAAATCAGTGTACATATGAAAAGACTGCTACATACAGTATAAAAGTACATTGCATCATAAATTATTACAAAAACCTCCATGTGTGTCCAATAATAAGTAATCAGGGGCGGGGGCAAGGTGGTCACACTCACCCGGCTCGTCTCCATGTGAAAAATGGCCGTTGCTGTGGGTAACAGCAGGGCTTCAGTGTGTAGATTGCATTTCAGCGTGCACAGAACGCCGAGAGTGGTCACAATACCTCCCAACTTCACCTGACTCGGGTGTCATGTGACCGCTCGCCCGTTCGCGCACGCGTACTGTGAGAATAGACTGTGTGCTGCCATGGTGGATAAAGGAAAGCCGGGCAGCCCGATCTAACAGTCCAAAATGCACCTCAATGAAACGCACATCTGACCGCGAGTATCAGGCGCACTGCTAGTGAGAAGAGAGGCAGGACAGGGGACATAACTTACCCTCACAGCCGCTGTGCTCCTGGGAGGCCTGTCAGCTCTCGGCCTCCGTCCTCTTCCTGTGCTGGGGGAGGAGCCATGAATCAGATACCTTCATCTCTGCGCTACTGCCTGTCTCCCTAATGATACCGGAGCAGGAGCAGCGCAGGGATTGTAAAAAAAAAAAATAGTGCTTGTCTGAGTGGGGATCGGGACAACTGTCCTGGATCCTCACCAGCTGCACCTCTCGCCAGTGCCTGAGGGCCCATGTGTAGTGGCGGGCCCCTGTGCTGCTGAACATGCTGCACATGTGATTTGTCCGCCCCTGAACACACATAGACAGCCCTTCATACACACACATAGACAGCCCTCCATGCACACACATAGACAGCCCTCCATGCACACAGCCCCCATCCCCATGAGTTAATACCTCATTTATAAACACAGATGGCGGCTGCAGCTCCTCCATTGAGGTGCCAAGCAGGGAGAGCGACGGACACGACAGCCGACGTCATTGGCCGGCGTCTTCTCACACTGGCTGCTGGTTATTGACGTGCCACGCACAGGCACGTCTCATTCTAGCAGCCAGTGCTGTAACACGGACTGCATCACGGGCCACGGCCACACCTCCAGCCCCGCCCCCCATTCAAGGCCAGAGCAGCCCCAGTAATAAAAAAATAACGTTACGGCAGCCGGCAGACTCTCTGGTTAGGCAGTGCTTAACTGCCTGAACAGTCTGTCCGTCCCGGGGCCCGGCCCACCGGGCAAACGCCTGCCATGCCCGATTGCCAGTCCGGCCCTGGACACAGCCCATTTTGGCCTTGAGGACATAGGGAATACATTTTTTTGCATTTTCATTTTTCCTACTTGCTTTCTAAGAGACTTAAGTCTTCTTATCCCATCCACAGAGCCATATGAGGGCTTGTATTTTGCATGACCAAGTGTACCTTGTAAAGACACCTTTCATTTTACCATAGAATGTACAATGCAACAAGAAAAATCATGTTTATGGGGAGAAATAGAAAAGAAAATTGCAATTTTGCTAATTTTGGAGGGTTTTATTTTCACAATTTATTTTACGGCAAGACTGACCTGTTTTCTTTATTATTTGTGTCAATATGATTAAAATAATACCCATGCATCCATGCTTTTTCATTATAGTACCACTTTAAAAAAAAACAAAATAAAAAAAAACAAAATAAGTTGTAGAGGGTCAGAATAGGGTAATTATAAGCATACTTATTTTTCCATATATGGGGCTTATTTTTTGCACCGCGATCAGTTTATTGGTACTACTTTTGCATATATGTGACTTTTTGATTACTTTTTATTACTTTTTTTCTGGGATGTGAGGTGACATCTCTGCAATTTCTGACTTTAGTATCTTTTTACATTTACATTTTTCAGCGTACAGGATCATTAACATTATATATTAATAGATCGGACATTTCCACACACGGCGATACTATGTTGAGTAGCATCTGAAGGGTTAAAGGAGTATTCCAGCTGTATACATCTTATCCTCTATCCAAAAGGATAGGGGATAAGATGTATGATTGCAGGGGTCCCGCCGCTGGGGACTCCGCGATCTCGGTGTAGCTCCCGGCATTCTGTGAATGCCAGGGGATGCATGAAGATCATGGGAGTCCCCAGCAGCAGGAACCCTGCGATCATACATCTTATTCCCTATCCTTTAGATAGGGGATAAGATGTATAAAGCCGGAACACCGCTTTATTGGTGGGCATCAGCCTGAATGATGAAGTCCGCTATTAATGGTGGGTCCCCGGCTGCTATAGAGCAAGCATAGTTCCTGCACTCGCTTCAAACCCGGGATTGGACTCAGGACATACATGTACACCCTGGTGCTGATCAGGGCGTACAGGTAAATCATGTATACCTGAGAGGTCTGCTGCCAGTGACACTGGTTTCCCCAGAGTTCCAGAGCCACTTGCCGTTCCTTATCTGAGGCTGGACACCTCTGTGGTCAATTATTATCTGAGCGGTGCTGTGATGTCACATCTACAGCCAAGGCCGACACTGGGAAGTAGACTGTCAGCAGAGACCAGCTGTAGACAGAGCCCCCTGATACCGGAGACTATGAGGGAGTGCAGGAAGGTGACTTAAAGGATTTATTGTTTTATTACGCAGCCTGGACACATTAGTTTAAAAACTAGAACATTTCACCAGCCAACCCCTTTAATATCTTGGAGCTACAATGTCACCTGTGTGATTTAGCTTGATGGAATCCTACTGAACACATCTTGCTGTTCGTTTTAATAATATAATTTAGAAGTCTTCAGCAAAAGAAAACAGAAATCGCTAAGTATCCTGCAGATATGTGATACCTTATGAACTTTTGTCCCAAATACTTTTTGTTTGTTAGGACAAAATGAACCTGACAGATGCATTTTACCTTATCTTTCTGCTAAAATAACATACAATTTTGCACTGCATGAAAAACTTCATCCCCAACTATACAATTTTGTACAACATCATAGCAAACTGTTCACAAATAAATGTTTTTTTACATAGAATTTTGGATTAAAACAAAAAGCAACTCCATGCTTTGCAAACAAATATTTCATGTATTACACAAATAAAATAAATGTTACTGCATTCGTATATAAAGATGAAATCAGCTTGGGCCTGAACATGACATTTTCCAGGAAGACATTTTATTCAAATGAATGTGACACTGTTGTATATTTCTACAACACAGATAAACATTTTTTTTTAAAATAAAACAACATTAAAAACAAACCGTTAAAGAAATGAAATTTATTTTATTCTCATATTGTGCAGCACAGTCATTTAATAATGAAATAGAGGCAATGGGGGAGATTTATCAAAACCTGTGCAGAGGAAGAGTGGTGCAGTTGCCCATAGCAACCAATCAGATTGCTTCTTTCATTTTCCACAGGCCTCTTTAGAGGCCTGTGGAAAATGAAAGAAGCAATCTGATTGGTTGCTATGGGCAACTGCACCACTCTTCCTCTGCACAGGTTTTGATAAATCTCCCCCAGTGTGTATACCTTTCTACACCTATTTAGTTGATATACATACATGCCTTGTCTGCCTTCTTGATTCTTGTTTCTTCTCTCATTGAGTCTCATCACTAAATCCTACGTTCTAAGTTCAGCAAATGATAAAAAAGTGACATACAGCTTTTGTCCCCTAACTCACACTATAGAATATCATATGAGATTAGGGTTCAGCCTATCTCCTTTTGAGGGATTTCTCCATTGCAGATCCTATAAGCATCACACACAGCAGATAAAGACAGTGTGAGTCAGGGAGGTATATAACTTTGCAGCAAACCATTGTATAGACTCACTCACTATATCACTGCATTCCTGCTCCTATAACTAGGACAAAACTAATTTGATTAGCAGCACTCTCTGAATGGGTGGGGGGGGGGGGAGACTACAGAAGAGTAAGGAGCAGCCCAGAGGGATTTGAAAACATGATAATGTTCATGTAGTTCTGAAGTTCACAGAAAGTAAGCTATGCAGGAGAGTCTGACATCCAGTCAACATAGTAAATAAAGCAACTAACTGAATGATAGACTGGAGATCACTGGACTCGGTAAGTGACCACATGACTCAGTTAAATACACAGGTTTTTGCAACAAAAATGGGAATAGATCCCACAAAAGGGGAAAAGTATAGTGCTGCCAGTCATACTTCTTTCCCCTTTGGGAGCCACTAGAGATGGCATACAGTGGATACAGTCATAGGAAAGAGTCTCCTAGGACTGTATCCACCTTTTCCAGCCCACGGGAGCATCTGAAAGCTGAACTAATTTATGCAGGATAAGACATCAACTGCCGAGCCGAGAAGTTAGTGACGAATCGAAGTTACTGTAAGTTCGCTCATCTCTAGGAGCCACTCTTTGATGTGAATAAAGAAATATTTACTAATAATAGAACAGTGTGAATCTGAAGCTCCACATCAAGTTTATGGTTTCTCACTGTACCAAGCCATCATGTCTTTAACACCATACAGAACTTACCGTGCACAAACATCCATATGTGTAATATCATTTCATGGCCCCATATATTATAACTAACATGGTCCTACGGTCATTTTTCATCTACCTATAGCAGTTAGAGGCTTTTGTTGACCATGTTGAAATTTGTGTATGTCAGGGGTCTCAAACTGGTGGCCCTCCAGATGTTGCAAAACTTCAAACCCCAGCATTCCCGACAGCCGTTAGCTGAAGCAAATGACTGTCTGGGCATGTCCAGGCATACTGGGAGTTGAAGTTTTGCAACATCTGGAGGGCCACCAGTTTGAGACCCCTGGTGTATGTCATAGCTCAGAAATAGATACAAAATACATCCTTCATATGATCTGCAACCCCCTCCCTATCAAATGTATTTCAGTAAATGGTATCATATTATAATATAAACTATTTGTAAAATATAATGCTCAGGATGTTTAAACAACAGGTCAAACTTGTCAGATATTCTGCCTGTCCCATGAGAGATCTGTCATAACCTACAGCAGGAGAACAAAGCGCCTTTACAGTGATCTACACAATTTTAGCGTTGGTCAGTGATCCTGAACTAACAATCTCTGACCTGAGGCCGCAGCTCTGCCAGAAACTATCACTTGCTCCAGTTCTGTAACTAAGCGGACTATTGACTCAAAAAACTCACTGCCTAATGCTAAAAACAAAACTCCAGTAGCTGAACAATGAGTGATAGAAGATGCTGTTGATGAAGCCATGAGTCCGTATACTAGTTGACTCACTACTAATACTTTGCTCAAGGCCCCTTTGCATGCATTAGATGGGAAATTTTCTGTGTAATTCCATTTTAACAATTTAGATAAAATGGATAGTTTATCATACCTGCCAACTTTTGAGGAGAACAAAGAGGGACAAGCCACGCCCCTAATAGTATCTGCAGCCACGCCCCTTGCCACCCCTTCAGCCACGCCTGCACATGCAGAATGGGAATACCAGCAATAATATTGTATTTATCTAGCTCTGTAGCAGATTTTTTTTTTTTTGCATAAAAAAAGTCACACGTACTTGCGCAAGTGCGACTTTTCTATACATACTGCGACTTTTTGATTTTTGCTTATTCCAAAGCACATTTCTGAAATCTGCTCACAAAGTAATTTTTTTTTAAACTTTGCAGTGGTCATGTATTTATCAAAATCAATTTTATGAAGAAAAAAAGTTGCATCTCCATTTAACCCCTTAACGACCACGGACGTAAATGTACGTCCCATTGCAGCGTTAATGGCGGACATCCGCGCGATCGTGGATGTCCGCCATTACCGCTGCACCAGGACGTACATTTACGTCCGTGGTCGTTACGGGATTAAATAGAGATGCAACTTTTTAATCCCTCAGATGCCGTGATCATTACAGATCACGGCATCTGCGGCAATGCGCATGTTAAAATGGACTATCCGATCGCCCGCGGCGCTGTCGCGGGGATACAATCATCAGATGATTGCTATAGATAGACATAAAAAGTGTAAAAAAAAAGTTGAAAAATGTAAAAATAAAAGTAAAAAAAAAGTGAAAAATCCCCTCCCCCAATAAAAATGAAAATTGTCCCTTTTTCCCATTTTACCCCCAAAAAGCTTAATTTTTTTTTTTTATAAACATATTTGGTATCCCGGCGTGCCTAAATATCTGAACTATCAAAATATATTGTTAATGATCCCATATGGTGAACTGCTAAAAATAAATAAATAAACAATTCAAAAATGCAGCCCTTTTTGTCACATTTTATTTTACAAAATTATAATAAAAAGTGATCTAAAAGTTTAATATATGCAAATGTACTATCAATAAAAAGTACAAATGATGGCACAAAAAGGAGCCCTCATATCACCCCATATACGAAAAAATGAAAAAGTTATAGGTGGTCAAAATAGGGCGATTTTATATTACTGATTTTGTACAAAAAGTTGTTGTACAAAAAAAATAGAAAAGCATCTAGCCATGAGTATCATTTTAATCATATTGACCCAGAGAATAAAGAACACATGTCATTTTCACCGTACATTTTTTTTCAAGGCAATGAGGAAAAAACGAAAACGCAAAAATAAAATTGGCATGGTCCTTAAGGTCAAAATGAGCTTGGTCCTTAAGGAGTTAAAAGTCGCATATGCATTCCAGGTCCAACCTGGCTTACAAAAAGTGCATATGTCTGCAGAAAAGGACATTGACACCCACTTTAACAACTGTTCTTGTTCTGCATCATGAAACAAAGCTACTACATTAATGATAATGTTAAATTTAGAAACAAATAATTACATAACTAATAACTCTCTACTAATTTTAAGGTTGAAAATACACCTTGTTAATTTTAGGACATGTACATCCTGGCGTACCCACTAAATTATAAAATGAATGTTGTGTTAAAATAGAATAAGGCACAAAATAATTGTATTACAGACCACGTAAATAACCCATATGTGGCACTAAAATTTTTCCTTAAAAAAAAGAAACATCCATAGTAATACAGCTTCATACACATTTTGGGGTGGGTAACGTACCAAGTCATTTTTTTTTGTGGCTTCCCTATTGTTATGTGCCTGTTGGTGCAGCGCTATCTTCCTTTCTGGCGTAAACTCTGGCCTCAGCGCAGCGATGCAAGACTCCGCCCACCAACATCACAAAATGCTGGCTCAAAATTAAACAAAAAAGCCTCCAGAGTACGGAGATTCATGGTGCGGCATAGTATGTTTTTAACATTTTAATTTCTGAGGAGGGTGGATGGTTGGATAGTTGGAGTGCAGTTATTTAGTGCATGGCAGGCCAGTCAGGGTGTCACCCAGTGCGGTATGCCCCCCTCCCCATCACTCTCTAGCAACGCTACTGGTATTAAAGGGTAGATAAAGAACTTTGGTTATTAACATAAGGGAAAACTTTTCTGCTTTAAAAAATGCTTTTGTAAGCGGGTTTCCTGGGTTTTGCTTACGTGCGATTTATCTATCAAGGTCGTGCGACTATTTGATAAATAGCTCGCATGTAAGCAAAAAAAATAGTTATAACTACATGCAGCAAAATTAGAACACTTAAAGGGGTATTCCAGGAATTTTTTTTTATTTGACTATGCTACAGGGGCTGTAAAGTTAGTATAGTTCATAATATATTGTCTGTCCCTGTATGTGACAGTTTTCTCACAATTCTTCTGTGATTTTCACTCCACTATTTATTTTTAACAGCATACAAAACGACTGTTGTCTCGGATTTTTCCCAGCTTGCAACGCGGCCGAGACCTGACTCACTAGTCAGCTGATGCCAGGGAGCCTGTCTGCTTCAGTGGGTGGAGCGATCGCTTGGTGGGAGGGTGATCAATCTGCAACTAATGCAACAGCTGTAGGCACCCTTATTGAAAACCACATGTCTTTAGTTTCAATGGGTGGGGTTCACAAAAAGCTATACCACAGTGTTATGGTAATCTCACAACATAGCCATTTAGCCCCAAGACAAGCGCAGATCCTTCCTAAGCATGTCCATTGCTGTCTGCCAGGTACGTACTAAAATCACCTTATGGTGGAGAACCCCTTTAAAATTGTCATCTTCTAAACCCCTATAATTTTTTTATTTTTCCGTATACGGGGATGTATGTGGGATCATTTTTTGCGCTGTGGTCTGTAGTTTTTATTGGTTATGTTTATTTTGATGGGGCTTTTTATTATTTTATATGGCATATAAAGTGACCAAAAATGCTCAATTATGGACTTTAGTATTTGTTTACGTGTACACCATTGACCGTGCAATTTAATTAACATTATTTTTCAATAGTTCAGACATTTACACACGCAGTTATACTATATATGTTTATTTATTTTTTAAATTATTATATTAAAAAAATGGGAAAGGATGGGGGGGATTCAAGCATTTATTAGGGAAGGGGTTAATGGGAAGGGGTATTTTTTTTTTCTTTTACACTTTTTGTTATAGCTCCCATAGGGTATGTGCAGGCTGCAGAGCATTGCACTTGAAGACCCTAGCCATGTGTACAGCTGTGTGTGTGTAGTGTACATTCCTATAGAGGTGGGGGTATGTGTAGAGGAATGTACACTGCTATCAAAAAGGGGGGGGGGTTGAAATACAGAGCAGTCAAGACCCTAGGGGGCAATGCTCTGCAGTGAACTTACCGCATGTGAATAGCGCTGCAGAGTGCAAATAGCGGCCCTGGCTGGGAGGATCACTGACTGATGCAGTAACTTACATACCCAGCCGGGGTCACAGCACAAGCACAGCGCTCTTTGTGCGTGAATTTTAACATTGGTGGCAGCTCTCTAGCCTACCAGGCTGGCAGGAGAAGATGGTTAAAAAAAATTTTATTGAATTTTTCAAGAAAATTTTTTCACAAAACAGAATTGGACAATAGATAACAAACACGGCCAAAAGAACAATAGAGAAATAAATAGAACAGAATCATATAAATTCTTTAGAAATGATCACTCAGTTTAGATACACTTCTTTAAAAAAATTTAAAATAAATAAAAGAATTAATCAGATCCATCGGATATTGTATAAGCATATCCGGAATGTGTTGGAAAAATCTATAAGATTTACCATTAATCAAATGAACAGATAACTAATAACTTTACTATACCTGAAGTAGTCCATCAGCAAGTAAATTTATGCAGGATCCCGCAGTCCTCCCCTCTCTCGCCACAGGCAGCCATATAAAGTATGTGGAGAATATACCATACATCATGTAATGACCTATGTACATGTGTACGTAGCCCTTGGTATAGTCTACACACCAAAACGGTACTATGAACACTGGAACACAAGTAACGCCATTTAAGTGTGAAACGTGCAATAGTTGGACTGTGGATAATGTTTCGTCCAGCTGCGCTCCACACTCAGACACAATACAGATGCATAACAACTAACCCAACAATTACTCAGTCAAGGTCTAGATCAGTGTTTCCCAACCGGGGTGCCTCCAGCTGTTGCAAAACTACAACTTCCAGCATGCCAGTGCTTGGGAAATACTTATTTAGAGGAAGTAAGTTAGAGAAGAAGATGCTGGACTCTAAAGGGATCAGATGTAAGGGTAAGGGAGGACATGAGAACATGTGGGCGGAGAGGCACCATGGCAGAGGGGGTATACAGCATACATGTGGGTAGAGGTGCACCATGGCAGAGGGGACATACAGCATACCTGTGGGTGGAGGGGCACCATGGCAAAGAAGGCATGCAGCATACATGTGGGTAGAGGTGCACCATGGCAGAGGGGGCATACGGCATATATGTGGGTAGAGGGGCACCATGGCAGAGGGGACATACAGCATACCTGTGGGGGAAGGGGGGGAACCATGGCAAAGAAGGCATACAGCATACATTTGGGTGGAGGGGCACCATGGCAAAGGGGGCATACAGCATACCTGTGGGTGGGCAGGGCCGTTTGAAGGAATTTGGGAGCCTCAAGCAAAATAGACATGGAGGCCCCCCTCCCCACGTGGGGCATTATATGTGAGGGGCACCGGACAGGGGGGCATTATATGTGAGGGGCACAAGACAGGGGGCATTATAAGTCAGGGGGGGCCCTGTCATGGGCCCCTCACATATAATATCCCCTGTCATGTGCCCCCCCACATATTATACCCCCTGTCCTGTGTCCCCCACATATAATGCCCAATGTCCTGTGCCCCACACATTTAACACCCCCATCATGTTCCCCTCAAATATAATGCCCACCTGTCCTGCCTCCTCAGGGGGCATTATACGTGAGGGGCAAAGGACATAGGTCATTATACGTGAGGGACACAGGACAGGGGTTATTATAAGTGAGGGGCATATGTCAGGGGGGCCATTATATGTGAACGCACATGACAGGGGGCATTACGGGGGAATACACATACCTGTGGGTGGAGGGGCACCATGGCAGAGGGGGCATACAGTATACCTGTGGGTGGAGGGGCACCATGGCAGAGGGGGCATAAAGCATACATGTGGGTAGAGGAGCACCATGGCAGAGGGGGTATAAAGCATACCTGTGGGTGGAGGGGCACCATGACAGAGGGGCATACAGCATACCTGTAGGTGGAGGGGCACCATGGCACCATGGCACCATACAGCATACATACAGCATATGAGTTTATTAATGTTACTTTCAGGAAAACCCATGAGGCCAATTTCAGTTATGTAATAACTGTAGAAAAAAGAAAGAAACAGAGAGAGCGCGACAATGTGCAGTTACTCCTAGCAACCGTAGGTGTAGTGCATAGGGAGACAATTCTGCTCACCTTTCAGTGTTGTACTCGGGGTACAACACCATATGGCGTTTTATAAGATCCAGCAGTGCTGCCACGACACCTTCCCCGTCTTGGAATGATCCTTGGCGCTCTCAGAAGTAGGAAAAACTGTGGTTTGCGATACCAGCAGAAAACGTTGGTGCATTCAGGCGCTCTCCTCTTAATGACCGGTCAGCCGAAGGTAGGACATAAATCAAACCCAGATAAGGGATGATGTAAATAGGTAGATTTTATTGCACATGAAAAGAAATAAAAAATAATAAAAAGGAGGTGGTACTACGCGTTTCGAAGGGCGTGATCCCCTCTTCGTCATGTCCAGTGGTTGTACAAAGAGATGCCATCATATATACCGGCAAAAAGACAGCGAAAATTACAAACAAGGATTAAAAGTCAATATGAATTTGAGTAGAATACAGACATGGTGCTAGGGACCATTTTATGCTAGGGACGTTAGGGACCCACTCTGAATAGGTGGCCTTGACGTGGCGAGTGGGCTTGTACTTTTTGATCAAAAATGTATACTAACAACCTGTTAGTTTTTGATATTGTGCTGAGAAGCAATCAGATCATTATATAAGATTGTAGATGTGCGCTATGTCTGTATTCTACTCGAATTCATATTGTGATTTCTATCCTTCCTTTTTTTTTTTTTTTTTTTTTTTTTGAACATGTGCTGGACTCTTCCCCACCCCCTCAGCCCAAACCTATATAGGTGGTAATTAGCCACACTAGGGCCATTTCACTCCTAGCAGCCTCCTAGTCTGACTGGGAGAGCAAGGTAAGTGAGCCTTTACACCTTGTTCACACTGGTGTGGTGCGGGGCGGCGTCCGTTGCTGCCGTGGCGCTGTGTCTGCGGGCGGGTGCGGCCCATGGACTGGTTTGAGAGGCATTGGGGCCGCTCTGCCAGTGGGTCGCTCCCCCCCCCGTGGGCATCTGTGTCGCGGCGGTGGTGGTCGCCGCCCGGTGCTACGCCATTTTATGCTAGGGACGTTAGGGACCCACTCTGAATAGGTGGCCTTGACGTGGCGAGTGGGCTTGTACTTTTTGATCAAAAATGTATACTAACAACCTGTTAGTTTTTGATATTGTACTGAGAAGCAATCAGATCATTATACAAGATTGTAGATGTGCGCTATGTCTGTATTCTACTCGAATTCATATTGTGATTTCTATCCCTTTTTTTTTTTTTTTGAACATGTGCTGCACTCTTCCCCACCCCCTCAGCCCAAACCTATATAGGTGGTAATTAGCCACACTAGGGCCATTTCACTCCTAGCAGCCTCCTAGTCTGACTGGGAGAGCAAGGTAAGTGAGCCTTTACACCTTGTTCACACTGGTGTGGTGCGGGGCGGCGTCCGTTGCTGCCGTGGCGCTGTGTCTGCGGGCGGGTGCGGCCCATAGACTGGTTTGAGAGGCATTGGGGCCGCTCTGCCAGTGGGTCACTCCCCCCCCCCCCGTGGGCATCTGTGTCGCGGCGGTGGTGGTCGCCGCCCGGTGCTACGCCATTTTATGCTAGGGACGTTAGGGACCCACTCTGAACAGGTGGCCTGAATAGGTGGCGAGTGGGCTTGTACTTTTTGATCAAAAATGAAAGATTGTAGATGTGCGCTATGTCTGTATTCTACTCGAATTCATATAAGGATTAAAAGTCACTTTGCCCATTAAAAAATTCCGATATCCTCAGTTTATAAAAATCACAGTTAGGTATTAATAAATAAAAGTATACAGGAATATAAATATTAAAAAGAATCTAAAAACACTTGTGTGCAAATTTCTCTATGTATTAATCATGGATTAAATCCTGCTACAAATATTGGTAACCCCTTCTATGCAAGATCTCAGTATTCTGGTGGACTAATGCAAATGCCAGTTCTATCTGGTACAGCAGGAAAGGGCTGGTCTGATTAGGGATGGGAGACCATCTGGGATGAAAAACAGCTTGAGATGAAAAGGTGAGTTTTCATAATACGGGCTGTATCCATTACTAATTAGATGGTAGTCATAATGACCAAAGTATTACTCAGTACTGTAGGATTATATTTTTAGGTTAATTGTATGGATATGCTGATAAGTTTTAACGAATCAATTTGGTCGCTTCATTAAGCCCGTATGGTTGCAACGTTTGAAGGTGGTAGATCCAATACATCGCCTTTTTTTGCCAGAGCCTCCAGACGATTACCACAATTTTCGAGAATATGATCTATAGGTAGAATGGTAATGCTTTCTTCCACTCCTCCATGTTTTATAGATAAATGTCTAGAAAAGCTGTGACACATAAAATTCTTTTTTATGTTACATCTATGTTGGTTTAATATAATATGTAGCTGTTGCAATGTCCGGCCCACGTACTGTTTACCACAGTTACAGGTAATCAGATAGATAACGAACTTAGTCTGACAAGTCATATAGAATTTAAATGGAAATTTTTCTTTTGTATATGAGCTGCAAAATTCTGTGCTCCCGTCTCCAATGCTCTTGCAACAGAGGCACCTTTTCTTTCCACATTTGAAGACTCCTTTAGTCAGTGTTGATTCCTTTGTGGTCTTTTTTTTGGAAATGTTTCTCTTTAGTTTACTCGGAGCGACAATATTCTTCAGTGAGGGGGCTCTTCTAAAGGTAAGTCTTGGTTGAGATGGTATAATTTCTTTCAAATAGGGATCATTTCTCAAAAGTTTCCAATGTTTGCTTAAGATATTCCTTATTTTCTGATGGCCCATTGAATATGTGGTAATAAAATTAACTGGGGATGGACCGGGACCAGATGACAAACAGTCCTCCTGTGTAAGTCCCTGGGCTTTGATGTCTGCAATATTTATGAGTGGTTTGGGATAACCTTTTGGATTATAGATTGTTTATTAAAAGTGCTTAAATCAGTAAAAATTTTTGACGGAATTGGCCATATGGGATATTTTCCTTTCACTTTTTAAAATGTCCACTGAGGAAAGGGACATAACTATTAGAATCAACTGTTTTGAAAAACCTAGACGTTGTGATTTTGTTATTTTCACGAGAGATCAATAAATCCAAAAATTCTATGGTGGTGTCCGATATATTGGGGATAAAATTAATACCCCAGTTATTTTCATTTATCTCACAGATTGCCGTTTTGATCTGTTCAAGGGAGCCTTTCCACAGTATAAACAGGTAATCTATATAGCGTTTATAGATAACAGCATGTTCCTGAAAAAGAGTATTTTTCATTAGATGTTCTTCTACAAAACGGCCCATGAACAAATTTGCATATGAAGGGGCGACCTTGGTCCCCATAGCTGTCCCCCGAATTTGTTGCAAGGTTACCCCATCATAAGTGAATTTTTTTTTTTCTAAAATCAACTTCAAACAATCCATCAAAAAAGTTACTTGTTCTGGGGGTATTCTGGGGTCATCTAAGAAAGACAAGGTAGTTTTCAGACCCAATTCATGTTTAATGTTGCTATAGAGAGCAGACACATCCATAGTTATGAATAGCATATTGTCCTCCCATTGTATATCTTTTAAAAGAATCATAAGACTGAGTGTGTCTTTGCGCAGGATTTCTACGGGTGTCAGAAGCTGTGTAGCCTTCATTGTCTGAAAAATCTGTGCAGTTATCTGTACTGTTGTGGTATTATACACCACTACTTTGTATCAGAACATTTTTACATTCCATGACATGGTATATGTCCTGTTTATTATCTCCTTTTAGTCCTGGAGCTAATCGGTACAAATTTTGTAAGAAATATATCGAACCTGGTTGACAAAATTTGGCAGTTAATGGGACATTATATATATTCACTTATTTAAGTTCTGTAATGCATGACAAAAAGCAATCAGTTGTTCACTGTCATTATAATGCCCCTTTTCATGTGTTCGGAGCTTTCAAATGTAACCTATTTTAATCTATACATACTGTGCACAAGCATATATATATATATATTTTTTTTATTTTTTTTTTTTGTACTTATTGGTTATTTTTTCCATACTATTTTTGTCATCACGTGCCTTGGGCTATATGCACACGAGTTGCGATATATATATATGACATATATATGACCCGTACATTTTTGTGCCACGACTAAGAGCCAGATTAGGCTCGAAACGCATCGGTTTCCTTTCCTTTTTGTGTTTTATGACCATGGATATCTGATGTTTTTAAGTTGATGGAATAAAAGTCAAGTTTTATACATTTTTCCTTTCACATATATGGAGCAGCTGGAGGCCTGTGCTTTTTTGCCCACCCTTTTGTCTACTGGATTCCAGGACCCGGCCCGCTGTTTTCCTGCCCTGCTCTCCGCACCCTATGGGACTTCTGTTCATTCGGCACTACACAGTGGTGAGCTGAATTGGTTTTTCCCCTTCTTTTTTTCAGTCCTACTTAAGCATGCTGATGTTAGACGACTCAACTCGGCCTTTTAACACCTCCTGTGGCAGGGTGAATGCCCACGCATAGCTCTGCAGAAGCTCATGCTCTCTAGAGCGGGGGGGGGGGGGTCAATTTCCAAAATGTAAGGGGATATGATTTAGCTTGTTTATTTCGCCATGCGTTTGACTGGCTGCATTCCTCTAATTACTTCTCCAACCTAGCGGTGGAAGAGGTGCATGCTGCCCCCTGGTCTTTGCCAGCACTACTTCACACTTCTTATGCTAAACTCCCGGTGGGGGTCAAGGGCTCACTGCTACTGCGTGACCATCCGGAATTCTAACAGGATAGATCTTCCCCGTGGCTTAGACTTTGGCTCTCTAAAAGGGTTCGGACGGCGGGGCGACTGATCTATAGTGCTGACCATAGATGGCTCTACCCCAGGGAAATGCTCGATTTGTTAGATCTTCCCTGGTCTCACACTCTATATGATAACCAGGTCCATGCCTTTTGCTCCTCTAGACTGCAGGATCTATCGAAGGAAGCCCCGACTCACATTTTAGATGACATCATAGGTAGTGAATCCCAGAGACAATTGATTTCCGATTTGTATGTAGCATTCCATAATCGCTTTCTAAAAATCGAACCCAAACATGTGTTTTGTACATGGGAGCGGTGGACAGGAGATACAGACATCACTGACGCTATCCTCCGAGGGTGGGATGCAGTACAGAAAAATGTTATCAATGAGAGATGGCAGGAGACTTATTTCAAGGTGGCCCATGCAGCCTTATATGGTTTTAACATTTTGCCCTCCCCATCCTTCCCAGATAGGATCACTAACTGTCCCACACCCCACTTGCAAACATGTATTATGGAGTCGGGGAATGTTCTCACTCAGCCGATTACTGGCGCTTTATACAGTCATACATATGGGATCACTAGGAGGTACGGGTCCCATTCACACCACAGTCCTTGATATTCCACCAGTTACAGTGGGGATCAAAAGTTTGGGCACCCCAGGTAAAAATTTGTATTAATGTGCAAAAAGAAGCCAAGAAAAGATGGCAAAATCTCCAAAATGCATCAAATTACAGATTAGACATTCTTATAATATGTCAACAAAAGTTAGATTTTATTTCCATCATTCACACTTTCAAAATAACAAAAAACAAAAGAATGGTGTCTGCAAAAGTTTGGGCACCCTGCAGAGTTACTATCTTGTACTGCCCCCTTAGGCAAGTATCACAGCTTGTAAACGCTTTTTGTAGCCAGCCAAGAGTCTTCCCACCACGATGTCAGTGGTGGGAAGCTTCGGTGGAGTGCGTGTGTAACCCTGTAAAGGTGCCAATAATAGGAGATGCAAAGTCCATATATAGAACGAAGTATGCAAATCAAGAGAACAAGACTGCACTCACCATAGGCAACTGAACTTTATTGCAGCATACCAGGTAACAAACACAGGTGGATGGAGGGAGGCGGGGGACGTGCACCAGGACAGACTGTTTCACGCCGCTTGAAGAAGCGCCACTTCCGGCGTGAAACAGTCTGTCCTGGTGCACGCCCCCCGCCTCCCTCCATCCACCTGTGTTTGTTACCTGGTATGCTGCAATAAAGCTCCGTTGCCTATGGTGAGTGCAGTCTTGTTCTCTTGATTTGCGTATTTTGAGCTCTACTGCTCTTGGCTTGGACCTCCTGGAAGTCAAAGGAGTTGTTAATGAGGTTGATTGGGAATCTGTGACGGCCAAGCTACACTATATGCTCTTTTGGTTGATGTGGGGCCTGTTTACTTGACCCTTCACCTTTTCCTGACCCAACATCTTTTGTTTTCATGGGTGGTTGGGGGTACTGTGTCTGTGTGTGTGTGTGTGTGTGGGGGGGGGGAGGCCTAATGTTGCTCTAAATAGTGATGTTTTGTTCATTACAATCTTTGTATTGCCCTGGTTGTTGCCCAAGTTATTCTACATCTTGTACAATCATCTCTTTTTGTTTTCTGTTTTGTTTATCGTTTATTGAAAATTGTTTAATAGAAAAAAAATATATGCACACTGGTGGGGAACCACTGAGTTAGGAAACAGACTCTAGCTCAGTTATTCCAACCCATGTGCCTCCAGCTGTTGCAAAACTACAACTTTAAGCATGCACAGTCTGTCAGTGCATTTTGGGAGTTGTAGTTTGGCAACATCTGGAGGGCCACAGTTTGGAGTGGTCTCTAAACTGTGGTCCTCCAGATGTTGCAAAACTACAACTTTCAGCATGCACTGACTGTCTGGGCATTCTGGGAGTTGTACTTTTGCAACATCTGAAGTGACACAGTTTGGAGACCACTACTTAGAGGTCTCCAAACTGTTCTTCCCCAGTTGTTGCATAACTACAACTCCTAGCATGCCCAGACTGTCCAGGCATGCTGGTAGTTGTAGTTCTGCAACATCTGAAGGGACAGCTGGAGGCACACTGGTGGGGAACCACTGAGTTAGGAAACAGACTCTAGCTCAGTGATTCCAACCCGTGTGCCTCCAGCTTTTGCAAAACTACAACTCCCAAAATGCACTGACAGACTGTACATGCTTAAAGTTGTAGTTTTGCAACAGCTGGAGGCACATGGGTTGGAATAACTGAGCTAGAGTCTGTTTCCTAACTCAGTGGTTCCCCACCAGTGTGCCTACAGCTGTTGCAAAACTACAACTTCCAGCATGTACAGTCTGTCAGTGCATTCTAGGAGTTGTAGATTTGCAACAGCTGAAGGTTTGGGGCACCCCTCCAATGTGAATGTACAGGGTACATTCACACGGACGGGGGTTTAAAGTGAGTTTCCTTCTACAAGTTTGAGCTGCGCCAAAATTTCCACCGCAGCTCAAACTTGCAGCGGAAAACTCACTGTGAACCCCCGCCTGTGTGAATGTACCCTAAAAACACTACACTACCACATAATAAAAAGTATAACACTACATATACATATACACCCCCTTACACGTCCCCCCCCCCCAGTAAAAATGAAAAAAACACACCCACATGTGACCCCATTTTGGAAACTACACCCCTCAGGGAACGTTACAAGGGGTATAGTGAGCCTTAACACCCAACAGGTCTTTGAAAAATTTTCGTTAAAGTTGGACGTGAAAATTAAAAATTTGTTTTTTCCCCTGAAATGCTGGTGTTACCCCGAATTTTTTATTTTTACAAGGAGTAATAGGAAAAAAGCCTCCCAAAATTTGTAACCCCATTTTTTCAGTGTATGGAACTACAATGCTCAGAAGAGAAGGAGCGCCATTGGGCTTTTGAAGAGAGAATTAGGCTGGAATTGAAGGCCATGTGCATTTACAAAGCCCCCATGGTCAAGAACAGTGGACCCACCCCCCCACATGTGACACCATTTTGGAAACTACACCCCTCATGGAATGTAATAAGGGGTACAGTGAGCATTTATGCCCCACAGGTGTTTGACAGATTTTTTGAATAGTTAGAGGTAAAAATGAAAAATGTAATTTTTCATTTGTGCAGCCCACTCTTCCAAAGATCTGTCAAATGCCAGAGGGTGACATGTGTGTGTGTGGGGGGGGGGGGGGGGGGGATCTGTTCTGGCATCACTGGGGGCTTTGTAAACACACATGGCCCCTGACTTCCATTCCAACCAAATTCTCTCTCCAAAAGCCCAATGGTGCTCCTTCTCTTCTGAGCATTGTAGTTTGCCTGCAGAGCACTTTACATCCACATATGAGGTATTTCCTTACTCGAGAGAAAGGGGGTTACAAATTTTGGGGGGCATTTTCTCCTATTACTCCTTGTGAAAATGAAAAGTTTGGGGTAACACCAGCATTTTAGTGTTAAAAACCAAATTTTTCATTTTCAATTCCCATTTTAACGAAAGTTCGTCAATCACCTGTGGAGTGTTAAGGCTCACTATACCCCTTGTTATGTTCCTTGAGGGGTGTAGTTTCCAAAATAGTATGCCATGTGTTTTTTTTTTTTACTGTTCTTGCATCATGGGGGCTTCCTAAATGGGACATGCCCCCCAAAAACCATTTCAGCGAAATTCCCTCTCCAAAATGCCATTGTCTCTCCTTCCCTTCTGAGCCCTCTAGTGCACCCACAGAGCACTTTACATCCACATATGAGGTATTTCCTTACTCAAGAGAAAAATAATTACAAGTTTTGGGGGCCTTTTTACCTTTTACCCCTTGTAAAAATAAAAAAAAAATGGGGCTACAATAAAATGTTAGTGTAAAAAATGGAGATTTTGATTTTTCTCCTCCATTTTTCTGTTACTCCTGTGAAGCATCTAAAGGGTTAACAAACTTTTTGAATGTAATTTTGAATACTTGGACAGTTTTCATAATGGGGTCCATTATAGGGGATTTCCAACATAAACACCCTCAAATTCACTTCTAAACATAACTGGTCGCTGAAAAATTCTGATTTGGAAAAATTAGAAAATTGCTGTTATACTTTGAAGCCCTCTGATGTCTTCAAAAAGTAAAAACATGTCAACTTTATGATGCAAACATAAAGTAGACATATTGTATATGTGAATCAATATATAATTTATTTGGAATGTCTATTTTCCTTACAAAAAGAGAGCTTCAAAGTTAGAAAAATGCCAAATTTTCAATTTTTTTCTGATATTTTAGAATTTTTCACCAAGAAATGATGCAAGTATTGACGTAAATTTACCACTAACATAAAGTAGAATATGTCACGAAAAAACTATCTCGGAATCAAATTCATAAGTAAAATTGTATTAAGTAAAAGCATCAAAGAGTTATTAATACATAACATGATAGAGGTCATATTTGCAAAAAATGCTCCTTAGGGCTATAATGGGTTCCATTCCCAAGGGGTTAAAAGGCATACAAGGGTCCTGATGGTATCATTAAAGGGGTACTCGGGTGGAAAAACAATTTTTTAAATCAACTGGTGCTAAAAAGTTAAACTGATTTGTAAATTACTTCTATTTAAAAATCTTAATCCTTCCAGTAATTATTAGCCGCTGTATGCTCCACAGGAAGTTCTTTTCTTTTTGAGTTTCTTTTCTGTCTGACCACAGTGCTTTCTGCTGACACCTCTGTCCATGTCAGGAGATGCTCAGTCAATCACTGGTGTCCCGCCCCAGTCAGTGATTGGCTGAGCAGCAATTTGACAAATCTGTGTAGTGAAGCATGGCAGAGACCTGGTACCATGATACCGGAGGCTGTGGGGAAATGATGGAGGTGAGTAGAGGCTTTTTAATTTTATCAGAAAGCCTGGGCACATTTCTTCATTTATTTATTTTTTGCTGGATAACCCCTCTAAGACAACTGCATGTTTGTGTTTAAGCAAGATATAACAAATATACATTATACATTAGTTTTAGTGATTCAGATGTGAATTCTTACAGGACTCCAATGCTGGCCTTTCTAAGTCACATTAAATTGCCCCAAACTTTTGTGAATAGCTGTGAATCGGATGAGAGAACTGTGAATAAAAGTGTGAACTCTCATTCTGTTTCATAGAAACTGTTACTCTTTTCTTCCTATAATGCAAATACAAAGATAAGTGTCTTAATTAGGTTTTTCTGCCTCCCCTTTTTCATTACTCGCCAAAGCTACTTGTAAAGCATTTTAATGCTTTATACAGTCTTTGTTTTTAACTCGGACATGTTGGCTACTTGATAATGAAGAAATTATCATAAGAACCTCATTTTTAATGGCTGGCACAGAGTGAATAAATAATAAAAATCTTCTGAATGGAAGCAGATCAGCAACTTACAGAAACACAGACATTAAAAAGGCTACCTACATTTATGCATTAATGGGCGCTCACAAATTAAACTAAAATATGTTTCAGGTAATAATTGAGATGAAATCACCATCTGGCCTAAATTAGCCAAAACATTTTAATGGATCAGGCCATGCCTCAGGACTCCAATCCACAACATTTAACGCAATTACGTAATATTTAATTCATTTCTCAGTAGGAATTTAAAGGATGATTAGAGTTCATTTTATTTCTTCTAGGGATATCTTAATTACAGCTGTAGCCTTGACCATACACGCTGTGTTAATGCCAATATGGACTAAGTCACTTATGTTTCTTAAGACATCTTTCACAGTTCAGAAGACTATGAATCATATTGGCTGCTGTAGGATTAATGTGACATTGAAATAGTCTTTTTAAATGTGCCCTTCTTAATATTTCAAGGTGTGAAGTTTGCCTTAATTGTTTTAGGAGAAGATAAATTGTAGTAATTATTAAAAGAGATAGTCGCCAATATATCTCTGCACATGCATGTTTACAATCATCTCCACTTTGGGATCATAAGCTGCACAATTAAAAAAATTAACAATGGAATGCACAGATTTTAATAATGCCTATTTTTCATCTTTCAATTTTCTAATTTTTTATTGCCTAATTTTACAGAACAATAAACAGAGAAAAAAAAGCCTTAATAGACAATTGTACAGAGAGGTTACATTGGATGCCATGGAATAATGAAATACTCGTGGCTAATACTAAAAGGACAGAGAACTAAGTGAGCAAATGAAAAATCTTATTTTAGACCATATCAGTTTTATTGGCACACTTTTTTCCAGTCCAGCAACAAAATCATATACGGTGCAAAAATGAGCTGTCGTCACTATCTGACTCCGGACGGCTCATTTAAATGACTGAGATGCAGCGTGGGTTTGGCGGTGATACGGCAGAGGCCGATTTTTAAATTTCCCAGCCAGGGGCGGCAGCTGTATGCCCAAAATGTAGTCTAAATGTAGCCTAATTAAATTCAATATAAAAGGAACAGTCAGCACCACTCAACCTGTGGGGTCACGTCACTCAAAGGCTGGATCCTTTTCAAAGGTGAGCGGCATGCAGCAGACTATCCGGTGCTCGTGTAAAGCGAAGCAGTTGCGATATCTAGTAGAAAGAAGAACAACAAGGCACTTTGGAAACTTCATGCAACCTGCAGCTTTGTTGCTGGGAGTGGGGCACACGAGGATGCACAAACCAACAGACAGTGCTGTCTGTTGGTTTGTGCATCCTCGTGTACCCCGCTCCCAGCAATAAAGCTGCAGGTTGCATGAAGTTTCCAGAGTGCCGTGTTGTTCTTCTTTCCACTAAATGTGCCTAAGCCTAGAAATGAGTCTGTTAGGCTCATTGAAAGAACAGCGGCAATATCATGTGAGGATATGTGGGAAAAGTTAGTGCCTCAGTTGCATTCCCATCACTACCTTCTTTTATTGGAGATTGACTTTTCTATTTTCTATGTTATTGTTCTTTGTGTATATACACCGATCTTTATTATTAGCTGTTTGTGTCATGTGCTTTATGTGCCTCCTGTATTATGATGTTCCTTCACTATAGAACTTTGTCTATATTTTACTTTATAGATTATTTTTGTATATCACTAGTAGTCATTAATCCCCTTAAGGACCAGGCCACTTTCCACTGTAGGACCAGAGCGTTTTTTGCACATCTGACCACTTTCACTTTAAGCATTAATAACTCTGGGATGCTTTTACCTTTCATTCTGATTCCGAGATGGTTTTTTCGTGACATATTCTACTTTATGATAGTGGTAAATTTTTGTCGATACTTGCATCATTTCATGGTGAAAAATTCCCAAATTTGATGAAAAAATTTAAAATTTAGCATTTTTCTAACTTTGAAGCTCTCTGCTTGTAAGGAAAATGAATATTCCAAATAAATTATATCTTGATTCACATAAACAATATGTCTACTTTATAGTTGCATCATAAAGTTGACATCTTTTTACTTTTGGAAGACATCAGAGGGCTTCAAAGTATAGCAGCAATTTTCCAATTTTTCACAAAATTTTCTAAAGCGGAATTTTTCAGGGACGAGTTCAGTTTTGAAGCGTATTTGAAGAGCCTTCTTATTAGGAATACCCCACAAATGATGCCATTATAAAAACTGCACCCGTAAAAGTATTCAAAATGACATTCAGTAAGCGTGTTAACCCTTTAGGTGTTTCACAGGAATAGCAGCAAAGTGAAGGAGAAAATTCAAAATCTTAAATTTTTACACTCGCATGTTCTTGTAAACCCAGTTTTTGAATTTTTACAAGGGGTAAAAGGAAAGAAATCTTCCTAAAATTTGTAACCCAATTTCTCTCGAGTAAGGAAATACCTCATATGTGTATGTCAAGTGTTCGGTGGGCGCAGTAGAGGGCTCAGAAAGGAAGGAGCGACAGTCGGATTTTGGAGAGTGAGTTTTTCTGAAATGGTTTTTGGGGGGCATGTCCCATTTAGGAAGCCCCTATGGTGTCAGGACAGCAAGAAAAAAACATGGCATACTATTTTGTAAACTACACCCCTCAAGGAACGTAACAAGGGGTCCGCTGAGCCTTAACACCCCACAGGTGTTTGACGACTTTTCGTTAAAGTTGGATGTGTAAATGAAAAATTAAATTTTTCACTAAAATGCTGGTTTCCACCAAATTTTGCATTTTTACAAGGGGTAATAGGAGAAAATGCCCCCCAAAATTTGTAACCCCATCTCTTCTGAGTATGAAAATACCCCATGTGTGGGTGTCAACTGCACTGCGGGCGCACTACAATGCTCAGAAGAGAAGGAGTCACATTTGGATTTTGGAAAGCACATTTTGCTGAAATGGATTTTGGGGGGCATGTCCCATTTGGGAAGCCCCTATGGTGCCAGAACAGCAAAAAAAAAACACATGGCCTACAATTTTGGAAACTACACCCCTCAAGGAACGTAACAAGGGGTCCGCTGAGCCTTAACACCCCACAGGTGTTTGACGACTTTTCGTTAAAGTTGGATGTGTAAATGAAAAATTAAATTTTTCACTAAAATGCTGGTTTCCACCAAATTTTGCATTCTTACAAGGGGTAATAGGAGAAAATGCTCCCCAAAATTTGTAACCCCATCTCTTCTGAGTATGAAAATGCCCCATGTGTGGGTGGCAAGTGCACTGCGGGCGCACTACAATGCTCAGAAGAGAAGGAGTCAAATTTGGCTTTTGGAAAGCACATTTTGCTGAAATGGATTTTGGGGGGCATGTCCAATTTAGGAAGCCCCTATGGTGCCAGAACAGCAAAAAAAATACCCACATGGCCTACTATTTTGGAAACTACACCCCTCAAGGAACGTAACAACCGGTCCGCTGAGCCTTAACACCCCACAGGTGTTTGACGACTTTTCGTTAAAGTTGGATGTGTTAATGATTTTTTTTTCACTAAAATGCTGGTTTTCCACAAAATTTTACATTTTTACAAGGGATAATAGGAGAAAATGCCCCCCAAAATTTGTAACCCCATCTCTTCTGAGTATGAAAATACCCCATGAGTAAACGTCAACTGCACTGCGGGCGCACTACAATGCTCAGAAGAGGAGTCACATTTGGCTTTCGGAAAGCACATTTTGCTGAAATGGATTTTTGGGGGGTATGTCCCATTTAGGAAGCCCCTATGGTGCCAGAACCAAAAAAAACACATGGCCTATTATTTTGGAAACTACACCCCTCAAGGAACATAACAAGGGGTCCGCTGAGCCTTAACACCCTACAGGTGGTTGATGACTTTGGATATGTAAATGATTTTTTTTTTTTTTTTACTAAAATGCTGGTTTTTCCCCAAATTTTACATTTTTAAAATGGGTAATAGTAGAAAATGCCCCCCAAAATGTGTAACCCCATCTCTTCTGAGTATGGAAATACCCCATGTGTGGATGTCAAGTGCACTTTGGGCGCACTACAATGCTCAGAAGAGAAGGAGTCACATTTACAAATTTAGCTGAAATGGGGGGGGGGGGGGGGCAGGTCGCATTTAGGAAGCCCCTATGGTGCCAGGACAGCAACTAAAAAAAAACACATGATGTACTATTTCGGAAACTACATCCCTCAAGGAACATAACAAGGGGTACAGTGAGTCTTAAGACCCCACAGGTGTTTGATAAATATTCATGAAGTGGGATGTGAAAATGAAAAATTTGAGTTTTTTACACTAAAATGCTGGGGTTACCCCAAATTTTTCATTTTCACAAGTGGTAAAAGGAGAAAATGTCATTGTAAATGTGTAAATACATTTCTTTGGAGTAAGGACATACTTCAAGTCTGGGCGTAAACAGCTTGCACACTGGTCTCAAAGGAGCAGGTCACATTCAGGGTCCTTGAGCTTGTGCTTTGCGGCCTATGGAGCCAGAACAGTGGGACCCCCCCTCAATTACATTACATGGGGTAAATAACTGGGGTACACTAAATAACTAAAATGGGGTACAGTGGGACATAAAATTATAAAACAGGTTATGTTCCCAGAATGATGACCCAGAGCATAGCCAAAACAAAAAAATATGCCCGCCCCAAACCCTATGCTCTGAATCATCATTCTGGGAATGTGATGTGTGTGGCCGTCCCTAATCTGTTGCCTCAAATGCGCATCCCGCTCAGGTGGAGAGAGAGTGCTGCGCAGTTGAGGCAAAAAAAAAGTCCCCGATGATAGTGACTCAGTGACCCATGACCCAGAGAAAAAAATACCCCCAGAGGTCTTATCAGTTTTTTTTTATTTTTTTAGATGAGTTTTTTTTGGGCAATTTAGTGGTTTATGGGGTTAAAATTTGGAATGTACTCTGGACTTGGTACATTGGGGTCAAATTATGGAAAATTAAAATGAAAAGGGAAAATTTAGTACTGCATGGAAGTGTGATACTCCCTGAAGCAGTTTTTAATGCAGAGGCCTGGATGATCGGGGCAAGTGTCACACTGAGTGGTGGTGTCCTTCCATATCCCCCTCCTGTAACACACTCTGCATTTTTTCTGGGATCGTCCCTTCTTTCCAGTGTGGGGGACCTCACCTGGAAAGTGTTGGCCTTGGATGATCCTGGCACCTATAAATCCAGTTTCTTAAGAAGTCCGGCCTGCTCTTTCCCGGTCTCCAAAGATCAGGACCTTTAGGACTTCTTCTTGGAACTGGAGGAATGTACCTGTGTTGCCAGCGTACTGGGACAGTACAAAAGCGTTGTACATGGCAACCTGTACCAAGTAGACCGCAACGTTTTTGTACCATACCTGTGTTTTTCGCATGGCATTATATGGCTTGAGGACTTGATCAGAGAGATCAACTCCCCCCATATACCGATTGTAGTCCAGAATACAATCGAGCTTGAGGACCGGTGTTTTGGTACCTCGCAAAGCGACAGGTGAGCTGCCGTTACCATGAATAGTGGTCAGCATAAGGACATCCCTCTTATCCTTATACCTGACCAGCAACAGGTTTTCATTGGTAAGGGCACTCACCCTTGGGCATAGGTGTCTGCAGAAAATTTAGAGGGAGGCCTCTCTGGTTTTTCCGCACGGTCCCACAAGCGCACGTGGATCTGGCGACAAGGGATGGAAAGAGAGGGATGTTGGTATAAAAGTTGTCCACGTACACGTGGTAACCCTTATCCAGCAATGGGTGCACAAGCTCCCAAATGATTTTCCCGCTAACACCCAGAGTGGGGGAACAATCTGGGGGCTCAATACGGGAATCTCTTCCCTCATACATTCTAAACTTGAGAGTGTACCCGGAAGTACTCTCACAAAATTTATAGAGCTTCACGCCATACCGCACCTGCTTCGAGGGAATATACTGGCGGAAGATGAGTCTCCTCTTAAAACTGATAAGAGACTCATCAACCGAGAGCTCCCTGAGGGGTACGTAGGCCTCAAAAAATTTGGCCCCAAAGAGATCGATGACCGGCCTCACTTTGTAAAGCCGGTCATAGGTGGGATCACCTCGGGTGGACATGCCTCATTATCTGCATAATGGAGGCATTTCTGAATGGCCTCGGACCACCTCCGTGCCATGGCCATACTGTAAAGCGGGGTCTGGTAGAAGATGTCCCCACTCCAGTACTGCCTGACACTTGGTTTTTTGACCAGGCCCATATGCAGCAAGAGGCCCCAAAATGTCCTAATTTCTGCTGCATCATGGCGTACCATTCATTGGGCCTGGCCAAAACAGTATCAGGGTGGTGAGCGATGTCTGCCTGGCGTACAGATTTGTCTGCTCCACCATGTGTGTGTTTGTGGGCGGGGGGGGGGGGGTGAGTATGTAGTGTGTGTGATTGCTGTAACTGTATGGGGGGAAAAAAAGCGCTGCGGCAAAAAACAAAAAATGGGGGGAGGGGGGGCCCAAATGCAGCGCCCTGAACCCCTAATAGGGCCCGGGTCACACTAAAAAAATTGTGGCAGACCCTTTAGGTCCTATTAGGGGGTCAGGGGGGGGGGACATTTTTTTAAACTTTTCTTTTACACTTTTTTTTTACTTTACTGGTTAACCCTACCTGTCCCTGGGGCGGTACTCTCTCCCTGCTCTAAGGGGGGTCTTCCTCTGTGAGGGGCTCTGATCTTCACAAAGGGGGGGGGGGTCCCATGAGAAGGGGCCGTTAACCCCTCCCCTGCCAGCTGCTATTGATCGTCCGGCCAATAGCAGCGTTCCTGGGGGGAGGGGGACGAAATCGCCACCTCCCCATAGATACAGAGGGTGATAGGGGGTGTATTCTACACCCCCGATCACCTTGTATCTCCGGGTCAGCAGGTCACACGTGACCCGCATCACCGGAATAGCCGAAAATTGCAAGTGTGAATTCACTTGCGATTTTCGGCGATCGCCTACATGAGTGATGACCCCCCTGGGCATTGGCGCGGGGTGCCTGCTGATCGATATCAGCAGTCACCCCGGTCCGGTCCCCGCCTGGCGCTCGGCAGGGACCGAAATTCCCATGGGCGTACAGGTATGCCCTTGGTCCTTAAGTACCAGGGAGCAAAGGCGTACCTGTATGCCCTTGGTCCTTAAGGGGTTAAAACTTGTTTAAGGCGAAACAAGAAAATATTTGTGGGGCAAAATTGGAAAAAAAAATGCCATTTTGTAAATTTTAGGGACTTCCGATTCTATGCAGTGCACTTTTTGGTAAAAATGACACCATATCTTTATTTTGTGGGTCTACAAGGATATCTAATTTACATAGTTTTTATTTTTTATTTTACTACTTTAAAAAAATTATAACTACATGCAGCAAAATTAGTATGTGTAAAATTGTTATCTTCTGACCCCTATAACTTTTTTTTATTTTTTCCATATACAGGGATGTATGATGGCTCATTTTTTGTGCTTTAATCTGAAGTTTTTATCGGTACCATTTTGTTTAGATGGGACTTTTTGATCACTTTTTATCCAAATTTTTAGGGTATACAAATTGACCAATAATACACAATTTTGGACTTTGGATTTTTTTTTTTATACGTGTACGCCATTGACCATGTGGTTTATTTAACATTATATTTTTATAATTCAGACATATGTGGGGATACCACATATGTTTATTATTTCCTTTTTTTTTTCAAATGGGAAAAGGGGGGTGATTCAAACTTTTATTACTGAAGGGGTTAAAGGGGTACTCCGGTGGAAAACTTTTTAATTTAATCAACTGGTGCCAGAAAGTTAAACAGATTTGTAAATTACTTCTATTAAAATAATCTTAATCCTTCCAGTGCTTATTAGCTGCTGAATACTACAGAAGAAAATCTTTTCTTTTTGGAACACAGAGCTCTCTGCTAACATCTCTGTCCATTTTAAGAACTGTCCAGAGTAGGAGAAAATGGCCATTGCAAACATATGCTGTTCTGGTCAGTTCCTAACCGGCAACAGTTTTCTCCCATTTTAGACGCCATGTTCAACTTTGATCGCGGCACGTAAAGGGTTAATACCAGACATCAGCCCGATCGACGTTGTCCGGTATTAGCCGCAGATCCTGGTTGCTTATAGCAACCAGGAACTGCCAGGTATGAAGCACGCTCAGCCCATGAGCGCACTTCCCTTTTCGGGAGCCGGGGCAGGACGTAAACATATGTCCTGCGTCATTAACTCCTTGTGTCTGGTATTGTGCCAAGGGACTGGCGCAAGGCGAATGTGGTACCAATCTTCAAAAAGGGCTCTAGGTCTTCCCCAGGAAACTATAGACCGGTAAGTTTAACGTGCATTGTGGGTAAATTGTTTGAAGGACTTATAAGGGATTACATACAGGAATACATAGGGGATAATTGTATTTTAAGTGATAGCCAGCATGGGTTTACTAAGGATAGAAGTTGTCAAACCAATCTAATTTGCTTTTATGAAGATGTGAGTAGATGCCTTGACACAGGAATGGCTGTGGATATAGAGGGGCTTTTACTAATCTTTTACTATGTAGTCTGGTTTTTACCCTGTTTTTTTCTACTTCATTTTTGACTATGTGCGACAAATTTACTAAATTGTTGCACAGCATTAATAAATTTGGCACACATAGGCAAAAGTGGGAAATTTACTTAATGTAGTAGAAAAAATAGTCTGTTCCTTTTTCCTGCTGTCTGAATAGGTTTGGCTGCTAGGTTTCCTTCTGGATCTTTTGTTTTTGAGCTTTTTTTTTTTAGCTTTTTCACCACATCTAAATAATTCAATAACTAAATTGTAGTCATGGCTCAGAATAGTGGTAAACGGCGTTTAGTGTGTGTGTGTGTGTTTATAAAAAAATTTTAACACAGTTTTTTTCTCCCTAAATGTACTTACACTTTTTTTTTGGTTACTTCTTCTACAGATCCGTGTATCCTGTGGACTCCTTCGGATTCGGTGGGCTACTTCGACTACCAGCGTTTTTCTTTGCTTGATGTTAATAAAATGGTTAATGAGGGTTTGTGGGGGAGTGTTTTTTTGTAATAAATTTTTTTTAAAACCTGTTGTGTTTGTTTGTTTTTACTTTACTAGACAGGCTTAGTAGTAGAAGCTGTCTTATAGAAGGAGTCCATTACTAAGCCGGGCTTAGCGTTAGCCACAAAAACAGCTAGCGCTAACCCCCAATTATTACCCCGGTACCCAACACCACAGGGGTGCCGGGAAGAGCCAGTACCAACAGGCCCGGAGCGTCAAAAATGGCGCTCCTGGGCCTAGGTGGTAACAGGCTGGCGTTATTTAGGCTGGGGAGGGCTAGTAACAATGGTCCTCGCCCACCCTGGTAACGTCAGGCTGTTACTATTTGGTTGGTATTTGGCTGAGAATAAAAATAGGGGGGACCCTATGTGTTTTTTAAAAATATTTAATTATTTATTTAAAAAAAAAACCGCATAGGGTCTCAGCCAAATACCAACCAAACAGTAACAGCCTGACGTTACCAGGGTGGGCGAGGACCATTGTTACTGGCCCTCCCCAGCCTAAATAACGCCAGCCTGTTACTGCCTAGGCCCAGGAGCGCCATTTTTGACGCTCCAGGCCTGTTGTTACCGGCTCTTCCCGGCACCCCTGTGGCGTTGGGTACCGGGGGTAACAATAGGGGGTTAGTGCTAGCTGTTTTTGTGGCTAACGCTAAGCCCAGCTTAGTAATGGACTCCCTCTGTAAGACAGCTTCCACTACTAAGCCTGTTTAGTAAAGTAAGGAAAAAACACAACAGGTTTTAAAAAAATTTTATTACAAAAAACACTCCCCCACAAGCCCTCGTTAACCATTTTATTAAAATCAAACAAAGAAAAATGCTGGTCATCGAAGTAGTCCACCGAATCCGAAGAAGTCCACAGGATACACGGATCTGAAATGAAAAAAAAAATGGGTTAGTACATTTATTATCACCTGCTCACACATCTCCCGCCCCACATGACTACAACTGCCAGCATGCCCTTACAGTAAGGACATGCTGGGAGTTGTAGTTGAGTGGTGCAGGAGATGTGTGTGCAAGTGACAAGCTTGTCCCCTGCCCCCAGCTGCAGGACTACAACTCCCAGCATGCCCTTACAGTAAGGTGGGGCGAAGGCCGGGCACAGTGTTTCCCAACCTGGGACTTGTAGTTTTGCAACATCTGGAGGCACCCTGGTTGGGAAACACTGTTTTAGGCCAGTGTTTCCCAACCAGGGTGCCTCCAGATGTTGCAAAACTACAACTCCCAGCATGCCTGGACAGCCAAAGGCTGTCTAGGCATGCTGGGAGTTGTAGTCTTGCAACATCTGGAGGCACCCTGGTTGGGAAACACTGTTTCAGGCCAGTGTTTCCCAACCAGGTTGCCTCCAGATTTTGCAAAACTACAACTCCCAGCATGCCTGGACAGTCAAAGGCTGTCTAGGCATGCTGGGAGTTGTAGTCTTGCAACATCTGGAGGCACCCTGGTTGGGAAACACTGGCCTAAAACAGTGTTTCCCAACCAGGGTGCCTCCAGATGTTGCAAAACTACAACTCCCAGCATGCCTGGACAGCCAAAGGCATGCTGGGAGTTGTAGTCTTGCAACATCTGGAGGCACCCTGGTTGGGAAGCTTGGGCAACTTACCGGCTTCTGTAGGATCCAGCGCTGCACGACACTGCCGCGCGACACTGCCGCGCGACAGTGCCGCCCGACTTTCTCCGTCACCGTTCGTCGCTGGAGCCTCGGAAGGGTAAGTGAACGTCTTCGCCAGTCCCCTTCAGCTGTTTCGTTTTACAACAGCTGCAGGACTACAGTTTACAGACCACAAACCAGTCGTCTGCAAACTGTGGCCCTCCAGCTGTTGCAAAACTACAACACCCAGCATGCCCTGACAGCCAAAGCCTTTGGCTCTCAGGGCAGGAGCCCGGGCTGAGATTACAGTGCAGCCACCCGGGCTCCTCATACGGCCTCCCCGCTAACCCCCCCCCTTGTCTCCCGCCCGCGCCGCTCAGCTCCCGCTGCTACAAGACTACAACTCCCAGCGTGTCCTCACTGTAAGGGCATGCTGGGACTTGTAGTCTTGCAACAGCAGACAGATGGAAGTTGTGCGGCGCTGGCAGGTGAGAGGGGGGGATGTAAATCACTGCAGTGTCCCGGTAGCGCAGTGAGGGTAGCGGGGAGAAAGTATGTCGGAGCCCGGGCGGCAGTAGCTTTTCCTGCTCCATGTTGGAGCTGGAGTAAATTTTGTCATTTTTTACGGCCGTTGCGACAGTTTATTGCGCAACTGCGACTGTCTCAGTTAATAAATTCCTGACCACTGCAAGTAAAAACTGAAAACTTGCGTAAATTAAGCAGGGAAAAAAAAATTGACTTTCTAGCTCTTGCTAGAGAAAGTCGCACAAAAAATAGTGTGGGCGCAATTGCGACAATTTTGCGCCAAAAATAGTCAGAAAAAAATGACTAAACCCCTTAGTTAATGCCCCTCTAAGTGTTTCTGGATTTTGCTAAAGCGTTTGATACTGTCCCTCATAGACGTCTGACGGGTAAGTTAAGGTTTTTGGGTTTGGAAATTTTAGTTTGTAACTGGATTGAACACTGGCTCATGGATCGTACCCAGAGAGTGGTGGTCAATGATTCGTACTCTGATTGGTCCCCAGTAATTAGTGGTGTACCCTAATTCAGTACTGGGCCCGCTGCTATTTAATTTATTTATCAATGATATAGAGGATGGTATTAACAGCTCTGTTTCTATCTTTGCAGATGACACCAAGCTTTGTAGCACAGTACAGTCTATAGAGGATGTGTATAGGTTACAAGATGACTTGGATAGACTAAGTGTCTGGGCATCCACTTGGCAAATGAGGTTCAGTGTGGATAAATGTAAAGTTATGCATCTGGGTACTAATAACCTGCATGCATCGTATGTCTTAGGGGGGATTAAATAGCATGCAAAGTCAGGCTGCTGCTTCCAAAGCCGGAAGGATATTGTCATGTATAAAAAGAGGCATGGACTCAAGGGACAGGGACATAATATTCCCCCTTTATAAAGCATTGGTACGGCCTCACCTGGAATATGCTGTTCAGTTTTGGTCACCAGTCCATAAAAGGGACACTGTGGAGCTGGAAAGGGTGCAGAGACGCGCGACTAAACTAATATGGGGCATGGAACATCTTAGCTATGAGGAGCGATTAAAGGAGTTACAATTGTTTAGTCTTGAGAAGAGACGTTTAAGGGGGATATGATAAACGTATATAAGTATATAAATGGCCCATACAAAAAATATGGAGAAAAACTGTTCCAGGTTAAACCCCCCAAAGGTTTACCATAAGAACTGTGAACTTATGGAACAGTCTACCTCAGGAACTGGTCACAGCAGGAAAAATTAACAGCTTTAAAACAGGATTAGATACATTCCTGGAACAAAATAATGTTAATGCTTATGAAGAAATATAAAATCCCATAATTTCCCCAATATCGCGCCACACCCCTACCCTTCAATTCCCTGGTTGAACTTGATGGACGTATGTCTTTTTTCCACCGTACTATGTAACTATGTGGACAAAGGGCGTATGCATACGCTCTCACGTCCCATCACTAAAGGACGGAGGGCGTATCCATACGCCCTCTGCATTCCCGATCACCGCCGCTCGCCGGGCGGTGATTGGAACGGGATGACTGCTGATATCTATCAGCAGGCATCCAGTGGAGTTCATTTCCCCCGATCTGGCCACCGATCGAAGTCGGGGCAGAGCGGGGGGACACGGGCGGCGAGGAGGGAACATGGCCCGACTTACCCGGACCGGCAGTGGTGGCGGAGTCGGCTTCCCAGAGCAGCGGCGGCAGCAGGAGGAGCGGTGGCCGGAAAGTGCGGCGGAGTGAAGATCGCGGTAAGTGATCTTCTCTGTGGCCTTCTAAAAGCTGCAAAACTACAACTCCCAGCATGCCCCCACAGCCAAAGGCTGTCTGGGCATGCTGGGAGTTGTAGTTTTGCAACATCTGGAGGATCACAGTTTGGAGACCAGTGTGTAGTGGTCCTCCAGATGTTGCAAAACTACAACTTTCAGCATGCACTGACTATCTGGGCATGCTGGGAGTTGTAGTTTTGAAACATCTGAAGTGGCACAGTTTGGAGAACACTATACGGTGGTCTCTAAACTGTAGCCCTCCAGATGTTGCAAAACTGCAATTCCCAGCATGGCCAGACAGTCAGGGATGCTGGGAATGTAGTTCTGTAATATCTGGCCCTTCATATGTTGCAGAACTACAACTTCCAGCATGCCTGGACAGTCTGGGCATGCTTGGAGTCGTAGTTTTGCAACATCTGGAGGGCTACAGTTTAGAGACCACCGTATAGTGGTCTCCAAACTGTGCCACTTCAGATGTTGCTAAACTACAACTCCCAGCATGCCCAGACAGTCAGTGCATGCTAGAGTCTGTTTCCTAATTCAGTGATTCCAACCCGAGTGCCTCCAGCTGTTGCAAAACTGTAACTCCCTGAATGCACTGACAGACTGTACATGCTGGGAGTTGTAGTTTTGCAACAGCTGGAGGCACATTGGTTGGAATCACTCAGCTAGAGTCTGTTTTCTAACTCAATAATTCACCACCAGTGTGCTTACAGCTGTTGTAAAACAACAACTCCCAGCATGTACGGTCTGTCAGTGCATTCTGGGAGTTGTCATTTTGCCACAGCTGAAGGTTTGGGGTGCCCCCCCCCCCATGTGAATGTACAGGGTACATTCACACGGGCGGGTTTACAGTGCGTTTCCTTCTACAAGTTTGAGCTGCGGCAAATTTTCCACCGCAGCTCAAACTCCCAGCGGAAAACTTACTGTGAAACCCCGCCTGTGTGAATGTACCCTAAAAACACTACACTACACTAACAAATAATAAAAGTAAAACACTACATATACACCCCCTTACACACACCCCCCCCCCCCCCCCCCCCACAATAAAAATGAAAAACGTCCCATACGGCAGTGTTTCCTAAAGGGAGCCTTCAGCTGTTGCAAAATCACAACTCCCAGTATTGCCGGACAGCCATAGACTGTCCTGGCAGGCTGGGAGTCTTGCAACAGCTGGAGGAACCCTGTTTGGGAAACACTGCTGTAGGGTTTTACTGTAGGTAACTGGGTCTGCCCCTATTGCAAATTCCTTATTTAGGCCTCAAATGCACATGGCGCTCTCTCACTTCAGAGCCCTGTCACATTTCAAGGCAACAGTTTAGGGCCACATATGGGATATTTCCGTACTCGGGAGAAATTGCACTACAAATTTTGGGGAGATTTTTCTCCTTTTACCCCTAATGAAAAGGTAAAGTTGGGGGCTACACCAGCATGTTGGTGTAAAAAAAAAAAACATTTTTTACACTAACATGCTGGTGTTGCCCCATACTTTTCATTTTCACAAGAGGTAAAAGGAGAATATGACCCCCAAAATTTGTAACACAATTTCTTCTGAGTACGGAAATACCCCATATCTGTAGGTAAAATGCTCTGCGAACAAACTACATGGCTCAGAAGTGAGAGAGCACCGTGTACATTTGAGGCCTAAATTGGTGATTTGCACAGGGGTGGCTGATCGTTACAGCGCGACATGAATGCAAAAAAAAAACACCCACAAGTGACCCCTATTTTGGAAACTACACCCCTCACGGAACGTAACAAGGGGTTTAGTGAGCCTTAACACCCTTCAGGTCTTTGACAAATTTTCGTTAACATTGGACATGAAAATTCAAAGTTTGTTTTTTTTCCCTGAAATGCTGGTGTTATCCAAAATTTTTAATTTTCACAAGGGGTAATAGGAAAAAAGCCCCCCAAAATTTGTAACCCCATTTCTTCTGAGTATATAAATACCCCATAGATGGAAGTAAAGTGCTCTGCGGGCTAACTACAATGCTCAGAAGAGAAGGAGCGCCATTGGGCTTTTTGAGAGAGAATTAGGCTGGAATTGAAGGCTATGTGTGTTTACAAAGCCCCCATGGTGCCAGAACAGTGGACCCCCACCACATGTGACCCCATTTTGGAAACAACAGCCCTCACGGAATGTAACAAGGGGTACAGTGAGCATTTACGCCCCACAGGTGTCTGATAGATTTTTTTGAACAGTCGTCCGTAAAAATGAAAAATTAAATTTTTCATTTGCACAGCCCACTGTTCCAAAGATCTGTCAAATGCCAGTGGAGTATAAATGCTCACTGCACCCCTTATTAAATTCTGTGAGGGTTATAGTTTCCAAAATAGTATGCCATGTGTTTTTTTTTTACTGTTCTGGCATCATGGATAAATGTAAATGTTACGCCGAGCGCTCCGGGTCCCCGCTCCTCCCCGAAGCGCTCACAGCATTCCCTTATTCACAGCGCCCCGGTCAGACCTGCCGACTGGGTGCGCTGCGATAATGTTCCCAGCCGGGATACGATTCGCGATGCGGGACGAACTCGCTCGCGATGCTCATCTCGATTCCCTTACCAGACCCGTTCCCCGCCTGTGCTGTCCCGGCGCGCGCGGCCCCGCTCCTTAGGGCGCACGCGCCAGGTCTTTGCGTTTTAAAGGGCCGCAAAGACCTGCTTATACAGAATTATAAAACTACATCCCTTTCCCTTATCCCCTTACACACTTCACTTCAATTCCCTGGTTGGACTTGATGGATGTATGTCTTTTTTCAACCATACTAACTATGTAACTATGTAACTATGGGGGCTTCCTAAATGCGACATACCCCCAAAAACCATTTCAGCAAAATTCGCTCTCCAAAAGCCCAATGTTGCTCTTTCCCTTCTGAGCCCTATAGTGCACCCAGAGAGCACTTTACATACATATATGAGGTATTTCCTTACTCGAGAGAAATGGGGTTACAAATTTTGTGGGGAATTTTCTACTATTACTCCTTGTGAAGATGAAAAGTTTTGGGTAACGCCAGCATTTCACTGTTAAAAATCAAATTTTTCATTTTCACGTCCCACTTTAACTAAAGTTCATCAATCACCTGTGGGGTGTTAAGGCTCACTGTACCTCTTGTTATGTGCTTTGAGGGGTGTAGTTTCCAAAATAGTATGCCATGTGGGTATTTTGTGCTGTTCTGGCACCATAGGGGCTTCCTAAATGCTACATGCCCCCCAAAAACCATTTCAGCAAAATTTGCTTTCCTAAAGCCAAATGTGACTCCTTCTCTTCTGAGCATTGCAGTTCGCCCGCAGAGCATTTTACGCCCTAACATGAGGTATTTCCATACTCAGAAGAGATGGGGTCACAAATTTTGGGGGGGCGTTTTCTCCCATTACCCTTTGTAAAAATTGTAAATTTGGGAAAAGAAAACTGCACTTTAGTGAAAAAATTTTTTTTTTCATTTACACATCCGACTTTAACGAAAAGTCGTCAAACACCTGTGGGGTGTTAAGGCTCACTGAACCCCTTGCTACGTGCCTTGAGGGGTATAGTTTTCAAAATAGTATGCCATGTGTTTTTTTTTTTGCTGTTCTGGCACCATAGGGGCTTATTAACCCCTTAAGGACCAAGGGCGTACAGGTACGCCCTTGGTCCTGCTCTCCTGATATAACGCGGGGTTACACAGTAACCCCGCGTCATATCGCGGCGGGCCCGGCGTCATAGTGAAGCCGGGACCTGCCTCTAATAGCGCGCAGTGCCGATCGCGGCACCGCGCGCTATTAACCCTTTAGCCGCGCGCTCAGAGCTGAGCCGCGCGGCTAAAAGTGAAACCGAAAGTGGCCGGCTAGCTCAGTCGGGCTGTTCGGGATAGCCGCGGCTAATCGCGGCATCCCGAACAGCTGACAGGACAGCGGGAGGGCCCCTACCTGCCTCCTCGCTGTCCGATCGCCGAATGACTGCTCAGTGCCTGAGATCCAGGCATGAGCAGTCATGCGGCAGAATCGTTGATCACTGGTTTCTTATGAGAAACCAGTGATCAGCATAGAAGATCAGTGTGTGCAGCGTTATAGGTCCCTATGGGACCTATAACACTGCAAAAAAAAAGTGAAAAAAAAAGTGAATAAATATCATTTAACTCCTCCCCTATTAAAAGTTTGAATCACCCCCCTTTTCCAATAAAAAAAAAACACAGTGTAAATAAAAATAAAAATAAACATATGTGGTATCACCGCGTGCGGAAATGTCCGAATTATAAAAATATATCATTAATTAAACCGCTCGGTCAATGGCGTGCGCGCAAAAAAATTCCAAAGTCCAAAATAGTGCTTTTTTGGTCACTTTTTATATCATTTAAAAATGAATAAAAAGCGATCAATAAGTCCTATCAATGCAAAAATTGTACCGTTAAAAACTTCAGATCACGGCGCAAAAAATGAGCCCTCATACCGCCCCATACACGGAAAAATAAAAAAGTTATAGGGGTCAGAAGATGACAATTTTAAACGTATTAATTTTCCTGCATGTAGTTATGATTTTTTCCAGAAGTCTTAAAAAATCAAATCTATATAAGTAGGGTATCATTTTAATCGTATGGACCTACAGAATAAAGATAAGGTGTCATTTTTACCGAAAAATGTACTACGTAGAAACGGAAGCCCCCAAAAGTTACAAAACTGCGTTTTTTTTTCAATTTTGTCGCACAATGATTTTTTTTTCCGTTTCACCGTAGATTTTTGGGCAAAATGACTGACGTCATTACAAATTAGAATTGGTGGCGCAAAAAATAAGCCATCATATGGATTTTTAGGTGCAAAATTGAAAGAGTTATGATTTTTTAAAGGCAAGGAGCAAAAAACGAAAATGCAAAAACGGAAAAAACCCCGGTCCTTAAGGGGTTAAATCCAAAATCCCATTGTTGCTTCTTCCCTTCTATGCCCTCTACTGCGCCCTCCAAATACTTTACATACACATATGAGGTATTTCCTTACTCGAGAGAAATTGGTTTACAAATTTTGGGGGCCTTTTCTCCTATTACCCCTTGTAAAAATTCAAAAACTGGGTCTACAAGAACATGTGAGTGTAAAAAATGAAGATTTTGAATTTTCTCACTTTGCTGCTATTCCTGTGAAACACCTAAAGAGTTAACAATCTTTCTGAATGTCATTTTGAATACTTTGAGGGGTGCATTTTTTTTATAATGGGGTAATTGATGGGGTATTTCTAATATGAAGGCTCTTCAAATCCACTTCAAAACTGAACTGGTCCCTGAAAAATTCAGATTTAGAAAACTTTGTGAAAAATTGGAAAATTGCTGCTGAACTTTGAAGCCCTACTTTATGCAAACATAAATTAGACATATTGTATTTGTGAATCAATATATCATTTATTTGGAATGTCTGTTTTCCTTACAAGCAGAGAGCTTCAAAGTTAGAAAAATGCGAAAAAACTATCTCGGAATCAGAATGAAAAGTGAAAGCATCCCAGAGTTATTAATGCTTAAAGTGACAGTGGTCAGAATTGCAAAAAATGCTCCCGTCCCTAGGATTATAATGGGCTCCGTCCCCAAGGACTTAAGGGGTTTAGAAGTGTGTGTGGTTTTTTTTTTGGTTTTTTTTAAGGACATACCAAGTTGTGATTTCAGTTGATATCACGCAGTGGTCAGGAATTTATGATGTGCGCTTTTTCAGTTTGTCACATCTTTTGGCGTAATTGTGCTAGCTGAGATGCAAATCTACACCAGCCCTGACTGGGCTTACAAAACTGGCTGTGGACAGCATTATTACATTTCACAAATCACATTTTGTTGCATGGGTTAAAAAGTAGCTCAAAAAGTTGCAGAGGTGCACGATACAAAATGGAGTACTGAAGAAAGAAAAGTGATCAGTACCATAGTTATCACATGCCTTGTACAATGTAATAAATTTGGTGCAGGTACACAGTTTCCACCACGCAAATTATTAGGGTAAACAAAAATGTGCACCTACACCACTCTTGTTGAATCTCCCCCTCTCCCATCCCCCAAGTGTGCAACAATAGTTCTTCTAGTTCTTCATCTAGAAATCACAAAACAAGGCTAAACCCTGTTGGTCAGAATAACAACTTCAAAACAAGAAAATACTGTGGAAATGATTGGTCTTCAATAGTACCTTGACAAATGACAATGAACCTAATACACATGCAAAATGTGTTATTTGTGTAACCATTAATTATTCAGATAAAACCAGTGTGATTGGAATTCAATGCCTGGTAAGGGATTCTCCTGATCCTATTTAATTGTTGACATCAAAACCACCAGCATTCTAATTATTCCTGTGAAAGATTTATACCCAACATGTAATTTTTAACAGCACCCTTAGGAGCAACAGCAGCATCATGGAGGATATTATGAGCATTGTAAGCTATGAATTTAGCACAGGAGTGATATATACCATTCATATATATACATTCATATATATATACATATATACCAGAGTGTCTCTCTGCTTGTGTCTCTCTCCAAACTTTTTTCACTTCCCTCTCCATGGACAGCTGTAACCTGATACTTTAGTAAGCTGGTCCATCTTCAACAACTAGAGCAGGCGGAGTAAAAAAAAATAGCTTTGTAGGGAGAAGGAAGCATTAAAAGGTTACTCTAGAGAAGTATATTTATCTAAAAAAAAAAGTTTCAAAGCAATCATACTTCCTTGATATGTTTCCTGTAAGCCATCCTGCCTGATATGCATGGCTCCTGTGGCCTCTGTTGTCTTCTATGTCTGCTTGATATTCTTTGCCATCCTTCTCTCCCCTTGCCTACATCTCCCAAAAATCATTACAGCTTTGCTCTGCCAGCCTCGACCCTCCTGCTCTGAGCAGCAGAAAGAGGTTCTGTAAGGCTGCATGCAACAACAGTTCTCAGCACTAAAGAGAGCATGACTCATCGGTGCAGGAGAGAAACCACATTGTCTGTGTCTCTCAGGAGGGTGGGGGCTGCTTTCAGAAAGGGATTTTTAACAGAGACAGAGTGGATGGCTGGATGAGGCCATTCCCTCACTTCATGCATGTAATTGACAACTAAAGAGGGGAAACTGCTCTAGATGGCTAATGAATGATATTTAGACAGTTGAATAGGTTGATAAAAGGGAAAGGATGGGCTATGGGTTCCCCAATGTACCCCTTTAAGTAGAGTAAACACATTCCCCCCGCCAAAAAAAATAAATAAAATGTAAGATATTGCAAAGTTTTTTTTACATTTTCTGCTTCTATTGATTTATTTTAAAGGGGTACTCCGGTGGAAAACATTTTTTTAAATCAACTGGTTAAACAGATTTGTAAATGACTTCTATTAAAAAATCTTTACCCTTTCAGTACTTTTTTGCAGCTGTATGCTACAGAGGAAATTATTTTCTTTTTGAATTTCTTTTTTGTCTTGTCCACATTTCTCTCTGCTGACACCTCTGTCCGTGTCAGGAATTGTCCATAGCAGCATAGATTTGCAATGGGGATTTTCTCCTGCGCTGGACAGTTCCTGATACGGGTATCAGGCGTCAGGTGCTACTAGTCTCAAACTGTGGCTCTCTAGTTGTTGTGTAGCTACAATTCCAAGTATGCCCTTAGAGAAAAAAAATTGGATCCTATCATGCTTAGAGTTACAGTTTTATTTCTAACAACAGCTGGTTTGAGGCAGCCTCTACTCTGTGAAGCCACAATGTCAAATACTCAGAGCTCTAATAAAGATACATCTGCATGCAAACAAAATATGAGCCACATAAAAAAAAGTAAGCCTGTTTGTATACAATGTTATTTTGGCTGATTTTCTTCTATTAACACAGTCAACTTCAGCTTTTCTTAAAACAATAAGAAAACAACATACTGGCCTCTTAGCCTCTTAAGCTTTCTTAAACATTAAAAACTGTCTTTGGGTTTTATTTTCCGGTGTATAAAGATGGTAATTAATTTCTGAGAGCATAAGGCAGCCACATATTTATTCACGGTACGCTAATAATTGCATAGTTGGGAAAAATGCCGACTTAAAAAAAACGGCAATCATATGTTTTATATTTATGTATTATTTATCCCTTACTACAACAAGAACCAACTTTAATTACTAGCTAATTGCATTATCAGCTATTAAGCCGTGTTAAATTGTGCCTTTTTAAAGGGATGCAGAACATTTTACATTGTAAGTGAAAATGTACATTTAACAACAGATGGGAAAAAATATGATGTGGTGCTGGTTTGCCAGCAGGATACCTACAATGTCCAGCTGCCACGAGAAGAAGAAAAAAACAAAAGAATAAAAAACAACCAAAAGTAAATTGAAGAAAGTATGATTGAATGCAATAATTACCCTTTCCCACTTGGCCATCTTGCATTGTTATTTTGGGAACACTGGGAGTAACAGGTAGGGTCAATATAACATTGGTCTCATACCTTTATCTGAGAACTACTGTGAAACATAGCAACAAAGTCACTTTTCCAAACAAAAAGCACCTGAAATCTGAAAAGTATAGTATCAATAGCCCACTGTGAGCAATAAAAAAAAAAGAAAAAAAAAGTTTCAATAAATGTGACTAAGCCCTTTCCCCAATAAAAAAAATTAAATCACCTATTTTACAAAAATAAATAAATAAATAAAAAATAATAAACAGATTTGGTATTATTGTGTATGGAAATGTCAGAACTATTAAAATACATTTTGAAGTAATGATCCTGTACAGTAAACAGTGTAAACGTAAAAAGAAAATACAAGCCCTCATATGGCTCTTTGGATAGAAAAATACAAGAGTTATGGCTCCTAAAAAGAAAAAAACAAACATAAAAATGAAACTTGGACATGTCTTCAAGGCCAAATTGGGCTGTGTCCTGAGTTAAGAGTGCATGTTTTAGCACATAATACATTTATTGGACACAATTGTTTAGTGTTTTAATAAAAGTTATAAATATTATTATATATTATATCACCTAGAAATGACTATAGGATACTTTATATGTAACTGGTAACAGAAAAAGTAACATGAACATATCCTTAGGGTAGGCCATCAATATCAGAATGGTGAGGTCCGATCCTTATTGAAGGAGTCATGGCACTTGGGCAATTGTTGCAGTCTTTTCATTACCTGGTACACCTACATACATTTCATGTCGGCTTTGCCTGAGGTGGAACACCACTGCATCTGCTGGCAACCGCTGTACAAAAGTACTGGCTCCAGTAGAGCAGCATTGGTGGGAGCAAGATGGTAAGTTGTTTTTTTTATTTTTTTTACGAAATTGACCTTTAAAAACCTTTAAATGAACACTGTCAGATTAAAATACTTTTTATATATTGTACTTCATGGAAAAACATTAACCTTTCCAATATACTTCATATAAAATGTTATTTCCTTTTCATAAAAATCATGGCTTATAAAATCATGATTTTGCCCAAGCTGAAGCACAGGAATGGACAAAGTCCAGTAAGTGAGAGTGGGATAGCAATCCTCTGTGCTCTTTGGTCTGATAGCACTCCTCTGTGCTCTCTCCTGTCTGATAGAACTCCTCTGTGCTCTCTCCTGTCTGATAGGACTCCTCTGTGCTCTCTCCTGTCTGATAGGACTCCTCTGTGCTCTCTTCTGTCTGATAGCACTCCTCTGTGCTCTCTCCTGTCTGATAGGACTCCTCTGTGCTCTCTCCTGTCTGATAGGACTCCTCTGTGCTCTCTCCTGTCTGACAGTACTCCTCTGTGCTCTCTCCTGTCTGAAAAGACTTCTCTGTACTCTCTCCTGTCTGATAAGACTCCTCCGTACTCTCTCCTGTCTGATAGGACTCCTCTGTGCTCTCTCCTGTCTGATAGCCTTCCTTTATGCTCGCTTCTGTCTGATAGGACTCCTCTGTGCTCTCTTCTGTCCGATAGTACTCCTCTGTGTTCTCTTCTGTCTCATAGTACTCCTCTGTGTTCTCTCCTATCTGATAGGACTCCTTTGTGCTCTCTCCTGTCTGATACTATTCCTCTGTGGTCTCTCCTGTCTGATAGTACTCCTTTGTGCTCTCTCCTGCCCGATAGTACTCCTCTGTGTTCTCTTCTGTCTGATAGTACTTCTCTGTGTTCTCTCCTATCTGATAGGACTTCTCTGTCCTCTCCCTGTCTGATAGTACTCCTCTGTGCTCTCTTCTGTCTGATAGAATTCCTCTGTGCTCTCTCCTGTCTGATAGGACTCATCTGTGCTCTCTCCTGTCTGATAATGCTTCTCTGTGATCTCTCCTGTCTGATAGGACTCCTCTGTGCTCTCTCCTGTCTGATAGGACTCCTCTGTGCTCTCTCCTGTCTGATAGCACTCCTCTGTATTCTCTCCTGTCTGATAGGACTCATATGTGCTCTCTCCTGTCTGATAGGACTCCTCTGTGTTCTCCCCTGTCTGATAGTACTCCTCTGTGCTCTCTTCTGTCTTATAGTATTCCTATGTGCTCTCTCCTGTCTGATAGTCCTCCTCTATGCTCTCTCCTGTCTGATAGTACTACTCTGTGCTCTCTCCTGTCTGATAGGACTCCTCTGTGCTCTCTTCTGTCTGATAGCACTTCTCTGTGCTCTCTCCTGTCTGAAAGTACTCCTCTGTTTTCTCTCCTGTCTGATAGGACTCCTCTGTGCTCTCTCCTGTCCTATCAGACAGACGAGGGCTAACCCACCCTCACTTACTTGACTTTGTCCATGCCTGTGCTTCAGCTTGGACAAACCTATGATTTTATAAGCCATGATTTCTATAAAAAGGAAATACAATTTTCTTTTGAAGTATATTAGAAAGGTTAATGTTTTGCCAAAATGTACAACATATAAATGGTTTTTGTATGTGACAGTGCCCAATAAAAGTTCAAGCGATTTTTTTTGGTGTTTTTATTTTTTCCTCTATGCGTCATTCAATTTTTAACCTACAGGGCCTTATGAGGGCATATTTTATGTGGGACCAATTATACATTGTAATCACTCATTTTACAATAATATCTACGACAAAGCCAAAATAAATTGTTTGTGGGGCAAAATAAAAAATAAAAAAACTACATCTTATCTTGATCACAGGATCTATAGGTTTAATGCTGGTAATTCTGTTGCAACATGGGTGAGTAAGGTGTGGGGATCCTAAATCATCTGGCACTGTATCAGATACAATTATAGGGCATTTGGTTGCTATTTCCAATTAACACCCTATCCTGTTCTCATATCACTATTGTATACATCTTGCTGCCTATTTATTTACTTAGTTTGTCTTCACCTTCCAAGCTATGTGACATATTATTAGGCGATTATGCTATGTAAAATATATAATTGTGGACGCGTGCTGTCATTTCATGATCTTTTTTATTACGAATACTTTGTTAGTTTTTTAGTTTTTTTTTTGCGACTTGATTGTGTATTGTGACTCTCCTTTGGGTATACAATGTTAGGAGTCTTTCCATTTGATTAATATATCAGATATAATAGTGTCCAGAAATAATACATATGATGCATAGTGGTATGATAGGGCATACAGCCTCATACAAAGTGGACTTTTTGGTGTTAATTGGTATGATCACAGATGTACGGCATTAGCGGTGAGTCCTGCCTGCTGATAGCAGTCTTGCTCACCGGTAGCAGGTACAGGAATACATCTTGTGTCCTCTATGAAGAAACCATTGTTTCCTACATACACAGTTACACAAATTAAAGGGGTATTCCAGGGAAAACCTTGTTTTATATATATCAACTGGCTCCGGAAAGTTAAACAGATTTGTAAATTACTTCTATTAAAAAATCTTAATCCTTTCAATAGTTATTAGCTTCTGAAGTTTTCTGTCTAACTGCTCAATGATGATGTAACGTCCCAGGAGCTGTGCATGATGGGAGAATATCCCCATAGAAACTTCCCAGCTCCCGGGACATGAGTCATCAGAGAGCAGTTAGACAGAAAACAACAACTCAACTTCAGAAGCCAATAACTTCTGAAGGCCAATTGGAAGGATTAAGATTTTTTAATAGAAGTAATTTACAAATCTGTTTAACTTTCCAGAGCTAGTTGATATATTTATATAAAAAAAAAAGTTTTGGCCTGGAATACCCCTTTAACCCCTTGGGGACGGAGCCCATTATGACCCTAAGGACAGGAGCATTTTTTGCAAATCTGACCACTGTCACTTTAAGCATTAATAACTCTGGGATGCTTTTACTTATAAATTTGATTCCGAGATTGTTTTTTCGTGACATATTCTACCTTATGTTAGTGGTAAATTTTTGGCGATACTTGCATCCTTTCTTGGTGAAAAATTCAAAAATTCAAAATTTTTGCATTTTTCTAACTTTGAAGCTCTCTGCGTATAAGGAATATGGATATTCCAAATAAATTATATATTGATTCACATAAACAATATGTCTACTTTATGTTTGCATCATAAAATTGACATGTTTTTACTTTTGGAAGACATCAGAGGGCTTCAAAGTTCAGCAACAATTTTTTGCAAAATTTTCAAAATCGGAATTTTTCAGGGACCAGTTCAGGTTTGAAGTGGATTTGAAGGGTCTTCTGGTTAGAAATACCCCATAAATGACCCCATTATAAAAACTGCACCCCTCAAAGTATTCAAAATGACATTCAGTAAGTGTGTTAACCCTTTAGGTGTTTCACAGGAATAGCAGCAAAGTGAAGGAGAAAATTCAAAATCTTCATTTTTTACACTCGCATGTTCTTGTAGACCCAGTTTTTGAATTATTACGAGGGGTAAAAGGAAAAAAATCCTCTCAAAATTTGTAACCGAATTTCTCTCGAGTAAGAAAATACCTCATATGTGTATGTCAAGTGTTCGGCAGGTGCACTAGAGGGCTCAGAAGCGAAGGAGCAACAATGGGATTTAGGACAGTGAGTTTTTCTGAAATGGTTTTTGGGGGGCATGTCCCATTTAGGAAGCCCCTATGGTGCCAGGACAGCAAAAAACCCCACATTGCACACTATTATGGAAACGACACCCCTCAAGGAACATTTCAAGGGGTACGGTGAGCCTTAACACCCCGCAGGTGTTTGACAACTTTTTGTTAAAGTCGGATGTGTAAATGAAAAAAATATATTTTTCCACTAAAATGCTGGTTTTTCCCCAAATTTTACTTTTTTACAAAGGGTAATAGGAGAAAATGCCCCCCAAAATTTGTAACCCCATTTCTTCTGAGTATGGAAATACCCCATGTTTGGACGTCAAGTGCACTGCGGGTGAACTACAATGCTCAGATGAGAAGGAGCGCCATTGAGCTTTTAGAGAGATAATTTGTTTGGAATGGAAGTCGGGGGCCATGTGTGTTTACAAAGCCCCTCGTGGTGCCAGAACAGTGGACCCCCCCACATGTGACCCCATTTTGGAAACTACACCCCTCACGGAATGTAATAAGGTGTACAGTGAGCATTTACACCCTACTGGCGTTTGACAGATCTTTGGAACAGTGGGCTGTGCAAACAAAAAAATTACATTTTTCGTACAACTGTTCCAAAAATCTGTCAGACACTTGTGGGGCGTAAATGCTCACTATACCCCTTATTTCATTCCGTGAGGGGTGTAGTTTCCAAAATGGGATCACATGTGGGTATTAATTTTTTTGGGTTTATGTCAGAACCGCTGTAAAATTAGCCAACCCTGTGCAAATCACCAATTTAGACCTCAAATGTGCATAGTGCGCTCTCACTCCTAAAACCTTGTTGTGCGCCCGCAGAGCATTTTACGCCTACATATGGGGTATTTCCGTACTCAGGAGAAATTGTGTTACAAATTTTGGGGGTCTTTTTTTCCTTTTACCTCTTGTGAAAATAAAAAGTAAAGTGCAACACCAGCATGTTAGTGTGAAAATTATTTTTTTTTTACACTAACAGGCTGGTGTAGACCCCAACTTTTCCTTTTCATAAGGGGTAAAAGGAGAACAAGCCCCCCAAAATTTGTAGTGCAATTTCTCCCGAGTACGGAGATACCCCATATGTGTCCCTAAACTGTTTCCTTGAAATACGACAGGGCTCTGAAGTGAGAGAGCGCCATGCGCATTTGAGGACTAAATTAGGGATTGCATAGGGGTGGACATAGGGGTATTCTACGCCAGTGATTCCCAAACAGGGTGCCTCCAGCTGTTGCTAAACTCCCAGCATGCCTGGACAGTCAGTGGCTGTCCGGAAATGCTGGGAGTTGTTGTTTTGCAACAGCTGGAGGCTCCGTTTTGGAAACACTGCTGTACAATACGTTTTTCATTTTTATTGGGGGGGGGGGGGACAGTGTAAGGGGGTGTTTATGTAGTGTTTTACTCTTTATTAAGTGTTAGTGTAGTGTAGTGTAGTGTAGTGTTTTTAGGGTACATTCACACTGGCGGGTTACGGTGAGTTTCCCACTAGGAATTTGCGCTTGCGGCGAAAAATTTGCCGCAGCTCATGCTTGAAGCAGGAAACTTGCTGTAAACCCGCCCGTGTGAATGTACCCTGTACGTTCTCATGGGGGGGGTACCTCCAGCTGTTTCAAAACTACAACTCCCAGCATGCACGGTCTTTCAGTACATGCTGGGAGTTGTAGTTTTGCAACAGCTGGAGGCACACTGGTTGGAAAACCTTCCGTTAGGTTCTGTTACCTAACTCAGTATTTTCCAACCAGTGAGCCTCCAGCTGTTGCAAAACTACAACTCCCAGCATGCACGGTCTGTCAGTACATGCTGGGAGTTGTAGTTTTGAAACAGCTGGAGGCACACTGGTTGGAAAATACTGAGTTAGGTTCTGTTACCTAACTCAGTTTTTTCCAACCAGTGTGCCTCCAGCTGTTGCAAAACTACAATTCCCAGCATGACTGATCACAGAAGGGCATGCTGGGAGATGTAGTTATGCAACAGCTGGAGGTACGCAACTACAACACCCAGCATGCCGAGACAGCTGTTTTCTGTGTGGGCATGCTGGAATTTGTAGTTTTGCAACATCTGGAGTGCTACAATTTAAACTGTGGACCTCCAGATGTTGCAAAACTACAACTCCCAGCATGCCCAGACAGCAAACAGCTGTGTGAGCATGCTAGGAGTTGTAGTTTTGCAAGATCTAGAGGGCAGTATAGAGATCACTGTGCAGTGGTCTCTAAACTGCAGACCTCCAGCTGTTGCAAAACTACAAATTCCAGCATGCCCACACAGCAAACAGCTGTCTGGGCATGCTGGGAGTTGTAGTTTTGCAACATCTGGAGGGCTACAGTCTAGAGACCACTATAGTGGTCTCAGACTGTAGCCCTCTAGATGTTGCTAGGCAACTACTCACCGGCTTCCGTCGCATCTGGGAGCCGTCCTCTTCTGCCGCACACCGCCGCAGATCTCCGTCGCCGCCCGCCGATCGCCGTCGCTCAGCAGCCTCCGGAGGGGTAAGTGGACTCCGGCGCCGCTCCTCTTCATTTTCCCCGTTCTGCCCCGCCTATTGTGGGTGGGCAGGACGGGGAAAACGAAAGTAAACCCCTCCGCCCCTGATCTGCTATTGGTGGTCGCGTCTAGACCACCAATAGCAGGGATAGGAGGGGTGGCACCCGTGCCACCTCACTCCTATCGCTTTAGGGGATCGTGGGTGTCTTAGAAAACCGTGATTCCCCTTCTATTCCGGGTCACCGGGTCACCATAGACCCATAATGACCCGGAATTCGCGCAAATCGCAAGTGTAAATTCACTTGCGATTTGCGCAGATCGCCGACATGGGGGGGTCTAATGACCCCCCTGGGCATTTGCACGGGGTGCGTGCTGATAGATATCAGCAGTGACCCCGGCCCGGCGCACGGCGGGGACCGAAATTCCCACGGGCGTATGGATACGTCCTTCGTCCTTAAGTACCAGGACGCAAGGGCGTATGCATACGCCCTTCGTACCCAACAGGTTAAACATATGGAGTCTCTTTTTTAAGCCAACTGTTGAAGACCACTGATCTACTATAAATACCTGTCCACCAATACAACATAATCAAGTACAAATAGTGTTGCTGTTGTTAAAAAAAATCCCCTTGTTATCACTCTAAAGGGTAAATGTAACAATCATGCAGGTGTTTAAAATTTATTTTTTTTTCAAAGCACACATATACTTTAAACCAAACATCTGCTTTCAATCATTGGCGAATCTCAATACCAATATACTCTTAAAATAGGAAAGTGGCGAGTGACCTTCTAAAGCCCGATAAGATTTATTTGCAAGGAATGATTAGAAATATTGTATATATACACACATCTCTATCTATATGCAGTATAATGGAAATATTAGATATGTAAGTGTGGAAAATATTTTACTATATTATATACAGTAGGTGGTATACAGAAAAAACAAGTTATCTTGGAGTAGCACTAAAGAAAAGTGTTCACATGAAATAACGAAAATCTGAAATGTTATAAATGGCTGCACGGCTAAAAGGCAAGATAATGGCAAAACATATATACCGCATTCAATGGTATTTTAAGAGTTTATTACTGAGATTTTAGGATTCAAGTAGCAAAATTAAATATGAATCCACTTGCTGAAATTCAAATTAGACGAAATATTGAATAGAAATACTTTGCCTTTGTCTCTCACTCACAAGAGGCTGGACCCTTCATCTGCGCTCCGGTGCACGAGTGTTGTCATCAGACACCAAAACATGTTAAGGACGTCACTGGAGAATACCAGTGGAGGTAAGTATACCGTGGGAAGGGGGCGTGGCTGGGACGACTACTTTCTACCTAATGTGGGGGACATCTGCTGCCTTCTTAATATGGGGGACTATCTACCACGTTGCTGCCTAACTAATATGGGAACTAACTACAAAGCTAGTGGGGGGGGGGCTACCTACTACCTATATAGCTTATAGTGGGATTTTCATACAGAGGACAGCTATCTGGGGGATTTACCTACAGGAGCAACTCTTTCTGGGGGGGAGGTGGCTATCTACGTATGGCATCTATGTGATGGGGGAAACTACCTGAGTGACCCTGTCTACCTAATGGAGCAACCTAACTACCTATTGTGGAGGACCTACCAACTTTTCCCCAACACACCAAGGGGAATTAAAGGTACTGGAAAAGTGCAGAGCCTAAAATGTTTGTCTGACAGGTTCTGCAGAGTTGAGTCTTAGCTGAAAGAAATCATCTTGATGGACTGGACCAGATGAAGAAGAAAAAGGAAAGTGAACCATGTCACCTGATGTCATTGTACGTAATCCCTTATATGGTCTTTAGTGGTAATGATGGTGGTTGTTGTCAGTCACCTGATATAACTGTATGTAATCCCTTATATGGTCTGTAGTGTTAATGATGGTGGTTGTTGTCAGTCACCTGATATAACTGTATGTAATCCCTTATATGGTCTGTAGTGGTCAAAAATAATAAGAACAACTAATAAGTGCTCAAAATATGAGGTGTGCCTAATACTTAACTTTTATTTGGTTATAATAAAAACCACCAAATTGTAGTGCTTGTGTATACCAACACCTTAATAAAATTAGGAACCGCACATGAAAAGGCTCTGCTGGGCCCTGCCAGCCTATCATGTGCTAGATAGTGTTTAGAACCGCCGAGGCGTTTCTACCACGAGGTAAGAGGTGGCGTCATCAGGGAGGTAGATTAATATGTTATACACTGATGACCATATAGTAATCATAAGACATAGTAAGAGGGTAGCCTGCATTATATGGACCCGCTGTAAAAGGAAAAACCCTGATATTCCTGTAAAGAAAAATGGGATCCAATTCAGCGTCCTGTAAAGAAATAGTGGTCTGTCCCCTTTGGGTCAAATATCAATGGTTGCCGTTTCCACCTAAAATAAAACACAGGCAAAAGGTTTATAAGGATGCAGAGGGGACTCTGCAGAGCACCAAATACCAAAAAAAAAAAACTTTGACGAACAGCCTCCTGAGGTGGGAGAGTTGTCACCCAGGACCCCTTAAAAGGGGGATCCCAAAGGGCCAATATCTCTGCCTCAGGAGGAACTGTTCATCACCAAGAGTATTTAAAGAGTAGCTCCCACCATCTGTATTTTTTTTCCTGTCCCTACATATTGCTAAACTATCCCTAACCCCCTCCCTGCCTTTAAGAAAATGTTTGCTACCTTATAAATGTCTCATCTTCTGCTCTTCTTCCTAGCTCTGCCAGAAGCCCACTTTCCCAGCAGGCGCGACGTCACTGACGCCTGCTGGGCGACGACTTCCGCCCTCACTTCATCTATGCTGCGCTCCTATTGGGAGCGCGCATAGGTGAGCAGCGAATCGCATGGCAGGCTGCTCCGGGGTCTCCTCCTCTCTGTTTAGCAGTGTAGTGTTATTCAGGGCGGAGGAGTATCGGAGCATCGCTCATCTGCCATGCTCACCGCCGAGACCCAGTGTGAGGTGGAATTTTGTGCCCCCGTGAATTCTCGCATCTGCTCCTCCCCCAGCTCTCCGAAGATTTCCTAAGCTAGAGCTGGGGGAGGGCAGAGCAAGGGGAGAGAGGAGGTACACGCCCCCTCCTTCCTCTCTCCGAGCTCAGGAGGATGCAGATCTCCACGGGGAGAAGTACACGCCCCCCTCCCTCATCTCCCCGAGCTGAGGACGAAGATCTCCACGGAAAGCCAGAGCACTGTTCCTCATCTCCCCTGCCTGAGCTCTGACTGTGTTTACTGTACAAGGGCTGGGGATTCATACACTGCAGGAACTGAGAATAAATCTCTGCCTGGGGATGATTTCTATGTGAGTATGAGGGGGGGGGTCCCTGTTAGGTGTGTGTGTGTGTATGCTGGGAGTTGTAGTCCCTGTTAGGTGTGTGTGTGTGTATGCTAGGAGTTGTAGTCCCTGTTATGTGCGTGTATGCTGGGAGTTGTAGTCCCTGGCAGGTGTGTGTGTATGCTGGGAGTTGTAGTCCCTGTTAGGTGTGTGTGTGTGTGTGTATGTGTATGCTGGGAGTTGTAGTCCCTGGCAGGTGTGTGTCTGCTGGGAGTTGTAGTCCCTGTTAGGTGTGTGTGTATGCTGGGAGTTGTAGTCCCTGTTAGGTGTGTGTATGCTGGGAGTTTTAGTCCCTGTTATGTGTGTGTATGTATCCTGGGAGTTGTAGTCCCTGTTAGGTGTGTGTATGCTGGGAGTTGTAGTCCCTGTTAGGTGTGTGTGTGTGTATGCTGGGAGTTGTAGTCCCTGTTAGGTGTGTGTATTGTGTGTGTGTGTGTATGCTGGGAGTTGTAGTCCCTGTTAGGTGTGTGTGTGTGTGTGTGCTGGCAGTTGTAGTCCCTGTTATGTGTGTGTATGCTGGGAGTTGTAGTCCCTGGCAGGTGTGTGTGTATGCTGGGAGTTATATTCCCTGTTAGGTGTGTGTGTATGCTGGGAGTTATAGTCTCTGTTAGGTGTGTGTGTGTGCTGGGGGTTGTAGTCCCTGTTAGGTGTGTATGTATGCTGGGAGTTGTAGTCCCTGTTAGGTATGCGTGTGCTGGGAGTTGTAGTTCATGTTAGGTGTGTGTATGCTTGGAGTTGTAGTCCCTGTTAGGTGTGTGTATGCTGGGAGTTGTAGTCCCTATTAGGTGTGTGTGTGTGTATGCTGGGAGTTGTAGTCCCTGTTAGGTGTGTATGTTGGGAGTTGCAGTCCCTGTTAGGTGTGTATACTGGGAGTTGCAGTCCCTGTTAGGTGCGTGCGTGTGTATGCTTGGAGTTGTAGTCCCTGTTAGGTGTCTGTATGCTGGGAGTTGTAGTCCTTGTTATGTGTGTGTATGCTGGGAGTTGTAGTCCCTGTTAGGTGTGTGTATTCTGGGAGTTGTAGTCCCTGTTAGGTGTGTGTGTGTGTGTGTGTGTGTGTGTGCTGGGAGTTGTAATCCCTGTTAGGTGTGTGTGTACTGGGAGTTGAAGTCCCTGTTAGGTGTGTGTGTATGCTGGGAGTTGTAGTCCCTGTTAGGTGTGTCTGTATGATGGCAGTTGTAGTCTCTGTTATGTGTGTATGCTGGGAGCTGTAGTCCCTGTTAGGTGTGTGTGTGCTGGGAGTTGTAATCCCTGTTAGGTGTGTGTGTGCTGGGAGTTGTAATCCCTGTTAGGTGTGTGTGTACTGGTAGTTGAAGTCCCTGTTAGGTGTGTGTGCATGCTGGGAGTTGTAGTCCCTGTTAGGGGTGTGTGTGTATGCTGGCAGTTGTAGTCCCTGTAATGTGTGTGTATGCTTGGAGTTGTAGTCCCTGTTAGGTGTGTGTACGCTGGGATTTGTAGTCCATGTTAGGTGCGTGTATGCTGGGAGTTGTAGTCCCTGTTAGGTGTGTGTATGCTGGGAGTTGTAATCCCTGTTAGGTGTGTGTGTGTGTATGTTGGGAGTTGTAGTCCCTGTTAGGTGTATATGCTGGGAGTTGTGGTCCCTGTTAGGTGTGTGTATGCTGGGAGTTGTAGTCCCTGTTAGGTGTGTGTGTGTGTGTGCTGGGAGTTGTAATCCCTGTTAGGTGTGTGTGTACTGGGAGGTGAAGTCCCTGTTAGGTGTGTGTGTGTGTATGCTAGGAGTTGTGGTCATGGCTCGAAGAGCCAAGAGTGGGACCTATACAAACTGTATAATACTGACCGTACTTACCAACCTGAAACCGGAGACCATCCAGAGGACCATGTGTGTGCATGCTGGGAGTTATAGTCCCTGTTAGGTGTGTGTGTGTATGCTGGCAGTTGTAGTCCCTGTTATGTGTGTGTATGCTGGGAGTTGTAGTCCCTGTTAGGTGTGTATGTTGGGAGTTGTAGTCCCTGTTAGGTGTGTATGCTGGGAGTTGCAGTCCCTGTTAGGTGTGTGTATGCTGGGAGTTGTAGTCCCTGTTAGGTGTGTATATGCTGGGAGTTGTAGTCCCTGTTAGGTGTGTGTATGCTGGGAGTTGTAGTCCCTGTTAGGTGTGTGTGTGTGTGTGTGCTGGGAGTTTTAATCCCTGTTAGGTGTGTGTGTGTGCTGGCAGTTGTAATCCCTGTTAGGTGTGTGTGTACTGGGAGTTGAAGTCCCTGTTAGGTGTGTGTGTGTATGCTGGGAGTTGTAGTCCCTGTAATGTGTGTGTATGCTTGGAGTTGTAGTCCCTGTTAGGTGTGTGTACGCTGGGATTTGTAGTCCATGTTAGGTGCGTGTATGCTGGGAGTTGTAGTCCCTGTTAGGTGTGTGTATGCTGGGAGTTATAGTCCCTGTTAGGTGTGTGTGTGTGTATGTATGTTGGGAGTTGTAGTCCCTGTTAGGTGTGTATGTTGGGAGTTGTAGTCCCTGTTAGGTGTGTATGCTGGGAGTTGCAGTCCCTGTTAGGTGTGTGTGTATGCTTGGAGTTGTAGTCCCTGTTAGGTGTGTGTATGCTGGGAGTTGTAGTCCCTGTTAGGTGTGTGTATGCTGGGAGTTGTAGTCCCTGTTAGGTGTGTGTATGCTGGGAGCTGTAGTCCCTGTTAGGTGTGTTTATGCTGGGAGTTGTAGTCCCTGTTAGGTGTGTATATGCTGGGAGTTGTAGTCCTGTTAGGTGTGTGTGTGTGTGCTGGGAGTTGTAATCCCTGTTAGGTGTGTGTGTACTGGGAGTTGAAGTCCCTGTTAGGTGTGTGTATGCTGGGAGTTGTGGTCATGGCTCGAAGAGCTAAGAGTGGGACCTATACAAACTGTCTAATACTGACTGTACTTACCGACCTGAAACCGGAGACCATCCAGAGGACCTAAGAGGAAAACTAGCGGATGAGGTGTGCCCAAATTACCGCTACCGTGGGTACGCCTGATAGAGGGCAAAGAGCGGAGGTAGGGTACAACTAAGTTTTATTGAATTTACAGAGCCAACACTTTGAATACCCCCGCCATCTCGGTGGACGGGTCAGGGACGTAGCGCTCGAAGCAGCCAGAATTACAGCGCCCCAACTTCTTGATGATATATGCAGGGGCATTATGTTTTGATGCTGCTGAGGCTGCTACGATCCTAAATGAGTGACCTGAAATGCAACTTGGCTCTTGTCCCAGGATTCTGACAAGGGATCGCACGTGTTTGGTGGACTGGGAAGAGGAGAGTGCTGACCCATTAACCGGCAGAAGAGGGCTGTCCGCTGGCCATCCAGGGAACGTGGAAAGGAGTTGTGTGAGGGCCAGAACCGGACACCATTGGTGAAAAGTAGGAAAATAGCGTATGGTGGCTCCCCATCTACAGGTTTTGGTGGAAGACAGAGCAAGTGCAAACCCTGCCCCGTGCGGTGATAATTGGCTCAGGAGAAGACCCTGTGACCCTCGACCGCAGTGTGTGAACTCCCCCGGACTCAAGAACCCGTAGAAGGACAAGTAGATCGCTGCTTTGATAACGGTACTGAGTCTGGGACCAAACGGGTGAGTGTCTAGGAGTGAGGACATGGATCGGAAAAGATCGCCAGTGACTGGTGCATGGGAGGGTGGCTTGGGACGTGACAAGAATGCCCTTGAGTGCCACCTTGATAGGGTTAGTAGATAGTAGAGAAAGTGCGTCGGGATGTGAGAGGGATCTATGGTGTTGTAACCCTGCTAAGTGAAGCTTGATGGTGTTGTAGGAGAGGTGAAGAGAAGAGTGGCAGAAACCAACATAAGCAAGAGAGGAGCGCACCGAAATTGTGGCAGGGAGACCTTGTTTGTGCATGAACGCGGAAAAAGAGGCTAGAGCTGCGTCATATGCCCGTGTGGTGCTGGGTGCAAGGGACTGTCTGATTAAAGAATTTGCCACCGTGATGAAGTCTGCTAGTCCATCTGAAGATACTGTGTTGAGGGAACTGGAACCCCGACGATGTCTGCTTCTGGGTGTACCTGAAAAAACAGCTTCATGTTACCTCGTGACAGAGCGTCTGCTGCTGTGTTTTTGGCACCCTCAATGTGCTCAATACAAAAATGAAAATTATGCTGAAGAGCGATCAAGACAAACTTTCTAACAAAACGCATGATATGCGGGGACCTAGAATGCCCTTTCCTCAAGATATCTACTGTGGCCATGTTGTCGCATCTGAAGCGGACAGTGGAGTTGACCCACGAGCCACCCCATACGGCAGCGGCTGCCACTATTGGGTAGATCTCGAATAAGGCCGAAGTTTCGTGAAAATTCGGGATAAGCAGTATGTCCCGTGGCCAGGGACTGGCCAGCCAGTGTGCACCATGGAGAGTGGCGAAACCGATGGCTGAAGCGTCGGAAACCACGGTTGGGGACCTTTCCGTGGCTGAGGGGACAAAGAACGAGATCCCGTTCCAGTTCCTCAGGAAGTGACCCCACATGACCAGGTCTGACATTGCCTCGCTGTTGATTCGTATGACATGCCTCTGCCCGGAAACTGAAGGAAGTAAGTCCAGGAGTCTGAATATAAATGACCTACCTTGCGGTATGATCCGCATTGCAAAGGCCATCTTGCCTAGGAGGCTTTGGAGCTCCACCCTGGATACTGTATGGCATTTGATAATTTTCTGGATAACCTCACGGATCCTAGCCAGTTTCTCCTGGGGAAGACTGGCTTGCATTTTTTCGGTGTCTAAGATGATACCTAAAAAGGTGAGTTGAGTGGACGGGCCTTCAGTCTTATGGGGTGCGATTGGGACCCCAACTTCTTTGAACAGCCCCAACAGTGACCTGAGATTGGAGGGACTGTGACCAGGGTGTTCCAGCAACAGGAAGTCGTCCAGATAGTGAATGGTGTAGTAACAGTTGGAAACATGTTGTAAGGCCCAGTGTAAGGCCATGGCTAGTTGGTCAAAAAGCCAGGGACTACTTTTGGCTCCAAAGGTGAGTTTAGTGGCAAGGTAATACTTGCCTGCCCATTTCACCCCATGCCACTGCCACAGGTCTTGCTTGATGGGGAGAAGTTTAAAGGCGTCGGTAACATCAGCTTTGGAGAGCCACGTGCCCCTGCCCAGCTGTAGTATGGCCTGTATGGCTTGATCGATGGTGGAATATTTCATGCTGAACTGATCGGAAGGGATCAGTGCATTGATGCTGGGGATGTTAGAAGAGTAAGGCGCGGAGAGGTCATAGATTAACTTCCCAGTGGCTAGCCCCAACGGGCTAACCCTCCAGCAAGAAAAAGGGGGTACATCAAAGGGGCCGATCATGAAGCCTTTCAGAAGTTCGGTTTGTAGTAGTTCTGACACCAGCGAGGGTTCGGCGAGCGCTGACTCTAGGTTAAGGCATTCATGCGTGCTTTGAGGCAAAGCGACCAACCCCGTGTGAAAACCTTCACAAAACCCCCCAACTAGCCATCTGACCCAGCAGGGATCAGGGTGACTGGCTAGAATGCGGGCCAGGGCATCTACCTGCACCACGCCTAGTCACGCCTGGGTACCCTTTTGAGAACAGATGGAGCTGGGGTGGGCCCGGTAGCAGAGAAAGCACACATGGAGAAGCTTGCAGTTGCTGTAGGTGCACGCAGAGAGATTGAAATTATTACATATCTGAGTCTTGCCCAGATACCTGACCGGCCTACCTAGCCTCTCTAGCGCAGGAGAGTTCCTCTGACTGGGGCCTATGGAGGTATTCTGGCTCCTGTTGGTGCTTGTTTCCGCCTGGTCTTTGCTCAGGGGGCACCAATTAGTGGTGTGTGTGGTGACCCCGCACCAGCTGCAGGAGGGGGCTTTTAGACCTGCGAAATGCTCGCAGTAAAGCTCGGTGTCAATGGCTTGGCAGTTGGTCGTGTAGTTGAATTGCTCGAAAGAAGCAGCTGCTTTAGCCGCAAAAGATTTATGGTACTCGTAGAAGGTGGACCCTCCGTGTTTGTACGCCATTTGCGCGATCTTGTGGAGGTACAAATCGAGTTCCTCCCTGCGACTGGGACTAACTGAGCAAATGACGTCTCTGAATAGCCCAAAGGCTATGACAAACCCGTTAATTGCTAGTTTCCTGTTGAGCCTGACATCTTTGCTTTTGAAGGTGACTGCGAGATCGCCACAGGCAACGGTTTTTGTGTCATTGATGTCCGTGGTGGCTATCAGCAGAAGAGCCAAGTTGACATTCTTTCCCTCCAGAATGTCTTTTTTAATTGCTGCCGGGATAAAGTGCGCGGGTGTAATATTCGGGGGAGACTGGTGCATACCTGTAGGCGGAGCCTGAGAGGTATAAGCCACGGGAACAGCGGGGCCTGGGGCTGTGTCCGTGACCCTGGCGCGTTCCATGTCCTCTAGTCTAGCCTGGAGCCCGGACACCGACGTGAGCACCTGGCTCATCATGGTGTGGAGCTGTGAAAGTGAAGCACTGGATGCTTGGTCCGATGCTGCTGCCTGCCTCGCAGGGGGGGCCCGGTCTGTGCCCAGCAGGTTGAACAGCTCCCCTTTCTTAACTGAGGCCGGAAAGGGGGTGCCCCTCCTCCTGAGCTCCTGCATCAGTTTGGGGACTGTCCAGGTACGGTAGGAGGACACGCTGCCCTGGTCCGAAGCTCTTGCTGGGTTCTCGGGGATGGAGAGGGTGTCCTCAATGTCAGATGGTTGCGACATGCCGCGTCGGAACCTGTCCGGGCCAGTAACGGGTGCCGGTAGACAAAGTTAGGTGCTAGTGAGAAACCGAGATGGTACCTGAACAACCCTAGCTGATGTCTTCAACACTGACCTGCTGTATCCTGAGTTGTGGGAATAGAGGGAGCCTGAATAGGCATGACCCGGCTCACGGCTGAGGGGATACACAGAGACAGACAACAAGTAAGCGAAAAAAGGGGGTGGCAGCTGAGTGCCTGACGTGATGAGTGCGTGACGTGGTGGGCTAAGAGTGAGTTTTACCCCTTTTTTTTTTCCGGGGTGTGTCAGTTAACGGATGACCCAGTGTTCGTGTGTGTCGATTTGCGTTGTGCTGAAGCAAGTCAGGAACAACGGGCTACACCAAGGCCCCCACTGACGCGAAGGGGCCTAGGCGGTACGGAGGGAGGTCGGTTGCCGCATCAGCGGCGGGTCCGGCGCGTGAAATGTGTTGGCCAGGATGACCTGAATGCCGTGCGGAAGTAAGAACTGATGGCTATGTGAAAACAAGTGAAATCAGTATATGCGTTTTTAAAATATTTTTTTTTATATACCTTGAGCTGAAAGCTGAAAGGCGAAGCCACTTGTGGGGCTTAGGATCAACAATGGAAGAGCGTGGGACGGGGTCCCCGAGCCCGGCAGCAGAAGCAACCCCACTCCCCCGGGACCGGGAACCGGGCGGGCCAGGTGAGCGATGGGGGGGACACGGGATGGGGAGGAAAACAACAGAATCATGACAACAGAGAACCATAAGCCTAGGGGAGCGCGAGGAGGCAAGCGACCCAGCTGGGGGTGAGCCTGCCCCGGCACTACGAACCCGGGCTGAGCGACACAGAGCCACACTGGCACTTACCTAGAAAACCTCTGCGAGGGCGGGGGATAGAACCGCTACACACTACCAACGACACTCCGGGGGGGGGACGGACGTATGCACTAACTAGAGAACTACCGCCAACGTAACACACGCCCCCAGATGTGGGAGAGGGGTGGTTATATACCCCACACCACTCCCACAAATAAAGCCAATTAGGCTTAACACTTGTAGTCCCTGTTAGGTGTGTGTGTATGCTGGCAGTTGTAGTCCCTGTTATGTGTGTGTGTGTGTATGCTGGGAGTTGTAGTCCCTGTTAGGTGTGTGTGTATGCTGGGAGTTGTAGTCCCTGTTAGGTGTGTGTGTATGCTGGGAGTTGTAGTCCCTGTTAGATGTGTGTGTGTGTGTATGCTGGGAGTTGTAGTCCCTGTTAGGTGTGTGTGTGTGTGTATTCTGGGAGTTGTAGTGCATGTTAGGTGTGTGTATGCTGGGAGTTGTAGTCCCTGTTAGGCGAGTGTGTGCATGCTGGGAGTTGTAGTCCCTGTTAGGTATGTGTATGCTGGGAGTTGTAGTCCCTGTTAGGTGTGTGTGTGTGTGTGCATGCTGGGAGATGTAGTCCTTGTTAGGTGTGTGTGTCTGTATGTGTGTGTGTGTATGCTGGGAGTTATAGTCCCTGTTAAGTGTGTGAGTATGCTGGGAGTTGTAGTTCCTGTTAGGTGTGTGTATGCTGGGAGTTGTAGTCCCTGGTAGGTGTGTGTGTGTATGCTGGGAGATGTAGTCCCTGTTAGATGTAGTCCCTGTCCAACCAGGGAATGCTGGGAGTTGTAGTTTTGCAACACCTGGAGGCACCCTGGTTGGGAAACACTAGTGTTTGCCCTACAGTGGTGTGTTGAACTACAACTCACAGGAGACTACCGAGGCAGCGTGCTGTGTATAACGCTGTATATATATATATATATATATATATATATTAGTGTGCTGTGTATAACGCTTTATATAAATTAGTGTGCTGTGTATAATGCTGTATATATATATATATATATATATATATTAGTGTGCTGTGTATAACGCTGTATATATATATATATATATATATATATTAGTGTGCTGTGTATAACGCTTTATATATATTAGTGTGCTGTGTATAATGCTGTATATATATATATTTTTTTTTTTAGTGTGCTGTGTATAACGCTGTATGTTTATATTAGTGTGCTGTGTATAACGCTTTATATATATATATATATATATATATATATATATATACATATATATATACTAGCTGAGTACCCGGCGTTGCCCGGTTTTTCCTTCCTAATCCTTGTTGGGGAGGAAAATAAACAAAGGAAGAAGCTTTTGACTTCATATCCCATCCTCATATATTGTTGCCATATCCCGACCTCCTATCCCGTCATCATATCCCATCCTCGTATCCCGTCCTCCTATCCCGACCTCCTATCCCGACCTCATATCCCGCCCTCCTTTCCCATCCTCCTATCCCGTCCTCCATTCCCGTCCTCCTTTTCCGTCCTCCTATCCAGTCCATCTATCCCGTCCTCCTATCCCATCCTCCTATCCCGACCTCCTATCTCGTCCTCCTATCACGACCTTCTTTCCCGTCCTCCTATCTCGACCTCCTATCCCGTCCTCCTATCCCGACCTCCTATCTCGACCTCCCATCCCGTCCTCCTATCTCGACCTCCTATCCCGACCTCCTATCCCGACCTCCTATCCCGACCTCCTATCCCGTCCTCCTATCTCGACCTCCTATCCCGATCTCCTATCCCGACCTCCTATCCTGTCCTCCTATCCCGTCCTCCTATCTCGACCTCCTATCTCGACCTCCTATCCCGACCTCCTATCCAGTCCTCCTATCCCGTCCTCCTATCTCGACCTCCTATCCCAATTTCCTATCCCGACCTCCTATCCCGTCCTCCTATCTCGACCTCCTATCCTGTCCTCCTATCTCGACCTCCTATCCCATCCTCCTATCTCGACCTCCTATCCTGACCTCCTATCCCGATCTCCTATCCCGTCCTCCTATCCCGTCCTCCTATCTCGACCTCCTATCCTGACCTCCTATCGCGACCTCCTATCCCGACCTCCTATGCCAGTCCTCCTATGCCGGTCCTCCTATCCCGTTCCTCCTATCGCGTCCTCCTATCCTGTCCTCCTATCCCGACCTCCTATGTCGACCTCCTATCCCGACCCGTAATTTGTGTACCAGTTATTGAAATATCTCCAGCCGTACAGAAGTTATGTGGGAACATACATTTCCCATTGATTTGCATGGGACTTTAAACAAAAACCCCGACCCTCACAAATGGGGGTAGTTAAGGGTTAAATTAACTATCCTATATTTTAAGTGAATATATAAGTAACATGTGACCAAGTATTATCGAAATATCTCAAGACGTTTGGAAGTTATGCAGTAACATATATTTCCCATTGACTTGTATGGGACTTTAAACATAAACCCCGCCCCTGCCAAATAGGGGTGAGTAAGGGTTAAATCACCTATCCTATGTTTGTTGTTGACATATAAATAACATGTGTGCCAAGTTTCATGTTAATATCTTTAGCCGTTTGGAAGTGATGCTGGAACATACACACATACATACATGCATACATACATAAATACACACACACACGTTGAGTTTTATATATATATATATATATATATATATATATATATATACATTAGTGTGCTGTGTAGTGTTGCTCACGAATATTCGCAATGCGAATTTTTTTCGCGAATATCGCATATTCGCGAATTCGCGAATATTCGCGAATATAGCACTATATATTCGTAATTACGAATATTCGTTATTTTTTTTTTTTTTTTTTCACAGTACACATCACAGTGATCATCCCTCTCTGCTTCCAGCTTATGTGGTGTAAAGAAGACTCTAATACTACTGTGTGAGACTGGGGCGCAAATTTTCGCATATGCAAATTTTCTCTTATGCTAATTTTCGTATATGCGAATATTCGCATATGCGAAAATAAAACGGGAATATTGCGAATATTCGCGAATATATGACAAATATTCGCCCATATATTCGCGAATATTCGCGAATTCGAATATGGCCTATGCCGCTCAACACTAGTGCTGAGTATAACACAGGTTTCCTCAAGCTGCAAGGGGGGGGGGACGAACTGCACGGGCTGGATTCTGCTTTTTCATGGGGTGTTCATTAGCCCCTTAAAGAGGACATAGAAATGAATGGGGTTTGTACAGGACATGAACATCACCGTATGAACCCTGTGCATTTATATGTCAGCGTTCATACAGGCTTGTAGAAATGCACGGGGTTCATACATGCTTGTAGAAATGCAAGGGGTTCATACAGGGAAGCAGAGATGCACAGGGTTCATACAGGCTTGTAGAAATGCACGGGGTTCATACAGGGAAGCAGAGATGTACGGGGTCATACAGGGAAGCAGAGATGCACGGAGTTCATACAGGGAGCAGAAATGCACAGGGTTCATACAGGGAAGCAGAGATGCCCGGGGTTCATACAGGGAAGCAGAGATGCACGGGGTTCATGCAGGGAAGTAGAGATGCACGGGGTTCATGCAGGGAAGCAGAGATGCACGGGGTTCATACAGGGAAGCAGAGATGCAGGGGTTCATACAGGGAAGCAGAGATGCACGGGGTTCATACAGGGAAGCAGAGATGCAGGGGGTTCATACAGGGAGCAGAAATGCACGAGGCTCATATAGGGAGCAGAAATGCACAGGGTTCATACAGGGAAGCAGAGATGCACGGGGTTCATACAGGGAAGCAGAGATGCAGGGGGTTCATACAGGGAAGCAGAGATGCACGGGGTTCATACAGGGAAGCAGAGATGCAGGGGGTTCATACAGGGAAGCAGAGATGCACGGGGTTCATACAGGGAAGCAGAGATGCAGGGGGTTCATACAGGGATGTAGAAATGCACGGGGTTCATACAGGGAAGCAGAGATGCACGGGGTTCATACAGGGAAGCAGAGATGCACAGGGTTTGTACAGAGGTCTTCATGTCAGCGTTCATTGCACAACAGCTTTGAGAGAAAATCATGTCAGGAGGGACGTACAGGAGAAATAACACAATAGCATGTACAGCTTCATCCAGGGGAAATTGAGAAGGAGGGGAAAACGGATTTTGGCGGCGGCCGCCAATTGAAATCTACACTTGCAGAATTCTGCAAGTGGAGTTTTAGATTAAATCATTAACCTGTCTGGTGTATCTTCTCTTACTGCTTATCTTTCACATTTTGTTGATCTTTTTCTCCAACCCTATGTTCTCCAACTTCCCTCATATTTACGAGATTCGACACAGCTTATACAAGAATTGCACAATATTCTGTTTATCTCTACTTTTTCTTTTTTAACTTTAGAGGTGTGCTCCCTCTACTCCAATATTAGTGGTCTCGGATTGGAGGCCATTCGTTATTATTTTGACCAAGACCCCGCACTAGGTTCTAACCAATCAAAATTTTTATTAGATTCTATGTCTTTTATTTTAGAGCATAACATTTTTTCTTTTGATGATGCCATCTATAGGCAGACCAGGGGCTGTGCCATGGGGACTCGATTTGCCCCAAGTTATGCTAATTTCATGGGGGGGGTTCGAGTCCCTTGTCATGGCACAGCTCCCGGCTTTTAAAAGTTATGTTTCATTTTTTCGGCGTTTTATAGATGATTTGTTTATTATTTGGTGTGGGACGAAAGCACAGGCGGAGGATTTTGTCCGTTAATTGAACCATAGTGCATGGTGGATCGAATTCACCATGCATTTTTCGAGTGACTCTCTTCAATTCCTGGATTTTGAAATTTTTTAATCTATTAATTCTCAAATATTGACTTAGACCTTTTTTTAAAAGGTCAATGTCAACAGTTTCTTAAACTATGATAGTGCCCATTATCCAAGTTGGCTGAGGGGTGTCCCCTATGGGCAGTACCTGCGCGTCCGGAAAAACTGCACCTTAGATGTGACTGTGACACGCAGGCTGCTGTCCTGAGGGGACGCTTCTTAGAAAAAGGTTATCCCAAGAAGCATGACTTCATGCTCCACAGTCTGTCAAGACATTTCATTACTACACATCAAAAATCAGTAGATTACCTTGAAAATCATTGAAAATATTCCAAGTAACATATCAAATAGATACCAACAGTTATTTCATAGAGAATCCTTTTGGATACGCAAATTGGCTACATTGACCCCTTCAGGGCTCAATGAAATTATCGAAAATGTCCGATAAATATATATTTTAATTATTTATCTATGAGTTTTACAAATAATTCACAAAACTTTATAGTAGATCATACATGATCGTTTTTTCCTGATTGTGGAACACAGCTAATGAATTATTTTACTTTATTATTTTTCATTATTATTATTTTTAACATTTTTATTGCATTGGAATTCCATTCATATCGATATTGCCTGGAACACTGTAAAATGGAGTTTAATTAAGCGATTCGCGTGAACGAATTGCGGCGATATTCGCATTCGTTGCAAATTGAATATTTCATGAAATTCGTAACGAATTCGGGTTCGTCAGCTTCGATTCGCTCATCTCTATTTATCATACAAACACAGAGGGTTGATAAATTTGGAGCACAGAAGCCAAACACAAAAGTCTCAGTTGAGACATTTCTAAATTTTAGCGACTAAGGGGGAGATTTATCAAAACTTGCCCAGAGGAAAAAATGCCCAGTTGCCCATAGCAACCAATCAGCTCACGTCTTTCATTTTTAACAAGGCCTCTGCAATATGAAAGAAGCGATCGGATTGGTTGCTATGGGCAACTGGGCAACTTTTCTTTGCACAGGTTTTGATAAATCTCCCCCTAAGTGCTTACCACAGACAGTTTTGGAAGGACAATGTGGAAAAAAAAAACGGGTATAGTGGAGGTGAAATTACAGGATAGACTCAGGCAGTGCAGGACAACAACATTGTTACGCCGAGCGCTCCGGGTCCCCGCTCCTCCCCGGAGCGCTCGCTACACCTCCCTCACTGCAGCGCCCCGGTCGGTTCCACGGACCCGGGGCGCTGCGTTACCACCTCCGGCCGGGATGCGATTCGCGATGCGGGTAGCGCCCGCTCGCGATGCGCACCCCGGCTCCCGTACCTGACTCGCTCCCCGTCAGTTCTGTCCCGGCGCGCGCGGCCCCGCTCCCTAGGGCGCGCGCGCGCCGGGTCTTTGCGATTTAAAGGTCCACTGCACCGCTGATTGGTGCAGTGGTTCCAATTAGTGTTTACACCTGTGCACTTCCCTATATCACCTCACTTCCCCTTCACTCCCTCGCCGGATCTTGTTGCCCTAGTGCCAGTGAAAGCGTTCCTTGTGTGTTCCTTGCCTGTGATTCCAGACCTTCTGCCGTTGCCCCTGACTACGATCCTTGCTGCCTGCCCCGACCTTCTGCTACGTCCGACCTTGCTTCTGTCTACTCCCTTGTACCGCGCCTATCTTCAGCAGCCAGAGAGGTTGAGCCGTTGCTAGGGGATACGACCTGGTCACTACCGCCGCAGCAAGACCATCCCGCTTTGCGGCGGGCTCTGGTGAAAACCAGTAGTGACTTAGAACCGATCCTCTAGCACGGTCCACGCCAATCCCTCTCTGGCACAGAGGATCCACCACCTGCCAGCCGGCATCGTGACAGTAGATCCGGCCATGGATCCCGCTGAAGTTCCTCTGCCAGTTGTCGCTGACCTCACCACGGTGGTCGCCCAGCAGTCACAACAGATTGCGCAACAAGGCCAACAGCTGTCTCAACTGACTGTTATGCTACAACAGTTACTACCACAGCTCCAGCAATCATCTCCTCCGCCAGCTCCTGTACCTCCTCCGCAGCGAGTGGCCGCTTCTGGAATACGACTATCCTTGCCGGATAAATTTGATGGGGACTCTAAGTTTTGCCGTGGCTTTCTTTCCCAATGTTCATTACACTTGGAGATGATGTCGGACCAGTTCCCCACTGAAAGGTCTAAGGTGGCCTTCGTAGTCAGCCTGCTGTCTGGAAAAGCCCTGGCTTGGGCCACACCGCTCTGGGACCGCAATGACCCCGTCACTGCCTCTGTACACTCCTTCTTCTCGGAAATTCGAAGTGTCTTTGAGGAACCTGCCCGAGCCTCTTCTGCTGAGACTGCCCTGTTGAACCTGGTCCAGGGTAATTCTTCCGTTGGCGAGTATGCCGTACAGTTCCGTACCCTTGCTTCAGAATTATCCTGGAATAATGAGGCACTCTGCGCGACCTTTAAAAAAGGCCTATCCAGCAACATTAAAGATGTTCTGGCCGCACGAGAAATCCCTGCTAACCTACATGAACTCATCCATCTTGCCACTCGCATTGACATGCGTTTTTCCGAACGGCGTCAGGAGCTCCGCCAGGATATGGACTCTGTTCGCACGAGGCGTTTCTTCTCCCCGGCTCCTCTCTCCTCTGGTCCCCTGCAACCTGTTCCTGTGCCTCCCGCCGTGGAGGCTATGCAGGTCGACCGGTCTCGCCTGACACCCCAAGAGAGGACACGACGCCGCATGGAGAATCTCTGCCTGTACTGTGCTAGTACCGAACACTTCCTGAAGGATTGTCCTATCCGTCCTCCCCGCCTGGAAAGACGTCCGCTGACTCCGCACAAAGGTGAGACAGTCCTTGATGTCTACTCTGCTTCTCCACGTCTTACTGTGCCTGTGCGGATGTCTGCCTCTGCCTTCTCCTTCTCTGCTGTGGCCTTCTTGGACTCTGGATCTGCAGGAAATTTTATCTTGGCCTCTCTCGTCAACAGGTTCAACATCCCGGTGACCAGTCTCGCCAGACCCCTCTACATCAATTGTGTAAACAATGAAAGATTGGACTGTACTATACGTTTCCGCACGGAGCCCCTTCTAATGCGCATCGGATCTCATCACGAGAGGATTGAACTGTTGGTCCTCCCCAATTGCACTTCTGAAATCCTTCTTGGACTTCCCTGGCTTCAACTCCATTCCCCAATCCTGGATTGGTCCACTGGGGAGATCAAGAGTTGGGGGCCCTCTTGTTCCAAGGACTGCTTAAAACCGGTTCCCAGTAAACCTTGCCGTGTCCCTGTGCTTCCTCATGTAACCGGTCTCCCTAAGGCCTATATGGACTTTGCGGACGTTTTTTGCAAAAAACAAGCTGAGACTCTACCTCCTCACAGGCCTTATGATTGTCCCATTGACCTCCTCCCGGGCACTACTCCACCCCGGGGCAGAATCTATCCTCTGTCCGCCCCAGAGACTCTTGCTATGTCTGAGTACATCCAGGAAAATTTAAAAAAGGGCTTTATCCGCAAATCCTCCTCTCCTGCCGGAGCCGGATTTTTCTTTGTGTCCAAAAAAGATGGCTCTCTACGTCCTTGCATTGACTACCGCGGTCTTAATAAAATCACGGTTAAGAACCGCTACCCCCTACCCCTCATCTCTGAACTCTTTGATCGTCTCCAAGGTGCCCATATTTTTACCAAACTGGACTTAAGAGGTGCTTATAATCTCATCCGCATCAGAGAGGGGGATGAATGGAAAACGGCTTTTAACACCAGAGATGGACACTTTGAGTATCTGGTCATGCCCTTTGGTCTATGCAACGCCCCTGCCGTCTTCCAAGACTTTGTTAATGAAATTTTTCGTGATCTCCTATACTCCTGTGTTGTTGTATATCTGGACGATATCCTGATTTTTTCTGCCAATCTTGAAGAACACCGCCAGCATGTCCGTATGGTTCTTCAGAGACTTCGTGATAATCAACTCTATGCCAAAATAGAGAAATGTCTGTTTGAATGCCAATCTCTTCCTTTTCTAGGATACTTGGTCTCTGGCCAGGGACTACAAATGGACCCAGATAAACTCTCTGCCGTCTTAGATTGGCCACGCCCCTCCGGACTCCGTGCCATCCAACGTTTTTTGGGGTTCGCCAATTATTACAGGCAATTTATTCCACATTTTTCTACCATTGTGGCTCCTATTGTGGCTTTAACAAAAAAAAATGCCGATCCCAAGTCTTGGCCTCCTCAAGCGGAAGACGCCTTTAAACGACTCAAGTCTGCCTTTTCTTCGGCTCCCGTGCTCTCCAGACCTGACCCATCTAAACCCTTCCTATTGGAGGTTGATGCCTCCTCAGTGGGAGCTGGAGCTGTCCTTCTACAAAAAAACTCTTCCGGGCATGCTGTTACTTGTGGTTTTTTTTCCAGGACCTTCTCTCCGGCGGAGAGGAACTACTCCATCGGGGATCGAGAGCTTCTAGCCATTAAATTAGCACTTGAGGAATGGAGGCATCTGCTGGAGGGATCAAGATTTCCAGTTATTATTTACACCGATCACAAGAACCTCTCCTACCTCCAGTCTGCCCAACGGCTGAATCCTCGTCAGGCCAGGTGGTCTCTGTTCTTTGCCCGATTTAATTTTGAAATTCACTTTCGGCCTGCTGATAAGAACATTAGGGCCGATGCTCTCTCTCGTTCCTCAGATGCCTCTGAAATTGAACTCTCTCCTCAACACATCATTCCTCCTGACTGCCTGATTTCCACTTCTCCAGCCTCCATCAGACAAACTCCCCCAGGAAAGACCTTTGTTTCTCCACGCCAACGCCTTGGGATCCTCAAATGGGGTCACTCCTCCCATCTCGCAGGTCATGCGGGCATTAAGAAATCTGTGCAACTCATCTCTCGCTTCTATTGGTGGCCGACTCTAGAGACTGATGTCGTGGACTTTGTGCGAGCCTGCACTATCTGTGCCCGGGATAAGACTCCTCGCCAGAAGCCCGCTGGTTTTCTTCATCCTCTACCTGTCCCCGAACAACCTTGGTCTCTGATTGGTATGGATTTTATTACTGACTTACCCCCATCCCATGGCAACACTGTTATTTGGGTGGTCGTTGATCGATTCTCCAAAATGGCACATTTCATCCCTCTTCCTGGTCTTCCTTCAGCGCCTCAGTTGGCTAAACAATTTTTTGTACACATTTTTCGTCTTCACGGGTTGCCTACACAGATCGTCTCGGATAGAGGCGTCCAATTTGTGTCTAAATTCTGGAGGGCTCTCTGTAAACAACTTAAGATTAAATTAAATTTTTCTTCTGCATACCATCCTCAATCCAATGGACAAGTAGAGAGAATTAACCAGATCTTGGGTGACTATTTACGACATTTTGTTTCCTCCCGCCAGGATGACTGGGCAGATCTTCTACCTTGGGCCGAATTCTCGTATAATTTCAGAATCTCTGAATCTTCCTCCAAATCTCCGTTTTTCGTGGTGTACGGCCGTCACCCTCTTCCCCCCCTCCCTACCCCCTTGCCCTCTGGTCTGCCTGCTGTGGATGAAATTTCTCGTGATCTTTCCACCATATGGAAAGAGACCCAAAATTCTCTCTTACAGGCTTCTTCTCGCATGAAGAGATTCGCAGATAAGAAAAGAAGAGCTCCTCCCATTTTTTCCCCTGGAGACAAGGTATGGCTCTCCGCTAAATATGTCCGTTTCCGTGTCCCGAGCTATAAGTTGGGACCACGCTATCTTGGTCCTTTTAAAGTTTTGTCTCAAATTAATCCTGTCTCTTACAAACTTCTTCTTCCTCCTTCTCTTCGTATCCCTAATGCCTTTCACGTCTCTCTTCTTAAACCTCTCATCCTCAACCGTTTTTCTCCTAAATCTGTTCCTCCCACTCCTGTTTCCGGCTCCTCGGACATCTTCTCTGTCAAAGAAATCTTGGCCTCTAAAAAAGTCAGAGGAAAAACTTTTTTTTTAGTGGATTGGGAGGGTTGTGGTCCAGAAGAGAGGTCCTGGGAACCTGAGGACAATATCCTGGACAAAAGTCTGATCCTCAGGTTCTCAGGCCCCAAGAAGAGGGGGAGACCCAAGGGGGGGGGTACTGTTACGCCGAGCGCTCCGGGTCCCCGCTCCTCCCCGGAGCGCTCGCTACACCTCCCTCACTGCAGCGCCCCGGTCGGTTCCACGGACCCGGGGCGCTGCGTTACCACCTCCGGCCGGGATGCGATTCGCGATGCGGGTAGCGCCCGCTCGCGATGCGCACCCCGGCTCCCGTACCTGACTCGCTCCCCGTCAGTTCTGTCCCGGCGCGCGCGGCCCCGCTCCCTAGGGCGCGCGCGCGCCGGGTCTTTGCGATTTAAAGGTCCACTGCACCGCTGATTGGTGCAGTGGTTCCAATTAGTGTTTACACCTGTGCACTTCCCTATATCACCTCACTTCCCCTTCACTCCCTCGCCGGATCTTGTTGCCCTAGTGCCAGTGAAAGCGTTCCTTGTGTGTTCCTTGCCTGTGATTCCAGACCTTCTGCCGTTGCCCCTGACTACGATCCTTGCTGCCTGCCCCGACCTTCTGCTACGTCCGACCTTGCTTCTGTCTACTCCCTTGTACCGCGCCTATCTTCAGCAGCCAGAGAGGTTGAGCCGTTGCTAGGGGATACGACCTGGTCACTACCGCCGCAGCAAGACCATCCCGCTTTGCGGCGGGCTCTGGTGAAAACCAGTAGTGACTTAGAACCGATCCTCTAGCACGGTCCACGCCAATCCCTCTCTGGCACAGAGGATCCACCACCTGCCAGCCGGCATCGTGACAAACATTTTATGAAGAATGTTTAGGACAACGCGTTTTGGCATCTGCTGATGCCTTCCTCAGGTCCACTTAGCAGTTCTAAAACAGTAAAAAGGATATATCTATGTATCTTAAGCATAATTATGCATAAAAATGGTATAGATGTATGTCATCAGATATGTGAGAAATCTCACAAATGGATATAAAAGGGATGATCAAAATCAACAAACATGTGTGCATATGGATAGGCATATATGTATACATAGGTGTATAGAAACAGAACCAAGGCACACATATATGCATATTTAGGGCATATGCAGAGATATACAGACAGGACCAGGGTATACATGTATGCAGATTAGCAATGTTACAAAAAGAAAAAAAAATATATAGGAACTAATGTAATATTTGAATAGGATGCATAAAACACAAATGTAAAAACCAAATGTATCCAGAGGTAGTTTCATATAGTAAAAAAAAACTCCTTAATGTTCACAACCCTCAAACTGTACAAATATACATAACACATTATATATATATATATATATATATATATATATATAGATAGATAGATAGATAGATAGATAGATATATATATATATATATATATATATATATATATATATATATATATATATATAGACTCTTTTCTTTTGGTAGAACTACCTATGAACATGAACGATATATGCACTTGATTTTATCCTCTACCTTTGTATTATAATTTTCTTAGACCTTGATTTTATCTATTATTTATTTGTTTTTTAATATATGAAACTACCTCTGGATCCATTTGGTTTTTACATTTGTGTTTTATGCATCCTATTCATATATTATATTAGTTCCTATATATTTTTTTTTCTTTTTGTAACATTGCTAATCTGCATACATGTATACCCTGGTCCTGTCTGTATATATCTGTATATGCTCTCAATATGCATATATGTGTGCCTTGGTTCTGTTTCTATACACCTATGTATACATATATGCCTATCCATATATCCATATGCACACATGTTTGTTGATTTTGATCATCCCTTTTATATCCATTTATGAGATTTCTCACATATCTGATGACATACATCTATACCATTTTTTATGCATAATTATGCTTAAGATACATAGATATATCCTTTTTACTGTTTTAGAACTGCTAAGTGGACCTGAGGAAGGCATCAGCAGATGCCGAAACGCGTTGTCCTAAACATTCTTAATAAAAAAAATTGTCCTGCACCGCCTGAGTCTATCCTGTAATTTCGCCTTCTGAGCAGCGCCTCCACTATACCCGTTTTTTTTTCCCACATTGTCCTTCCATATTGTATATCGGCTTCTAGCCTAGAAGCTCGATGCCGGTAGGAGTGCTGCAGCTCATCTAATACCAAGCACGACGTCCATTACCTAAGGGCTGCACAGGCTCAAGTGCGGCCCTACTAAGGTCGGTATATCACTGTTTGGTGTAGTGGAGGGTGCACATCAGTGAATATACCTACTCAGGGAGTGCCCGCTGTATCTCTTTTTTTTCTCCCTCACAGACAGTTTTAAAATAAAAGGAGGCTAAAATCTACCTTATCTGACAGATTTCACTGATAAAAGGACACTGCAGGAGGCTGTAGAATAGAAAGTTAACAGAACTTTAAATAAAGACCTATGTAGAAACTACTTTTTGTACCATAAGTAGTACAAGGCAAGAATAAATAATTTCATTCATAAAAGTGTCCATAGCCTTTATCTCCAGTCCCATCCACTCAATATTTGAGCTCACATCAGGGACTTGCCTTATAAATTGTGACAGCATGCAGACGTTACATTTTTAACTTTCTAGCTAAGATTGGGGGGAGAGCATGCCTGACAATCCCATTAATAACTCATAGGTACAGGATCATTTTTAGGATAATCTCTCTCTCTTTCAGTATTGATTTTTTATTAAAGTGTTAAGGCTTCCACTGTTCTTCAGACAGGACATGGAGAGATGCAGGGCCACACTGAATTATTGTCAAGTGCCCAGCAAGTTCCATTCATGAGTTTAATTTTAATTAATAGGATTCATGCACATAGCTCGGACCAGTGACTTTCCGAACAGGAGCTCCATTTTATATAGACTTTAAAATAAAATGTTGTAGCAAAGAACTGGAGTTAATTTACTTTAAGAGAATATTGTATGGAATTGAGGGTTATTTATAATCCAGATAAATGTAACACTTATGTTTCAGAAGACAGGAACTCCGGAGGATGTGGATCCGCTGGACCTGTGTGGCAGATGACTCGGACCATACCATGGAGCGAAGTCTAATGTGCCGCTGGTTTTCACCAGAGCCCGCCGCAAAGGGGGATGGACTTGCTGCAATTTTGCTAACTTTGAAAGATTTCGCTTTCACGCTGTCCAATTTATGGTAAAAATTACATTGATTCTTTATTCTGTGGGTCAATACAATTAATATTATACCCATGATTACATACTTTTCTATTACTGTACTGCTGCTCCGCTCGCGTGCTAGCTGATCGGGACATCGCGATTTTATCGCAATAGTCCCGATCAGCCCGACTGAGCTGCCGGAAAGCTTTTACTTTCATTTTAGATGCGGCGATCAACTTTGATTGCCGCATCTAAAGGGTTAAAAGCGTGCAACACAACGATCGATGCTGCACGCTATTAGCCCAGGGTCCCAGCTATCATTAGCTGCCGGGACCGACCCGGTATACGTGACCCCGTTTTAAATACCGTGACCGGTACAGGTATGCCCTACGTCTTTAATAGGTTAAGGGGTTAAAGTTTGTATTGGATGTATCCTGAGGCGAAAACTCCAACTGGATATGATAAATACATTTTAAAAAAATCAAAAAAAATGTCCTAATATTGGAAATGGGGATCTATTATGCTCTAGTTATTATCATTACCACTTCAAATTTTAATATTTTTTGTAGAGTTTTCTTTTCCCATTGACTTCAATAGGGAAAACTGCAAACAGCATTTTTTAGTCATATGTAGTACCATATACACCCCTTCAAAAGAATATTTCCTTAAGCTATTTAAAATAGCTTTCTTACATTTGCATTTTTCACCCATTTTTGTTGGTTATTGTATAGAAATAACTGAAAAAGAACAAATAAAATACATCCTTATGCAAATAAAGTTGAACATCTTTGTGTTGGAAAAACTTTCCTCCTTTTTTTTTCTGAATTTTGAAAAAAGCAAAAGTAGTAATAAAATGCAGCTATAATAAGAAGCAAAGTCATGCTGATATTCTATACATACAAGCCTCACTCCGGGAAATAAATGATGTTGGCATTTCTATGTATTGCACATTTCTTTCTGGCTGGTTCATACTGTATTGTAGATCTTTGTCACACGTTGTTCCTTGTGAACCTTCTTGTTCCCTTACTAAACAGGTCATCTATTCTGCCAGTTTTAATTGCTACCTTCTCTCTAAAGGCCACTATCCCATTAATTGCTTAATGCCTGGAGTCAAGACTAGTCTTTCAACCATGGATCCCAGTAGATTTCTACCACTGGGTTTTTTCTGTCCTAAGTGCTGAAACATGACTCTCAGCAAATCGTAAGGTTTTTCATTTTGGCTGTTTTTCAGGCCTAATTTGTTTATTTCCTAGGTAGACAGTCGCACTGTGCAGCCATAGAAATCCCTATGCACATAGCCGGGCATACATTACACTACATAACGTGCAATACACAACAAAATCTCCATACAGTTTAACCATGTGAGATGCTTTAAAATGCAGATTTCTTACTTCTGTATTAACAAAAACAATATAACACTGTGAATAGTGAGCAGGCCCCAGTGATCCATTGAGGTATATATTCTACAACCGTATAGGGTGCTTTATTATATAAGCTGTGAAAAACATCTGCTTCATACATATTGCACAAGTAGACTATTAAAATGCAAATTTCTACTAGTCTTCAATTTCTATTTCCTATCTCTGAAGTAGCAATGTTAAGTTGTTGTAGTGTTTTGTAATGGCAATGAAGTAGTCAAAAGTAAAACGGGAGGAAAAAGATCGACGGAAAGAAGACAATAATGATCAAAACCCCATTAAAGAATAATTGGATGTATAGTGGTAGAAGATGCAGGGACTAATGCATCCCTTCCATGAACTGGTGTGTGCTATAATATGCCTGCTGTGATGTACTGTATCTGTCCATAGGACATCAGCTAGCTCCAGACTGAGAGATGTACCCTGCAGCGAAAATGTACAAATACAGCACAAACAAAACTTGAGAAATAATTGTTACTTCGCCCAGGCTCATCTACTACGTACACTTCATCCACGATTTACAGGATTCTAATAGACTCTCTACAATCATTGGGCACAGACCATCAACCTTCTAACACCTTCATTACTATAGCTTGTAAATGACTAAATGACCTATTTCCATTCCATTAGCCAGCAAACTATACCTTGTCAGGAAAATACCAGTACTATGACTAAAAATGAATATTATTGCTTTATATATATATACGCTATAGTATACAAACGCCAGTAGAGATATCATTTGCAATCAATTAGTGCTGGGCGGTATACCAGTTCATACCGGTGTGTTTTTTCTGTACGATATGAATTTTTCCCTATACCACAATACCGGTCGGGCCCCTCCCCCCCTTGGATGAATAAACTGTAGCGCTGTCCCCACTTCAGGGGACTAATCATGTCATCAACAGGCGCTGCTCTCCTTCTCCTCCTGTAAGCAGCGACACTGGAAATGAATGATTTGTGAACCGTGGGGCTGGAAATGAATGAGTTGTGAGCCGCGGATGCTGGAAATGAATGAATTGTGAGCCGTGGGCGCTGGAAATGAATGAGTTGTGAGCCACGGGCGCAGGACTTCTGTGTGGAGAACGGAAGCTGTCACCTCCCCTGCAAGAGTTGAAAGCCAGTGGGACGTGGGCGCTGCAGAACTTCTGATCAGAAGGGGGAAATGAGTGAAAAAAAATATATGCCATCAAATAACGTGGAACCACCATAAGTTTGAAAAATACAGTGATACACATTTTTGGTCATACCGCCCAGTACTACAATCAATGACTACATACACTATATAGGGAAAGATCTATCAAGGCTGGTGGGTCAGGGAATTGCAGACAAAGGGGTGCCTTGATGACTCCTGGTTCAAACAGCATTAAAGGGATTACAGATTAATTGGTTACTGCCCTGAAAAGTTTCTGACAGAGGCCGAGGTGGCAGCAGAGAGCATTGTGGTCAGACAGGAAAGAACTACACAACTTCCTCTGGAGCAAACAGCAGCTGGTAAGTACTGAAAGGATAAAGATTTTTAACCCCTTGGGAACTAAGCCCATTTTGACCTTAAGGACGAGGCCAATTTTCATTTTTTCACTTTCGTTTATTCCTCCTCCCCTTCTAAAAATCATAATGCGGTGCTCAGCTCACAAGGCAATAGAATCCAACAAGCGGGTAGCAAAAAGACAGAAAAGTGGCAGCTCTCCGGTAGGGTTCAAAACAAACTTATTTTTATTCTTTAAAACATGCTGTAAAAAACCAACATGTCTAATATCGGGAGAGAATGGATGCTTCAACACTTCAAGCAGCAGACAACAGGTAACGCTGTTTCACACAACTCGTGTGCTTCAAAATGGCATTGAAGTACTAGCCCCCAGTGACGTAAGCAGGACAGGTGAGTTACAATTAAGACTCAGACTTGAAAAAGACAGTGATAACATTAAAATCACAAAAAAAATGCTAAAATCAACCTTGTCATTCAGTCCCAATATATCTTGAGCTATTGTTTTCAAAATAATAAAAGGCTTCTCCCTGTAGCAACCTTTTATGCCTATCTTCACCGTTGCTACTAGTAACGCATTCTAATTCTAGAAAGCGTAAGCTGGAGGTATCACTATTATGCTGGGATCTAATGTGATTAATAAATCTCGGTGAACCTTTACCAGACATCACGGACCAAACATGTTCCCTAAATCTGGTAAAAAGGGGTTAGATCGTGCTTTCTTTATAAAAGATCCCACAGTTACATTGGATAGCGTAAACAATAAATTTGGACCTACAGCAAATAAAATCCGTGATTTTAAAGTCTACCTCCCCTAGATTAATATTCTTGCACGGTTGAAAACTAGAACACCAGTTGCAAGAATCGCACTTGTGATTACAGCTAGGTCTGGATCAGTTATCTGACTTGGTGCTCCTAAATCTACTCCGAACCAGTTCATTTTTAAGGCTTTTACTTTTTCTAAAGGTAATTATCGGTCTTCTAAGATGAACCGGACCTATATTCGGATCTTTTTCAATCAAAGGCCAATTATTTTAAATTACTTTTTTAATTATGTCAGCCACCGGGGTGAATTTGAAGGAGAAGCAGAAGCACTCACCTTCCTCATTTGAGGCAATTTGGGAGCAGCTCTATTCCTCCCTCAAGGGAAGACCCAACGGAGGACAAATGGGAGTACTCGTTTTTTTTAGAATGCTGTTTTCTTCTTTTCTTAAGCAGGAGATCAAGACAATTCCGATTCTTTGCTTTTAACAAAACCTTAAAGAGGAGGTCTTCTGGATACCCTCTTAATTTTAGCCATTCTATGAGTTCAAATGCTTGCTCCATGACAGTGTCATCATCACTGTTCATCCGCCTCAGTCTCAGAAACTGGCTATAAGGGATGGCCCTTTTTGTATGTAGGGGATGGTAACTTTCATGGTGCAGAAGCGTATTGGACACAGTTGGCTTCCTAAAGCCCTTTGTAGTAAGCTGTCCTCCCTTCAGACCTGTACATCTAAAAACTCTAAGGTATGGCTATCAATCTTGTGGGTAAATCGCATATTAAAGTCATTGGGGGTATTCAGATAGGTGACGAAATCCTGAAACTCCTGGACCAAACCTGTCCAGAGGATGAATATATCATCCACATATCTGAAAAAAACACTAAGTGTTTTTAATAAGAGCTGGAGGTAGAGAAAACAAATTGTTGCTTAAAGGCTGCCAGATAAAGGTTGGCGAAAGCGCACGTCTGTAGTTTTTATCAATACCATTTTTGTTTTGATGGAACTTTTTGATCGCTATGTATACATTTTTTTTATGGTATATGAATGCACAAAAATGTTCGAATGAGTGACCAAAGATGCACAAAGTTCTTCTCAGCTGATCAGGACATCGCGGTTCCACCGGTATACTGCCGGTATACTTTTACTTTCGGTTTAGATGCCGCAATCAACTTTGATTGCAGCATCTAAAGGGTTAATGCCTGGTACCGGCCCGATCGGTGATGCCTGGCATTAACCCTGGGTGCTGGCTGCTGACAGCAGTCGGGACCCACCTAGTTTGAAGCGTGCTCAGCACGTGAGCACGCTTCAAACCATGGTAACAGGAAAAGTGCATACTTAAGTACTGAGACGTGAGGGCGTACCTGTACGCCCTCTGTCCCCAAAACGTTAACCTCTTAAGGACGTAAGGTTTTTCCGTTTTTGCATTTTCATTTTTTCCTCATCACCTTCTGAAAATCCTAACGCTTTAAATTTTGCACCTAAAATTCCATATGATGGCTTATTTTTTGTACCAACAATTCTACTTGCAGTGACATTAGTCATTTTACCAAAATATCCATGGCGAAGAGGGAAAAAAATTCATTGTGCGACAAAATTGAAGAAAAAATGCCATTTTATAAATTTTGGGGGCTTCCGTTTCTACCCAGTGCATTTTTTTGGTAAAAAATACATCTTATCTTTATTCTGTAGGTCCATACGGTTAAAATGATACCCTACTTACATAGGTTTGATTTTGTATTACTTCTAAAAAAAAAAATCAAAACTACATGCAGGAAAATGTATATATGACCCATTTAACTTTTTATTTTTCCGCGTATGAGCCAGTATGAGGGCTCATTTTTTGCAACGTGATCTGAAGTTTTTAATGGTACCATTTTTATATTGATCGGATATTTTGATAGCTTTTTATTCATTTTTTCATGATATAAAAAGTTACCAAAAATATGCTATTTTGGACTTTGGAATTTTTTTGCGCATACACCATTGACCGTGCGGTTTGATTAACGATATATTTTTATAGTTTGGACATTTCCGCACACGGTGATACCACATATGTTTATGTTTATTTACACAGTTTTTTTTTTTGTAATGGGAAAAGGGGAGTGATTCTTACTTTTATTAGGAAAGGGGTTAAATGATCTTTATTACTTTTTTCACACTTTTTTTTGCAGTGTTATAGACCCCCCCCCCCCCCCTTAGTGGCTATTACACTGCACATGCCGAACTCATACACAGATCATTGCCGTGCATTGACACGGCAAAGAGCAGTGTTATCTGCGGTCGGTGGCTCAAGCCGATCGGACGCGATGGAGGCAGACAAGGGGACCTCCGCTCGCGTTCTAGCTGATCGTGAAATTGCGATTTCCCCGCGATGGTCCAGATCAGCCCGACTGAGCTGCCGGGAAGCTTTTACTTTCATTTTAGACGCAGCGATCAATAGCGTGTGGCACAACGGTCGGTGCCGCATGCTATTAGCCCAGGGTCCCGGCTGTCATTAGCCATCAGGACCGACCCGGTATGATGCAGGGTCGTGGCGTGACCCCGCGTTATATACTGGGACCGGGTGCAAGGAGTAAAGGTACGCCCTGCGTCCTTAAGAGGTTAAATAGAAGTCATTTGCAAAACAAAAGGAGGAAAAAAGTGGATATACTAAAATGCAGTGCACACCTATCAGTAACAACAATATTCTTTAAAGAAATTAATAGTATACAAGCGCTACCTAGGGCAGGGGAAGTAAATTAGTAGCTGCTGATTAGAAGTATATGGTTCCCTGTATACCATATAAAAGTAAAAAAAAGATCTAAAGAGTAGTGAAATAATCAGATAAAATATAATTTATGGTATAATAATATTTGAATGAGGTGCGATAGTCTGCAGTTTACCTTGATGTAGCAATTCCTGAATCTGCTTGAGAGTCGGTAAAGTACAATGTGCGGTAAAAAATATGTAAATATGTATAATTAAAATGTCCAATACTTAAAGGGATACGTGGAGTTCAGGCATAACAAATAGCTAATAAGTACCTGTGTCTCCCTCAAAGTGCATTAATCCAGTTGTATCAGCTTGAATATGGAAGGGTGCGAAATGCTACACTTTGAATGAATAGAACTGGATAATTGGAGCAATGTCAATAAAAAAGCATTATGTTATTACAATAAGTTCATACAGTGTGATAGCCACAATATTGCATATAGAGTTGTCCCTAAGCGCAATGCTCTGCATTCATTCAAGAGTACCTTTAATCATTTGGAGAATTTTTTGGATGAGTTGGTATGCAGGTATCGGTGTCCACTAGAGAGGAGCGAACTTTTAAAAAGTCGATTCGGCCGATTCGCCGAATTTTTCGATAAAATTAGTTTTGATTCGAATTTATTCACGATGAATCTATATTAAAAACGGTATTTGTGGCCTACAGAGAGCCTCAATAGGAGTGTAGAACACTTTGCTGTGTTCTAACACGCATATGCAGTGTACTGGGGTAGTGAAATAATACTGTATTTAGAATAACATGCAGATTACCGGCATCGCTTTGAGAATCACTGCCGCAGAGCGGCACAATGACAGAGCCTGGAGGTGGCATCAGTATGAATAGTGGCTGAATCACAAAGCATGGAGGTGTTGGCAGCATGAGGAGACCATATAGTGGCTGAATGACACAGCGTGGAGGTTTTGGCAAAAGGAGGAGACCATATAGAGGCTGAATGACACAGCGAGGAGGTGTTGGCAGCATGAGGAGACCATATAGTGGCTGGATAGATGAGGCTGAAGCATGAGGAGACCATATAGTGGCTGGATGACACAGCTTGGATGAGGCTGAAGCATGAGGAGACCATATAGTGGCTGAATGACACAGCTTGGATGAGGTTAAAGCATGAGGAGACCATATAGTGGATGAATGACACAGTGTGGAGGTGTTGGCAGCATGAGGAGACCATATAGTGGCTGAATGACACAGTGTGAAGGTGTTGGCAGCATGAGGAGACCATATAGTGGCTGAATGACACAGCGTGGAGGTGTTGGCAGCATGAGAAGACCATATAGTGGCTGAATGACACAGCTTGGATAAGGCGGCAGCATGAGAAGACCATTTAGTGGCTGAATGACACAGTGTGGAGGTGTTGGCAGCATGAGGAGACCATATAGTGGCTGAATGACACAGTGTGGAGGTGGCGGTAGCATGAGGAGACCATATAGTGGCTGGATGACACAGCTTGGATGAGGCTGAAGCATGAGGAGACCATATAGTGGCTGAATGACACAGTGTGGAGGTGTTGTCAGTAGGAGGAGACCATATAGTGGCTGAATGACAAAGCTTGGATGAGGCTGAAGCATGAGGAGACCATATCGTGGCTAAATGACACAGCGTGGAGTTGTTGACAGCATGAGAAGACCATATAGTGGCTGAATGACACAGCGTGGAGGTGTTGGCAGCATGAGGAGACCATATAGTGGCTATATGACACAGCGTGGAGGTGTTGGCAGCATGTGGAGACCATATGGTGGCTGAATGACACAGCATGGAGGTTTTGGCAAAAGGAGGAGACCATATAGAGGCTGAATGACACAGCGAGGAGGTGTTGGCAGCATGAGGAGACCATATAGTGGCTGGATAGATGAGGCTGAAGCATGAGGAGACCATATAGTGGCTGGATGACACAGCTTGGATGAGGCTGAAGCATGAGGAGACCATATAGTGGCTGAATGACACAGCTTGGATGAGGTTAAAGCATGAGGAGACCATATAGTGGATGAATGACACAGTGTGGAGGTGTTGGCAGCATGAGGAGACCATATAGTGGCTGAATGACACAGTGTGAAGGTGTTGGCAGCATGAGGAGACCATATAGTGGCTGAATGACACAGCGTGGAGGTGTTGGCAGCATGAGAAGACCATATAGTGGCTGAATGACACAGCTTGGATAAGGCGGCAGCATGAGAAGACCATTTAGTGGCTGAATGACACAGTGTGGAGGTGTTGGCAGCATGAGGAGACCATATAGTGGCTGAATGACACAGTGTGGAGGTGGCGGTAGCATGAGGAGACCATATAGTGGCTGGATGACACAGCTTGGATGAGGCTGAAGCATGAGGAGACCATATAGTGGCTGAATGACACAGTGTGGAGGTGTTGTCAGTAGGAGGAGACCATATAGTGGCTGAATGACAAAGCTTGGATGAGGCTGAAGCATGAGGAGACCATATCGTGGCTAAATGACGCAGCGTGGAGTTGTTGACAGCATGAGAAGACCATATAGTGGCTGTATGACACAGCGTGGAGGTGTTGGCAGCATGAGGAGACCATATAGTGGCTATATGACACAGCGTGGAGGTGTTGGCAGCATGTGGAGACCATATGGTGGCTGAATGACACAGCATGGAGGTGTTGGCAGCATGAGGAGACCATATAGTGTATGAGGCTGAAGCATGAGGAGACCATATAGTGGCTGGATGACACAGCTTGGATGAGGCTGAAGCATGAGGAGACCATATAGTGGCTGAATGACACAGCTTGGATGAGGTTAAAGCATGAGGAGACCATATAGTGGCTGAATGACATAGTGTGAAGGTGTTGGCAGCATGAGGAGACTATATAGTGGCTGAATGAAACAGTGTGGAGGTGTTGGCAGCATGAGGAGACCATATAGTGGCTGAATGACACAGTGTGGAGGTGTTCGAAGTATGAGGAGACCATATAGTGGCTGAATGACACAGTGTGGAGGTGGCGGTAGCATGAGGAGACCATATAGTGGCTGGATGACACAGCTTGGATGAGGCTGAAGCATGATGAGACCATATAGTGGCTGAATGAAATAGTGTGGAGGTGTTGTCAGTAGGAGGAGACCATATAGTTACTGGATGACAAAGCTTGGATGAGGCTGAAGCATGAGGAGACCATATAGTGGCTGAATGACACAGCGTGGAGGTGTTGGCAGCATGAGGAGACCATATAGTGGCTATATGACACAGCGTGGAGGTGTTGGCAGCATGTGCAGACCATATGGTGGCTGAATGACACAGCGTGGAGGTGTTAGCAGCATGCGGAGACCATATAGTGGCTGAATGACACAGCGTGGAGGTGTTGGCAGCATGAGGAGACCATATAGTGACTGAATGACACAGCGTGAAGGAGTTGGCAGCATGAGGAAAACATATAGGGGCTGAATGACACAGTGTGGAGGTATTGGCAGCAAGAGGAGACCATATAGTGGCTGAATAACACAGCGTGGAGGTGTTGGCATCATGAGGAGACCATTGAGTGGCTGAATGACACAGCGTGGAGGTTTTGGCAAAAGGAGGAGACTATATAGTGGCTGAATGACACAGTGTGGAGGTGTTGGCAGCATGAGGAGACCATATAGTGGCTGAATGACACAGTGTGGAGGTGTTCGAAGTATGAGGAGACCATATAGTGGCTGAATGACACAGCTTGGATAAGGCTGAAGCATAAGGAGACAATATAGTGGCTGAATGACACAGCGTGAGGTGTTGGCAGCATGAGAAGACCATTTAGTGGCTGAATGACACAGTGTGGAGGTGTTGGCAGCATGAGGAGACCATATAGTGGCTGAATGACACAGTGTGGAGGTGGCGGTAGCATGAGGAGACCATATAGTGGCTGGATGACACAGCTTGGATGAGGCTGAAGCATGATGAGACCATATAGTGGCTGAATGAAATAGTGTGGAGGTGTTGTCAGTAGGAGGAGACCATATAGTTACTGGATGACAAAGCTTGGATGAGGCTGAAGCATGAGGAGACCATATCGTGGCTGAATGACACAGCGTGGAGGTGTTGAAAGCATGAGGAGACCATATAGTGGCTGAATGACACAGCGTGGAGGTGTTGGCAGCATGAGGAGACCATATAGTGGCTATATGACACAGCATGGAGGTGTTGGCAGCATGTGCAGACCATATTGTGGCTGAATGACACAGCATGGAGGTGTTAGCAGCATGCGGAGACCATATAGTGCCTGAATAACACAGCGTGGAGGTGTTGGCAGCATGAGGAGACCATATAGTGACTGAATGACACAGCGTGAAGGCGTTGGCAGCATGAGGAAAACATATAGCGGCTGAATGACAAAGTGTGGAGGTATTGGCAGCAAGAGGAGACCATATAGTGGCTGAATAACACAGCGTGGAGGTGTTGGCATCATGAGGAGACCATTGAGTGGCTGAATGACACAGCGTGGAGGTTTTGGCAAAAGGAGGAGACTATATAGTGGCTGAATGACACAGTGTGGAGGTGTTGGCAGCATGAGGAGACCATATAGTGGCTGAATGACACAGTGTGGAGGTGTTCGAAGTATGAGGAGACCATATAGTGGCTGAATGACACAGCTTGGATAAGGCTGAAGCATAAGGAGACAATATAGTGGCTGAATGACACAGCGTGAGGTGTTGGCAGCATGAGAAGACCATTTAGTGGCTGAATGACACAGTGTGGAGGTGGCGGTAGCATGAGGAGACCATATAGTGGCTGGATGACACAGCTTGGATGAGGCTGAAGCATGATGAGACCATATAGTGGCTGAATGAAATAGTGTGGAGGTGTTGTCAGTAGGAGGAGACCATATAGTTACTGGATGACAAAGCTTGGATGAGGCTGAAGCATGAGGAGACCATATCGTGGCTGAATGACACAGCGTGGAGGTGTTGAAAGCATGAGGAGACCATATAGTGGCTGAATGACACAGCGTGGAGGTGTTGGCAGCATGAGGAGACCATATAGTGGCTATATGACAGAGCGTGGAGGTGTTGGCAGCATGAGGAGACCATATAGTGGCTATATGACACAGCGTGGAGGTGTTGGCAGCATGTGGAGACCATATGGTGGCTGAATGACACAGCATGGAGGTGTTGGCAGCATGAGGAGACCATATAGTGTATGAGGCTGAAGCATGAGGAGACCATATAGTGGCTGGATGACACAGCTTGGATGAGGCTGAAGCATGAGGAGACCATATAGTGGCTGAATGACACAGCTTGGATGAGGTTAAAGCATGAGGAGACCATATAGTGGCTGAATGACATAGTGTGAAGGTGTTGGCAGCATGAGGAGACTATATAGTGGCTAAATGAAACAGTGTGGAGGTGTTGGCAGCATGAGTAGACCATATAGTGGCTGAATGACACAGTGTGGAGGTGTTCGAAGTATGAGGAGACCATATAGTGGCTGAATGACACAGCTTGGATAAGGCTGAAGCATAAGGAGACAATATAGTGGCTGAATGACACAGCGTGAGGTGTTGGCAGCATGAGAAGACCATTTAGTGGCTGAATGACACAGTGTGGAGGTGTTGGCAGCATGAGGAGACCATATAGTGGCTGAATGACACAGTGTGGAGGTGGCGGTAGCATGAGGAGACCATATAGTGGCTGGATGACACAGCTTGGATGAGGCTGAAGCATGATGAGACCATATAGTGGCTGAATGAAATAGTGTGGAGGTGTTGTCAGTAGGAGGAGACCATATAGTTACTGGATGACAAAGCTTGGATGAGGCTGAAGCATGAGGAGACCATATCGTGGCTGAATGACACAGCGTGGAGGTGTTGAAAGCATGAGGAGACCATATAGTGGCTGAATGACACAGCGTGGAGGTGTTGGCAGCATGAGGAGACCATATAGTGGCTATATGACACAGCGTGGAGGTGTTGGCAGCATGTGGAGACCATATGGTGGCTGAATGACACAGCGTGGAGGTGTTAGCAGCATGCGGAGACCATATAGTGGCTGAATGACACAGCGTGGAGGTGTTGGCAGCATGAGGAGACCATATAGTGACTGAATGACACAGCGTGAAGGAGTTGGCAGCATGAGGAAAACATATAGCGGCTGAATGACACAGTGTGGAGGTATTGGCAGCAAGAGGAGACCATATAGTGGCTGAATAACACAGCGTGGAGGTGTTGGCATCATGAGGAGACCATTGAGTGGCTGAATGACACAGCGTGGAGGTTTTGGCAAAAGGAGAAGACTATATAGTGGCTGAATGACACAGTGTGGAGGTGTTGGCAGCATGAGGAGACCATATAGTGGCTGAATAACACAGTGTGGAGGTGTTCGAAGTATGAGGAGACCATATAGTGGCTGAATGACACAGTGTGGAGGTGTTGAAAGCATGAGGAGACCATATAGTGGCTGAATGACACAGCGTGGAGGTGTTGGCAGCATGAGGAGACCATATAGTGGCTATATGACACAGCGTGGAGGTGTTGGCAGCATGTGCAGACCATATGGTGGCTGAATGACACAGCATGGAGGTGTTAGCAGCATGCGGAGACCATATAGTGCCTGAATGACACAGCGTGGAGGTGTTGGCAGCATGAGGAGACCATATAGTGCCTGAATGACACAGCGTGAAGGAGTTGGCAGCATGAGGAAAACATATAGCGGCTGAATGACAAAGTGTGGAGGTATTGGCAGCAAGAGGAGACCATATAGTGGCTGAATAACACAGCGTGGAGGTGTTGGCATCATGAGGAGACCATTGAGTGGCTGAATGACACAGCGTGGAGGTTTTGGCAAAAGGAGGAGTCTATATAGTGGCTGAATGACACAGTGTGGAGGTGTTGGCAGCATGAGGAGACCATATAGTGGCTGAATGACACAGTGTGGAGGTGTTCGAAGTATGAGGGGACCATATAGTGGCTGAATGACACAGCTTGGATAAGGCTGAAGCATAAGGAGACAATATAGTGGCTGAATGACACAGCGTGAGGTGTTGGCAGCATGAGAAGACCATTTAGTGGCTGAATGACACAGTGTGGAGGTGTTGGCAGCATGAGGAGACCATATAGTGGCTGAATGACACAGTGTGGAGGTGGCGGTAGCATGAGGAGACCATATAGTGGCTGGATGACACAGCTTGGATGAGGCTGAAGCATGATGAGACCATATAGTGGCTGAATGAAATAGTGTGGAGGTGTTGTCAGTAGGAGGAGACCATATAGTTACTGGATGACAAAGCTTGGATGAGGCTGAAGCATGAGGAGACCATATCGTGGCTGAATGACACAGCGTGGAGGTGTTGAAAGCATGAGGAGACCATATAGTGGCTGAATGACACAGCGTGGAGGTGTTGGCAGCATGAGGAGACCATATAGTGGCTATATGACACAGCGGGAGGTGTTGGCAGCATGTGCAGACCATATGGTGGCTGAATGACACAGCGTGGAGGTGTTAGCAGCATGCGGAGACCATATAGTGGCTGAATGACACAGCGTGGAGGTGTTGGCAGCATGAGGAGACCATATAGTGACTGAATGACACAGCGTGAAGGAGTTGGCAGCATGAGGAAATTATATAGTGGCTGAATGACACAGTGTGGAGGTATTGGCAGCAAGAGGAGACCATATAGTGGCTGAATAACACAGCGTGGAGGTGTTGGCATCATGAGGAGACCATTGAGTGGCTGAATGACACAGTGTGGAGGTGTTGGCAGCATGAGGAGACCATATAGTGGCTGGATGAAACAGCTTGGATGAGGCTGAAGCATGATGAGACCATATAGTGGCTAAATGACACAGTCAGGAGGTGTTGGCAGCATGAGGAGACCATATAGTGGCTGAATGGCACAGCCAGGAGTTGGCAGCAGCATGAGTAGACACTAGGCCTCCACAATCCCTAATATTATCAGATGAATTCTGAAATTTACACTGAAGATTTTGGGTAGCTAGTGCTACCATAACAACATTTTTATTCTCAGACCCAGTCCCAGCAGCATCAGTAAACCATATATTGCCTGAATGACACAGCCTGGAGTTGGCAAAAGCATGAGGAGACCATTGAAACATAAGAAATTTAAATAGAAATCTAAGATTTTGAAATTGAAATTGAGGATTTTGAAATGGAACTTTTAACTCCCAAGTTTTAGTGTCCCGGGCCGCAGTGTGTGGGTACAAAGGACCTAATCTAACAGCAAAATGACAGAGCCTGGAGGTGGCATCAGTAGGAGGAGACCATATAGTGTCTGAATGGCACAGCCTGGAGTTGGCTGAAGCATGAGGATACCCCAGGGCTTCACAATCCCTAAGAAAAAAAGACAAAGTTTGAAATTTAAACTGAAGATTTTGGGTAGCTAGTTCTGCTATAACAGTTTTTTGTATTCCCAGGCCCAGCAGCATCAGTAAACCATATATTGGCTGAATGACACAGCCTGGAGTTGGCTGAAGCATGAGGAAACAATAGGGGCTCACAATTTCTAATAATAAAAGATGAATTTTGGAATTTCAATTGAAGATGTATGGTACCTAGTGCTACCATAAACATATTTAGGTAATGTCCTAGGCTCAGCAGCATCACCAAACTATGTAGTTGCTATATGACACATACAGGAACAGTCTGCAGCAGGAGTACACAAGAGGGGTTCACAACCCCTAACATTAGAAGGTGAATGTTGAAATCTCTATTGAAGATGCATGTTGGCTAGTGCTACCATCCAAAAGTTTAAGGCCCAAGCCCAACAGCATCACTAAACCATGTAGTTGCTGAATGACACAGACATGAGCCGTCAGCAGCAGGAGTACACAAGAGGGTTTTCATGACCACTAAAATTGAAAGATAAATGTTGAAATCTCAATGAAGCATGTATGTAAGCTAATGCTAACATCCAAAAATTTAAGGCACAGGCCCAGCAGCATCACTAAATCTTATAGTTGCTGAAACAAACAGCCTGGATCAGGCAGCAGCAGAAGTACACAAGGAGCATAATAACCCCTAACATTAAAAGGTGAATATTGAAATCTGTATAGAACATGTTTGTTAAAATTTAGACATCGGCACAGTAGCATCAGTAAGCCAAGTAGTTCCTGAAACACACAGCCTGGATCAGGCGGCAGGATGCGTACATGAGAGGGCTTCACACCCCCTTACATTAAAAGATCAATGTTGAAATCTCTATTGAGCATGTATGTTTGCTAGTGCTACCATAATAATATTGTAGTTAATATTCAAGACAGTCCCAGCAGCATCAGAAAACAATATATTGGCTGAATGACACAGCCTGGAGGTGGCTGAAGCATAAAGAGACCATATAGTGGCTGAATGGCACAGCTTTGAGTTGGCAGAAGCATAAGGAGACAAAATAGTGGTTGAATGAAACAACCTGGAGGTGGCAGCAGCATCAGGAGTCCTGACCCTGTGACAGAGTGGTGCAGTGGGTGGCAATACCAGTACCAGGTGATGAAGGTGGCTGGAATGATTGTAAATGGGGAGCAGTGCTTTATATCTGTTTGGCACTATCCATATTTGTCAAGCGTTGGTCAATCTACTTTGATGCATCTGGCATTGGTGGGTGGAAATTCTGGCTGATCCATGCCTAATTCATCTTCACAAAGGTCAGTCGTCCACATTTTTAGTGGACAGACGAGTTCTCCTTGGGGTGACTATGGCCTCCGCTGCACTAAACACCCGCTCTGATGGCAGACTACTGGCCGGGCAGGACAGCTTTTCCAGGGAAAACTCTGCTAGTTGCGGCCATAAATCAAGTTTGGCTGGCCAGAAGTCCAGCGGAACTTCAAGGTTTGTTGGCATGGCCATGTCAAGGTATGCCACCACCTGCTGGTTCAGGTCCTGCTCCATGTCTACCTGCTGCTGATGAGTTGCTTCACTATGCGAGTGAAGTAAGGTACTCATCAGCGACAGCAGACTCAGGCTGCTGCTGATGGAGCTGGTACTGCTCCTGCCAACCCACCACCCCCCAGCAGCCATGGCAGTGGAAGGTGAGCGCAGAGGGCCCCTCCCCACGAGTAAGACTTGCTAGCGGATGGACGATGGCGCCGATAGGCATCGGCCAACTGACTACATAGGATCTCTCTGTAGTAGGTCAGTTTGTCCTCCCTCTCAGTGGGTGTAAAAAAAGGCCCCCATTTTGTGCCAGTAGTGAGGGTGCAATAAGGTGGAGAGCCAGAATTCATCCCGCTACCGAATGTTGACAATTCGGCGGTCACTACGCAAGCAACTGAGCATGCATCGTGCCATTTGTGCAAGTGACTCGGAGGGACTCACTGCCTCCATCTCCACTGCATACTGCCACGGTGTGTCTGGGTCCTTTGTCTCGCCTTCCTCATAACCCTCTAGCTCCTCTAGTTGATCATGCTCCTCCTCTCCTGTCAGATTACTAAAAACACCACCAATCTTATGAAACCTAAACTGTGCTCCACTGTGCCCCTCATCCTCCTCCAGTTCAGCCCCCAAAGGGCTCATGTGGCCATGAGATGAAGGTGCATCGTCTCCATTGCTCTGACCAGCTATCGTTTCCAACACTTGTTGTAGGTAATGAAGTAGTGGAATGGCGTTTTTCATCCCATAATCCTGGCGATTTACGTATATTGTGGCTTCCTCAAAGGGCCTGAGCAAACAGCAGGTGTCACGTATGAGCTGCCACTGGTTCACATTGAAGTTACACAGGAGAGTACCCCTATCCACTTGGATCATCAAGAAATGTTCTTTTCTCTGTTTGTGCAGTCGTTCTAACATATGGAGGGTGGAATTCCAACGTGTGGCAACGTCACAAATCAGACTATGTTGGGGGATACCATTCTGACACTGCAGCTGAAGGAGGGTGTGCTTTGCGGTGTACGAGTGGCTGAAGTGCATGCAATTTCTTTACGAATGACTTTTAGCAGTTCCTCCCCTGTTTGACTCTTTTCGCCAAGGCAAACCATGTGAAGAACAGCGTGACAACGCCGTGCCCTGCACACATGGTATGCTGAAGGGCCACTGAGACTTGTTTGGGCAGTGGAGGCTGAGGACACGGTGGAGGATGAGGCAGCGGAGTCGCACACTGTCACAAAACCAACGGGCTGGAAGCGGCGTGACCTGTCCAAGTTGGGGTTGTAGCTGTGCAGGAACCACATTCACCCAGTGAGTCGTAAAGAACATGTATTGTCCCTGACCGTAGTTACAGCTCCAGACGTCAGTGCTACTGTGCACTTTGGTACACACCGACAGGCTCAAGGACTGGCCCACCTTCTCTTGCACAAAATTGTGCAGGGCTGGTACTGCTTTCTTCGCAAAGAAATGACAGCTTGGCACACTCCACCTCGGCTTGGCACAAACCCTCAGTTCTCTGAAAGGTGCAGAGTCCACCACTTGAAAAGGGAGGGACTGCAGCACCAGCAACTCAGACAGGAGCACATTCAGCTTCTCCGCCGTTAGATGAGTGGGCACATACTTTTGTCTCTTGGACATGGCTTCACGGATGGATTGTTGGCGGAATGCCTGACTAAACATGGGAGAAGCAGGAGCATCTGGAGCGACGGAAGGAGGGTATGATACACAGCTCCCTTCGGCTGAGGTGGTGGAGCCTTGGCTGGCTGAAAGAGGGAGCGGTATGCCACTGGGTGATGCAGCAGGCTGGACCACTACATCGAAGCCACAGTTCTCCCAGGCTGCTTTATGGTGGCGAAGCATATGTTGATGCAGGGCCGTGGTGCCAACATTGGGACCCTGGCCACGCTTCCCCTTCTGCCGACATATCTTGCATGTCACTATGTGAACCTCCTCTGGATGTTTGATGAAAAACTGCCACACCGCCGAGTAGCTGATTTTACCACCAACAGTCTGCACTAATTGACTGCTACTGCTGCCATCTCCAGGAACCCCTGTTCCACTACCTTCCGGGAAAGTAGGCTGACGCAAAGCAGGTGGTCTCCCCCGGGCACGTGTGGCTCCAGAATTTCCACTTCTGCCACCATGCTGACTGCCAACCATGCTACCGCCTTGCTGGCTCAGCTGCTGCCTCACACGACCGCTAGCTGATAACAGGAGCTCAGGCCTCTCGCTGTGACTCCTGCTGCCACTCGCCCCTAGTCTGCTGCGACCTCTGCCTGAAGGATTTAGGCCTCTGCCACTCCTCTGTGCACATCCTGGCACTTCTCTGCCTGACATACTTAGTGCGTATATGAGGGGATTACAATATGCTTCACTACATTTAAAACAGTATTTGTCTAGAACAGCAGCAGGTGTGCACTTTTGGCTGTCCTTTCACAATATGTAAGCCCTTGACAGATTAACAGGTACAAAATAATACACTACTTAGATGTAGTTATGTAGTATGCACTGATGAGGGCAGAAAAATGCTCTACAGTACACTTAAAAAAGTATCTGAGTACAACACCAGCTGATGAGTACTTTTGCCTGGACTTTCACAGAATGTAGGCCCTTGACAGATTAACAGGTACAAAATAGTACACTACTTGGATGTACGTATGCGGCATGCACTTATGAGGGCAGAAAAATGCGCTACAATGCGCCTAGAAACTCAGTATTTTTGTAAAACACCAGCCGGTTGTCAGGATCCGGACTGGTATGCAGAGAGGACACTGGAGGTGGATCCTCTGTGTCAGTGAGGTGATGGCGTGGGCCGTACCAGGGGAACGGAATCTAAGGGGTTACTGGTTTTCACCAGAGCCCGCCGCAAAGCGGGATGGACTTACAGCGGCAGGTAACCCCCAGGTCGTTCCATCCGATAGTGACTCAACCCCACTGACAGCTGAGACAGGCGCGGAAGGTCAGGGCAGGCAGCAATGGTTCGTAGTCAGGGGCAACGGCAAGGGTCTGGATGCACAGGCTAGGAATACACAAACGCTTTCTGAGTGCACTAGGGCAACAAGATCCGGCGAGGACAGGAAGGGGAAGTGGGTTTAAGTAGTGATTGGTGGTAATACACTGATTGGGCCAGGCACCAATTAGTGGTGCACTGGCCTTTTAAATTTCATAGAGCCGGCGCGCGTGCCCTAGAGATCGGGGCCGCACGCGCTGGGACAGAGCCGAAAGAGGACGGGGCAGGTGAGCAGAACGGGATGCAATCCGCGGGCAGGCACGCCCCGCTGTACGGATCGCATCCCCTCCGGGGGAATCAGAGCAGTGCTCCCGGTCAGCGAGTCTGACCGGGGCGCTGCGAACAGGAGATAAACGCCGCGAGTGCTCCGGGGAGGAGCAGGGACCCGGAGCGCTCGGCGTAACACCGGTGATCACTTTTGGCTGTCCTTGCACAATATGTAGGCCCTTGACAGATTAACAGATACAAAATAGTAAACTACTTAGATGTAGGTATGTAGTGTGCACTGATGAGGGCAGAAAAAGGCTCTACAGTAAACTTAAAAAAGTATGTGAGTACAACACCAGCTTATGATTACTTTTGCCTGGACTTTAACAGTATGTAGACCCTTGACAGATTAACAGGTACAAAATAGTACACTACTTGGATGTACGTATGCGGTATGAACTTATGAGGGCAAAAAAATGCGCCACAATGTGCCTAAAAAATCACCAGCCGGTGATTACTTTTGGCTGTCCTTTCACAGTATGTAGGCCCTTGACAGATTAACAGGTACAAAATAGTACAAAACTTAGATGTACGTATGCGGTGTGCACTGATGAGGGCAGAAAAATGGTCTACAGTACCCTTAAAAAATATATATTTTTGTAAAGCACCAGCAGTACACAAAAGTGCTGCAGCCAAAAAAAGCTGGGTACTAAACACAAAATTGCACTCTGTCACAGACTATTAGGAATGGACTGCTGAGTATTATACTGTCTACAGAGTATTATAACCAGTAGATGATTTTTTGTGGCACAAAGACACTGAATTGCGCTGAAAAATTATTCCAGCCTCCTCTGCTAAGGTTTATGAAGTTGATGCAGCTTGTTGAAATGCATGAGGCAACACACAGCTATCTGCTCCTCTCTGTAATACTATGCCGAAGAAAGTGACTGGGAGGTTAATGGCTGCAGCTACAGTAAAAGGGGGAGATTTATCAAAACCTGTCCAGAGGAAAAGTTGCTGAGTTGCCCATATCAACCAATCAGATCACTACTTTCATTTTTAACAAGGCCTCTGCAACATAAAAGAAGCGATCTGATTGGTTGCTATGGGCAACTGGGCAACTTTTCCTCTGGACAGGTTTTGATAAATGTCCCCTAAAATCCTTTTCAGTGAAAAAAACAATGCTCTCCGTCCACGAGAACGCTGATGTGATTAGGAGGATGTTAAACGCAGGTGGAATGCACTTTTCTTTGCTGCAACACACACAGCAATGTCCGTCCTATCTGTATGCAGTGTAATGAATGATATAACAAGCCGAAAAATGGCTGCCGATTATATAGGGCTGTGACATCACAGGGGTCACTGGCTGCTGATAGGCTGCATCCTGCATTTGATTCTGGATCATCCCGCCTACTTCCCTTCCCACCTTGCCTTCTTGCCTTCACAGCGTCCCTTGCCCCATGTACTGACATGTGGATCCGCCATTTTAGATGCCCTGGAGCCTGGAATGCTGTAAAATGGAGTTTAATTAAGCAATTCACGCGATTCGTTGTGAATCGAATATTTCCTGAAATACGTAACGAATTAGAGTTTGTCAGCTTTGATTCGCTCATCTCTAGTGTCCACAATGGCAATGGCATTATGCAGGATTTTAATAATTCGGGGAGAACGGGAGACAGCCCCCGGCTGACGGCTTCTCTACCGTTCCTTATCCCGCTGGTATCCGGGCAATTCGCAGTCTCTGTTAGCACAGGTAGCAGAAGAGGACAAACATCCTCTTCTGCTACCTGTAGTGACGTTACTAGCAGATGTATACAGATCCTTCCAGTATCTCAATCATTCTTAAAAATAAAAAAATACCCGCAAAATTAGTAAATCCATCAGAGCTAGGCCCCAGGCTTTTCAGAATTCTAGCTCTAGCTTCTGTTGGACCTGAATTTTTCTTATATCTAATATCCAAGCACAGTCAAAGTCTGTAGTAAAAAAAATATATTTCTTCAAAATTTGAGAATCTTGCCATATGCAGAAAACAAGATTAACTACATAGGGGGAGATTTATCAAAACCTGTGCAAAGGAAAAGTCAACCAGTTGCCCATAGGAACCAATCAGATCGCTTCTTTCATTTTGCAAAGGCCTTGTTAAAAATGAAAGAAGCAAGCTGATTGGTTGCTATGGGCAACTGGGCAACTTTCCCTCTAGACAGGTTTTGATAAATGTCCCCCATAGAATTTACTTTAGAGTTATGCTCCCATGCTGGAAGTGTAGTCACATAGTCTCAAAACCTACTTTCCCCACATAAACAATCCGTATTAACTCCCAGAAATTAGGATCCAGGAAAGAGAGAGTCATATTGCAGTGTCTGAACTGATTTCCACAGTTTCTATAATGTTTCTAGTGTTGAGCGGCATAGGCCATATTCGAATTCGTGATATTTCGCGAATATATGGACGAATATTCGTCATATATTCGTGAATTTCGAATATTCGTTATATTCGAGTTGATTTTTAAACATTGCGAATTTTCGGCAATTGCGAAAATGATTGCGAAAATAACTGATTGCGAAAATTCCGTCGCTCGCGTGCATGCGCGCTATTACATCACGCGATAACAGAGATCGTTTCCTGGATGCTTGCCAGTGAGATCGCGATCGCGAAGAAGCTAAGCGAAGCGAAGATGGTGGGAAGTAATATCAGCGAAAGTGAGGAGAGAGTTCTGATTTGTGTAAGTATTTTCACCACTGTTAGTTAATTATATTTAACTGCATTTTAGACTAGATTAAAAGTTATGAATCATAACTTTTAATCTAGTCATGATATAAGATCATATAGCGGTGTTTCCCAAACAGTGTGTCTCCAGCTGTTGCAAAACTACAACTCCCAGCATGCCTGTACAGCTGGAGGCACACTGGTTGGGAAACTCGTCTGTTGCCTGGACAGTCTGGCCATGCTGGGAGCTGTAGTTTTGCAACATCTGCAGGGCCACAGTTTTCAGACCACTATACAGGGGTCTCTAAACTGTGGCCCTCCAGATGCTGCAAAACTACAATTCTCAGCCTGCTCACTGTCCAGGAATGCTGGGCATTGTAGTTCGGCAACAACTGGCACTTCAGTCGTTGCCGAAATACAACTCTCATCATGCCTGGACAGCATCTGCCTGGACAGTTGTAGTTTTGCAGCATCTGGAGGCACACTGGTTAGGAAACATTGTCTGTTTCCTAACTTAGTGTTTCCCAACCCATGTGTCTCCAGCTGTGGCAAAACTATAACTCTCAGCATGCCCTGACAGACCATGCATGCTGGGAGTTGTAGTTTTGCAACAGCTGGAGGCACATTGGTTATGAAACACTTAGTTAGGTAACAAACTCTCAGTGTGCCTTCAGCTGTTGCGAAACTACAACTCCCAGCATGCAACTCCCTGCATCCCCTCCCCCAATGTGAATGTACAGGGTACACTCACATGGGCGGGGGCTTAGAGTGTGTTTCTAGCTGCAAGTTTGATATGCCGCAAATTTTCTGCCGCAGCTCAAACTTTCAGCGGTAAACTACTTTGATCCCCCGCCCGTGTGACTGTACCCTAAAAACACAACACTACACTACACTAACATAAAATTAAAAGTAAAAAACACTACATATACACATACCTCTACCCAATAAAAATGAAAAACGTCTAGTACGGCACTGTTTCCTAAATGGAGCCTCCAGCTGTTGCAAAACAACTACTACCAGTATTACCAGACAGCCACTGACTGTCCAGGCATGCTGGGAGTTTTGAAACAGCTGGAGGCACCCTGTTTGGGAATCACTGGCGTAGAATACCCCTATGTCCACCCCTATGCAAATCCCCAATTTAGGCCTCAAATGCGCATGGCGCTCTCACACTTTGGAGCCCTGTCGTATTTCAAGGCAACAGTTTAGGGCCACATATGGGGTATCACCCTACTCTGCAGAATTTGCCTAACAAATATTGGGGGGCTTTTTCTTCTTTAACCCCTTATGAAAAGGTCAAGTTGGGGTGTACACCAGCATGTTAGTGTAAAAAATTCAAAATTTTACACTAACTTGCTGGTGTTGTCCTCTACATTTCATTTTCACAAGAGGTAAAAGGGGAAAATGCCCCCCAAAAATTGTAACGCAATTTCCCCTGAGTATGGAGATACCCCATATGTGGACGCAAAGTGCTCTGGGGGCGCCCAATGGTATGCCATGTGGGTTTTATTTTTTGCGTTCCTGGCACCATAAGGGCTTCCAAAATGCAACATGCCCCCCCAAGCAAAATTTTCTCTCCAAAGCACTGTTATCTGTGGTGTTAGATAGGACTGCAGGTCACACCAACTACATCATCTGTACTCAGAGAGTTATCACTGTGTTATCTGGGTTGTTACATAGGACTGCAGGTCACACCAACTACATCATCTGTACTCAGAGAGTTATCACTGTGTTATCTGTGGTGTTAGATAGGACTGCAGGTCACATCTACTACATCATCTGTACTCAGAGAGTTATCACTGTGTTATCTGTGGTGTTACATAGGACTGCAGGTCACATCTACTACATCATCTGTACTCAGAGAGTTATCACTGTGTTATCTGTTGTGTTACATAGGACTGCAGGTCACATCAACTCCATTTTCTGTACTCAGAGAGTTATCACTGTGTTATCTGTGGTGTTACATAGGACTGCAGGTCACACCCACTACATTATCTTTACTCATAGAGTTATCACTGTGTTATCTGTGGTGTTACATAGGACTGCAGGTCACATTTACTACATAATCTTTACTCAGAGAGTTATCACTGTATTATCTGTGGTGTTACATAGGACTTCAGGTCACATTTACTACATAATCTTTACTCAGAGAGTTATCACTGTGTTATCGCCGTGTTAATCACTGACAGACATTTACGTCATATGTCCATAAGGGGTTAAACAAAAGTGTGACAATTTACTTGTTTCTTCATGTTGCAGCGTTTCCTTGAAAATGGTTATGATCAGACCCGCTCCCAGATTGTCAAGAAGGACATTGTCCCCTCCCTAATGCGGGAGCTGAGGAGAGAACACGGCGGCAGACATGACCGCATGGCGGTCTTAAAAAAATGGTCGGACCTAAAGAGGCGGCACATGGACCGGGTCCGACAAATACGGGACCAGTATCACCCAGGTAAGGTATTGGTGACAGTTATGTAAGGGCAGATGTAATTAATCTTAGGGCAGATGTTGTTAACCCTATTTGTTTGTGAGTCTGACTCCAGATTGTGGTAACATATGTGGTGACCAAGTTCTGCGACTTGGGAGATTAGAGATGAATTCTGTATAGAAGAGTTTGATAGCATAGCCCTCTGCACGGGTGCAGTATTCGGGCCACTTTCTTTTTTACATAACTGACGCAGACACGGACGATGACAGCAAATACTAAACTATATGTAAACTACAACTAACTTTTTTTTTTTTTTTTTTTCCACAAAGACAAAGACAAGGACACAGACAACAACTACTAAACTGGAACTAAAACTAAACTAACAGCTAAAACTAAACTTTTTTTTTGTAACAGACAGACACTGACACGGACGATGAAAACAAATACTAAACTAATATAAACTAAACAATAACTCTACTTACACAAACTAATATATGACTAAACAAAACTAAACACACACTAAATTAACCTACCTTAAAGAAATTTACACGTAAAATAACTACACAGAAATCTAACACTAATCTACACTAACCTAGACAAAAAAACAAAGATATGTGCTTTGAAAAAAGCAGTTGGGTCTAAGGTAGTACTATGAAGCACAAAGCTCAAAGGACGCAGGAAAAATGACAGAAGCCGCTCCACTCTCAAAACCACCATGTGAATCTGCAAGCAAATACTGCTGGGAGTGATCTTATATACTGGTCGTGCCAGCAAGTTTCCATTGGTTGCTAGGGAGGTTGGTAACCTCTGACAACTGTGGTTGCAGCACTATCATTGGCTCAGAGGCATAAGAAGGGCGTGGAAAATATTCGCGAACATTCGCAATACGAATATTCACAATACGAATATTTGCATGCACAAACTAATCGCCTTAGATTCTCCCCCCATGGTCTCTAATCATACCAGCAATGCAATTATCCATCGATGGAGATCACTATAATGTGATCTGTGTTTAAACAAGTTTGGGGAAAAAACGAATATTCGTCATGGCGAATATTATTTGCGATATTCTAAATATTCGCGAATTCACGAATATGCTATATTCGCTACGAATATTCGTGAGCAACACTAAATGTTTCATACCGTTATGCCATTGTGACTGTGATTTACAGGCATGAATGAGAGCATTGTAAGGGTTATATTAAACCAGTGGTCTCCAAACTGTGGACCTCCAGTTGTTTCAAACTAAAACTCCCAGCATGCCCAGGCAGCCATCAGCTGGAGGTCCACAGTTCAAAGAACACTGACCTACACACACACACACACACAGCTAGGAACACTCCTGCAGGGGAGGAAAAGCTTGCTTTGCTGCAGCCTCACTAGTGGGAGGAAAAGGGAAAAGGGAGTTTAGTCAGTCTAGTGTAGCCTCTCTATTTGAGAGGATGTGTTACATGTCTAAGGCTTTTTCACACTACCGTCATGTTCCTGCATTTTAACAGACATTTTTCTGATGAAAGAGGTCATGAAAAAATTGACAAAATAACTGAACATAATGGATGATAACGGCTGACCAATGTCTGTTATTTTAACGGGCATTCTGTAAAAATAACGGACATGTTCCATCCGTTATCACCCGTTACAGTCCGTTCTTTTATGTTCTGAGCATGCGAAGTACAAATAACGGATTATAATGGATGTTAAAATAACTGGCACTACCGGAGGTCAGTTGTGAACATAAGTCACCCATAGACTTCAATGTTAAAATTTTAACGGATGGGACAAAAATTACTGCATGCCATCGTCTTTTGCGCCATCAAAAATTATGGCAATTAGTCATAACGGGACAAGACTGGTGCTGCAGGATGGTCAAAAAATGGGATATTTTGACGGCCGTATTAGGGACTTTCAGATGGGAGTTCATGACGGAAGATTTTGCAGGGTGACAACGTGTTGTAGGAATCCAGACTTGCAATAATTTAGGCTCAGTGCGGGAAAAGCAGTTTAATTTTTTTTTTAAACAAAGTGGTTACAAAAAGAGTGGGAAAAGCAGTTTAAAAAAAGTTTTAAACAGCGAAGTTACAAAAAGGGCGGGAATAGCAGTTAAAAAAATGTAAACAAATAAAGAGGTTACAAAAAGAGCGAGAGGAAAAAAATTACACTTTGAACAGAGAAGATGCACCACTTCAATGGGCTTGTGCAAACACTTTGCTCAAATGACCTTCCTTCCGCAGCACAATGTGACTCCACACAACCAAACACCTATACACAATTCTAATACTCATTCTAATACCAAACACCTATACACAATAATAATATGGTCAATGTAAACACTCTGCTTATCAGAAATACTCTAAAAACACACTCCAGTACTTATCACTTATTAGTTACTCTCCAAACACAGACAACACAATCCTATATACTAAAATGGGCCACAATGCTGGAAGTCTCCCTTAATGGCAGACACAATAACTGGCTATAAACTAAGGCAGCCTTTGTCCCAATAGCTAGCCAGATAGGCCGTAGGAGTTGAACCATAAGTCAAAGTTAAAAATCACAAAAAGAAATACAATGTTTCCTACTTTAACCCCTTAGACCAGGCCAATTTTATTTTTGCGTTTTCGTTTTTTCCTCCTCGCCTTCTAAAATCCATGACTCTTTTATATTTCCATCTACAGACCCATAAGAGGGCTTGTTTTTTGCATGAACAATTGTACTTTGTAATGAAACCTCTCATTTTACCATAAAATGTACGGCGAACTCAAAAAACATTTTTTTAGGAAGGAAATTTTACCCCTTAACGACGCAGGACGTATATTTACGTCCTGCGCCGGCTCCCGCGATATGAAGCGGGGTCGCACTGCGACCCCGCATCACATCGCGTCGGTCTCATCAACGGCCGGGACCCGCGGCTAATACCACACATCGCCGATCGTGGCAATGTGCGGTATTAACCCTTTAGAAGCGGCGGTCAAAGCTGACCGCTGCTTCTAAAGTGAAAGTGAAACTATCCCGGCTAGTCAGTCGGTCTGTTCGGGACCGTCGCGGTGAAATCCCGGCGTCCCGAATATCTTACAGGACACCGGGAGGGCCCTTACCTGCCTCCTCAGTGTCCGATCGACGAATGACTGCTCCGTGCCTGAGATCCAGGCAGGAGCAGTCAAGCGCCGATAACACTGATCACAGGCGTGTTAATACACGCCAGTGATCAGCTTAGGAGATCAGTGTGTGCAGTGTTATAGGCCCCTATGGGACCTATAACACTGCAAAAAAAAGTTTAAAAAAAGTGTTAATAAAGGTCATTTAACCCCTTCCCTAATAAAAGTTTGAACCCCCCTTTTCCCATAAAAAAAATAAAACAGTGTAAATAAAAAAATATATAAACATATGTGGTATCGCCGTGTGCGTAAATGTCCAAACTATAAAAATATATCATTAATTAAACAGCACAGTCAATGGCGTATGCGCAAAAAAATTCCAAATTCCAAAAAAGCTTATTTTTGGTCACTTTTTTATATCATTAAAAAATTAATAAAAAGTGATCAAAAAGTCTGATCAAAACAAAAATCATACCGATAAAAGCTTCAGATCACCGTGCAAAAAATGAGCCCTCATACCGCCATGTAGGTGGAAAAATAAAAAAAGTTATAGGGGTCAGAAAATGACATTTTTAAACGTATACATTTTCCTGCATGTAGTTATGATTTTTTTCAGATGTACGACAAAATCAAACCTATATAAGTAGGCTATCATTTTAACCGTATGAACCTACAGAATAATGATAAGGTGTCATTTTTACCGAAATATGCACTACGTAGAAACGGAAGCCCCCAAAAGTTGCAAAATTCCGTTTTTTTCTTCGATTTTGTTGCGCAATGATTTTTTTTTCCGTTTCTCCGTGAATTTTGGGGTAAAATGACTAATGTCACTGCAAAGTAGAATTGGTGGCGCAAAAAATAAGCCATAATATGGATTTTTAGGTGGAAAATTGAAAGGGTCATGATTTTTAAAAGGTAAGGAGGAAAAAACGAAAGTGCAAAAACAGAAAAACCCTGAGTCCTTAACCCTTTAAGAACCGGGGTTTTGTCCATTTTTGCATTTTCGTTTTTTTCTACTTGCCTTTAAGAAATCATAACTCTTTCAATTTTGCACCTAAAAATCCATATGATGGCTTATTTTTTGCGCCACCAATTCTACTTTGTAATGACGTCAGTCATTGTGGCCAAAAATCTACGGTGAAACGGAAAAAAAAATCATTGTGCGACAGAATTGGAAAAAAAAACGCTGTTTTGTAAATTTTGGGAGCTTCCGTCTCTACGTAGTACATTTTTCGGTAAAAATGACACCTGATATTTATTCTGTAGGTCCATACGATTAAAATGATACCCTACTTATATAGGTTTGATTTTGTCGTACTTCTGGAAAAAATCATAACTTCATGCAGGAAAATTAATACGTTTAAAATTGTCATTTCTGACCCGTATAACTTTTTAATTTTTCCGTGTATGGGGCGGTATGAGGGCTCATTTTTTGCGCCGTGATCTGAAGTTTTTAACGGTACCATTGTATTGATAGGACTTATTGATCGCTTTTTATTAATTTTTTCATGATATAAAAAGTGACCAAAAATGTACTATTTTGTACTTTTGAATTTTTTTGCGCGCACGCCATTGACCATGCAGTTTAATTAACAATATATTTTTATAATTCGGACATTTCCGCATGCGGCGATACCATATATGTTTATTTTTATTTACACTGTGTTTTCTTTTTTTATGGGAAAAGGGGGGTGATTCAAACTTTTAATAGGGAAGGGGTTAAATGATATTTATTCACTTTTTTTTTATTTTTATTTTTTGCAGTGTTAGCTCCCATAGGGACCTATAACACTGCACACACTGATCTTTATCATTGATCACTGGTTTCTCATAAGAAACCAGTGATCGATGATTCTGCTGCTTGACTGCTCATGCCTGGATCTCAGGCACTGAGCAGTCATTCGGTGATCGGACAGCGAGGAGGTAGGTAGGGGCCCTCCTGCTGTCCTGTAAGCTGTTCGGGATGCCGCGATTTCGCCGTGGCTATCCCGAACAGCCCACTGAGCTAACCGGCATGGTTTCAGTTTCACTTTAGACGCGGCGTTCAACTTTGAAAGCCGCGTCTAAAGGGTTAATAGCGCGCGGCACAGCAATCAATGCCGCAAGCTACTAGCCATGGCCGTGGCCCTGATCCGCTATGGCCGTGGCCCCGCGTTATAGATCGGGAGCGGACACATGACGTTCCAGTACGTCATGTGTCCTTAAGGGGTTAAAGGGGTTATCCCGGAAAAAAAACTTTTTTTTATATATCAACTGGCTCCAGAAAGTTAAACAGATTTGTATATTACTTCTATTAAAAAATCTTAATCCTTTCAGTACTTATGAGCTTCTGAAGTTTAGGTTGTTCTTTTCTGTCTAAGTAATCTCTGATGACACGTGTCTCGGGAACCGCCCAGTTTAGAAGAGGTTTGCTATGGGAATTTGCTTCTAAACTGGGTGGTTCCCGAGACACGTGTCATCAGAGATTACTTAGACAGAAAAGAACAACCTTAACTTCAGAAGCTCATAAGTATTGAAAGGATTAAGATTTTTTAATAGAATTCATTTACAAATCTGCCAGTTGATATATATAAAAAAGTTTTTTCCTGGAATACCCCTTTAAGGGGTTAAATGAAAATCTAAATTTTGCACATTTTGGAGGGGTTCGTTTTCACACTGTACAATTTACGGTAAAAATTATATATGTTCTTTATTCTGTGGCTCAATACGATTAAAATGATACCCATGGCTAGATACTTTTATATTTTTGTACTGCTTAAAAAAAATCTAAAACTTTTTGTACAAAATCAGTAATCTAAAAACGCCCTATTTTGACCACCTATAACTTTTTCATTTTTCTGAATATAGGGAGGTATGAGGGCTCATTTTTTGCGCCATCATTTGTACTTTTTTTAAAATACCACAAAAAAGACAAAAAAGGACAAAAAAGCTGCATTTTTGGACTTTTTTTTATTTTTTACGTTTACGCCATTCACCGTACAGGTTCATTAACATTATATTTTGTCTGATAGTTCAGACATTTACGCATGCGGAAATATCAAATATGTTTAATAAAAAAAATGTTTTACGCTTTTTGTGGGTAAAATGGGAAAAACTAACAATTTTCATTTTTAACGGGGGAGGGGATTTTTCTCATTTTTTGTACTTTTTATTTTTACATTTTTCTATTTTTTTTCCCACTTTTTATGTCCCCATAGGGGACTATCTATAGCAATCCTTTGAGTGCTAATACTGTGCAGTGCCATGTATAGGACACAGCACTGCTCAGTATTATCGGTGATTTTCTGCTCTGGTCTGCTCGATCTCAGACCAGAGCAGAAGACCCCAGAAGACGGCCGGAGCCAGGTGAGGGGACCTCCGGCCACCATGCTGGATGATCGGATCTCTATTGATCACGGCATCTGAGGGGTTAATGGCGGACATCCGCGCGATTGCGGATGTCGGCCATTACGGGTGGGTCCCCGGCTGCTGCTAGCATCCGGGACCTGCCGTGTATGACGCGAGCACCGTTCCAATGCTCGCGGTCATACACAGGACGTAAATGTACGTCCTGGTGCGGGAAGTCCCACCAAACCAGGACGTACATTTACATCCGTGGTCGTTAAGGGGTTAAAAACCGGTCAGAGTTATGGGTTCAAAACATACAGATATCCATTAAATGCAGTTACTGAAACACAGTTGCCTCCTACCTTCGCTCACCAAATGTTGTAGGAATCCAGATTTGTAATAATTCAGGCTCAGGGTGGTCTACCAGGATAGCGAATTCGCCATAGTTGAAGAAGCACAAACAACATATTGTGATCCAACAACACGGTTTCTCCCACCAGCTTCAGGAAGAATCCCCCTTGCTAGTGTGGGTTATGTTTATTTATACCTAACAAAAGGGAGGGTTTACAAAGCCACTCCCACATACAGTACAAAGCCACGCCCATACATACAGTCAGCATTAGGTTACAAGGTAATTATTCAGCCTACAGAAGATATGACACCTCCATGTGCATCAATAACCACCACATCTGTAGCTATGGTGACCAGCTGACAACACATGAATCTACGCCATATCGCATAATAGCCCTCATTTACTAATGTCAACCCGACTTTTTTGTCGGGTTGTGCGACCATATTTGTGTTGCATAGCCCATGCGACACAAATTTGGTCGCACAACCTGACAAAATATATCATCACTCTGAGTGTTTTTTAACAGCGCTGTTGCTGTGCGTTGTCACTGTGCGCACTGACGGTGACTTCGCGTTGGGGACATCACTCATCATTGCGAAGCGCACAGCAACAGTGCCGGAGCCAGAAGGATCGCGGACCCCGGGGACAGGTAATTGTAACACCGGGGATGGGGAGGTGATGGGGCAGCTGTGGTGTTTGTACTCAGGAGGATTGTGTATAGAAGCGAAGTGGGGACCAGATAATGCTATATGTCTGGTCCCCACTTCACTTCTATACACATGTGCCTCTGAAGCGCTATCAATGACAAGCATTAGTCATAGTTAGCGCTTCAGAGGCATATGTATATAGATGCGCTGTGCGGGGGGCATATATAATATATATCTACATGCGCTGCGGTGTGTATATGATAGTGCTGTGCGGGGGGCATATATATATATATACACATGCGCTGCGGTGGATATATGATAGCGCTGTGCGGGGTGTATATATATATATATATATATATATATATATATACACATGCGCTGCTGGGGGAATATGATTGCGCTGTGCGTGGGGCATATATACAATTTTCCATGCGACACAATTTTCGACCCGTGCGACACAATTTTACTCCCCGTGCGACACATTAGTAAATCAGGGAGAAAAATACACGGAGTAAATCAAGAAACACTCAGAGATAAACCCAAAGGCAATGTGACAACTTAATATTTCCACGACAAACGGTAGTGTGAACGGGGCCTAAAGGAGTCTGCTTAAAGGAGACCTCTGTCTATACAAGAATTCTTGCTAAGAATCCTGTCCAGGACACTATGCAAACCTAGTTATAATCTGAGTGCAGAAGAGGTGGAGGAAGAAGAATTTGGGGAGAAGTTGAATGAGGGCTTCATAGATACATTGTAGGACCAAAGTAAGCATGTGGCAAGGCAGTGTGTCTTTCAGGTTATTATTGGCAATTTAAAGGGTACTGTTAGATACAAAAACTTTTTATATGTTGTGTATCTTGGCAAAACATTAACATTAACTTTTCTAGTATTTTTCATAAGAAATTTGTATTTCCTTTATATAGAAATCATGGCTTATAAAATCATGGCTTTGTCCAAGGTGAAGCACAGGAATGGACAAAGTCCAGTAAATAAGGGTGGGCTAGCAATCCTCTGTGCTCTCTCCTGTCTGATAGGACTCCTCTGTGCTCTCTACTGTCTGATAGGACTCCTCTGTGCTCTCCCCTGTCTGATAGTACTCCTCTGTGCTCTCTCCTGTCTGATAGTACTCCTCTGTGCTCTCTCCTGTCTGATGGGACTCCTCTGTTTTCTCTCCTGTCTGATAGGACTCCTCTGTGTTCTCTCTTGTCTGATAGTACTCCTCTGTGCTCTCTCCTGTCTTATGGGACTCCTCTGTGTTCTCTCCTGTCTGATAGGACTCCTCTGTGCTCTCTACTGTCTGATAGGACTCCTCTGTGCTCTCTACTGTCTGGTAGTACTCATCAGTGATCTCTCCTGTCTGATAGGACTCCTCTGTGCTCTCTCCTGTCTGATAGGACTCCTCTGTGTTCTCTCCTGTCTGATAGAACTCCTCTGTGCTCTCTACTGTCTGATGGGACTCCTCTGTGCTCTCTACTGTCTGATAGGACTCCTCTGTGCTCTCCCCTGTCTGATAGTACTCCTCTTTGCTCTCTCCTGTCTGATAGTACTCCTCTGCGCTCTCTCCTGTCTGATGGGACTCCTCTGTGTTCTCTCCTGTCGGATAGGACTCCTCTGTGCTCTCTACTGTCTGGTAGTACTCATCAGTGATCTCTCCTGTCTGATAGGACTCCTCTGTGCTCTCTCCTGTCTGATAGGACTCCTCTGTGTTCTCTCCTGTCTGATAGTACTCCTCTGTGCTCTCTTCTGTCTGATGGGACTCCTCTGTGTTCTCTCCTGTCTGATATGACTCCTCTGTGCTCTCTACTGTCTGGTAGTACTCCTCTGTGTTCTCTCCTGTCTGATAGAGCACAGAGGAGTACCATCAGACAGGTAAGAGCACAGACTATTTCTATAAAAATAAAATGTTCTTAAAAATATCTGAAGTATATTAGAAAGGTGAATGTTTTGCCAAGATGTACAACATATCAAAAGTTTTTTAATCTGGCAGTGCCCATTTAACTACTGGTGAGACAAAAAGTGTTTTCCTATATTTGAGCCCTGCCAAGATTAAATAACCACTAAATAAACTGTAAGATAGAGGACACCAGACACACATGTACACCCTGGTTGCCTGGCACACAAGGATGTACAGATACGTCCTGAAAGGCATCTGGACAATGAAATGTGCAAAAGAGCTGCACTCGCTTTGCAGACAGAGGGTCTTGACTACTATTAGTAGAAGAGGACCCACCTGTAATGGTAGACATCAGCAATCATGTTAATGCCTGCCATTAACCCTTCAGATGCCATGATCAATATTGATCCCATCATCTGAAGCATCAAGAGGGTGTTGTAAGACTCATCAGACCACCCGTAGCACGATTGCGAGGGTCTGATGAGTCAAGTTGGGGGCCTATGCCCTGCTTACCTATGGTTATCCTCTTGTATGCTCGGCTTTCTGGTAGACTTTTCAAATTGATTGTCAGTATCACTGATCAGTGCTATGCCAATACATAGCACTAAATGGTAATAGCAATTAATAAATTGCTATAAATAGTCTATATGGACTTGAAAAACCTAAAAAGAAAAGTAACAAAAGTTTTTCTGAACTTGAATATTTTTGATATTGGCGCATGTGTAAATGTTCAAACTATTAAAACAAAATACCAAAGTCAAAATTTGCTGATTTATGCTCAGAAAAAAAGAAATTAAAACTCATCAAAAAGTCACATATATGTAAAAGTGGTACTGATAAAACTCAGTTACACGGCACAAAAAATTAGCCCCCAAACAGCCGCGTAAACGGAAAAATAGGAAGAAAGTTATATACTGAAACATACTTTATTTTTTTTTTCAAATGTGACTTTATTTAAAAGCGGTACAATTTTAGAAAAGCATGTAACCAATCGTTATCATTTTAATAGTACTGACCCAGTAAAAAAATAAATTGTACTCCCCCCCTCCCAAACTAAACCCCCTAAAAATTGCAAAATTTTTGTTTTCTTTAGAATTTTCGGACGCATGTATTTTATTTTTGTTGAAGTATACATTTTATGGTGTCATACATGATAGGTGTCATTACAAATACAATTGGTCTCACAAAGAATAAGCTCTGACTCTATTGATGAAAAAAAAATTGAGTTATGGCTCCTAAAAAGCAACGAGTACAAAACGAAAACACAAAAATGAGAATAAGCTGTTTCCCCAAGTCCATCCCCAAGGGGTACTCCCGTGGAAAACATTTTTTTTTTTTTAATCAACTGGTGCCAGAAAGTTAAACACATTTGTAAATTGCTTCTATTAAAAAATCTTTATCCTTCCAGTACTTTTTAGCAGCTGTATGCTTCAGAGGAAATTCTTTTCTTTTTGAATTTATTTTTTGTGTTGTCCACAGTGCTCTCTGCTGACACCTGATGCCCTTATCAGGAACTGTCCTGAGCAGGAGAAAATCCCCATAGCAAACCTATGCTGCTCTGGACAGTTCCTGATATGGGAATCAGGTGTCAGCAGAGAGCACTGTTGAAAAGACAAAAAAAAATTAAAAAAGAAAAGAATTTCCTCTGTAGCATACAGCTGCTAAAAAGTACTGGAAGGGTAAAGATTTTTTTATAGAAGCAATTTATAAGTCTTTTTAACTTTGTGGCACCAGTTGATTTAAGAAAAAAAAATGTTTTCCACCGAGATCGAGAGATCAAGAACTAAGCCTATGTACAATCGGCCTCCATTTTGGATTATTTCTTCTGACTACCAGTAGAGTAAGCCAGGAGTTGTTCAAAAATTAAAGTAGACCTGTGTCACGGTGCCGGCTGGCAGGAGGTGGATCCTCTGTGCCAGAGAGGGATTGGCGTGGACCGTGCTAGTGGACCGGTTCTAAGTCACTACTGGTGTTCACCAGAGCCCGCCGCAAAGCGGGATGGTCTTGCTGCGGCGGTAGTGACCAGGTCGTATCCACTAGCAACGGCTCAACCTCTCTGACTGCTGAAGATAGGCGCGGTACAAGGGAGTAGACAGAAGCAAGGTCGGACGTAGCAGAAGGTCGGGGCAGGCAGCAAGGATCGTAGTCAGGGGCAACGGCAGGAGGTCTGGAACACAGGCTAGGAACACACAAGGGAACGCTATCACTAGGCACAAGGGCAACAAGATCCGGCGAGGGAGTGCAGGGGAAGTGAGGTATACATAGGGAGTGCACAGGTGAAAACACTAATTGGAACCACTGCGCCAATCAGTGGCGCAGTGGCCCTTTAAATAGCAGAGACCCGGCGCGCGCGCGCCCTAGGGAGCGGGGCCGCGCGCACCGGGACAGGAACGAGGGAGAGCGAGTCAGGTACGGAAGCCGGGGTGCGCATCGCGAGCGGGCGCCACCCGCATCGCGAATCGCATCCCGGCTGGAGGCGGTATCGCAGCGCACCCGGTCAGTGGATCTGACCGGGGCGCTGCCGTAGCGAAGATGTTGCGAGCGCTCCGGGGAGGAGCGGGGACCCGGAGCGCTCGGCGTAACAGTATCCCCCCCCTTGGGTCTCCCCCTCTTCTTAGAGCCTGAGAACCTGAGGACCAGACTTTTATCTAGGATATTGTCCTCAGGTTCCCAGGATCTCTCTTCAGGACCACAGCCCTCCCAGTCCACTAAAAAAAAAGTTTTACCTCTGACCTTTTTGGAGGCCAGTATCTCCTTAACGGTGAAGATATCAGAAGAACCGGAGACAGGAGTAGGAGAAATGAGTTTGGGAGAGAAGCGGTTGATGATGAGTGGTTTAAGAAGAGAAACGTGAAAGGCATTAGGAATACGAAGAGAAGGAGGAAGAAGAAGTTTGTAAGAGACAGGATTAATCTGGCACAAAACTTTGAAAGGACCAAGATAGCGTGGTCCCAATTTGTAGCTGGGAACACGGAAGCGGACATATTTAGCGGAGAGCCATACCTTGTCTCCGGGAGAAAAAATGGGGGGAGCTCTTCTTTTCTTATCAGCAAACTTCTTCATGCGTGATGAAGCCTGTAAGAGAGAATTTTGGGTCTCTTTCCATATGGTGGAAAGATCACGAGTTATTTCATCCACAGCGGGCAAACCAGAGGGCAAGGGAGTAGGGAGGGGGGGAAGAGGGTGACGGCCGTACACCACGAAAAATGGGGATTTGGAAGAAGATTCAGAGACTCTGAAGTTGTACGAGAATTCGGCCCATGGTAGAAGATCTTCCCAGTCATCCTGGCGGGAGGAAACAAAATGCCGTAAATAATCACCCAGGACCTGGTTAATTCTTTCTACTTGCCCATTGGATTGAGGATGATAAGCAGAAGAAAAGTTTAATTTGATCTTGAGTTGTTTACAGAGAGCCCTCCAGAATTTTGACACGAATTGGACGCCTCTATCCGAGACGATCTGCGTGGGCAACCCGTGAAGACGAAAAATGTGTACAAAAAATTGTTTTGCCAACTGAGGCGCTGAAGGAAGACCAGGAAGAGGAATAAAATGTGCCATCTTGGAAAATCGATCAACGACCACCCAAACAACAGTGTTGCCACGGGATGGGGGTAAGTCTGTAATAAAGTCCATACCAATCAGAGACCAAGGCTGTTCGGGGACAGGCAGAGGATGAAGAAGACCAGCGGGCTTCTGGCGAGGAGTCTTATCCCGGGCACAGACAGTGCAGGCCCGCACAAAATCAGCAACATCCGTCTCCAGAGTCGGCCACCAATAGAAACGAGAGATGAGTTGCACAGATTTCTTGATGCCCGCATGGCCTGCGAGATGGGATGAGTGACCCCATTTGAGGATTCCGAGGCGTTGGCGTGGAGAGACGAAGGTCTTCCCTGGAGGAGTTTGCCTGATGGAGGCTGGAGAAGTGGAGATCAGGCAGTCAGGAGGAATGATGTGTTGTGGAGAGAGCTCTACTTCCGAGGCATCCGAGGAACGAGAGAGAGCATCGGCCCTAATGTTCTTATCGGCAGGGCGAAAGTGAATTTCAAAATTAAACCGGGCAAAGAACAGAGACCACCTGGCCTGGCGAGGATTGAGCCGTTGGGCAGACTGGAGATAGGAGAGATTCTTGTGATCGGTGTAAATAATAACTGGAAATTTAGATCCCTCCAGCAGATGCCTCCATTCCTCAAGTGCTAATTTAATGGCCAGTAGCTCTCGATCCCCGATGGAGTAGTTCCTCTCTGCCGGAGAGAAGGTCCTAGAAAAAAACCCACAGGTAACAGCATGCCCGGAAGAATTTTTTTGTAGAAGAACCGCTCCAGCTCCTACTGAGGAGGCATCAACCTCCAATAGGAAGGGTTTAGATGGGTCAGGTCTGGAGAGCACGGGAGCAGAAGAAAAGGCAGACTTGAGCCGTTTAAAGGCGTCTTCCGCTTGAGGAGGCCATGACTTAGGATTGGCATTCTTTTTGGTTAAAGCCACGATAGGAGCCACAATGGTGGAAAAATGTGGAATAAATTGTCTGTAATAATTGGCGAACCCCAAAAAACGTTGGATAGCACGGAGTCCGGAGGGGCGTGGCCAATCTAAAACGGCAGAGAGTTTGTCTGGATCCATTTGTAGTCCCTGGCCAGAGACCAAGTATCCTAGGAAAGGAAGAGATTGACATTCAAACAGACATTTCTCCATTTTGGCATAAAGTTGATTGTCACGAAGTCTCTGAAGAACCATGCGGACATGCTGGCGGTGTTCTTCTAGGTTGGCAGAAAAAATCAGAATATCGTCCAGATACACAACAACACAGGAATATGAGAGATCACGAAAAATTTCATTAACAAAGTCTTGGAAGACGGCAGGGGCGTTGCACAGGCCAAAGGGCATGACCAGATACTCAAAGTGTCCATCTCTGGTGTTAAATGCCGTCTTCCATTCATCCCCCTCCCTGATGCGGATGAGATTATAAGCACCTCTTAAGTCCAGTTTGGTAAAGATGTGGGCACCTTGGAGGCGATCAAAGAGTTCAGAGATAAGAGGTAGAGGGTAGCGGTTCTTTACCGTGATTTTATTAAGACCACGGTAGTCAATGCAAGGACGTAGGGAGCCATCTTTTTTGGACACAAAGAAAAATCCAGCTCCGGCAGGAGAGGAGGATTTGCGGATAAACCCCTTTTTTAAATTTTCCTGGATGTACTCAGACATAGCAAGAGTCTCTGGGGCGGACAGAGGATAAATTCTGCCCCGGGGTGGAGTAGTGCCCGGGAGGAGGTCAATAGGACAGTCATAAGGCCTGTGAGGAGGTAGAGTCTCAGCTTGTTTTTTGCAAAACACATCAGCAAAGTCCATATAGGCCTTAGGGAGACCGGTTACAGGGGGAACCACAGGGTCACGGCAGGGAGTACTGGGAACCGGTTTAAGGCAGTCCTTGAAACAAGAGGTACCCCTCTTGATCTCCCCTGTGGACCAATCCAGGGTTGGGGAATGGCGTTGGAGCCACGGTAGTCCAAGGAGAATTTCGGAAGTGCAATTGGGGAGGACCAAGAACTCAATTTTTTCTTGATGAGGTCCGATGCACATTAGAAGGGGCTCCGTGCGATAACGTATGGTACAGTCCAATCTTTCATTGTTAACACAATTGATGTAGAGGGGTCTGGCGAGACTGGTTACCGGGATGTTGAACCTGTTGATGAGAGAGGCCAAAATAAAGTTTCCTGCAGATCCGGAATCCAAGAAGGCCATAGTAGAGAAGGAGAAGGTAGATGCAGATATCCGCACAGGCACAGTAAGACGTGGAGAAGCAGAGTTGACATCAAGGACTGTCTCACTTTTGTGCGGAGTCTGCGTGCGTCTTTCCAGGCGGGGAGGACGGATAGGACAATCCTTCAGGAAGTGTTCGGTACCGGCACAGTACAGGCAGAGATTCTCCATGCGGCGTCGTGTCCTCTCTTGAGGTGTCAGGCGAGACCGGTCAACTTGCATAGCCTCCACGGCGGGAGGCACAGGAACGGATTGCAGAGGATCAGAGGAGAGAGGAGCCGGGGAGAAAAAACGCCTCATGCGAACAAAGTCCATATCCTGGCGGAGCTCCTGACGCCTTTCGGAAAAACGCATGTCAATGCGAGTGGCAAGATGAATGAGTTCATGTAGATTAGCAGGAATTTCTCGTGCGGCCAGAACATCTTTAATGTTGCTGGATAGGCCTTTTTTAAAGGTCGCGCAGAGGGCCTCATTATTCCAGGATAGTTCAGAAGCAAGAGTACGGAATTGTATGGCGTACTCGCCAACGGAAGAATTACCCTGGACCAGGTTCAGCAGGGCAGTCTCAGCAGAAGAGGCTCGGGCAGGTTCCTCAAAGACACTACGAATTTCCGAGAAGAAGGAGTGTACAGAGGCAGTGACGGGGTCATTGCGGTCCCAGAGCGGTGTGGCCCATGACAGAGCTTTTCCAGACAGAAGGCTGACTACGAAAGCCACCTTAGACCTTTCAGTAGGAAACTGGTCCGACATCATCTCCAAGTGCAGGGAACATTGTGAAAGAAAGCCACGGCAAAACTTAGAGTCCCCATCAAATTTATCCGGCAAGGATAGTCGTAGGCCTGAAGCGGCCACTCGCTGCGGAGGAGGTGCAGGAGCTGGCGGAGGAGATGATTGCTGAAGCTGTGGTAGTAGCTGCTGTAGCATCACGGTCAGTTGAGACAGCTGGTGGCCTTGTTGCGCTCTCTGTTGTGACTGCTGGGCGACCACCGTGGTGAGGTCAGCGACAACTGGCAGAGGTACTTCAGCGGGATCCATGGCCGGATCTACTGTCACGGTGCCGGCTGGCAGGAGGTGGATCCTCTGTGCCAGAGAGGGATTGGCGTGGACCGTGCTAGTGGACCGGTTCTAAGTCACTACTGGTGTTCACCAGAGCCCGCCGCAAAGCGGGATGGTCTTGCTGCGGCGGTAGTGACCAGGTCGTATCCACTAGCAACGGCTCAACCTCTCTGACTGCTGAAGATAGGCGCGGTACAAGGGAGTAGACAGAAGCAAGGTCGGACGTAGCAGAAGGTCGGGGCAGGCAGCAAGGATCGTAGTCAGGGGCAACGGCAGGAGGTCTGGAACACAGGCTAGGAACACACAAGGGAACGCTTTCACTAGGCACAAGGGCAACAAGATCCGGCGAGGGAGTGCAGGGGAAGTGAGGTATACATAGGGAGTGCACAGGTGAAAACACTAATTGGAACCACTGCGCCAATCAGTGGCGCAGTGGCCCTTTAAATCGCAGAGACCCGGCGCGCGCGCGCCCTAGGGAGCGGGGCCGCGCGCGCCGGGACAGGAACGAGGGAGAGCGAGTCAGGTACGGAAGCCGGGGTGCGCATCGCGAGCGGGCGCCACCCGCATCGCGAATCGCATCCCGGCTGGAGGCGGTATCGCAGCGCACCCGGTCAGTGGATCTGACCGGGGCGCTGCCGTAGCGAAGATGTTGCGAGCACTCCGGGGAGGAGCGGGGACCCGGAGCGCTCGGCGTAACAACCTGTATGCATGAAAATGGGTACACATAAATTCATGGCTATACCTTTTTTAATTTCAATAGTCCTTTCCATCTGTTGAATATGCCATTTTGTTAATATGCAAACAAGGTTCAAGCGTCCATGGGGCACTCTCCAGCACAGCATGAGCCAAGGTAAGTCCAGACCATGCCCTCTTTATCACAGAATCAACCCAAAATCCTGATGGCTAGCCCTATCTTGCCATGTATTTATTTACACTCCTGTTGTCCTGCTGAAAGGTCCATTTTAAACCTGTGCCTGGCTTTTCTTTTTGTCCATGACCACCAAGAGCTCCCCAAACACTACCATTCAGGACACATACACAAGGAATGCCCTGAGGGAACTACAGATATCACCATCTTTAGTGCAACCTCCCGGTCACGGTGTTAGCTACTGTAACAATAGTGACTCAGAACAGGACCTATCTGAGGACTTCTACCTCTAGCATTCCCAAAGGTCTCATTCCATTGCTTTATCTGTCCTCCCACTGGGTTGCAGTTATCGTTGAGCACTACTCAACAAATTCTACAAACGGTACTGTCCCTATATGAATATTCCACTGCACTAGCTCTGTAGCCATTTAATCCTACACCCATAAACAAATAAAGTCCTCTAGTATGACCAGTGGACATAATGATATTCTTTAACAGAAAAAGTTGTAGCAATATAAACAACTGCCAAAATACATAATCATTAAGTATGATCATTTAAAGTACATTATACTATACAAAAGATGAAAAATCAAGTCAAAGTCAATCAACTAATATTTTAGAAGCTAGCTTTTCAATATAATGGAAACGTTATCATATGAAACCACTCAGAGGCCTCTCTCAGACTTGCAAAAAAAAAAAAAAACAGCAATGATGGGACCAAGTTCAACATACTCCTCAAAACTCTTGCATGCACCCACATAAGAGGAAATGCAGACGTGGTTACTAAGGGCAATTACCAGCCTAAATCAAACTAGAGAACAGGTTTGTTGCACCAACAGGTACAAAGGTAGGGAGTTTACGGCGCTGTCCACAACCAAAATGGATAAATCTTTTGCTTTATTAATACATGTAACGCGTTTCAAGGATGCTCTGTCCTCTTCTTCAGACTGAAGAGGAGGACAGAGCTTCCTTGAAACGTGTTACATGTATTAATAAAGCAAAAGATTTATCCATTTTGGTTGTGGACAGCGCTGTAAATTCCCTACCTTTGTACCTGTTGGTGCATCAAACCTGTTCCCTTATTCCCACGCTGCTGCGAGGGCGGGTCTAGCTGCAGTCCCAAGTGATCACCCACGCAACCATCCGAAAGGTTTTTCAACATATACTCCTATGAGCGTTGTGCCTCAAATCAGCCCAACTGGATCCAGTGAGTCTCTCTGCCTTTGGGGCCCGTCCGGTTTAATACTGTTCTTCACAGTGGAGAGCTTTGTCTCTTTTTCTCTTCTCTAAATTAAACTAGAGGAAACCTCAGAGTGGTGGGAACCACTAGGCAGCATGTCACATGATTGGCATCAGCTAGTAAGCACCAGCATAGCACGAAAACACTTGGACCTTGGGTGAAACCCACCGCAGTCATGTCCACTCAAATGCTACATGCGACATCCGATCGCGGTGATGCCCTGTATTAACCCTTCAGACGCTGCGATCAAAGCTGACCGCCGCGTCTGAAGGGAAAGTGACACTAACCCGGCAATTTCACCGCGGCGGTCCCGAACAGCCCGACTGAATAGCCGGGTTAGTGCTTACAGGACATCGGGAGGGACTTTACATGCCTCCTCGGGTCTACTCTGTTCAGGGATCCCCTGTATGGCTGGCGCTCTCCTTCCTCGTCATCACGTTGTCGCGTACGTGCATCGGCGTGCGTAACGACGTGATGGCGGTGACGGAGAGCAAGGATACTCGGCCGGCAGCAGAGACGTTCCGGAGCGACGGCGACAGCGATGGAGCGACATCCAGGTCAGCGGTGACGGGTCCGGAGCGGCGGGGACGCGTGAGTATGACCTCCTATGCAGTGGTCTTCAATCTGCGGACCTCCAGATATTGCAAAACTACAACTCCCAGCATGCCCGGACAGCCAACGGCTGTCCGGGCATGCTGGGAGTTGTAGTTTTGCAACATCTGGAGGTCCGCAGGTTGAAGACTACTATTGGGTTCAAAATCTATATTTTTTTAGATTTTGCACCTATAAATTGGGTGCGTCTTATACGCCCGTGCGTCCTATAGGGCGAAAAATACGGTAGCTTTTAAGAGCATGTCTTAAAGAATTTTATTTTTAGAAAATGACTGAAAGCGTTAAAAAAGAATACCAAGATTAGTGAACATACAGTACACCTGTCATGTATATATTAAAAGGAATGCATTTGCTGAAATCTGTGACTGCCTAATCCTCAGGCAAATGGAATCTATCTGAAAGTTGCACTGTCATTTATCTCCTTTGAGAGATTAGAAAAAAGCTAGAAAAATAAATTGCAGAATTTCCTCCAGACATTTAAATGCCATTTTTTTTTGTGTAAACGAATAATTATCACATTTACCACTATTATTTCAAAAAGGTCAATATGTAATCTGTGTTCAAAGACAGATATCCAAGGGGTATTTGATAGATAAGGGTCTTCAAGCTTTATTATATTAAGTGCTTGGATTTGCAACACAGATCTTATTGAGAATTACAAAGATTATAATGCTTTGGAACAAGGGGGAATATCTGATATGAAAATACCGCTACACAGAAAGCATGCCTATATATTACCTTACTGGCAAACATGACAACAGCTCATATACATAATAGAGATGAGCGAACTTACAATAAATTTGATTCGTCACAAACTTCTCGGCTCAGCAGTTTATGACTTATCCTGCATAAATTAGTTCAGCCTTCAGGTGCTCCGGTGGGCTGGAAAAGGTGGGTACAGTCCTAGGAAAGAGTCTCCTAGGACTGTATCCACCTTTTCCAGCCCATGGGAGCACCTGAAAGCTGAAGTAATTTATGCAGGAAAAGTCAGCAACTGCCGAGCCGAGAAGTTCGTGACGAATCGAATTTACTGTAAGTTCGCTCATCTCTAATACATAATCATAACATCCGGTTTATGTGATATGGAGGACCCGGAGGCCTCGGAATAAAAAATAAATAAAAATGCCAAAACTGATACTATATAAGGAAAGCAGTGATCCAAAAGCATACTACAAAAGGAATATTATATTTCAATGTTTTAGTGTTGTAATTAGAGATGAGCGAACTTACAGTAAATTCGATTCGTCAGGAACTTCTCGGCTTGGCAGTTGATGACTTTTCCTGCATAAATTAGTAAAGCCTTCAGGTGCTCCGGTGGTCTGGAAAAGGTGGATACAGTCCTAGGAGACTCTTTCCTAGGACTGTATCTACCTTTTCCAGCCCACCGGAGCACCTGAAGGCTGAACTAATTTACGCAGGATAAGTCATCAACTGCCGAGCCGAGAAGTTCGGGACGAATCGAATTTACTGTAAGTTGGCTCATCTCTAGTTATAGTATAGAAGTACATTATGAAGGGCATCTTAGAACAGCCCGCTGTCAGTAAATTAGAGTTTCCAATCCTTGTGCTTGTGGGTCATGTCATCTTATAGAAGAATATTCAGCCTTTTATGTAAAATCTAAGCAAGGCCAAGGACACATAAGCTAGCAAGTCCTTTCTATTCATGCTCATGCCTCCTCTCATATTTCTGAGTGACAGCAATCTTTCTATCTTTCAGTATATTTCCCTGACAAACATGGACATGAAAATATGTACAACTAGGGGATACCGTATTTTTCGCTCTATAGGACGCACCGGCGTATAAGACACACCCAATTTATAGGGGCAAAATCTAAAAAAATAAAGATTCTGAACCCAACAGTGGTCTTCAACCTGCGGACCTCCAGATGTTGCAAAACTACAACTCCCAGCATGTCCGGACAGCCATTGGCTGTCCGGGCATGCTGGGAGTTGTAGTTTTGCAACATCTGGAGGTCCGCAGGTTGAAGACTACTGGATAGGAGGTAATACTCACGTGTCCCCGCCGCTCCGGACCTTTCACCGCTGCCCTGGATGTCGCTCCATCGCTGTCGCCGCGTCCCCGGGGTGTCCCCGACTCTCCGGATGTCTTTTTCCCCGGGATCCACGCTCTCCGTTGCCGTCATCACGTCGCTACGCACGCCGCTCTTATTGGATGACGGGACGGCGTGCGCGACGACGTGATGAAAAGGAAGGAGAGCGCCGGCCAATCAGGGGATCCCGGCACGGAGCAGACACTGAGGAGGCAGGTAAGGTCCTGTAAGCTGTTCGGGACCGCCGTGATTTCACCGCGGCGGTCCCGAACAGCCTGACTGAGCAGCCGGGTTAGTGTCACTTTCCCTTCAGACGCGGCGGTCAGCTTTGATCGCCGCGTCTGAAGGGTTAATACAGGGCATCACTGTGATCGGTGATGTCCTGTATTATCCACGGGTCCCGGCCGTTGATGGCCGCAGGGGCAGTTTTGGGGAATAAAAAGTGCGTTTTATAGGGCGAAAAATACGGTAAGTGAAACTGGAAAGGTTTCCAAACCTAAAAATAGAGGTGCCAGATCTTGGTCTAGCAAAAACATTTTGTTAAGTCAAAGCCATTATAATGTTATGGGCTGCTGATCACAATTGGACAATTTTAATACAGACCCATAGAACATGCAGAAGAAAGCTTGAATGGTGGCAATTGCTTCAGCAGATGAGCATACAGGGGGCATATACTGCAGTCTAGTTAGGGTGTTATACCACGCGAACCGTCAGGTAATTCATGCTCCCCTATCTGATAGCAGAATATCATAGCAGGAGGGAAGATGAGCTGTGTGACATTTAGGTTTTTGTGACTTAGAGCAGGATTTTAGGAGAAAGCATATGATAACAAGTGGTGTCAATTCTGCAGATTTTCTGCATCGTACACTCCACAGCATTTCTGCAGCTACAAATCCACGCAATTTCCTTTGATTTTGGTGTAGATTTGCTGCTGCACACAGGAGCAAGGATCCCTGTTAAATCCTTGACTCCTTGAACCCGTACTATTGTGAGCCCCAATGGATACAGTATTATATACATTGCTGTGTACTTAGGGCATCTCCATTACAATGCAGAATATGCACCATTAACATTTTTCTAAATGACTTTTATCTACATTACAGCACAGACTAGCAACAGTTCATGCTGCTGACTGTTTATAGGTATATTATGAGTTTAGCATAAAACACCAGTCAGAGACACTTACATGGTTCAAATGCAGGGCTTCTACTGCAGTTTATTGTTTAAAAACGAAATACACCCATATTTACATTAGCACAAAACAAAAACTTCTTGTCCAGCAGTAACTAAACACTTTGGGGGCATTTATCATTTCTTTAGAGCTGTTTTTGTGTGTATATTTGTCACACATTTTGCACAGCGCTGCACCTCAGGCTATTTCTTGTGCCTTTTTGGTTTACCTTTTTTTGTTTGTGTGTGTACAGCTATTAGGGGTACCCCGGAGGAAAACTTTTTTTTTTTTTTAAATGAACTGGTACAAGAAAGTTAAACAGATTTGGAAATTATATAAAAAAGAAAAAAAAGAGAAGAGAATGTGCAGCTCACAAAAAAATGTGGCTATATGGAATGTACTTACACCAAAAAAGTACAAATATTAAATAGATATTTGGAAAAAATGTGGATACCAAAAGCCTCAAGACTAATACCAAAAGTGGTACATGATGATTATAAGATAATGTAAAATAAGATAGGACTGTGCTTCACTTTAATGATAAAAAAAGATAAATGTATAACATTATTATGCAAGATGAATAGCATTAATAAAAAACCTCCTTCCACAGGGCCCTTGTGGGGAGGTAGTATAAAATAGTATAGTACAAAATAATCTCAAACAATATAAAACAAAATTATCTCAAATAGCCGCTATAAAGTTGGATCATCCGCTAATCCGATATTTCATAAACCGGTATAGTTCAATTTTTTTGATTTTTCACTCCGTAAATATATACAGTTCAATTTGTGATGAAGGACACCTCATATATTTACCAGCTCCTGCAGATGGATGCAGTTCGGATACAGTTCATGGTATGTAGCCGTATGGCTGGACATCCGAGAGATAGATGGTATCTGCTGTGGAGGCTGTATACAGAGCTGGCATGCGCTGCAGCGACGGGCCCGGTTGCCACAGGCCTAGAAGAAGCCGCTGGTCATGGAGGTAGGTGGACTGCTCTCTACTGAGGAATGGGTCATTGATAAAGTACCCTGAAACGCGTCTAGAGAAAAATTTCTGCATCACTACCGCTATCCATTCACCGCATCTTTATATTCTGGACACCATTTCTACAAATTCACTCTGTAGAATTACTCTGCCAATCCAGGATTCCACCTTGCCATCCTGCTGCATTCTACTCACCTGGCTGACGTCAGACGCCGAGAGATCCTCCACGAGGCTGCTTTCACTTCTGGAGCAGATCCATCTATCTCCAAGGTTGTTCTTTTCATCTCCGGAGCAGTCCACCTATCTCCGTGACCAACGTCCTTCATCACAAATTGAACTGTATATATTTACAGAGTGAAAAATCAAAAAATTGAACTATGCCGGTTTATGAAATATCGGATTAGCGGATGATCCAACTTTATAGCGGCTATTTGAGATCATTTTGTTTTATGCTATTCATCTTGCATAGTAATTTTTATAAATAATTATTTTTTAATCATTAGAGTGAAGCACAGTCTTATCTTATTTTACATTATGTTATAATCATCATGTACCACTTTTGGTATTAGTCTTGAGGCTTTTGATATCCACATTTTTTCCAGATTTGTAAATTACTTTTATTAAAAATCTTAATCCTTTCAGTACTTTTTAGCAGCTGTTTGCTAAAATGTTTTAAATTTCTTTTTTGTGTTGTCCACAGTGCTCTCTACTGACACCTGATGCCCGTATCTGGAACTGTCCAGAGCAGGAGAAAATCCCCATAGCAAACCTATGCTACTCTGGACAGTTCCTGACACGTACAGAGGTGTCAGCAGAGAGAACTGTGGACAACACAAATAAGAAATTCAAAAAGTAAAGAATTTCCTCTGTAGCATACAGCTGCTACAAAGTACTAAAAGGATTAAGATTTTTTTATAGAAATAATTTACAAATCTGTTTAAATTTCTGGCACCAGTTACATAGTTACATAGTTAGTACGGTCGAAAAAAGACATATGTCCATCAAGTTCAACCAGGGAATTAAGGGGTAGGGGTGTGGCGCGATATTGGGGAAGGGATGAGATTTTATATTTCTTCATAAGCATTAATCTTATTTTGTTCCAGGAATGTATCTAATCCTGTTTTAAAGCTGTTAATTGTTCCTGCTGTGACCAGTTCCTGAGGTAGACCGTTCCATAAATTCACAGTCCTCACGGTAAAGAAGGCGTGTCGCCCCTTGAGACTAAACTTTTTTTTCTCCAGACGGAGGGAGTGCCCCCTCGTCCTTTGGGGGGGTTTAACCTGGAACAGTTTTTCTCCATATTTTTTGTATGGGCCATTAATATACTTATATACGTTTATCATATCCCCCCTTAAACGTCTCTTCTCAAGACTAAACAATTGTAACTCCTTTAATCGCTCCTCATAGCTAAGATGTTCCATGCCCCATATTAGTTTAGTCGCGCGTCTCTGCACCCTTTTCAACTCCGCAGTGTCCCTTTTATGGACAGGTGACCAAAACTGAACAGCATATTCCAGGTGAGGCCGTACCAATGCTTTATAAAGGGGGAGTATTATGTCCCTGTCCCTTGAGTCCATGCCTCTTTTGATACATGACAATATCCTGCCGGCTTTGGAAGCAGCAGCCTGACATTGCATGCTATTCTGTAGTCTGTGATCTACAAGTACACCCAGATCCTTCTCTACCAGTGACTCTGCCAGTTTAATCCCCCCTAAGACATACGATGCATGCAGGTTATTAGTACCCAGATGCATAACTTTACATTTATCCACATTGAATCTCATTTGCCAAGTGGATGCCCAGACACTTAGTCTATCCAAGTCATCTTGTAACTTATGCACATCCTCTATAGACTGTACCGTGCTACAAAGCTTGGTGTCATCTGCAAAGATAGAAACAGAGCTGTTAATACCATCCTCTATATCATTGATAAATAAATTAAACAGCAGCGGGCCCAGTACTGAACCTTGGGGTACACCACTAATAACCGGGGACCAATCAGAGTACGAATCATTGACCACCACTCTCTGGGTACGATCCATGAGCCAGTGTTCAATCCAGTTACAAACTAAAATTTCCAAACCCAAAGACCTTAACTTACCTGTCAGACGTCTATGAGGGACAGTATCAAACGCTTTAGCAAAATCCAGAAACACTATATCCACAGCCATTCCTCTGTCAAGGCTTCTACTCACCTCTTCATAAAAGCAAATTAGATTGGTTTGACAACTTCTATCCTTAGTAAACCCATGCTGGCTATCACTTATAATACTATTATCCCCTATGTATTCCTGTATGTAATCCCTTATAAGTCCTTCAAACAATTTACCCACAATGCACGTTAAACTTACCGGTCTATAGTTTCCTGGGGAAGACCTAGAGCCCTTTTTGAAGATTGGTACCACATTCGCCTTGCGCCAGTCCCTTGGCACAATACCAGACACCAGAGAATCTCTAAATATCATGAACAGGGGTACAGATATTACTGAACTTACCTCTCTAAGAACTCTTGGGTGTAGTCCATCCGGTCCTGGGGATTTGCTTACATTTATATCACTTAACTTACCTTGTACCATCTCTACATTAAGCCAGTTCAGTACATTATATGATGTGTTACCAGCACTGACCTGGCCAATGTCAGCTCCTTCTTCCATAGTGTATACAGAACTAAAGAACCCATTCAGTAGCTCCGCCTTCTCTTGATCGCCTGTGACAACCTCCCCATTATCATTATTAAGGGGTCCTACATGCTCTGTCCTTGGTTTTTTTGCATTTATATATCTAAAAAAATATTTAGGATTAGTTTTGCTTTCTTTGGCCACCTGTCTCTCATTTTGAATTTTTGCTGTTTTTATTACATTTTTACAGATTTTATTAAGCTCCTTGTACTGTTTAAATGTTATCGCTGACCCATCAGATTTGTATTTTTTGAAGGCTATTTTTTTGCTGTTTATTGCTCTTTTAACATCATGTGTCAGCCATGTAGGATTTAGTTTCAATCGTTTATATTTGTTCCCCTTTGGTATATATTTAGCTGTATAGTTATTTAGAGTTAATTTAAAGATGTCCCATTTACCTTCTGTATCAGTATTTGAGAACACCTCCCCCCAGTCTATGTCCTGTAGTGCAGCCCTCAGCCCAGGGAAATTTGCCTTTTTAAAGTTATATGTTTTTGCCTTCCCCGCCTGTCTTTGTTTTCTACATTTTAAGTCAAAAGTAACTATATTGTGGTCGCTATTACCAAGGTTTTCCCGCACAGTTACATTACCAACCAGCTCTGCGTTGTTGGAAATGATCAGATCCAACAAGGCATCACTTCTTGTTGGGTCCTCCACAAACTGGCCCATAAAATTATCCTGCAATAAATTTAGGAATTGTCGCCCTTTTGTAGTTTTAGCCAACCCCGGACCCCAATCTATATCTGGATAGTTAAAATCTCCCATTATTACCACTGTACCTGCCCGGGCGGCCCTCTCTATTTGTTTATGAAGCCGAACTTCTATCTCTTCAGTGATATTAGGGGGTCTGTAGATTACCCCAAATATTATTTTTTCAGTATTTCCCTCCTTTTGTAATTCTACCCACAATGATTCCACATCCTCAGAATCATCACACACTATGGCATCGTTCACACTGACTTTCATACCACTTCTTACATACAGACAGACTCCACCACCTTTTCTGTTCATTCTATCCTTGCGAAACAATGTAAACCCCTGCAGATTGACAGCCCAGTCATGCGAGGAGTCCAGCCATGTCTCAGTGACCCCAACTATATCAATATGTTCCTCCAGTATCAAGGCCTCAAGCTCCCCCATTTTATTTGCTAGGCTTCTGGCATTTGTGAACATACACTTTACATTTCCATCCTTTATGTTATTGGGGTTAATGGGATTCAAGGGTGTAAGTTTTATTTTCCTATGAAGCCTATTCCTATTAACTATTCTAACCCCTCCCTCCGCTCCACCCCCAGGTACATTTATAATTCCCACCTCTCTATCTACACTATCTTCCCCCTCTTTGCTGTAGGTTCCCTCCCCCCAAGTCCCTAGTTTAAACACTCCTCCACCCTTCTAGCCATCTTCTCCCCAAGCAAAGCTGCACCCTCCCCATTGAGGTGCAGCCCGTCCCTACGGTAGAGCCGGTAACCGACAGCGAAGTCAGCCCAGTTCTCCATGAACCCAAACCCTTCCTTCCTACACCAGCTTCTGAGCCACTTGTTTACCTCCCTGATCTCCCGCTGCCTCTCTGGTGCGGCTCGTGGTACTGGTAGTATTTCAGAAAAGACTACCTTGGAGGTCCTTGCCTTAAGCTTGCGGCCTAAGTCCCTGAAATCATTTTTAAGGACACTCCACCTACCTCTTACTTTGTCATTGGTGCCAATATGTACCATGACTGCTGGGTCCTCTCCAGCCCCGCCCAACAACCTGTCAACCCGATCCGCGATGTGCCGAACTCGTGCGCCAGGCAGACAGCACACTGTTCGGCGATCCCGGTCTTTGTGACAGATTGCCCTGTCTGTCCCCCTAATAATTGAGTCCCCCACCACAGTTCATTTAAAAAAAAAAGTTTTCCCCCGGAGTATCCCTTTAACTTCTTCAGGACACAGGGCATATGGATACGCCCTGCATTCCGAGTCCTTAAGGACGCAGGGCGTATCCATACGCCCGTGGGAAATCCGGTCCCCACCGCTAGCCGGTTGGGGACCGGAGCCGGATGCCTGCTGAAATCGTTCAGCAGGCATCGTGGCATATCGCCCAGGGGGGTCATTATGTCCCCCCATGTCGGCGATGGCCGCAGATCGCTGGACAATTCAGCCCAGCGATGTGCGGCGATTCCGGGTCAATCGGGTCTCCAGTGAACTGGTGACCCGGAATTACTCTCTGACGGCCCCGAACAGCCATAGCCAGCAGGGGTGAGGTGTCATTGGTGCCACCTCACGACCGCCCTGATTCGTCGGCCGGTTTACCGGCCGACCAATCAGGGCACCTGCTGCGGGTGTCACTCCCGCAACCCGCTCCGCCCCTCTTCCGGAGGACGTGAGCAGGTGCGGGACGTGGACCCCGGCAGCTGGGGACCCCGATCCCTGGCGTCCCTGTCGGGATCGGGGCCCCAGGAGCGGCGGCGGTGAGGGACTGACTGTATGCGGCGACGTGGAGCAGCAGTAGGAGATGAGTGACAGCCTCCTGCTGTTGCTTAGCAACAGCTCCCAGCATGCAAAAAGGGCATGCTGGGAGCTGTAGTTATGCAACAGCAGGAGGCAGACCACCACAACTCCCAGCATTCCCTTATGGGCATGCTGGGACTTATAGTTTTGCAACAGCTGGAGGCACATTTTTTCTATGGAAAAGTGTACCTTCAGCTGTTGTATAACTACAACTCCCAGCTTGCACAAACAGCTAAAGTACATGCTGGGAGTTGTAGTGGTGCATCTGCTGGTTGCATAACTAAAACTCCCAGCATGCCCGTTGGCTGTCGGTGACTGCTGAGAGTAGTAGTTTTGCAACAGCTGAAGGCACACTGGTTGTGAAACTCAAGAGTTTTTTTTTTACCTAACTCAGTGTTTCACGACCAGTGTGCCTCCAGCTGTTGCAAACTACAACTCCCAGCATGCACCGTACATGCTGGGAGTTGTAGTTTTGCAACTGCTGGAGGGTCACTGGTTGTGAAACACTGAGTTAGGTCACAAGTTACCACAAAAAGTTACTACTATGTTAAAGTAGAATATGTCACGAAAAAACAATCTCGAAATCAGAATGATAAGTAAAAGCATCCCAGAGTTATTAATGTTTAAAGTGACAGTGGTCAGATGTGCAAAAAACGCTCTGGTCCTTAAGGCCAAAATGGGCTTGGTCCTTAAGGGGTTAAAGTTAATCTTATGCAGTGGTAATGGATTTATCAACTAAGACTTTTTGTGAAAAGGCACAAAAAAGGCGCAAAACCACCAAAAAGTCTCAAAACTACACCAGCCCAGACTTAGCTTAGCTTTTTTGTGTATGTGAAGAGTGAAATTTAAGTAAATATGTGCCTCCACAAAATGTATAAACTGCCCAGCGACCATTTAACCTGTTGGGGACAGAGGATGTACATGTATGCCCTACGCCCACTCCCTTTCTATAACGCAGGGCCAGCAGGTCGGGCCTGGCCTCCAACAACGGCGGGACCCGTGGCTAATAGCGCGCGGCACCGCGATCAGTGGCGGCTATTAACCCTTTAGACGTGGCATTCAAAGTTGAACGCCGCATCTAAAATGAAAGTAAACTGCTCCCAGCTAGCTCAGTGGGCTGTTCGGGATCGCCGCGGCATCCCGAACAGCCGTAGGACAGCAGGAAGTTCACAAACTTCCTCCTCAGTCCCTGAGATCCATTGAGAAACCATTGATCAATGTAAAAGATCAGTGTGTGCAGTGTTATAGCCTCTATGGGAGCTATAAAACTGCTAAAAAAAAAAAAAAAAAAAAAAAAAGTGGAAAAAAAAGTGAATAAAGATCATTTAACCCCTTCCTTAATAAAAGTAAGAATCTCCCCTCTTTTCCCATTTAAAAAAAAAAGTGTAAATAAAAATAAATATATGTGATATTGCCGTGTGCGGAAATGTCTGAATTATAAAAAGATACTGTTAATTAAACCGCACAGTCAAAAAGTCCAAAATAGCGTATTTTTGGTCACTTTTTATATCATGAAAAAATGAATGTAAAGCGATCAAAAAGTCAGATCAATACAAAAATGGTACCGCTAAAAACTTCAGATCACTGTGCAAAAAATGAGCCCTCATACCCCATAAACGTAAAAGGAAAAAAGTAATAGGGGTCAGAAGATGCCAATTTTAAACATATGAATTTTCCTTCATGTAGTTATGATTTTTTCCAGAAGTACAATAAAATCAAACCTATATAAGTTGGGTATCATTTTAACCATATGGACCTACAGAATAAAGATAAGGGCCCTGATTTACTAAGAGTGTTGTGTAGGTTTCTTTGTGGCTTTTAATTCCCTACAATTTATTTTCCACTGTATTTACTAAGGTTTCCCTACATTTTCCACTTTCCCTACATTTTGCTTTTTTTACACATGCTCTGATCTGTCCTCAGCTCAAATCCACCAAATTTTATGTGGAAACCTTAGTAAATGTGTGGGTTTTCTTAGCATAATGGAGAGTTATTCTGGGTTTTTCAATTCTGGCGCAAAATCTGGCAGACAGAATTTCTGGCGCAATGCGACAAAATCTGGAGCACAACCCGACAAAACATGTCGGGTTTGCAATAGTAAATGAGGGCCAAGGTGTAAATTATTATGTACTGCATAGAAATGTACTGCATAGAAACATAGTTACAAAATTTTTTCTTCAAATTTGTTGCACAATTGTTTTCCCTTTTCACCCGAGATTTTTGGGTAAAATGACTGATGTCATTACAAAGTAGAAATGGTTGTGCAAAAAATAAGCCATCATATGGATTTTAAGGTGCAAAATTGAAAGGGTTATGATTTTTAAAAGGTAAGGAGGGAAAAACGAAAGTGCAAAAACGGAAAAACCCTCTGTCTCCAAGGGGTTAATAAATTTGGTGCTCTTACACATTAGGAGCACACAAAAAAAGGTGTAGAAAAATGCTTCACTCACTTCAAGTGGCCTACTACCAGCAACTCGACAAAACAAACTTTAACCTCTTCAGGACATAGGGCTTAAGGATACGCCCTGCATTCCAAGTCCTTAAGGACACAGGGCGTATCCATACGCCCGTGGGAAATCCGGTCCCCACTGCTAGCCGGTTGGGGAACGGCGCCGGATGCCTGCTGATGCCTGCACATCGCCCAGGGGGGTCCTGAGACCCCCCCATGTCAGCTATCGGAGAAAATCGCATGTCAAGTCAGACATGTGATTTTCTCCAATTCCAGGCTTATCGGGTCTCTGGTGACCCGATCACCCGGAAAATAGGGCTGATCGGAGTTGTCAGCAACAGCCCCGATCAGCCTAAGGGATAGGAGGGAGGTCGCAGAGCTGCGATCTCCTCCTATCCCCTGCCATTAGTCAGAACGGAGTTCTGACCAATGGCAGCGCAGGACAGGGGGTTGCCATGGCAACCCCCCGTTCTGCCCGCCCCTGGATGTCGAGGGGATCTGGGAAGAAGATGGAGGCCGGTATTTTCATCTACATTCCGGGCTGTGCCTCTAAGTTTGGATGAAGAATACCGGCCATGCAATGTCTGGTATTTTTCATTCACTGACAGGGGCGGACGGAGCAGCATCCCCAGAACAGCACTGCTTTCATGACCGGCCGTACAATGCCCAGGTCAGACACCAACAGCCTGTGACAGGGAGAGCTCCGTGCGATGACAGGAAGAGATTGTACAGTGCTGGGGAGGGGGCGTGACCTCCTGTCTCCTCTCTCTCCCCTCCTTCTCTCTGCCCCGTGCAGTTTTACAACCCTCCATAGGCAGAGCAGGGAGGGGAGAGGAGGAGAGGCCGTGTGTATCCTGTCTCCCTGTGCTGCGCAGGGCGGGTGAGTGTCTGTGTATATATGTGTCTGTGTATGTGTCTCTGTGTATATATGTGTGTGTGTGTGTGGGGGGGGGGGGGGTAAACTGCCTAATCTGGGGGACAACTATGCTCCCAATCTGGGGGACAACTATGCTGCCTAATCTGGGGGACAACTATGCTCCTAATCTGGGGGACAACTATGCTCCTAATCTGGGGGACAACTATGCTCCTAATCTGGGGGACAACTATGCTGCCTAATCTGGGGGACAACTATGCTCCTAATCTGGGGGACAACTATGCTCCTAATCTGGGGGACAACTATGCTCCTAATCTGGGGGACAACTATGCTCCTAATCTGGGGGACAACTATGCTCCTAATCTGGGGGACAACTATGCTGCCTGATCTGGGGGACAACTATGCTGCCTAATCTGGGGGACAACTATGCTGCCTAATCTGGGGGACAACTATGCTCCTAATCTGGGGGACAACTATGCTCCTAATCTGGGGGACAACTATGCTCCTAATCTGGGGGACAACTATGCTCCTAATCTGGGGGACAACTATGCTCCTAATCTGGGGGACAACTATGCTGCCTGATCTGGGGGACAACTATGCTGCCTAATCTGGGGGACAACTACCCGGCCCTCCACAATATTTTTAGTTTCTCATGTGGCCCCATGGGATAAATAATTGCCCCCCCCCCCCCATTCCTCCTCAACCCCGGACATTCCTTAACCTGGAGCCGCCCGGGGAAAGGAGAAAGTGAAGACAAGAGACTGGTGAGACCTCTCTGCAAAATTGTGTATTTAATGCAGTGTTTCCCAACCAGGGTGCCTCCAGCTGTTGCAAAACTATTACCCCCAGCATGCCCAGACAGCCTTTGGCTGTCCGGGCATGCTGGGAGTTGTAGTTTTGCAATAGCTGGAGGCACCCTGGTTGGGAAACACTGATTTAATGTTTTAATGTGTGAAACTATCTGCTGCGCTCTGTATCTAATCCTGTCATGTGTGATACTGTCTGCTGAGCCTGTATATCCAAATCTGTCATGTGGGATATGAGCCTGTGTATCTAATCCTGTCATGTGCGATACTGTCTGCTGAGCCTGTGTATCTAATCCTGTCATGTGTGATACTGTGAGCTGAGCCTGTGTATCTAATCCTGTCATGTGTGATACTGTCTGCTGAGCCTGTATATCCAAATCTGTCATGTGGGATACTATCTGCTGAGCCTGTGTATCTAAATCTGTCATGTGTGATACTGTCTGATTAGCCTGTTTATCTGACGTTGCGCAGGGGGACGTCACTCGTCATCAGAGAGAGCCAGCGTTGCTGTCGCGCACCACCACTACCGCCGCCGCTGGCATACATAGGGTTTTGGTAGGTATTCTCTAAATGTAAATTTTTTTGTGCGATATAGGAAAATTCCCCCCGCATATATATTGTATCCCTCCAATCCCCTATGCCATTTCTTAAACCCCCCTCCAATCCCCTATGCCATTTCTTAAATCCCTGATCCCTCAGCCCCTGTGCAATCTGGCCCCTCCCCTTTTGTAGCTCCACCCCCACATAGCCACACCCATGACCGGTATTTTTCTAAGGGAAAGGTGGCAACCCTAAGGAGAAGATGCCTGGAAGTGAAAATTGAAAGTGAAAGTAAATTGAAAGTGAAAGTAAAACGATCTTTACAGTGGCAACCACTAGGAAGGCCAAACTGCAACTCCCAGCATGCCCAGACAGCGGCTGTCTGGGCATGCTGGGAGTTGTAGTTTTGCAACATCTAGAGGGTCACAGTTTGGAGACCACAGTTACAGTGGTGCCCAAACGGTAGCCCTCCAGATGTTGCCAAACTACAACTCTCAGCATGCCTGGACTGCCCAGGCATGCTGGGAGTTGTAGTTCTGTAACATCTGTCCCTTCAGATTTAGCAATTTTCATGAAATTTTTGAAAATTGCTGCTCTACTTTGAAGCCCTCTAATTTTTTCAAAAAGCAAAAATATGTCCATTTTATGACGCCAACATAAAGTGGACATATTGTATATGTGAAGAAAAATAAAATGTATTGTGAATATCCATTTTTCCTTACAAGTAGAGAGCTTCAAAGTTAGAAAAATGCAAAATTTTTAACATTTTCATGAAATTTTGGGATTTTTCAACAAAAAAGGATGCAAGTAATGCCGAAAATTTACCACCAAAATAAAGTAGAATATGTCACAAAAAAACAATCTCAAAATCAGAATATTCCGTAAAATCGTTTTCGCGTTATTAATTCGTAAAGTGACGGTGGTCAGAATTGCGAAAAAGGGCTCAGTCCTTAAAGTGAAAAAGGGCTGTGTCCTTAAGGGGTTAAAAAGCTGCTAACTAACATCTCTGGCATTTGCCGTAAAGTCTGTTTTTTAAGGACGTATTCTTCCAGAGTACAATTTCCATGTGAGGGTCAGGTTCCTCTCAGTCTCACTAGCAGCAGAATTAAAGGGGTACTCCACTGGCCAGCGTTCGGAAGTAAATGCTCCGAATGCTGTTTCGCGCTGTGGGGGTCAGTGGTTGTCACACACCCTTCCATTGACTTGCATTGAGGGGGAGTGACCATGACATCTGGAGGGGGCGTGTCCAACCCCCGCAGTGCGAAAACAGTGTTCGGAACATTTATTTCCGAACTCTGGCCAGTGGAGTAAACCTTAAAGATATTATGCTGATCAGGGCTGGTCTAAAATCCTGGCATGGCCCAGGAAGCAGAATAAAAGGAATGAAAGGCAGTGGGGCATTTTATTCCTTTTATTCGACTTCCTGGGCCATGCCAGGATTTTAGACCAGCCCTGATCAGCATAATAAAAAAATAAAAAGCCCAAAATAGGACTTACCAAAAATGCCTGGCAAGTGAAATTTTGCTAGAGATTTAACTCTTTCCTGGATTTCCCATATCTCATGCTGCCTTCCTTGGATGATATATGCACCTCCTGAAGCCTGGTTGCTAAATACAACAGGTACCTTGGGGAAATATAGCAATCCTCGACCGCCATTCTTGTCACTGTATTCATTAGGAGACAGAGCATCATATTTTGTCTCAACTCCCTCCAGTACAAGATCCGGCAATGGAAAATAATGATTTTACAGCACTGACTCAGGTCCTGATGATGGGAGCTAAGGAGACAGGACAGGACACTCCGTCTCCTAATGACTACCTATGAGCAGCTAGCAGCATGGACCACTGCCGGTCTGTGCGGCAATGTAGATAACGTGAAGCCATTAAAGGGTAGCTCCCACCATCCATTTTTTTTTTTTTGCTAGCCCTTTCCCCCCCCTGCTACGACACTAGCCCGTTATCTCCTCCCCCCCCGCCCCGCATTCCCTGTTCCCTCATTACAATTGCAGTTACTGCAGAGTCCGGCAGTGGGCGTGCAGGGACAGCGGCGGCAACGAGGCGGCGGCGATGTGCGGGAGGAGTGGCCTCCCAGCCAGTGGCCAGGGAGCCAATGCGCTCGCTCCCACCTGTCTGATTGACAGGCAGGGAGCGAGTGCAGCCTAAATGAAAAAGGACTGATTGCCACTCCAAAATCAGTCCTTTTTCAGTAGCCGTTTTTTAAATGTAAATTAAACCTTTTTAATGAAGAAAAAATAATAATAAAAGTATATTAGAGATATGTTGTAGTACATAAGTTCCAACCAGAGGTGGCAATCTTAGACATAAGATTTTGGACCGTGAGATCTTTTGGATCCTGAAGTTGGGGACTAGATATCCACGAGGTTTGAATAAAAGAATGGATACGATCTTACATTATTGATATATATTTTTTAAGTTTTTTTCTTCTCCTTTTTTCCTCTTCCCCGGGTCACTGCCCCCCCCCCCTTTTTTATCTAGATGTTCTCCAATGATTACTATGGTTCTAGCTGTTACATCTACAGTGCGATAGCATAATTCCGCGATACACTCACATATGCAAATCATGAGTGTGAATGCTTCTAAGATATGCGGTTTTCCTTTCTTTTATTATTATGAGGGACAGATTTCTGTAACTTATACATGATGCTGACATCTTTCTCCCTTTTTTATATTTAATATATTTTGTAATAAAGAAACTGCTATGTATGTATTTTTTAATACTGTTTTCATGTAAAGCGTCTATATTTGGTAAATTATACACAATTTTATAGATTTCTAATTAATGTTTTGCATGTTTTGCAGTGGCGGTTGCCATTAGTTTCTACATGTGGGTGGATATACCACCATGTGTAGGTGTGGTTATGACGTCATGTCCACCTGTTAGTGCAGGTGTGCCGCTGTGTCGTGTCCGCCCACCCACATGTATAAAAACCGCTTTGTTGTAAGGCCGAAACGCGTCACTGTACCCTGTGTTCCTGTTATGACCATCTGGTGAAATAAATATTATCCTCCGAGTTTCTGGACGCTGGACTCCTCTTTCTTCATAAGTACTACAACATATCAAAAAATAAAGTTGGTGACAGTGCCCATTTAAGTAAAATTAAAATAGTGAATTTCTGTACTATGATAATTTTTCTTCATAACTGCAGTGACTCAAAGAGAGCTGCAAGGCATACAGTAACATATCATCGCTTCTCACTATAGTACAGCAGTAGGGATGTCACGATGCCGGCTGGCAGGTAGTGGATCCTCTGTGCCAGAGAGGGATGGCGAGGACCGCGCTAGTGGACCGGTTCTAAGCCACTACAGGTTTTCACCAGAGCCCGCCGCAAAGCGGGATGGTCTTGCTGCGGCGGTAGTGACCAGGTCGTATCCACTAGCAACGGCTCACCTCTCTGGCTGCTGAAGATAGGCGAGGTACAAGGGAGTAGGCAGAAGCAAAGTCGGACGTAGCAGAAGGTCGGGGGCAGGCGGCAAGATTCGTAGTCAGGGGAGATAGCAGGAGATCTGGTACACTGGCTTTTAAACACACAAAACGCTTTCACAAGGCACGATGGCAACAAGATCCGGCAAGGGAGTGCAAGGGAGGAGACTAGATATAGCCAGGGAACAGGTGGGAACCAATTAAGCTAATTGGGCCAGGCACCAATCATTGGTGCACTGGCCCTTTAAGTCTCAGGGAGCTGGCGCGCGCGCGCCCTAGAGAGCGGAGCCGCGCGCGCCAGCACATGACCGCAGGAGACGGGAACGGGTAAGTGACCTGGGATGCGATTCGCGAGCGGGCGCGTCCCGCTGTGCGAATCGCATCCCCAACGGCCATGACAGAGCAGCGCTCCCGGTCAGCGGGACTGACCGGGAAGCTGCAGGGAGAAAGACGCCGTGAGCGCTCCGGGGAGGAGCGGGGACCCGGAGCGCTAGGCGTAACAGTACCCCCCCCCCCTTAGGTCTCCCCTTTTTTTTGTCCGGTGACTGCCTCCCCTGGGATGAGGACACCGGGAAGGAATGTATGGTTTCCTCAATGGCAGGCAGTACAGCAGGAGTAGGAATGGGGAGGGAGGGCAGAGGGCGAGACCTGGCACGGGGCAGTGTGACACCAGGACGAGGGCCATGAGGGGACACAGAGGTTTGCCTGATGGGACTGGGAGGGGGGGAGAGGCATTTCCTGTGGCAGGCAGAGTCCTTAATGACCTTAGGGGGAGCGGATACAGGAGGAACCACAGGGTCACGGCAGGGATTACTGGGAACCGGTTGAAGGCAGTCCTTGGAACAAGAGGGACCCCAACTCTTGATCTCCCCAGTGGACCAATCCAGGGTTGGGGAATGGTGTTGAAGCCAGGGTAGTCCAAGGAGAATTTCGGAAGTGCAATTAGGAAGGACAAAAAATTTAATTTCCTCGTGATGAGGTCCGATGCACATTAGGAGGGGCTCCGTGCGGTAACGCACGGTGCAATCCAACCTGGCTCCGTTGACCGCGGAAATGTGGAGTGGCTTGACAAGACGGGTCACCGGAATGCGGAATTTATTCACTAAGGACTCCCGAATAAAATTCCCAGAAGCTCCAGAGTCCAGGCAGGCCACGGCTGAGAGGGGAGAGCTGGCTGAAGTAGAGATCCGAACAGGCACCGTGAGACGTGGAGAAGCCGACTTAGCATCAAGAGACGCCACACCCACGAGAGCTGAGTGCGAGCGTGCGTTTCCCAGGCGTGGAGGACGGATTGGGCAATCCACCAAAAAATGTTCAGTACTGGCACAGTACAGACAAAGATTCTCCTCCTTACGGCGATTCCTCTCTTCCAGGGTCAGGCGAGACCGATCCACTTGCATGGCCTCCTCGGCGGGAGGCCTAGGCGCAGATTGCAGTGGAGACTGTGGGAGAGGTGTCCAGAGATCTAAGTCTTTTTCCTGGCGGAGCTCTTGATGCCTCTCAGAAAAACGCATGTCAATGCGAGTGGCTAGATGAATGAGTTCATGAAGGCTAGCAGGAGTCTCTCGTGCGGCCAGAACATCTTTAATGTTGCTGGATAGGCCTTTTTTAAAGGTCGCGCAGAGAGCCTCATTATTCCAGGATAGTTCAGAAGCAAGAGTACGGAATTGTATGGCGTACTCGCCAACGGAGGAATTACCCTGGACCAGGTTCAGCAGGGCAGTCTCAGCAGAAGAGGCTCGGGCAGGTTCCTCAAAGACACTTCGAATTTCCGAGAAGAAGGAGTGTACAGAGGCAGTGACGGGGTCATTGCGGTCCCAGAGCGGTGTGGCCCATGACAGGGCTTTTCCAGACAGAAGGCTGACTACGAAAGCCACCTTAGACCTTTCAGTAGGAAACTGGTCCGACATCATCTCCAAGTGCAGAGAACATTGCGAAAGGAAGCCACGGCAAAACTTAGAGTCCCCATTAAATTTGTCCGGCAAAGACAGGCGGAGGCTAGGAGTGGCCACTCGCTGCGGAAGGGGTGCAGGAGCTGGCGAAGGAGATGGTTGTTGCTGCTGAAGCTGAGACTGAACTTGCTGTAGCTGTGACTGTTGCTGCTGTTGCTGTGACTGGAGCTGCTGTAGCTGCGACTGGAGTTGCTGTGTCATGGTGGTCAAGTACGACAGCTGGTGCTCTTGTCGGGCGACCAATGTAGGGAGGTCGGCGGCAGCTGGCAGAGGAACTTCAGCGGGATCCATGGCCGGATCTACTGTCACGATGCCGGCTGGCAGGTAGTGGATCCTCTGTGCCAGAGAGGGATGGCGAGGACCGCGCTAGTGGACCGGTTCTAAGCCACTACAGGTTTTCACCAGAGCCCGCCGCAAAGCGGGATGGTCTTGCTGCGGCGGTAGTGACCAGGTCGTATCCACTAGCAACGGCTCACCTCTCTGGCTGCTGAAGATAGGCGAGGTACAAGGGAGTAGGCAGAAGCAAAGTCGGACGTAGCAGAAGGTCGGGGGCAGGCGGCAAGATTCGTAGTCAGGGGAGATAGCAGGAGATCTGGTACACTGGCTTTTAAACACACAAAACGCTTTCACAAGGCACGATGGCAACAAGATCCGGCAAGGGAGTGCAAGGGAGGAGACTAGATATAGCCAGGGAACAGGTGGGAACCAATTAAGCTAATTGGGCCAGGCACCAATCATTGGTGCACTGGCCCTTTAAGTCTCAGGGAGCTGGCGCGCGCGCGCCCTAGAGAGCGGAGCCGCGCGCGCCAGCACATGACCGCAGGAGACGGGAACGGGTAAGTGACCTGGGATGCGATTCGCGAGCGGGCGCGTCCCGCTGTGCGAATCGCATCCCCAACGGCCATGACAGAGCAGCGCTCCCGGTCAGCGGGACTGACCGGGAAGCTGCAGGGAGAAAGACGCCGTGAGCGCTCCGGGGAGGAGCGGGGACCCGGAGCGCTAGGCGTAACAAGGGATTCCAGGGATCAGTAGTCCCTGATCTTGTATGTACCCACAGTAAAAGATTTTTCTGCATGTCCACAGCAAACTCTGCAGCATCTGCTGGTTTATTGCAGATTTCAACTTTCCCATTAAAAAGTCAGTAGGGAAAATCCTCAATAAATGTGTAATATTTTCAAGAAAACAGTTGACATGCTGCAGATTCAAAAACCTGTACCTGCACCTCTCTGCAGAGAGAGGATAAGATTTACAAAATGTCCATGTTGATAATCTGCTTTATAGGCTATGGCTAGAGATAGGCAAATTTTTTGAAAAATTCCATTCGAGGGCAATAAGAGGGCAAGTTTGGCGCCAGTAGCCACGGTAATTCCAGCTCCAATAGTGTATGATTGCTGTAGTGTAGAAGTTGCTGCATTGAAAAACCCGTACGTGTATCTTAGAATCAAGCAGGTGGTCCGCCATGAGGCGAGCTACCCCCTGTCCCAACCCCTGCCTCTCAGCGCCTCCCCCGATGCTCATAACTGAGTGTCCTGGGGGCCAAAGCCTTTACTTTGAAAAAATACTGTATTACCAAAAAACCAATATAACAAGGAGATCACATGATGGCGCAATGACAGAGCCTGGAGATGGCAGCAGCATGACAAGACTATAGGGCGGCACTATGATAGAGCTTGGATGTGGCAGCAGTATGAGGAGACCATATGGCAACACAATGACCTAGTCTGGAGGTGGCGGCAGCCTATGTAGGCCACAGAGCGGCACAATGACAGAGCCTGGAGGTGGCAGTAGCATGACAAGACCATAGAGCGGCACAATGACAAGAGTCTGGAGGTGGCAGCAGCATGACGAGACCATAGGGCGGCACAATGACAGAGCCTGGAGGTGGTAGCAGCATGAGGAGATCACATGGTGGCACATTGACAGAGCCTGGAGGTGGCAGCAGCATGAGGATAGCATAAAATGGCACAATGACACAACCTGGAGGTGGCAGCAGCATGAGGAGACCATATGGCAGCATAATGACCAAGCCTGGAGGTGGCGGCAGCCTATGTAGGCCATGGAGCGGCACAATGATAGAGCCTGAAGGTGATAGCAGCATGAGGAGACCATAGGGTGGTACAATGACAGAGCTAGGAGGTGGCGGCAGCATGAGGAGACCATATGGTGCCACAGTAACATAGCCTGGTGGTGGCATCAACATGTGGAGACCATATGGTGGCAGAATGGCACAGCCTGGAGGTGGTGGCAGCCTATGTAGGCTGCAGAGCGGCATAATGACAGAGCCTCCAGGTGGCAGCAGCATGAGAAGACCATAGGGTGGCAGAATGACACAGCCTGGAGGTGGTGGCAGCAGCATGAGGAGATCATATAGCAGTACAATAACAGAGCCTGGAGGTGGCAAGAGCAGCATCAGGAGCCTTGAAAGTGACCCAGTGACAGAGTGGGGCAGTAGGTGGCAATACCAGTACTCGCTGACTAAGGTGGGTGAAAGGAGCACTTGGCATCAGATGTGTGGCATCAGGTGGGTGGCAGGATCAGAATAGTAGCTGAGGCAGGTAGGCAGAAGAAAACAGTCTCTCGGTGTCAAAGTGATCGTGTGGCACATTGGTCGATCTAGTCTGATGCATCAGGCATTGGTGGGTGGAAATCGTGTCTGATCCAAGCCTGATTCATCTTGACAAAGGTCAAGGTCAAAATCTCCACATTTTTGGTGGACAGGCGAGTTCTCCTTGTTGTTAATATGGCCCTCGCTACACTAAACACCCGCTCTGATGCCACACTACTGGCCGGGTAGGACTGCTTTTCCATGGCAAACTCTGCTACTTGCAGCCACAAATCCAGTTTGGCTGCCCAGAAGTCCATCAGATCTTCAAAGTGTGTTGGCAGGGTCATGTCCAAGTATGCCACCACCTGCTGGTTCAGGTCCTGCTCAAGGTCTACCTGCTGCTGCTGATTAGCTGCTTCAGTATGCGGCTAAGAAAGCTACTCATCAGCGACTGTGGACTCAGGCTGCTGCTAATGGAGTTGGTACTGCTCCTGCCACCCCTCTTCCGCAGCCATGGCAGTGGAACGTGAGCACAGAGGGCCACCCCAGTCTGACCTGAGAGAGGATGGATGATGGCACAGATAGGCATCAGCCAACTGACTACGTAGGATGTCTCTGTAGTAGGTCTGTTTGTCCTCCCTCTTTGTGAGTGAAAAAAAAGAGCCAGAGGTCATTCCGCTGCCAATTGGTGAGAAATCGGCAGTCACTACGCTAGCAAGTGAGCATGCATCGTGCCATTTGTGCATGTCTGCGGTAATGATGTTTGCGCACGTCACGCTCTCAGAATACCTAGGGCCTGCGTCAGGACGTGGTAACGCCGGCCCTTGAATTCTGGGAGCGTGACGTGATGTGAGCGAACATCAATACGAGGCCGACGCACATAGTTGTACGGCACTAAACTTGGGGCGGGGACATCCTGAGTTCCCGGCAACTACAGGTGAGCCGGGTACAAAAATAGGAGCCGAAGGCTGAGCGGCTTTAGTCTCTGCCTCCCGCTCCAGGCACTAACACTGCTGGCCGACAGGGCGAGCTGCCGATCCGGGATAGGGGCAGGAGGACGGCCCGGCACAACAAGCACCGGCTCTGCTCGGGGGTCCGGGCCAGCTCGGACCTCCAAGCAATTGCTTGGTTTGCCTGTCCTGTAGTGACGGGCCTTAACAAATGCACGGCAAGGCAGTGCAGCACGGAGGTGATAGAGCCTCAAGTTTGAGGCTTCACCAGGCACACCCGACATACCTCGTGCCCATGCCTATGATATGCTAAATAAAAAAAATTTGCAGTATCTTGTAATACCTTTTTTATTGTACTAACAGAATTTTGTAGAGGCAAGCTTTTGGGATTCCTCCCTTTATCAAGTCAAAAGCAAATCTAAGCTCACAAGTAGAAGACACAGGTTTCCTCTCACAACTATGCAGGGGTTAAGACAATAGATGTGGATAACTTTGAAGCTCTCTGCTTTTAAGGAAAACAGACATTTCAAATAAATTATATATTGATTTACAAATACAATATGTCTACTTTCATCATAAAGTTGACATGTTTTTACTTTTTGAAGACATCAGAGGGCTTCAAAGTTCAGCAGCAATTTTCCAATTTTGCACAACATTTTCTAAATTGGAATTTTTTAGGGACCAATTCAGTTTTGAAGTGGATTTGAAGGAACTTCATATTAGAAATACCCCACAAATGACCCCATTATAAAAACTGCACCCCTAAAAGTATACAAAATGACATTCAATAAGTTTGTTAACCCTTTAGGTGTTTCACAGGAATAGCAGCAAAATGAAGGAGAAAATTCAAAATCTTCATTTTTTACACTCGCATGTTCTTGTAGACCCAGTTTTTGAACAAAGAGTACTAAGAGAAAAAGTCCCCGAAAATGTGTAACCCAATTTCTCTCGAGTAAGAAAATACCTCATATGTGTATGTCAACTGTTCGGCGGGTGCAGTAGAGGGCTCAGAAGGGAAGGAGCAACAATAGGATTTTGGAGAGTGAATTTTTCTGAAATGGTTTTTGGGGGGCATGTCGCATTTAGGAAGCTCCTATGGCGCCAGAACAGCAGAAAAACCCCACATGGCATACCATTTTGGAAACTACACCCCTCAAGGCACATAACAAGGGGTCCAGTGAGCCTTAACACCCTACAGGTGGTTGATAACTTTTCGTTAAAATCGGATGTGTAAATGGAAAAAAAAATTTCACTAAAGTGCAGTTTTCTCCCCAAATTTACCATTTTTATAAAGGGGAATGGGAGAAAATGCCCCCCAAAATTTTTAACCCCATCTCTTCTGAGTATGTAAATACCCCCTGTTAGGATGTTAAATGTTCTGAGGGCAAACTACAATGCTCAGAAGAGAAAGACTCACATTTGGCTTTAGGAAAGCAAATTTAGCTGAAATGGTTTTTGGGGGGCATGTTGCATTTAGGAAGCCCCTGTGGTGCCAGAACAGCAAAAAAGGATGACAGCTCCGACAGCTCCGATCATTCTTATTTTCCGGGCGATCGGGTCAACAGTCACCTGATTGGCCCGGATTGCCGCAAATTGGCAGTCTCAGGACCCCCCTAGGCAATACCACGGGATGCCTGCTGATATTTATCAGCAGTCATCCCGGTCTGATCACCGCCCGGCGAGCGGCGGTGATTGGAAATGCAGAGGGCGTACGCAGAGGCCGGTACGCCTTCCATTCTTAAGTGATGGGACGTGAGGGCTTATCCATTCGTCCTCCAACCCCAACAGGTTAAAGGGGTACTCCAGTGGAATTTTTCTTTTAATCAACCAGTTCCAGAAAGTTAAACAGATTTGTAAATTACTTCTATTAAAAAATCTTAATCCTGACAGTACTTTTCAACTGCTTTATAATACAGAAGAAGTTCTTTTCTTTTTGAATTTATTTTCTGTCTGTCAACAGCGCTCTCTGCTGACACCTCTGTCCATGTCAGGAACTGTCCAGAGCAGGAACAATTCCCCATAGCAAACCTCTCCTGTGAACAGACAGAAAATAAATTCTAAAAGAAAAGAACTTCCTTTGTATTATACAGCAGTTGATAAGTACTGGATTAAGATTTTTAAATAAAAGTAATTTACAAATCTGTTCAACTTTCTGGCACCAGTTAATTAACATTTTTATTTTTCCCACCGAAGTACCCCTTTAATTACCAGTCTCTCCCCTGCTCCCACCTCCCTCTCCCTTATTCTTATCCTTATCTATGAAGTCTATGTTTCTATAGCAGGACAATTTATGGCCCATCTTAGTGTGAATTCTCCACATCTATTGTCTAAACCCCTGAATATTTGTGAGATGTAACTTGTGTCTTCTGCTTGTGAGTTTGGATTTGCTTTTCACTTGACAAAGGGAGGAATCCCGAAAGCTTGTCTCTACAAAATGCTGTTAGTCCAATAAAAAAGGTATTACAAGATACTGCAACATTTTTTGATTTTGCATCTGCATCACTGGATTAACCTGTTGGGGACGAAGGGCGTATGCATACGCCCTTGGTCCTGGTACTTAAGGACGAAGGGCGTATCCATACGCCCGTGTGAATTTCGGTCCCCGCCGCGTGCCGGGCGGGGACCGGGCCGGGGTGACTGCTGATATCTATCAGCAGGCACCCCGTGCAAATGCCCAGGGGGGTCATTAGACCCCCCCCCATGTCGGCGATCGGCGCAAATCGCAAGTGAATTCACACTTGCGATTTGCGCTGATTCCGGGTCATTACGGGTCTATGGTGACCCGGAATAGAAGGGGGATCGCGGGTGTCTAAGACACCCACAATCCCCCTAAAGCGATAGGAGTGAGGTGGCACGGGTGCCACCCCTCCTATCCCTGCTATTGGTGGTCTAGACGCGACCACCAATAGCAGATCAGGGGCGGAGGGGTTTACTTTCGTTTTCCCCATCCTGCCCACCCACAATAGGCGGGGCAGAACGGGGAAAACGAAAAGGAGCGGCGCCGGAGTCCACTTACCCCTCCGGAGGTAGCGGAGCGACGGGGATCGGCGGGCGGCGACGGAGATCTGCAGAAGAGGACGGCTCCCGGATGCGACGGAAGCCGGTGAGTAGTTGCCTAGCAACATCTAGAGGGCTACAGTCTGAGACCACTATAGTGGTCTCTAGACTGTAGCCCTCCAGATGTTGCAAAACTACAACTCCCAGCATGCCCAGACAGCTGTTTGTTGTGTGGGCATACTGGAATTTGTAGTTTTGCAACAGCTGGAGGTCTGCAGTTTAGAGACCACTGCACAGTGATCTCTATACTGCCCTCTAGATCTTGCAAAACTACAACTCCTAGCATGCCCACACAGCTGTTTGCTGTCTGGGCATGCTGGGAGTTGTAGTTTTGCAACATCTGGAGGTCCACAGTTTGGAGATCACTGTTCAGTGGTCTCTAAATTGTAGCACTCCAGATGTTGCAAAACTACAAATTCCAGCATGCCCACACAGAAAACAGCTGTCTTGGCATGCTGGGAGTTGTAGTTGCGTACCTCCAGCTGTTGCATAACTACATCTCCCAGCATGCCCTTCTGTGATCAGTCATGCTGGGAATTGTAGTTTTGCAACAGCTGGAGGCACACTGGTTGAAAAATACTGAGTTAGGTAACAGAACCTAACTGAAGGTTTTCCAACCAGTGTGCCTCCAGCTGTTGCAAAACTACAACTCCCAGCATGTACTGACAGACCGTGCATGCTGGGAGTTGTAGTTTTGAAACAGCTGGAGGTTCCCCCCCCCCATGAGAACGTACAGGGTACATTCACACGGGCGGGTTTACAGCAAGTTTCCTGCGTCAAGTATGAGCTGCGGCAAATAAAAATGAAAAACGTATTGTACGGCAGTGTTTCCAAAATGGAGCCTCCAGCTGTTGCAAAACAACAACTCCCAGCATTTCCGGACAGCCACTGACTGTCCAGGCATGCTGGGAGTTTAGCAACAGCTGGAGGCACCCTGTTTGGGAATCACTGGCGTAGAATACCCCTTTGTCCATCCCTATGCAATTCCTAATTTATTCCTCAAATGCGCATGGTGCTCTCTCACTTTGGAGCCCTGTCGTATTTCAAGGAAACAGTTTAGGGACACATATGGGGTATCAACGTACTCGGGAGAAATTGCACTACAAATTTTGGGGGGCTTTTTCTCCTTTTACCCCTTATGAAAAGGAAAAGTTGGGGTCTACACCAGCCTGTTAGTGTAAAAAAAAAATTTTTTACACTAACATGCTGGTGTTGCCCTTTACTTTTTATTTTCACAAGAGGTAAAAGGAAAAAAAGACCCCCAAAATTTGTAACGCAATTTCTCCTGAGTACGAAAATACCCCATATGTGGGCGTAAAATTTTCTGCGGACGCACAACAAGGTTCAGGAGTGAGAGCGCACTATGTACATTTGAGGCCTAAATTGGTGATTTGCACAGGGGTGGCTGATTTTACAGCGGTTCTAACATAAACCCAAAAAAATAAATACCCATATGTGATCCCATTTTGGAAACTACACCCCTCGAGGAATTTAATAAAGGGTACAGTGAGCATTTACGCCCCACAAGTGTCTGACAGATTTTTGGAACAGTGGTACGTGAAAATGAAAAATGTAATTTATTTGTTTGCACAGCCCACTGTTCCAAAGATCTGTCAAAAGGCCAGTAGGGTGTAAATGCTCACTGTACCCCTTATTACATTCCGTGAGGGGTGTAGTTTCCAAAATGGGGTCACATGTGGGGGGGTCCACTGTTCTGGCACCACGGGGGGCTTTGTAAATGCACATGGCCCCCGACTTCCATTCCAAACAAATTATCTCTCTAAAAGCTCAATGGCGCTCCTTCTCTTCTGAGCATTGTAGTTCACCAGCAGAGCACTTGACGTCCAAACATGGGGTATTTCCATACTCAGAAGGAATGGGGTTACAAATTTTGGGGGGCATTTTCTCCTATTACCCTTTGCAAAAAAGTAAAATTTGGGGAAAAACCAGCATTTTAGTGGAAAAATATTTTTTTTCATTTACACATCTGACTTTAACAAAAGTTGTCAAACACCTGTGGGGTTTTAAGGCTCACCGTACCCCTTGTTACGTTCCTTGAGGGGTGTCGTTTCCATAATAGTGTGCGATGTGGGGGGTTTTGCTGTCCTGGCACCATAGGGGCTTCCTAAATGGGACATGCCCCCCAAAAACCATTTCAGAAAAACTCACTCTCCTAAATCCCATTGTTGCTCCTTCGCTTCTGAGCCCTCTAGTGCACCCGCCGAACACTTGACATACACATATGAGGAATTTCCTTAGTCAAGAGAAATTGGGTTACAAATTTTGAGAGGATTTTTTTCCTTTTACCCCTTTTAAAAATTCAAAAACTGGGTCTACAAGAACATGCCAGTGTAAAAAATGAAGATTTTGAATTTTCTCCTTCACTTTGCTGCTATTCCTGTGAAACACCTAAAGGGTTAACACACTTACTGAATGTCATTTTGAATACTTGGAAAATTGGAAAATTGTTGCTGAACTTTGAAGCCCTCTGATGTTTTCCAAAAGTAAAAACTCATCAATTTTATGATGCAAACATAAAGTAGACATATTGTATATGTGAATCAATATATAATTTATTTGGAATATCCATATTCCTTATAAGCAGAGAGCTTCAAAGTTAGAAAAATGAAAAATTTTCAAATTTTTCATGAAATTTTTGAATTTTTCACCAAGAAAGGATGCAAGTATCGCCGAAAATTTACCACTAAAATAAAGTAGAATATGTCACGAAAAAACAAACTCGGAATCACATTTAAAAGTAAAAGCATCCCAGAGTTATTAATGCTTAAAGTGACAGTGGTCAGATTTGCAAAAAATGCTCCCGTCCTTAGGGTCATAATGGGCTCCGTCCCCAAGGGGTTAATACAGCTACTCAAATTTACTATATATATTTATAGTAAATCTAGTCACTAGATTAAATACTAAGTAGCCTGCTGCAGTATGTAACAATATACATCTGCATCCCATTCTTTTAGAGGATGCTAATAGATTTCCAGTCAACGCCACACACAGGATGGTGATCGGAACGGAATGACTGCTGATATCTATCAGCAGCCATCCCAGGACATCAACCCCCTTGTCGGTGATTGCCGTGATTCAATTATGACCCGCAAATCACAACTTTTCCGGGCCAATCGGGTCATTGGCGACCTTATGGACCTTAAAATCAGGGTGATTGGTAATGTCCGAGAAAGCACCAATAACCCTGAAGGATAGGCGGGAGGTGGCAGGGTCTGGACTGACCGACCAATTGCAGGAGGAGGGTGATGTGGTGGGTTAAAAGCTAAGATAAAGTTTGGGAAAAGGGGGAAGTCCACCCAAGGAAGTCAGGGCAGAGGGGGAGAACATGGCGGTGGAGGGCTGCAGAGGGACGGCCTTCGGCTGTCTGGACATGCTGGGAGTTGTAGTTTTGCAACATCTGGAGTGCCACAGTTTGGAGACTACTTTGCAGTGCTGGGATGCTGTAGTTGTAGTTTTGCAACATCTGGAGGACAGTAAAACACTACATATACACACACTCTTACACAGTCGCCCCCCCCCCCCAATAAAAATGAAAAACGTCTCACGCGGCACTGTTTCCAAAACAGAGCCTCCAGCTGTTGCAAAACAACAACTTCTAGCTTTGCTGGACAGCCATTGACTGCCCAGGCATGCTGACAGTTTTGCAACAGGTGGAGGCACCCTGTTTGGGAAACACTGCCATAGAATATTTTTGGTTTTGGAGTCAAGTGCAATGCTTGCATCTGGGTCCGCCCCTATGAATATCCCTAATTTAGGCCTCAAATATGCCCCTGCATCCCTGACTGTCTGGGCATGCTGGGAATTGTAGTTTTGCAACAGCTGTAGGCACACCGGTTGGGAAACACTGAGCTAGAGTCTGTTTACTAGCTCAGTGATTCCAACCCATGTGCTTCCAGCTGTTGTAAAACTACAACTCCCAGAATGCACTGACAGACCTACATGCTGGGAGTTGTAGTTTTGAAACAGCTGGGGGTACACGGGTTGGAATCACTGAGCTAGAGTCTGTTTCTTAACTCGGTGTTTCCCCACCAGTGTGCCTTCAGCTGTTGCAAAACTACAACTCCCAGCATGTACGGTCTGTCAATGCATTCTGGGAGTTATAATTTTGCCACAGCTGAAGGTTTGGGGCGCTCCCCCATATGAAGTGGGTTTCCATCTACAAGTGTGAGCTGCTGCAAATTTTCCGCCGCAGCTCAAACTTCCAGCGGAAAACTCACAGTGGAATTTTATGTGCAAAATTGAAAGCGTTATTATTTTTAGAAGGTGATGAGGAAAAAATTAAAATGCAAAAACGGAAAAACCCTGTGTCCTTAACCCCTTAACGACGCAGGACGTATATTTACGTCCTGCGCCGGCTCCCGCGATATGAAGCGGGATCGCGCCGCGATCCCGCATCATAACGCGTCGGTCCCGGCGCTCATCAACGGCCGGGACCCGCGGCTAATACCACACATCGCTGATCGCGGAGATGTGCGGTATTAACCCTTTAGAAGCGGCGGTCAAAGCTGACCGCCGCTTCTAAAGTGAAAGTGAAAGTGACCCGGCTGGTCAGTCGGGCTGTTCGGGACCGCCGCGGTGAAATCGTGGCGTCTCGAACAGCTGACCGGACACCGTGAGGGCCCTTACCTGCCTCCTCAGTGTCCGATCGGCAAATGACTGCTCCGTGCCTGAGATCCAGGCAGGAGCAGTCAAGCGCCGATAATGCTGATCACAGGCGTGTTAATACACGCCTGTGATCTGTGTAAAAGATCAGTGTGTGCAGTGTTATAGGTCCCTATGGGACCTATAACACTGCAAAAAAATGTAAAAAAAAAGTGTTAATAAAGGTAATTTAACCCCTTCCCTAATAAAAGTTTGAATCACCCCCCCCCTTTTCCCATAAAAAAAATAAAACAGTGTAAAAAAAAAAAATAATAAACATATGTGGTATCGCCGCGTGCGTTAATGTCCGAACTATAAAAATATATCATTAATTAAACCGCACGGTCAATGGCGTACGCGCAAAAAAATTCCAAAGTAAAAAAGCGTATTTTGGTCACTTTTTATACCATTAAAAAATGAATAAAAAGTTATCAAAAAGTCCGATCAAAACAAAAATCATACCGATAAAAACTTCAGATCACAGCGCAAAAAATTAGTCCTCATACCGCCCTGTACGTGGAAAAATAAAAAAGTTATAGGGGTCAGAATATGACATTTTTAAACGTATAAATTTTCCTGCATGTAGTTATGATTTTTTCCAGAAGTGCGACAAAATCAAACCTATATAAGTAGGGTATCATTTTAACCGTATGGACCTACAGAATAATGATAAGGTGTAATTTTTACCAAAATATGCACTGCGTAGAAACGGAAGCCCCCAAAAGTTACAAAATGGCGTTTTTTCTTCGATTTTGTCGCACAATTATTTTTTTTTCCATTTCGCCGTGCATTTTTGGGTAAAATGACTAATGTCACTGCAAAGTAGAATTGGCGATGCAAAAAATAAGCCATGATATGGATTTTTAGGTGGAAAATTGAAAGGGTTATGATTTTTAAAAGGTAAGGAGGAAAAAAAGAAAGTGCAAAAACGGAAAAACCCTGAGTCCTTAAGGGGTTAAGGGGTTAATATTAGTAAACAAAGGGGAATATTATCACTGTTACTGACTAAATCCTGTATACTGATATCAATATTACCGATAATACCAGTATACAAGGAGAAATATTATGACCATACATATTATATCATACTTGTCTGGATCCGGACTGGTATGCAGAGAGGACACTGGAGGTGGATCCTCTGTGTCAGTGAGGTGATGGCGTGGGCCGTATCAGGGGAACGGAATCTAAGGGGTTACAAGGCAAGAGCAAGGTCGGACGTAGCAGAAGGTCTGAGCAGGCAGCAATGGTTCGTAGTCAGGGGTAATGGCAAGGGTCTGGATACACAGGCTTGGGATACACAAAACGCTTTCTCAGGGCACTAGGGCATCAAGATCCGGCAAGGACAGGAAGGGGAAGTGGTTTTTTATATGTTTTGCTGGTGTAGGTACTGATTGGGCCAGGCACCAATTAATGGTGCACTGGCCCTTTAAATTTCAGAGAGCCGGCACGCGCCGGGACAGAACAGCAGGAGGACGGGGCAGGTGAGGTGATTGGGATGCGACCCGCGGGCCGCTACGCGGATCGCATCCCCACCGGTGATAACAGTGCAGCGCTCCCGGTCAGCGGGTCTGACCGGGGCGCTGCACGCAGAAGAACGTCGCGAGCACTCCGTGGAGGAGCAGGGACCCAGAGCGCTCGGCGTAACAATACTGTTACTGACCAAATTGTGTGTAATGATGCCAATAATGCTAGTATAAGTAGGAACATAATCACCATACATAATACTATCATACTGATAATGACGAAATCCTGTATACTGAGATCAGTATTACTAATTAAACCAGTATACAAGAAGGGAATATTATCACCATATATATTACCATCATACTGTTACTGAACAAATCCTGTATACTCAGACTAATATTACCAATAATACCTGTATACAAGGAGGAATATTATCCCCATACAGATTACCATCATACTATTACTGACCGAATTCTGCATACTGAGACTACTATTACCAATAATACCAGTATACAAAGAGAGAATATTATCATCATACATATTACCATCATGCTGATACTGATCAAATCCTGTATACTGAGACCAACACTAGCAGCATACATAATACAAATTATACCAACACACAAATGCTGGATAATACCACAATACTGAGTAAAAACCATTATAAAGGGACTAACAATACCAATAATACCAGAAAACAAGGGAAAAATAATACAGATGCTTTAGGAACACATTATACATCACACAGTTACTTACTAATGCACTGTAACTGAATAAAACCACTGTACACAGACTGGTCTTCCCCCATACAGTGCCCATACAGAGTTAGATACCAGCAGTACACAGGACAGGTCTGTATACCATATAAGTGATTATATACATGACAATAAAGAAGAATGATACCAGCAGCACACAAAAAAATCTGTGCAAAAAGTGGGTAGTTTATTCCATCATTCCAGTGTTACAAGAAGAGCAACGATTATATATTATCATAAATATCCACTACATTTAACTTTAATTTACAGAGAAGAAAATATCAGATCAGTATATTATACTTTGCTAAGATTAGGGCTGGACATGCATCAGTGTAAAGAAAAAGTCTGGCCAATGCTCAATTTTGCTATTTCTGACCATCTGGCAAGAAAAAGGGTAAAATCTGCTATTATTTTTCTTTAATATTTGTGCCAGGTAGAAATCATTTAACAACAATAGTCTTGGCAAATGTAGAATTCCGGATTATGGGAGCAGCCTACCAAGTAGAAAAATAGCTGCAGGTTATTGCAGGCATTGATAAATATACACTCATTCTACTCCGTAAGAAACAATAGCCTTTCAGATAAAAGGTAAAGCCGAAAAACAGTCCACAATGACCTATAAAATGTTACTAGAGGCATTCAATTTCGTTGACCTTCTTTTGTCCAAAATACCAAACTCTCTAAATGTCCTAGCTACAAATCACAGGAATTACTGTGAATCTGTGCAATTATAAAGTCCCTGGTAAATACTGTACTAAATAATATGTTCTGTCTTTGGGAAGAAGGCTTTGTACAATTTTAGCTACATCTACTAAATTAGTATCATTTTGGATATGAAACCATAGATTATCATTAACAAAGCTTATTCTCAGGCAGAGTTTAGCTCTTTATTGCCCAACCAGCAGCCTGTTGACTATTTGGGCACAAGCACAAGCCTAAATTGGAGAAGTCTAATATACTATTTAAAACGTTTTTATATAAAGTATATGACCATTTTACTGGACGGAATTTATTTATTTTTTCATTTTTTAGAATTCATTATAGGGAAATTACATTGTCTGTAAAGAATTGCACACCCTGTTTTAGTTAGAGGGTGGGGAAATAAATAACGACCTTATCTTCATACTCATACTACAACACAACCAAGTTCTTCCAATGGCTCAAAATTCAGCCCCCTATATTAATTTTATTAATTTCCTTAATGTCAGGCAAGTAACGTTTTTGATGGATAAAGCGCTAAGCCAACGTTCCGTTCCTTTGAGAGGGCTAACCATTCAGTAGATAATTGGACTTTTCCATGTTTTATTTTTTATTTTTTAGTTCTGTAGGTGTTGTTCAACATAAGTCAAAAATCTAATATTTCATCCAAAACTTGAAGAGTGAAACATGTTTGGACAATCTTCATCTTTATAGAATTTTCATTGAACATTTCTATAGCTTAACGGGGTACTCCGGCCCTAAGACATCTTATCCCCTATCCAAAGTACCGCCGCATGTGTAAATGTCCAAACTATTAAAATATAATGTTTATGATCCTGCACGGTAAAAGCCATAAATGTATAAAAAATACTAAACACCAAAAATACCGATTTTTAATATTTATATCATATATCTGGAAAAAAAACATATAAAAAGTGATCAAAAAGTAATGTCAAATGGTACAGATAAAACTACAGATCATGGGGCAAAAATTAGCCCTCGTACATCCCTGTATATGAAAAAATAAAAAAGTTATAGGGATCAGAAAAAGACAATTTTATGCATATGGATTTTATTTTAAAAAGTTAGCATTTTTTAAAAGTAGTACAATAATAGTACTATACATAAGCACTAAGACAGTTATGTTGAGGGTTTAGGTCTCCCAATTGAAATATAAAAATTATAGACCAGTAGGGAACCTCTAAAACGTAGCTTTTAATACATGTAGATAAAAATATATCACACACTATCCATACGCCTGTGGGAATTTCGGTCCCCGCCGCGCGCCGGGCGGGGACCAGACCGGAATGCCTGCTGAAATAATTCAGCAGGCATCCCGTGCAAATGCCGAGGGGGTCATGAGACCCCCCCATCTCGGCAATCACCGCAGATCGCTGGTGAATTCACACCAGTGATCTGCTGCTATTCGGGTCATACGGGTCACGTACAATACACCCCCAATCACCTACTGTATTCGCCACCCCCCCCCCAGGAGCGCTGCTATTGGCTGGACGATCCAGCCCAGTCCAGCCAATAGCAGCCGGCAGGGGAGGGTTTAACAACATCTTCTCGCAGCTCTTTCTCTTCTCGCAACTTTGTGAAAGTACCTCCGGGTACACTCTCAAGTTAAGAGTATATGAGGGATGAGATTCCCGTATTGAACCCCCATAATGTTCCCCCACTCTGGGTGTTAGCGGGAAAATCGTTTGGGACCTTATGCACCCATTGCTGGATAAGGGTTACCACGTGTACGTGGACAACTTTTATACCAGCATCCCTCTGTTCACATCCCTTGCCACCAGATCCACGTCCGCTTGTGGGACCTTGTGGAAGAATCAGAGAGGCCTCCCTCTAAATTTTATCCAGACACCTATGCCCAAGGGTGAGTCCCATGCCCTTAACCATGAAAACCTGTTGCTGGTCAGGTATAAGGATAATTGGGATGCCCTTATGCTGACCACAATTCATGGTAACGGCAGCTCACCTGACCCTGTGCGAGGTACTACAACAACGGTCCTCAAGCCCGATTGTATTCTGGACTACAATCAGTATATGGGGGAGTTGATCTTTCTGATCAAATCCTCAAGCCATACAATGCCATGCCGAAAACACGTGTGTGGTACAAGAAAGTTGTGGTCTACTTGGCACAGGTTGCCATGTAGAACTCTTTTATACTGTCCCTTTTCATTTAAATTTTCCATAATTTGACCCCAATGTACCAAGTCCAGAGTACATTCCAAGTTTTAACCCCATAAACCACTAAATTGCTCAAAAAACTCTCATAAAAAAAAAACTAATGAGACCTCTGGGGTATTTAAAAAAAAATAGAGGGTCATGGGTCACTGAGTCACTATCATAAAATTCATTTACACATCCAACTTTAACAAAAAGTCATCAAACAACTGTGGGGTGTTAAGGCTAACTGGACCCCTTGTTACATTTCTTGAGGGGTGTAGTTTCCAAAATAGTATGCCATGTGTTTTTTTTTTCTTCTTTTTTTTGCTGTCCTGGCACCATAGGGGCTTCCTAAATGGGACATGCCCTCCAAAAAAAACATTTCGGCAAAATTTGCTTTCCAAAAGATAAATGTGACTCTTCTGAGCATTGTAGTGCACCTGCAGTGCACTTGACGTCCACACATGGGGTATTTCCATACTCAGAAGAGATGGGGTTACACATTTTGGTGGGCATTTTCTCCCATTACCCGTTGTAAAAAGTTAAATTTGGGGGAAAACCAGCAATTTAGTAAAAAAATTTAAAATTAATTTACACATCCAAATTTAACAAAAAGTCGTCAAACACCTATGGGGTGTTAAGGCTCACTGTACCCCTTGTTACGTTCCTTGAGGGGTGTAGTTTCCAAAATAATATGCCATGTGTTTTTTTTTTTTTGTTTTTTTTTTGCTGTCCTGGCACCATAGGGGCTTCCTAAATGCAACTTGCCCCCAAAAACCATTTCAGCAAAATTTTGCCAAATGTGACTCTTTCTCTTCTGAGCATTGTAGTTTGCCCGCAGAGCATTTTACGTCCTAACATGGGGTATTTCCATACTCAGAAGTGATGGGGTTACAAATTGTGGGGTGCTTAGGCTCATTGTACCCCTTGTTACGTTCCTTGAGGGGTGTAGTTTCCAAAATATTATGCTATGTGTTTTTTTTTTTTTTGTTTGTTTGTTTTTTGCTGTCCTGGCACCATTTCAGAAAAACTCACTCTCCAAAATCCCATTGTCGCTCCTTGCCTTCTGAGCCCTCTAGTGCACCCGCCGAACACTTGACATACACATATGAGGTATTTCCTTACTCGAGAGAAATTGGGTTACAAATTTTAAGAAAATTTCTCTCCTTTTATCCCTTGTTAAAATTGAAAAACTGGGTCTACAAGAACATGCGAGTGTAAAAAATTAAGATTTTGAATTTTCTCTTTCAATTTGCTGCTATTCCTGTGAAACACCAAAAGGGTTAACACACTTTCTGAATGTCATTTTAAATACTTTGAAGGGTACAGTTTTTATAATGGGGTCATTTATGGGGTATTTCGTATATGAAGGCCCCTCAAATCCATTTCAAAACCTAACTGGTCCCTGAAAAATTCCGCTTTTGAAAATTTTGTGAAAAATTTAAAATTGCTGCTATACTTTGAAGCCTTCCAAAAGTAAAAACATGTCAACTTCATGATGCCACTATAAAGTCAACACATTGTATATGTGAATCAATATATAATTTATTAGGAATATTCATTTTCCTTATAAGCAGAGAGCTTCAAAGTAAAAAAAAATGTGTTCATAAAATTTTTGAATATTTCACCAAGAAATGATACAAGTATCAACAAAATTTTACAACTAACATAATGTAGAATATGTCACGGAAAAAAAAAATTGGAATCAGAATGAAACGTAAAAGCATGCCAGAGTTATTAATGTTTTAAGTGACAGTGGTCATATGTTCTAAAAATGGCCGAGTCCTTAAGGTATAAAGGGTTTGGGTCCTTGAGGGGTTAAGTGGTTAAAGAAGACCTATTAGCCGGCTTTTAGGGTATAAAGTAAGAGCATGGCTGAATATGTTTTTTGACCATGAATTCGTAAATACCTCTTAGTTAGTTGGCCCTTCCAGCATGAGATATTAAGAATGTAAAAAATGTAAAGCAAATTCGATTTTAGAGCCCACATGGCGTTTCCTTTTTCCGCTAGAGAAGTTCAGCCCCTTCAGTTAGTCACTGCCCCATGAGCACCGTCTTCTAACCCTCCAGTTAACAAGGGAGGGACAAGAACGTAATATTATCATTTTTTTGTTTTTGTTTTTAAATCACCTGGAATATGCTGTTCAGTTTTGGGATCAAAAATGGACATTATGAATCTGGAAAGGGTACAGAGGTGCCCATTATCGATACCATTCTTGTTTATATGGGACTTTTTGATAACTTTTTATTAAAAAAAATTCTGACATATGATGTGATAAAAAAATTTGCCTTTCTGACATTAGATCATTTTTTACATTCTGCACGTGGCAATACCTAATATGTTTATTTATTATAATTTTTTAATTGGAAAAGGGGGGTTATGTTAGTTTTTATCAGAAAGAGGCTTTTATATAACTTTAAACATATTTTTATTATTTATTTTACACTTTTAAAGTTCTCATAGGGAACTTTTATAGCCAATCATTAGATTATTATTGCATGGCATTGTACAGTAAGCACTCTGCCAGGCTGTATCAGGGGAGTGAAGATCCGGCAGAAGGAAAAGAGTAAAAGGATCTTTACCACCAATTTAACTAATGCAACAGGAAAGAAATGGCAACTGCATTTTCCTTTTTTGAATGCCATGATCTGCATTGATTATAGTGTCTAAAGAGTTAAAGACGGGCCCTATGTTGTCTAGGCGTTAAAAGGTACCTTCTTGTAATCTTGAAAATAAATAACTGTATCTTTTAACCTCTTAAGGACGCAGGGCGTACCTGTACGCCCTGCGCCCAGTCCCGGTATTTAAAACAGGGTCACACTGTGATCCCACATCATAGCGGATGGGTCCAAGCGTCTAATGATATCTGGGACCCTTGTCTAATAGCGTGCGGCACCGATCGCTGTGCCGCGCGCTATTAACTCTTTAGACACAGTGATCAAAGTTGATCGCCGCATCTAAAACTAAAGTAAAAGCTTCCCGGCAGCTCAGTCGGGCTGATCGGTACTATCGCGAAACAATCGCGATGTCCTGATCAGCTAGGACACGAGCGGAGGTCCCCTTACCTTGCTCCGTCGCGTCCGATCTGCATTTGATTGCTCCAAGCCTGAGCTACAGGCTTGAGCAATCGACCCCCTATAATGCTGATCTATGCAAAGCTATGGCTTTGCAGGGATCAGTGTAAAAGATCAGTGTGTGCAATGTTATAGCCCTCTATGGGAGGTATAACACTGCAAAAAAAAAGTGAAAAAAATTGTTAATAAAGGTAATTTCACCCCTTCCCTAATAAAAGTTTGAATCACCCCCTTTTCCCATAAAAAAAACATATGTGGTATCGCCGTGTGCGGAAATGTTCGAACTATAAAAATATATGGTTAATTAAACCGCACGGTCAATGGGATATGGGCAAAAAGAATCCACAATCCAAAATAGCGTATTTTTGGTCACTTTCTATATTGTTAAAAAATGAATAAAAAGCGATCAAAAAGTTCGATCAATACAAAAATGGTACCGATAAAAACTTCACAACACGGCGCAAAAAATTAGCCCTCACACCAGCCCATACGCGGAAAAATAAAAAGCTACAGGGTCAGATGAGAATTTTTTACGTAAAAGTTTTCCTGCAAGTAGTTATGATTTTTTTCAGAAGTACAACAAAATCAAACCTATATAAGTAGGATATCATTTTAACCGTATGGACCTACAGAATAAAGATAATGTGTAATTTGTATCAAAAAAATGCACTGCGTAGAAACGGAAGCCCCCAAAATTTACAACATGAAATGTTTTCTTCAATTTTGTCGCACAATGAATTTGTTTTCCGTTTCGCCGTGGATTTTTTGGTAAAATGACTAAAGTCACTGCAAAGTACGATTGGTGATGCAAAAAATAAGCCATCATATGGAATTTTATGTGCAAAATTGAGTGTTATGATTTTTAGAAGGTGATGAGGAAAAAATGAAAATGCAAAAATGGAAAATCGCTAAGTCCTTAAGGGGTTAACAGGATTTGAAACCATGGTATGAATCTTCCCTAAATGTGTTCTATTCGAAATGTAAATTGTAAACACATTTTGTAATTTAACTCCTCAAAAAATAGTGAAGAATGATGGCTTTAACTTATATGGTATGGCTCCACCTGATCACAAATGTATAGCAATACGCTCTGACTGGGCTAAATGCTGCTGCACACGCATATGCTCAGTCATTCTCCACACAGTCAGTTCTCTGTGGAGTCATCTTTTGTTCACTACAGCCTTTAGAAATAGCTTCATGTTTGTCAGTCAAATATCATGGTCTCTGCAGTAACATGGTAGTATAGCTAAACACTTTACAAACAAACATTTGTTTAAGCTTTTACAAGCTGGAATAGAAAGTAGGAAGAAACTACACTTAGCTGCCAGAGGGAAAAGGAGACCGGTTTTGCCCAGAGGAGCATGGATTTGCAGTAATACCATGAAAGACACATGTAATGGACTTTTTAAAGTACCTGTCATATCACTGAAAAAAATAATGCTTATATTGGTTACTCACTAGGTCATGCAAACTCTCAACATGTCTTTAAATGTCTAGCTTTTTATTTGGCTCACAAATCGGTCTGTTCTGCTGCTAACTCATTCTGAAATCCACTGCTAAGGAAATGGCTTAGAGGCTCTAAGGCTCTGAGCCTGCCCTTACTCACCATGCATTCACTTCTGCCCTGAGTTTGCTGTGTTTGTTCTGTGATAGCCTGGGGGAGTAGGGTATATGGGGAGTAGCTGTGCGGTGACAAAAGGGTGTCTGATTAACCCTTGCTATTCGTGACGCCAGGGTGAGGGCTCCTCTGTAATGCTTGTCCTACCGTCACCCTTCCCAAGAGCGATAGGGAGGTATAGCATAATGTAATGTCCACAACCGGAGAGTTTGCTGAAATCAGTTGGAACTTTTACTGAAGATTTTATGCAACTTCACAACAGGAACAGTCTCTACAGATGCACATTCTTTTGGAGATTGACAAGGGTTGGGACCTTAAGCAATTTTGAGTCTTTAGATTGATATGCGCTTTTCCACTGGATTTAGGGGAATTAGTTGCGGTCCAGTAGTCACGCTAGCTTTAGCGGGGATTAGTTTAGAACTCACAGTTTAGTTCAGCTGAGGCCAGTAGGTTTTAAGGCCTAGCGTGTCTTTGAAAGTTGCGCAGATCCATCCTGCTGGTCCGGCATCCACGAGAGAAGCAACCCAAGAGAGCGATAATTGGCTACAGCTCCTATATATGGGCAGAGGCTGGACTAGTGCTAATTGGTCCAATACTGATGTCAATCACCTTCACAGAGGATTATGGGTAACATGTGACTCAAGGACCTCCAAAGGTCCTCTAACATACCATAGAGGATTCAACATGGTCACATGACCGATGGTCCTGTGACGTTAGACAAGGTAAGTATACTATACATTATATTAAATATATCTTATTATTAAATATGTACATATATAAACATTACAGAGTTAGAGTAGAGAAGAGGTGACTAGGGGCTGTCCCACCTGGGGGCCCTACCTGAGCGTAGTTACTCTGACTTTGGGGTATGCAATACGGTACCGGGACACCACAAACACCCTTACTTAACCCCTTAAGGGCCAAGGGTAGGTACGTCCTTGGTCCTGCTCTCCTGATATAACGCGGGGTTACACAGTAACCCCGCGTCATATCATGGCGGGCCCGGCGTCATAGTGAAGCCGGGACCCACCTCTAATGGCGTGCAGCGCCGATCGCGGCGCCGCGCGCTATTAACCCTTTAGCCGCGCGCTCAGAGCTGAGCCGCGCGGCTAAAAGCGAAACCGAAAGTGGCCGGCTAGCTCAGTCGGGCTGTTCGGGATAGCCGCGGCTAATCGCGGCATCCCGAACAGCTGACAGGACAGCGGGAGGGCCCCTACCTGCCTCCTTGCTGTCCGATCGCCGAATGACTGCTCAGTGCCTGAGATCCAGGCATGAGCAGTCATGCGGCAGAATCGTTGATCACTGGTTTCTTATGAGAAACCAGTGATCAATGATGAAGATCAGTGTGCGCAGTGTTATAGGTCCCTATGGGACCTATAACACTGCAAAAAAAAGTGGAAAAAAAAAAGTCAATAGAGATCATTTAACTCCTCCCCTATTAAAAGTTTGAATCACCCCCCTTTTCCAATAAAAAAAAAACACAGTGTAAATAAAAATAAACATATATGGTATTACCGCGTGCGGAAATGTCCGAATTATAAAAATATATCATTAATTAAACCGCAAAAATGGTACCGTTAAAAACTCAGATCACGGCGCAAAAAATAAGCCCTTATACCGCCCCATACACGGAAAAATAAAAAAGTTATAGGGGTCAGAAGATGACAATTTTAAACGTATAAATTTTCCTGCATGTAGTTATGATTTTTTCCAGAAGTCCAACAAAATCCAACCTATATAAGTAGGGAATCATTTTAATCGTATGGACCTACAGAATAAAGATAAGGTGTTATTTTTACCGAAAAATGCATTACCTAGAAACGGAAGCCCCCAAAAGTTACAAAATAGCTTTTTTTTTCAATTTTGTCGCACAATGATTTTTTTTCCGTTTCACCGTAGATTTTTGGGCAAAATTACTGACGTCATTACAAAGTAAAATTGGTGGCTCAAAAAATAAGCCATCATATGGATTTTTAGGTGCAAAATTGAAAGAGTTATGATTTTTTAAACGCAAGGAGCAAAAAAACGAAAATGCAAAAACGGAAAAAACCCCGGTCCTTAAGGGGTTAAAATAAGTCGGCCTCAGGAATGCCTCAGGAAAGTACTCCTGAGGCATCAGGAGCAGGCCAGCTCGAAGGGGTCCGCCTCCCAATCAGTAGATGGAAAGTACTTGAAAGGAAGCTGGGTTGGAGCTGCTGGCCTGGTGACTGCGGCCGCCCACTCTCCTCGCAGGTCCTGGACGGGTTTTGTATTCCACTATCTCACCCACCTCCAGGGAATGGAACTTTTTCTCGATGTATGGCCTCTGGACAGCTCGTCGGTTTACGAGGATGGTAGAGCTAGTGTGGCAATCAATGAGGGTACCGTAACCTTTGACCTTGTCGAACTTTGCCACTGTTGCTCTGCAACTTTCCAAGGGCTTTTCCCCTTCTCCGGGATTATCCTACATGCGGATGAAGAGTGCCTCCCGCTCTTTGGTGTTTTTTTGATAGTGGATCCTCTCCTCATGAGGCAGATGAACATGCTTGGGGGCATAAAGTTCTTTGTGTCAGGCCTTTAAATTCTCCATCAAGTCGGCTATTTCGGCCTCCTGACGGGCCCTTTCTCTTTGTGCTTGAGGGACTGATGGAAGGGGCTTCCCAGGCAGGGGTTGGAGAACATCATGCATGTACTGAATAAATTCAGGTTCATCCCCAAAGATCCATTCAGGCAATCTTGGCGAGCGCGGTCGTGAACTCTGCAAAGAGGACAGGGGTATCTCTGGCTCAGGGCTGGTGGAGGAAGAGAAGGCAGCCTCTGATGGTGTACTTACAGAGGACTCCTCCATCGGGATCGCAGCCCACAAACCCCATGTCCGGGTGTGAGGGGACAGTCTCACCGGTGAAGATGCTCTAGGTGTCCCAGCAACTTCCCCTGGAGGGGTATCCGGCCAGTCGTCATCATCATCGGGCAGTGGGGGAAAATTGCAGGCCCTCTCTTAATCCAATGATAACCACTGCAGACGATCGGCAAGATCGTGGAACAGTTGGGCTGCGACCGCCACAACTTTCCTCTGGTCCGGTGCCATCTTGGTGCACACGCCACGTGGAACGCTGCTCTCCGCCATGTCTGTACCTTCCGGCTCTCCTTTGTGCAGACTGAAGAGGTCGCTGTGCAGGGCTCCTTTTATACTGGGCTTCTCCAAAATGGCTGCCGGCCGGAAGGACGTCATCGATGCAGCCCCGACTTCCGGTCCCCCCGGAAGCAACAGCAGTGAATTTAAGTTCCCTTTCGGCTGCGACACATTTACTTGGTAGTCACGCCCAGAGGCAGATCATGGCGCAGCGCAGGCTTTCTTCGCATGCTTTTCCAGCAGCGGATTAACTCTTGCATTGCTGACCGGACCAGAGGATCGTAGCATAAATTCACGAATTCACAAATTTTCGCCTCCCCCCTTACTTTTCGCGTGTGCTCTCTGCACGTGGCACCATACACACCATTCTGTACACTTGGATGGTGCTTCGTAACACATTAATACAGTCTTTTACATAGGGGGAGTACACTTCAATTGATGGCAACAGCTGTAGGCACACCCCTATCCTGTTCGTGACGACAAAAAGCTATGTGATAGCCTGGGGGAGTAGGGTATATGGGGAGTAGCTGTGCAGTGACTAAAGGTTGTCTGATTAACCCTTGCTATTCGTGACGCCAGGGTGAGGGCTCCTCTGTAATGCTTGTCCAACCGCCCCCCTTCCCAAGAGCGATAGGGAGGTATAGAATAATGGAATGTCCACAACTAGAGAGTTTGCTGAAAACTGTTGGAATTTTTACTGAAGATTTTATTCAACTTCACAACAGGAACAGTCTCTACAGATGCAAATTCTCTTGGAGATTGACAAAGGTTGGGACCTTAAGCAATTTTGAGTCTTTAGTTTGATATGCGCTGTTCCACTGGATTTATGGGAATTAGTTGCGGTCCAGTAGTCACGCTAGCTTTAGCGGGGATTAGTTTAGAACTCACGGTTTAATTCAGCTGAGGCCGGTAGGTTATCAGGCCTAGCTGGTCTTTGAAAGATGCGCAGATCCGTCCTGCTAGTCTGGCATCCACGAGAGCAGAAACCCAAGAGAGCAATGATTGGCTACAACTCCCTTATATGGGCAGGGGCTGGACTAGTGCTAATTATTCCAATACTGATGTCAATCACCTTCACAGAGGATTATGGTTAACATGTGACTCAAGGACCTCCTAAGGTCCTCTAGCATACCATAGAGGTTCCACCTGGGGGACCTTACCTGAGCGTAGTTACTCTTTGGGGACCACCACGCAAGGTACGGTATGCAATACGGTACCGGGACACCTCAAACCCCCTTTCTTAAAATAAGTCGGCCTCTACGTCTGTCCCCTAAGAATTGCAAGAAGAGTTTTTCAGTAATTTGTCAATTAAAACCAGCTCTTACTATATAATTGCAATGTCATTGTCTTTCCCAATTACATTAAATACATACATGCATTATTGTCCCGGCCATCTGTCTCCACAAATAACAATTTGAAGTATATTTCATTTCTGATAGAAGACTTCTGTGTATTTATGGATTTTTGGTAAATTAAGGTGTCACGATACGGCTGTCAGTGGATCCTCTGTGTCAGCGAGGGATTGGCGTGGACCGTGCTGGTGGACCGGTTCTAAGAGGCTACTGGTGTTCACCAGAGCCCGCCGCAAAGCAGGATGGTCTTGCTGCGGCAGTAGCAACCAGGTCGTATCCACTAGCAACGGCTCAACCTCGCTGACTGCTGAGAAGGCGTGGGACAGAAGGACTAGGCAGAGGCAAGGTCAGACGTAGCAGAAGGTCGGGGCAGGCGGCAAGGTTCGTAGTCAAGATGGATAGCAGGAGTTCAGGTAACACAGGCTTTGGACAACACTAAACGCTTTCACTGGCACAAGGCAACAAGATCCGGCAAGGGAGTGCAGGGGCAGTGAGCAGATATAGCCAGGGAGCAGGTGGAAGCCAATTAAGCTAATTGGGCCAGGCGCCAATCATTGGTGCACTGGCCCTTTAAGTCTCAGAGAGCCGGCACGCGCGCGCCCTAGAGAGCGGAGCCGCGCGCGCCAGCACATGACAGCAGGGGACCGGGACGGGTAAGTGACTTGGGATGCGATTCGCGAGCGGGTGCATCCCGCTGTGCGAATCGCATCCCCGACGGCCATGTCAGTGCAGTGCTCCCGGTCAGCGGGACCGACCGGGGCGCTGCAGGGAGAGAGACGCCGTGAGCGCTCCGGGGAGGAGCAGGGACCCGGAGCGCTCGGCGTAACAGTACCCCCCCCTTAGGTCTCCCCCTTTTTTTGTCCGACAACTGCTTTACCTGGGACGAGGACACCGGGAGTGAATGGAGGGTTTCCTCAAAGGCAGGCAGTACAGCAGGAGTGGGAATGGGGAGGGAGGGCAGAGGGCGAAGCCTGGCACGGGGCAGTGTGTCACCAGGACGGGGGCCATGAGGAGGCACTGAGGCTTGCCTGACGGGACTGGGAGGGGGGGAGAGGCACTTCCTATGGCAAGCAGAGTCCCAGTTCTTGATCTCCCCGGTGGTCCAGTCAAGGGTGGGAGAATGAAGCCGGAGCCATGGCAGACCGAGGAGGACCTCAGAGGTACAGTTGGGAAGGAAGAAGACCTCAATCACTTCGTGATGGGGTCCAATACACATCAAGAGGGGTTCTGTGCGGTAACGCACGGTGCAATCCAATCTGACTCCGTTGACCGCGGAAATGTAGAGCGGCTTGACGAGACGGGTCACCGGGATGCAGAATTTATTCACCAAAGACTCCAAAATGAAATTCCCAGAGGCACCAGAGTCCAAGCAGGCCACGGCTGAGAGGGAGGAGTTGGCTGAAGGAGAAATCCGCACGGGCACCGTGAGACGTGGAAAAGCAGACTTTGAACCAAGAGACGCCACACCCACGTGAGCTGGGTGCGTGCGTGCGTTTCCCAGACGTGGAGGACGAATAGGGCAATCCACCAAGAAATGCTCGGTACTGGCACAGTACAGACAAAGATTTTCTTCCCTACGGCGATTCCTCTCTTCCTGGGTCAGGCGAGACCGATCCACTTGCATGGCCTCCTCGGCGGGAGGCCCAGGCGTAGACTGCAAAGGATGCTGTGGGAGAGGTGCCCAGAGATCTAAGTCTTTTTCCTGGCGGAGCTCCTGATGTCTCTCAGAAAAACGCATGTCAATGCGGGTGGCCAAATGTATAAGTTCTTGCAGGTTGGCAGGAATCTCTCGTGCGGCCAGCACATCCTTGATGCTACTGGATAGGCCTTTTTTAAAGGTCGCGCAGAGAGCCTCGTTATTCCATGATAATTCGGAAGCAAGAGTACGAAATTGGATGGCGTACTCGCCCACTGAAGAATTACCCTGGACCAGGTTCAGCAGGGCAGTCTCGGCAGAAGAAGCTCGGGCTGGTTCCTCGAAGACACTACGGACTTCAGCGAAGAAGGACTGGACTGTGGCTGTGGCAGGATCATTGCGGTCCCAGAGCGGTGTGGCCCAAGACAAGGCCTTTCCTGAAAGAAGGCTCACTACGAACGCCACCTTAGACCGTTCTGTAGGAAACAAGTCCGACAACATCTCCATATGCAGGGAACATTGAGACAGAAATCCACGGCAGAGTCTAGAGTCCCCATCAAATTTGTCCGGCAGGGACAAGCGGAGGCTAAGAGCAGCCACTCGCTGCGGAGGAGGTGCAGGAGCTGGCGGAGGAGATGGTTGCTGCTGTAGCAGAGGCAGAAGTTGCTGTAACGTGGCGGTCAACTGCAACAGCTGCTGTCCTTGTTGGGCAATCTGCTGCGATTGCTGAGCGACCACCGTGGTAAGGTCAGCGAGACTTGGCAGCGGCACCTCAGCGGGATCCATGGCCGGATCTACTGTCACGATTCGGCTTACAGGTAGTGGATCCTCTGTGTCAGCGAGGGATTGGCGTGTACCGTGCTGGTGGACCGGTTCTAAGAGGCTACTGGTGTTCACCAGAGCCCGCCGCAAAGCGGGATGGTCTTGCTGCGGCAGTAGCAACCAGGTCGTATCCACTAGCAACGACTCAACCTCGCTGACTGCTGAGAAGGCGTGGGACAGAAGGACTAGGCAGAGGCAAGGTCAGACATAGCAGAAGGTCGGGGCAGGCGGCAAGGTTCGTAGTCAAGATGGATAGCAGGAGTTCAGGTAACACAGGCTTTGGACAACACTAAACGCTTTCACTGGCACAAGGCAACAAGATCCGGCAAGGGAGTGCAGGGGCAGTGAGCAGATATAGCCAGGGAGCAGGTGGAAGCCAATTAAGCTAATTGGGCCAGGCACCAATCATTGGTGCACTGGCCCTTTAAGTCTCAGAGAGCCGGCGCGCGCGCGCCCTAGAGAGCGGAGCCGCGCGTGCCAGCACATGACAGCAGGGGACCGGGACGGGTAAGTGACTTGGGATGCGATTCGCGAGCGGGTGCGTCCCGCTGTGCGAATCGCATCCCCGACGGCCATGTCAGTGCAGCGCTCCCGGTCAGCGGGACCGACCGGGGCGCTGCAGGGAGAGAGACGCCATGAGCGCTCCGGGGAGGAGCAGGGACCCGGAGCGCTCGGCGTAACATAAGGAAACTGTCAGACTTTTTTTGCCTACTGTATTATACATATTACTTATGTCCCTGTCCTCAGCTCATCTCTGACCCCCGGAATTATTCATGCCAGCACATGTAAATGCCCAAAAAAATTTAATAAATGGGGCTAAAAAATTAAAGTGAAAATATGTATATATATATATTATTGCTCCCGATAATTAGCCCCTGTTGTACCTGCATTAATAGACAGATCAGAAAAGGTGTAAGAAGTGACACCTGTTGTGATCTGTCTATTAATGCAGGTACTACAGCTCCCAGCATGGAGCAGAGTGTGTTCCATGTTGGGAGCAGTAATACCTGCAGTTAAGAAAAGATCACAGCGGGTGTCATTCCTGACACCCCCTGCGATCATCCTGTATAATGTGTAGATGCGGCCAGCCTGCTGGTCGCTCTTCTCTGGTACCCTGCACTGCCATAAATATACCTATTATTCATATTTCCTGCAGAGAGTTGTGATTGGCTGGAACCATTTGGCTAATCACAGCTCTCTGTGAGAAATAAGAATCTGTGATTCCAAAATCCAAAATGGCATATTTTTGGTCACTTTTTATATCATAAAAAAATGAATAAAAAGCAATCAAAAAGTCCGATCAATACAAAAATGGTACCGATAAACACTTCAGAACACGGCACAAAAAATAAGCCCTTATTCAAGCCCATGGAATAAAAAAGTTATAGGGGTCAGAAGATGACAATTTTGAACGTATGCATTTTCCTGCATATAGTTATGATTTTTTTCAGAAGTATGACAAAATCAAACCTATATAAGTAGGGTATTATTTTAACCGAATGGACCGACAGAATAAAGATAAGCTGTCAAAGTTACCGAAAAATGCAATACGTAGAAACGGAAGCCCCCAAAACTAACAAAAGGACATTTTTTCTTCAATTTTGTCGCACAATGAATTTTTTTTCTGTTTCGCCGCGGATTTTTTGGTAAAATGACTAATGTCACTGCCAAGTAAAATTGGTGGCACAAAAAATAAGCCATCATATGGAATTTTATGTGCAAAATTGAAAGCATTATGATTTTTAGAAGGTGATGAGGAAAAAATGAAAATGCCAAAAGGGGTTAAGGACCCGGGCATTTTTTGCACATCTTACCACTGTCACTTTAAGCTCTGGGATGCTTTTACTTTTTATTCTGATTCCGAGATAGTTTTTTAGTGACATATTCTACTTTAGGTTAATGGTAAATTTTCGTCGATACTTGGATCATTTCTTGGTGAAAAATTCCCAAATTTTATGAAAAATTTGAATATGTTTCTTTTTTTTTTACTTTGAAACTCTCTGCTTATAAGGAAAATAGACATTCCAAATAAATTATATATTGATTCACATATACAATATGTCTACTTTATGTTGGCATCATAAAGTTGACATGTTTTTACTTTTTGAAGACATCAGAGGTCTTCAAAGTTCAGCAGCAATTTTCCAATTTTTCACAAAATTTTCAAAATCTAAATTTTTCAGGGACCAGTTACATTTTGAAGTGGATTTGAAGAGCCTTCCTATAAGAAATACCCCATCAATGACCCCATTATAAAAACTGCTCCCCTCAAAGTATCCAATATTACATTCAGAAAGTGTGTCAACCCTTTAGGGGTTTCACAGGAATAGCAGCAAAGTGAACACTTTGCATGTTCTTGTAGACCCAGTTTTTGAATTTTTACAAGGGGTAAAAGGAGAGAAATCATCCTAAAATTTGTAACCCAATTTCTCTCGAGTAAGGAAATACCTCATATCTGAAAGTAGAGTGCTCTGTGGGTGCACTAGTGGGCTCAGAAGGGAAGGAGCGACAATAGGATTTTGGAGAGTTAGTTTTTCTGAAATGGTTTTGGGGGGGCATGTCACATTTAGAAAGCCCCTAAGGTGCAAGAACAGCAAAAAAAAAAAAAAAACAACACATGGCATACTATTTTGGAAACTACACCCCTCAAGGAACATAACAAGGGGTACAGTGAGCCTTAACACTCCACAAGTGTTTGATGTTAAAATTGGATGTGTAAATTAATTTTGTTTTTCACTAAAATGCAGTTTTTTCCCCAAATTTTACATTTTTACAAGGGATAATTGGAGAAAAAGCCCCCCAAAATTTGTAACCTCATCTCGTCTGAGCATTGAATTACCCCCTGTGTGGATGTCAAGTGCACTGCGGGCGCACTACAACGCTCAGAAGAGAAAGCGTCACATTTGGGTTTTGGAAAGCAAATTTTGCTGAAATGGTTTTTGGGGGGCATGTTGCATTTAGGAAGCCCCTATGGTGCCAGAACAGCAAAAAAAAAAAAAAAACATGTGGTACTATTTTGGAAACTACACCCCTCAAGAAAAGTAACAATGGGTACAGTGATTCTTAACACCCCATAGGTGTTTGACGACTTTTCGTTAAAGTCGGATGTGGAAATGAAATTTTTTTTAACTAAAATGCATTTTTTCCCCCAAATTTACCATTTTTACAAGAGGTAATAGGAGAAAATGCTGGTGCACTACAATGCTCAGAAGAGGAGGAGCGCCATAGAGCTCTTGGAGAGAGAATTTGGCTGTAATTCAAGTCGGGGGCCATGTGTGTTTACAAAACCCCCATGGAGCCAGAACAGTTGTCTCAGGACCCCCCCAGGCATTTGAATGGGATGACTGCTGAATAATTTCAGCAGGCATCCTGTTCTGATTCCCGCCCGGTGCTTGGCGGGGACCAAAATTCCCACGAGCCTACAGTTACACCCTGGGTCCTTAAGTACCAGGGACCCAGGGCACACCCGTATGCCCTAGGTCCTTAACCCCTTAAGGACCCAGCCAATTTTCACTGTAGGACCCGGCCATTTTTTGAACATCTGACCACTTTCACTTTAAGCATTAATAACTCTGGGATGCTTTTATCTTTCATTCTGATTCCGAGATTGCTTTTTTGTGACATATTCTATTTTATGTTCGTGGTAAAATTTTAATCGATACTTGCATCGTTTCTTGGTGAAAATTTCCAAAATTTGATGAAAGAATTGAAATTTTTGCATTTTTTTTTTTACCTTGAAGCTCTCTGCTTATAAGGAAAATGAATATTTCAAATAAATTATATATTGATTCACATATTAAACATGTCTACTTTATGATTGCATCATAAAGTTGACATGTTTTTACTTTTGGAAGATATCAGTAGGCTTTAAAGTTTAGCAGCAATTTTCACATTTTTCAAAACATTTTCAAAATCGAAATTTTTCAGGGACCAGTTCTGTTTTGAAGTGGATTTGAAGGGTCATCTTATTAGAAATACCCCACAAATGACCCCATTATAAAACTGCACCCCTCAAAGTATTCAAAATGACATTCAAAAGGTTTGTTAACCCTTTAGGTGTTTCACAGGAATAACAGCAAATTGATGGAGAAAATTCAAAATCTTCATTTTTTCACTGGCATCTTCTTGTAGACTCAGTTTTCAAATTTTTACAAGGGGTAAAAGGAGAGAAATCTTCCTAAAATGTGTAACCCAATTTCTCTCGAGTAAGGAAATACCTCATATGTGTATGTCAAGTGTTCGGCGGGTGCACTAGAGGGCTCAGAAGGGAAGGAGCGACAGTGGGATTTTGGAGAGTGAGTTTTTCTGAAATGGTTTTTGTGGGGCATGTTGCATTTAAGAAGCCCCTATGGTGCCAGAACAGCAAAAAAACACATGGCATATTATTTTGGAAACTACACCCCTCAAGGCACGTAACAAGGGGTCAGCCTTAACACCCCAGAGGTGTTTCACAACTTTTTCTTAAAGTTGGATGTGTAAATTATTATTTTTTTCACTAAAATGCTAGTTTTCACCCAAATTATGAATTTTTACAAGGGATAATAGGACAAAATGCCCCCCAAAATTTGTAACCCCATCTCTTCTGAGTATGGAAATACCCCATGTGTGGACGTCAAGTGCTCTGCTAGCCCACTACAATGTTCAGAAGAGAAGGAGTCACATTTGGCTTTTGAAAAGCAAATTTTGATGAAATGTTTTTTGGAGGGCATGTCACATTTAGGAAGCCCCTACGGTGCCAGAACAGCAAAAAAAAAAAAACACATGGCATACTATTTTGGAAACTACACCCGTCAAGGAATGCAACAAGGGTTTACAGTGAGCTTTAACACCTCATAGGTGTTTGACGACTTTTTGTTAAAATCGGATGTGTAAATGAAAAAATAATTTTTTTTCACTAAAATGCTGGTTTTCCCCCAAATTTTGCATTTTTACAAGAGGTAATAGGAGAAAATGACCCCCAAAATTTGTAACCCCATTTCTTCTGAGTAGTGTAGATGTCAGACACCTGTGGGGCGTAAATGCTCACTGCGCCCCTTATTACATTAAGTGGGTTGTGTAGTTTCCAAAATGGGGTCACATGTGTGGGGTGGTCCATTGTTCTGGCTCTATGGGTGCTTTGTAAACACACGTGGCCTTCAATTCCGGACAAATTTTCTCTTCAAAATCCCAATGGTGCTCCTTCTCTTTTGAGGATTGTAGTGTGCCAGCAGAGCACATTACATCCACATATGGGGTATGCTCTTACTCAGAAGATATTTTGGGAGGCTTTTTTCCTATTTTTCCTTGTGAAAAGGAAACATTTTGGGTAACACCAGCATTTTAGTGAAAAAAAAAAATTTTTTCATTTTTCCATCCAACTTTGAAGAATTTTCATTAAACACCTGTGGGGTGTTCAGGTGCACTATACCCCTTTGTTACGTTCCATGAGGGGTGTAGTTTCCAAAACAGGGTCACATGTGGGTATTTCTTTTTTTGCGTTTATGGCAGAACCGCTGTAAAATCAGCCACCCCTGTGCAAATCACCAATTTAGGCTTCAAATGTACATAGTGCGCTCTCACTCCTGAGTCTTGTTGTGCACCCGCAGAGCATTTTACGCCCACATCTGGGGAATTTCCGTACTGAGGAGAAATTGTGTTACAAAGTTTGGGTGTCTTTTTTTCCTTTAAACACTTGTGAAAATAGACAGTATAGGGCAACACATCAGGCTGGTGTAGCCCCCAACTTTTTCCTTTTCATAAGGGGTAAAAGGAGAAAAAGCCCCCCAAAATTTGTAGTGCAATTTCTCCCAAGTACGGAAATACCCCATATGTGGCCCTAAACTGTTTCCTTGAAATACGACAGGGCTCCGAAGTGAGAGAGCACCATGCGCATTTGAGGACTAAATTAGGGATTGTATAGGGAAGGACATAGGGGTATTCTACGCCAGTGATTCCCAAAAAGGGTGTCTCCAGCTGTTGCTAAACTTCCAGCATGCCTGGACAGTCAGTGGCTGTCCGGAAATGCTGGGAGTTGTTGTTTTGCAACAGCTGGAGGCTCCGTTTTGGAAACACTGCCGTACAATAAGTTTTTCATTTTTATTGGGGGGGGGGACAGTGTAAGGGGGTGTATATTTAGTGTTTTACCCTTTCTTATGTGTTAGTGTAGTGTTTTTAGGGTACGTTCGCACTGGCAGAGGTTTACAGTGAGCTTCCGGCTAGAAATTTGCGCTGCGGCGAAAAATTTGCCGCAGCTCATACTTGAAGCAGGAAACTTACTGTAAACCTGCCCATGTGAATGTACCCTGTACATTCACATGGGGGGGGGGGGCAAACCTCCAGCTGTTTCAAAACTACAACTCCCAGCATGTACTGACAGACCGTGCATACTGGGAGTTGTAGTTTTGCAACAGCTGGAGGGACACTGGTTGGAAAACCTTCAGTTAGGTTCTGTTACCTAACTCAGTATTTTCCAACCAGTGTGCCTATAGCTGTTACAAAACTACAACTCTCAGCATGTACTGATGCTGGGAGATGTAATTATGCAACAGCTGGAGCTACGCAACTACAACTCCCAGCATGCCGAGACAGCTGTTTGGGCATGCTGGGATTTGCAGTTTTGCAGCATCTGGAGAGCTACAGTTAGAGACCACTGCACTGTGATCTCCAAACTGTGGACCTCCAGATGTTGCAAAACAACAAATCCAAGCATGCACAGACAGCAAACTGCTGTGTGGGCATGCTAGGAGTTGTAGTTTTGCAAGATCTAGAGGGCAGTATAGAGATCACTGTGTCTCTAAACTGTAGACCTCCAACTGTTGCAAAACTGCAAATCCCAGCATGCCCAAACAGCTGTCTGGGCATGCTGGGAGTTGTAGTTTTGCAACATCTGGAGGGCTAGAGTGAAGAGATCACTGTATAATGGTCTCAGACTGTAGCCGTCCAGATGTTGCTAGGCAACTTACCGACTTCCGTCGGATCCAGGGAGCCATCCGCTTCTGCCGCACGACATGCCACCCGCACCGATCACCGCAGCCGATCGCGTCCCGCAGCCTCCACCGACGGGTAAGTGAATCTTCGGCGCCCGGTCCCCTTCGGTTTCCCCGTCCTGCCCCGCCTATTGTGGGTGGGCAGGACGGGGAAAACGAAAGTTAACCCCGCAGCCCCTGATCTGCTATTGGTCGTTGCTTTTGACGGGGGGGATCGTAGGTGTCATGGACAACCGTGATCCCCCTTATATTCCGGGTCACCGGAACACCATAGACCCGTATGACCCGGAATCGGCGCAAATCGCAAGTGTGCATTCAATTGCAATTTGCGCCGATCGCCAACTGATGACCCCCCTTGGCATTTGCGCGGGGTGCCTGCTGATCGATATCTGCAGTCACCCCGGTCTGGTCCCCGCCCGGCGCACGGCGGGGACCAAAATTTTCACGGGCGTACAGGTACACCCTGGGTCCTTACGACCCAGGTACAGAAGGCGTATCCATACGCCCTGGGTCCTGTACGGATTAAGGGGTTAATTTTAAGATTGATCAACTATTCTATTCATAACACTACATTATAGAATATCCTTTCATGTACAGCAACACAGCTATATACATATAATTATCATTTATACAAGCAAACATGATTCAGCACGTTGTTTGTTTTTACCAAGTAGAATATTGCCAAGTATGCTTTTACAACCAGCAGTAGAATATGGCCACCCAGTGGCATACATACCCCAGACTACATTGTGCAGTATACACAAGCAATGTTTCATTGTTAAATTATTAAATGGTAAAGTAAAAGCTATGTTTATGCCATTTAGAACAATCAGAGACCGATAGCAGAAAATAAATGTTTAATTTAACATAGAAAGCCACCATCTAAATGCTTCATGAACAAACATAAAAATAACCTAGAGGAAGATGTTTGATGCCACAGGTATCTCAATCATGTGCATACAATCTACTACACAATGGCCTGCAGAATCCAATTAACACTAGTTAACAGCTGTTAAATGACATAATTGCCTATCCTCACTATCCACTCAAATGCTAATGCTAATTGTTCTCAATTTACTGCTAATCACAAGTACACACCCAGAAGAAGTAATAGCAGGCAAATTGTGTGCGTCTATTTATTTATCAACAAGTCCTTGAAAGTTCTTCAATAGCGGAAACTCATTTTATATGGGAGGAAAAAACAAGGCTCATTAGTATTATTAGTGCTTTATAGAAAGTGTTCTCGATGAAGTGAGCTGGGTGGGTAACTCTCATCAACAAACAAGCCTTGCATCTTTACTTGGTAATTGAAACAAAATGCAGTTCTCATGGATGAGGCAGTGTTTAAGCCTCACTATGTGTACGGGTATTGTTATTACGTTGCATTATCTGTGGCTACAAATGAAAGGGGGAGATTTATTAAAACCTGGGCCGAGGAAGAACGGTGAAGTTGCCCATAGCAGCCTCTGAAAAATGAAAGAAACAATCTGATTGGTTACTATAGATAACTGTGCCACTCTTCCTCTACACAGGTCTTGATACATTTATCCTAAAGAGCCTAGACTAAAATGACCACTGTCAGATACAAAAACTTTTTTTTACGTTATACATCTTGGCAAAACATTAACCTTTCTAATAAGAAAATCTTATTTCCTTTTTATAGAAATCATGGCTTATAAAATCATGGCTTTGTCCCTGAAGCACAGGCTCTCTCCTGTCTGATAGGACTCCTCTGTGATCTTTCCTGTCTGATAGCACTCCTCTGTGCTCTCTCCTGTCTGATAGTACTCCTCTGTGCTCTCTTATGTCTGATAGCACTCCTCTGTGCTCTCTGCTGACTGACAGTACTCCTCTGTGCTCGCTCCTGTCTGATATTACTCCTCTGTGCTCTTTGCTGTCTGATAGCACTCCTCTGTGCTCTCTCCTGTCTGAGAGTACTCCTCTGTGCTCTCTCCTGTCTGATAGCACTCCTCTGTGCCCTCTCCTGTCTGATGGGACTCCTCTGTGCTCTATCCTGTCTGATAGTACTTCTCTGTGCTCTCTCCTGTCTGATAGCACTCCTCTGTGCTCTCTCCTGTCTGATAGCACTCCTCTGTGCTCTCTCCTGTCTGATAGCACTCCTCTGTGCTCTCTCCTGTCTGATAGCACTCCTCTGTTCTCTCTTCTGTCTGATAGTACTCCTCTGTGCTCTTTTCTGTCTGACTCCGGTGATTCAAGGACCTTAAAAAAGAGCCTATACTCATTTATTTACACAAATGTTTTATGCTATAGAGGGAGGAAAAACAATCTTGTCCAGAGCATGGTATAGTTTCTAAATGAATATAGTAAAAATACCACTGAAGGGTGAAAACCAAAACTGCAGCGTGGGCATGGCACTTTATTTTTCCTTACTAACTACCAGGTAACATCTTGCATTTTATCTTTATTTTTATGGAAAAATGCTGTGTCGGAAACTACCTGTAGACATTTTTCAGACTTTTTATCCTTAAATTTATTTTTTGATATAGTAACATATTAAAATAGTTCATAAGGTTGATAAAAGACCAGAGTCCATCAAGTTCAACTTATAACCCTAATGAGTCCCTACTGAGTTGATCCAGAGGAAAGCAAAAAATCCTCATACACGAGGTAAAAATTCCTTCCTGGATCAACGTTCTGTCCCTATAAATCTAGTATACATAACCGGTGATGTTATTATTCCCCAAAAATGCATCCAGACCCCTTTTGAACTATTTTACAAAGTTCACCATGACAACCTCCTCAGGCAGAGAATTCCACAGTCTCACTGCTCTTACAGTAAAGAACCCCCATCGGTGCTAGTGTAGAAACCTTCTTTCCTCTAAACGTAGAGGATGCCCCCTTGTTATAGATACAGTCCTGGGTATAAATAGATCATGGGAAAGATCTCTGTACTGTCCTCTGATATATTTCTACATAGTTATTAGGTCGCCCCTAAGCCTTCTTTTTTCAAAACTAAATAATCCTAATTCTGATAATCTTTCTGGGTACTGTAGTCCTCCCATTCCCCGTATTACCCTGGTTGTCCATCTTTGAACCCTCTCCAGCTCCACTATATATTTCTTGTACACTGGTGCCCAGTATCTCGCTGTATTTCACCTGGCATTTCATTTTCCTCAGTGAATACAGTGGAGAAGAATTTGTTTAATATATATAAGCTTTTTCCTGATCCCAGTCTATAATTTCTTCCTCATCATTTTTTAAGGGCCTACACTTTCAATGTTGACCTTTTTGCTATTTATATAGTTAAAGAACATGTTGGGGTTAGTTTTCTGTCTCTCTTTTTTTTTTTACATATATTACTTTTTTCTCTATAGCTTTTTAATGCTTCTTCACTGCCGTCCTGTTTTAGTAGGTTAAATGCTTTATTTTTGTCATTTATTGCCCCCTTAACGTTTTTATTCATCCATATTGCTATTCTTTTATTTATGACCCTTTTATTCCCATAAGGTATATACATCTTACAGTGAGAGTTTAAGATATTTTTAAAAGTCTCCCAGTTAGTGTCAGTATTCTTGTTTTTGAGGACATTATGCCATTTTATATTGTTAAGGGCTTCTCTGAGTTGGTCAAACTTTGCCTTCCTAAAGTTCAATGTTTTTGTGGCCCCTCGCAAGATATGGCAAATACTAAACAATTTACAAACCAGCATGTTTTTTTTTATGTAAAATTACAGCTGTTACACTCTACTCAATGGGAATTACCAGCAATGTTTCTAGTGATTTCATTTAAACTCAATATTAACATAAAGGGGTCAAAAGTAAATCTGGAAACTTGAGGCCAGTCTAAATCTCAGTTGGAACTACAAGTCTCATACACTCCAGTCTATTCTATTTCTGGGGTCACAGACTTAACATTTGTGCAACGTGAACATAAAAGCCAGCTGTCCATCCCGCCATACCCACTTATTCATATTTTTCCCCAGCTCAAGCATTCTCATTTTATGTACCAACCTTTTATGTGGCACAGTATCAAATGCTAGTCCCAATATACAACATCAAGCAATTCACCCCACTTCAGTATTAAAGGGGTACTCCGGTGAAAAACTTTTTTTTATTAACCCCTTAAGGACCGGGCGTTTTTCAGTTTTTGCTCTTTCATTTTTTCCTCCTTACCTTTAAAAAATCATAACTCTTTAAATTTTGCACCTAAAAATCTGTATTATAGCTTATTTTTTGCGCCACCAATTCAACTTTGTAATGATATCAGTCATTTTACCCAAAAATCTACGGCAAAACGGGAAATAAAATCATTGTGCGATAAAATTGAAAAAAATACAGCCATTTTGTAACTTTTGGGGGCTTCCGTTTTTACATAGTATATTGTTTGGTAAAAATCACACCTTATCTTTATTCTCTAGGTCCATACGGTTAAAATGATACCCTATTTGTATAGGTTTGATTTAGTATTACTTCAGAAAAAAATCATAACTACATGCAGGAAAATTTATACGTTTAAAATTGTCATCTTCTGACCCCTATAACTTTTTTATTTTTCCGTGTTCAGGGCGCTATGAGAGTTCATTTTTTGCACCGTGATCTGAAGTTTTTGTCGGTACCATTTTTGCAATTATCTGACTTTTTGATTGCTTTTTATTCATCTTTTCATGATATAAAAAGTGACCAAAAATACGCTATTTTGGACTTTGGAATATTTTTGCGTGTACACCATTGACCGTGCGGTTTAATTAGTGGTATTTTTTTTAGTTTGGACATTTCCGCATGCAGCAATACCACATATGTTTATTTTTGTTTTTACTTACACTGTTTTTTTTATTATTGGAAATGCCGGGTGATTCAAACTTTTATTAGGGGAAGGGATAATTCAAAGGGTTAATGATTTTTTTACACTTTTCTTTTTAAATATTATAGCCCCCATAGGGGGCTATAACATTGCATTTACTGATCTTTAACACTGTTCAATGCATCTCCATAGAGATGCAATGATCAGTGTTTTCGGCGATTGATTGCTCAAGGCTGGATCTCAGGCTTGAGGCATTCAATCGGCGATCGGACTGCAGGAAGGAAGGTAAGAGACCTTCCTCCTGTAGTACAGCTGTTTGGCATGCCGCGATTGTACCGCGGCGATCCTGAACAGCTCCCTGAGCTAGCCGGGCACTTTTACTTTCACTTTTAGCCGTGTGGCTAAGCTTTGAGCGCGCGTCACCGCGATCAGTGTCGCGCGCTATTAGAGGCGGGTCCCGGCTTCACTTTGATGCTGGGCCCGCCGTGATATGATGCGAAGTCACCGTGGGACCCCGCGTTATATCACGGGAGCGGGAACAAGGACGTACTCATACGTCCTTGGTCCTTAAGGGGTTAAATCAACTGGTGCCAGAAAGTTAAACAGATTTGTAAATTACTTCTATTAAAAAATCTAAATCCTTCCAGTACTTATTAGCTGCTGAATACTAAAGTGGAAATTATTTTACGTTTGAAACACAGAGCTGTCTGCTGACATCATGAGCACAGTGCTCTCTGCTGACATCTCTGTCCATTTTAGGAACTGTCCAGGGTAAAAGGAAATCCTCATAGCAAACATATGCTGTTCTGGACAGTTCATAAAATGGACAGAGATGTCAGCAGAGAGCACTGTGCTCGTGATGTCAGCAGACAGCTCTGTGTTTCAAACGTAAAATAATTTCCACTTTAGTATTCAGCAGCTAATAAGTACTGGAAGGATTTAGATTTTTTAATAGAAGTAATTTACAAATCTGTTTAACCTTCTGACACCAGTTGATTTAAAAAAAAAAAAAAAGTTTTTCACTGGAGTAACCCTTTAAGCTCACTCCACATAATAGCTCATCAGGTTAGTTTGACAGGGCCAATCCCTCATAAACTCATGCTGATATGGAGTTATACTTATTTATTTTAATTGCGATATTACAATACAGCATTTCCTAAAAAAAAAACCTCGAACAGCTTACATATAATGGAGGTCAAAAAGACTGGTTTCTCCCTTGTTGTATGTGCTGGACTCAGAAACTAGGTTTATAATGGGTGATATATGTTCCCTCTTTGGGGTAACTCGGCTTGTTCTTCACTATACTTGGGATGTGATTTAGTTGCAGGATTTAGATTTGACTTGTGACTGGAACACTGAGCAAGCTTTTAAGTCCAAAGCAACTGAGCAAGCTAACGGGGTGGTACGCGTTGAACTGTGCAAGGATCCCTTCCCTCACTTACATTTCCTTGGGTTATCTGTAATAAGACTTTCTTAAGCATATCCAGTAAGGAAACTGTCGCTGACTAGGTAAGGTCCATAGGATTAGTGCACCTAGTCTACTTTTGGCAATCAGGACATTACAAATATGTGTTTCTCCTGAATGCTATGTCTTGTAGTACCTCTGTAGCTGTACCCACTAAACAGGATGAAATGTACTGAAACAGGGAAAGAAACTTAAAGATGTAGGCAAAACTCTGTATGAAAGGGAGTGAGCTGCAGGACAGGTGCTCTCCCTTTCCTGGCCAAGGACAGTCCTTAGCTCAAATTGGCTTAGAGATGAACATGTGACAGATTGCCAATGCTTTTACAGTGAAAATAAACTTTTAGGTAGAAATTGTTAACCTCTTACAGACTATGTATGTCTCTAAAACACAAAAAAGTAAATTTGTAACACAATAAATCTTTGAGAAATATGCCTGGTCTTAGTCACTTGATTCTGGGTTGTTGATCTAGAGATTTTTTGATTGCCAGATTTGGAGTCAGGACCTCATGGGGTTGTTTGCCATTCTCTGGATCAACCTTATAGGTTAAATGGCTAGTCAAAAAAACAGCAGTAGTAAGCTTGTCTTTATATGGGTAAAAGAAAAATGAACCAAAATAAAATTTGTGAACATAGCCGTAACGTGCAAGCCACTTATATTTGTTACAGTGATGCCAAATGGCTATAAATGTTGTTCTTGGAGCAATCAGATTAATTAACGATATATTTTTATAGTTTGGACATTTATGCACGCGGCGATACCACATATGTTTGTTTTTATTTACACTGTTTTATTTTTTAATGGGAAAAGGGGGGTGATTCAAACTTTTATTAGGGAAGGGGTTAAAGGATCTTTATTAACACTTTTTTAACTTTTTTTTTGCAATGTTATAGCCCCCCCCCCCCCATACACAGATCACTGGCATTTATTAACACGCCTGTGATCTGTGTTATCGGAGCTTGACTGCTCCTGCCTGGACCTCAGGCACAGAGCAGTCATTCGCCGATCGGACACCGAGGAGGCAGGTAGGGTCCCTCCCGTTGTCCTGTAAGCTGTTCGGGATGCCGCGATTTCACCACGGCGGTCCCGAACAGCCCGACTGAGCAGCTGGGATAGTTTCACTTTCGCTTCAGACGCGGCGGTCAGTTTTGATCGCTGCATCTGAAGGGTTAATACAGGGCATCACCGCGATCGGTGATGTCCTGTATTAGCCACGGGTCCCGGCCATTGATGGCCACCGGGACTGCCGCAATATGACGCGGGGTCACCGCGTGACCCCGCGGCATATCACGGGAGCCGGCGCAGGACGTAAATATACGTCCTTCATCGTTAAGGAGTTAATGAAATTATTATACTAGCAAATCACATGTTTGTTGGATGTTTATACCATCAACAACTGCAACTTTCACCAAGCCTGTTGCCAACATCTCTTCATTATGAAGAACGCAATTCACTCCTGACCACGGAAGTGACACAGTCACCTTCCTTTGAACAATTTCTATTGTAATAACTGTTAATTACAAGAAGAATATTGTCTGTAGGTTTGGTCATTGGCATGCCTTCATGGATATTCATTAGGCAGACTCTGATTCTATTTATTGGAAGAAAATCCAGAGAAAATCGACCATAATCAAAAAGAAGCTATAGATCCTTTATGAAAGCTCCGTTATTCAAGGAGTATACTGTATAGATAATTATTACAATAAAACATATTAAGTAAACAGAAGCATGCAAAGTATTTTAGAGGGCAAAACATTTTGAATATAATATTATATCCAGTTTAAAAGAAAATCTGAGTTTTGGATACTCTTAAAGATGAAAAAAAAACATCGGAAAGAAAAGGGAATTAATGAACTATTTGCCAATCTTGTCATGTACGGATATCATCAGGGAATGTTTTCTCCTTATGGTTACCAAGGGAAAGTCAATTTAATGAGAAGAGATATGCCAGGACAATGACTTTACAAATTATACTTATAAAAAGAATAGAAAGTGCCCGTACATGCATAGCCTCCTCTCCATTTTTTTCCTAATCTCTGTGACTGCATTGCTTGTAATAGAGGACACCAAAACCCTTATTTTCCTGACTGATGTGGGTCTCAGTGGGGCTTTTTTTGGACAGATGAAAACAAACATGAATAACTAATAAACTGAAGTAGTATCTCTGTCAGCTGTCCTTTATTTAAATTATAGTAACAAAAAATGTAAAATACAGTTCATAAAATAAACCATTTTATATAAAATTGTTGTACATCTATTCTTGTGTAATGTGTAATTTCCTATGGAAATGTCCAAATTAAAAGTCTTAGAAAAGATTAAAGCTTTCAAATCAGTATCTTTAACCCCTTAATGACCACGGACGTATCAGAGCGGTGCTCGCGTCATACACGTCAGGTTACTGCTGCTATCAACAGCCCGGGACCCACCGGTAATGGCCGACATGCGTGATCGCGCGGATGTCCACCATTAACCCCTCAGATGCCGTGATCTGTACAGATCACGGCATCTGCGGCAATGCGCATAATAAAATAGATGATCAGATCGCCCGCAGTGCTGCTGTGGCGATCCGATCCTCTGTAATGGCGGCCGGAGGTTCCGTCACCTAGCTCCAGCCATCTCCTGGCGTCTCCTGCTCTGGTCTGAGATCGAGCAGACCAGAGCAGGAGATAGCCGATAATACTGATCAGTGCTATGTCCTATAAATAGCAAAAAAAAAAAGCGTTAAAAAAAAGTTGAAAAATGTAAAAATAAAAAGTAAAAAAAAATTCAAAAATCCCCTTCCCCAATAAAAATAAAAATTGTCTGTTTTTCCCATTTTGCCCTCAAAAAGCGTATTTTTTTTTTTAAATAAACATATTTGGTATTGCCACATGCATAAATGTCCGAACTATCAAAATATAATGTTAATGATCCCGTACAGTGAACGACGTAAAGGAAAAAAAATTTAAAAAGTCCAAAAATGCTGCTTTTTGGGCACATTTTATTTAAAGAAAAATTTATAAAAAATGAAATAAAAGTTTTATATATGCAAATGTGGTATTGATAAAAAGTTCAGATGACAGCGTAAAAAATGAGCCCTCATACCACCCTATATACAGAAAAATGAAAAAGTTATAGGTGGTCAAAATAGGACGATCACTGATTTTGTACAAAAAGTTTTAGATTTTTTTTTCAAGCGGTGCAAAAATAAAAAATTATCTAGCCATGGGTATCATTTTAATCATATTGACCCACAGAATAAAGAACACATGGCATTTTTACCGTAAATTGTACAGTGTGAAAACGAAACCCTCCAAAATGTGCACAATTGTGGTTTTCATTTAAATTTCCTCCCTAAAAAAATATTTTTTGGGATTCGCCGTATATTTTATGGTTTCATTACAAAGTACAATTGGTCACGCAAAAAACAAGCCCTTACATGGGTCTATAGATGGAAATATGAAAGAGTTACGGATTTTAGAAGGCGAGGAGGAAAAAACGAAAATGCAAAAATAAAATGGCCTGGTCCTTAACCCCTTAAGGACCAAGGACGTACCGGTACGTCCTTGGTCCTGCTCTTCTGATATAACGCGGGGTTACACAGTAACCCCGCGTCATATCATGGCGGGCCCGGCGTCATAGTGAAGCCGGGACCCGCCTCTAATAGCGCGCAGCGCCGATCGCGGCGCCGCGCGCTATTAACCCTTTAGCCGCGCGCTCAAAGCTGAGCCGCGCGGCTAAAAGTGAAAGTGAAAGTTCCCGGCTAGCTCAGTCGGGCTGTTCGGGATAGCCGCGGCTAATCGCGGCATCCCGAACAGCTGACAGGACAGCGGGAGGGCCCCTACCTGCCTCCTCGCTGTCCGATCGCCGAATGACTGCTCAGTGCCTGAGATCCAGGCATGAGCAGTCATCCGGCAGATTCGTCGATCACTGGTTTCCTATGAGAAACCAGTGATCAACATAGAAGATCAGTGTGTGCAGTGTTATAGGTCCCTATGGGACCTATAACACTGCAAAAAAAAAGTGAAAAAAAAAAGTGAATAAAGATCATTTAACTCCTCCCCTATTAAAAGTTTGAATCACCCCCCTTTTCCAATAATAAAAAAAACACAGTGTAAATAAAAATAAAAATAAACATATGTGGTATCACCGCGTGCGGAAATGTCCGAATTATAAAAATATATCATTAATTAAACCGCTCGGTGAATGGCGTGCGCGCAAAAAAATTCCAAAGTCCAAAATAGTGCATTTTTGGTCACTTTTTATATCATTTAAAAATGAATAAAAAGTGATCAATAAGTCCTATCAATACAAAAATGGTACCGTTAAAAACTTCAGATCACGGCGCAAAAAATGAGCGCTCATACCGCCCCATACACGGAAAAATAAAAAAGTTATAGGGGTCAGAAGATGACAATTTTAAACGTATTAATTTTCCTGCATGTAGTTATGATTTTTTCCAGAAGTCCGACAAAATCAAACCTATATAAGTAGGGTATCATTTTAATCGTATGGACCTACAGAATACATATCAGGTGTCATTTTTACCGAAAAATGTACTACGTAGAAACGGAAGCCCCCAAAAGTTACAAAACAGCGTTTTTTTTTCAATTTTGTCGCACAATGATTTTTTTTCCCGCTTCACCATAGATTTTTGGGCAAAATGACTGACGTCATTACAAAGTAGAATTGGTGGCGCAAAAAATAAGCCATCATATGGATTTTTAGGTGTAAATTTGAAAGAGTTATGATTTTTTAAAGGCAAGGAGCAAAAAACGAAAATGCAAAAACGGAAAAACCTCCGGTCCTTAAGGGGTTAAGGTAAGAAATTTGCTTGGTCCTTAAGGGGGTTAAAGGATATTTCCTGTCACAGAGAAAATACAGTCTCATTTACAAGCTCAACAATTTGTGCTCAAATCTTGTGCCCCTTCCTGTGATATCTACTTCCTGTCCGTTATATTATTCCTATAGGGCTCTTTTCATTGTCACATGGCAACCAAGAGGTTCTACTCCTCGATTTTGCCCGACCGACCTGTCATTTACTATAAATTTAAGATTTTCTTGAATTAATTTATGTGCAGTTTCCAACTGAATGGTTTTATATGACAAGAATGTTGGCTGTAGGGTAGCGATAATTGATGTTTCCCAGATGTTTTATTCCATTTGTATGGAATAATTCTGTGTTGTATTATTTCTGTGTAGCTACACTGTACTTCATACACTTCTGTGCTTTGTCATCTGACTGTAAGAGAGGTAGTCCAAACTCTTACTCACTACCATAGCCTTTCTCTCCAGAGTCTAGGTTTAAGAGAGGAAAAGCGAGGGGCACCTTATATCCTCGCTTCTATTAGTAAGGCGTCAGTGCCTTGGACCATTTGGGGTACAGTTACTCTTGAAAAGAAACTATTTTAAATTTCAGAGCTTCACACCTAGTCTAACCTGAGGGATTACCAGAGAGGAGACACAGACACAGAAACCAAAGACTTTGCGAAACAGTTCCAGAATAGCCCCATAGTAGACCAAGGACCTTCAAGGGCTTTAGGCAAAGCCTAAAGGTGTTGTGGCTGCCACCTTGCAGTGGGCATTTCAGCGTAGCCACCGTATGTACATTTGATTCCACATATAACAGCTTGGAGCCAACCATTGAGCACATTACACTTAAAATAAGTAAGATTAGTATATTCCTCTCAGCAAGGCTACAAAAAGCCATTCCAGCCATCATTGTGTCCTGGGTCTTTGTCTAATAATTGGTTGGGGTCATAAAATTCAGACCCTGACCCTTATAAGTCAGTACTTGACTTGCTGTTGGAGGTTGACAAATAATTGTTCAATTACGTTTCAAGTATTATAGCTGGGTTTCATTCTCATCTGGGCCTATCTCACACCTTTTCATGCTTGTCTGCCATACAAACCTGTGTTTTTCTTTAGCTTGTGTGGTTTCCAGCTCTTCCTTACATAGAATGAAATGGCTTTAATAATTATTTTTTGGGTCCCTGGAATAACACTAGTTCTTTACCATCCTTCTTTGATTCCATAATGTTAATCTGTACATAAAATATTAGATAGATATTATCAAAGAGAAGAGAACACAGATCATTTTTGGAGGCACTATCAACTAACTAAGGCCTAAAGAAAATCTCTTTAGGTTTTTGCTGCGCTTTCTGAGGGTAGCATAACCTAGAGACAGACGCTAAACCGAATGATGCATGACTTAATATTGGGCAGTTTTAGGGGACAATGAGGGTCATAATTAGTTCTTGTTATATATTATTTAACTGTATATTCTGGTCTGTATAACCAATATTTACCTATATGGGGTCTACAATCACAAGCATTGTCCTTTGAGTGAAACACTGAAACAGATAATACTGCAACTAATGTTACATTGTATGGGGGTGGGGGTTAATGTAAAATACTACATGTAAACTGCTTTGACCTTTACGCAACTATCTCTGTACATTGAATCAATTTTTCAACTGTCCCCTGATACATTTAGGAGTCATTGTGGTATTCCCTAGCATCATGAGAGTAATGTTTTATCTGCTTATACTTGCTTGGGGTGCCTTTTTGTTATTGGGATGGAATTTTTATTGCATACTTAAAGGGGCACTTCGGTGGCAAACTTTTTTTTTTTTTTAATCAATTGGTGCCAGAAGGTTAAACAGATTTGTAAATTGCTTTTATTAACCCCTTCCCGACCTATGACATACCTGTACGTCATGGGTGGCAAGGTGTTCCCGACCCATGACATACAGGTACGTCATGAACATTTTTGCCGCTACTCGCGGCATCCCGCAGCGCCCGGAAAGATGGTGGCTATCACTGATAGCCAGTCATCTTACCATGCGACCACGGGGGGTTTCATCCCCACCCCCCCCCCCCAGCGATCGCTGCTATCAGCTGGTCAAATCTGACTAGCTGATAGCAGCGTTTCGCTATGAAAATACTTAGCAGCGCGGTGTGTAAGTCCGGATCACGGGGATCGGGACACACACCGCTCTGCTAAGTGTCCCTGACCCATCCCCCGGCGTCACTTACCCGTCCGAGCGGTGTCCCGAGCGGTCCCGGCGCGAGCGGCGTCCTCAAGGCGGTCCCGGCGGCGCTGCATCCCGGAGGTGAGTTTCCGGCAGCAGTGCGGCATCTTCATTGGGAGCAGTGAGATTGCCGTAAAGCGATCTCACTGCTGCCTCTGAGAGTTTCAAAACTGCAACTCCCAGCATGCCCAGACAGCCTTTGGCTATCTGGGCATGCTGGGAGTTGTAGTTTTGCAACATCTGGAGGTCCTCAGTTTGGAGACCACTGTATAATGGTCTCCAATCTGTGCTCTTCCAGATGTTGCAAAACTGCAAATCTCAGCATGCTCAGTCTGTCCAGGCATGCTGGGAGTTGTAGTTCTCTAACATCTGGAAGAGCACAGATTGGAGACCATTATACAGTGGTCTCCAAACTGTGGACCTCCAGATGTTGCAAAACTACAACTCCCAGCATGCCCAGACTGCTCAAGCATGCTGGAAGTTGTAGTTCGGCAACATCTGATCCTTCAGATATTGCCGAACTACAACTTCCAGCATGTCTGGGCATGCTGGGAGTTGTAGTTTTGCAACAACTGGAGGCACACTAGTTGGGAAACATTGTCCGTTTCCTACCTCAGTGCCTCCAGCTGTTGCGATTGTTGCAAAACTATAACTCCCAGCATGCACTGACAGACCATGCATGCAGGGAGTTGTAGTTTTGCAACAGCTGGAGGCACACTGGTTTGGAAACACTAAGTTTGGTTGCAAAACACTTGAAAGTTTATTACTTAACTTAGTGTTTCCAAACCAGTGTTCCTCCAGCTGTTGCAAAACTACAACTCCCTGCATGCACGGACAGCCAAAGGGCATGCTCGGAGTTTGCAACAGCTGGATGTTTGCCCCCTCCCCCCAATGTGAATGTACAGGGTACACTCACATGGGCGGAGGTTTACAGTGAGTGCTGCAAGTTTGAGATGGCGCAAATTTTGCGCTGCAGCTCAAACTTCCAGCGGCAAACTTGCTGTGAACCTCTGCCCATGTGACTGTACCCTAAAAACACTACACTACACTGACACTAACCTAAAATAAAAAGTAAAAAAACACTACATATACACATATCCCTACACAGCCCCCCTCCCCAAAAAAATGAAAAACGTCTGGTACGCTACTGTTTCCAAAACGGAGCCTCCAGCTGTTGCAAAATAATAACTCCCAGTATTGCCGGACAGCCATTGACTGTCCAGGCATGCTGGGAGTTTTGCAACAGCTGGAGGCACCCTGTTTGGGAATCATTGGCATAGAATACCCCTATGTCCACCCCTATGCAAATCCCTAATTCAGGCCTCAAATACGCATGGCGCTCTCTCACTTTGGAGCCCTGTCGTATTTCAGGGCAACAGTTTTGGGACACATATGAGGTATCGCCGTACTCGGGAGAAATTGCCTTAAAAATTTTGGGGGGCTTTTTCTTCTTTAACCATTTATGAAAAGGTGAAGTTGGGGTCTACACCAGCATGTTAGTGTAAAAAAATTAATTTTTTACACTGACATGCTGGTGTTGCCCTATATTTTCATTTTCACAAGAGGTAAAAGGGAAAAAAGACCCTCTAAATTTGTAATGCAATTTCTCCCAACTACGGAGATACCCCATATGAGTGCGCAAAGTGCTCTGGGGGCGCACAACAAGGCCCAGAAGGGAGAGTGCACTATGTACATTTGAGCCGATTTGCACAGGGGTGGCTGATTGTTACAGCAGTTCTGACAAACGCAAAACAATAAATATCCATATGTGACCCCATTTTGGAAACTACACCCCTCACGGAATGTAATAAGGGGTGCAGTGAGCATTTACACCCCACTGGTGTATGACAGATTTTTGGAACAGTGGTCCGTGAAAATGAAAAATAAAATTTTTGATTTGCACAGTCCACTGTTTCAAATATCTGTCAAACACCAGTGGGGTGTAAATGCTCACGGCACCCCTTATTAAATTCCATGAGGGGTATAGTTTCCAAAATGGGGTCACATGTGGGGGGGTCCACTGTTCTGGCACCATAGGGGCTTCCTAAATGGGACATGCCCCCAAAAAACCCTTTCAGAAAAACTCACTCTCCAAAATCCCATTGTCGCTCCTTCCCTTCTGAGCCCTCTACTGCGCCCGCCGGACACTTTACATATGCAAATGAGGTATTTCCTTACTCGAGAGAAATTGGGTTAAAAATTTTAGGAGGCTTTTTCTCCTATTACCCCTTGTAAAAATTCAAAAATTGGGTCTACAAGAAAATGCGAGTGTAAAAAATGAAGATTTAGAATTTTCTCCTTCACTTTGCTGCTATTCCTGTGAAACACCTAAAGGGTTAAAACACTTACTGAATGTCATTTTGAATACTTTGGGGGGTGCAGTTTTTATAATGGGGTCATTTATGGGGTATTTCTAATATGAAGACCCTTAAAATCCACTTCCAACCTGAACTGAGCCCTGAAAAATTACGATTTTGAAAATCTTGAGAAAAATTTGAAAATTGATGCGGAACTTTGAAGCCTCTGGTGTCTTCCAAAAGTAAAAACTTGTCAATTTTTTTATGCAAACACAAAGTAGACATATTGTATATGTGAATCAATATGTAATTTATTTGGAATATCCATTTTCCTTTCAAGCAGAGACTTTCAAAGTTAGAAAAATGCTAAATTTTCTAAATTTTCATGAAAATGGGCTGGATCATGAAGGGGTTAAAAATCTTAATCCTTCCAGTACTTATTAGCAGCTGAATACTACAGAGGAAATTTTTTTTTTTTTGTAACATGGAGCTCTCTGCTGACATCATGACCACAGTGCTCTCTGCTGACATCTCTGTCCATTTTAAGAACTGTCCAGAGTAGGAGAAAATCCCCATAGAATACATATGCTGCTCTGGACAGTTTATAAAATTGACAGAGATGTCAGCAGAGAGCACTGTGATCATGATGTCAGCAGAGAGCACTGTGTTCCAGAAAGAAAATAATTACCTGTAGTATTCAGCAGTTAATAAGTACTGGAAGGATTAAGATTTTAAAATAGAAGTAATTTACAAATCTGTTTAACTTTCTGGCACCAGTTGATTTAAAAAATAAAAAACTTTTCCACCGGAATACCCCTTTAAAGAAAATCTGACGGCTTGTTTACCCTCATTAAACCCAATATACAGATTTATAGTGCTGGTGAACAGCTTTAACAGGTATGCCCTGATGCCCTGGTACTTAGTTAATCATTCAACAGGCACCCCGTCCAAACCCCTGCCAGTCTGAATTGATTAACGACGATGCCGGGTCAATCGGCTCTCTGGTGACCCGGAAAAAAAGGATGATAAGTGGCGTCCAAGTTGCCACCTATCACTCTTTACTAGCAGGAGTGAGGTGGCATGGGTGCTTGATCTGTCCGGATGACCGATTAAACACAGAGCCTGCTGGGAGGCGATCGGGCAAGTCGGGGGTCACTTACCTGTCCATCGGGGCAGGCGGGGGTCCCTGGCATCGACGTGGAGGGTCCCTGGAGTCAGCGGCGTTGGCGGAGGTCCCCAGGCAGCAGCCGCATCCTCAGTGGCAGCGGCAGGATACAACAGGAGGTAACTTGTTTGCTTCCTGCTGTTGCTAAGCAACAACTCCCAGCATGCACAGTCAAATGGCATGTTGGGCTTTGTAGTGGGAGCTGGTGGCAAAACTAGAACTCCCAGCATGCCTTTTGGCTGTTTGTGCATGCCAGGGTTTGTAGTTATGAAACAGCTGGAGGCACTTTTTTTCTATGAAAAAGTGGGCCTCCAGTTGTTGCATAACTGCAACAACCAGCATGCACAAACAGCCAAAGGGCATGCATGGCGATGTAGTAGTGTTCCTCCAGCTGTTGCATAACTACAGCTCCCATCATGCCCTTTGGCTGTCAATGCATGCTGAGAGTTGTAGTTTTACAACAGCTGAAGACACACTGGTTTCGAAACACAGTTTGTTGCCAACCTGTTTCGCAACCAATGTGACTCCAGCTGTTGCAAACTACAACTCCCAGTATGCACTGACAGACCATACATGCTGGGTCCTGAAGTTTTGCAACAGCTGTAGGCACACTGGTTGCGAAACACTGAGTTAAGTAACAAACTTGTGTTTTGCAACCAGTGTGCCTCAAGCTGTTACATAACTGCAACTCCCAGCATGCACAGACAGCCAAAGGGCATTCTGAGAATTGTACTTCTGCAACAGCTGGAGGTTTGCCCCTCCCCCCCAATGTGAATGTACGGGGTATATTCACACAGGCGGGCGTTTACAGTGAATTTTTTGCCACAGCTCAAACTCCCAGAGGGAAACTCGCTGTAAACCCCCGCCCATGTGAATGTACTCTAAAAACACTACACTTCACTACACCTACACACAATAAAAAGTAAAACACTACATGTACACCTACCCCTACACAGTTACCCCCCCCCCCCCCCACCCCAATAAAAAAAAGTCTCGTGCCGTAGGGTATTTTGGTGGCGGAAGCTAATCCCCAATTTGGGCCTCAAATGCGCATGGCGCTCTGTCGCTTTAGAGCCCTGTCGTATTTCAAGGCAGCATTTTAGGGCCACATATGGAGCATTACAAATTTTTCTCCTTTTACCCCTTGTGAAAAGGTAAAGTTGGGGTCTACACCAGCATGTAAGTGTAAAATATTTTAATTTTTTTCGCTAACATGCTGGTGTTGCCCCATACTTACGGTAAAAGGAAAAAAATAATAATAATTTGTAACACAAGTTCTCCTGAGTACGGAACTACCCCATATGTGGATTCAAAGTGCTCTGCGGGCACACAACATGGCTCAGATGTGAGAGCGCACCATGAATATTTGAGGTCTAAATAGGTAATTTGCACAGGGGTGGCTGATTTTACAGCGGTTCTGACAAGAGATGAGCAAACTTTTGAAAAATTTGATTCGGCCGATTTGCTGAATTTTCTGAAAAAAATTAGCTTTGAGTAGAATTTATTCGCAGCAAATTTGTATTAAAAATGGCTATTGCTGGACTACAGAGAGCCTCAATAGGGGTGTAGAACAGTTTGCTTTGTTCTAACATGCATAGGGAGTGTGAAATAATACTGTTATTTAGTATGACATGCAGGTTACAGTCATTGCTATTAGAATCACTGCCGCAGAGCGTTAATGTGGCAGCAGGGAGACCACATGGTGTCAAAATTGTAGAGGATAAAGAGATTTTTTCATGTCATTTTTATTTAATTAGAATTTATTAAATAATTTTGAGTACCCATTCTGGTGAGCATCGAGCTGGCAGTCCACCGCCAGACGAGATGCCACCTGTTCCAGCCCCTGCCTCTCAGCGCCCCCCTGACTAGCAATTAGATTAGATCTTCCTCACTGAATAGTGCAGCTGAGCCCACAGCATAAGATATTTCTTTAGGGGAGAGAACAGCATAGGACAGAGGCAATGGGAGGACAGGGACTGCTCCCGGGACATACCAAATGAGTGTTGTGCCTGAGGAACCCACCGACTGTTGACTGGGGGTATCAGATGTCACTTGTGATAAAGTGGATGACCGTGTTAACCAATCGATGACAGCAGGTGGGTTGCTGGTCAACACACGACCGCTAGCTGATACCGGGAGCTCAGACTTGTCTACAGTATGCTTAACCCTGCTTTATAATAAAGAAAAGGTTCCTGAGTAGTGCGCTGGACATTCACGCTTCTTTCAGGTACTTTTGGACGAAGTCCACGTCAGGCCGTGTGCCCACTACGAAGTGAGCTGTAACAGGCTTTGCTTCAGGTAGAAAATAGTACACTACTTAGATGTACGTAGCACTGGGGAAAAACACCAGCCGGTGATAACTTTTGACTGGATTTTCACAGTATCTAGGCCCTTGACAGATTAACAGGTACAAAATAGTACACTAGTTAGATGTAGGTATGTTGTTTTGCACTTATGAGGGCAGAAAAATGCGCTACAGTACACTTTAAAAAGTATTTGAATACAACGCCAACCGGTGAGTACTTTTGCCTGGACTTTCACAGTATCTAGGCCCTTGACAGATTAACAGGTACAAAATAGTACATTACTTAGATGTACGTATGTGGTATGCACTTATGAGGGCAAAAAAATGCGCTACAGTACACTTAAAAAAGTACCTGAGTACAACACCAATCGATGAGTACTTTTGCCTGGACTTTCACTGTATCTAGGCCCTTGACAGATTAACATGTACAAAATAGTACACTACATAGATATAGGTATGTGGTGTGCACTTATGAGGGAAGAAAAATGCGCTACGATACACTTAAAAAAGTATCTGAGTAAAAACACCAGCCAGTGAGTACTTTTGGTTAAAAGAGACGTGGAGCTCACACTAAGGAACACGAGGTTAACTGATTTCCTTCACTCAAAGGATAGGGAGAAAAATAGAAAAATGTAAAAAGATCAGTCCTCAGTGTTCCACTCACAAATGAGTGTGTAATGGATATCTGGTGATAATTAATTCTTATAAAGCCAGTTAGTATTCAAAATTATATAATATTTATTACACAGTTCTAAAAAATTGCTCTAGAAGTCTGCCTCCGTAGGGCTCTTGCAGTGTGTAGGCTCGCTTCAGAGAATGAATAAAATAAACAGTAAAAATTAAGACCATATAATAATGCGGTTCACCTCTATAGTCATATTAATTACAATGTATATGAAATAATCCTGTGATGATCCTGCAGCAGAAAAAATAATGAAAATATATCCTGTAAATAAATCAAATTTGATTTATAGATCCTATAAGGGTATAAATCTCTTCAAACACTGCCGTTGTAGCTGTCAATCAAATTGTTGCAATATACTTGATCAAGTGATACAATTTTTGCAATATGATTCAAGCCAAGCAGGACCTATGTAGTATATCTATGTTGGTAAGAGTCCTATTAGAGGAGAAGTTTCGGCACACTGTACCACTCACCGCCCTTTAGTGGAATTGATGATTCTCCGGGAAGGTAACCGTCTGGCTGGAGGTGGCGACACCTGATATCAGGGTCTAGCCCCTTCTTGCAGCCTAAAACACTGCACGCCGGTGATTGCCGTAGATGTCGTGGATGTTCACTTCGATATGCAGGTGAATGGCGCCCGATAGAAGCGGCAAGTAGTATCGGCGGCGTGTGATGCAATCGGTCAGCTGATTGCAGGTCAGCTGACCTTGGCTGTAAAGAGTCCCAATATGCCTCGGAGGTTTTAAATCCACTTAGCGGGAGATTCAGGATAGTGCAGGGTCCAGTCGTGATCTTATGACTCACATTCTGGATTCAGTGAATTGTAAAGGTCTGCTGGCAGTTGTAGTCCTTAATCTAATATATATAGGCAGTCCTTTGGATCTGAGTGTGGCCAGTATATGATCTTTTTTAGCAATGTTGGAAGCAGGATATAAAATGTTTAAATAATAAAGTGAAATAAAATAAACGCAGGATAAAACCGCAGGAGAACCGCAGACTAAGCTTGTAAACTTATAAACTTGTAGCAATTCCAGAGTGAGTACTTTTGCCTGGACTTTCACAGTATCTAGGACCTTGACAGATTAACAGGTACAAAATAGTACACTACTTAGATGTAGGTATGTGGTATGCACTTATGAGGGCAGAAAAATGCGCTACAATACACTTAAAAAATGTATTGTTTGTACAACACCAGCAGTACACAACAGTGCTGCAGCACACAGTCGCTGTTGAGTAAAACACCAGCCGGTGATTCCTTTTGGCTGTTCTTTCACAGTATGTAGGCCCTTGATAGATTAACAGGTACAAAATAGTACACCACTTAAATGTAGGTATTTTGTATGCACTTATGAGGGCAGAAAAATGCGCTACAGTATGTTTAAAAAATGTATTTGAGTAAAACATCAGCCGGTGATTACTTTTGTCTGTCCTTTCACAGTATGTAGGCCCTTGACAGATTAACAGGTAGAAAATAGAACACCACTTAGATGTAGGTATGTGGTATGCACTTATAAGGGCAGAAAAATGTGCTACTGTACGCATCAAAAATTATTTGAGTAAAACACCAGCCGGTGATTACTTTTGGCTGTCATTTCACAGTATGTAGGCCCTTGACAGATTAACAGGTACAAAATAGTACACTACTTAGATGTAGGTATGTGGTATGCACTTATGAGGGCAGAAAAATGCGCTACAGTACGCTTAAAAATATGCATTTTTGCACATCACCAGCAGTACATAGTCGTTGTGCACTAAACCCAAAAATCCTTTCCAGTGAAAAAATGCACTGCACTCTGTCCACCAGAATGCTGATGTGACTAGGAGGTGAACGCTGCTGTAATAAGCTTTTCTGTGTAACAGACACACAGGCTGTCCGTCCTATCTCTCTGCAGTGTAATGAATGAAGGGACGAGCCACAATATGCTGCCGATTATATAGGACTGTGACATCACAGGGGTGACTGGCTGCTGATAGGCTGAATCCTGCATGTGATTCAGGGTCATCCTGCCTACCTGACTTCCCGCCTTCCCAGCTTCCTTGCCCCATGTACTGACATGTGGATCTGCCATCTTAGATGCCCTGGAGCCTGAGCAGCACTAAATGGAGATTAATTAAGCGATTGATTTTCATGAAATTCGTAACGAATTCGGGTTTGTCAGCTTCAATTCGCTCATCTCTAGTTCTGACATAAACGCAAAACAATAAATACCCACATGTGACCCCATTTTGGAAACTACACCCCTCAAGGAACGTAACAAGGGGTATAGTGAGCCTTAACACCACACAGGTGTTTGACAAATTTTCATTAAAGTTGGATGTGAAAATGAAAAATTAGATTTTTTTCACTAAAATGCTGGTGTTACCCCAAATTTTTCATTTTCACAAGGGGCAATAGGAAAAAAAAGCCTCCCAAAATTTGTAACACTATTTCTTCTGAGTAAGGAAATACCCCATATGTGGATGTAAAGTGCTCTGCGGACTAACTGCAATGCTCAAAAGAGAAGGAGCGCCAACTTTAGCGGAAATTTGTCAAACACCTGTGGGGTGCAAAGGCTCACTGTACCCCTTGTTACGTGCATTGAGGGGTGTAGTGTCCAAAATAGTATGCCATGGGGTTTTTTTTTTTTTTTTTTTTTGGCTTTTCTGGCACCATAGGGGCTTTCTAAATGCTGGGGCTTTTCTTTGCCCCCAAAAAACATTTCAGCAAAATTTGCTTTCCAAAAGCCAAATGCGACTCCTTCTCTTCTAAGCATTGTAGTGTGCCCACAGTGCACTTGACATCCATACAGGGGGTATTTCCATACTCAGAAGAGAATGGGGTTACAAATTGTGGGGGGCATTTTCACCTATTACCCCTTGTACAAATGTAAGATTTGGGGAAAACCAGCATTTTAGTGAAAAAAAAATAATTTACACATCCAACTTTAACGAAAAGTCGTCAAACACCTGTGACATGTAAAGGCTCACTGTACCCCTTGTTACATTCCTTGAGGGGTGTAGTTTCCAAAATAGTTTGCCATGAGGTTTATTTTTTTTATTTATTTTTTTTGCTGTTCTGGCACCATAGTAGCTTCCTAAATGTGACATGCCCCACCAAAAACCATTGCAGAAAAACTCACTCTCCAAAATCCCATTGTTGCTCCTTCCCTTCTGAGCCCTCTACTCGAGAGAAATTGGATAACACATTTTAGGGTGATTTCTCTCCTTTTACCCCTTGTAAAAATAAAAAAACTGGGTCTACAAGAAAATGCAAATGTAAAAATGAAGATTTTGAATTATCTCCTTCACTTTGCTGTTATTCCTGTGAAACACCTAAAGGGTTAACACACTTTCTGAATGTCATTTTGAATACTTTGAGGGGTGCAGATTTTATAATGGGGTCGTTTATGGGGTATTTCTAATATGAACGCCCTTCAACCTCATCCTTGTTCTGGTCCCTGTGGGGTTTTATTCACAATATCATTGTATATATGAGCACCAAAACTGAAATGGTCCCTGAAAAATGCTGATTTAGAAAAAAAATTCAAAAATTGGAAAATTGCTGCTGAACTTTGATGCCCTCTGATGTCTTCCAAAAGTAAAAACATGTCCACTTTATGATTCAAATATAAAGTAGACATATTGTATATGTGAATCAATATATAATTTATTTGGGATGTCCATTTTCCTTATAAGCAGAGAGTTTCAAAGTTGAAAAAGTTCGAAATTTTTATCAAATTTTTGCATTTTTCGCCAAGAAATTATGCAATTATCGACAAAATTTACCATGGTAGAATATGTCACAAAAAAACAATCTCGGAATCAGAATGAAAAGTAAAAGCATCCCAGAGTTATTCATGCTTAAAGTGTCAGTGGTCAGATGTGCAAAAAATGCTCGGGTCCTTAAGGTGAAAATGGGCTGGGTCCTTAAAGGGTTATAATGAAGGGGCACTTACTCTTTTTGCTAGCTTCTATGCAGAGTTCTGTGCTTTTATTTATATTGCACTCCAGAGCACAATGGAGGTGGGCAGCTGTCTTGCCCAGCCCCCCTGGCTCATCATTTTTCACTCCGCAGCCCGCCTCCTTTTGTGACGTGAGAGCCTGTGGGGATGATGAATGATCTGCAGCTTTATTCCTCGCTTCACCCGACTTTCGGACTCTCGGAGCAGAGCGCAAAAAACTCTACAGAGAAGCCACCAAAAAGAGTAAGTGACCATTCATTTTAAAGTTCTTTACCCGCACTATAGCTCAGTATATTAGGTTAATGTAGGTGAACCAGCTGTCAGATTCTCTTTTACAGGTACCTGATTATTCACAAATCTTTTGGCATGTCCTCGGGACATGTAAAAAATTTTGATCGGTCAGTGGATGGATTTTCACACCCAGACTAATTGCTAGAACTACTAAAGAGAAGTGCATGGATGAGCGCTGCTTCTCCCACCTCTCATGTACATGTACCCTCAGACGTCTACAGTTACATTATGAGACCCTCTCTGGGGCTTGAGCATAAGTTGTAGCTTTTCTATGCCAAACTAGGCATGTACTGTATTAATAAATTCCTTCCAATGTATTTGAAATCTGCAGTTGCAGTGTACCCTGTGCAGGCTTGCAGCCGAACCCAAGCGAGTAGAATGATCAAATTTACAGAATGAATCCCTTTTAGCCTTTTACTGGTGACTTGATTCCTTTAACTGATAATTTACATTTCATGCTTACTTTTAAAAAACGTTTTGCATACAATAATAAATCAATACTAGAAAAAGTGAAAATGAGGCCTAAACAGTCAATTTTATGGTACATTAAGCTACACACGAGCTCATTAGTTAATCTGCATTAAACAAGGACATGTGTGTGTCATTAACTTACATGATGACATATTAAATTGATGTAAATGTGAACTTAATTGTCCGCAAAGGAAAAAACTAGGTCAGTGTAAGTAATATGAATATAATACTATCGCGATTCCCAGAGTCAGCATATGTCATAACAATGCAATATCAAGGAACAGTACAAATAGCTTTGTTATGTAATCTAAACTGTAGCTGTTTTAAGACCAAAATTAACATTGACAAGTCAATATTATAATTATAAAGGCATATAGAAGATTTTTTTTGCCTGCTGACAAGAAACCATCTATAATGCTAGTGCATGATAGAATGTTTTTTTTTTTTTTTTTTTACCTATGGAAAGAGTTAGTTTTCTTTCAAGTTATTGAGATATAATATACCATGCTCTTATTAAATGGTCATGAAATCTCATTGAACCATAAATATAACAGTTTTACAATGAAGTAAAATAAAAAAAATAGAACACATTTTAGCACCGCAGTACAAGTCGAGAATATTCATTGTAATTGTCAGGCACACATAGCCCCAGTCCACCTACATTTGGACTTCTGTGGTATATAAAGCATAGCATGTAAGCCTTAATTTGATCACTGCTGAATAGCTAATTGATGAGCATATGGAGCCGTGGATCTTAATTTTTGACATATAAGTACAAGTGCTATACAAAAGCTTAATATAAGTCTTTGATTAAGTCCCTTGCTATGGCTATTATTTCTTAGCAGGATCCCATGTTCCTAGCTTTTTGACCTTTTCTTTCATGAGATGTCCAAGTATTATGCTCATATATCAAACAAGTAGTATAGAGCTCTTGAAGAAAACGCAAGGGATTCATACATGCAGCACAATGATAGACAAGCTTTGTTGCTATTCAGGAATTTTTCATGATTTAGGTATGAAGGCATATAAAAACATTCTAGAAAAGATCAAATATAAGCCTGTAAATGAGATATTGGAAGTACTCCTTTGTTCTGACCACTTGTTTTAGAGCCATTTATTAAATTTACTGCTGTTAAGAAGTTCTGCCTTGTCTCAGTTAAAATATTGTGAAAATAATTTAGTGCCACATATTTTATAAAAACAAATAAAAAAAAAAAACACTTGACAGCAAGACCAATGAAACCTTGGATAGAGGAAATAACTGAAAAAAAAATGCATGTCAGGAATCTAGTGCAATTTGTACCACAAAACTTGCTAATATCACTTGAATCACATTTTCAATGTGTTTTTATTTTTAAATTTTTGGCCATGTATGATGAGGCGTGTGGATAAAATGAGTCAAAAAATAGAATTTGCAAACTCAGCCTAGATAGTCCAAAGATGCGCCAGATTTTTAAACAGCCTACCTCACCATTATATGGCACATCCCTAGATTGTCTAAGTCTAATGTTACACAGTCTAATAATTAGGCTGTTTTTGATTAATTCCCCCAGTCTGTTTAGTGGTGAAGGTTTTTTTCTTCTTCTAATTTTCAATTTTAACATCTATATTATAAAATAATCCTGAAATCTTGCAGTTTTCAGTCTGTCCACTAGGCCTAAACCTAAGTGGAAACTTCAAGTTTTGTCTGTGATGATAGGGAGGTGGTTGCTAGAAAGAGATGTTCAGCATTACCTTTCAAATTGACATCAGTAGACAGAGATAACAGATGAAACACCTAGCGCAACTTCCCCCTCCCTGTGAAATAACCTTTGCAGAGGTCACAAAGCACACCCAGTAATGTTTCCCATTCATGTAAATGGGACAGTTTCAGTCTGTTGTTACTTAAGTCCATGAGGCTTTCTACAAATCTCTAAATGCTAAAAAAAAAAAAACAGCTCTAACAAGATAGGACCCCCATAATAATGTACTTAAAAAAAAAATAAAAAAAAGAAACATTAGGGTGGAAAAAGAACACATTTCAGACTCTTGTTCAATCAATTAAACAATTTTAGGCTATACATTTCCTTCTTCTTTAATCTCTTAATCTTAGGAAAGCAGAAAGAAGGTAAAAAGGAGGGGAGGGAAGGATGAGCAGTACAGGGAGAGGAGCCAACATAGAGGGGAGAGAGGGGCACCCCAAGGATTGACCATATATTATTTAGACAAGTCTCTAAGCTTTATTTAAACAAGAGCCGGAAGTCAGGACAAAGACATTAGGAAAGATGGTGCAGTGTAGTGTATCAGAGGAGAGTCACACCACCTGTCCCATACCTTGTGAAATTTAAGCCTCTATTTTTATATACCTAATTTTCCTCAAGAAATTACAGTATCAACTAGGTTTTTCCCAATGAGACATCCTTAGAGGTCACTCACCCATCTCACGAGAGAAAACCCTTTCATGTGTGACCATTCCTTTTCATTCAGGAGAGAGAACAAGCAGAGCTCATAGACAACTGTTGGGCAGAGATTACCCAGGGAACTGATGCACTGCATGTCTGAGCTAAAAATACCTCTAGAGACCTGTACGAGCCAGAGGACACCTATTTGGACCCAGCCTTCTTTTCCTGCAGCCACAAAGTCATCAACTATGAGTAGTTGAGCAAAATTTAAAAGTTCGGTTTGCTGGGCTTGCATAACTTTAAGGGCTTGTTCACATTAACATAAGTCCCCATTAATTAATGCCCATTCTCAAATCCGTTCAAGCCTTTTTTAAATGGCTGTAAATGAATCCTATTGATGTCAATGGGATTTTTTTTACAGTCCTTTGCAAGCCGTTTTCACCCGTTATTTTTGACTGCAAAAGACGTTGCATGCAGTATATTTTTTTTCCCCATCTAAAATGATGGAATAGAAATGGATATTATAAATTTACCAGTATTATAATTTGTCTATAGCAAATGGATGAGCCTTTAATGTCATCCGTTTGTACCCGGTCTTTAATATCCGTTTTTGAACCATTATTACTTCTGAGCATGCTCAGAAGAGATGAAAGCAGCAGCGGACTCCTGCAGTGCTGTGAGGCTACTATTACTCCGATCATGAAACAATATTTGTTACCATGATAGGAGTAGTAGTTCTCCCTGCTGTGGGAGTCTGTAAACGGCTGGGGAGACTACAGTAGTGCTTGTACTACTACCTCCATCATGGAACAAGGTTTTTAAAGTCGGTCAGCGAGGATCGTAACACAATGCTTATTTTGACACATAGCGCTCCAGTGCCCATATGTATATAGAAGCTCTGCGGGGAAATTACATATAGAAGCGCTTCTATATGACTGGCCCCCCACAGTATTTCTATATGTCTTGCCTGCCACTGCACTATATATCTTGTCCCCCCTGCACTATATATCTTGTTCCCCCCTGCAGCACTTTATACATATGGGCCCTGGAGCACTCTGTGTCTAAAGGATTTGATCAGTAGGGCTTCGGGCCGACCTGGGAATGCAGCGCATATGGCCCCCACAGCGCTATGTGTCAAAATCACTGCTGATACAATCCTTTTCACACATAGCGCTGGGAGGGCCATATGTATATAAAAGCGCTGCAGAGCCCCCCGCAGCATTTCTATATGTCTCGCCCCCCGCTACACTTCTATACACAGAGCTATGTATCAAAAGGAAGCAGCGCATTGCGATCCTCAGGAAAATGAATGTACAAAACACAGTATATACATCGCAGTAGAGCAGAGCATGTCCCCCGTCCCTTGGTTAATAGCCTTTGATAGCATCGGGTCTCATAAGTCATTCTTCAGCCCCTGCACTACTACCCCCAACATGGAAAAGACTCTATCCCATAATGGGGGTAGTAGTACAAGCACTTCAGTAGTCTCCCCAGCAACCCAAATACTCCTGCAGCCAGGGGAAACTACTATTCCTATAAAGGAAAAGAGTCTGTTCCATGATGGGAGTAGTAGTAGCCCTGGCTGCAGGAATCTGTAGGCGGCTGACTTTTCATACTAACAGATGAAAAACTGATGCAAAAGGATGCCAATGAATGGTATCCCTTTGCATCAGTTTGCATCCGTTAGTAGTATCGTCCCTTTAGGAAGCACAGACAGGAGAGAATCGGGACAGGGGACAATGGCCGTGTGAACCTAGCCTGAAAAAATGTTCAGCCCGAATAAGTTCTAACCGAACATGCAATGTAAAAACCCTTAAAACTAATGTCTAACACTGCTTAAGAACTCTAAAGTCCTGTAAAATACTGCTAGCATATATAGGAATATGTTTGAGTAGTTTAAGGAAAATTTAATGTCAATGTTACGGCTAAAAGCAGTAACCCAAGGTAACAGCCTGTTTAAGAACACACTGTGCTAGAGGATTTTGTTTGCTTTTAACATTAAAATAAAGTATTCCTTTTAGTTTGCATTAACCACTTAGGGACCCAGGGTGTACAGGTACACCCAAACTCCCTGGTACCTAACCCCTTAACCCCTTAAGGACCCAGCCAATTTTCACTGTAGGACCCGGCCATTTTTTGCACATCAGACCACTGTCACTTTAAACATTAATAACTCTGGGATGTTTTTACCTTTCATTCTGATTCTGAGATTGTCTTTTCGTGACATATTCTTCTTTATGTTAGTGGTAAAATTTAGTCGATATTTGCATCGTTTCTTGGTGAAAAATTCAAAAATTTGATGAAAAAATTTAAAATTTTGAATTTTTTTAAATTTGAAGCTCTCTGCTTATAAGGAAAATGAATATTCCAAATAAATTAAATATTGATTCACATATACAACATGTCTACTTTATGATTGCATCATGAAGTTGACATGTTTTTTCTTTTGGAAGACATCAGAGGGCTTCAAATTATAGCAGCAATTTTCCAATTATTCACAAAATTTTCAAAATCGAAATTTTTCAGGGACCAGTTCTGTTTTGAAGTGGATTTGAAGGGCCTTCTTATTAGACATATCCCACAAATGACCCTATTAGAAAAACTGCAACCCTCAAAGTATTCAAAAGGACATTCAGAAAGGTTTGTTAACCCTTTAGGTGTTTCACAGGAATAGCAGCAAATTGATGGAGAAAATTCAAAATCTTCATTTTTTACACTGGACTGTTCTTGTAGACCCAGTTTTTGAATTTTTACAAAGGGTAAAAGGAGAGAAATCTTCCTAAAATTTGTAATTCAAATTCTCTCGAGTAAGGAACTTCCTCATATGTGTATGTCAAGTGTTCGGCAGCTTCACTAGAGGGCTCAGAAGGGAAGGAGCGACAGTGGGATTTTGGAGAGTGAGTTTTTCTGAAATGGTTTTTGTGGGGTAAGTTGCACTTAGGAAGCCCCTATGTTGCCAGAACAGCATAAAAATACCACATGGCATACTATTTTGGAAACTACACCCCTCAAGGCACGTAACAAGGGGTCCAGTGAGCCTTAAAACCCCACAGGTGTTTGACGACTTTTCGTTAAAGTTGGATGTGTAAATGATTTTTTTTTTCACTAAAATGCTGGTTTTCCCCCAAATTTAACATTTTTACAAGGGGTAATAAGAGAAAATCACCCCCAAAATTTGTAACCCCATCTCTTCTGAGTATGGAAATACCCAATGTGTGGACATCAAGTGCTCTGCTGGTGCACTACAATGCTCAGAAGAGGAGGAGCGCCATTGAGCTTTTGGAGACAGAATTCGTTTGGAATAGAAGTCAGGGGCCATATGTGTTTACAAAGCCCTCCGTGGTGTCAGAACAGTGGAACCCCCCAACATGTGACCCCATTTTGGAAACTACACCCCTCACAGAATTTAATAAGGGGTGCAGTGAGTATTTACACCCCACTGGCATTTGACAGATCTTTGGAACAGTGGGCTGTGCAAATGAGGGGCGTAAATGCTCACTGTACCCCTTAATACATTACATGAGGGGTGTAGTTTCCAAAATGGGATCACATGTGGGGGGGGATCCAGCCGCATGACATCGCTGCCCGCCGATCTCCGTTGCTCGCTGCCTCCGACACCCGGATGGTTAAGTGGACTTCGGCACCGGTCCCCGTCGTTTCCCCGTCCTGCCCCGCCTATTGTGGGTGGGCAGGATGGGGAAAACGAAAGTTAACCCCCCCCCCCCCGCCCCCGATCTGCTATTGGTGGTCGCGTCTAGACCATCAATAGCAGGGATAGGAGGGGTGGCACCCCTGCCACCTCACTCCTATCCCTTCAGGGGGATCGTGGGTGTCTTAGACAACCGCGATCCCCCTTATATTCTGGGTCACCGGGTCACCAGAGACCTGTAATGACCCGGAATCGCGCAAATCGCAAGTGTGAATTCACTTGCAATTTGCCGTGATCGCCGACATTGGGGGGGGGGTCTGATGACCCCCCTGGGCGTTTGCACGGGATGCCTGCTGAATGATTTCAGCAGGCATCCCGGTCCGATCCCCGCCCAACGCGGTACCAGGGTGTCATGACGTACGCGTACGTCAAGGGTCCTTAAGGGGTTAAACGGGTACTACCATGGAAAACTTTTTTTTTTTTTTTTTTTTTATCAACTGGTGCCAGAAAGTTAAACAGATTTGTAAATCACTTCTATTAAAAAATCTTAATCCTTCCAGTACTTTTTAGGGGCTGTATACTAAAGAGAAATCCAAAAAGAAATGCATTTCCTGTGATGTCCTGACCACAATGCTCTCTGCTGACCTCTGCTGTCTATTTTAGGAACTGTCCAGAAAAGCACATGTTTGCTATGGGGATTTTCTCAGTTCCTAACATCACAGGAAATGCATTTCTTTTTTTGATTTCTCTTTAGTATACAGCCCCTAAAAAGTACTGGAAGGATTAAGATTTTTTAATAGAAGTGATTCACAAATCTGTGAATTCGGGTAGAAAACAGACATGGTGCACATCTACAATCTTGTATAATGATCTGATTGCTTCTCAGCATAATATCAAAAACTAACAGGTTGTTAGTATAATTCACAAATCTGTTTAACTTTCTGGCACCAGTTGATTTAAAAAAAAAAAAAAAGTTTTCCACAGTAGTACCCCTTTAAGGACTCAGCATTTTTCTGTTTTTGCATTTTCATTTTCTCCTCATCACCTTATAAAAATCATAATGCTTTCAATTGATGGCTGATGATGGCTTATTTTTTGTACCACCAATTATACTTTGCAGTGAAATTAGTCATTTTACCAAAAAATCCACAGCAAAATGGAAAACAAATTCATTGTGCGACAAAATTGAAGAAAAAATTTAATTTTGTAACTTTTGGGGGCTTCCGTTTCTACGCAGTGCATTTTTCGGTAAAAATGACACCTTATCTTTATTCTGTAGGTCCATACAGTTAAAATGATACCCTACTTATACCTATACTCGAGTATAAGCCGACCCGAGTATAAGCCGAGACCCCTAATTTCAACCCAAAATCCCAGGAAAAGTTATTGACTCGAGTATAAGCCTAGGGTGGGAAATACATCATCCCCCCCTGTCATCATCCAGACCCCCGTCATCATCCAGACCCGTCATTAACATCCTCATCATCATCACCGCCTGTCATCATCCAGACCCTCATCATCATCACCTTGTCATCATCCCACACATCCCCCCTTCATCATCCCCTTGTCATCATCCCACACATCCCCCCTTCATCATCCCCTTGTCATCATCCCACACATCCCCCCTTCATCATCCCCTTGTCATCATCCCACACATCCCCCCTTCATCATCCCCTTGTCATCATCCCACACATCCCCCCTTCATCATCCCCTTGTCATCATCCCACACACCCCCCTTCATCATCCCCACCCCCCTTCATCATCCCACCCCCCTTCATCATCCTCTTGTCATCATCCCACACCCCCCCCCCCTTCATCATCCTCTTCTCATCATCCGCTCTCAGTGGTCTTCAACCTGCGGACCTCCAGAGGTTTCAAAACTACAACTCCCAGCAAGCCCGGGCAGCCATCGGCTGTCCGGGCTTGCTGGGAGTTGTAGTTTTGAAACCTCCGGAGGTCCGCAGGTTGTAGACCACTGCAGCCTTCGACATCATCCAGCCCCCTCTCACCCCCTTTAGTTCTGAGTACTCACCTCCGCTCGGCGCTGGTCCGGTCCTGCAGGGCTGTCCGGAGAGGAGGTGGTCCAGTGGGATAGTGGTTCCGGGCTGCTATCTTCACCGGGAGGCCTCTTCTCCGTGCTTCCGGCTCGGAATAGAGGCGTTGCCTTGACAATGACGCAGAAGTACGTTGGCAATGAACGCACCTCTGCGTCGTTGTCAAGACAACGTGACTATTCTGAGGCCGGGCCCGAAGCGCTTAGAAGAGGCCTCCCCGGTGAAGATAGCAGCCCGGAACCACTGTCCCACCGGACCACCTCCTCTCCGGACAGCCCTGCAGGAGTGGACCAGCGCCGAGCGGAGGTGAGTACTGTACAGAACTAAAGGGGGTGAGAGGGGGCTGGATGATGTCGAAGGCCGCAGTGGTCTTCAACCTGCGGACCTCCGGAGGTTTCAAAACTACAACTCCCAGCAAGCCCGGACAGCCGATGGCTGCCCGGGCTTGCTGGGAGTTGTAGTTTTGAAACCTCTGGAGGTCCGCAGGTTGAAGACCACTGCGGGTAGGGGAGTTCACTCGAGTATAAGCCGAGGGGGGGTGTTTTCAGCACTAAAAATCGTGCTGAAAAACTCGGCTTATACTCGAGTATATACGGTATAGGTTTAATTTTGTCGTACTTCTGAAAAAATTCATAACTACATGCAGGAAAATTTATACGTTTAAAATTGTCATTTTCTGACCCCTATAGCTTTTTTATTTTTCCGCATACGGGCCGGTTAAGGGCTCTTTTTTTGCGCTGTGTTCTGAGGTTTTTATCAGTACAATTTTTGCATTGATCGGACTTTTTGATCGTTTTTTATTAATTATTTTATGATATAAAAAGTGACCAAAAATACGTTATGTTGGAATTTGGAATTTTATTGCGCGTACGCCATTGACCGTGCGGTTTAATTAATTATATATTTTTATAGATTGGACATTTACGCACGCAGCGATACCACATATGTTTATTATTATTTTTATTTACACCGTTTTTTTATGGGAAAAGGGAGGTGATTCAAACTTTTATTAGGGAAGGGGTTAAATGACCTTTGTTAACAATTTTTTTTCCCTTTTTTGTTTGCAGTGCTATTGCTCCCATAGGGACCTAGAAAACTTCACACACTGATCTTTTACCATGATCCCTGCAAAGCCATAGCTTTGCATGTATCAGTGAGATAGGGGTTCGATTGCTCAAGACTTGGAGCAATCAAACCCAGATCGGACACGACGGAGCAAGGTAAGGGGGTCTCCGCTCGCGTCCTAGCTGATAGGAACATCGCGATTTTATCGATGTCACGATCAGCCCGACTGAGCTGCCAGGATGCATTTACTTTCACTTTCAGACGCGGCGGTCAACTTTGATCGTCAGCCGGGACCGACCCATTGTGATGCGTGACACAGCGTGACCCTGTTTTAAACACTGAGAACGGGCTCAGGGCATACAGGTACGCCCTGAGTTCTTAAGAGGTTAAGGACCCAGGGCATACCTGTACGCCTGTGGGAATTTCGGTCCCCGCCACGCACCGGATGGGGACCGGTCTGAGATGCCTGCTGAAATCATTCAGCAGGCATCCCGTGACAATGCCCAGGGGGATCCTGGGACCCCCCCCATGTCAGCTGTCGTCACAAATCGCCGGTGAATTCACAACAGCTATTTGTGGCGATTCTGGACATACGGGCCATGTGTGACCCAATGACCCGGAGTTAGATGGTGATCCGCGGTGTAGTATACACCGCCAATCACCTCCTGTAGTTAGGGGGAGGTGGCGGTCCCATCATCGCCCCAGGAGCGCTGCTATTGGTGGTCCGACCACTAGCAGCCTTCAGAGGATGGGTTAATGTCCCCTTCTCTCAGCTCTGCTCGCTGAAGAAGTGTCCATTAGTTCAGGGTGAGTTTTGTCTGCAGGGACAGGTAGGAGTTAAAAATTTAAAAAAAGTTAAAAATAAGAAAATCCACTGACCCCATAATAGGTCCTCAAGGGTCATCCGCATTTTTTTCAGCGTTATCCGGGCCCTATAGGGGTTCAGGGCGCCTCATTCCCCCCCCCCCCTCCTTTTTTGGGGGGGCCACAGCATTTTTTTTGCCACCATTTCAAACACTGTTATATATAAAGTTCACACCAAACACACACACTACACAAGTCCCTGCCCCCACACACACCCTAGCACTAATGATGAGTCCCCCAGAAGGCGGCAGCATTTATACTGGGTCAGCATTTTGTCCACACAGTGGAGTGTGTCCGCTGGCCTATTTGGCTTTATTAGTAATGATTAGTCGTGGAGTGGGGAGTCCAGTTTGTATGTTCTCTGTCCTAGTGTGAACAGTGTCATAGTAACATAGTAACATAGTTCATAAGGTTGAAAAAAGACCAGAGTCCATCAAGTTCAACCTCTAACCCTAATGTGTCCCTACTGAGTTGATCCAGAGGAAGGCAAATATGGCAGTCAGAATAATCCCTGGATCAACGTTCTGTCCCTATAAATCTAGTATACATAACAAGTGATGTTATTATTCTCCAAAAATGCATCTAGACCCCTTTTGAACTCTTTTACAGAGTTCACCATAACCACCTCCTCAGGCAGAGAATTCCACAGTCTCACTGTTTTTACACTAAAGAGCCCCCGTCTGTGCTGGTGTGAAAACCTTCTTTCCTATAAACGTATAGGATGCCCCCTTGTTATAAATACACTCCTGGGTATAAATAGATCAAGGGAGAGATCTCTGTATGGCCCCCTCATATATTTATTACGGTGTCCCTTTTAGGACATCGTCAGCCGTACCTCCGTCCCCCGTCAGGCAAAACAGCGTCCCGCTTACTCCCTCGGACCAATCAACGTCAGTCGTCAGCCCGAACTACGTCCTCCATCAGGCAAAACAGCATCCCGCCTCCTCCCTCGGACCAATCGCCATAAGTTGTCAGCCGCAACTCTGTCCTCCAGTCAGGCAAAACAGCGTCCCGGCTCCTCCCTAAGACCAATCGCCGTCAGTCGTCAGCCGCAACTCCGTCCTCCGTCAGGACGTCCCGCCTCCTCCCTCACACCAATCGCTTTGATACTTCAGCCACAACTCCCTCATCCGAAAGTCCCTCATTCAAAATGCCATCATGCCTCAGACGATTCTTCCTCAGACGCATAGCAGAGCCGACGCTGCACAGCACTGTATAGCAGAGCCGACATTGAATAGCATGTACAGCAGAACCCGTATAGCAGAGAGCTGACACTGACTCGGCTCTGCTACACGGCAGGAAGGTTTTTCGTCTGAGGGATGATGGAGTTTTGGATGAGAGACTTTAGGATGACAGAGTTTTGGATGAGAGACTTTAGGATGACAAAAGAGGGAGGAGGGAGTTGCGGCTGATGCCTGATGGAGATTGGTCTGAAAGACTTTAGGATGACAGAGTTTTTGATGAGAGACTTTAGGATAACAAAGGAGGGATGAGGGAGTTGCGGCTGACACTTGACGGATATTGGTCCAAGGGAGGAGGCGGGACGCAATTTTGCCTGAAGGAGGACGGAGGTACGGCTGACGACTGACGATGTCCTAAAATGGACACCGTAATTTATACATAGTTATTAGGTCGCCCCTTAGCCTTCTGTTTTCTAAACGAAATAACCCTAATTATGATAATCTTTCTGGTTACTGTAGTCCTCCCATTCCCCATATTACCCTGGTTGCCGGTCTTTGATCCCTCTCCAGCTCCACTATATCATTCTTGTACACTGGTGCCCAGTACTGTACACAGTATTTTATGTGTGGTCTGACTAGTGATTTATAAAGCGGTAGAATTATTTCCTTGGTGTGGGCATCTATGCCCCTATTGATGCACCCCATGATTTTATTTGCCTTGGCCGCAGCTGCCCGACAATGGTCACTACAGCTAAATTTTCTGTTAACTAAGACTCCCAAGTCCTTTTCCACGTCAGTCGTCCCAAGTGTACTCCCATTTAATACATAATCCCGGATGTTTCCTCCCCTTGTGCATAACCTTACATTTATCAGTGATGAACCTCATCTGCCACTTCCCAGCCCAAACCTCCATCCTATCCAGATCCATTTGTAACAGTGTACTGTCCTCTATAGTGTTTATCGCTTTACAGAGTTTAGTATCATCTGCAAAGATTGCTACTTTACTATTCAACCCCTCTAAGAGGTCATTAATGAATATATTAAATAGGACAGGACCCAAGACTGACCCCTGTCGTACCCCCTAGTAAGAGTCACCCAATCAAAATGAGTACCATTAATAGCCACCCTCTGTTTCCTATCACTGAGCCAGTTACTTACCCATTTGCACCCATTCTCCCCCAGCCCAATCCTTCTCATTTTATGCACCAACCATTTATGTGGCACCATATCAAATGCTTTGGAAAAATCCAGAAATACGACATCCAGCGATTCCCGCTGGTCCAGTCTGGAGCTCACCTCCTCCTCAGATTCGTTTGACAGGACCAATCCCTCATAAAGTAATGCTGATATGGAGTCATACATTTATTTTTATCAATATATTCCAAAATAGCATCCCTTAAAAAAAAACACAAAAATTTACATACAACAGAGGTTAAACTAACAGGTCTATAATTCCCAAGGTCACCTTTTGTCCCCTTTTGAAATATTGGCACCACATTTGCCAAGAGCCAGTCCTGGGGAACAGTCCCTGTTACTATAGAGTCCCTGAACATTAAAAATAGGGGTCTGTCTATTACATTACTGTAACGCCGAGTGCTCCGGGTCCCGCTTCTTCCCAGGAGCGCTCGCAGCGTTACACTCCTGCTTGCAGCGCCCCGGTCATACTCGCTGACCGGGAGTGCTGCTCTGTGTCTCTCGGCGGGGATGCCGGGTCTGCACCGTGCGTTATTGCATTGAACCCCTCCTAATGAACATTGGAGTTCACCATCTTGAAAATATCAAATTTTTCGTATTACCCAATTGTACTTCAGAAATTCTTCTTGGCTTGCCCTGGCTCCAGCGACACGCACCTATCCTCGACTGGGCCACTGGGGACATTAAGAGCAATGCCAAAAGCGATGTCTTAAGTCGGTTCCTGTCAATCAAGTCTCCATCGCTCCTCCTTTGTCAGGTCTTCCTAAGGCCTATCAGGACTATTCTGACGTCTTTGGTAAAAAGCAAGCAGAGGTCCTACCTCCACATAGACCCTATGACTGCCCTATCAACTTGCTCCCTGGTACCACAACGCCCCGTGGTAGGATTTACCCACTTTCTGCCCAGGAAACACAAGCCATGACTTAGTACATTCAGGAAAACCTCAAAAGAGGTTTTATCCGGAAATCTTCTTCTCCAGCCGGAGCTGGATTTTTCTTCGTTGCCAAAAAAGATGGATCTCTACGCCCCTGCATTGACTACCGCGGACTTAATAAAATTACAGTAAAAAAATCGCTATCCTCTGCCTCTTATCTCCGAACTCTTTGACCGACTACGTGGAGCTAAGATTTTCACCAAACTTGATCTAAGGGGCGCATATAACCTCATCCGTATTCGTGCAGGTGATGAATGGAAAACCGTCTTCAACACTAGAGATGGTCACTTTGAATACCCTGTCATGCCCTTTGGGCTTTACAATGCCCCAGCAGTCTTTCAGGACTTTGTTAATGAAATTTTTTGGGACATGCTGTATTCCTGTGTGGTAGTCTACCTTGATGACATCCTCATTTACTCCTCCAACCTTGAGGAACATCGCCTTCATGTCCATCAAGTGCTTCAGCGACTACACCAAAATCATCTTTATGCCAAAATTGAGAAATGTCTATTTGAACGCAGCAGTCTCCCCTTCCTGGGATACATTGTGTCCGGTCAAGGTCTTCAAATGGACCCTGATAAGCTATCAGCGGTAGTAGATTGGCCTCGTCCCACTGGCCTACGAGCTATTCAAAGATTTCTCGGATTTGCAAATTATTATCGTCAATTTATTCCCCACTTCTCCACCATCATTGCTCCTATTGTAGCACTGACTAAGAAAAATGCTAATTCGAAATCCTGGCCGCCACAGGCGGAGGAAGTCTTTAACCACCTCAAAGCCCTTCTTCTGCTCTGCTCCAGTCTTCTCCAGACCAGATCCTCTGAAGCCCTTCTTTCTTGAGGTTGACGCCTCCTCAGTTGGAGTCGGAGCTGTTCTCCTACAAAAATCCGCTAAAGGAAAAAACATCACTTGCGGATTTTTCTCCAAAACCTTTTCTCCTCCTGAAAAAAATTATTCCATAGGAGACCGTGAACTATTGGCTATTAAGTTAGCACTTGAGGAGTGGAGACATCTTCTGGAAGGATCCCTTCATCCCATCACCATCTATACTGATCACAAAAATTTGTCTTATCTTCAATCCGCCCAGCGGCTGAATCCTCGCCAGGCTAGACGGTCGTTGTTTTTTGCCCGTTTCAACTTTCAAATCCATTTTCGTCCCGCAGACAAGAATGTCAGGGCTGATGCTCTATCATGTACCACCGATGCCTCAGAAGCCTAGACCCTTCTTCAGCACATCATCCCCCCCTGAGTATCTGATCTCTTCTGTTCATGCATCTTTGGTGTCTATTCCTCCAGGAAAAACGTATGTTCCTCCACGTCTTCGCCTCCGGATCCTCAAATGGGGCCATTCCTCCCTTCTGGCTGGTCACGCTGGAATCAAAAAATCTTTACAGTTGATTGCCAGACACTATTGGTGGTCCTCCCTGGAAAAGGATGTGACCGATTTCGTACGAGCCTGTACAGTGTGTTCATGTGACAAGACCCCATGCCAGAAGCCTGCTGGTCTTCTCCTTCCTCTGCTGGTGCCTGAACAACCTTGGCCCACATAGCCATGGACTTCATCACTGACCTTCCTTTATTCCATGGCAACACTGTCATCTGGGTGGTCGTTGACCGTTTTTCCAAAATGGCTCATTTTATTCCGCTTCCTGGCCTTTCTTCTGCACCACAATTGGCGAAGCAATTTTTTCTGCAGATTTTTCATCTTCACGGGCTTCCCACGCATATCGTCTTGGATAGAGGCGTTCAATTTATGTCTAAATTTTGGAGAGCTCTCTGCAATCAATTAAAGATCAAATTAAATTTCTCTTCCTCCTATCACCCCCAATCCAATGGACAAGTGGAAAGAGTGAACCAGATTCTTGGTGACTACTTGCGACATTTTGTCTCCTCCCACCAATATGATTGGGTCGACCTTCTGCCCTGGGCTGAATTCTCATACAATTTCAAAAATTCTGAATCTTCCGCCAAATCTCAATTTTTTGTGGTGTACGGCCGTCACCCGCTTCCCCCCTCCCCATTCCCACTTCTTCTGGAGTTCCTGCTGTGGATGAATTAACCCGGGACTTCTCCTCTATCTGGAAGGAAACTCAAAAGTCGCTCTTACTGGCCTCTTCTCGTATGAAAAGACATGCGGATAAAAAGAGAAGAACTCCTCCTGTCTTTGTCCCTGGTGACAAAGTGTGGCTCTCTGCCAAATACATACGGTTTCGTGTCCCTAGCTACAAGTTGGGTCCTCGTTACCTCGGGCCATTTAAAATCAAAAACCAAATCAATTCTGTCTCCTACAAGCTCCACCTTCCTTCTTCTCTTCATATTCCTAACTCTTTCCATGTCTCCCTTCTCAAAACTCTCATACTTAACCGTTATTCCCCCAAGGTCACCGCTTCTGCTCCTGTCAATGGGTCCTCTGATGTCTTCTCGGTGAAAGACATCCTCGCCTTCAAGGTCGTCTGAGGTAAAAAAAATTAATTCTTGTGGATTGGGAGAATTGTGGACCCGAAGAGAGGTCTTGGGAACCCGAGGCTAATATCCTTGACAAGGAACTCATTGGTAAATTCTGGGGTTCCAAAAAGAGGGGGAGACCTAAGGGGGGATACTGTAACACTGAGCACTCCAGGTCCCGCTTCTTCCCCGGAGCGCTCACGGGTCGCATCCCGTGTCACTCACTGGCCCTGTCCTCCTGCTCAGTCCCGGCACGCGCGGCCCCGCTGGGTCTATCAGATTTATAGGGCCAGTGCACCATTAATTGGTGCCTGGCCCAATTAGTTCCAATCACTCCCTACACTATAAATAACCACTTCCACTTCCTGTCCTTGCCGGATCTTGTTGCCTAGTGCCCTGAGAAAGTTTTCTGTGTGTTTCCAAGCCTGTGTATCCAGACCTTTGCCGTTGCCCCGACTTCGGACTTTTGCCGCCTGCCTTGACCTTTTGCTAAGTCCGACCTTGCCCTCGCCTTATTCTTGTGTACTACGCCTATCTCAGCTGTTAGTGAGGTTGAGTCGCTATCGGGGGATACGACCTGGGAATTACCGCCGCAGCAAGTCCATCCCGCCTTGCGGCGGGCTCTGGTGAAAACCAGTAACTTCTTAGAACTGGTCCCCTGGTACGGCCCACGCCATCGCCTCACTAACACAGAGGATCCACTACCCACTTCCAATCCGGTTCCTGACAATTACTTAATTCCTTTAGAACACGGGCGGTGGAACACGGGGGTGAAAGCCATCTGGACCTCGTGATATGTCTATTTAGATTTTTTGTAGGTGGCACTGTGCTTCTTCCTGGGTTGGACAGGTGACCTGTACTGGGGAGTTTACCTTATCTTGCTGTACTTCACCTAGCATTTCATTTTTCTCAGTGAATACAGTGGAGAAGAATTTGTTTAATATATTTGCTTTTTCCTGATCCCCGTTTATAATTTATTCCTCATCATTTTTTAAAGGGCCTACACTTTCATTTTTGACCTTTTTGCTATTAATATAGTTAAATAACATTTTGGGGTTAGTTTTACTTTCTTTGGCAATGAGTCTTTCTGTCTCTATTTTTGTGGCTTTTATCAGTTTTTTACATTTATATTTTACATTTTCCTCTATAGCTTTTTAATGCTTCTTCACTGTTGTCCTCTTTTAGTAGTTTAAATGCTTTATTTTTGTAATTTTCTGCCCCTTAACGTTTTTATTCATCCATATTGGTTTTCTTTTATTTCTGACCCTTTTATTCCCATAAGGTATATACATCTTACAGTGAGAATTTAATATATTTTTAAACGTCTCCCATTTAGTGTCAGTATTCTTAGTGTCAGTATTATCCCATTTAATATTGTTAAGGGCTTCTCTTTGTTGGTCAAACTTTGCCTTCTTAAAATTCATTGTTTTTGTGGCCCCTCACAAGATTCATTTATTGAAGAACAAGGTATAATGTATTATATTATGATCACTATTTCCTAGGTATCATTCAGGTATCATTCTACTTGCACATTAGTTACTCTGTCAGGTCTGTTGGTTAATATTAAAGGGGCACTCCGGTGGAAAACTTTTTTTTTTTTAAACAGATTTGTAAATTACTTCTATTAAAAAAATCTTAATCCTTCCAGTACATATTAGTTGCTGAATACTAGAGAGGAAATGCTTTTCTTTTTGGAACACAGAGCTCTCTGCTGACATCATGACCACAGTGCTCTCTGCTGATATCTCTGTCCATTTTAGGAACTGTCCAGAGCAGCATATGTTTTCTATGGGGATTTTATCCTACTCTGGACAGTTCTTAAAATGGACAGAGGTGTCAGCAGGGAGCACTGTGGTCATGATGTCAGCAGAGAGCTCTGTGTTCCAAAAAGATAATAATTTCCTCTGTAGTATTCAGCAGCTAATAAGTACTGGAAGGATTAAGATTTTTTAATAGAAGTAATTTACAAATCTAGCCCTAGTGTTTCTACCTTAATCCCCAGGATTATATCATAGATCACCAACTGCTCTTTAGAGCCTGATACGGACTATCTGCCAACACAGAGACTGCAATCACTGGCCAGCATTCAAACTTAGCACCTTTTTTCTTTCTCCTGAGCGCGCTCAGCACCACTCTGCCTCACACAGGATTGGAGCCGAACCAACGAGGACGCCGAACCCCCTCACCACTGCGAATACGCTCCTGCTCCTGTGAGCTCGCTGGGTGAGACGGTCTGCCTGACAAGCAGCCGCCCCACACAGATGGAAGTGTCGGCAGTAGTGCGAGCAAAGAAGACATTGCACCAGGCTGTTGCCCAGCTGGACAGGGTGAGAGGGACATAGTCCCACCGCTATTTCTTCACAGGATCCTATGGACATAACTGCATAACAGGTACCTGCAGAATATCTTTTTACCTACAGGACTGTACATATTGATACACCATATTGCTGTGCCCTTTTTTTTACAGGATACATACCTTCTGCACTTATTCATCGTACATGTAATGTATTGGAACGGTATTTTCTACATGACCAGTGCAGCCACATATTACTGTGCCTCATATTACACCGTATATCTGTGTTGACAGTTTTTGCACCTGAATGTCTATGCATATCCATGAACTTTGATCTATAGGACATTATATTCACCATCTGGGGATTCAGAATTGACATTTAATTTTTGCATATTTTTTGCACATTTTATTTATTTATTTATATCGAATTTATCCTATTTATTATATCTTATTTTTCATTTTTGGAGGGGAATCGCAAGGGCCCTGCATTACCCCCCTCCAGCTCACATCTACCCTTTTTGTATTTTCTCAAATTTTTTTCAATCAATTCATATAATTTTTACTCTATGGTCTAATCTGTCTTTTTTGCTCACCTCTATTATCTGATTACTACCTCTTCTCATTTCCCCTCTCCTCTCCCTCCTCCTCTTCGCCCGCCCCCCCCCCTCCCAGCATGCGCAAACAGTGGTCTCGGCATGCTGGGAGTTATAGTTGCGTACCTCCAGCTGTTGCATAGCTACATCTCCCAGCATACCCTTCGGCGATCAGTACATGCTGGGAGTTGAAGTTTTGCAACAGCTGGAGGCACACTGGTTGGAAAATACTGAAGGTTTTGAAGAAACCAGTGTGCCTCCAGCTATTGCAAAAGTACAACTCTCAGCATGCATGGTCTGTCAGTGCATGCTGGGAGTTGTAGTTTTGAAACAGCTGGAGGTTTCCCCTCCCCCCCCCCCCATGTGAATGTACAGGGTACATTCACACGGGCGGGTTTACAGTTAGTTTTCTGCTTCAAGTTTGGGCTGCGGCAAATTTTTCACCGCAGCGCAAACACCTAGCGGGAAACTCACTGTAAACGCCCGCCAGTGTGATTGTACCCTAAAAACACAACACTACACTACACTAACACAAAATAAAGGGTAAAACACTACATATACACCCCCATACACTGTCCCCCCCCCCCCCCCAATAAAAATGAAAAACGTATCGTACAGCAGTGTTTCCAAAACGGAGCCTCAAGCTGTTGCAAAACAACAACTCCCAGCATTTCTGGACAGCCACTGACTGTCCAGGCATGCAGGGAGTTTAGCAACAGCTGGAGGCACGCTGTTTGAAAATCACAGGCATAGAATACACCCTTATGTTCACCCCTATGCAATCCCTATGTAGTCCTCAAATGCGCATGGCACTCTCTCACTTCGGAGCCCAGTCGTATTTCAAGGAAACCGTTTAGGGCCACATATGGGGTATTTTGGTACTCAGGAGAAATTGCACTACACATTTTTGGGGGATTTTTTTCCTTTTACCCCTTTTGAAAAGGAAAAGTTGGGGACTACACCAGCCTGTTAGCGGTAAAAGCAAAAAAAGACCCCCAAAATGTCTAACGCAATTTCTCCTGAGTACGGAAATACCCCATATGTGGACGTAAAATGCTCTGCGGACGCACAACAAGGCTCAGGAGTGAGAGTGCACTATGTACATTTGAGGCCTGAATTGGTGATTTGCACAGAGGTGGCTGATTTTACAGCGGTTCTGACATAAACGCAAAAAAATAAATACCCACAAATGACCCCATTTTGGAAACTACACCCCTCACGGAACATAACAAGGGGTATAGTGAGCCTTAACACCCCACAGGTGTTTGACAAATTTTCATTAAAGTTGGATGGGAAAATGAAAAAAAAAATCGCTAAAATGCTGGTGTTACCTTAAATTTTTCATTTTTACAAGGGGGAATAGGAAAAAAGCCCCCAAAATTTGTAACCCCATTTCTTCTGAGTAGGAACATAGCACATGTGTTGATGTAAAAAGCTCTGCGGGTGCACTGCAATGCTCAGAAGAGAAGGAGCGCCATTGGGATTTTGAAGAGAAAATTTGCACAATCCAAGTTTTAACCTCATAAACCACTAAATTGCCCTCAAAATGTTTCATCAAAAAAAATAAAAAATTAAACGATAAGACCTCTTGGGGTATTTTTTCCAAACATGTGTCATGGGTCACTGAGTCACTATCATCGGGGACTTTTTTATGTTGCCCAACAGGTTAGGGATGGCCACACATCACATTCCCAGAATGATGATTCAGAGCATAGGGTTTGGGGTGGGCATATTTTTCAGTTTTGGCTATGCTCTGGGTCATTATTCTGGGAACATAACCTGTTTTATCATCTTATGTCCCACTGTACCCTCATTTTAGTAATTTACCCCATGCTCCTTGAGGGGGGGTCCCGCTGTTCTGGCTCCATAGACAGCTATGTAAATGCTCAAGGCCCTTGAGTGCTCTTCCGAGACCTGTGTGCACCCGCAGTGCTGTTTACGTCCAGATATGAGGTATGCCCTTACTCCAAAGAAATGTATTTACAAATTTAGGAGATTTAGTGAGATTTTCTCATGATACCATTTGTGAAAAGGAAAAATTTGGCGTAACCCCAGCATTTTTGTGCAAAAAAAATAATTTTTTCCTTTTTACATCCCACTTTAACCCCTTAAGGACTCAGCCCATTTTGGCCTTAAGGACTCAGACAATTTAATTTTTACGTTTTCATTTTTTCCTCCTCGCCTTCTAAAAATCATAACTCTTTTATATTTTCATCCACAGACTAGTTTGAGGGCTTGTTTTTTGCGCGACCAGTTGTCCTTTGTAATGACATCACTCATTATATCATAAAATGTATGGCGCAACCAAAAAACACTATTTTTGTGGGGAAATTAAAACGAAAAACGCAATTTTGCTAATTTTGGAAGGTTTTGTTTTCACGCCGTACAATTTCTGGTAAAAATGACGTATGCTCTTTATTCTGAGGGTCAATACGATTAAAATGATACCCATTATTATATACTTTTATATTATTGTTGCGCTTAAAAAAATCACAAACTTTTTAACCAATTTAGTACGTTTATAATCCCTTTATTTTGATGACCTATAACTTTTTTATTTTTCCGTATAAGCGGCGGTATGGGGGCTCATTTTTTGCGCCATGATCTATACTTTTTTTTGATACCACATTTGTATATAAAAAACTTTTAATACATTTTTTATAATTTTTTTTTTTAATAAAATGTATTAAAAAAGTAGGAATTTTGGACTTTTTAAATTTTTTTTCGTTCACGCCGTTCACCGTACGGGATCATTAACATTTTATTTTAATAGTTCGGACATTTACGCACGCGGCGATACCAAATATGTCTATAAAAAATGTTTTTTACGCTTTTTGGGGGTAAAATAGGAAAAAACGGACGTTTTACTTTTTTATTGGGGGAGGGGATTTTTCACTTTTTTTTTACTTTTACTTTTACATTTTTTTACATTTTTTTTTACACTTGAATAGTCCCCATAGGGGACTATTCATAGCAATACCATGATTGCTAATACTGATCTGTTCTATGTATAGGACATAGAACAGATCAGTATTATCGGTCATCTCCTGCTCTGGTCTGCTCGATCACAGACCAGAGCAGGAGATGCCGGGAGCCGCACGGAGGAAGGTGAGGGGACCTCCGTGCGGCGTTATGAATGATCGGATCCCCGCAGCAGTGCTGCGGGCGATCCGATCGTTCATTTTAATCGCGAACTGTCGCAGATGCCGGGATCTGTATTGATCCCGGCACCTGAGGGGTTAATGGCGGACGCCCGCGAGATCGCGGGCGTCGGCCATTGCCGGCGGGTCCCTGGCTGCGATCAGCAGCCGGGATCAGCCGCGCATGACACGGGCATCGCTCCGATGCCCGCGGTTATGCTTAGGACGTAAATGTACGTCCTGGTGCGTTAAGTACCACCTCACCAGGACGTACATTTACGTCCTGCGTCCTTAAGGGGTTAATTAACATTTATCAAACACCTGTGGGGTGTTAAGGCTCACTGTACCCCTTGTTGTGTTCCTTGGGAGGTGTAGTTTCCAAAATAGTATGCCATGTGTTTTTTTTTTTGCTTTTTTGCTGTTCTGGCAGCATAGGGGCTTCCTAAATGCGACATGCCCCCCAAAAACCATTTCAGCAAAATTTGCTTTCTAAAAGCCAAATGTGACTCCTTCTCTTCTGAGCATTGTAGTGTGCCAGCAGAGAACTTGATGCCCACACATGGGGTATTTCCATATTCAGAAGAGATGGCGTTATTAATTTTGGGGGGCATTTTCTCCTATTACTCCATGTAAAAATAAAAAATTTGGGGGAAATCCAGCATTTTAGTGAAAAAATAATCATTTACACATCTAACTTTAACGAAAAGTCGTCAAACACGTGTTGTGTTAAGGCTCACTGGACCCCTTGTTATGTTCCTTGAGGAGTGTAATTTCCAAAATAACATGCCATGTTTTTTTTTTTTTTTTTTTTTTTTTTTCTGTTCTGGCACCATAGGGGCTTCCAGGCTTCCTAAATATAACATGCCCCCCCCCCCCCCCCCCCCCCCAAAAAAAAAAAAAACATTTCAGAAAAACTCACTTAACAAAATCCCATTGTAGCTCCTTCCCTTCTGAGCCCTCTAGTGTACCAACAGAGCCCTTGACATACACATATGAGATATTTCCTTACTCGTGAGAAATTGGGTTACAAATTTTAGGAAGATTTCTCTCCTTTTACCCCTTGTAAAAATAAAAAAACTGGGTTTACAAGAACATGCGAGTGTAAAAGAAATGAAGATTTCTCCTTTACTTTGCTGCTATTCCTGTGAAACGCCTAAAGGGTTGGCAAACTTTTTGAATGTCATTTTGAATACTTTGAGGGGTACAGTTTTTATAAGGGGGTCATTTATGGGGTATTTCTAATATGAAGGCCCTTCAAATCCACTTCAAAACTGAACTGGTCCCTGAAAAATTTTATTTTTGAAAATTTTGTGTCAAATTGCTTTGAACTTTGAAGCCCTCTGATGTCTTCCAAAAGTAAAAACATGTCAACTTTATGATGCAAACATAAAGTAGACATATTGTATATATGAATCAATATATCATTTATTTGGAATATCCATTTTCCTTATAAGCAGAGAGCTTCAAAGTAAAAGAAATGCTTCATTTTCAATCTTTTCATCAAATTTTGGAATTCTTCACCACGAAATGATGCAAGAATAGACAAAATATTTCCCATTAACATAAAGTAGAATATGTCATGAAAAAACAATCTCAGAATCAGAATGAAAAGAAAAGCATCCCAAAGTTATTAATGCTTAAAGGGACAGTGGTCAGATGTGCAAAAAATGCTTGGGTCCTTAAGGTGAAAATGGATTGGGTCCTTAACCCCTTGGGGATGGAGCCCATTATAACCCCAAGGACGGGAGCATTTTTTGCAAATCTGACCACTAGCACTTTATGTACTAATAACTCTTGGATGCTTTTACTTATAAATTTGATTCCGAGACTGTTTTTTTGTCACATATTCTACTTTATGTTAGTGGCAAATTTACATTGATACTTGCATCATTTCTTGGTGAAAAATTAAAAAATTTCACAAAAATTAGAAAATTTTGCATTTTTCTAACTTTGAAGCACTCTGCTTGTAAGGGAAAGGGACATGTCAAATAAATTATATATTGATTCACATATACAATATGTCTACTTTATGTTTGCATCTTAAAGTTGACATGTTTTAACTTTTTGAAGACATTAGAGGGCTTCAAAGCTCAGCAGCAATTTTCCAATTTTTCCCAAAAGTTTCAAAATCAGATTTTTTCAGGGACCAGATAAGTTTAGAAGTGAATATGTTGGAAATCGCTTATAATGGACCCATTATGAAAACTGCACCCCTCAAAGTATTCAAAATGACATTCAAAAAGTTTGTTAACCCTTTAGGTGTTTCACAGGAATAGCAGCAAAATGGAGGAGAAAAATAAAAAATCTCATGTTTTTACTCTAAAATGTTATTGTAGCCCCATTGTTTTCATTTTTACAAGGGGTAAAAGGTAAAAAGGCCCCCAAAACTTTTAATAAATTTTCTCTCGAGTAAGGAAATACCTCATATGTGGATCTAAAGTGCTCTGTGGGTGCACTAGGGGGCTCAGAAGGTAAGGAGCGACAATGACATTTTGGAGAGCGAATTTTGCTGAAATGGTTTTTGGGGGGCATGTCCCATTAAGGAAGCCCCCATGATGCCAGAACAGTGAAAAAAAAAACACATGTCATACTATTTTGGAAACTACTCCCCTCAAGGAACAGGTGATTGACGAACTTTCGTAACATTGGGACGTAAAAATAAATGTATTAATTTTTTTCCATAAAATGCTGGTGTTACCCCAATTTTTTCATTTTCACAAGGGGTAATAGGAGAAAAAAAACATTTCTTCTGAGTATGGAAATACCTCATATGTGGATGTAAAGTGCTCTGCGGGCGAACTACAATGCAAGGGGAGTCATTGGGCTTTTGGAGAGAGAATTTGGTTGGGGGCCATGCGCGTCGACAAAGCCCCCATGGTGCCAGAACAGTGGATCCCCCCACATGTGACCCCCATTTTGGAAACTACACCCCTCACAGAATTTAAAAAGGGGTGCAGTGAGCATTTACACCCCACTGTCATTTGACAGATCTTTGGAACAGTGGGCTGTGCAAATGAAAAATTTAATTTTTCATTTTTACGGACGACTGTTCAAAAAATCTGTCAGACATCTGTGGGGCATAAATGCTCACTGTACTCCTTGTAACATTCCGTGAGGGGTGTAGTTTCCAAAATGGGGTCACATTTGGGGGGGGTCCACTTTTCTGGCACCATGGGGGCTTTGTAAACACACATAGCCTTCAATTCCAACCTAATTCTCTCTCAAAAACCCAATGGCGCCCCTTCTCTTCTGAGCATTGTAGTTCGCCCGCAGAGCACTTTACATCCACATATGGGGTATTCCCTTACTCAGAAAAAATGGTGTTACAAATTTTGGGAGGCTTTTTTCCTATAACCCTTTTGAAAATGAAAAATTTAGGCCTCAAATGTACATGGTGCTCTCTCACTCCTGTGCCATGTAGTTCGTCCGCAGAGCATTTTACGTCCACACATAGAGTATTTCCGTACTCGGAAGAAATTGTGGGGGTCTTTTTCTCCTTTCTCCTTTTATCTTTTGTGAAAATGAAAAGTATGGTGCAACACCAGCATGTTAGTGTAAAAATTAAAACATTTTTACACCCCCTTACACGTCCGGCCCCCAATAAAAGTGAAAATCGTCTCATACGGCAGTGTTTCCTAAACGGAGCCTCCAGCTGTTGCAAAACAACAACTCCCAGTATTGCTCGGACAGCCATAGACTTGCAACAGCTGGAGGCTCCCTGTTTGGGAAACACTGCTCTAGGGTTTTGGTGGAGACAAGCCCCATCCTTGTATCCAGGTTCCGTTCCTATTGCAAATTCCTCATTGAGGCCCCAAATGCGCATGGAGCTCTCTCACTTCGGAGCCCTGTCGTATTTCAAGGCAACAGTTTAGGGTCACATGTGGGGTATTTCTGTACTCAGGAGAAATTGTGTTACAAATTTTGGGGGGATTTCTCTCCTTTTACCCCTTATGAAAAGGTGACGTTGGGGGCCACACAGTGTGCCTACAGCTGTTGCAAAACTACAATTCCCAGCATGCACAGACAGTCAGGGATGCTGAGCGTGTAGTTCTGCAATATCTGGCCCTTCAGATGTTGCAGAACTACAACTCTCAGCTTGTCTGGACAGTCTGGGCATGCTTGGAGTTGTAGTTATGCAACAACTGGGGAAGAACAGTTTGGAGACCACTAAGTAGTGTTCTCCAAACTGTAGCCCTCCAGATGCTGCAAAACTACAACTCCAAGCATGCCTAGACTATCCTGTATAGTGGTCTCCAAACTGTGCCACTTCACATGTTGCAAAACTACAACTCCGAGCATGCCCAGACAGTCTGAAAATTGTAGTTTTGCAACATCTGGAGAACAGTTTAGAGACCACTACACAGTGGTCTCCAAACTGTAGCCCTCCAGATGCTGCAAAACTACAACTCCAAGCATGCCTAGACTATCCTGGCATGCTGGGAGTTGTAGTTATGCAACATCTGAAGGGCCAGATATTGCAAAACTACACGCCCAGCATCCCTGACTGTCTGGGCATGCTGGGAATTGTAGTTTTCCAACATCTGGAGGGCTACAGTTTGGAGACCACCGTATAGTGGTCTCCAAACTGTGCCACTTCACATGTTGCAAAACTACAACTCCGAGCATGCCCAGACAGTCAGTGCATGCTGAAAATTGTAGTTTTGCAACATCTGGAGAACAGTTTAGAGACCACTACACAGTGGTCTCCAAACTGTGGCCCTCCAGATGTTGGGAAACTACAACTCCCAGCATGCTCAGACAGCCAAAGGCTGTCTGGGCATGCTGGGAGTTGTAGTTTTGCAACTTTTAGATGGCCACAGTGAAGATCACTTACCGGCAATCTTCACTGCAGCCTCCTCCACAGCCACACTTTCCGGCCACACTCCTCCTGCTGCTGCCGCTGCCGCCGCTGCTCCAGGATGCCGCCGCCAAGCTGTCTAAGATAGCTCCGATCATTCTTTTTTTCCGGGCGATCGGGTCACCAGTGACCCGATTGGCCCGGATCGCCGCAAATCGCCGGTCTGAATTGCCGCCGCTGCTCCAGGATGCCGCCGCCGAGCTGTCTCTGACAGTTCTGATCATTCTTATTTTCCGGGCAATCGGGTCACCAGTGACCCGATTGGCCCGGATCGCCGCAAATTGCCGGTCTGAATTGACCGGCGATTTACGGCAATCGCCGACATGGGGGATCTCAGGACCCCCCTAGGCATTGCCACAGGATGCCGGCTGACAGATATCCCGGTCCAATCACCGCCCGGCGAACATCAGTGATTGGAAATGCGGAGGGCGTACAGGTACGCCCTCCATGCTTAAGTACCGGGAAGCGAGGGCGTATCCATAAACAGATTTGTAAATTACTTCTATTAAAAAATCTTAATCCTTCCAGTACTTATTAGCTGCTGAATACTACAGAGGAAATTCTTTTCTTTTTGGAACACAGAGCTCTCTGCTGAATCATAAGCACAGTGCTCTCTGCTGACATCTCTGTCCATTTTAGGAACTGTCCAGAGTAGGAGAAAATCCCCATAGCAAACATATGCTGCTCTGGACAGTTCCTAAAATGGGCAGAGATGTCAGCAGAGAGCACTGTGCTTGTGATGTCAGCAGAAAGCATTGCGTTCCAAAAAGAAAATAATTTCCTCTGTAGTATTCAGCAGCTAATAAGTGCTGGAGGGATTAAGATTTTTTAATAGAAGTGATTTACAAATCTGTTTAACTTTCTGGCACCAGTTAATTTAAAAAAAAAAATTTCCACCGGAGTACCCTTTTAAGTGGTTAAAGTTCAGTTCCCCCGCTCTGCCCACCCATGGGTGTCCGGGCAGAATGAGGGAATGGGGGAGCAGGCCCGGGCGGTGGCGATGATGTCATCCAGCGACGGTGGCGATCCTGATGTCATGGCGACAGTGGCCCAGAACTTCAGCGGCGGCGACCTGGGTAAGTGGCCTGGACGACCACAGTTTAGAGTCTTTAAGCTGTGGCCCTTCAGATCTTGCAAAACTGCAAGTCCCAGCATTCCCAGACAGCAAATGGCTGTCTGGGCATGCTGGGATTTGCAGTTTTGCAACATCTGTAGGGCCATAGTTTGGAGATCCCTGTGCAGTGGTCTCTAAACTGTGGCCCTCCAGATGTTGCATAACTACAACTCCCATTATGCACAAACAGCAAACTGCTGTTTCGGCATGCTGGGAGTTGTAGTTGTATGCCTCCAGCTGTTGCACAACTACAGCTCCCAGCATGTACGGTTTGTCAGTGCATTCTGGGAGTTGTAGTTTTGTCACAGCTGGAGGCACACTGGTGAGGAAACACAGAGTTTGGTAACAGAACCTAACTCAGTGTTTCCCCACTAGTGTGCCTCCAACTGTTGCAAAACTACCCATCTGTTTGTCTGTCACCTAACTCAGTGTTTCCTCACCAGTGTGCCTCCAGCTGTGGCAAAACTACAACTCCCAGCATGCACGGTCTGTCAGTCCATGCTGAGAGTTGTCGTTTTGCAACAGCTGGAGAGGTTTGTGCAGCTGTTGCAAAACAACAACTCCCAGCATTGCCATTGATTGTCCAGGCATGCTGGGAGCTTTGTAACAGCTGGAGGCACCCTATTTGGGAAACACTGCTGTAGGCTATTTGTGGTGGCAGAGACAATTGTAACGTTTGCACCCCGGTCTGCCCCTGTGCAAATCCCTAATGTTGTATTTCAAGGCAACAGTGTAGGGCCACATATGGGGTATTTCTGTTACTGTTTCTGTTTTGTGTTACAAATTTTGAGGGACTTTATCTCCTTTTACCCCTATGAAATGGAAAAGTTGGGGTCTACACTAGTATGTTAGTGTAAAAAAATGTAAAAAACTTTACACGAACATGCTGGTGTTGTCCCATACTTTTCATCTTCATAAGAGGTACTGTAAAAGGAAAAAACGACCCCCAAAATTTGCAACGCAAACTCCATATGTGGGTGTAAAGTGATCTGCGGATGCACAACATCTCTCAGAAGTTAGAGCGCACCATGTAAATTTGAGGCCTAAATTGGGGATTTGGAGTGGCTGATCGTTACAGTGGTTCTGACATAAATGCAAAAAAAAACAACACACACACACATGTGACCCCATTTTGGAAACTACACTCCTCACGGAATGTAACAAGGGGTATGGTGAGCCTTAAAGGGACATTCCAGGATTTTTTTTTATTTGACTATGCTACAGGGGCTGTAAAGTTAGTGTAGTTATATAAGTGTGTGACAGTTTTCTCACAATTCTTATGTGATTTTCACCCCAATATTTATTTTTAACAGCATACAAAATGACTGTTGTCTCAGATTTTTCCCAGGTTGCAATGCGGCCGAGACCTGACTCACTAGTCAGCTCATGACAGGGAGCCTGTCTGCTTCAATGGGTGGAGGGATCACTTGGTGGGAGAGAAATCCATCTGCAACTAATGCTGTAGGCACCCTGATTGAAAACCACAGGTCTTTTGAAAGGATGCAGCTCATTTATGTTTCAATGGGTGGGGTGGCTGATGTGTGAAAGGGAGGAAAATGGAATTGTGGGATTTGTAGTCAAAAAAGAAAAGTAAAGCAGGAAATACCAGTTCACAAAAAGCTAGCCCCAGTATTATGGGGATCTCACAACATAGCCATTTATCCCCAAGACAAGCACAGATCCTTAATAAGCATGTCCATTACTGTTTGCCAGGTACCTACTAAAATCACCTTATGGTGGAGAACCCCTTTAACACTCCACAGGTGTTTGAAAATTTTTGATTAAAGTTGGACGTGAAAATGAAAATTTTTATTTTTTTTCACTATAATGCTGGTGTTATCCCAAATTTTTTATTTTCACAAGGGGTAATAGGAGGGGAAAAAATACAATTTGTAACACCATTTCTTCTGAGTATATAAATACCCCATATGTGGAAGTAAAGTGCTTTGCGGGCAAATTACAGGACTCAGAAGAGAAGGAGTGCCACTGGGCTTTTGGAGAGAGCATTTGGCTGGAATTGAAGGCAATGTGCATTTACAAAGCCCCCATGGTGCAAGAAAAGTGCCCCCCCCCCCCACATGTGACCCCATTTTGAAAACTACACCCCTCACAGAATGTAATAAGGGGTACAGTGAGCATTTATGCCCAACAAGTGTCTGGCAGATTTTTTGAACAGTGGTCCATGAAAATGAAAAATTTACATTTCCAAAGATTTACACTGTTCCAAAGATCTGTCAAATACCAGTGGGGTCTAAATGCTCACTGCACCCCTTATTACATTCCATGAGGGATGTAGTTTCCAAAATAGGGTCACATGTGGAGGGTCCACTGTTCTGCCATCACAGGGGCTTTGTAAATGCACATGGCCCCTGACTTCCATGCCAAACAAATTCCCTCTCCAAAAGCCCAATGGCACTCCTTCTGTTCAGCACCATAGGGGCTTCCTAAATGTGGCATACCCCCCAAAAACCATTTCAGCAAAATTCTCTCTCCAAAAGCCCAATGGTGCTCCTTCTGTCCTAAGACCTGTAGTGCCCCAGCAGAGCACTTTATGTCAACAAATGGGGTACTTCCTTAATCAGGAGAAATTGGGCTTCACATTTAGCGGTCCATTTTCTCCTATTACCCCATGTGAAAATGAAAAATTTGGTTTGATTTTTAGTGTTAAAAATCCAATTTTTTATTTTCACGTCCAACTTCAACGCAAACCTGTCAAACCCCTGTGAGGTGTTAAGGCTCACTGTACCCCTTGTTACATTCTTTGAGGGGTGTAGTTTCCCAGATAGTGTGTCATATGGGGTTTTCTATTTTATTATTTTTTTTTTTTTTTTTGCTGTTCTGAAACCATGGGGACTTCCTAAATGCAAAATGCCCCCAAAAATCATTTCAGCAAAATTCGCCCTCCAAAATCCCACAGTTGCTCTTTCCCGATTGAGCACCCGCAAAGCACTATACGTCAACATATGAGGTATTTTCTTACTCGAGAGAAATTGTGCTACAAATTATGCGGGGCTTTTTCTTCTTATAACCCTTGTAAAAATGAAAAAAATTGGGCTACATGAACGTTAGTGTAAAAAATGGAGATTTAGATTTTTCTCCTCCACTTGCTGCGATTCCTGTGAAACACCTAAAGGTTTAACAAACTTTCTGAATGTCATTTTGAGTACTTTGAGGGGTGCAGTTTCTATAATGGGGTAATTTGTAGGATATTTCTCACAGAAAGGCCCCATAACTCCACTTCAAACTTAACAGGTCCCTGAAAAATGCAGATTTTGAATTTCTAGTGAAAATTTAGAAAATTGCTGCTATGTTTTGAAGCCCTCTAATGTCTTCAAAAAGTTAAAACATGCCAACTTTATGATGTCACCATAAAGTAGACATATTGTATTTGTGAATCAATATATAATTTATTTGTACTGTTCATTTCCTTACAAGCAGAGAGTTTCAAAGTTCAAAAAATGCAACATTTTCAACATTTTCATGAAATTTGGGGATTTTTCACCAAGAAAGGATGTAACAACGAAAATTTGCTACTATGTTAAAGTAGAGTATGTCACAAAAAAATCTAAATAAAAGGTAAAAGCAGAATTGCAAGTCCTTAAGGTGAAAATGGTCTGAGTCCCTAAGAGGTTAAGGATCATTGGTTGCCTAAGTGTAGGCCTGGTCTGTAGTAGCAGCAGCAGCAAGGCTGGTAGACTAGTGGTAGTTGTAGCCAATGGACAAAAGGCTGTGGTGAACTGGTTGCAGTTATATAAGCCAGCAGGCAGTCATGTACTAGCAATAGTTGCAGTAGCCAGAAGGTAACGGTGGACTAGTGATAGCTGTAGCCAGCAGACAGGATTTGCATTTCAAAATAGTGAAGAATAGCTTTTCTATGAAAAGAGGAAAAAAATTGTCCCTTTTTGGGGATCATAGGTTCTGTATGTGTAATCTCTGCTGGAAGTAGCAGCAGCAAGGGTGGTGGACTGGTGGTAGTTGTAACCAACAGACAACAGGTTGCAGTAAATTAGTGATAGATGTATAAGCCAGCAAAAAGCAGGCAGTGGTGGACTAGTGATATTTGATGCCAGCAGACAGCGAGCAGTGGTGGGTTAGTGGTAATTGTAGTAGCCAACAGACAGCAGGCAGTGGTGGACTAGTGATAGTTGTGGCCAGTGGTTGATGGATTAGTGGAAGTTGTGGTAGCCAGTAGACAGTAGGCAGTGGTGGACTAATGGTATATGTAGCCAGAGGACAGCAGTGGTGGTGGTTGTATTAATCAGTGGCACCTGGCACAGGAGTTTTGAACTTCCTTACAGATCAATGCCTGATTTATTTTAACAAAGGTGAGTTTTTCCACTTTACTGGCAGACAATCTTTTTCGCTTAGGGCTAATGGTGCCACCTGCTCTGCTGAACACTATGATGCAACACTGGAGGGTGGACAAAACAGAACACCCAAGGCAAACATGGCAAGTTCTGGCTAATGGTCTAATCTGGTGACCCAGAAGTCCATGGGGTCTAGGTTCAAGATTTTTACACTGCTTTTATGGTGAAAGTTTTGTTGCAGGTTTGTCACACTTGCAAAAATAGTGTACAATTTTAGGCTAAGGTGATTTTGACTAAAGTTACTTAGATACACATTTTGCTTTTTTTTACTTTGTAGTGGTAAGACATTTATATAGTGGGACATTTGCAAAAAAAAGTTTGTCATATAGCCCTCAATTACACCACAAACGTACACCAGCCCAGACTTGGCTTATGAAACTGGCTGTGGACAGCATTTTAAAAATTCACAAAAAAGTTGCAAGGGTGAATAAAAGTAAACTACAGAAAACTATCCTTACTGAAGCAGGAATTGTTTCACTCGCTTAAGACCCACCTCTATGCTGTCTCCTGATTGTCCTGGGAGCTGTATGCAAGCAATGATAATGTAATCTTGCTGATAGCCGCAAAGTATTCTGGGCTACCTTGATATCATCTCAGTGTTTCTACTTCTTTATCCTATGCATTCAGGCACCAAAACGTCAAGTGTTCCTCATCCATTTTCCTATAATAGCATGTATAATAGGCTTACATGAAGTTCTAATGTTCGCTGAACACAACAGTTTTAGCTCACTCATCTCTATCTATAAGGTTGCCATGTTTACAACCTCTACAGCCCCGGTGGCACATACTGTATGCAGTCTATATCTAGCAGTTCTACTAATTTTATAGCACATTAGACCACTGTCTTTCTTGGCTACACGATAAAGATATATAACTGCTGTTTTCTTTTAGTTTGGTGCTTGCTACTTGAGACTGTTTTATGTAGTAGCACGACAACCAACACCTTACATCTGTTTGCATTCTGTTGTTAAGGCATATAGTAAATTCATATCTATGTAGAACTAAAAGTGGAGTACATGTACACTAGTGTAACTAAAAATAAAATAAAAAATTTAAAGAAATATCTACAAATATCACAGCTTAGAAGGTGAATGCAAATTATAGTCTGAGTGAATCTGGAACTAATAATATAAATGCAGTTTTTAAATCTCTCTCAAGTACTATAGCGTTCTAATGTAGTTAACATTAACAAAGAACAGGTGGTTGGAAACAGATTTATGCATAATCAATAAGCAAAATACACATTGTGTATTTTGAGACCATATGCTTACAAAATTGGTTAAGATTAATATTTCTCAATACCAATCTTGGACATCTTGGAAGTTATTCTAACACCTATTAATGTTGCTTAAATTTGCATTTTATTTTTCTCTCCATATTTTAACAAATGTAAGGTATATATATATATATATATATATATATATATATATATATATATATACACACCGTATATACTGGAGTATAAGCCGACCCCAATATAAGCCGAGGCCCCTGATTTCACCCCAAAATCCCAGGAAAAGTTATTGACTCGAGTATAAGCCTAGGGTGGGAAATACATCATCCCCCCCTGTCATCACCCAGACCCCCGTCATTAACACCCTCATCATCATCACCCTGTCATCATCACCCTGTCATCATCCCCCCTTCATCATCACAGCCTGTCATTATCCCCCTTCATCATCACCGCCTGTCATCATCCCACACACCCCCTTCATCATCCCCTTGTCATCATCCCACACCCCCCCCTCATCATCCCCTTGTCATCATCCCCTTGTCATCATCCCACACACCCCCTTCATCATCCCCTTGTCATCATCCCCTTGTCATCATCCCACGCCCCCCCCCTTCATCATCCCCTTGTCATCATCCCCTTGTCATCATCCCCACCCCCCTTCATCATCCCCTTGTCATCAACCCCTTGTCATCATCCCACACACCCCCTTCATCATCCCCTTGTCATCATCCCCACCCCCCTTCATCATCCCCTTGTCATCATCCTCTTGTCATCATCCTCTTGTCATCATCCCACACCCCCCTTCATCATCCCCTTGTCATAATCCCACACACCCCCCCCTTCATCATCCCCTTGTCATCATCACCACATGTCTTCATCATCACCGCTTGTCAATGTCTGATACAGTGGTCTTCAACCTGCGGACCTCCAGAGGTTTCAAAACTACAACTCCCAGCAAGCCTGGGCAGCCATCGGTTGTCCGGGCTTGCTGGGAGTTGTAGTTTTGAAACCTCTGGAGGTCCGCAGGTTGAAGACCACTGCGACATCATCCAGCCCCCTCTCACCCCCTTTAGTTCTGTACTCACCTCCGCTCGGCGGGACGTTAGGGTGCGCTGGTCCGGTGCTGCAGGACTGTCCGGTGGGGAGGTCGTCTGGTGGGATAGTGGTTCCGGGCTGCCATCTTCACCGGGGGGCCTCTTCTCCGCGCTTATACGAAAAATCGTGCTGAGAAACTCGGCTTATACTCGAGTATATAAGAGAGAGAGATATATATTCACAGTGTAAGGTCCGTCCCAATGAGGTCCCAATGAGGCCACCTTATCGCGGTGGGACGGTCCAAGCTATTTGACCGCCGGCGGAGACAAATTTGCGAGCTAAGTGCCTCACTATTTCATAGTTTCACATTTACATAGTTACATAGTTAGTATGGTTGAAAAAAGACATACGTCCATCAAGTCCAACCAGGGGATTGAAGGGAAGGATGTAAGGGGATAAGGGAAAGGGATGTAGTTTTATAATTCTGCATAAGCATTAATGTTATTTTGTTCCAGGAATGTATCTAACCCTGCTTTAAAGCTGTTAATTGTTCCTGCTGTGACCAGTTCCTGAGGTAGACCGTTCCATAAATTCACAGTCCTCACGGTAAAGAAGGCGTGCCGCCCCTTTAGACTAAACCTTTTCTTCTCCAGACGGAGGGAGTGCCCCCTCGTCCTTTGGGGGGGTTTAACCTGGAACAGTTTTTCTCCATATTTTTTGTATGGGCCATTTATATACTTATATACGTTTATCATATCCCCCCTTAAACGTCTCTTCTCAAGACTAAACAATTGTAACTCCTTTAATCGCTCCTCATAGCTAAGATGTTCCATGCCCCATATTAGTTTAGTCGCGCGTCTCTGCACCCTTTCCAACTCCGCAGTGTCCCTTTTATGAACAGGCGACCAAAACTGAACAGCATATTCCAGTTGAGGCCGTACCAATGCTTTATAAAGGGGGAGTATTATGTCCCTGCCCCTCGAGTCCATGCCTCTTTTTATACATGACAATATCCTGCCGGCTTTGGAAGCAGCAGCCTGACATTGCATGCTATTCTGTAGTCTGTGATCTACAAGTACACCCAGATCCTTCTCTACCAGTGACTCTGCCAGTTTAATCCCCCTTAAGACATACGACGCATGCAGGTTATTAGTACCCAGATGCATAACTTTACATTTATCCACATTGAACCTCATTTGCCAAGTGGATGCCCAGACACTTAGTCTATCCAAGTCATCTTGTAACTTATGCACATCCTCTATAGACTGTACCGTGCTACAAAGCTTGGTGTCATCTGCAAAGATAGAAACAGAGCTGTTAATACCATCCTCTATATCATTGATAAATAAATTAAACAGCAGCGGGCCCAGTACTGAACCTTGGGGTACACCACTAATAACCGGGGACCAATCAGAGTACGAATCATTTACCACCACTCTCTGGGTACGATCCATGAGCCAGTGTTCAATCCAGTTACAAACTAAAGTTTCCAAGCCCAAGGACCTTAACTTACCTGTCAGATGTCTGTGAGGGACAGTATCAAACGCTTTGGCAAAATCCAGAAACACTATATCCACAGCCATTCCTCTGTCAAGGCTTCCACTCACCTCTTCATAAAAGCAAATTAGATTGGTTTGACAACTTCTATCCTTAGTAAACCCATGCTGGTTATCACTTATAATACTATTATCCCCTATGTATTCCTGTATGTAATCCCTTATAAGTCCTTCAAACAATTTACCCACAATGCACGTTAGACTTACCGGTCTATAATTGCCTGGCGAAGACCTAGAGCCCTTCTTGAAGATTGGTACCACATTAGCCTTGCGCCAGTCCCTTGGCACAATACCAGACACCAGAGAATCTCTAAATATCATGAACAAGGGTACAGATATTACTGAACTTACCTCTCTAAGAACTCTTGGGTGTAGTCCATCCGGCCCTGGAGATTTGCTTACATTTACTTTACTTAACTTACCTTGTACCATCTCTACATTAAGCCAGTTCAATACATTATATGATGTGTTACCAGCACTGACCTGACCAATGTCAGCTCCTTCTTCCATAGTATATACAGAACTAAAGAACCCATTCAGTACCTCCGCCTTCTCTTGATCGCCCGTGACAACCTCCCCATTATCATTATTAAGGGGTCCTACATGCTCTGTCCTTGGTTTTTTTGTATTTATATATCTAAAAAAATATTTAGGATTAGTTTTGCTTTCTTCGGCCACCTGTCTCTCATTTTGAATTTTTGCTGTTTTTATTACATTTTTACAGATTTTATTAAGCTCCTTGTACTGTTTAAATGTTATAGCTGACCCATCAGATTTGTATTTTTTGAAGGCTATTTTTTTGTTGTTTATTGCTCTTTTAACCTTATTTGTCAGCCATGCAGGATTTAGTTTTAATCGTTTATATTTGTTCCCCTTTGGTATATATTTAGCTGTATAGTTATTTAGAGTTGATTTAAAGATGTCCCATTTACCTTCTGTATCAGTATTTGACAACACCTCCCCCCAGTCTATGTCCTGTAGTGCAGCCCTCAGCCCAGGGAAGTTTGCCTTTTTAAAGTTAGGCTGGGTCCACACTACGTTTTGTCCCATACGGGAGCGCATACGGCAGGAGGTAGCTAAAACCTTGCGCTCCTGTATGTGACCGTATGCGCTCCCGTATGCCATTCACTTCAATGAGCCGACCGGAGTGAAACGTTCGGTCCGGTCGGCTCATTTTTGCGCCGTATGCGCTTTTACAACCGGACCTAAAACTGTGGTCAACCACGGTTTTAGGTCCGGTTGTAAAAGCGCATACGGCGCAAAAATGAGCCGACCGGACCGAACGTTTCACTCCGGTCGGCTCATTGAAGTGAATGGCATACGGGAGCGCATACGGTCACATACGGGAGCGCGAGGTTTTAGCTCCCTCCTGCCGTATGCGCTCCCGTATGGGACAAAACGTAGTGTGGACCCAGCCTTATATGTTTTTGCTTTCCCCGTCTGTCTTTGTTTTCTACATTTTAAGTCAAAAGTAACTATATTGTGGTCGCTATTACCAAGGTTTTCCCTCACAGTTACATTACCAACCAGCTCTGCGTTGTTGGAAATGATCAGATCCAACAAGGCATCACTTCTTGTTGGGTCCTCCACAAACTGGCCCATAAAATTATCCTGCAATAAATTTAGGAATTTTCTCCCCTTTGTAGTTTTAGCCAACCCCCGGCCCCAATCTATATCTGGATAGTTAAAATCTCCCATTATTACCACTGTACCTGCCCGGGCGGCCCTCTTTATTTGTTTATACAGCTGACCTTCTATCTCTTCAGTGATATTAGGGGGTCTGTAGATTACACCAAATATTATTTTTTCAGTATTTCCCTCCTTTTGTAATTCTACCCACAGTGATTCCACCTCCTCAGAATCATCACACACTATGGCATCGTTCACACTGACTTTCATACCACTTCTTACATATAGACATTTGCATCTATTACACCATAGCTGTATAGCTCTCCATGTTTTAACTGCATTTTCATGTTTCACCTATATCCTTGTGCTGGCAGTGTGCTGCTGCATTCTTCTGTTGCTGTATATCTAGCCTAGTAGCGTGCACCTGTAGGCCAGGTCCTTATAATAGTTTGGTATCAAGTAAAGTGCTGGCTGACTTATTCTTTGTCTGTATTGCACATACGGGGGAGTGGCTACCTCCATGTTGGCCTTGCACCCCACCCACCTCTATCAGGTGTGTATATAAGGTGTCTTGGATGTTCCAGACCCTGCCATGCTTACTGAATTGTTCACACAGAGGCATATTCACAGTGTAGGGTCCGTCCCAATGAGGCCACCTTATCGCGGTGGGACGGTCCAAGCTATTTGACCGCCGGCGGAGACAAATTTGCGAGCTAAGTGCCTCACTATTTCATAGTTACACATTTGCATCTATTACACCATAGCTGTATAGCTCACCATGTTTAAACTGCATTTTCATGTTTCACCTATATCCTTGTGCTGGCAGTGTGCTGCTGCATTCTTCTGTTGCTGTATATCTAGCCTAGTAGCGTGCACCTGTAGGCCAGGTCCATATAATAGTTTGGTATCAAGTAAAGTGCTGGCTGACTTATTCTTTGTCTGTATTGCACATACGGGGGAGTGGCTACCTCCATGTTGGCCTTGCACCCCACCCACCTCTATCAGGTGTGTATATAAGGTGTCTTGGATGTTCCAGACCCTGCCATGCTTACTGAATTGTTCACTCAGAGGCATATTCACAGTGTAGGGTCCGTCCCAATGAGGCCACCTTATCGCGGTGGGACGGTCCAAGCTATTTGACCGCCGGCGGAGACAAATTTGCGAGCTAAGTGCCTCACTATTTCATACTTTCACATTTGCATCTATTACACCATAGCTGTATAGCTCTCCATGTTTTAACTGCATTTTCATGTTTCACCTATATCCTTGTGCTGGCAGTGTGCTGCTGCATTCTTCTGTTGCTGTATATCTAGCCTAGTAGCGTGCACCTGTACGCCAGGTCCATATAATAGTTTGGTATCAAGTAAAGTGCTGGCTGACTTATTCTTTGTCTATAGATATATATATATATATATATATATATATATATATATATATATACACATACGTATCTATATCAAGCTGTGTATTAAAATAGCCCAACAAATGACAATGGTACTTGGCCTGACAGATGCCCGTGGTTTAGTGTTTCACTGAAAATAATTTTGACTATAATAATCATATATGCCAATTGCCAAGTAAGGGGGAGAAGCTAAAAACATTTTTACCATGTGAGACTACAGCTCCCAGGATGATCTAAGGGATGGTATGGTATGCTGAGAGTTGTAGTTTTACTATTCAAAACTTCAGACCTTACAAATGACTACAGCAATAAGGGAAAATAATCAAACAGAATACACAATGATATTGATATCAGTGACTCATAGGGGATGTCTTCTCTGTAGCTTTTTCTCATTTTTATTCTCCATCTGGTCCAGACCCCTATGACTTCATCTAACTGTATCTTCACTATGCAGAGTTTGATGCTGAGACATTGTTGGTTTCTCATTTTGTCAGCAGATCCTCATTGTCTATATGAAGACCATATTTACTATAATGTTGCCAGACACTGTACCCCCCAATTATAACCCTGCCACACACTATAACCTCTGAATATAACACTGCCAGACACTGCATTCCCTGAATATAACCCTGCTATATTCTATGCCCTCTGAATATAACACTGCCACACACTGATACCCCTGAATATAACCCTGTCACACACTGTGTTCCTGCAACACACCCTCTAAATACAATACCTGAATAAAACCCTGCAACACACCCTCTAAATACAATACTGCCATATACTGTACCTTCTGAATATAATACCACCACACACTGAAGCAAGCCCCTGAATATAGCTCTGCCATAAATAATGCCCTCTGTATATAACCCTGCCATACACTATGCCCTTTAAATATAATGCTGTCACACAATGTACCCTCTAAATATAAAACTGTCACATATTAAAGCCTCTAAAACCATATCACCCCAGAAATTCTTTACAATATAAACCATACCTGAACCTGAATTTCAAAACACAACGTACTTAGCCCCTGAAATGCATTACAATATAAAAATTGATGATATACTGCCCCCCATATATGAATTCTATACCATACACTGTAACCCTCATATATTAATTTATTTCATACACTGTGCCCCCACATATGAATTGGCCATTTCCAAATGTACAGCAGAATGGTTGAAAAGGAAAGAATCAAGGTATTGCAGTAGCCCAGTCAAAGTTCAGACCACAACCCAATTGTAATGCTATGGTGGGATCGTAAGAGAGCAGTGCATACACCATTGTCCAAGTCAAAGAGAAAACAATTTCTTCAGGTTATTTATGGTGAAGGTGGTTCTACAAGCTACTAATTCATAAGGTGAACAGTGTTTTACACAAATAGCTTTTCCATTATTGCTTTTTTTCCAGTGGCGTTGCTAGAGTTGGTGTCACCCTGTGCGATAGAAAATTTCACTCATCATAACTGTAGAACTTAGAAGTGACTACAGCTCTGATAGGACATAGAGAAGAGAATACACAATAATATCAGTGACTATAGCTGAAATCTTCTCTATAGTCTTTCCTTATATAATTCAGATGGAACATACCGACAGGACTTGTTCCAGCTAAATCTTCTCTCTGCAGAACGTGACACCAAAATGGCTCCTCACTATGTCAGCGGATTCTGATCCTCTACAGTGGGGATCAAAAGTTTGGGCACCCCTGGTAAAAATTTGTATTAATGTGCCTAAAGAAGCCAAGGAAAGATGGAAAATTTTCCAAAAGGCATCAAATTACAGATTAGACATTCTTAAAATATGTCAACAAAAGTTAGATTTTATTTCCATCATTTACACTTTCAAAATAACAGAAAACAAAAAAATGGCATCTGCAAAAGTTTGGGCACCCTGCAGAATTTATAGCATGCACTGCCCCCTTTGCAAAGCTGAGACCTGCCAGTGTCATGGATTGTTCTCAATCATCATCTGGGAAGACCAGGTGATGTCAATCTCAAAGGTTTTAAATGCCCAGACTCATCTGACCTTGCCCCAACAATCAGCACCATGGGTTCTTCCATGCAGTTGTCTGGAAATCTGAAACTGAAAATAGTTGATGCTCACAAAGCTGGAGAAGGCTATAAGAAGATAGCAAAACGTTTTCAAATGTCAATATCCTCTGTTCGGAATGTAATTAAGAAATGGCAGTCATCAGGAACAGTGGAAGTAAAAGCAAGACCTGGAAGACCAAGAAAAACATCAGGCAGAACAGCTCGCAGGATTGTGAGAAAAACAATCAAAACCCACGTTTGACTGCACAATCCCTCCAGAAAGGTCTGGCAGACACTGGAGTTGTGGCACACTATTCCACTATAAAGAGATACTTGTATTGAAAGTATCTGAAAGAATTGAAAGACTCTTGGCTGGCTACAAAAAGCATTTACAAGCTGTGATACTTGCCAAAAGGGGGCAGTACAAGATATTAACTCTGCAGGGTGCTCAAACTTTTGCAGATGCCATTTTTTTTTTTGTTTTCTGTTATTTTGAAAGTGTAAATGATGGAAATAAAATATAACTTCTGTTGACATATTATAAGAATGTCTAATCTGTAATTTGATGCCTTTTGGAGAATTTTTCATCTTTCTTGGCTTCTTTATGCATATTAATAAAATTTTTACCTGAGATGCCCAAACTTTTGATCCCCACTGTATATGAAAACAATTATTATTATTAACCTGCCAGAAATTGTATCCTCTAAATATAATACTACTATACACTGCACTCTTTGAATATAAACCTTCCACCCACCATACCCTCTGAATATAAATCCGCCACATACTGTACCCTCTGAATATAAATCTGCCACATACTGTACCCTCTAAATATAAAACCACCGTACCCACTGAATATAACACTATCACACACTGTACCCACTTAATATAATACCATCACACACCATACATTCTAAATATACTACCACACACTGTACCCACTGAATATAATACTATGACACACTGTACCCTCTGAATATAATATGCAAAGATTGCTACTTTACTATTCAACCCCTCTACAAGGTCATTAATGAATATATTAAGTAAGACAGGACCCAAGACTGACCCCTGTGGTACCCCACTAGTAACAGTCACCCAATCAGAATAAGTACCATTAATAACCACCCTCTGTTTCCTATCACAAAGCCAGTTACCCACTTACACACATTCTCCCCAGCCCAATCCTTCTCATTTTATGCACCAACCTTTTATGTGGCACCGTATCAAATGTTTTGGAAAAATCCAGATATACGACATCCAGCGATTCCCCCTGGTCCAGTCTGGAGCTCACCTCCTCATAAAAGCTGATCAGCTTAGTTTGACAGGACCGATCCCTCATAAAGCCATGCTGATATGGAGTCATACATTTATTTTCATCAAGATATTCCAAAATAGCATCTCTTAGAAAACCCTCAAACAATTTACATACAACAGAGGTTAAACTAACAGGTCTGTACCCTCTGAATATAATACTATGACACACTGTACCCTCTGAATATTATACTACCACACACTGTACATTATGAATATAATACTACCACACACTGTACCCACTGATTATAATACTATGACACACTGTACCCACTGAATATAATACTATGACACACTGTACATTCTGAATATACTACCACACACTGTATATTCTGAATATAATACCAACACACACTGCTCTCTCTGAATATAAACCTGCCACACACCATACCTTCTAAATACAACACTACCACACTCTGTACCCTCTGAATATACTACAACACATTGCGCCCTCTGAATATAACCTTGCCATACAGTGCACCCTCTAAATACAATACCACAACAGCAGTAGAGCCCCTCCTCATCTATTTGCTGATGCTATTACCACAGGAGGGGGGGATTGGTGGTGTTGCTGATGGATGATGGGGGTGCTACTGCTGGGGGGGAGGTGTTGCTGGTGGATGATGAGGGTGCTACTGCCCCCCCCCCCTGGCAGTAGCACCCGATCATCCATCGGCAGGATCATCCTCCTGGTAGTAGCACCCTCATCATCCACCAGCAGGATCTGCTGATGGAGGTGCTCCTGCTGGGCCGGGGGGGAGTGTTGCTGGTGGATGATGAGGATGCTACTGCCGGGGGATGGAGCATTAAGTAGGCAGCAGTTCCCCCACATTAGGTAGCAGTTTCCTCATATTAAGTAGCAGTTTCCCCACATTAGGTAGCAGGCTCCCCACATTAGGTAGCTGTTTCCCCACATTAGGTAGGATAGTTTTCCCACATTAGGTAGCATAGATTCCCCATATCAGGTAGCATAGTTTTCCACATTCGGTAGCAGTTTCCCCTCATTAGGAAGTGCAATTTCCCCACATTAGGAAGCATAGTCCCCCCCCGACACACACACACACATACACACACACACAGACAGAGACACAGACACACAGACAGACACACACATAGACAGACCCACACACATGGACACACTTACCTGGCAGCGCTTCTTCTCTCCGGTGGCGGCCTGACGACTGACATGACGTCCTCCTGCGTGGGTCTGCAGAGGGACATCACTTGCGCGATATCCCTCATCAGACCCGGGCCGGCCGCCAGCACAGCTGCAAATGGGGGGTCGGCGGAGCCGCAGAGGTAATAGAGTGCTAACGGACGGGAGCAAGCGCAGCTGAAGACGGGTGGGGCACCCGTTCACTACGCCACTGGTAGCGCGGAAGCAGCTGGGTGCAGCAGAAGACCGGGTGAGTGCTAAGCGGCATGGTGTCACCCCAGCTGAAGGGGGGGTGTTGTTGTAGTGTGGTGGTGCAGACGGGCACAGCTGAAGACTGGGAGGTGGCGGGCAGAGGAGCGGCATGGGGTCACCAGGTCATCAGGCTGGTGTCGCCCAGTGTAGTCCATACCCCAGCCGCTACGCCACTGCTCTTTGGTAAATATTGATGCGGTAGTATCTTTTTGCAGTTCATTGCAAATACCACAAGACCCCTAGCCAGGGACCACTAATGCATTTTCTTGCAATCATTTTAAAACTTTACTTATTTTAGTGTATTAGAAACATTAATGATATAACTAATATGTTTAAAAACACCAGTCTAACCAGTAAAAAATTAGCTGTAGTGCCTCACTGTATTCACGGTCACTATAGGGCAAAGTCCATTAACACACAGACTGTGGCTTTTACAATCTGTACAGCTCTTGATGGTTGTAGTCTAAACAACAGATCATAAAAATGGACTGGTGACATAGGCTTAATTGAAAACTCAGCCCCCTGACATGTTTCACTCCTGAGAGCTTCTAAGAACCAGATTTTTGTTTAGTCTGATAGTATTCAAAAAGATTAGGCTTTATATATCTCATGACTATGTTTTTAACAAGTTTCCAGTTAGAATGTATAAATGTCACCGAATACAAAAAAAAAAGTATAAAAACGATAAGCATAAAAAATAATCATGCAATAAAAAATTCATAATAATGTGTTGTTACATATAATAGTTCACTTTTCCTACACTAACATACACTTCTGTTCTATGGAAGTCAGAAGGATGTTTGTTAGTAGGGTCTGGTATAACTGATATTCTAATAAATCTGATGTCAACCACTTAGATATTGAGGTCAATAGAGACTGTGGCATTTAAGCTGTCACCTTATCAGCATCTCCCCTCCCCTTTATAATCAGGTCGGGGGTCATGGCAGCCAGAGGCCTAATGAAGGCCTCCAAGTCTGCATGTAAGCACCTAGAAGGCAGGGCACAGCTTAATAGCGAATATGATCTGACTGGAATTATTGTATATAGTAGAAGTGATCAAGCAAGTCTCTTTTTAGGACTAAAAAAATGTAAGGAAAAAAGTTCAACTGTTAAAACATGTAAAAATTAAAATAAAATATTCTCTTTCATTTCATAAAAAAATTATAAACATTACAAAGAGAGAAATGATTACCATGTGTTATCTATCACACATGTTAACAATTAAATAGAAAATTAACATGAAGGAATTGAAAATTGAATTTTAATTCAAAAGTTTGCATGTATGCTTAAAGGGGTACTCCCATGGGAAACATTTTTTTTTTTTAAATCAACTGGTGCCAGAAAGTTAAACAGATTTGTAAATTACTTCTATATAAAAAAAATCGTAATCCTTCTAGTACTTATCAGCTGCTGTATACTACAGATGAAATTCTTTTCTTTTTAAATTTATTTTCTCACTGACCACAGTGCTCTCTGCTGACACCTCAGTCCATTTTAGGAACTGTTCAGAGCAGGATAGGTTTCCTATGGGGACAGTTCCTAAAATGGACAGAAGTGTCAGCAGAGAGCACTGTGGTCAGACAGAAAGGAAATTCAAAAAGAAAAAAAAAATCCTCTGGAACATACAGCAGCTGATAAGTACTGGAAGGGTTACAATTTTTGAATATAAGTAATTTTCAAGTCTGTTTAACTTTCTGGCACCAGTTTGTAATGTCATTTTTTGTATTTTTATGTCATGAGCAGTTCTTGTCTGAGCAGTTTCTGTTCTTATATTTCCTGTGCTTGGAAGAGTTAATGCATTGAACCAATAAGAACTTGGGTGGGTTTATTTAAACCCTAGCCTTGCTGCACTCTGGTTGCTGGTGATTAAACTTCCATGTCTGTTTTATGTTGCACCTTTTATTTATCTTGTAATATTATGGTTAAATAGTCTTGGTTATTGTAGATTTTAGTCTGTGTTACATTTGTCTGCTTTTAGGATATTGTATGCCCGTTCTGCTTTAGCCTTGTTTCTTAGTACGTGTTTACACTGTGAGAATCCAGACCTGCTTGCCTCCTTGTTGTGGAGTTTTATTTTGTGGAGTCTGTTTAGACCACTGTTTCCCAACCTTTTTCGGCTCGGGGATCTGCACAATGCACAATATCTATTTATCTGTGGGTATGTAGATTGCAGTGCTGCTTTATACAGCAACTCTGCGTTGTTCCCTTTTCTTCTCCATCTGGTCCCGGCCATCATGACGATTTCTTCTAGCCACAAAACTTCTTCGTTAAACCAGCAAAACAAACCTATTAGGCTTCGCACTTTTCAAGCATCAGCCTCCAGATTTCCAGTGAGGAGAAATACCGGGGGCGTATAGGTGTAAAGGCATAACAGAGGGGTGCAGAAAGGTGTACAGGGGGGAAAGGTGTTTAGAGAGGTGTACATGGGTAACAGAAGGGTGTAGAGGGGTGTACATGGGTGACAGAGGGGTGTACATGGGTGACAGAGGGGTGTACATGGGTGACAGATGGGTGTTGGGGGTGTAGAGGAGTGTACATGGGTGACAGAGGGGTGTACATGGCTGTTGGGGGTGTAGAGAAGTGTACATGGGTGACCAAGGGGTGTACATCGGTGTCAGAGGGGTGTACATGGGTGACGAGGGGTATTGGGGTGTACATGGGTGACGAGGGGTGTTCGGGGTGTACATGGGTGACGAGGGGTGTTGGGGATATCCATGGTTGACGAGGGGTGTTGGGGGTGTACATTGGTGACAGGGGTGTACATGGGTGACAGAGGGGTGTAGGAAGTAAAAGAGAGGTAGACAGGAGTGACAAGGTGGTAACAGAGGCATGGACAGGGGTGACAGAGGGGTAAATAGTGGGGGTTGGACATTGGTGAAAGGGGGTAGATTGGGGGGTGGTCAAGGGTGGTGAACATGGGTGACAGGGGTTGACATTGTGGACATGGATGACAAGAAAGTGGAAAAGGGTGAAAGGGGGTAACAGGGGTGACAAAGGGGGGTGGACAGGGGTGACAGAGGGGAGAGGGTGCATTACCTTAATTAAGATGTGCTGAGCCGTCTTTCTGCAGGAGCCCACGAAGAATTGGTGGGCCGAGAAGAATCAGGCGGGCCGGGAAGATAATCTGGGGGGCAGGGAACATAGTCCAGGGGGCTGGGAACATAGTCTGAGGGGGGCAGCGGGGGGATAGTCCGGGGGGCCATCGGAATCATAGTCCGGGGGGCCGGCACACCATTCCCTGCATTTATCCGCTTCCCGGCCTGTGACTCACTCACGGCGCTGCAGGGGGAGGGGGACACTGTGAGCAGTGTTCACGTACACGCAATGCGCAAGCAGGGTTCCCTTCCCCTCTGTGTGATTCACAGGTGTGCAGGCCGGGGTGGGAGATTTAAAAAAAAAAGAATAATTTACCTGCTGGAGCCCGTGGAACCCCTGGTAGTTCTCAACGGAACCCTGGTTTAGAGTCACTGGTTTAGACTAATCCGTTTTTCAGTTAAGTGTTCCATGTATTATGTTTCTGTTTCCTACTAGGCCAGCATCCTGATCACACAGTGGAGTGTGCCCGCTGGCTAGTAGTCTCTTTGGCTTTATTACTGCTGTCTACTCCTTTTGTGGAGTGGGGTGTCTAGTTTGTTCTTTGTATGTGTTCAGAGGTGTTTGTTCATCTTTTTATTTATAGTTTATTGTACATGTACTGATCATAGAGTACATGATCACTGATCTAGTGCTTTACCATTGGTCCATAGTGTCCTCTGTGCTTTCTCACTAATCTTTGTTCTCTGAATTTATTCTGTTTATGTTAGTAATCTGAGTCCAGTGTGAACAGTGTTCTATGCTCCTGATCAGTTTGGTGTTTAGCATTCAGTTCATCTGTTCATCCCCTGCATCTCCTGGTTTCTGTTGTTTACTTGTTCCATACCTAGTCTTGTTCATTTTATCATGTCTGCCGTTTATATGGATTCTGGTTTATGAACTGTTTGTTAGTACACTATATTCTGCACTGTTTGTATAATTATGTCAGGTTTGTGGCAGTTATTCCGTTGTTTCTGGCCTTTGACCGACTAAGTATTTTATTATTTGTTTTTACGCCCACTGCACTTTAGAACAGGGATGGACCAGCTCCAAGTTGTTGATCCACCATTTAGGGTGGGTGGGCAAGTAGGGAGGGAGAGTTTTCTAGGGTCAGTTTAGGGCTAACTCTCTCTGTCCCCCCCCAGTCGGTCATGACACAGTGGATTTAAACACTTAAGGACCCAGGGCGTACTTGTATGTCCTGAGTCTGCTCCCGTTCTATAATGCGGGGCCTCAAAAGTTACAAAATTACGTTATTTTCTTCAATTTTGTCACACAATGATTTCTTTTCCATTTTGCCGCAGATTTTTGCGTAAAATCACTGATGTCATTATAAAGATGAATTGGTGGAGCACAAAATAAGCAATCATATGGATTTTTAGGTGCAAAATTGAAAGAATTATGATTTTTTTAAAGGTAAGGAGGAAAAAACGAAAGTGCAAAACCGGCAAAACCCCGGGTCCTTACAGGGTTAAAAAAAATGTTTTTCAGTGGAGTACCCCTTTAAATGCCAATAAAACTACTTATCTTGTAAATTACAAGCTTTTAAACATCTTTATTTTTATTTTTTACAGCAGCATTCGCAGGTTGCTATATAATAAATCAGATAGGATGTTTAGGTATGCAAGCTGTGTGAATATATTCAGCTCTCCTCCGTGTCCTGCAGTGCACGGACTGGTGCGGACCGCACCACTTTGCACATATGTAGAAAGAAACCAATGTCCAGCGCTGCTTTATTTTATAACATGGATACCGCAGGTACACAGAGACCAGGCAGACACAAGTACTTTCACGTTTCTTCTAAACTGGAAATTTTGCAGTTTTTTTAGCTAAACACTGGAGTGGGCCACAAAGAAGAGGAGGGCACAGAAGTATTAATATGCTTTGCTTCTTGGATCCTCTTTTGACTTTGGCTCAAAATCTGCATCAAAAGCTGCCATCAAAACTATGAAGGAACCTGGGAAGGCTCCTCACTAGAATCTGTAGAAGTTATGGAGAAACAGAGCAGGAGATGCACCTCTCCTACATTCCGAATGCTAGAATAGTAAATGCCTCGTCACTGTTTTTGTTAGATTTTTTTTCTTAAGAAGTAATTACCGTATTTTTTGCTCCATAAGACACACATGACCATAAGACACACCTAGGTTTAAGAGGAGGAGAACAAGAAAAAAAATATTATAGGCATTATAGGTCAGGAAAACATGTCAGGGGGGCATTATAGGTCAGGAGCACATGTCAGGGGGGCATTATAGGTCAAGAGCACATTTTCCCCATTAGGTAGGCAGTATGTTCCCCCACTTTAGGTAGGCAGTATAGTTTCCCCACATTAGATGCAGTATAGTTCCCCCACATTAGGTTGGCAGTATGTTCCCCCACATTAGGTTGCAGGTCCCCCCCATTAGGTTGGCAGTATGTTCCCCCACATAAGGTTGGCAGTATAGTTCCCCACATTAGGTTGTAGTTCCCCCCACATTAGGTTGGCAGTATAGTTCCACTGCTCATTGCTCCCCCCTCTTCCCCTACTTTTTCTATTTTTCATATTTCCTTACCTGGCCGCGCTCAGCAGCCTCAGGCAATGCGGCAGGTCTTGTTGGCTGTGTGGATAATAGGACGAGTGACGTCTCCTGCGGCTCCTCTGCGCGGCGTCAGGGTCGTCACTCCTCATTTCCTGCAGCCGCGGACACAGAACGCTTCAAGACACAGTTTTCTTCACTACACCGGCGCTGCAGGAAATGAGGAGTGACGTCCCTGACGACGCGTAGAGGAGCAGTCACTCGTCATATTATCCACACAGCCCACAAGAGCCCACAAGGTAAGGAAATATGAAACCTAGAAAAAGCAGAAGTGTCCGGGACCACCGCTGGGCACGGTTTTAAAGTGGCCGCGGCCGGGTTGCTAATCTTTCACAAGCAGTTGGCGCTGCGGCCACTTTAAAACAATCCTTAAACAATCAAGCCAGAATTACTAATTTTGGTTACTTGCCCTTCAAAAAAACTGAATAAAAAAGATCAACAGGTAGCATATATACAGGTAGTCCCCCAAAAAATAATCACACAACTGGGCTGGCAAAAGATAAAAAAGTTATGGCTGTCAGAATATGGCAACACACAAAAAGGTTTGTTTTTTTATTTTAAATTATTGCTGTGCAAAGGAAGAAAAACATAAAAAAAAAAAAAAACTATATAAATTGGGTATTTGGGTTACTTAGGTTACTAATCACAAGAATCTGACCTTCCGGGGATCAGGACCGGGACCACCGCTGGGCACGGTTTTAAAGTGGGCGCGGCCGGGTTGCTAATCTTTAACAAGCAGTCGGCGCTGCGGCCACTTTAAAACAGTTGCCCCCCTTCTGAGCAGCTGGCAGGGGCCCCCATGGGGATGAGGGCCCTAGGCAATTACCTGGTTTGATCACCACCTCCACCCCCCACCCCCCCTACGCTGGCCCGCTCCATCCTGCTGGGCGCGATATTACCTCCTCCTACATGCCGCTATCCGCCCCTGCACTTGCACACACATTCGCTCCATAAGATGCACCGACATTTCCTTCCCACTTTTGGGGGAGAAAAAGTGCGTCTTATGGAGCGAAAAATACGGTATTGCTCAAGTAAAATAAAAGCTGAGCTGTGATTGGTTGCTATGAGCAAGTCAGACAAATTTTTCTCAGAGACATACATGTGAGTTTGCAACTTTCATATATTGTTTGGTTCTTTATTTTGTACACGATTGTGTCTGGTACTATAGACTAAGTAATGTACTAAACCTGATCTAATAATTATTATTTATTTATTTTTTTTACAGAAAAAAAAAGGTTCCAAAAATGAAGGAGCTTGATAACAGTTCTGCTGCTTACACAAATCAGTAAAAATATCTTTAGTACTGAACTGGGGGCAAATTTCAAACCACTGAAATCCTTTAGTATTTTTTGTGTTTTCTTTGCTCCACAAACTGTGGCGTCTATTTACAAATTGGCCTTGTTACTTTGCCCATGCTATCATTCAGCAGAATACAGTGTTATACACCTCAGTGACCATGGTACAACTGTCAGGATTGAAGACAGGTCTGTTCCCATTACTGGTAATGCCATGTAAGGGATATGACAAAGGCAGAGAGCTCCCCATTTTCCCATTGGCTTTTGGAGCATGTTAAAAGCCCCACAACTGCCATTGCTGCAGTGTAAAGTAATCTGTGTACAGCACACTTCTTGTCAGTGTATCACTAACATGCAATAATAATGCTTTGGTATACTGAAAAAACTATCAAAAGTAAAAAAAAAAAAGATATAAAAAAATTAAAGAAAAATATATAAATAGGTACACAGGGGAAAAAAACTCATACATTTATAGTATTGTTGTGATTGTAATGGCAATAGAGCAAATGAAAGCTATTGTATTCACTCAAAAATAACTACAACTTGCCCCGCAAAAAAAAAAAAAAATCATCATATGGCACCATTAATAATAATTTTTTTAAAAATGACGGTGCTTGGAATTCAAAGACACAAAAGTGAACGCTGATCTCAGAGGTTGCCAGCTACAGTGGCCTGTGAGGCTCAGCATTTCAATATAACAATAAAAGTAAGTTAAACTATACTGCAGTAGAAATGTACTGCAGTACAGTATAACGGTGATCAGAGGATTGCAGCTTCAAGAAATTTTTTTTAAAAATAAATAGTTTTTTAGTTAATAAATTTTAAATATATATATATATATATATATATATATATATATATATATATCGCCCCTTTCCCAATAAAGCCCTAAGTAAGTACTTAAAAAAAATTAAAATCCTTAAACAATCAAGCCAGAATTACTAATTTTGGTCACTTGCCCTTCCAAAAAACTGAATAAAAATGATCAAAAGGTAGCATATATACAGGTTGTCCCACAAAAAATAATCACACAACTGGGCTGACAAAAGATTAAAAAAAGTTATGGCTGTCAGAATATGGCAACACAAAAAAGGTTTGTTTTTTATTTTAAATTATTGCTGTGCAAAGGAAGAAAAACATAAAAAAAAAAAAAAAACTATATAAATTGGGTATTTGGGTTACTTAGGTTACTAATCACAAGAATGTGACCTTCTGGGAATCGGCAAAATGCCTCAACGCTTGTCTAGCTCAGTGGCCCTTAGTCTTCCCAGCTTTAACCCCTTGGGGACCGAGCCCATTTTGACCCTAAGAACCAGAGAATTTTTTGCACATCTGACCAATGTCATTTTAAGAATTAATAACTCTGGGATGCTTTTACCTTTCATTCTGATTCCAAGATAGTTTTTTTCGTTACATATTCTATTTTAACATAGCGGAAAATTTTCATCGTTATGTGCATCCTTTTTCTTTTTTAAAATCTCCACATTTCATGAAAATTTTTAAAATTTAGCATTTTTCTAACTTTGAAACTCTCTGCTTGTAAGGAAAATGGATATTCCAAAATCTAAATCTAAATTTTTCAGAGACCAGTTAAGTTTGAAGTGGATTTGAGGGGCCTTTCTGTGAGAAATACCCCATAAATGACCCCATTATAGAAACTGCACCCCTAAAAGTATTCAAAATGACATTCAGAAAGTTTATTAACTCGTTAGGTGTTTAACAACAATAGCAGCAAAGTGGAGGAAAAAAATCTAAATCTGCATTTTTTATACTAACATGTTCTTGTAGACCCATATTTTTTATTTTTACAAGGGGTAAAAGGAGAAAAAGCCCCCCAAAATTTGTAACCCCATTTCTCTCAAGTAAGGAAATACCTCATATGTGGATGTAAAGTGCCTTGTGGGTGCACTAGAGGGCTCAGAAGAGAAGGAGCGACAATGGGATTTTAAAGAGCGAATTTTGCTGAAATGGTTTTTGGGGGGCATGTCACATTTAGGAATCTCCCATGTGCCAGAGCAGCAACCCCCCCCCCCCCCCAAGGCATAATACTTTAGAAACTACACCCCTCAAGGAATGTAACAAGGGGTACTGGGAGCCTTAACACCCCACAGGTGTTTGACGAATTTTCAATAAAGTTGGACGTGAAAATGAAAATTATTTTTTTTTCCCTAAAATGCTGATGTTGCCTCAAATTGTTAATTTCCACAAGGGGTTATAGTTGAAAATGTCCCCAAAATTTGAAACACCATTTCTCTCGAGTAAGGAAATACCTCATATGTGGATGTAAAGTGATCTGCAGGTCCACTAGAGGGTTCAGAAGGGAAGGAGCGACATTGGGCTTTTGGAAAGCGAATTTTGCTGAAATGGTTTTTGCGGGGCATGTCTCATTTAGGAAGCCCCCATGGTGCCAGAACAGCAAAAAACACCCCACATGGCACACTATTTGGCAAACTACACCCCTCAAAGAACATAACAAGGGGTGCAGTGATCCTTAACACCCCACAGGTGTTTGATGACTTTGCGTTGAAGTTGGAAGTGAAAATGATAAATTTTTTGTTTACTAAAATGCTGGTGTTACCCCAAATTTTTCATTTTCACAAGGGGTAATAGGTAAAAATGTCCCCAAAAATGTAAAACCCCATTTCTCTCAAGTAAGGAAATACCTCATATGTGGATGTAAAGTGCTCTGCGGGTGCACTAGAGGGCTCAGAAGGGAAGGAGCACCATTGGGCTAATTGGAGCACCATTGGAAAACTAATTTTGCTGAAATGGTTTTTGGGGGGCATGTCTCATTTAGGAAGCCGAAATGGGGTCACATGTGGATGTTTATTTTTTTTGCGTTTATGTCAGAACCGCTGTAACCAGCAGCCCCCCTGTGCAAATCACCAGTTCAGGCCTCAAATGTACATGGCGCTCTCTCACTTCTGAGCCTTGTTGTGCGTCCGCATTTTACGCCCACATATGGGGTATTTCCATACTTGGGAGAAAGTGTGTTCCAAATTTTGGGGGTCTTTTTTTCTATTTACCTCTTATGAAAATGAAAAGTATGGGGCAACACCAGCATGTTGGTGAAAAAAAAATGTTTACACTAACCTGCTGGTATAGACCCCAACTTTACCTTTTCATAAGGGGTAAAAGGAGAAAAAGCCAGCAAAAATTTGTAGAGCAATTTCTCCCGAGTACGGGAATACCCCATGTGTGGCCCTAAACTGTTGCCTTGAAATACGACAGGGCTCTGAAGTGAGAGAGCACGATGCGCATTTGAGGCTTAAATTAGGGATTTTCATAGGGGTCAACTCAGATGCAAGCGTTACACTTGCCACCTCCACCAAAAATACTGTACGTCTGTTTTCCCCAAACAGGGTGCCTCCAGCTGTTGCAAAACTCCCAACATGCCTGGACAGTCAATGGCAGTCCGGCAATACTGGGAGTTGTTATTTTGCAACAGCTGGAGGCTCAGTTTTCGAAAAACTGATGTACAAGACGTTTTTTATTTTTATTGTGGGGGGGGGGGATAGCACAGTGTAAGGGTGTAGTGTATATGTAGTGTTTTACTCTTTATTTAGGGTTAGTGTAGTGTAGTGTTTTTAGGGTACATTCACATGGCCCGGGGTTTACAGTGTGTTTCCCGCTGCAGCGGAAAATTTGCCGCATCTCAAAGTTGAAGCGGGAAACTTGCTGTAAACCCCCTCCCATGTGAGTGTTCCCTTTACATTCACTTGAGGGGGGGGAAAACTACAACTCCCAGCATGCACTGACAGACCGTGCATGCTGGGAGTTGTAGTTATGCAACAGCTGGAGGCACACTGCTTGGGATTGGGAAACACCGAGTAGGTAACAGAATACTGCAATCTTTCCGCACCACTGTCTGTTTCCTAATTCAGTGTTTCGCAACCCGTGTGCCTACAGCTGTTGCAAAACTACAACTCCCAGCATGCATGGTCTGTCAGTGCATGCTGGGAGTTATAGTTTGGCAACAGCAGGAGGCACACAGGTTGGGAAACACTGAGTTAGGAAAAATACAATGTTTTCCAACCAGAGTGCCTTCAGTTGTTGCAATACTACAACTCCCAGCATGCCCAGACAGCCAAAGGACATGTTGGGAGTTGTAGTTATGCAATAACTGGAGGAGAACAGTATGGAGACCACTGTGTAGTGGTCTCCAAACTGTAGCCCTCCAGATGTTGCAAAACTTCAACTCCAAGCATGCCCAGACTGCCCAGGCATGCTGGGAGCTGTAGTTCAGCAACATCTGAAGGGCCAAATGTTTCTGAACTACAACTCCTAGCATGCCTGGACAGTCTCAGCATGCTTTGAATTGACATCTGGAGCACTACAGTTTGGACACCACTGTCTAGTGGTCTCCAAACTGTGCCCTTCCAGATGTTGCAAAACTACAACACCCACCATGCTTAGACTGTCCAGGCATGCTGGGAGTTGTTGTTCTGCAACATTTGAAGGGCCAGATGTTACAGAACTACAACTTCCAGCATGCCTGGACTGTCTGTGCTGTTTTTGCGTGGCAGAGATGACAAGACAATGAGAACTGAAGGTGTTTGTGTAACAACCTTAATTGCACCAGAACTATATTAACATTACAGGCTAGATACGTGTAACTTTTACATGCTTTTTGCGTAGCAGAAATGACAGCACAACGAGTACTAAAGGTGTTTACAGAAATCTATTATATTTACAATGGTGTTGACAGGCCCTATAGATCATTGCACCACACTGGCTACTGTAGCTGGTTTAGGAAGACTATTATAGTGACAAATCACTACTGTGTTGACAGGCCCTATAGGTATATAGGTGCCACTTGAATACGCTTTGTGGGTGGGTGGCACAGATCCGTGCACTCCACTGGTTACTGTAACTGGTTCAGAAACACTATTCAATTCGGGTATATGCAGGTATGAGCCTTGAAAAAGGCTTCAGATTTGTGGTAGCAAAAGATAAGCACTTTAGAGGCTGTAATTAGGATGTACCCTCATATGCTATTTTGGTGTGTAGGAGCCCCTATAGGTTTCTTCATGGGGATTGCATCCTGTTCACACACACACACACACACACACTGTTTCTAATCTGTATCTCTCCATCTTTCTAATCACGAACTGTCCCTATGTCTGTCTCTCTTACGTGTCTCTCTGTCCAGCAGTTCCAGCACTATGAAGGCAGTGGGTGAAGTCACTGCCCTCTTATTTATGTAAAAATGCCCTCCCCCTTGCTGTGTCCTATTGGCCTTTGTGCTGATTGAAACAGTAAACAGCAAATCACTGTAAGCAGCAAATTGACCTGGGTTTTCATGTCATATGCCGATGTCCGACGTCATCTCAGCGCCCCCTGGCCATCCTGCTTCTTTCTTTGCGCTATTTAATGGCTCGAGTGTTCGCCGAGCCAGAAATATCCTAAAGTTCAGGTCGAATCCGGGTTCGCCAAATTTAGTTAGCGCATCTCTAGTACCCACTAACAAAGCATGAAACATAATAACTAAGTAATGAAGAAATAGATGGTCCAGCGCAGGATAACGTGCAATAAAAGCCAAAATTTATTGTAGATTCAAGCCATAGGACAGCAGGACACAAGGTAACGCGTTTCAGCCGGAAAGACCAGCCTTATTCATACAAAGATACAAAAGAAGTGGCCATTCTTTTATGGGAAGTGGTGGAAGGGAAGACCCAGGTGAACACCTGGTGTAATCACGCCCACCAGATCCCGCAGTAGAAATACAAAGGCATGTGTATACATATAAAAATGAACACAATTTAAAATACTGACAACAAACATTTTTTAGAATATAACTATATAAAAATTAGTATAATAATAAATATATAGAGATGGCCCAAACTGGTTACAGGTATGTAAATTTCTCAAATATACAAATATGACAGAGGGTATAAATTTCCAAATATATTATATGGGCATATGTAGTATATGCAAAAGTATACAACTGTGAATTACAATAACCATAAAACCATTGGAAAAGAGAGGCATTAGGAGACATGGGGTCGTAATCGTAGACACGGATGCCATAAATTATTTCAATTACATATTCATAATAAAAAGTTTATTTCAATATTAGTAATGTAAAATCACATCCTGTCTACGATTAAGGCCCTTAGGAAATCTACAGTCTAATTCCATAATCCAATAAACCTCGCGGTCTAACAATTTTTGCCTGAAATCACCCCCTCTTTTGGGTGGAATAACTCTTTCAATTCCGCATAAGATCATGGAAGAATAATCTCCCTGGTGTGCTCGAGCGCAGTGCTGGGTCACCATTGATGTGTGTCGGGAGTTAAAATGGGCAATGTCTGAGATGTGCTTCCTGGTCCTAGTTTTGAGGGAATTGGAGGTGCATCCAACATATTGGAGTTTGCAGATAGTACAGGAAAACATGTAAATGACATGCATAGTATTGCAATTTATATATTGTTGTATTTTATATTTTTTTCCGGTGGAATAAGAACTAAATTCTACAACACTGTGCATGAATTTACAACAAAAGCATATTTTATGTCCACATTTGTATGAGCCCTTGGTGGTAAGCCATGTTTGTGCAGTAGACCTGGTGCTTGTGAAAAGACTTGGGGATAATTTTTGTCCCAAGGTGGGAGCTTTTCTAGAGACACATCTGTAGCCTGAGTCCATAATGGAACTGTATAATGGATCACCTGTAATAATAGGTATGTATTTGTGGACTAGGCGACAGATGGTATTATAATCACTGCTGTATTGGGTAACAAACATGACTGGCTTTTTGCTTTTTTGTAGTTGTTGTGGTGAATTTTCCGGTATGACTGTGCTACTAGACTCTGGGTTGTTATGTACTTTAGGGGCAGAGGAAATTAATTGGGAACGATTTTTGTTTAGTGCAATTTGCCTCGCTCTTTCTATGCTCCATTTTGGATAACCTCTGCATCTAAGACGTGCCTCAATAGTATCAGCCTCCCTATGAAAGAGCTCCAATGAAGAGCAATTTCTTCCAGCTCTTATCATCTCTCCCACGGGAAGATTGCGGATCACGTGGGGGGGATGGCAAGATGAGGAATGCAAAATCGTGTTAGATGCTGATTCTTTACGAAATGTGGTGGTAACAATGGATTTAGAGACATGATCGCCCTTCAAGTAAAGATCCAAAAAAGAAATGGTGCTTGTACTGAAGGAAACTGTGAATTTGAGTCCTATCTGATTATCATTCAAGAATTGAGTGAAGGTGTCACCTGCCGTCACATCGGACCCCCAGATAAACAGGAGGTCATCAATGTAGCGGCCATACCACCGAATGCAATTAAAGAAAGGATTGTTATTGCCTATAAAGACTGTGATATATAGACAAGATTAAATATGTCTAACAGCATTTGCTTGCAACCGCTGGAGGAACGCCAGACACGTGCAGATCGCATGACTAAGATTTTCAATGCCACCAATACGGATACGCAGGACACTGTGGATCTGAAGATTCACATGGATAATCTTGAGAGTGCACTATTCTCAGAGACAAAAATCTGGTGGGATGTCTCAACCCTGAAAAAGTACGTTGAGCAAGCAATGATTCCACGGGGGCTTCGTATCCGTAAATTCCCCACCACGATTTTTAATCAGCAGTTTAAAGAAGAGTGGGAACTTCTGCTCACTGACTCCTCACTAAGATTCATTAAGTTGATTATACAATATGAGGAAGAAGCTCTGAATGATGTAAAACAGAAAATCTCCACTCTTCAACATTCCATCTCACAATTTGAAAATCATCCCTCCTTTTCCACCTATGATGAGAAGATCAGTACAAACATTTCTCAATTGGAATCTTCTATTGCGGAATTAAAAGAAACCAAATTCCGCAGAGATTTACAGGACTACAAAACGGGCTCTGTATACCATTGGCCCAATGTGGACAATAAATCTGCTACACCTCGATCCATCTTAAAGAAAAACAGAAACCGGTACAACAAACGTCACAATGTGAACAAGGCCCATAAAGTGAGTTTCAATTCCACTGGCATGGACTCTACTGACCTGGATCTTCGTTCTCAAGAAATCCCAGCCGGGTCTTCTTTGGCCGTACCGGGCGGTACCTCCTCCCCTCCACAGGTGTCTCCTAATGTGGGCCATAGCATGAGATCTTCCACTCCAAAAAACGGAGGGCAGGGAGGAAGCACAAGCGCTCCAGCCAAGAGAAATCCTCAACGTGGAGCAAAGAAAAGACATTAAACCTTCCGGTCTTTAACATCTCAGCCAAGATCCTGTCTGAGGCACAGCTATCGGTATTGTCCAAGGGACTCTCTTTCTCACCAACACGAAGGTTTGATTTTTTTCACACTATGCTGGACATTAATCGGTTTGTCAGAAATATTACTTTGCGTAAGCACTTTGCTAATTGTGAGAATACTAACAGTGTTGCTGATGTTTCCAATGCCTCTGACAATTCTACCTTTCTGAATGTTAACCCTTTGCCTGCTTCATTAACCAATACAAATTTATTGCTTGAGTCCGTGCCCTCTGATCATGTACACTTTTCTGGTGATTCTCATACTCCTGGTGAGGATATGATCGCGGGTCTCGCGTTCCACGAGCTCGCGGCCATTTCTGATTTACAGGATTTATCTCATTCACCACAGGTCTATAGTATTCCACATATGCCTGTGTCCAATCCTGATTTTTATCCAGTAATGTCTAGAACTAGCGTGCTGGATAACTTTCAGGAGTGTATGGAGAGAGAATTGGTACGTCTGATGCATAACCCTCCCCCACCTTCCTTTAATCTACCTCACAGAGAAAAATTAGCTATATCAGAATTGTCCGATGCTCAAGATATTATTATACGTGAGGCTGATAAAGGAGGTGGAGTTATCATTATGGATAAGGGGTTGTATCATAAACTTAATTTAGATATGCTATCGGATACAAAGACATATAAAAGACTATCCAGTAATCCAGTCAACATCTTTAAATCACATCTATATAGCCTTGTGGATCTTGGGGAGAAAAAAGGTTTTTTCACTATTAAACAGGCGGAATATATCATAATTCCCCATCCAGTCACAGCTATTTTCCATTCACTCCCCAAGATCCACAAGGGTACCTTTCCTCCACCTATGAGGCCCATAGTGGCTGGCATCTCTTCTTTGAATGAAAGATTGTGTTCATGGATTGACACCTTACTTCAACCCCTTGTTGTCACCATGCCTGGCTTTTTGAGGGACACTAAGCATGTACTGGCCGCTTTTAGTCAAATTGAATGGGGATCTAATTTTTCATGGGTCACGGCAGATGTTTCTGCACTATATTCAGTTATTCCCCACGACAAAGCAGTCACTGCACTAACATGGTTTCTGTCTACATACTCACAATACCCCAGTCACCTCCAGGAATACATTGTCATATGTGTAGAATTTTTACTTTCTCATAACTATTTTATGTTTGACGATGTATACTACCTGCAGGTCACCGGAGCTGCTATGGGGGCGAAATTCTCCCCTTCTCTCGCCAACATATATATGTGTTGGTGGGAGAAGGGGATTCTTTTCGCCCCCAACAATCCTTTCTTTAATTGCATTCGGTGGTATGGCCGCTACATTGATGACCTCCTGTTTATCTGGGGGTCCGATGTGGCGGCAGGTGACACCTTCACTCAATTCTTGAATGATAATCAGATAGGACTCAAATTCACAGTTTCCTTCAGTACAAGCACCATTTCTTTTTTGGATCTTTACTTGAAGGGCGATCATGTCTCTAAATCCATTGTTACCACCACATTTCGTAAAGAATCAGCATCTAACACGATTTTGCATTCCTCATCTTGCCATCCCCCACACGTGATCCGCAATCTTCCCGTGGGAGAGATGATAAGAGCTGGAAGAAATTGCTCTTCATTGGAGCTCTTTCATAGGGAGGCTGATACTATTGAGGCACGTCTTAGATGCAGAGGTTATCCAAAATGGAGCATAGAAAGAGCGAGGCAAATTGCACTAAACAAAAATCGTTCCCAATTAATTTCCTCTGCCCCTAAAGTACATAACAACCCAGAGTCTAGTAGCACAGTCATACCGGAAAATTCACCACAACAACTACAAAAAAGCAAAAAGCCAGTCATGTTTGTTACCCAATACAGCAGTGATTATAATACCATCTGTCGCCTAGTCCACAAATACATACCTATTATTACAGGTGATCCATTATACAGTTCCATTATGGACTCAGGCTACAGATGTGTCTCTAGAAAAGCTCCCACCTTGGGACAAAAATTATCCCCAAGTCTTTTCACAAGCACCAGGTCTACTGCACAAACATGGCTTACTACCAAGGGCTCATACAAATGTGGACATAAAATATGCATTTGTTGTAAATTCATGCACAGTGTTGTAGAATTTAGTTCTTATTCCACCGGAAAAAAATATAAAATACAACAATATATAAATTGCAATACTATGCATGTCATTTACATGTTTTCCTGTACTATCTGCAAACTCCAATATGTTGGATGCACCTCCAATTCCCTCAAAACTAGGACCAGGAAGCACATCTCAGACATTGCCCATTTTAACTCCCAACACACATCAATGGTGACCCAGCACTGCGCTCGAGCACACCAGGGAGATTATTCTTCCATGATCTTATGCGGAATTGAAAGAGTTATTCCACCCAAAAGAGGGGGTGATTTCAGGCAAAAATTGTTAGACCGCGAGGTTTATTGGATTATGGAATTAGACTGTAGATTTCCTAAGGGCCTTAATCGTAGACAGGATGTGATTTTACATTACTAATATTGAAATAAACTTTTTATTATGAATATGTAATTGAAATAATTTATGGCATCCGTGTCTACGATTACGACCCCATGTCTCCTAATGCCTCTCTTTTCCAATGGTTTTATGGTTACTGTAATTCACAGTTGTATACTTTTGCATATACTACATATGCCCATTAATGTTGCTCGCGAATATTCGCAATTCGAATATTATTCGCGAATATCGCATATTCGCGAATTCGCGAATTTCGCGAATATAGCGCTATATATTCGTAATTACGAATATTCGTATTTTTATTTATTTTTTTTTTCTTCACAGTACACATCACAGTGATCACCCCTCTCTGCTTCCAGCTTGTGTGGTGTAAAGAAGGCTGTAATACTACTGTGTGAGACTGGCGTGCGAAAATTCGCATATGCGAAAATTAGCATATACTAATGTTCGCATATGCGAATATTCGCGTATGTTAATTTTGTATATGCTCATTTTCACATATGTTAATTTTCGCATACGTGAATATTCGCATATGCGAAAATAAAACGGTAATATAACGAATATGCGAATATTCGCGAATATATGACGAATATTCGTCCATATATTCGCGAATATTCGCGAATTCGAATATGGCCTATGCCGCTCAACACTAATGCCCATATAATATATTTGGAAATTTATACCCTCTGTCATATTTGTATATTTGAGAAATTTACATACCTGTAACCAGTTTGGGCCATCTCTATATATTTATTATTATACTAATTTTTATATAGTTATATTCTAAAAAATGTTTGTTGTCAGTATTTTAAATTGTGTTCATTTTTATATGTATACACATGCCTTTGTATTTCTACTGCGGGATCTGGTGGGCGTGATTACACCAGGTGTTCACCTGGGTGTTCCCTTCCACCACTTCCCATAAAAGAATGGCCACTTCTTTTGTATCTTTGTATGTATAAGGCTGGTCTTTCCGGCTGAAACGCGTTACCTTGTGTCCTGCTGTCCTATGGCTTGAATCTACAATAAATTTTGGCTTTTATTGCACGTTATCCTGCGCTGGACCATCTATTTCTTCATTGCTATCTTGGTGTTGGTTCACACGGTGCCGTGCGACAGGCGTCTGGCTGGAAGGGTGAGCTGAGTTATCCTATACTCTTCTGATAATAACTAAGTAGCTACATTGTCTACTGTACACTGCATGGTAAACTCAATATACAAATTGAACATTCCTTTTTATTGAAGCATAAAACAGCAACTGAAGCTTTCTATAGAGCCAGTTGTTTCAATGTGTATTATTCATGTATGGCTTCACTGTGGGATACTGAAGAGACATTGTAACCCAGCTGTACTGTTCAATGTTTTTAACAGTTCCAACAATAATTTCTTGGGGATTTGACAACAAAATCTATCCACGCTTCTTGTTATGAGAAGACCCCTGCATCGCGCCTTCATGAGCAGTCATAGCATGGTGAAATATTGAACCTCTTCATTCTCATGTATTTGTCCGATAGCACATCAAATTGTATGCAATGCAATATTTTATAATATCCCTATCGATCAGGAAAGCGCTTGGGTCTCAGTGATACTTTACTTAATATGCACATTGTCTATGGTAGTGTTCATTTTCAGGTGTACTTGCAGTAGCCCGCATTGCTCTATGATGACTCAAGAAGAAATGAGAAACCAGTTCAATGGAGATGTCACTAGTACGGAGAGTAAAGGTGACATTGATAATGAAGGAATAAAATAAATAATAAAGTTGGAAAGGAGAAACAGAAACACAGCAGCACAGGGACTGGAAAAGTAATGAGATACCAGTGGGGCGAGGCATTTAGAATTCTGTGCCACAGTTAGAATGGACTTTGAAGTTAACTTAAAAGTAAATATTGATTTTAATGTTGACTTCAAGGTTTAATACAAAGTTGAGTGTTGGCATCAAAGTCCAGCTGGCCCAGACCCAACTTTCTCCCATTAGTGTTTGAATACCCTCTGTGGAATGTAAATGTTAATGTTAAATAAGCCCCTTCAGTCTTGTCTCCAAGTTGGACTTTCCTGTAAAGTTGTGCCAATAGCTAGAATCAAAACTTTATAGTCTTTGCACCAACATGTCCAAAATGTATGATGGTCAGTATCTCTAAAATGCACACTCTATTTGCACATTTTGTGGTTTGCCTGTCAGTTTACTGATTGATTTGTGTAAAGCTTAGAGCAAGCAATGAATTGTTAGGTTTATTTAACATTACTTTATTTCTAAATCGGCAAAAGACCATGGCATTTTTGAAACTATAATGTGCGTACAATACTATACTGCGGCTTGTGGGGGTGCAATGTAGGGCAGATATTGTAACCCTGGGGGCAGATGTTATTAACCCCTTCTTGTCGTGATGCCAGGGCGTGGTTTAGCCTTAACCACACGAAGGTAATACTGCTGGTCCAGGGCTAGGCACGGGGACAATGAAGACACCATCGCCAAGTTACAAACATAAGTAGCTTTACTGAGGGTAGACTGGTGATACAGTCTATGCAGTACAGCCAATATCCTAAGGATGTGACCAGTGACACAGGGGGACCTCGCAGGCTTTCTGGGACTTGCAATATGTAGAGACACTTTAGTGCAGGCCACGGTGACTATATAGTAGACTTTACTTGACAATTGACATGAAGATAACTTTGAGCTTACTTGAGCTGACTTGTGGCTGCAGACTTTAGGCTTGAGGCCTCCAATGCTCTGGGGACACACACACTGAGACGACTGCACTGGACCTCAGCAGGAGCAAGAATGCTGGAAAATAGAGATTGTAGCTCCACCCCTGGTTTATAGGGGGGCTGTACGAGGAGCCCATATGTCACTTGGGGGGGTCACCTGGTCACTAGTGCCTCCTGGGTAACAATCACATGGTAACAGCTATTAAGGAAACAGTACATATTATTATGCAAGTTATGTACATAGGGGATAACACATAAAGGGGGCCCTGGGGACATGGAGAGAAATACAGGGACACACCATCCCGTACTGGGCTACCACAATACTGTACCTATGTTAAAGGAGATGTAAAAAAAAGAGAAAACAAACTTTCACTTACTTTGCTACGTTCCCCCGAAGCTCCGCAACAGCTGATCTGTAGGCCGGGCTGTCTACTTCCTACTTCTCTGTGCCCGGTACGTCACATGGCGCTTCAGCCTATCACTGGCCGGAACGGGACATCGCTGTGGACGGTGATAAGCTGAAGCACCGAGTGACGTCCCGGGCTAAGGGAAGTAGGTAGTAGACAGCCCGGACGACCGATCATCTGTTGCGGAGCCAGGGAGAACGTAGGAAGGTAAGTGAAAGTTTGTTTTCTCTTTTTTTGCAGCTCGGGCAGGATGGAATAGGAAAAGTCTGCACCGGACATCTCCTTTAATGAAGTTTGCTAGCTAAAACAGGTACTGGAGCCTATATAGTAGATAAATGTAATTGATAGCTTATGAATTTCCTAACTTTTGGATCTGTTCCATGTTTGTAATGGAAGAAGGTATGCAGGTAAAAAAAGAAGCCTGCAAAATGTAAACTAGGCTTTATTAGAATTTTCATCTTCTGACAAATGTGTAAAAAGCCTAAAGTGACCACATGTCTATGCTTAGATTCACTGTAATATGATGGCTATATTGCAGGGGAGGGGGGGGGTGGGGGAATCCTTTTGCCAACAAAATGATGTGGGAATAGGTAATACTACTTCCATGTCTAACACTGTGTGGTGAGTCATGCTGCAACCTGTTATTCCATAATAAAGAGTACATCCAGCCATACTCACCTACTCAATCTGACATAGACATTATCACACTGGGTGTAACCAATCCCAGGGAGTATCATTTATTAGCCCCAAGGAAACCTCTCTACACCAATGAAGTTGAGCAGTGTGCATTTGGATCTCAAAACAGATTTGTCACAGCAGCCTGGTTTCCATTATAAACAATTGCCATGGCCGTTGTGTGACCTGTTATTCCATTCCCTGTTACAGCAGCAATCATCGCTCCTACTGTGCCAACGCCATCACTCATTAGCTATGGCTACCAGCCTGTGTTGTCTCCTAATTCTGCTTCTGCTCCTCCAGTTACCTGACCCCTGGCTTGGCTACTGACATTCCTCTGGTATCTGACTTAGTCTCTGAAGCTTCCACCTGGCATTGACCTCAACTCTGTCATTTGAGGATGCTTTTGGTTTTTGTTCTGTCCCTGAAATGCTTGTCTGTTGCAGACCTAGCTAGCTGACTACTTCTCCTCCTATTAGGCTAGATCCTCATTGCACTTAGTAAAAAAGGGAATGTTGCCCAGTTGGGAACAAGGAAACTCCAAGTAGGATAGGGACAGAGATGTGCGTGAAATTTAGCTTTCAAGCTGTCACCTAAATAAAAAACAGACCGTTGTCCAGCTGGGGACAAGGGAATGCCAAGTAGGATAGGGACAGAGGTGTGGGTGAAATTGTGCTTTATATGAACATTACAATAGCATGCCACTGATCTTTAGGTCACTTCCATCATTCCTTCAAATAAAATTAAAAAAATAGACATTTTTGTTTGAGCAGAACATATGAAAGGATACTACATGTGCACACATATATTTATTTATCTATACATACACATATATATTTATCTATCTATACATACACACACATATATTTATCTATCTATACATACACACACATATATTTATCTATCTATACATACACACACATATATTTATTTATCTATACATACACACATATATTTATCTATCTATACATACACACATATATTTATCTATCTATACATACACACATATTTATTTATCTATACATACACACACATATATTTATCTATCTATACATACACACATATATATTTATCTATACATACACACACATATGTTTATCTATCTATACATACACACATACATATTTATTTATCTATACATACACACACATATATTTATCTATCTATACATACACACATATATTTATCTATCTATACATACACACATATTTATTTATCTATACATACACACATATATTTATTTATCTATACATACACACATATATTTATCTATGCATACACACATATATTTATTTATCTATACATACACACACATATATTTATCTATCTATACATACACACATATATATTTATCTATACATACACACACATATGTTTATCTATCTATACATACACACATACATATTTATTTATCTATACATACACACACATATATTTATTTATCTATACATACACACATATATTTATTTATCTATACATACACACTTATATTTATTTATCTATACATACACACATATATTTATCTATGCATACACACATATATTTATTTATCTATACATACACACATATATTTATTTATCTATACATACACACATATATTTATCTATCTATACATACACACAGACAAAGAATTAGTCAGCCTTTAGTTGATACCAAACTATTATATGGACCTGGCCTACAGGTGCATGCTACTAGGCTAGATATACAGCAACAGAAGAATGCAGCAGCACACTGCCAGCACAAAGATATAGGTGAAACATGAAAATGCAGTTAAAACATGGAGAGCTATACAGCTATGGTGTAATAGATGCAAATGTGAAACTATGAAATAGTGAGGCACTTAGCTCGCAAATTTGTCTCCGCCGGCGGTCAACCCCACCCACCTCTATCAGGTGTGTATATAAGGTGTCTTGGATGTTCCAGATCCTGCCATGCTTACTGAACTGTTCACACAGAGGCATATACACAGTGTAGGATCCGTCCCAAGGAGGCTACCTTATCGCGGTGGGACGGTCCAAGCTATTTGACCGCCGGCGGAGACAAATTTGCGAGCTAAGTGCCTCACTATTTCATAGTTTCACATTTGCATCTATTACACCATAGCTGTATAGCTCTCCATGTTTTAACTGCATTTTCATGTTTCACCTATATCCTTGTGCTGGCAGTGTGCTGCTGCATTCTTCTGTTGCTGTATACATACACACATATATTTATCTATCTATACATACACACACATATATTTATTTATCTATACATACACACATATATTTATTTATCTATACATACACACACATATATTTATTTATCTATAAATACACACATATATTTATTTATCTATACATACACACACATATATTTATTTATCTATAAATACACACACATATATTTATCTATACATACACACACACACACCCAAGGGAAAATGATCATAAAACGATTGCAAGTCCTTAAAATTGCTTTGATTCTAAATGTCTTACAAACACTACAAATACGAGACTATAATGTGATACAAACATAAGTAGAAATAATCCAAGACTTGATACTGTATAAAACTTATAAGAGGAAGATACTGGATTACACCAAAAGGTGTTGCAGTGTTAATAACATCTGCTATGGAAAGTGAGAAGAGTACATTGCAGTTATGTATATAAGTGATAGAAATATCACTTTTTCGCCTAGCAGCCTTGACGAAGAACTGATTAGATTGCATTGTTGGCAAATGAAAAGACAGAATACTCCTAGGATTCCCACAAAGGGGCTGAATTCATTTGTATTATCCTCTCTTTGGATGGGAAAGCTCCATTATAAAATAAAAGTTATTGATGGCTAATCCACTTTAGATGAAGGAATAGCATTTATAGAAAATAGATCATGTATTGTTTCCATACATAGTTGTTGCTGTGGGTTAATCTTTTTTTCCTTCACATTTATATATAGGAGCACAATATAGGAGCCATATGATTGTAGATTATGAATCATTTTAGAGATACTTTTTCAAGAGCTGTCTTTGTATTCTTAGTATATTGTTTCTCTGACTAACAGGGTTCATACATAATGAATGTTCATTACTATGTGGTATTTCATAGTTCATGTCATATTCTCTGTGCACAGAACCTTTCCACATAGTCTGGATATTTTTGGAAAATACACTGCACTTCTGCAAAAATTTGACCGAAGAATATTTCTTGTTTTACAGTTCAATAATATTGTATTGCTCCCATTAGCAAGAACTTCCGAATTGTATACACCTGCAGAGTTTTATTATTTTATTAGCTTAGTGCTGTGGGCAAGCAGTTGGACCAGTGGGCTTCACAAGATAAAGCGAAATTCATACAAAGGGAGAAGTCATTCAACAATACTGTAGTTAACTTGTGCTTTACTTTTATATAGAAAAAAATAAAAACATGTTTAGGTATAAACAACATTAAAGCTATAGCCTTATAAACATATTTAATGCTTCTTAAGATGGACAGTAGAAAAGTCATTACTAGGTCCAGAAGGAGGTACTTTTGATGTCCCAGATAACATAAACTATATGTCATTTTTTACTCATAATTCTGAATTCATGTGTCATGAAGGGTAGAGTCATACGTAGTGTATTTCACACTGTGTGGGGAATATGCTGTGTATTTTTCTATGAACAGACACACAGGGTTACTCGTGGCAGCTCTGTGTGTACAGTTGGAGATGGGCCGGCATGACAACACGCCTGTAACCTGTGGGCCTGCCTCCAAACCTTACTGTGCACACAGGGCTGCTGCACGTAGCCCTGTGTGTCTGATCATAGCAGAATATGCAGCAGATTTTGTACAGCGTGAAATACTACACAATGTTTAAAGCTGTCTGTTTACAACTCCATTCACTTTGTTTTGCAGTCACTAAGGCTCCAGAAAATCAGTGGGGAACCAATAGTCAGCATCAAACTGATCAGAGAGTGTTGGTTTCTCTTTAGGTAAGACCATCAATAGAAATCCCTTTAAGGCACTTAATATTACTATACCATTACCCAGACTTGTCACCTTCCCATGAAGGCCATACTTATTCAATTGTTTAAAATATGAGAGTCATAAATATTAGCATTTATTGTGTAGACACAGACTCTCCCTATAGATCTTGCTTTAAGATATTTTATTCAACATTACAATCTATTAAAGGGGTACTCCCCTGGGAAAAAAAATTAAATCAACTGGTGCCAGAAAGTTAAACAGATTTGTAAATGACTTCTATTTAAAATTATTAATCCTTCCTGTACTTATCAGCTGCTGTATGATCATGAGGAATGTATTTTCTTTTTGAATTTACTTTCTGTCTGAACACAGTGCTCTCTGCTGACACCTCTGTCCATTTTAGAAATTGACAGGAGCAGGATAGGTTTGCTATGGGGATTTGCTCCTACTCTGGAGAGTTCCTAAAATGGACAGAGGTGCCAGCAGGGAGCACTGTGGTCAGACAGAAAGGAAAAAAGAAAAAAAAAGAGAAAAAGAACTTCCTGTGGAGCATACAGCTTACAGTAGCTGATAAGTACTGAAAGGGTAAAGATTTTTAAATAGAAGTCATTTACAAATCTGTTTAACTTTCTGGCATCGGTTGATTTAATTTCCAGTGGAGGACCCCTTTAAGAACCCCTGATGAGAATGTGTACAGGGATCCACTCTTAAACTATATTAGTAGTAGTTTAATACATAAAGCCCTCTGCATTTTTATGTAGTTTATTAAGTGTTGACATTTAGCTTCTGCTCAACATCTATAATGCATTGTTTGTTATGATTTATAAAGCAACATATAACAAAAAGTCTAGAATATCTACCTACGAATATACAGATTGACAAATATATATGGATAGAAAGTGGACAAGTTAAAGGGGTACTCCGGTGGAACACTTTTTTTTTTTTTTTTATCAACTGGTGCCAGAAAGTTAAACAGATTTGGAACACGGTGCTCTCTGCTGAATCACAAGCACAGTGCTCTCTGCTGACAGCTCTGTTTATTTCAGGAACTGACTAGAGCAGCATATGTTTGCTATGGGGATTTTCTCCTACTTTGGAAAGTTCTTAAAATGGACATGGATGTCAGCAGAGAGCACTGTGTTCCAAAAAGAAAATAATTTCCTCTGTAGTATTCAGCAGCTTATAAGTACTAGAAGGATTAAGATTTTTTTTAACAGAAGTAATTTACAAATCTGTTTAACTTCCTTGCACCAGTTGATTTAAAAAAAAATGTTTTCCACTGGAGTACCCCTTTAAGTCCAAGTGCACCGGGTGCATTGATACATCTTGCAATACATCTTCGAATCCGATCCAGACAAAGCAGACACAGCGAAAAATCACCCCATTATTGCTTACAGAAAGAACACAACAATTGGTAGTTACATTAAGAAACGCACCCAAAAAAACAAACGAAGGAAAGCTACTGATTGGTTAAATAAGGCAGCTCCAACAGAAAATTTTCTGTGTAGGAATTGTTCCTTCTGTGGTTATAATTTATGGCAGGAACATTTTAATTTAGGTGGTACAGACATCCAAGTTCGCCAGTTATTCACATGCTGTAGTACACACGTTATTTATTGCATAGTCTGTACTTGCGGCTTTTATTATAAAGGGAAAACGAAGTGGAACCTGTTCAATCGCATACGAGAGCATTTTTACAGCCTGCGGACAGGCAAGGGAGCCCCTAATTTTATAGACCAAATGTGAAGTGTACACAATAATGATTTGTCCAAAATAAAGTTAGCAGGCATTGAGAGAGTGGAGTCATATGAACAGGGGATCGATCGTGACAATATATTAATGAAGAAAGAAATTACTTGGAATAGCCATCTCAATGCACTCGGTGCACTTGAACTTAACGATAGACATGATCAATCCCCCTACATATGACTCACTTGTCATTGGTTTTAAGGTGATTATATGTGTGAAAGATTTTATCATTGGCGTGTGTTCACATTACCTGTCTTTACAGTGCTCCGCCCTATTTAATCATACTTCACCTGTTACCTGCTGAGGCCGGAAGAAGCGTCATCTGATGCGAAACAGTTCTGTCATCTCTCTCTCCCCCGCACTCTGTCTCCCTCCCTGCCCTTCCCAGCATTGTATGCAGTTTTTGTACAGTTGAAAATGCAATAAAGCAAGAAAAAAAGAAGGATGGTGAGTGCTACGTGATTATTCTTACTCGTCCTTGGTAATTGCATATCTTGTTTTACACTTATAGCACCCCATACCTCAGTGCAGGGATTATTGCACTGTACCATTATAGCTGCAACATGCATTGCTGTGCCGAGGCATTGCCTGTTATTCCCTCTGCTATCTATAGAGCAGAAGAGTGACTGGAGGTGGAGGAATATAGTTGGTTCTGGATGAGTGGAAGCAACAGGACAGCAGATGTAAAAGCCAGGTCTGTTTATTCAGCAAAGATGCAACACGTTTCGCTGCGCATGTGCAGCTTCATCAGGCATGTCAGATAGGGCAATCACACAGGTTATATACCTGCAAGGATTAACCCTTCTTAATACTGATTCTCAACTTCACATAATGGCATCAACAAACCAAATTATTTCATTACACAATATCCATATAGAATAATAAATAGACACAAAAAAGACATAAAAGGACATATGTCATATGCAGATCATACAAAAACAAAATCAGAACATAGAACTTCTGTTTACTGAGAGGTGATCAGCTTAAAATAATAATCCCCCAAGGGATCCTATCCACATCTCCTGGCACTAAAACAAACCAATAAAAACATGAACGTACCAGACGGCCCAATATTACCGCACACGATGAGAAGAAGAAACAGATGGATTCACAAATCATCACAGGTAAGAGAAGATATAAGAATCAACTAGTGGACATTTTATATAGATTCATGAAAACGCTGAGGGGTCAATGTAACAAGTTTGTGTATCCAAAAGGACTCAAGGTTTATTAATCTCTGGAATCTGTTTGGAGTTTCTGGTGGAATTGATTCAAGTGTAACTAGATTCATGTGCATAAAAAAGAACAAGAAAGTAGAAATGGAGTCACCGATCCAAAAAAAACGACATGCCCAGAAACTGACCACTACCACCTGAAAAAAGAGAACTAGTGCTACTGAAATGTCCATTGGATGGTGTGGTGGTGCAAGGACAGAAAATGGAGCAGGTAATAGACACTTGAATAATAAAAAGACAGTCGTCCTGCACTCACCGTAGTCCACCGCTGTAAAGACGAAGGCATCATGGATTTGAACGGGGTAGAAAACAGGGGCACCTTTTTTAATAGATGTACTGACCAGATCTGATTGTATTTTATCACGAAGGGATGCCTCAGTTAAAAGGGATCTAGGATAGCCCTTTTCCTGAAGCGTGTCCTAAGGACAGCAGCTTGCGCATCAAAATCCACATCAGACGTACAATTCCTATGGATGCACAGGTACTGTCCGATCCCTTTTAACTGAGGCATACAATAGGGTTCGGGATAAAAAAAACTATCAGATCTGGTCAGTGCTATTAAAAAAATCACATGTTATAAAACAAAATGAAAGTTCTACTGAACATAGATTTAAATTCAACTTCATAACTGATTATAACTCAGAAGCGTCTAATATAAAAAAGATTATCCAAAAAAACTGGCACATCATCAAAAGTGACCCTATACTAAAATAATACCAAATATTACATACAGGCACTGTAAAACCTTTGCAACTTAATCGCCCCAGTAGATTCAAAGATGAGAGTTCAATGAACACCATTAGCGTAGTGGAATCTGATTGTTCTCCGTGTATGAGGAACCGATGTCTGTGCTGCCATTGGATTAAAAATAGTGTCACCACTTTTAAATCCTTTTAAACACAAAAAAACTTTAAAAATAAAGGGTAAACTTAATTGTGACACAAATGTTGCTAGATATCTTATATCCTGTAGTTGCAATTTACAGTATGTGGGTCGGACGGTCCAAACTGTTCGTGTGAGAATGAATAAACATAGATGGAATATTATGCATGGTTACAGTGGGGATCAAAAGTTTGGGCACCCCAGGTAAAAATTTGTATTAATGTGCATAAATAAGCCAAGGAAAGATGGAAAAATCTCCAAAAGGCATCAAATTACAGATTAGACATTATTATAATATGTCAACAAAAGTTAGATTTTATTTCCATCATTTACACTTTCAAAATAACAGAAAATGAAAAAATGGCATCTGCAAAAGTTCAGGCACCCTGCAGAGTTAATATCTTGTACTGCCCCCTTTGGCAAGTATTACATCTTGTAAACACTTTTTGTAGTCTTTCAATTCTTGTTTGAGGTATCTTTGCCCATTCTTCCTTACAAAAGTCTTCCAGTTCTTTGAGATTTCTGGGCTGTCTGTCACGCACTGTTCTTTTATGGTCTATCCATAGATCTTCAATTATGTTGTGGTCAGGAGATTGTGAAGGCCATGGCAAAACCTTCAGTTAACATCTATTGATGTAATCCCATGTGTTTAGGATCATTATCCATTTGTAGAAGCCATCCTCTCTTTAACTTCAGCTTTTTCACAGATGGCATCAAGTTAGCATCCAAAATTTGCTGAAATTTTATTGAATCCATTTTTCCTTCTACTCGTGAGATGTTCCCTGTGCCACTGGCTGCAATACGACCCCAAAGCATGATTGATCCACCCTCATTCTTAACAGTAGTACAGAGGTTCTTTTCATTAAATTCTGTTCCCCTTCTTCTCCAAATGTACCTTTGCTCATTCCGGCCAAAAAGTTCCATTTTAACCTCATCAGTCCACAGAACTTGTTTCCAAAATGCATCAGGCTTGTCTATATGTTCATTTGCAAAGTTCAAACGCAGATTTTTGTGGTGAGGCGTAGAAGGGGTTTTCTTCTGATGACTCTTCCATGAAGACCATATTTGTACAAGTAACTCTTTATAGTGGAATAGTGTACCACAACACCAGTGTCTGCTAGATCTTTCTGGAGGGTTTGTGCAGTCAAACGTGGGTTTTGTATTGTTTTTCTCACAATCCTTCAAGCTGTTCTGTCTGATATGTTTCTTGGCCTTCCAGATCTTGCTTTAACTTCCACTGTTCCTGATGACTGCCATTTCTTAATTACATTCCAAACAGAGGATATTGACATCTGAAAACGTTTTGCTATATTCTTATAGCCTTCTCCAGCTTTGTGAGCATCAACTATTTTCAGTTTCAGATTTCTAGACAACTGCTTAGAAGAACCCATGGTGCTGATTGTTGGGGCAAGGTCAGATGAGTCTGGGCATTTAAAACCGTTGAGATTGACATAACCTGGTCTTCCCAGATGATGATTGAGAACAATCTATGACACTGGCAGGTCTCAGCTTTGCAAAGGGGGCAGTGCATGCTATAAATTCTGCAGGGTGCCCAAACTTTTGCAGATGCCATTTTTTTGTTTTCTGTTATTTTGAAAGAGTAAATGATGGAAATAAAATCTAACTTTTGTTGACATATTATAAGAATGTCTAATCTGTAATTTAATGCATTTTGGAGATTTTTCCATCTGTCCTTGGCTTCTTTATGCACATTAATACAAATTTTTACCTGGGGTGCCCAAACTTTTGATTCCCACTGTATCAGAGAAGGAGTGTATCAGAAGGATAGAGACCGGTGTGTAGGAATGAGAGCAAAAAACAGGGAATAGAATGAATGAAAGAATGGCAGAACTGAATACAATGGGAGGCAGAGGGGGGGAATAGAGGAATATAGAAAGCACGAAAAGGCTGGGAAATTTTCGTCCTTTCTATATTTCTCTATTCCCCCACTCTGCGGCCGCTTCCTCTCTATCACCGCTACATTCTACTCTTGTTTACTACAAGCTGCCATATGTACTTCTGTTTTCCTCAAGCCGGCTGGCTTACCCTTCTCACGTGACCGCCACTACATCAATATACTACAAAGTTCATGCAAAAAACAAGCCACCATATGTGTCTGTGGATGGAAAATTAAGAGTTATGGCTCTTAGAAGATGAGGAGGAAAAAACAAAAAATGGAAAAAACTAAAAATTGTGCTCAAGGTCAAAGTAGGCTGTGTCTTTAAAGGGGTTGTCCCACCTCAGCTTACTTTCAGACATGTTACATCATCACAATTGTCAATTGTCTGGGCACTAATATCATAATCACTGTAAATTATTCGAGATTACCTTGTTCCTGCAGGATTTTCAGAGATTTACAATTGGGCTCCAACTCGTACATTTTTGGCATCATAAATCCTAAAAGTGGCGCAGAAATGAACTCTCACATATTTTCAAAGCAGTACAAGGAACTTTAAGCATTGTAAGTTATACATTGGGAATAACATGAATTTTATTGACAACCCTTTCAGGTGACAGGTTCCCTTTTACATTTAATACAAATCCATTGGTTTGCTTAACATATATTATTAGACAAGTCTCAATATCATTTAAATTATAAAGATAATGGGGGAGATTTATCAAAACCTGTCCAGAGGAAAAGTTGCCCAGTTGCCCATAGCAACCAATCAGATCTCTTCTTTGATTTTTGACAAGGCCTCTGAAACATGAAAGAAGCGATCTGATTGGTTGCTATGGGCAACTCAGCAACTTTTCCTCTAGACAGATTTTGATAAATCTCCCGCAATCTGTGCACAGATAGGAAACCAGAACCATGCAGATCTAGATGTGGAGCAGGAGGCTAAAGAATAGATATGTAAGTTCCTTGATTTCAAGTTTTCTTTGAAATCAAGGACAGTGTTATTTCCTTGGAATTTCATCTATTCTTAAATGGGCACTGTCACCAACTTTATTTTTTGATATGTTGTAGTACTTATGTACTACAACATATCTCTAATATACTTTTATTATTATTTTTTTTCATTAAAAAGGTTTAATTTACATTTAAAAACCGGCTACTGAAAAAGGACTGATTTTGGAGTGGCAATCAGTCCTTTTTCAGTTAGGCTGCACTCGCTCCCTGCCTGTCAATCAGACAGGCGGGAGCGAGCGCATTGGCTCCCCGGCCACTGGCTGGGAGGCCACTCCTCCCGCACAATGCCGCCGCCACCTCGTGTCCGCCACTGTCCCTGCACGCCCGCTGCCGGACTCTGCAGTAACTGCAAGTGTAATGAGGGAACGGGGTATGCGGGGTGGGGGGGGAGGAGGGAACGGGCTAGTGCCGTAGCGGGGGGGGGGAATGGGCTAGCAAGAAAAAAAAAATAGGATGGTGGGAGCTACCCTTTAAGAATATCTATACTACATTGCACATTAGGTTTTGTGCCATTCACTGCACCTTTGTCTGTTTGTATGACTCAGAAATAACCTCTCTGAAAGCCTTAGAAACCCGTATTCTGCCACGAGGCCTCTGACCACTTTTACATGTCACATTTTCAATGAATGGCAGTGAGGGTCATAATTGTATTGTGACTTGAAATCATTTTCATTTATAATAAACTGACAAATGAAAAAATAATGCTTTCTTTAAATTATTTTCTTTTTGGAATGCTCTCTGATGACATCACGAGCACAGTGCTTTCTGCTGATGTTATTATAATAACACTTTATTTATTGTTCTCCTTAGTGGGATTTGAACCCAAGTCCCCAGCACTGCAAGGCAGCAGTGCTAACCACTGAGCCACCATGCTGCCCTTAGCATACATCTGCTATGCATCTGCTATGCATCTGCTATGCATGGTTGCTAAAATGGACAGAGATGTCAGCAGAGAGCACTGTGCTCATGATGTCATCAGTGTTCCAAAAAGAAAGGAATTTCCTCTGTAGCATTCAGCAGCTAATAAGTACTGGAAGGATTAAGATTTTTTAATAGAAGTAATTTACAAATATGTTTAACTTTCTGCCACCAGTTGATTTAAAAGAAAAAAGGTTTTCACCGGAGTACCTCTTTAATGCTGGCGACATTAATAGACGGAGAGAGGGTGCTGCCATCGAGAGTGATTGAGTTAGACAGCTTTCTTTTTCCACCTCTTAAGAGATACTGAAGTATCCATCACACCAAACACATTTTTGCTTTCCTCGTCTCCTGACTCCAGGCCAGTCCCTTCCCCCAAGTACATAACCTCCTCAGGAGAGGAGGACTCGGCGCCCCCTGGAAGCCCAACCTCACCCTCAGCCTCCCCTTCCGAAGAAGAGGAAGAGATGTCCTTGAGGGTTCGGAATCGATTGGAGGGGAGTCAGAGGGGAGTCAGTTTAGCCTTCCTTTGACACCTGAACCAGGGTGGGAGAAGATCTTAAATCTCCCCTTTTTCTATTTGTACCCCGCTTTCGTGTCTCCTTCTGCCATCCCTCATTATCCTCTTCCACGCTATCTGAGGAGATGGCACCTTCCTTATTCTGGATCCCCCTGACCTCCTTATCCAGCTCCTCATTCCTCAAGGTCTCAGCAGCAAGATTAGCCTCTGGGACAGGATAAGAGGTCGTCCCGATGACCCTGGCTTTCCCCATCACCCTATCCCTTTGGCGTTTATCAAGATGTCTTAGTTGGGCTGGTGTCTTTTTCTTGCTGTTCCTCACTGACCCCTCAGTTCCCTCACCTCTGCTAGTTCCCTCCCCCAGCAGATTCCGGCTCGTGATCTTCATCCGCTGGGGCCAAGACCGCATTAGCGAAAGAACGAGGACAACGACTGAATGGGTGACCTAAGTCCCCACACAGGTGAAACCTAATCTCTGCACAAGATGCGTCAAGATGGCCTACACCCCCACACAAGGCACATTTCTGTACCGTACAGTTTGCACTGAAGTGTGTGGGGTCACCACACCTGTGACAGAGCTTCGGCTGACCCCGGTAGAAAATCTGGATACGATCCCTACCGAGAAAGGCAGAGGATGGAATAAGAGTAACTGTATTTCCTGAACGCTTAAGTTTTACCAAAAACGTCCAGGCTCCTGACCAGATGCCAAACTCTTCCCTGTTCTTCTGGGGAACTTCCATGACCTTCGCCATACCGTCCTAACCAGGTGATGATGTCTACTAGAGATGAGCGAACTTACAGTAAATTCGATTTGTCATGAACTTCTCAGCTCGGCGGTTGCTGACTTTTCCTGCATAAATTAGTTCAGCTTTCCGGAGCTCCGGTGGGCTGGAAAAGGTGGATACAGTCCTAGGAAAGAGTCTCCTAGGACTGTATCCACCTTTTCCAGCCCACGGGAGCACCTGAAAGCTGAACTAATTTATGCAGGAAAAGTCATGACTACCGAGCCAAGAAGTTCATGACGAATCGAATTTACTGTAAGTTCGCTCATCTCTAATGTCTACACAAGAGAGTGATTCGTTATGGGTCAAAACGGTCACTCCCTTGATTTCGTTTTGACGTATTCTTTACCAATTCATAGTTCGACCCTCTGGCCGAACAAAACTGATATCGAATTCAGGAGAACCATAGGGATGTATCATGGGATAGCTATCAACCGCCTTGAAGCCCATCTTTAGCAAGAGCTCTACCACTTTGGTCCTTGATGGACACATATTTTTGCCCTGCCACCGAAGACGAACCACATGCCTACGGTTACTACCTGGCCCGGCTGTTGGGAGGGACCACGCAGTATCCCCCCCCTCTTTCCTCTCAGGCAGAGAGACCGTGTCTCTCTATCCAGAATGACAAATCAACTGCTCTCACTCTACATTGATCGACCTTTCCCCCTTTTTCAGAGCTTAAAGGAGATGTCATTGCAATAAACCGTCCCTAGAGTCAGGAGACGAGGAAAGCATCCTACTTCCCCCAGCAGTGACATCTGCATCACTCCTAGGGTCTATCACCACTGGGGGGGCAACCGGACCAGACCCTACACCACTAATGACAACATCCCCACCACCCCCAACAACAACATCAGCACCAACCCCAATAACACGGTCCCCAACAACATTTTTTCTAGCCCCATCACCACCACCCCCAACAAGAGCAACACCACCACCTCCCCCAATAACACTTTCCCTGGTAACATCAACTTCCATTCTCTCCCCAGTCATACACCCCGCACCCCCATTTACCTTCTCATTCACACTGGCTGGACCAGAAACAGATAAACCGGCAGCAGCAGATGATGATGATAATGATGATGACGTTTCAGTCAGTTTTGCCTTGGCATCATGGGGCACAAGGGCTGGGACAACCTCCAGTGGCCCTTTAAGGGAACGGGCAGCATGCTTACCCGGTCTAGAGGAGGCCCCAGCCCTGTTCTTATTAGTGTCCACCGCCTCATCAGCAATTACTCCAGTCCTATCAGGGCACCGCTGACCAATGGGATCAGCGGCGCCAATGCAAAACAAAATTTTCCCCTCACTGTCCGGCCATTCGGCCTTTCGGCCTTCTCTGCTCCATCCCTGCTACTGCAAACAGGCATGGAGCTCTACACCCTTTTAGTACCTGTACTCTCCCCGCACCTTTGCATCGAGTCTACCACAGAACACGGGCTGGGCTGGGTAACGGGGCTCGCACAGTGAGCTAACCCTGCGGCCGACTAAGAGTTTACAGGGAGGGATGTGTAGATGTAACTCACCACTTCTTGCTGCTTTGGCTTGGTCTTCTTTTTTTTCTTCTTACCCCCAGGTGCCTCATCTGGAAGCTCATCGCCGAATACCAGATTCTGAGGACACACTGGGGATTCCAGCATTCTGATCTGTGCCATCAGCGCCCATCCCTGGCCGCTGCTGTCACTGTCCTCCCCTGAGTCGGCAGGTGACACTGCTGGCTGCTCTGCAGGGGGCCCACTGTACGGGGCCTGCTGGTCTTGCTGCAGGCTACCAGGTGGATCTGGCTGTTGGTCTCCATCCATCTCCTCCGCATCATCCACCTGGCTCTCAGGGTGCAGCCCCTTCAACCTTCTCTCTTTGTTTTCAGCCCTCTCCCTGAAGCGGTCTTCATTTACCATTTTCTCTTTTAATGGTCCACTCATCTCCCTTAACTCTTCTTTCCTCTCCTCCAAGGCATTGATTTCAGCCATAAGTCTTTTCATTTGTGCCTGAATTTCTTGCTTCCTCTTCTTTGAAGTAATGCCAGCCCTGGCGCGGGCACACCTTAGCTCCTCCAGAAGTCTCCTGGCAGCTTTGCTGGCGTCTTCATACTCATGGAGGTGACTTATTGCCCGGGTGCCATAGGTGAAAATAGACTCCCGGGTCCTCCGCACTCCCCAGCCTTCCTCGCTGAGGTCGGCTTCACCTCCATGAGTACTCTGCCTTCCTCCAGATGAACTTGGCTTTGCAGCACTCAGCTTTCCTGAGTTGGGATCCTCATTTCCAGAAACCTTTTTGCTTCTTGCCTCTGTGGGGGGAGTTGGAGCAACATTGCTGCGACTCCTGGTGGTACGCCTCACCCCCACATCCTCCGTTGCACAGGCCGCTTGCTGGCCTCCCCTGCTCCCCTGCGGCCTATTCCGGGGAGCAGAAGCCTGGGCCTCGCCTCCCTCACTCATCACTGGAAACCCACTCCCTCCCTGGGGAGGAGGAAGCAGGCTCCAGGTGGAACAGATGGAAATCCCTGGAGCTCAGGAGGCACCGCAGACACACAGCACAGCTGAAGCATGACCACACCCACAACTAATCGGCCTGCACTCCAGGGCTGTAGTCACTATTCTGCTGGTGAAGTCACTGTGTAAATACATTACATTACTTATCCTGTACTGATCCTGAGTTATATCCTGTATTATACTGCTGAGCTGTACTCAATATTCTGCTGGAGAAGTCACTGTGTACATACGCTACACTTTTGTCCGCCGTGCAATTCAAGTGAGCTCCGCTGACCGCTGCCTACCAAGCCGCCACTGACACAAGTAGGGTGATAGGACATTGAATACAACAGAACTCTGCTGCTGTGGAATCTCCTCGCAAAATTTCAATCCGGAAATCCACACAGAAATTTCAACATGTGAACAGAGCCTTGATAGAAGTGTAACTTTGGTGTAGAATAGTTTGAAGCTCAGGACACTGCTGCTATACACTGACTACAACAGTATGTTAGTAATATGTATGGTGATAATATCCCTCCTTCTATATTGGTATTATTGGTAATATTGGTCTCAGGATACAGGATTTGGTCAGTAACAATATGATGGTAATATGTATGGTGATAATATTCCTCTTTTTATACTGGTATTATTGGTAATATTGGTCTCAGGATACAGGATTTGGTCAGTAACAGTATGATAGTAATATGTATGGTGATAATATTCCTCCTTGTATACTGATATTATTGTTAATATTACCGTATTTATTGGCGTATAACACGCACTTTTTACGCAAAATTTTTTAGCCTAAAGTCTATGTGCGTGTTATACGCCGATAAGCCGCTGCAGTTCAATGATTTAAAGCGGGCGCTTTAAATCAATGAACTGCAGCGGCTTTGCAGGTGCAGAGACAGCCAGCACTGCCGGCTTCTCTGCCCCTGCCTGCCCTGGGGTCTAGAGCCCTGCTGCCGGCCCTTCTCTCCCCCTGGCTATCGGCGCCGCTGCCCGTTCTCTCCCCCTGACTATCGGTGCCGGCACCCCATTGCCGGCGCCGATAGCCAGGGGGAGAGAAGCGGCGCTGACAGACAGGGGGAGATAAGGGGCAACAGCACCCATTGCCGGCGCCGCTGCCCCGTTGCCTCCCCCCATCCCTGGTTGCATAATTACCTGTTGCCGGGGTCGGGTCCGCGCTGCTTCAGGCCTCCGGTGTGCGTCCCCTGCGTCGTTGCTATGCACTGCACGGCGTGGCGCATGACGTCAGGAAGGATTAAGATTTTTTAATTGAAGTAAGTTACAAATCTGTTTAACTTTCTGTCATCTGTTGATTTAGAAAAAAAAAAGTTTTTCACCGGAGTACTCCTTGAGGCCGGAAGAAGGACGTTCCTACGTCCGAAACTGCCGGCGTAGCCTCTGAGCGCCCCTGACCGTCCTCGTCTATGCTATAGTGATCCCGGACCTCGGGCTTGCAGCAGTTTACCCGCGGTGAGTGCACGCTACCCTTTTCCATTGTATTGCTTGATACTTTATCTAGTGTGTGCACCCCGCAGGTGCTGCATATGTTATACATCGGGTCCGGACGCTGCCAGTGTTTACCAGTGGTATCGTATATTTGCATACTTAAGCTATACGGTGTGCTCTCTCCTCCTCTAGCGGCTTAATTTACAAATCTGTTTAACTTTCTGGTACCAGTTGATTAAAAAAAAAAAGTTTTTCACCGGAGTACCCCTTTAAAGTGTAGGGTTTTCTTCTCAGAAAATTCACATTATTTTCAGAAAAGAGGAATGATTTTGGATGAAATGTAGACATGCCCCTTTTCCCAAAAATCACACCCATTTTGTAGGTTTTAAGAGTCTTTCAGATTCTGTCGAGTTTTTTCACGTTCCGTGCGACAGAATTTAGGAGCAAAACCTGACAAAAAGAGTAGGAATCCTGTTAGTAAATGAGGGCCAATATGTTAATTAAAGGACAAATCTCATGTTAAAAAACATATCCCCCTATCCGAAGGATAGGGGATAAGTTTTACAGTAGATCGCGGGGAGTCCGAGCACTGGGGCCCCCCGTAATCTTCTGTTTGGAGCCCCTTTTCTGTTTGGAGCCCTGTCTCACTGCCGTGCACTAACCATAATATGAAATGTGCCATACACGCCAGTAAAAAATATGTCCTTTTTACATATTGAGTGCACAGACATCTACTTCCCCATACACTTACATTAAGCACATTTATAATCAAAATACAAACACAATCTTTCCAAAATTTCGCGGACCCATTGTTTTAAAAAAAATGAAATATGCTTGAAATACACTGTGTGACTATAGCACATGTGTATATGTGAATATATATATATATATATATATATATATATATATATATATATATATGGGTTTTTCCCCTGTTATGTACTCTATTATACCCAGCTATGATTAACATTTGGTCCCTCGCATTTGTGGCTCCACCTCCACATAGCCACACCCACCCATGACTAAAATGGGCTGCTAATTCTAAAATGCCTATTTTTGGTCCCAGTCTGGCCCTGGCTACACCTATGGCTCATTGTTTTGCAGTCTCCTCATATAGTGACAGGAGCTACAGAGCACCATGGGGGAGAGTTATCATAACCTGTGTAGAGGAAGAGTGGTGCAGTTGCCCATAGCAACCAATCACATTGCTTCTTTCATTTTTCACAGGCCTCTTCAAAAACGAAAGAAGTAATCTGATTGGTTGCTATGGGCCACTGCACCACTCTTCCTCTACATGGGTGTTGATAAATCTCCCCCAAAGTGTTCTCTACACTCTAGATAAGCCAGAACTACTTAGTGAATTGGTTCCACCACCTCCTACACAAAGAAAAGAGGATGAAGATGAACAACTATTCAGGGAGTTGGACGTGTGACCATATACTGTTCTCTTCACATTGCAAGACAATAGTTAACCCCTAGCCCACTGTAAAGAACTTAGTGTATGCATGTTTGACCATAGAAATACAGGAATTTGCATGTACAATGTATAAACACAGAAATATAGGATTTCAGCACTTTAGACATATATTGGCCCATATTTATCAATTAGCCTGAAACCCTAGTTGTCTGGTTTTTCCCATAACAACCAAACACAGCTCAACTTTTATATCTTAACAAGCTCTTGTTAAGGGAAAGTTGAGCTGTGATTGGTTGCTGTGGGGGAAAAACAGACAATTGGAGATTTTCCTACCCTTGGTGACGGAAAATATAGATTTTATTAAAGACAGGAGACTAACATTATGCTATTCTTTGTTTACTATTTTCTATAGAAGCAAACAAAGGGTTAATAGTATATTCCAAGAAAAAAGTTTAACAGGTGTTAACTAATGTTTAGTGTTCGGTTAAGAATGGTATAGTCCGAATAGATATAAAGGCTCCTCCTCTTTCTTTCATGTAGTATAGAATAAGGAATTCCAAACAAACTCTTGATGTAAAAGGCATTCTAAACTGTAATATTGAACTGGAACATAGGATCATCTCGGAATCAATTAGATTAACTGCCAGAGAAAAAAGATCCAACTTGGAAATATAATTTCAATGGAATCCATAACTTGTAGTTAGTTATACTGAAAAAGAAAAATATTAATAGATAGGGTTGGGTCAACTGGGTGGGATAATGTTCGTCTCCTGTCTTTAATAAAATCTCATTTTCCGTCACCAAGGGTAGGAAAATCTCCAATTTTATTACAATCCAGGAAACTCACATTATGCTTGTTCAAAGCTTATAAACAATTGAAACTGATAAATGTAAAATATGTTCTAAAATACAGTCATAGAAACATGAGTACTGGGTCTAAAATAAAAAGTTTTGAAAGTAGACTCTGTGGACCAGTTAGCAGTTTTTAGTATGTCCGATAAAGAACCACCAGCTGGTCTAACCTTAGTGGACATGGCACCTCTGGTAGAGTGGGCTCTAAAAATGGATGTATCTATACCTGCTAAGGACATGACTTGTTTTATCCACCTAGCAAGAGTTGGAGGGGATACAGGTAAGTGAGGTTTACAATATGAAATAATTAATTGAGAGTTTGAGGAGTTTCTAATAGATTTAGTTTTATGTTCATAGGATTTAAGACAACTAACTACGCAAAGATTTTTGTGATCAGGAAAAAACGGATAAAACACCTTCCGGATGTTAGTTTTTTGTATGTTTATTTATAGGAAAAACAACACTTTGAGGAGTGAATTGTCTGTGGGAAATGTCTAAGGCTTTAACATCAGATACTCATTTGAAAGATATTAGACATAAAAGCATTGTAAGTTTGTAAGATAGAAGTTTTAATGGTAAAAGGTCATTATCTCCCCAAGAATTAATTAAATATAAGACTATGGAAACATCCCATGTAGACTTATATTTAGGTAATGGGGGACATCTATATTTAACCCCTTAACGACGCAAGACGTATATTTACGTCCTGCTCCGGCTCCCGCGATATGAAGCGGGATCGCGCCGCGATCCCGCATCATATCGCGTCGGTCCCGGCGCTCATCAACGGCCGGGACCCGTGGCTAATACCACACATCGCCGATCGCGGCGATGTGCGGTATTAACCCTTTAGAAGCGGCGGACAAAGCTGACCGCAGCTTCTAAAGTGAAAGTGAAAGTGACCCGGCTGCTCAGTCGGGCTGTTCGGGACCGCCGCGGTGAAATCGCGGCGTCCCGAACAGCTGACCGGACACCGGGAGGGCCCTTACCTACCTCCTCGATGTCCGATCGGCGATTGACTGCTCCGTGCCTGAGATCCAGGCAGGAGCAGTCAAGCGCCGATAACACTGATCACAGGCGTGTTAATACACGCCTGTGATCAGGATGAGAGATCAGTGTGTGCAGTGTTATAGGTCCCTATGGGACCTATAACACTGCAAAACAAATGTTAAAAAAAAGTGTTAATAAAGGTCATTTAACCCCTTCCCTAATAAAAGTTTGAATCACCCCCCTTTTCCCATAAAAAAAATAAAACAGTGTAAAAAAATAAAAATAAACATATGTGGTATCGCCGCGTGCGTAAATGTCCGAACTATAAAAATATATCATTAATTAAACCACACGGTCAATGGCGTACGCGCAAAAAAATTCCAAAGTCCAAAAAAGCGTATTTTGGTCACTTTTTATACCATTAAAAAATGAATAAAAAGTGATCAAAAAGTCCGATCAAAACAAAAATCATACCGATAAAAACTTCAAATCACGGCGCAAAAAATGAGTCCTCATACAACCCTGTATGTGGAAAAATAAAAAAGTTATAGGGGTCAGAAGATGACATTTTTAAACGTATACATTTTCCTGCATGTAGTTATGATTTTTTTCCAGAAGTGCGACAAAATCAAACCTATATAAGTAGGGTATCATTTTAACCGTATGGACCTATAGAATAATGGTAAGGTGTAATTTTTACCGAAATATGCACTGCGTAGAAACGGAAGCCCCCAAAAGTTACAAAATGGCGTTTTGTTTCGATTTTGTCGCACAATGATTTTTTTTTCCGTTTCGCCGTGCATTTTTTGGGTAAAATGACTAATGTCACTGCAAAGTAGAATTGGCGACGCAAAAAATAAGCCATAATATGGATTTTTAGGTGGAAAATTGAAAGGGTTATGATTTTTAAAAGGTAAGGAGGAAAAAACGAAAGTGCAAAAACGGAAAAACCCTGAGTCCTTAAGGGGTTAATGCCTTTCATAAGTTCACAACTTAAAGGATGTTTACCTACTGAAATGGAATGTATTGGGGCATGATAAAAAGATATGCCTGAACGGTGTACGTTAATAGTATGATAAGTCCTACCTTTGTCATAGGAATGAGGAAGGAAATTAATCATTTGATTTATAGATGCATGTATGCAGGGGTGTAGCTAGAAACCACGGGGCCCTGGTGCGAAAAATTGCCCTGGGCCCCCTACCACCTAACGACCCTCTTCCCCAATCCCGGACGACCCCTTACTCGGCTGCACAAAGATATCAGTGACTACAGTCAGGGGAATACACAACAACATAAGTGACTAACAGGCAGGGCCAGACAGACAAAACAGGCATTTAAGAATAAGCAGCCCATTTTTCTGGAGGGGGTCCAACTGCTGGGACCCCTACCAATCAACAATCAGCTGTTATAAAGCTATAACTCCCATCATGTCTGGAGAGCCTCAGGCATTATAGGAGTTGTAGTTTTTCAACAGCTGGAGAGCCACAGATTAGGGTACAACATCACCCATCATCACTGCGGAACTTACAAGTGACTCCAGCTCTGATGGGACAGTCAGGAGAAAACACAATGATATCAGTGACCTGAGTGACGTCTTCTCTGTTGTCTTTTCTTTTCTTCTTCATCTGGTCCAGATGTCAGGACTTCTTCCAGCTCCATCTTCTCTGCAGAGTCTGACACCTGGACATCATAGGGTCTCCCTTTGTCAGTAGATCCTCATCCTCTGTATGAAGACAATAATCATTATTATTGCTAAATACTGTACCCCCTGAATATAATACTGCCACACACTGCACCCCCTGAATATAAAACTACCAGCCACTGTACCTCCTGCATATGTACCCCCTGAATATAAAACTACCATTCACTGTACTCCTTGAATATAATACTGCCACCTACTGTACCCCTTGAATATAAAACTACCATCCACTGTACTCCTTGAATATAATACTGCCACCAACTTAATCCCCTGAATATAAAACTACCATCCACTGTACTCCTTGAATATAATACTGCCACCTACTGTACCCCTTGAATATAAACCTACCCTCCACTGTACTCCTTGAATATAATATTGCCACCTACTTAATCCCCTGAATATAAAACTACCATCCACTATACTCCTTGAATATAATACTGCCACCTACTGTACCCCTTGAATATAAAACTACCATCCACTGTACTCCTTGAATATAATACTGCCACCTACTTAATCCCCTGAATATAAAACTAGCATCCACTGTACTCCTTGAATATAATACTGCCACCTACTTAATCCCCTGAATATAAAACTACCATCCACTGTACTCCTTGAATATAATACTGCCGCCTACTGTACGCCCTGAATATAAAACTACCATCTACTGTACTCCTTGAATATAATACTGCCACCTACTGTACCCCCTGAATATAAAACTACCATCCACTGTACTCCTTGAATATAATACTGCCACCTACTGTGCCCCTGAATATAAAACTACCATTCACTGTACTCCTTGAATATAATACTGTCACCCACTGCACCCCCTGAATATAAAACTACCATCCACTGTACCTCCTGCATATAATACTGCCACCCACTGTACCCCCTGAATATAATACTGCCACCTACTGTTCACCCTGAAAATAATACTTACCTCTTAAATATAATACTGCCACACACTGTGCCCCTGAATTTAAACCATCAAAATAACCATGCTATACGCTGTATCCTCCCACACATCATACATACATACATCTTGCTTACACACATCTATCATTCATATACACACATTATTCATACATACATCATACATACAGTGACTTAGAGAAACAGAGAGTTGGCACTGATTGACCTCTGTTAATACTGCACTCCTGCAGAGTCCATCTTAGTGCTTGTGGAAACACAGATCCTAAAACTGTATGCTCCGTGGTGCTCAACCTTCAGAGTGCAGGAATTGCATTCACATAAAGACAATGAAGAAAATCAGGTGGCACTCACGGTATTGTGAACAGTATCTTTTTTATTCGGTGTGGTGCATAAACAGACAGCGGGGCGCTTGGATCAGCAGTGTAACGAACGACCGCTATTCCACGCCGCTCCCGGCGCTTCTTCAGGTCACCTGAAGAAGCGCTGGTAGCGGCGTGAAATAGCTGTCGTCCGTTACATTGCTGATCCAAGCGCCCTGCTGTCTGTTTATGCACCGCACCGAATAAAGAAGATACTGTTCACAATACCGTGAGTGCCACCTCATTTTCTTCATTGTCATCATACATACAGTACATACACACATCATTCACACACATACCACCTCCGGACCCCCCAAACACATGCATTATACATACATACACACACATACATCATACATACACCCGCCGCCTCCAGATCCCTCTGCATAATTAATCTCCACACATCATACATACATCCTTATAGCTTACACACATCTCCACACATCATACATATACATCTTGCTTACACACATGATTCATACATCATACATACAGTACATACACACATCATTCATACACACGCTGCCTCCAGACACCAAACCCCCATGCATATATACATCGCGCTTACACCTACATACATACATTACATACATACACACATTCTACACACATCATACATATACATATACACAACATACATACACAAACGCAATAATACAAACACACATGATACATGTACTCACACATAAAACATACATATATACACATCATACACACACACCTCACATAACACATACATGCAAACATCATACATACACATGATCCCCTTGCGACCTCTATAGCTACGCCACTGCATGTATGGGATCCAGATCCCGTTGAATACATCAATTAGACCATATTTTCCAGGCTGATCCATAAGCTGATCTGGTACCTGGGGCCCATGCATCTGAAAGGATGTTTTGAGCTGATTGTGAAAGTTTGTTATTAGTTAATGTTGACCTATTATGAACCAAACGAATAGGCTTATCTGATTGGACAAGATCAAAGGATGAGAATGCCCAATGGATCTGTCAGAATGGAATGGCGAGTTGGGATTATGCAAGGAGAATCTATGGACATCCCTAGAGCTTGAGGGAACCATGGTTGAGTCGGCCATAATGGAGTTATAAGAACTATTGTTGATTTGTATATCTTGGTCAATAAAAGAGTCCTCAAAATTAGAACAAATAACACATAAAGCGTCCCCTTGGGCCAAATTTGATGTAATGCGTCAGTGCCCAGAGATTCCGGATCTGGGCACCAACTGAAACATTGAGGGATTTGGCGGTTAAGTCTGGATGCAAATAGATGCAGTTGATGGGGAGCATTATGGGATCCAATTTCCAATCGCTGTAATCTGTGAGGTACCAAGAGTTCCAATCTGCTGTGTAGTTGGATAACCCAGGGAAATATTCTGCCTTTAAAGTGATATCTTGGTTGAGGCAAAAATGGCAAAATTATTTAGCTATGTTGGAAAGAGTCTTTGATTTGATACCTCCTAATCGATTGATGTATTGTACTGCAGGGATATTGTATCCGCATTAGAATACTTCAATGAGATCTGTGTTTGGCGAAACTCTTGAGAGCGTATGAAGCCGCAAAAAGTTCCAGACAATTGATATGAAGGTGTGGCACCGTGAGATAGACGTCTTTTAGGTCTATTTCTGTCAACCAATCGTTTGGTAATAATAAGTCTCTTAATAGATGGATACCCTCCATTTTGAAATGTTTGTACACAACAAAATTGATGAGGTATCTCAGATTCATCACTGGTCTGTGGCCTCCATCTTTCTTTTTTACCAAAAATAAATTGCTTAGAAAACCTGGGGTGTTGAGAGGGATTGGTATGATTGCACCTTTGGAACACAGTTCCTGGATCTCCAAGCATATAAGATTCTGATTTTGTTTTCAAAATGATATCAGCTGAGGGTTTTGAATTTGATAAGGAGAGGAAATAAATTTTATTTGATATTCCTGAATAGTATTTAGAATCCAGTGTCCACCGTGATCATAGACCAAACGTGGATAAAATGTTGTATTCTCCCTCCTAGAGGAATGTGAGAAAAATATGGAAGAAGTCTTACCTGCAGAGGATCTCGTTCTCGGATATCCTCTATGGCCTCTAGCCCTCCAGGGCCTTCCTCTAGAAGGGAAGAATGGTGTGGGTTGGTAAGTGGTTGGTGGAACTGACACATTGTCCGTCCTGGGGAGTTGGATGCCCCTATAAGATTGTCTAGCTTGAGAATGACGGCTGGGGAATCGGCCTCTTTGTCTCCCAGAGACAAAAAGAGAGAGAGGAGCGCGATCCTAGTGTTTTACCATAGTATATGCGAGCAAGAGTTGCAGATAACTTATGCTCACTGGAGTTGGTTATGTTGAGAGCATAACATCTAGAACAGCACATCACTGAGCGGGTCAGCAGCCTTGGAGCACCCGATCCTCCAAAAGGGTGAGCAAGCAGAAAAAGTTCTCCAGAGGTTACGCTTCTAAAGTTTTTCTTTATTTCAACATCAAAAGGTATAAAAGGATGGTTATAGCACTTTCAATGCGTTTCTAGCTCGTACCGAGCTCTTTATCAAGATGTGCATACAGATACATAGCCAGGACACATTATATAAAGGCATGCTAATGATTGGACAAGCTGTGGATTTGCCCGGGAAACTGGTGCACCCAGACCTTGGCTTCCTTGGGAGTCCCAAAATGGCGATTCTGGGACTTCCTGTATTATAGAACATCATAAAATTACATAAAGAATTCCAATATGATTAAAAGTGAAACCCATCATTGAAATAGTTAATAATAAAATAACAAAAAATGCAACAGTTCTTAAATACATATAAAAGCATAAAAGAAAAGAGATTCCACAAAAAGTTGTAGGTGAAAAAATTGAGCAGAGCTGTTCCGCGATCTCTGCGTATCATTCACTGACTCACTCATTAGTAGCACTATTCTTTGTAATAGTGACACTGTAACAATGTAACGTTGTCCGTATGCTGCGTATATGCTGCAGTGATATTGATTGTGACAGACCAAATGCCGGCTAACATTGGAAAACCTTTTGTCCAAAGGTAATGATTACGCATCTTTTCATTGCATGACACTACTCTAAATAAGAGGTGGCCTCAATGTAATGCCGAAATAAGGATCACTGTTTCCCATGTATTGGGTTTACTTGGGTGTATCCCGCTATTCTTCTATTCGTGCATTTTTTGTGCTTCCAATTAATATTATTTGACAGTCCAAGAAAACAGTTCAAGATGCACTATTCGCACATTATTTGTGCATCCAATTTATGCCATTTGACAATCCAAAAAGGGGAATTGGTAAGTTGTATAAAGTTGTAGATATTCGTTTTTCAGAGTATTACTCCTGAGTTTCCCACATATTCGTCAACTACAGTTCAAACTGTGCAGGGGCAAAAGAAAAATGTACATTTATAATTTTTTAACAAGATTGTGCTTTTGTTATTGTATGCTTTAGGAAGAATATATATACATATATTTCCGAAGCAGGTATGACGGTCATGATCAGAGCGATATGAGGGACTAGTTGAAAGGAGGGGGAAAAAATTTGAAAAGTTTCCATTACTGTATGATGGTTTCTATGATCTTGTTAAGGCCTTCTGGGTTCAGCGTTCCCATTTTGTAAATCCAGAAGAACTCTCTCTTCTCTAAAAGCTCAAATCTGTTGGTAACTGTATTGGTATATGGTCGATTGGAGTTACTTTAAAGGGTTGCATATTATCCACATGATTAGTGCCTCGAGAACCCATGCAAAAGAAAGTGATTTCTAAAATTTTGACGATGCTTGTTTATTCTGTATCTAAGAGACCATCACAAGTTAGGTGGTTTTTAATGGTAGATGTATCGCCATTGCTTTGTGACGTGATGGAGGTAGTTCCATTGCATATTTCTTTGCAACAGAAGCAACGGGACTTGCCACATCTAAAGCTCCCTTTTTTTATTTAATGCAGGCTTTTTTCTTATGCTGTTTTAACTGGCTCAGCGCCAACAGGTTTTTAAGAGTAGGAGCTCTTCTGTATATAACCAAAGGTGCTGCTGGAATGACATCTTTTAGGAATGGATCCATTTTTAGTATTTGCCAGTTGTTTCCCAGGACACTTTTGATGTTTTTAGCAAATTTATTAAATACTGTAATAAAATTACACTGGTCTGAGAAATCCTTGTTTGAAGATTTCTTTTTAGTGACCAGACATTCTGCTTGCATATGATTTTTTGCCCTTTCATATGCATGTGCTACCATTTTTTTCTTGGGCTGTCAAATAATATTAATTGGAAGCGCAAACAATACGCGAATAACGGGATACACTCAAGTTTACCCAATACATGGTAAACTGTGATCCTTGTTTTGGCATTACATTGAGGCCACCTCTTATTTAGAGTAGTGTCTGTCACGATGCCGGCTGGCAGGTAGTGGATCCTCTGTGCCAGAGAGGGATTGGCGTGGACCGTGCTAGTGGATCGGTTCTAAGTCACTACTGGTTTTCACCAGAGCCCGCCGCAAAGCGGGATGGTCTTGCTGCGGCGGTAGTGACCAGGTCGTATCCACTAGCAACGGCTCAACCTCTCTGGCTGCTGAAGATAGGCGCGGTACAAGGGAGTAGACAGAAGCAAGGTCGGACATAGCAGAAGGTCGGGGCAGGCAGCAAGGATCGTAGTCAGGGGCAACGGCAGGAGGTCTGGAACACAGGCTAGGAACACACAAGGAAACGCTTTCACTGGCACGATGGCAACAAGATCCGGCAAGGAAGTGCAGGGGAAGTGAGGTGATATAGGGAAGTGCACAGGTGATAACACTAATTGGAACCACTGCGCCAATCAGCGGCGCAGTGGCCCTTTAAATCGCAAAGACCTGGCGCGCGCGCGCCCTAGGGAGCGGGGCCGCGCGCGCCGGGACAGGACCGACGGAGAGCGAGTCAGGTACGGGAGCCGGGGTGCGCATCGCGAGCGGGCGCTATCCGCATCGCGAATCGCATCCCGGCTGGAGGCGGTATCACAGCGCCCCGGGTCAGTGGATCTGACCGGAGCGCTGCAGTGAGGAGAGTGTAGCGAGCGCTCCGGGGAGGAGCGGGGACCCGGAGCGCTCGGCGTAACAGTACCCCCCCCCCTTGGGTCTCCCCCTCTTCTTAGAGCCTGAGAACCTGAGGAGCAGACTTTTGTCTAGGATATTGTCCTCAGGTTCCCAGGATCTCTCTTCTGGACCACAACCCTCCCAATCCACTAAAAAAAAGGTTTTCCCTCTGACCTTTTTGGATGCCAGAATCTCTTTGACGGAGAAGATGTCCGAGGAGCCGGAAACAGGAGTGGGAGGAACAGATTTGGGAGAGAAACGGTTGATGATAAGTGGTTTAAGAAGAGAAACGTGAAAGGCATTAGGAATACGAAGAGAAGGAGGAAGAAGAAGTTTGTAAGAGACAGGATTAATCTGGCGCAAAATTTTGAAAGGACCAAGATAGCGTGGTCCCAACTTGTAGCTAGGGACACGGAAGCGGACATATTTAGCGGAGAGCCATACCTTGTCTCCAGGGGAAAAAATGGGAGGAGCTCTTCTTTTCTTATCCGCGAACTTCTTCATGCGTGATGAAGCCTGTAAGAGAGAATTTTGGGTCTCTCTCCATATGATGGAAAGATCACGAGAAATTTCATCCACAGCGGGCAGACCAGAGGGCAAGGGGGTAGGGAGGGGGGGAAGAGGGTGACGGCCGTACACCACGAAAAATGGGGATTTGGAGGAAGATTCAGAGACTCTGAAGTTATACGAGAATTCGGCCCATGGTAGAAGATCTGCCCAGTCATCCTGGCGGGAGGAAACAAAATGTCGTAAATAATCACCCAAGACCTGGTTAATTCTTTCTACTTGTCCATTGGATTGAGGATGATATGCAGAAGAAAAATTTAATTTAATCTTGAGTTGTTTACAGAGAGCCCTCCAGAATTTAGACACGAATTGGACGCCTCTATCCGAGACGATCTGCGTAGGCAACCCGTGAAGACGAAAAATGTGTACAAAAAATTGTTTAGCCAACTGAGGCGCTGAAGGAAGACCAGGAAGAGGGATGAAATGTGCCATTTTGGAGAATCGATCAACGACCACCCAAATAACAGTGTTGCCACGGGAAGGGGGTAAGTCAGTAATAAAATCCATACCAATCAGAGACCAAGGCTGTTCGGGGACAGGCAGAGGATGAAGAAAACCAGCGGGCTTCTGGCGAGGAGTCTTATCCCGGGCACAGATAGTGCAGGCTCGCACAAAGTCCACAACATCCGTCTCCAGAGTCGGCCACCAATAGAAGCGAGAGATGAGTTGCACAGATTTCTTGATGCCCGCATGACCTGCGAGATGAGAGGAGTGACCCCATTTGAGGATTCCGAGGCGTTGGCGTGGAGAAACAAAGGTCTTTCCTGGAGGAGTTTGCCTGATGGAGGCTGGAGAAGTGGAAATCAGGCAGTCAGGAGGAATGATGTGTTGCGGAGAGAGTTCAACTTCAGAAGCATCCGAGGAACGAGAGAGAGCATCGGCCCTAATGTTCTTATCGGCAGGCCGAAAGTGAATTTCAAAATTAAATCGGGCAAAGAACAGAGACCACCTGGCCTGGCGAGGATTCAGCCGTTGGGCAGACTGGAGGTAGGAGAGGTTATTGTGATCGGTGTAAATAATAACTGGAAATCTTGATCCCTCCAGCAGATGCCTCCATTCCTCAAGTGCTAATTTAATGGCTAGAAGCTCTCGATCCCCGATGGAGTAGTTCCTCTCCGCCGGAGAGAAGGTCCTAGAAAAAAAACCACAAGTAACAGCATGCCCGGAAGAATTTTTTTGTAGAAGGACAGCTCCAGCTCCCACTGAGGAGGCATCAACCTCCAATAGGAAGGGTTTAGATGGGTCAGGTCTGGAGAGCACGGGAGCCGAAGAAAAGGCAGACTTGAGCCGTTTAAAGGCGTCTTCCGCTTGAGGAGGCCAAGACTTAGGATCGGCATTTTTTTTGGTTAAAGCCACGATAGGAGCCACAACGGTAGAAAAATGTGGAATAAATTGCCTGTAATAATTGGCGAACCCCAAAAAACGTTGGATAGCACGGAGTCCGGAGGGGCGTGGCCAATCTAAGACGGCAGAGAGTTTGTCTGGATCCATTTGTAGTCCCTGGCCAGAGACCAAGTATCCTAGGAAAGGAAGAGATTGGCATTCAAACAGACATTTCTCTATTTTGGCATAGAGTTGATTGTCACGAAGTCTCTGAAGAACCATACGGACATGCTGGCGGTGTTCTTCTAGATTGGCAGAAAAAATCAGGATATCGTCCAGATATACAACAACACAGGAGTATAAAAGATCACGAAAAATTTCATTAACAAAGTCTTGGAAGACGGCAGGGGCGTTGCACAGGCCAAAGGGCATGACCAGATACTCAAAGTGTCCATCTCTGGTGTTAAATGCCGTTTTCCATTCATCCCCCTCTCTGATGCGGATGAGATTATAAGCACCTCTTAAGTCCAGTTTGGTAAAGATGTGGGCACCTTGGAGGCGATCAAAGAGTTCAGAGATGAGGGGTAGGGGGTAGCGGTTCTTAACCGTGATTTTATTAAGACCGCGGTAGTCAATGCAAGGACGTAGAGAGCCATCTTTTTTGGATACAAAGAAAAATCCGGCTCCGGCAGGAGAGGAGGATTTACGGATAAAGCCCTTTTTTAAATTTTCCTGGACGTATTCAGACATGGCAAGAGTCTCTGGGGCGGACAGAGGATAAATTCTGCCCCGGGGTGGAGTAGTGCCCGGGAGGAGGTTGATAGGACAATCATAAGGCCTGTGAGGAGGTAGAGTCTCAGCTTGTTTTTTGCAAAAAACATCCGCAAAGTCCATATAGGCCTTAGGGAGACCGGTTACAGGAGGAACCACAGAGTCACGGCAAGGGTTACTGGGAACCGGTTTTAGGCAGTCCTTGGAACAAGAGGGCCCCCAACTCTTGATCTCCCCAGTGGACCAATCCAGGGTTGGGGAATGAAGTTGAAGCCAGGGAAGTCCAAGGAGAATTTCAGAAGTGCAATTGGGGAGGACCAAAAGTTCAATCTTCTCGTGATGAGATCCGATGCACATTAGAAGGGGCTCCGTGCGGAAACGTATGGTACAGTCCAATCTTTCATTGTTTACACAATTGATGTAGAGGGGTCTGGCGAGACTGGTCACCGGGATGTTGAACCTGTTGACGAGAGAGGCCAAAATAAAATTTCCTGCAGATCCGGAGTCCAAGAAGGCCATAGTAGAGAAGGAGAAGGCAGAGGCAGATATCCGCACCGGCACAGTAAGACGTGGAGAAGCAGAGTAGACATCAAGGACTGTCTCACCTTTGTGCGGAGTCAGCGTACGTCTTTCCAGGCGAGGAGGACGGATAGGACAATCCTTCAGGAAGTGTTCGGTACTAGCACAGTACAGGCAGAGATTCTCCATGCGGCGTCGTGTCCTCTCTTGAGGTGTCAGGCGAGACCGGTCGACCTGCATAGCCTCCACGGCGGGAGGCACAGGAACAGATTGCAGGGGACCAGAGGAGAGAGGAGCCGGGGAGAAGAAACGCCTCGTGCGAACAGAGTCCAAATCCTGGCGGAGCTCCTGACGCCTTTCGGAAAAACGCATGTCAATGCGAGTGGCTAGGTGAATGAGTTCATGTAGATTAGCAGGGATTTCTCGTGCGGCCAGAACATCTTTAATGTTGCTGGATAGGCCTTTTTTAAAGGTCGCGCAGAGGGCCTCATTATTCCAGGATAATTCTGAAGCAAGAGTACGGAATTGTACGGCATACTCGCCAACGGAAGAATTACCCTGGACCAGGTTCAACAGGGCAGTCTCAGCAGAAGAGGCTCGGGCAGGTTCCTCAAAGACACTTCGAATTTCCGAGAAGAAGGAGTGTACAGAGGCAGTGACGGGGTCATTGCGGTCCCAGAGCGGTGTGGCCCAAGACAGGGCTTTTCCAGACAGAAGGCTGACTACGAAAGCCACCTTAGACCTTTCAGTGGGAAACTGGTCCGACATCATCTCCAAGTGCAGGGAACATTGGGAAAGAAAGCCACGGCAAAACTTAGAGTCCCCATCAAATTTATCCGGCAAGGATAGTCGTAGACCAGAAGCGGCCACTCGCTGCGGAGGAGGTGCAGGAGCTGGCGGAGGAGATGATTGCTGAAGCTGTGGTAGTAACTGCTGTAGCATAACGGTCAGTTGAGACAGCTGTTGGCCTTGTTGCGCTATCTGTTGTGACTGCTGGGCGACCACCGTGGTGAGGTCAGCGACAACTGGCAGAGGAACTTCAGCGGGATCCATGGCCGGATCTACTGTCACGATGCCGGCTGGCAGGTAGTGGATCCTCTGTGCCAGAGAGGGATTGGCGTGGACCGTGCTAGTGGATCGGTTCTAAGTCACTACTGGTTTTCACCAGAGCCCGCCGCAAAGCGGGATGGTCTTGCTGCGGCGGTAGTGACCAGGTCGTATCCACTAGCAACGGCTCAACCTCTCTGGCTGCTGAAGATAGGCGCGGTACAAGGGAGTAGACAGAAGCAAGGTCGGACGTAGCAGAAGGTCGGGGCAGGCAGCAAGGATCGTAGTCAGGGGCAACGGCAGGAGGTCTGGAACACAGGCTAGGAACACACAAGGAAACGCTTTCACTGGCACGATGGCAACAAGATCCGGCAAGGAAGTGCAGGGGAAGTGAGGTGATATAGGGAAGTGCACAGGTGATAACACTAATTGGAACCACTGCGCCAATCAGCGGCGCAGTGGCCCTTTAAATCGCAAAGACCCGGCGCGCGCGCGCCCTAGGGAGCGGGGCCGCGCGCGCCGGGACAGGACCGACGGAGAGCGAGTCAGGTACGGGAGCCGGGGTGCGCATCGCGAGCGGGCGCTATCCGCATCGCGAATCGCATCCCGGCTGGAGGCGGTATCGCAGCGCCCCGGGTCAGTGGATCTGACCGGAGCGCTGCAGTGAGGAGAGTGTAGCGAGCGCTCCGGGGAGGAGCGGGGACCCGGAGCGCTCGGCGTAACAGTGTCATGCAATGAAAAGATGCGTAATCATTACCTTAGGACAAAAGGTTTTCCAATGTTAGCCGGCATTTGGTCCGTCACAATCAATATCACTGCCGCATATACGCAGCGTACGGAACCGTTACATTGTCACAATGTCACTATTACAAAGAACAGCGCTACTACTGAGTGAGTCATTGAATGATACGCAGAGATCGCGGAACAGCGCTCCTCAATTTTTTTGCCGGCAACTTTTTGTGGAATCTCTTTTATTTTGTTTTTATATGTATTTAAGAACTGTTGCATTTTAAATTGGTTTTACTATTAACTATTTCAATGATGGGTTTCCACTTTTAATCATATTGGAACTCTTTATGTAATTTTATAATGTTATATAATACAGGAAGTCCCGGAATCGTCATTTTGGGAATCCCTAAAGTGAAGCCAAGGTCTGGGTGTACCAGTTTCCCAGGCAAATGCACAGCTTGTCAATTCATTAGCATGCCTTTATATAATGTGTCCTGGCTATGTATCTGTATGCACATCTTGATAAAGAGCTCGATACGAGCTAGAAACGCATTGAAAATGTTATCACTATCCTTTTATACCTTTGATGTTAAAATAAAGAAAAACTTTTTATGCGAGAAGCGCCACGTCTGGAGAACTTTTTCTTTAACTACCTAAATCTGTTTAAGAGAGGATTGCGCTTTGTCAAGGGAAGAGAAAAGGCTAACATATTTGTTAATTTCTTTGATATAGGATTCGCCAAATAAAAAATTAACTGTTGAGGGAATGGACTCAGAAGAGGCTAAATGAATTAATTGGGGATCCAATTTCATTAGGAACGACCTCTTTCTCTCTATACATAGAGAAGAATTGGAATTGCCAAATATACATAGGGCTCTTTGGGGCCATCTTTGAAGGGTAGGAAGGTCAATGGGTTCACCAGAAATGGTTGCCACAATGGCACCATAATCACGAAATCCACCAGAAAGAGCAGATAGACAAGGGTGTTCTGCTCCGGGGAACCCCAGCTGTCCAGCAAAACTTATAACACTACAGCCACTTGAGATTAGTTCGGCATAGACGCTGGTACAGCTGTATTGAGCCACTACATTATCATTGCAATTTACTCTCATAGACTAGAGGCTATGTCCGCACGGTGATTTTCCAGGTTGGGGTTCACTAAGTCAAGCACAAGGGGCGTAACTAAAATCCTGTGGGCCCCATGGCAAATTCTGTACTTAGCCAAAGTCAAACTTCAGTTGTCCTGGGTTTATTGCAAATAGTCACAAACAGCAATGTATTTCATTTGGAGCATGCAGTAAAACGGAAAAAAAAAAAACATGCTACATGTCAGGTTATCCATACAAACAGATTACTTCTCTCCACACTTGTCAGTTCAGTCCCAAAGTGAATGTTTTTGGTGCAATATAGCAATGTCCAAGTTTCACACTCACAAACTGATCTTTGATTTAGACCTCCTTTGAGCTGCTCACTGGCAGTCTTTACACACTTGTGAGACCAGGAGCCGTAATGCAATACCACCAAACTGGAGTATTGGAGTGACTTCATTGCTAGAACCTTCAGTCACACCCAAAACCCAGACCCAAACTCTCAAACCCAATTCTTTACTTCATTCAGACTAGAAGCCTCATTGATATATACCTACCATCCACCACTCTACCAGCTGATGTAACACAACAGTTTTACACCCCAGTCTTCAGTTAAGTTCAAGTGGCCATAGAATTCGGCCGATTTATTAAGAGGTTACAGCCGAAACAGGCATTGCTGTGTCTGTCCTGCATGTCTACTTTGAACTATACACCAGCTCTGAGCAGGTGGTGATTATTGGGATAATATACAGCAGCATTTTATCTTGAAATAAACTAGGCGTGATGTTAGGTAACAGCCCGTTTACACCAAGCCATACCCACGTTTTAAAACCAGGATCAACTCCTGAGCAAGGGAAAAAGATGCACATTTTTATGCAAACCAAGCTTTTTAATGTCTAAAAGGCAGACATAGCAGGTTAATAAAAAAAAAGGCCAGGGGAATGGGACTGAGTCCATCTGATGGGACCAATAGTGTACAGAAGGGCCACTTCTGTACTGGGCCACCACAAATGGAAAATATAAAGGAAGGAGTTATACTTCTTCCTGCTGGATCCACTTCTGACTTTGGCTCAAGAATTGCAGTGGCAGTTTTCCAAAAAATGCAAGAAAAAAACCTGTGTTGACTTGAAACATAGCCTAAGGGTACGTTCACACGCACGGATTTTCGCAGCATATTTAGCTGCGGATCCGCTGGTGAAGGCCCCGCTCTATGCTGGCTTTACATGTGCCTGCTGGTAGTGGCAATACACCGCTACCAGCAGACACAGTGCAGCGATGTACGCGGCGTACTCACACATCGCAGCCGCTCTCCCTGCTCTGAGCTAGGCAGAGAGCTCCCGCAATGTGCGAGTATACTGCGACTCGCACATCGCAGTGTGTCTGCTGGTAGCGGCGTATTGCCTCTAAGAGCAGGCACATGTAAAGCCAGCATAGAGCGGGCCTTCACCAGTGGATTTGTAGCGTAAAATACGCTGTAAATCCGCGCGTGTGAAGGTACCCTTAGGGTACCTTCACACGCGTGGATTTTTTAGCGGGTTTTCCACTGCGTATTTGAAAGTGGGCGGGCTCTTCTCTGCTGTCCGCAGCCGATTTTCCACGGCGGAATGTACAAGCCCCATTGAAGTCAGTAGGGACTGTGGTAAATTCCGCCACGGAAAACCTGCAGCAGACAGCTGAGAAGAGCCCGCCCACTTTCAAACACGCAGCGAAAAACTCGCTAAAAAATCTGCGCGTGTGAACGTACCCTTAAAGTGGAATTCAGGCTATACTGATGTTGACAATGACAATGACAGGAATTCACTGGTACTCTGTAAATCCCTGTGTCATGTTTGTACTACCCCCTTAGGAACCTGAATTTAAGAAAGCACAGTGTCTCAGCTTTATACAGGCTTTTTCTTTATTGGATGTTCTGAATAAGACACTTATAAATTATAGGCCAAAGGCTGTCTAGGCATGCTGGGAGTTGTAGTCTTGCAACATCTGGAGGCACCCTGGTTGGGAAACAGTTTTAGGGCTTGGGCAACTTACCGGCTTCCGTAGGATCCAGCGCTGCACGACACTGCCGCGCGACAGTGCCGCCCGACGATCTCCATCACCGATCGTCGCTGGAGCCTCGGAAGGGTAAGTGAACGTCTTCGCCGGTCCCCTTCAGCTGTTTAGTTTTGCAACAGCTGGAGGACTACAGTTTACAGACCACAAACCAGTGGTCTGCAAACTGTGGCCCTCCAGCTGTTGCAAAATTACAACACCCAGCATGCCCTGACAGCCAAAGCCTTTGGCTCTCAGGGCAGGAGCCCGGGCTGAAATTACAGTGCAGCTGCCCGGGCTCCTCATACGGCCTCCCCGCTACCCTCACTTATGGGGACACTGATATCCCCCCCCCCCCCCCTTGTCTCTCGCCCGAGCCGCTCAGCTCCCGCTGCTACAAGACTAAAACTCCCAGCGTGTCCTCACTGTAAGGGCATGCTGGGACTTGTAGTCTTGCAACAACAGACAGATGGGAGTTGTGTGGCGCTGGCAGGTGAGAGGGTGGGGGGGAGGCTATGTAAATCACTGTAGTGTCCCGGTAGCGCAGTGAGGGTAGCGGGGAGAAAGTATGTCGGAGCCCGGGCGGCAGTAGCTTTTCCTGCTCCATGTTGGAGCTGGAGTAAATTTAGTCAATTTTTACGGCCGTTGCGACAGTTTATTGCGCAATTGCGACTGTCTCAGTTAATAAATACCTGACCACTGCAAGTAAAAACTGAAAACTTGCGTAAATTAAGCGGGGAAAAAAATTTGACTTTCTAGCTCTTGCTAGAGAAAGTTGCACAAAAAATAGGGTAGGCGCAATTGCGACAATTTTGCGCCAAAAATAGTCAGAAAAAAATGACTAAACCCCTTAGTAAATGCCCCTCATTGGGAATACACAAGAATATGTAAACACTAGATAAAAGCAGCAAGATTGTACATTGTGATAAGATCACCCCTAAAACGTCTTTTCTCTAAACGAAATAACCCCAAGCTTGATCACCGGTCTTGGTCCTGTAATCCTCCCATACCATCAGTTATTTTTGTTACCCTCCTCTGCACCCTTTCCAGTTCTGCCATGTCCTTCTTATATACAGGGGCCCAGGATTGGACACAATACTCCATATTTGGTCTGACTAGTGCTTTATACAGTGGCTAAACTATGTCCTTATTGTTAGCCTTGGCAGCCACTGCCTGGCACTGATCACTAAAGTACAGTTTACTGTCCACCAGTACCCCCAAATTTTTTCGGTAGAAGTTAGCACATAATTGTACATTTTGTTTTTATGGCCCAAGTGTATAACCTTACATTTATCAACATTAAACTTAATTTGCCATGTCTGTGCACAAGCCACAAGCTTTCCCAGATCCTTCTGTGATATTATGTTATCCTCCTCTGTGGTGATCATCCTACCCAGTTTGGTGTCATCTGCAAATATAGAAATTCTACTTTGTAATCTCTCTACAAGGTCATTTATAAACATAACAAGTGGACCCAGTCCTGACCCCTGCGGTACCCCACTTCTGTCACCCAACCAGAGTAAGTTCCATTGATCCCCACCCTCTGCTTCCTATCACTGAGCCAGTTGCTAACCTATTTACGTACATCCTCCCCAAATCCCAGCATCCTCATTTAATGTGATAATCTTTTGTGTGGCACAGTATCAAACACCTTAGAAAAGTCCAGATATAAAACATCCACAGCTTCACCCAGATCCATTCTATGACTGATCTCCTCATAGAAGCTGATCAGATTAGTCTGACAGGACCGATCCTACATTCATGTTGGTACTCTGTTAGAAGGTTATTTTCATTAAGACGTTCCAGAATAGCATATCTCAGAAAACCGTCAAAAATCTTACCCACAACAGATGTTAAACATACAGGCCTATAGTTCCCCGGATCCCTGTTAGTATAGAATCTTTAAATATAAGAAATAAGGGTCTGTCTAGCACAATACCTAATTCTTGCAAATCCCTGGGATGGATGCCATCTGGGCCCAGTGATTTGTGTGTTTTAATGTTACTAAGGCGGCACCGCACTTTTTCTTGGTTTTGCAGGAGAATTTACTTTGTTCCCTCCCTGTTATCTGATTAGATTTTCCTTTGTAAATACAGTAGAGAAGTCATTTAGTAGATGAGCCTTTTCCTTATCCACCTGCACCATTACCCTCATATTATTTCTTAAGGGGCCAACATTTTCAGTTTTAAATTTCTTATTTATATAGTTGAAGAATATTTTGGGGTTCTTTTTAATTTCTTTGGCAATTCTTCTATCTGCAGCAATTTTTGCTAGTATTATTTCTTTTTTACAGATTTAATTGCTCTCCTTATAATTAATGTTTCCCCACTAACCTCTTGTTTTTGTAGTGTAAACGCTTTCCTCTTATCATTTATCACTTTCTTAACTGTTTTGGTTAGCCAAATTGGGTTTAGCATATTTCTAGCCCTTTTATTCCCGTAGGGTATATGTTTTCACAATATCTATTTAGGATGCTCTTAAAAGTGTCCCATTTAGCTTGTGTACTTTTATTACTCAGGGCACGGTCCCAATCTATGTTACTGAGGTCCTCTATAAGTTAAATGTTTTTGTAGCCCCACTAGTAGACATCCTCTTATAGGATAAACGAAAACTTATTGTGTTGTGGTCACTATTACCAAGATGACCCCCTACCTCTACCTCGGATACTTTCTCTCTATAGTGACAGGGTCTGTTCCCTGGGACCAGCACATAGCAAATGTGGTGCCAATATTTAAAAAAAGGGGCCAAAAAGTGACCCCCGGAATTATAGACCTGTTAGTTTAACCTTTGTTGTATGTAAACTGTTTGAGGGTTTTCTAAGAGATGCTATTTTGGAGTATCTCATTGAAAATACATGTATGACTCCATATAAGCATTGGTCTGTGAGGGATCGGTCCTGTCAAACTAAACTGATCAGTTGAGGAGGTGTACTCAAGACTGGACCAGGGGGAATCGCTGGATGTCGTATATCTGGATTTTTCCAAAGCATTTAATATTGTGCCACATAAAATGTTGGTACATAAAAGAGAATGCTTGGAAGGGGGAAATGTGTGCAAGTGGGTAAGTAACTGGGTCACTGATAGGAAACAGAGGGTGATTATTAATGGTACATACTCTTATTGGGTGACTGTGTCTAGTGGGGTATCACAGGGGTAAGTTTTGGGTCATATTCTTTAATATATTTATCAATGACCTTGTAGAAAGATTGTATAGTTAAGTATCAATTTTTGCAGATGATACTAAGGTCTGTAAAGTGTTTAAAACAATAGAGGACAGTGCACCGTGTATAGTAGATAACACAATAGAGGACAGTGCATTGTTGGAGGTTTGGGCTGGGAAGTGGCAGATGAGGTTCAACACAGATAAATGTAAGGTTATGCACATTGGGGGGAAAATTCCAGGCTGGGATTATGTATTAAATTGAAAAACAGAGGGAACGACTGACATGGAAACCGACTTTCCAGTAAATTTACCTGTAGTGACCAGTGTCAGGGCAAATAAAATCATGGGATGTATCAAAATGGGCCTAGATGTCTACAGCAAGGAAATAATTCTACCACTGTACAAATCACTAGTCAGACCTCATATAGAATACTGTGTACAGTACTGGGCACCAGTGTACAAGAAAGATATAGTGGAGCTGGAGAGGGTTTAAAGATGGGCAACCAGAGTAATAAGGGGAATGGAAGGACTACACTACCCAGAAAGATTATCAGAATGAGGGGTATTTAGAAAAAAGATGGCTAAGGGGCTTTGGGAAGCATGGATGTCAGCGTTGATGCTGATTAGCCCGGCACCCACACCTTCTCATTGGCCAAGTTAGCCACGTCAATAAGCAGCAATTGGCCCTACAAGGAGGGAAAACCAGTTTGAAAACGACTATTCGTTGAAACAAGTCTGCTGCAGTGTTGTAAACTACATCGCATGTGAATAAAACATTAAGGATTCGAGAAGCAAGACATGAGAATTCTTTAATATAGCATCGGACTACATTGTACAAGTGCTGACCTCTCTACTTAAGACACTAAAATAAGGGAAGAGCTGAGCAGGTGCTGGAACTCGGACCAGATACGTATGTCCTATGCTTAGTATGAGGCAAGGGATGTCAGTCCTGGCTTCTGTCTTCCTGGGTACCAGGCCCCTCCTCAACTAGATTGGCTGCTATTTTTATGGAATAAGAATAATTATATAGCAGGAGGTAACAGGGGAGGATCTGGTAGGTGATTATGTAATCCTGTAGTTACACACCTCCCGAGGTTATGTTCACACGTTGTGTTTTTTGCAGCATTTTTTTCTTTATTTGCAATTTTGTTCCCAACTTTGTAGCCAAAATGCTGATATGTTATCCCAGTTGTGCAAATCACAGTACAAACATGTCATTTTTACCAAGATTTTGAAAATTATAGAAGAAAGACAAAATGCAGTAAAAATTCAATGTTCAAACACAGACTTCAAATCTTTTATAAAACACCTCAATTGTAATTATAGGTCAAATCTTTCTGCTAATGGCAATATTTCTCTGAAAAACAGGCACTTTGAATAAACCTAATGGTAGCCAACCTAAAAAGCAAAGGCTTCTGGATGCTTTAGTCTAGCCAGGTGAATTAAGCCACCCCCTCTCTTTACAAAGCCAAATTATTCATGGGAAATGTAGAAAGCATGACAGAAACAAACATGGCTTAAATTCATGCCTGCCACATCAACAGAAAAAGGATAGCAAAAGGCATACACAAATAATCTCTACATTATTCTCTAATAACAGCCTATGCTACACTTTGCAAGCTAAAAAGTACTTTTGTGTGTTCTGACTTTAAAGTAGGCTCAGGAGCTAACTTCATAGACGGCAAGTGCCAGCTACTATCATGTATTGGTTTTGTAATAACCAAGTAAGAATATAAACTTTAGTGTCAATCTTCTGTTTCTCAGTGTATTTTCAGATATTTTTATATTTTGGTAATCATTATTTTTCCCACTTAAATAACAGGCCTATTTTCTTGCTACATTGTCTTCGTGGAATAACCAGAGCAGCAGGCTAACTGTAGGTGCATTTAGCATAGCTGCCACAAGATGGCAGGCATGCCAAGGATTTGCTTCACTGCCATCTATATTTCTATGCGGTTGTACTCCTCTTAATAATAAAATAACATTTCTGCACTCTGTGTATTTCTGTGTAAGACATGGGCACATAGAATTCAATTATAATTCAGAATATGGGATTGGGCCTCCAAAATATGCTATCATACTAGTGAAAGAAAAGATAAAGTTTAATTTATTAATTTTAGAAATAATTAATCATTTCAGATATACTCTTATGTTGTACCCACAATGACTACAAGATACTATGACACTCAATGAAAAGAGAATGAATTAAGTAATATATCCGTTTTGGTTATTAAAGAGCATTTCATAAGCTGTAACATTGTGGTGTCTGCTTCAGTTAAAGGAAAACGGTCACCCGTTCACCCGCACTATAACCCGATACACGAGTTATAGTGCGGGTGAACAGGAGACCAATGCAGGGTCTCAGACTGCTATACCTACCTGCACTCCGGAACCCCAATCCTCCGAAGGTCCCACTCTTTCAACGCTGACTTGTGCTCTGAAGGTGGGCCCGCCATTCCGGACTGCAGGAAGGTATAGCAGTCTGATACCCCGTGCCAGTCTCCTGTTTACCCGCACTATAGCCCGGTGTATCGGGTTATAATGCGGGTGAACAGGTGACCATTTTCCTTTAAGTTATCTCTGAATTCTAGTCAGAAGATTTGCCATGCAAATAGGACCTAGAAATGGGTTCCTCTGCATCAGATGTATGGAGGGCAAATCCAGCATACAGTACCTGGCCATAGGCCCCAAATTCAGTCAAATTTAGAGTAAGCCTTGTATTTTGCCTATACACCATGTTCTAACGTACGGCAGAGGATCAACAGGTCCTACGGCAGAGGATCAACAGGTGCACGGACTTCCACCAGTGCTGTGGTTGCAGAAATCCAAAAGAAAAAGTAGTGCAGCGCAACTCCAATGTGGATAAAACGTTCTTGACTTTATTGCAACAGGTACATTACATGTAATACACACAAGCCATGGTCAGCTTAACACGTTTAGTGGTTGCCCACTTTATCACAATACACACAAAAAATGTTCTATCTTTGGATGCAAACATGCATGGCAGCCCAACCCATGAAAACTAACTAGGAACACATAACAAATGTAACTAGCCACCTAGCCATAGTAGATAGGGAGGAGCCCAATGTGGAAATAGTGTGAATACTGTCCAAGAAATTCTATTTCTCTATCTAAATTTCAGAAAGGAACCATGCATATCATGCTGCATGGCAGCCCCACCCAATAAGACTGACTAGAAACACAAATCAAATTCAGTCAAATTTAGAGTAAGCCTTGTATTTTGCCTATACACCATGTTCTAACGTACGGCAGAGGATCAATAGGTCCTACGGCAGAGGATCAAGAGGTGCCCAATACAAACATGGTGTCAATTCTGTCCAATAAATTCTATTTGTCAAGATGTTAAGATTTTAGACAGAAGCCATGCATGTTTGGAAACGAATGAGTGAGACACATCAAGAAAGAAAAAAAGAAAAGAAAAAAAAATATTATGTCAGTCAATATGTAAGGATCAAATCACGTCTCAAGTCTTATCTTTGAGGTTGTCTGATGTTCAAAACAAAAATCCAAAAACCTTCCCTGAACAGTAATTTTCTATATATACCCCTCCCCACCTTTTTAGAAATATGAATTTAAATGGGGACATGTGATGTCACTGCCCTCTATTCCTTTATCCCTATGGATAAGGGTATATGGGCTTACAATGGTTTTTGGGTCATCATAAGTCTCATAGGATTGATCCCTCATAAACCTTGACAGGACCAAGCCCTTTGATTTTGACCTAGCCTTTTTCCGGACTCTGTTTCTACCTATTCCTTTTGCATAAATCATTTAGTACTTGTTGTTCTACAGTACTGTCACTGCACATGCAGGGTAAATGTTCACCTTCCTAACCTTTTGTTTTTCAGCACTGTGTCTACCCTTAAAATAGATCTTGGTTGTACTCAGTGAAGATCTGCCCCCTACCTGATTAGTTTTATCAAAAGCGGTGCACAGCACCAGAAAGACCAAACACTGACAAGCTGACAGTTGGATGATACTTACTTTTCTTACCGAGGAAGAGACTACAGGGGGTTTTATACGGTTATTCAATGCTGTGTGCCGGAAGTGAAGTGAATTGGGTGTGAAAAGCAGCTAATTGGTTAAAACTCCTTCTAAGTATTTCTTATCATTGCCACATTCCAATCCAGGATGCCATCTTTGATCCTCAATGGAAGGAGCAAGCAGTACAGCGCAGTAAGGATATACAGTTTAGGAAAGAATAGACATTTTAATAAGTGTATATATATATATATATATATATATATATACACATATATATATATATGTAGCATCAAGACAAGAGAGGAAAAAAACGCTGCAATTCACCACTTTCAAGCTTTCTCTTTATTGCCGTCACATCCTCAGTACAAGTACCGCTTGTGGTGGACCAACATCGGGGCTGTGGGTGGGGGAGAGAGGGCCTCTCTCCCCCACCCACAGCCCCGATGTCGGTCCACCACAAGCGGTACTTGTACTGAGGATGTGACGGCAATAAAGAGAAAGCTTGAAAGTGGTGAGTTGCAGCATTTTTTCCTCTCTTGTCTTGATGCTACATACAAGTCACTTGCTGTATACGCTATTGCACCCCACTAAGCTACGGGACTGTTTCAGCAGTAGTCACCAATTCACACGCAGTGCCTGGCTTATTTTCTTCTGTTGACACATATATATATATATATATATTTATATATATATATATATATATATATATATAGATATATATATATATATATATATATATATATATATTAGTACATATCAATCCACTACAGTTTATATTAGTACATATGAGTCCACTACATCATTACATGTCCTCTGTTTACACATGCAAATCATATGTCCTCTTAGATAATGTAAACATATTTTGCACACAGGGGAATTACATGATTAGTGTTTTCGTAAATATTATTCTTAGAAAAAACTACAAAAAAGCGAATATAAAAAAAATAAATCTAAAGTTTTTTTCCCCCCTTTTTCAAAATATTTTTTTCCTAAATAAAGTTCTATTCATACTGCGTTTCCATTGGAGTTTTTCATTGTAATGAATCTGAAAATCCTCCTGATGTGTACTACATGCTGTGTTTTCTTTATATGTCTATTTATTGGTTATAGTAATATTTAATTTGTCCCTACGGCATATTTGTGGTAATAATGGTGTAATGCATGCTGGCTGTGGCTTTGGGTGACAATAATGTACAGCTTGTGATGCCAGGGTAGTGTTAACCACCACACTCAAAGTTTAGACAGTTCTTCTGGGCCAAGCACTGAGGATGATAATGACCACAGATGCAGGGTTACAAAAAATCTTTTACTGAGGCAGAAATGATGGTAATCTTCTTTACAGTACAGATCAGAGCAGGGGAAGTGCAGAGCAACCCTTGGGAACATTTTGCCTTGCTGGGACGTGTATTTGCTTTCACTTGACTCACTTCTAGTTACTTCAGAATTTAGACTTTAGATTTTAGACTTTCAACTTGTGACTTGAGACCACCCATGCTGACTTAGGACTGACTGTTGTAGTTTCCCCCGGAGCTTTCAGTTACCAGCAGGCATGGACTGTAGACTATGGGACCAAGAGTTGCCTAAGACTGTCTATCTCCTGTTATCCAAGACCTGCAGACTGGACCTGTGCGATGGGGTGCTTGTGAATGGCGTGGCTGCTGACTTCTTGACTTCTCCTCAGGTCTCCTTCAGATTACCACAGACTTCCCCTAACTCCTCCCCAAACTGTACCTCAGCTATTTTGCACTTCTCAACTCTCAGTCCTAGAACTAACCAGCAACTCCCCCCTACACTACATAATGATTAAGTTAGGGGTCATCCCATTGGGGCATTAGGATCACATGGTTCATTCTGCATGACTTCCCTTAACCCCAAATTTTTACCTTAAAGGGGTACTCCACTGGAAAACATTTTTTTTTATTCAACTGGAGCCAGAAAGTTAAACAGATTTGTAAATTACTTCTATTAAAAAATCTTAATCCTTCCAGTACTTATCAACTGCTTTATAATTCACAGGAAGTTCTTTTCTACTTAAATTTCCTTTCTGTCTGACCACAGTGCTCTCTGCTGACACCTTTGTCCATATCAGTAACTGTCCAGAGCAGGAAAGGTTTTCTATGGGGATGTTACGCCGAGCGCTCCGGGTCCCTGCTCCTCCCCGGAGCGCTCACGGCGTCTCTCTCCCTGCAGCGCCCCGGTCAGACCCGCTGACCGGGAGCGCTGCACTGACATTGCCGGCGGGGATGCGATTCGCATAGCGGGACGCGCCCGCTCGCGAATCGCATCCCAAGTCACTTACCCGTCCCGGTCCCCGGCTGTCATGTGCTGGCGCGCGCGGCTCCGCTCTCTAGGGCGCGCGCGCGCCAGCTCTCTGAGATTTAAAGGGCCAGTGCACCAATGATTGGTGCCTGGCCCAATTAGCTTAATTAGCTTCCACCTGCTCCCTGGCTATATCTACTCACTTCCCCTGCACTCCCTTGCCGGATATTGTTGCCTTGTGCCAGTGAAAGCGTTTAGTGTTGTCCAAGCCTGTGTTACCTGATCTCCTGCTATCCATATTGACTACGAACCTTGCCGCCTGCCCCGACCTTCTGTTACGTCTGACCTTGCCTCTGCCTAGTCCTTCTGTCCCACGCCTTCTCAGCAGTCAGCGAGGTTGAGCCGTTGCTAGTGGATACGACCTGGTTGCTACCGCCGCAGCAAGACCATCCCGCTTTGCGGCGGGCTCTGGTGAACGCCAGTAGCCACTTAGAACCGGTCCACCAGCACGGTCCACGCCAATCCCTCGCTGACACAGTGGATCCACAACCTGTAAGCCGAATCGTGACAGGGGATTTGCTCCTACTCTGGATAGTTCCTAAAATGGACAGAAGTGTAAGCAGAGAGCACTGTGGTCAGACAGAAAGAAAATTTAAAAATAAAAGAACTTCTTGTGGGTCATACAGCAGCTTATAAGTACTGGAAGGATTAAGATTTTTTTTATAGAAGTAATTTACAAATTTACAAATCTGTTTAAGTTTCTGGAACCAGTTGATAAAAATGTTTTTTTTTTCCAGTGTAGTACCCCTTAAGGACACATGGACCAAAGTGGGACGCCTGCTGAATTCATTCAGCAGGCATCCTGTGCAAATGCCGGGACCCCCCCCCCCCCCATGTTGGCGATCGCCGCAAATCATGATCAATTCAGATTGGCGATTTGGGGCGATTCCGGGCTGATCGGGTCTCTGGTACCTCTTCCTATCCCCTGTGATTGGCCGGTCATGACTGACTAGTGAATCGCAGGGCAGGTAGGTGCGGGGGGTGACAGTTCATTTCCCCTGCTCTGCCTGACCCTGAAAGTCCGGGCAGAGCAGGGGAAGATGGTGGCGACGGCTGTGGGGGCCAGCGTGGCGGGGGGCGGCGGCAGATACCTGATCCCTGTCGGGGACAGGTGCAGACAGCGGGAACCGGCGCCGGCAAGTGGATGCAGTGGCGACGGCAGTGTCAGTTGCAGCAGTGAAGATCGCCGTAAAGTGATCTTCACTGCTCCTTCTAGGTGTTTCAAATCTACAATTCCAAGCATGCCCAGACAGCCTTTGGCAGCCTTTTGCAGTGGTCTCCAAACTGTGTCCTTCCAGATGTTGCAAAACTACAACTTTCAGCATGCCCAGACAGTCCAAGCATGCTGGGAGTTGTAGTTCTGTAACATATGGCCTTTCAGATGTTGCAGAACTACAACTCCCAGCATGCCTGGACAGTCTCGGCATGCTGGTAGCTGTAGTTTTGCAATATCTGGAGTGCTACAGTTTGGAGATTACTATACTGTGGTGTCCACACTGTAGCCCTCCAGATGTTGCAAAACTACAATTCAAAGCATGCTGAGACTGTCCAGACATGCTGGGAGTTGTAGTTCGGCAACATCTGGGCCTTCATATGTTGCCGAACTACAACTCCCAGCATACCTGGGCAGTCTGGGCATGCTTGGAGTTGCAGTTTTACAACACCTGGAGGGCTACAGTTTGTACACCACTATAAAGTGGTCTCCAAACTGTTCTCCCCCAGTTGTTGCATAACTACAACTCCCAACATGCCCTTCGGCTGTCTGGGCATGCTGGGAGTTGTAGTTTTGCAACAACTGGAGGCACACTGGTTGGGAAACATTGTCTGCTACCTAACTCAGTGTTTTGCAATCAGTGTGCCTCCAGCTGTTGCAAACTACAACTCCCAGCATGCACTGACAGACCTTACATGCTGGGAGTTGTAGTTTTGCAACAACGGGAGGCTCACTGGTTGCAAAACACTGAGTTAAGTAACAAACTCTGTGTTTTGCAACCAGTGTACCTCCAGCTGTTGCATAACTACAATCCCCAGCATGAACGGACAGCCAAAGGGCATGCTGGGAGTTGTAGTTTTGCGACAGCTGGTGGTTTGCCCCCCCCCCCAGGGTACAGGGTACATTCACACGGTCGGGGGTTTATAGTGAGTTTCTCGTTGCAAGTTTGAGCTGTGGCAAATTTTCTGCTGCAGCTCAAACTCACTGTGAACCCCTGCCTGTGTGAATGTACCCTAAAAACACTACACTACACTAACACAGAATAAATAGTAAAACACTACATATACACATTCCCCTACACAGTTACCTATACATCCCCCCCCCCCCCCCCCGCAATAAAAATGAAAAAAATTATGGTACGGCACTGTCCCCAAAATGGAGCCTCCAGCTGTTGCAAAACAACAACCCCCAGTATTGCCGGACAGCCATTGACTGTACAGGCATACTGGGAGTTGATGTCCAAACATTGGGTATTTCCATACTCAGAAGAGATGGGGTTACAAATTTTGGGGGGCATTTTCTCCTATTACAATTCAACACAATTATCAAGGCAAATAATCCACAGACAGGTAGGATATATGGAAAAAAAATCTTCTGACATCAATACTTCGGAATTGTTTCCAATATTTACCAATTTATTCTTGAAACTTCATAATTCACATTTTCCTAGTATAAGATGTAAGTAATTCCATATTGCAAGATGAATAAAGCACATACCTCGGTCAGCTGGAGAGAGACACGAGTATAAACCTGCCGCGCTACGCTTCAGGGGCACGCCCCCTTAGTCATGCGCGCAGGTTCGTGGCTCAGGTGAGTTTAAATCGGTGTGCAGTGAAGGAATAGAATTAACCCTTGACATACTGTGTATACTTCTCATATACTTATTTAGCTTAGACACTGTTCACACAGAAAAACGTGCCTTCACATAAATATTTACAAAAATACTTTAAGAGGCCATTCACACGCTATTACAAGCAGCGGGTTTCACAGTGCGGGAAACCTGCTGCGAGTTACGCTACCATTGATTTGAATGGGTCCAGTGAAAGTCCGCAATAGTGTCAGATTTGCGGATTGTCCGCGGACCCATTTAAATTAATGGTAGCGTAACTCGCAGCGGGTTTCCCGCAGCGGGAAACTCGCTGATAGCTACTAGCGTGTGAACGCACCCTAACATTGCAATTCTCATTCAACCCTTTCGGTTCCAATGATTCCAATTCTGCAATCCAAAAGGTTTCCCTTCTCAGCAAGTTTTGTTTATTCATGTCCACACTGTTCATTATCGGTACCTCTTTCATCACTTGCCATCTCAGATCTGATGCCACATGACCCTTCTCTTTAAAATGCCTGGCAACTATTGTTTCCCCATATCGTGATACCGCACCCGCATCCGCGTCAACGTGTGTATACCGTCTAATGGTGGATTTATGTTTACCGACTTTAATCTTAAAGGGGTACTCCGGTGAAAACCTTTTTTATTTTAAATCAACTGGTGGCAAAAAGTTAAACATATTTGTAAATTACTTCTATTAAAAAAATCTTAATCCTTCCTGTACTTATTAGCTGCTGAATACTACAGGGGAAATTCTTTTCTTTTTGGAATGCTCTCTGATGACATCACGAGCACAGTTCTCTCTGCTGACGTTATTATAATAATAACGCTTTTGTCCTTAGTGGGATTTGAACCTAAGTCCCCAGCACTGCAAGGCAGCAGTGCTAACCACTGAGCCACCATGCTGCCCTTAGCATACATCTGCTGTGCATCTGCTGTGCATCTGCTGTGCATCTGCTGTGCATGGTTGCTAAAATGGACAGAGATGTCAGCAAAGAGCACTGTGCTCGTGATGTCATCAGTGTTCCAAAAAGAAAGGAATTTCCTCTGTAGCATTCAACAGCTAATAAGTACTGGAAGGATTAAGATTTTTTTATAGAAGTAATTTACAAATATTTTTAACTTTCTGCCACCAGTTGATTTAAAAGAAAAAAGGTTTTCACCGGAGTACCCCTTTAATAGCACGGGAAGTCTGCCCAACAAACACAAACCCACATGGGCATTTCAATAAGTAAATTACGTTGGAACTGTTGCATGTATGGTATCCCTTAACTGAATTTTATACCCCTTAGTGGGGTGAAGAATGTCACTTCCTGTTGCACTGGGTACATGCAAGACATTAAAAAAGTACCCTTTCTTCTAGCTGCCATGAATATTTGTTTCTCCACTTTCTTTTTTCTAATATCACTACTAATCAATTCACTGCCAATGCTCATACAACTTCAAAATGCAAATGCAAAAATATTCCATATTTTTTGTCAGTGGCTAGTAACTTCCAATACTTTTTAACAATCCATTTAACAATATAAGAACACTTGTCATATTTGCTTATATATGGGTTTTCTCAAAAGCTGACGGTCTATTTCATCCACATCCGTTCCTACTCGTTCAACCATTTTCCTATTATACCATCTTTGTACAAATTTATTAACGATTTTATTTTTATTCTTTACATATTCTCCATCATCACCTGAAATCCTCCTAGCCCTCACAAATTGGTTTCTAGGGAGTCCTTTAAATACTGTAGGGGCATGATAGCTATTACGATGCAACATATTGTTCCTATCTGTGGGATTTGTAAATAGTGCAGTGTTGAACCCTCTCTCAGTTCTACATCCAGAAAACAAATTTTATGAGGATCATAGGACAAGGTAAATTTATGGCAGGCGTTCAATTGCTCAACAAATGTCTCCAGGTAAAGGGAACCAAAAATATAAACCTCCTCGAAAGAGCCGATAGAGCCGAAGAGCCCATAGAACTCCATACTTTTGAAGAAAAAAATCATTATCAAATCTGAAATCGTTTTTTGTCAACACGAACTCTAATAGTGTCATAAAAAAATAATGTTTTCTATTATCCAAAAGTACATCCCTAGACAAAAGTTCTCGAACACATTGCTGGGCAAACTTCCCGTGCTATTAAGATTAGAGTCGGTGAACATAAATCCACCATTAGGCGGTATACACATGTTGACACTGATGCGGGTGCGGTATCACGATAAGGGGAAACAACAGTTACCAGGCTTTTTAAAGAGAAGGGTCATGTAGCAATAGATCTGAGATGGCAAGTGATAAAAGAGGTACCGATAAGGAACAGTGTGGACATGAATAAACGAAACTTGCTAAAAAGGGAAACATTTTGGAATTGGAATCACTGGAACCAGGGTTGAATGAGAATTGCAATTTTAAAGTATTTTTGTAAATATTTATGTGAAGGTGCGTTTTTCTGTGTGAACAGTGTCTTATCTATATAAAATATGTAATGTGTGTAGCTCACCTAGGATAGAGATAGTACTTGAGGTTAACGGTGTTACCTTCACCCAAAAGGCCTATAACTATGTGATGTGTGTGTTATAAATATAGAATATATTTATAGATACCAGTCCTCAAAAGTACTGCAGGTACAGAGTGAAATAGAGGGATAATAGCGAAGAATAAACAGATATAGAGATAGAACAATAGTAAAATGAATGCAAAATTTATTTATATCAAATGATGTATGTCGTCACCTTTAGCAGGGCCCTTGCGTGGGGTGAACGGCAATATTAATTAATAAAAAAAATATGGATAGTATATATTAATAATAATGAATTAAAAATTAAAAGGTATAATAAAATTTATAAAATAGCGCTTGAATAGATAAGCTATATGTGGAAATATTCACAGTCGCTATTGCACTTAGTCCATTTGAATAGAATCCGTATGATACAGTTCGTAGAATTATATTAAGTGGATGCAGTTCATAGGTACAGTTCGTTAGTGATATAGTGCCGATTATGGCGGTAACTTGGAAGCGTACTGATTGTGTATCGCTAGTAATAATCTACGGTGCACAGCACCACTCACCCACTGCTTCGGCTGGCACGGCTGTCACGACTGCGTCCTGTGCTGGGGACGGCTCCGTCTTGTGTGAGCCCGTCTGTGTGATGGATGAGTGGTTCTCCGGTGGTTCGTGGGTCACGTAGGTAAACCGGGGCTGTGAGGATGGATTTGCAGAGAGCGTTCCACGTGTGTGAACGCGGCACTATGTGCGCGCGGGCTGCAGTGGTCTCCAATTAAAGGGCATCCAGCAGTTCAAAATGATAGTATGTCAAATTAATCAAATGATGGCAATAGTAATAGTCTTTGTGCAATAGCGTTTAGGCTGTGGCAAGCTAGACGCGTTTCAATGTCACAGACATTTTCTTCAGTAGCTATATAGTACCTATGAACTGCATCCACTTAATATAATTCTACGAACTGTATCATATGGATTCTATTCAAATGGACTAAGTGCAATAGCTTATCTATTCAAGCGCTATTTTATAAATTTTATTATACCTTTTAATTTTTAATTCATTATTATTAATATATACTATCCATATTTTTGTTATTAATTAATATTACCGTTCACCCCACGCAAGGGCCCTGCTAAAGGTGACGACATACATCATTTGATATAAATAAATTTTGCATTCATTTTACTATTGTTCTATCTCTTTATCTGTTTATTCTTCACTATTATCCCTCTATTTCACTCTGTACCTGCAGTACTTTTGAGGACTGGTATCTATAAATATATTCTATATTTATAACACACACATCTTATCTATATAAGTATATGAGAAGTATGCGCAGTACATCAAGGGTTAATTCTATTCCTTCACTGCACACTAGTGTTGAGCGGCATGGGCCATATTCGAATTCGCGATATTTTGCGAATATATGGACGAATATTTGTCATATATTCGCTTAATTTGCATATTCGTAATATTCACGCTTTATGCGTTTTGCATATGCGAAAATTAGCATAAGCGACAATTCGCATATGCGAAAATTAGCATATGCTAATTTTCACATATGCGAAAATTTGTACGCCAGAGCAACACTACTGCACACCGATTTAAACTCACCTGAGCCACGAACCTGTGCGCATGACTAAGGGGGCGTGCCCCTGAAACGTAGCGCGGCAGACTTATACTTGTGTCTCTCTCCAGCTGACCGAGGTATGTGCTTTATTCATCTTGCAATATGGAATTACTTACACCTTATACAATGAAAATGTGAATTATGACATTTCAAGAATAAATTGGTAAATATTGGAAACAATTCCGAGGTATTGATATCAGAAGATTTTTTCCATATATCCTGCCTGTCTGTGGATTATTTGCCTTGATAATTGTGTTGGATTATAGTTCTGAGCCCGTCAAATTAAGGACTTTTGCCTACTATTGAATAAGTGTTCATTAATGGTTACTATTGTGGATGATCCATTTTCTCCTATTACCCCTTGTAAAAATGTAAAATTTAGGGAAAAAACTGCATTTTAGTGAAAACATTTTATTATTTACACATCCAACTTTAACAAAAAGTCGTCAAACACCAGTGGGGTGTTAAGGCTCACTGTACCGCTTGTTAAGTTCCTTGAGGAGTGTAGTTTCCAAAATAGTATGCCATGTGTTTTTTTTTTGTTTTGTTTTTGTTTTTTGCTGTTATGGCACCATACGGGCTTCCTAAATGCGACATGCCCCCCAAAAACCATTTCAGCAAAATTTGCTTTCCAAAAGCCAAATGTGACTCCTTCTCTTCTGAGCATTGTAGTGCGCCCGCAGTGTACTTGACATCCTCACATGGGTTATTTCCATACTCAAAAGAGATGGGGTTACAAATTTTGGGGGGGGGGGGCATTTTCTCCTGTTATCCCTTGTAAAAATTAAAAATTTGGGCAAAAACCAGCATTTTAGTGAATAAAAATCACTCCTTCTCTTCTGAGCATTGTAGTGCGCCCGCAGTGCACTTGACGTCCTCACATGGGTTATTTCCATACTCAAAAGAGATGGGGTTACAAATTTTGGGGGGCATTTTCTCTTGTTTATCCTTGTAAAATGTTAAATTTGGGGAAAACCCAGCATTTTAGTGAAAAAATTATAATTTACACATCCGAATTTAACAAAATGTCGTTAAACACCTGTGGGGTGTTAAGGCTCACTGTACCCCTTGTTATGTTCATTGAGGGGTGTAGTTTCCAAAATAGTATGCCATGTGATTTATTCATTTTTTTGCTGTTATGGCACCACAGGGGCTTCCTAAATGTGACATGCCCCCCAAAAACCTTTTCAGCAAAATCTGCTTTCCAAAAGCCAAATGTGACTCCTTCTCTTCTGAGCATTGTAGTGTGCCCGCAGTGCACTTGACATCCTCACATGGGTTATTACCATACTCAAAAGAGATGGGGTTACAAATTTGGGGGGGGGGGGTGGCATTTTCTCCTGTTACTCCTTGTAAAAATTTAAAATTTGGGCAAAAAACTGCATTTTATTGAATAAAAATCACTCCTTCACATCTGAGCATTGTGGTGAGCCCACAGTGCACTTGATGTCCTCACATGGGTTATTTCCATACTCAAAAGAGATGGGGTTAAAATTTGGGGGGGGGCATTTTCTCCTGTTACCCCTTGAAAAAAAATTAAAATTTGGGGAACAACCAGCATTTTAGTGAATAAAAATCACTCCTTCTCTTCTGAGCATTGTAGTGTGCCCGCAGTTCACTTGACGTCCTCACATGGGTTATTTCCATACTCAAAAGAGATGGGGTTACAAATTTTGGGGGGCATTTTCGCCTGTTACCCCTTGTAAAAATGTAAAATTTGGGGGAAAACTGCATTTTAGTGAATAAAATCATTTACACATACGAAGTTAACAAAAAGTCGTCAAACACCTGTGGGGTGTTAAGGCTCACTGTACCCCTTGTTATGTTCCTTGAGGGGTGTAGTTTCCAAAATCGTATGCGATGTGGTTTTTCTTTTTTGTTTTGCTCTTCTGGCACCATCGGGGCTTCCTAAATGTGACATGCCCCCCAAAAGCCATTTCAGCAACAACAAAAAAACCTCACTCTCCAAAATCCCATTGTCGCTCCTTTCCTTCTGAGCTCTCTACTGCGTCCACAGAACATTTTACATACACATATGAGGTATTTACTATTTCCTCACTCAAGAGAAATTGGGTCACTAATGGGGGGATTTCTCTCCCTTTACCCCTTGTAAAAATTCAAAAACTGGGTCTACAAGAACAAGCGAGTGTAAAAAATGAAGATTTTGAATTTTCTCCTTCACTTTGCTGCTATTCCTGTGAAACACCTAAAGGGTTAACACACTTTCTGAATGTCATTTTAAATACTTTGAGGTGTGCAGTTTTTATATTGTGGTCATTTATGGGGTATTTCTAATATGAAGGCCCTTCAAATTCACTTCAAAACTGAACTGGTCCCTGAAAAATTCTGATTTTGAAAATTTGTGAAAAACTGGAAAATTGCTGCTATACTTTGAAACCCTCTGATGTCTTCCAAAAGTAAAAACATGTCAACTGTATGATGCAAACATATAGAAGACATATTGTATTTGTGAATTAATATATAATTTATTTGGTATGTCTATTTTCCTTACAAGCAGAAAGCTTCAAAGTAAAAAAAAAAAAATGCGACATTTTCACCAAGAAATGATGCAAATATCTACAAAAATTTACCACTATGTTAAAGTAGAATATGTTACGAAAAAACTATCTCTGAATCAAATTCATGAGTAAAAGCGTCCCAGATTTATTAACCCCTTAAGGACCAGGCCATTTTACACCTTAAGGACCAGAGCGTTTTTTGTAATTCTGACCACTGTCACTTTAAACATTAATAACTCTGGAATGCTTTTACTTATCATTCTGATTCTGAGATTGTTTTTTCGTGACATATTCTACTTTAACTTAGTGGTAAAATTTTATGGTAACTTGCATCCTTTCTTGGTGAAAAATCCCAAAATTTGATGAAAAAAATGAAAATTTTGCATTTTTCTAACTTTGAAGCTCTCTGCTTGTAAGGAAAATGGATATTCAAAATAAAACATTTTTGGGTTCACATATACAATATGTCTACTTTATGTTTGCATCATAATATTTATGAGTTTTTACTTTTGGAAGACACCAGAGGGCTTAAAAGTTCAGCAGCAATTTGGAAATTTTTCACAAAATTTTCAAACTCGCTATTTTTCAGGGACCAGTTCAGGTTTGAAGTGGATTTGAAGGGTCTTCATATTAGAAATACCCCACAAATGACCCCATTATAAAAACTACACCCCCCAAAGTATTCAAAATGACATTCAATAAGTGTATTAACCCTTTAGGTGTTTCACAGGAATAGCAGCAAAGTGAAGGAGAAAATTCACAATCTTCATTTTTTAACCTCGCATGTTCTTGTAGACCCAATTTTTGAATTTTTGCAATTGGTAGAAAGGAGAAAATTTTAACTTGTATTTGAAACCCAATTTCTCTCGAGTAAGAACATACCTCATATGTCTATGTTAATTGTTCGGCGGGCGCAGTAGAGGGCTCAGAAGGGAAGGAGCGACAAATGGTTTTTGGGGGGCATGTCACCTTTAGGAAGCCCCTATGGTGCCAGGACAGCATAAAAACCCCACATGGCATACCATTTTGGAAACTAGACCCCTCGGGGAACGTAACAAAGGGTAAAGTGAACCTTAATACACCACAGGTGATTCACGACTTTTGCAAATGTAAAAAAAAATTATAATAATGTTTTACCTAAAATGCTTGGTTTCCCAAAAAGTTTACATTTTTAAAAAGGGTAATAGCAGAAAATACCCCCCAAAAGTTGAAGCCCAATTTCTCCCAATTCAGAAAACACCCCATATGGGGGTGAATAGTGCTCTGCTGGCGCACTACAGGTCTCAGAAGAGAAGGAGTCACATTTGGCTTTTTGAAAGCAAATTTTGCTCTGGGGGCATGCCGCATTTAGGAAGCCCCTATGGTGCCAGAACCGCAAAAAAAAAACACATGGCATACCATTTTGGAAACTAGACCCCTCGGGGTACATAAAAAGGGGTAAAGTGAACCTTAATACCCTACAGGTGCTTCACGACTTTTGCATATGTAAAAAAAAATTTTTTTTTACCTAAAATGCTTGGTTTCCCAAAATTTTTACATTTTTAAAAAGGGTAATAGCAGAAAATACCCCCCAAAATTTGAAGCCCAATTTCTCTCGATTCAGAAAACACCCCATATGGGGATGAAAAGTGCTCTGCTGGCGCACTACAGGTCTCAGAAGAGAAGGAGTCACATTTGGCTTTTTGAAAGCAAATTTTGCTCTGGGGGCATGCCGCATTTAGGAAGCCCCTATGGTGCCAGAGCAGCAAAAAAAAAACACATGGCATACCATTTTGGAAACTAGACCCCTCGGGGAACGTAACAAGGAGTAATGTGAACCTAAATACCCTACAGGTGTTTGACCACTTTTGCATATGTAAAAAAAAAATTTTTTTTTTTACCTAAAATGCTTGGTTTCCCAAAATGTTTACATTTTTTAAAAGGGTAATAGCAGAAAATACCCCCCAAAATTTGAAGCCCAATTTCTCCCGATTCAGAAAACACCCCATATGGGGGTGAGAAGTGCTCTGCTGGCGCACTACAGGTCTCAGAAGAGGAGGAGTCACATTTGGCTTTTTGAAAGCAAATTCTGCTCTGGGGGAATGCCGCATTTAGGAAGCCCCTATGGTGCCAGGACAGCAAAAAAAAACACATGGCATACCATTTTGGAAACTAGACCCCTCGGGGAACGTAACAAGGGGTAATGTGAACCTTAATACCCCACAGGTGATTCACAACTTTTGCCTAAATTTTTACCTAAAATGCTTGGTTTCCCAAAAATTTTACATTTTTAAAAAGGGTAATAGCAGAAAATACCCCCATAATTTGTAACACAATTTCTCCCGAGTACGGCGATACCCCATATGTGACCCTAAATTGTTGCCTTGAAATACGACAGGGCTCCAAAGTGAGAGCGCCATGCGCATTTGAGGCCTAAATTAGGGACTTGCATAGGGGTGGACATAGGGGTATTCTACGCCAGTGATTCCCAAACAGGGTGCCTCCAGCTGCTGTAAAAGTCCCAGCATGCCTGGACAGTCAGTGGCTGTCTGGTAATACTGGGAGTAGTTGTTTTGCAACAGTTGGAGGCTCCGTTTTGGAAACAGTGGCGTACCAGACGTTTTTCATTTTTATTGGGGAGGGGGGCTGTGTAGGGGAATGTGTATATGTAGTGTTTTTTACTTTTTATTTTATTTTGTGTTAGTGTAGTGTTTTTAGGGTACAGTCGCTCGGGCGGGGGGTTCACAGTAGTTTCTCGCTGGCAGTTTGAGCTGCGGCAGAAAATGTGCCGCAGCTCAAACTTGCAGCCGGATACTTACTGTAATCCTCCGCCCATGTGAGTGTACCCTGTACATTCACATTGGGGGGGGGGGAGACATCCAGCTGTTGCAAAACTACAACTCCCAGCATGTACGGTCTATCAGTGCATGCTGGGAGTTGTAGTTTTGCAACAGCTGGAGGCACACTGGTTGTGAAACACCGAGTTTGGCAACAAACTCAGTGTTTTGCAACCAGTGTGCCTTCAGCTGTTGCAAAAGCTACAACCCCCAGCATGTACGGACAGCCGAAGGGCATGCTGGGTGTTGTAGTTATGCAACAGTGGGAGGCATACTACTTTGGCTGGGGATGCTGGGGATTGTAGTTATGCAACAGCTGGAGACACACTGGTTTGCTACTTAACTCAGTGTGCATTCAGCTGTTGCAAAACTACAACTCTCAGCAGTCACCGACAGCTAACGGGCATGCTGGGAGTTGTAGTTATGCAACCAGCAGATGCACCACTACAACTCCCAGCATGCACTTTAGCTGTTTGTGCAAGCTGGGAGTTGTAGTTACACAACAGCTGAAGGTACACTTTTCCATAGAAAGAATGTGCCTCCAGCTGTTGCAAAACCATAAGTCCCAGCATGCCCATAAGGGAATGCTGGGAGTTGTGGTGGTCTGCCTCCTCCTGTTGCATAACTACAGCTCCCAGCATGCCCTTTTTGCATGCTGGGAGCTGTTGCTAAGCAACAGCAGGAGGCTGTCACTCACCTCCTGCTGCTGCTGATCGACGCTGCAGGTCAGTCCCGCCGCCGCCGCCGTCGTCGCTCCTGGGGCCTCTATCCCAACATTAACACCGGGGATCGGGGTCCCCAGCATCCGGGGTGCACGTCCCGCACCCGCTCACGTCCTCCGGAAGAGGGGCGGAGCGGGTGCGGGAGTGACACCCGCAGCAGGCGCCCTGATTGGTCGACCGGTAATCCGGCCGACGAATGAGGGCGATCGTGAGGTGGCACCAGTGCCACCTCACCCCTGCAGGCTCTGGCTGTTCGGGGCCGTCTCTCACTGGAGACCCGATTGACCCGGAATCGCCGCAGATCGCTGGACTGAATTGTCCAGCGATCTGAGGCCATCGCCGACATGGGGGGGCATAATGACCCCCCTGGGCGATATGCCGCGATGCCTGCTGAACGATTTCAGCAGGCATCGGGCACCGGCTCCCCTCCGGCTAGCGGCGGGGGGCCGGGAATGGACAGGACGTACTCCTATGTCCTCGGTTCTTAAGGACTCGGAAACGGGGGCGTAGGAGTACGTTCATTGTCCTTAAGGGGTTAATGCTTAATGTGACAGTGGTCAGATGTGCAAAAAATGCTCTGGTCCTTAAGGTCATAATGGGCTGTGTCCTTAAGGAGTTAATTTGTAAATTACTTCTATTTATCCTTCCGTTACTTATCAGTTTTTTTATTTATTTTCTGTCTGACCACAGTGCTCTCTGCTGACGAAAATTTGAACAAAATTATTATAATAGTAATTTTTTATTACAATAATAACTATAGAAATAGCTTGTGCTACTAAATTAAACTTATATGACCTTAATATTTTTCAAAGAGTATTGCTGCAATTTTGACAATTCATCCATGAAATACAGTCTGAAGCGACCTTGTTTTCTGGTAGCTGCCTAGTAAATTTTCTATATTAATTGTGGAAATTGAAGCAATCTAATCCGTAGAGTGATCATTCTATTCAGTTTCTGAAATGTACCGTATTTTTCGCCGTATAAGACGCACTTTTTCTTCCCCAAAACTGGGGGGAAAAAGTCGGTGCGTCTTATACGGCGAACACACCCCTATCAACTGCCGGGACCCGCGGCTAATACAGGACATCACCGATCGCGGTGATGCCCTGTATTAACCCTTCAGACGCGGTGATCAAAGCTGAACGCCGCATCTGAAGGGAAAGTGACACTAACCCGGCTGTTCAGTCGGGCTGTTCGGGACCGCCGCGATTTCACCGCGGCGGTCCAGAACAGCCCGACTGAATAGCCGGGTTAGTGCTTACAGGACACCGGGAGGGACCTTGCCTGCCTCCTCGGTGTCTTCTCCGTTCAGGGATCCCCTGTATGGCCGGCGCTCTCCTTCCTCATCATCACGTCGTCGCGTACGTGCATCGGCGTGCGTAACGACGTGATGGCAGCGACAGAGAGCGAGGATACCCGGCCAGCAGCAGAGACGTTCCGGAGCGACGGGGACATGGCGACAGCGATGGAGCGACATCCAGGGCAGCGGTGACGGGTCCGGAGCGGCGGGGACACGTGAGTATTACCTCCTATGCAGTGGTCTTCAATCTGCGGATTGTAGTGTGGAGTTGTAGTTTTGCAACATAAGGATGTCCGCAGGTTGAAGACCACTATTGGGTTCAAAATCTTTATTTTTTTAGATTTTGCACCTATAAATTGGGTGCGTCTTATATGCCGGTGTGTCCTATAGGGCGAAAAATACGGTAAGTCTGGTTGTTAACTGTGTTTTCTGTGTACATGTTTGCTGCGACTTGTTCCTTTTCCTTGTTTGCCATCTTTCCAGCATGCATCTAAAGGTTACTGTCCATCCTAAGGATGTACATGCAGTGGAGGGCTGCACCTACCCGGGGATCTGGAACAGGTGTCCTAGATCACCAAGCAGGCACCCACCTATCACACCCAGGTCCTTTTCTTCTGTTGACAGGCTGCATTGTTACCAATAACAGCATCATGTCTTGTGCTTTTTCAATTTTTTTCTAATATTTTTCCATCATTTTGACCCCACACTGTGTTATTAAAACTCATATTTTTCCCACCACTAAATCCACATGAACAAACTATAGTTTTAGCAGGTTTAGGAGTTCAACTTTGCACCTAACACATCCAATTTTTCCAGCAAATGTTTACAAACTGATCTTTTTATTTCTGATTCACTATCTCAAATCTCCAGTGAATCAGAAGTTTACATACACCAAGTTGACTGTGGCTGCTTGATATTGTAGGAAAATCTAAAGAGATCAACCATGACGCTAGAAAAGGAATATTGGATCTCCCAAGTCTGCTACATCCTTTAGAACAATTTGAAATGTCTGAAGGTACCACATCCATCTGCCCAAATAAAAATATTTAAGTTTATACATCATTGGACCATAAAGCAATCATAATGTTTAGGAAGGAGATATGTTTTGTCTCCCAGTGATGAATGGACTGTGGTGTAAAATGTATAGATCAATCAAAGAACCACAGAAAACACTATTGAAAAGAAGCTGGAGGAATTAGGTACAAAAGTATGTTTATCAGTAAAATATGTCCTATGTCAACAATGAAACATGAAAGGGTGCTCAGCAAGGAGAAAGACACTGTTCCAAAGCAGCCTGTACATGGAGACAAAGATCTTTTGGGAGAACTGTCTCCTGTCAAAGGAAACAAAAATTTGTTCTCTTTGCCCATCACTATGTATAGAAAAAAAAGGGGGAGGCTTGCAAGTCAAAGAGCAAACAACTAACCATATCTAATCACCCATCACACCGCTCCCCTGCAGCTCAGTTCCCATGCAGCTCTTCTTCTCTACTCTCCTCAAGTCTCTGCTACCTACTGTGACACAATCAGAAGCCGCCAGTTACAACTGTTTGTGCATCCTAAGGATGTACATGCAGTGGAGGGCTGCACCTACCCGGGGATCTGGAACAGGTGTCCTAGATGACCAAGCAGGCACCCATCTTCCCCAGTGGATCCCATTGCGGTCGCATTCCCTGTAACTACGATCATTACACTTCTGGCACACCTCAAAATAACAGAAAAAAGCTACTTAGGCAATGTAAAACAATACAATATCAATATAGAAATATATTAGTAAAAAAGTAACAGTGAAAATAAATCTTGGTGATAACTTCCCTCAATAAATTAGAGTAAACAGCAATAAGAATTGAATCATTTTCAATAATGCATCAATAATACTGCCATTTTCCCACAAAACAATGAGGTTGTTATACCACACATAGGTTAAGCCAGCAGCAAAATAATAATAATAATATGACCTTTCAAGTAAAAATGGATATACCTTATTAAAAGGTCAGCATGAAATAAAACCTTTACTCAACATGTAGTTTTCAGCGATGGTTGTAAAAATAAGTTGTATCTAGTGTGTAACTGAAAATTGTGAATGTCAAAACCTAAAGAATAAGAACAACTTAACATGAGTCCATGAGTCCTGGTGCTTTGACTTAGACTTTGGCTTGGCCCTCTGTCTTTTGGGGCTCTCTGTTTTTCCGTGCCTGTGTTATGTGTCTTCTTTAGCCACCAACTGGAACGATAGGCAGACTTTGCATATTCTGAACATTAACAATTCAATAAATTATCATTATCTTACCACCCGTACTGTATCTATCATTTGTTCTTCACTTTGGAGTCTTCCATTGTTACTATTTAATTTAGCATGACTACTGTAGGATGATTTCATCCAGACAGCAAGTATTAAAGCGGAATATATATGTCAATTCAACAAATCCACTGACCTATTGGGATCTATTAATGATTTCTTCATTGTTTGGGAAAATACTTTTTTCTCCTTATTTTCTGTCAAAAACCTTGCTTGAACTAGGAAGAAGGATTAAAAATCATTGCTGAAAAATGAACCACCACCCTCTAAACATTGCAAAAGGATTCCTATCAAAATTCTAAACCAAATATAAGACTAAATGAATCCAATAGGAAGTAAGAAACCCAAACTTGCAGTTTATTGACTTTGTTGTCTCCTTATTTACTCTGACTACTACTACTCTAAACTCGAACATTCTGTCATCTCTCATAGTATGAATATTAGTCAATATGTCTCTTTAATTGTTCTGTCTTGCAAGAGAGAAAAAGGCATAAATATACTTGATGAGGTACTCTCTATTATTAAAAAGACTTACAAAGTAGTAAAGGGCCTTAAAGGACATCTATTAGCCTGTTCACCCACACTAAACCTAATACACTGGGTTATATTGTGGGTGAACAGGCTTCCATAGATGGGGTCACTTACTTAAATTTCTTCAGTAGGTCCTGAGATATCAGCTTCCGAAGTTACTATGCAGAGGCGGCTCTCTGATTAGGCGATTTAGGCGGACGATAAGGCGATAAGGCCTCGCGCTAAAAGGGGCCTCACGGCCGTCTAAATCGTGTAATTAGAGAGTCGCAGTAATTAAAAATATGTCGGCGGCATTTGCATGGTAACGGGGACTCGTTTAATGTCCCCGATACCATGTCCGATACCTGCAGTGCTGCTGTCCTGTTCTCCCGATCGCATCATTTTGTCCTATGGAGGAGCATGTGACACACGCGTCACTCCTCCTCCCCTGCGGCCAGCGTAATGCTGCGGAGGAAACAGAGTGACGTGTATATCACATGCTCCTCCATAGGATGCCATGATGAGGACAGGAGAACGGGGCAGTGGAGAGGCAGCACCTGAAGACAACTGCAGGTGGTGAGCTGTCTACAAGAGGAGCTGCTGTCTATAAACTGTGGACCTCCAGATGATGCAAAACTACAACTCTCAGACCACTGATCTAGCAGCAGAGTGAGTGCTGTCTATAAGGGGGGCCCTGCTGTCTATATAAGTAGGGGGGGACTGCTGTCTATCTAAGTGGGGGGGCCTGCTGTCTATATAAGTTGGGGCTGCTGTCTATATAAGTAGGGGGGGCTGTTGTCTATATAAGTAGGGGGGGCTGTTGTCTATGTAAGTGGGGGGGGCTGCTGTCTATATAAGTGGGGGGGCTGCTGTCTATATAAATGGGGGGGGCTGCTGTCTATATAAATGGGGGGGCTGCTGTCTATATAAGTGTGGGGGGGCTGCTGTCTATATAAGTGGGGGGGCCTGCTTTCTATATTAGTGGGGGGGCCTGCTGTCTGTATAAGTGGGGGGCTGCTGTCTATATAAGTGGGGGGCTGCTGTTTATATAAGTGGGGGGGCTGCTGTCTATATAAGTGTGGGGGGGGGCTGCTGTCTATATAAGTGGGGGGGCTGCTGTCTATATAAGTGGGGGGGGGGCTGCTGTCTATGTAAGTGGGGGGATATCTGTCCACAATTGAACAGGTCCGAGCGTAGCAATATTGTTTGGAGGATAACAGAGTCTGGAAAACTATTGGCTCAGACTAAGTTATCAGCTTGCTGTTTAATACTTATTTTAATGGTGATGAGCTCACTTAGAATTTTTGGTGTGTTTTTTAGACATAAACACTCATTAAAAGTTATGTTTTAGGCACTATCTATATTTCATTATTGTTTTTTTCTTAATCCCAGCACTTACCAAGTTAGCATGCAAGTTTGTGTGTTTATTAACAAGGCATCATATGGTATATGAACCGCACAAGACCATAGGATGGGCACTATCAATCAGTCCACTATCAGAACAAAGGTGCAATGGCGTTCAGCTGCACGGAGCCAAAATATCGGGAGGTGCTCCAGCCTGTAAACAGTCCTCGTTCCAAAAAACGATCCACAAATAGAAAAAGGCGAGTCACTCACCCAGCTGTACAGTTGTAGTAGCCAACGGCGGACGATCCGGTTAATCCATAGTACGGGAACGGGCAGAGATGGAACGAGGCAGGGGAGAGCTCAGACGCGGCCACGGACCGTTACACGTTACCGTATTTAACCCCTTTCTGCAACAGAAAGTGACCAGGTGGAGACCAACCCTAAAGTGTGTATTAACACTATAAGTGCATGAACAAACTATAATAACTAGTAATGGGTTAAAAACAAATAAAGCTACTTATACTCATGAGAAGGAAGATAAATATTAACCTATATCTTTAAAGAGGAAAAAGAATTTCATGCACCAAAACAAAGGATTATATGACCTGATAGCAAAGGAATATATAAAGTAATAAATGCTATCATTCCGCCAGAAAAATAGAAAAAAATAAAGAAAAATGAAGAAACTAATGGGAAGAAAAAATGACTAGATGACTAATACTCAATACAGACTTCTCAATAAGAAAAAAATGTGTACATATCACAAAACAATAAATGAAAAAAGTTGGACAGAATAGTAGAGGGAAGCAAAGGAACCAAGGGCATGCCTTCATTATTATTCATAATAGGGCCCCATATTCTTCTTTGTCATTCAGACCTAGAATTCCTGTGGCCTCCAATCTAAGGATCCACCTGGATTCCTTGCATAACAAGGTATGGCGTAAATCTTTTCCACTACTAGCTTTTTCTTGTATGGTATAAATTGCACGTTTTGGTGCTCTGGCCTTCCTTAGCTAGTCTGACTAACTAAGAAAGGCCAGAGCAAAGAAACATCCTAACTTTGTTGAGTGTTGGGATATATTTTCTATCTGCTTTTGGATTTGATGCCACCACGTGTATCACTGTATCTAGCAACAAAAGAAAAACATGTCCGGCTAGGCAAGTGCTGTAAACGTTATCCTTTCTTGGAGCATTAAAATAGTATTCACACAGCTAGGGCTCACCTAGGACTGACACGTTTCGATCACTTGGACCTTAGTCATAGACCATATCTAGTGTCTGTGCTGACAATACTCTGCCTAAAGAGACAGGCACAAAGGATATCAGTTAAAACCAGTCCAGTTGGCAATCCTCCTTATAACTTAAGGCTAAGGCATTGTTGTCTTCTGACAGGGATGCTATTTTAAATGCAGCAAGACAATCTGATTTAAGCTACAATGGTCTCACGAGTTGCATATATCTGGATTTTTGCAATGAGAAACATCTAAGTGACATTAATAATTGCTCAAGGAAATTAGAGATAAAATACTCCATGTTATTTCCATCCAAGTTGAGGGTTGTGTATATAGATAAGGCTCATTTTTTGTGTCTGCTCTGGATGTTGCTTAATATTTAGATTCTCAATAATTTAGGCAGGTCATTTATTTGAGTCCAGTTAGTGTATTCTATTTTAGACCTTCAGGTTGTTATTTTTATAGAAATGTTATAATGTTATTTGTAAAAACTAAAGTCCGCACTTATACCTTCCACCCTACTACCCTACCCTGGATAATGTATTAAAGGGGTACTCCGGTGGAAAACTTATTTTTTTTTTAAATCAACTGGTGACAAAACAGATTTGTAAATTACTTCTATTACAAAATCTTAATAGCTGCTGAATACTACAGAGAATATTCTTTTCTTTTTGGAACACAGTGCTCACTGCTGACATCTCTGTCCATTTTAGGACCTGACCAGAGCAGCATATGTTTGCTATGGGAATTTTCTCCTACTCTGGACAGTTCTTAAAATGGACAGAAATGTCAACAGAGAGCTCTGTGTTCAAAAAAGAAAACAATTTCCTCTGTAGTATTCATCAGCTAATAAGTACTGGAAGGATTAAGATTTTTTTAATAGAAGTTATTTACAAATCTGTTTAACTTTCTGGCACCAGTTGATTTAAAAAAAAAAGTTTTCTATCGGAGTACCCCTTTAAATGTATTGATATTACATGAACTTCTCAGGATAAGTTAGTGTACATAAGAACATAACAGGGAATTTAGAATGGTAAGCTTTTTACATGCAGGTCTTATGTCAAATCTTTTTGGCTTTCTGTTTGAATGATTTATTAAGATGTACACACCTCCTAATAAATCAGTCACTGCAGCGGCTGCCTGTGCACCACACTTTAAATTGTATACTACCATTAAGCTAGTATATTGGACATTCCGGCAAAAATTTATGCTAGCTTTCTAACAGAAATTGTATGTTCTGGGTTATAAAAGGCCATGCTCATTTGGGGTTGTCTAGTGAAAGAAATCTTAGGAGATAAGTATCTGAAACGGGACCCCAACACTAAGTGAGAGCATGTGCTGTAGCTGGTACCACATCCATTTCTTTGTATTGGAGCACCAGATATGCACAAACACCGGACCCAGGCATCTTAAGTGTAGCACTAAAAACTTTTCTGGTCCACAACAGTGCACCTACCTGACGAGAGGTCCATTACTTACCGAAAACTTTGCTTTTAGTGTATAAAAGTAATTTATTTTTGTGTTTTATCTCTACACTTACATAATTGTACTCTTAGCTATATATCTGCTTTGGTTCTAATTGAGTATGCAAACATCTTCACACCTCGTATGTTTGCTAACATGGACAAGTGAAAATGGAAGGGAGAAGTGCCATTCAAGAGATCCATTTTTTCTATAAGACTGTGCTTTCTACCTCGGTCTGCTTCTGAAGTCTGGAAGAATCATCTGGCTGTTGATCTGAACAACTGTATTTTGATGTGTCCACTGAGATGTTGTGCTCAACAACATATAATGGTAAGTACAATACAGTGTTTTAGCCTTCACAGTGTTACACTAGGAGCACGCTCTGTATGTCTTTTCTCCTTCTCTTCTTACAGTTAAAGGACTTTATTCCACTCGCCATCACTCTGATCACATCTAGGCAGTTCTTCCTTGAAGAGGATGCCTCTTTTATTGAAGCAGGAGCAGTTTTGTTGCAGAAAAACTCCAGGGGAAAATCTGTCACTTGCGGTTTCTTTTCCAAGCTTTTCTCTCCTGAGAGGAATTACACCATTGGGACTGCTTGCAATGAAGCTGACTCTAGAAGAATGAGATACCTACTGGAAGGTGCTCATCCTGTGGTCATTTATATGGACCATAAAAACCTGACCTACCTGCAATCTGCTCAGCACTAAAATCCTCAACAATCCAGGTGGGCACCCTTCTTCGCAAGAATAAACTTCCTCCTTCACTTATGTCCTGTAGAGAAGAAAAGGCTGAGACTCAGCAGATCAGACTGAAGAATCACAACACATTATTGACCCCACCTGTCTTGTTTCTGTGGCCCCTGTCCTGATGAAAGATATTCCCCCTAGAAAGATATTTCTCCCTACTACTAAGAGGAAGAACATACTTATCTAGAAACATTGTTCAAAGCGTGAATGAACGGCACTCACCAGGGACAGTGTGACTTCATCATTTATTGTACAGTGTCCATACAAGCATGTCGGGCGGCGTTCGGCCGCTGCAGGTGAGAGATGCTAGGCGCCAATGCGTGCTGATCGATGACAGCTGTTTCTTTCCTTTCGAAACTTCAACAGACCAATTCCTCTGACCTGTGCTCCAGTGATTAAGTACACTCCCCTCTAGTGTGACGTGGATCGCAGGTGAGCGGAAGGGGTGGATTCAAATAGAACAAAGTGCTGTGAATAGCTAAAATATAAAACATACATAATAAATACAAAATTTAATTTATAGTATCAATTTGTACACAATACATTTACATAATTTTTATAGAAAGACTCCCATATCGATTCTATCATTTAAACCTGCATTGTCTTGTGCTTTTGTTCTGAGAATCCCCCTTGCTTCTAATTCCCGTAATCTTTTTGTGTTGTCCTGTCCTGCAATCAAATTCAACTTTTGTAGACCCATAAAAGTTAATTTACTAGTGTCCCCTTTATGTTCTGATTTTATATGCTCTATAAGTCTGGGTGAACCTTTCCCTGTTGAGATGGATCTAGCATGCTCTCTAAATCTAATCTAAATCTAATCTGGTCTAATAGTGCTGCCAATATAGTATTGCTTGCATTCGCATACAATAGCGTATACTATATATTTAGTTCTGCAACACATAAATTCCTAGTATTCCCACCAGTTACAGTGACCGCACTTCCGATTACCCTTCACTGACGTCTTTCCCAGCCAGTCTCCAGGATTACCCTTAGTGAACCGGCTGCTTACTAAGGCATCTTTCAAATTGCCGATGCGCCTGAAGGTAATCATTGGCTTTTGCAAGCGTAAAGGTCCGAGTGCCGGGTTTCCAATAAGTTCCAGTGTGATAAAATGGATTTTTTTACAATATTGGCTAGGGGACTTAATTTAAAGGAAAAAGAGAACCGTCCACTGTTTTTTATGGTGTCACTCTTTTTCTTTACATGTTTTCGGTGTGTTTTTTTCCGTAGCAAGCTTTTCCGAGCAGTGTTGTTAACTTGTTCAAGGGCTGATTCTAAGACTCGTCTGGGATATCCCCTTTTTTCTAATCAAGCTAGTAACTCCTGAGCTTGTTTTTTAAAAGATTCTTCATTACAGTTAATGCGTTTGATGCGTAACAGCTGGCTGTATGGAATCGCCGTCTTAGTGTGTATAGGGTGATAACTGTTGAAGTGGAGAATAGTATTCGTGGCTGTGGGTTTACAGAAGCCCTTGGTACTCAAATGTCCATCTTGTAATTCTACCAACACATCTAAAACTTCCATTTTATTTTCATTCAATTTGGATGTAAAACGCATGTTCATATCGTTTTCATTCAACATCAGAACAAATTGGTTAAATTCATCCGAGGATCCGTCCCACAGCATGAAGATGTCATCTACGAAATGCAGATAACACCTCACATGCCTGAGGTGCAGACTCCCGGATGAAAAAAACATACCTCTCTTCAAAACATGCTAGGAATAGGTTAGCTAGCGAACAGGCGACGGGCGTACCCATCGCCGTGCCGCCCTTTTGCGCAAACCATTTCTCACCAAATTGCAACACATTATTTTTTAGAATAAAGTCTAAAGATTTGCATACAACGTTGATATAGTTGTCACTTTTGTCAGTTCTTTTTAGAATGGTACGCATACAATCAATTGCTAATTGCAGGATTTTTTCGCATTAATTTTGCCCCCTAAGACTATGATCATATCTGTGTCTCAGTTCAGATTCCAGCACATTTTATGGTAAAATGTTGTATGCAGCTCCATTTTTCCCATCACAACAATGTTCAGCATTAGAAATTGATCCCATGATACAGTACCAACAGACTTGTTTCTCAAGTTCTACTTATACCAAAGCTGCCACTGGTGAAGTAGCTGGGCAGAAATTATTACATGCAGAAGTTCTGGCCTTGTAAGGTTCTTTTCACACTGCATTAATAGCTTCTGCTTGAGGCATACAGTGAAAAAAGTCATTAAAAACTCAGCTAATCAGTGGAGGTGCCGTGGTTTTTTTTTTCCCCTAGAAAACCCCCTTAAGTAGCCATAGATCCCCAGAGAGACTGTTAGGTAATGGTCACACATCCGGAATCTCCATGCAGAATTTTGCATTGGAATTCCGCAGGAGATTCCGGAGCAGCAGAGTCCTATTGATTTCAATGGGATTCTGCTGCGCCGTGCACACGGCCAAAATTTCCGTGTCAGAGACATATGGAATGTATAGCCATCTATGAGACATAAACAAAGCCTTAGAGGGGTACTCCAGTGAAAAAAAATGTTTAAATCAACTGGTGCCAGAAAGTTAAACAGATTTGCAAATTACTTCTATTTAAAAATCTTAATCATTACAGTACTTATCAACTGCTGTATGTTCCAGAGAAAGTTATTTTCTTTTTGAATTTCCTTTCTGTCTGACCACAGTATTCTCTGCTGACACCTCTGTCCATTTTAGGAACTGTCCAGAGTAGGAGCAAATACCCGTAGCAAACCTAACCTACTAAGACAGAAAAGTAATTCAAAAAGAAAAGAACTTTCTGTGGGGAAAAAGCATCTGATAAGTACTGGAAGGATTACAATTTTTAAATAGAAGATTTTTGAGAGACTGTTGCAGAGCCTCCTGCTAAAATACTTTTATAGGCTACTACTACTACTACTACTACTACTACTACTACAGTGCTTGTTCTTGACCTGGTACAAACTATCTTTTTTCTCTAAGTCAAATAAAGTGGTTGTCAAAAGTTGTGTCCTGAGTGTCAAGGTTCACACATTAGCACAGTAGAAAAGGGGAGTGAAACATTTGTGGAACAGGAGTTGAAGACAATTTGATGGCACCCAATATCATACCCAATACCCAACATATTTTGTCCATTAGAAAAAGTGCTAACATGATAGATTTTTTAAAAAAAACACACACTACAAGCAAGTATATTTAGAAATAATAAAAATAAAATGTGTTGTATTGCTAAAGAAGTTAGAATTTTCGAAAACTAAAATAGCATGGGCATGTGGCAAGAGAAAACGAAATGCTTCCACTTGGCAGTACTTCTTCAATACCGTCTGGGTGAGCACAAAGACAGACGGAAATGTAGCTTAAGCCAACAAAACTAGAGCTTGAATCAATAGTTACACTGTTGATTTGATTATTTTAACATTTCCTCTGTGTATTATCTTAAGAGACATAATAAGATACAATATGTATATATAACATTATATGATCCTATAGCCTCTTATAATCTGTTATATTGTAATTGTTTCCTCTTCCATGTAGTTACAATGAAATAAATGCAACGGATCTCATTAAACAGATTGATATTCAAATGTCACACAGGTAAATGGTTATTCTCTTCAAAGTTCACCCCTATCCAGCAGACGGACCCCAATTATAGTTACATAGTTACATAAACAGAAGTCATTAGACCTATGTTTGAACAGTAAACATTTGAATATGTAAATGTCTAGTAAGCAGATTAAAATGTATATCAGGAGTATAACAAATTTATACTTCTATTCCGTATGGCTGCAGCATTACCTCCTCGCTCCAAGAAGAACCAAATGCAAGTCTCCACATCCCTTGCCTAGGTTCTTAAATATCAAAGTGGAGAGGCATCTTGGGCAGTCTCTAGATGTCCTCCCAAGATCCATCTGTAGGCAATATTTAGGGGCACAGCAGGGATCCACTACAGTATGCAGATTGTCCATGCAGGTACCCACATCCATAGACGAGGTTCTTAAATACCCAATTCGAGAAGCATATTGGGCAGTCTCTGGATGCCATCCCAAGATCCAGATGTCGACAATAATTAGGGACATAGAAGTAATCGTCTGCAGCATCCAGATTGTCAATAACAGATGTAAAGTCCAGTTTTAGGTGGTCATCAAACAGCATGCCTGGTTAGATATGGAATGTGTATTCACACAAAACCAATCATCCCCTTCTCCTGTAGCTCCGATCAGACTTTATACATGCTGCTCGGCAATTGCAGATCTATCAATCTGTCTAACCAAAACTGTCTGGTTGTGCCCATAGCAACCAATTAGAGCTTAGTTTCCTTTTCACCTGAGCTCCTTAAGGAGGTACTCTGCAAAGGATAGGGGATAAGAAGTCTGATCGTGTAGGGTCCAACCGCTGGAACCCCCTGATCTCCGGCCTGGCACCCCTGTAATCCGGCTTAGAGCGAACTCCACTCCATGCCAGATTACAAGCGACCACAGCCATCACGCCCCCCCCCCCCTCCGATAAACATTAATGGAGGGAGCTATGACTAGTACAGCAGGTCTTGTGAAAATACATCAGACATCTTATCCCCTTTAAGATATGAAAACTGAGCTGTGATTGGTTATTATGGGCAAAACCAGACCGTTTTGGTTTAGGCAGATTGATAAATTAGGGACAATGTATTTGCCAAAGTATTTTTTTTTTCATGTGGCTCATAAATACAGTGTTTCACTGGGATCTCTGCGGAGAAGGTGGCTAGGTGTTGTCTGACATGTGCCTCATTTTTATCAACAATGTTTTAGACTATTATCATGAAGTTTCACGTAGGACAGTGAAGAGTGTGTTCTGAACTTAGCGCCAGAACCATTTTCCCTGCCTATTTCCATAGCTGACCTAAGTTTTCGCTCTGCAACTTGGAGCCAGTCCCTCCACTGACTAAAGTGCAGGGGCAACATAGTCAAAACAATACACAGGAACTGTACAAGGTTGGTGACACAGGCCAGGATAGGAAAGTTTAACAACTATAAACACACAGAAAGGGAACCAGGATACTAAATAACAGCAGGAATGCAAAGTAGTAAATGGATTTCAGTGAAACATAGCGGCAGGTATATAGCAGGCAGACAAAAGTCTAATGACCAAAGCAAAATACAGCAGTTATGAGAATATGAATGAAACAGGATAACCAAAGAAATTTTAAGACTAAACCAGGAATGCACACTAGACTACCATAAAACCAACCTCTAACAGTGAGTCCATGTTAGGGACAAGCAACACACTAATGAACATACCTAACCATACCTACCTAACATTACCAATAATACCAGTATACAAGGGAAATATTATCACCATACTTATTACCATCATACTGTTATTAAACAAATCCTTCATACTGAGAACAATATTACCAATAATACCAGTATACTGTTACTGACCAAATCCTGTACACTGAGACCAGTATTACCAATAATAATAATAATACCAGTATACAAGGGAGAATAATACTGCCACACCATGACCACTACAATTATCACCACATAGTGTCTGGATTAGGCTGCGTCTTCTTAGAGTGGTTCTCTTTCCTATTCTTCTCTGTCTTGCTCAGACCACCATGAAATCTTCTTCTAACCATGACTCATCACCACAGAATCTGCCAGGTAGTAGGTAATGCCCCCAGGTAGTTAAAGGATTAAAGGAGATCTCCGGCAAAAATTAACTAATCTCCCATCCACAGGATCACCAGGACAGGAAACAGCGCTCAGTGAGGAGTGCGTGCTGTAGCTGGCACGCGCTCTATTCATTACTATGGAAGCACTGAAAAGACCCAAGAACAGCTCTCAGGCATTATCGGCGCTCCTGTAGAAATGAATGGAGTGCATGCCGTCTACTAGTATCGATTAGTAGACAGTGCCTTTACATAGGAAATACTGATTCCCCCAGGTAAGTAGTGCCCCATGTATGTAATGCCCCCAGTAGGTAGTGGCCCCAGATAGGTATGTGCCTCGACTAGGTAGTGCCCCCCGATAAAAAAAATCCCACTCACCTTTCCGCCAATCCTGCACTATGGTCTGGCCGGCAGTGTATGGACATTACATATGCCATTTGCATAATGTAGGAGCAAAAGACTGCTGTATGTACATTAATGTACATATGTACATTCACGCATTACAGCGTGAAACAGCCCGTTGGCCATTACCTGTATCTAGGACCCGATACATGAAATAAATGGGTGGATTGCTTTGTAATATGAGTGTCAGCTCATTCTTTTTTATAAATAACTATTTTAAAATGTAGTGATGCTTTATACTGTGTTATGTTATAACTGTAATGTATGGTTGTGATCAGTGTGGGTTTTACACCTACACACACTGCTAGAAACTTTCTAGAGTAGAGGTAGGAGCCTTATCTTGTCCAGTCTCTCTATTGAGACGAGAGGAGTCTGCCAGCCTCTGTCCCAGTAAAAGTTTATGTGGAGTTCGGCCCAGAAGTTTGGGGCAATTCCAGCTCCTGCTAAGACTACAGTCCTGGACACCAGCGAGACATAGTGCATATATAGTGGGGCAACAAATATTTAGTCAGGCACCAATTGTGCAAGTTCTCCAACTTAAAAAGAGAGAGGCCTGTCATTTTCCTAATTCTCTTCTGAGCATTGTAGTGCACCAGCAGAGCACTTAACATTTACATATGGGGTACTTCCATACACAGGAGAAATGGGGTTTTACATTTTGGGGGGGCATTTTCACCTAGTACCCCTTTTGAAAAAGAAAAATTTAGGGAAACAACATCATTTTAATGTTAAAAATCTAATTTTCCATTTTCACGTCCAACTTCAACGCAAAGTTGTCAAACACCTGTGAGGTGTTAAGGCTCAAAATACCCCTTGTGACGTTCCTTGAGGGATGTAGTTTCCAAAATGCCAGGTGGGTTTGGTTTTGCTGTTCTAGCACCATGATGGCTTTCATGGCCCCCAAAACCATGACAACAAAATTTGTTTTAAAAAATCCCACAGTTGCTCTTTCCCTCTTGAGCCATGTTGTGAGCCCGCAGGGCACTTTATGTCAACATATGAGGTATTTCCATACTCAAGAGAAATTGGGCTACAAATTTTGGGGGGCTTTTTCTCCTTATACCACTTTTACGTTTGTGCGACACAATTGACTAGAGCGACACAAAAAATGTGCGACACAAAAATAACCGACATGTGCGACAGAATAATAAATAAGCCTGAAAAAAAAAGACGAGTGATACTGAAATCACTCCAGAATAAACACCAAGGTGCAGTATTGTGGAATAAATTGCCGATAATTGGTAAAGCCGAGGAAGCGCTGAATTGCTTTCAAGCCAGAAGGTCCAGGCCAATACAGTACAGCGGACAACTTGTTAGGATCCATTTGGAGACCTTGAATGGTAACAATATACCCCAGAAACAGAAGGCTGGTCTTTTCAAAAGTACACTTTTCAAGTTTTACATAGAGATGATTGTCTCGGAGGTGCTGTAAAACTTGGCGGAGGTGAGAACAATAAGTGTGAGGATGGGGCGAGTAGATCAGTGTTTCCCAACCCAGTCCTCAAGGCACACCAACATTCCGGGTTTTTTCAGTTATTCCATTGGAATAGAACAGGGAAAAATTAAAATCCTGGACTGTTGGTGTGCCTTGAGGACTGGGTTGGGAAACACTGGAGTAGATGAGAATGTGATAGACATCAACACAGGAGTATAGGAGGTCACGAAAAATGTCATTGACAAACTCCTGGAAGACTGCTGGAGCAGTCCGAATGGCATCACTAGATACTCGAAATGTCTGTCACGAGTATTAAACGCAGTCTTCCACTCATCCCCTTCTCATACAGGAATCAAATGATAGGCCCCACGAAGGTGTAGTTTAGAGAAGATCCTGGCACCCCGCAGGTGGTCAAATAATTAAGAGATTAAAGGAAGTGGGTAGCAGTTCTTTATTGTAATTTAATTCAAGCCTCGGTAGTCGATGCAAGGTCGCAAAGACCCGTCTTTCTTTTCCACGAAGAAGAACCCGGCTCCAGCAGGGAAAGAGGACTTCCTGATAAAACCCTTCTGAAGATTCTCCTGGATGTAATTAGACGTAGCCTGAGTTTCAGGGACCGACAAAGGGTAAAATCAATAGGACAGTCATAAGGACAATGTGGCGGTAGGACTTCAGCTTGTTTTTCACTGAAACATATTTGAATACAGTGGGTGATGCAATGAGGTCTCCAACGAAGAACTTCTCCAGTTTTCCAATCCAACTGTGGGGCATGGAGTTGCAACCACGGTAGGCCAAGCAGAAGAGAAGTACAATGAGGAAGTAAATAAAAAGTTAAGTTCTCCTTATGTAAGTTCTCCTTATGTCCAGTCTTTCTCCATTGACTGTAGAGATGTAAAAGGGCTTTAACAGGCAAGATACAGGAAGATGATACCTATGTACTAGGGAGGCATCAATAAAATTTCCTGCGGAACCAGGGTCCAAGAAGGCAAGAACAGAGACAATCTCTTTGGAGGGTAGAAAAAGCTGGACCATCAAATTTAAGCGTGAAGAGGTGGTATTCACACCTAGGGAGGCCTCTCCCACAAACCCTACGTGCGAGTGTTTCCCTGTAGCTGTGGACGTAGAGGACAATCATTTAGGAAATGATCCGCACTGGCGAAGTAAAGGCGTAGATTCTCAGTTCGGCGGCGGGTTCTTTCCTGCAGGGTCAGGCAAGACCGATCCACCTGCATAGCCTCCACTGCGGGATGAAACATAGAAGATTGCAGTGGTTGCTGGAAGACAGGTGCCAGACGAGGAAAGCGTAGAAGTTGTGCCGATTCCCTTTCTTGTCGAAGTTCCTCACTTCGCTCAGAGAAACGAATATCAATCTGGGATGCCAAGTGTATAAGTTCATTCAAGTTAGATGGCAATTCCTGGGCAGCAAAGGCATCCTTGATATGACTAGATAGTCCTCTCTTGAAGGTGGCGCAAAGAGCTTCATTGTTCCATGATATCTCCGATGCCAGGGTACGAAACTGAATGGCATACTCGCCCACAGAGGAGTTGCCCTGAAAAAGACTCAGCAATGCTGTCTCAGCAGAGGAGGCTCGGGCTGGTTCTTCAAAGACACCCTGAAATTCCGTCAGGAAAGTCTGGAGTTTGGTTGTGAGAGCATCATTGCGATCCCAAAGCAGAGCTGCCCAGGCCAAAACCCTTTTAGTTAAGAGACTGATAACGAAAGCCACCCTTGCTTATTCTGTAGGGAACTATTCCGCCATGAGTTCAATGTGCATGGAACACTGCGTCACGAAACCACGACAGGACTTGGGATCCCCCTCATATTTCTCAGAATAGGCAAGCGGAGTTTCATTCCGGAGGAGACTGTGATTGTTGCGGTTGCTGCTGAGCAGTTAGCTACTGCTGCATCATGGCGGATAATTGTCTCAACTGCTGTGCCTGCTGAGCCAACTGCTCTGACTGGAGCGCCACGATAGAAGCAAGATCCGGATTATCTGGCAGAGGAACCCCAGTGGGATCCATGGCCGGATCTTGCTGTTGCGGAGCTGATGTGGATCCTCTCACCTGTGTGGCTGATGACTTGGACCATATCGGGGAGAGGAGTCTAAGGTGCCACTGGTCTTCACCAGAGCCCACTACAAAGCATGATGGGCTTGCTGTGGAAGGCGACACCCAGGTCGCTACCCCCCGACACGGCTCAACCACACAGGTAGCTGGGCAAGGCAAGGTACCGAAGGATAAGGCAGAAGCATAGTCAAACGTAGCAGAAGGTAAAGGCAGGCGGCAAAGGTGCAAAGTCAAATAACGTAGCGGGAAGGTCTGGATACATAGGTAAGGCATACAGGCAATATGGAACACTTAATCTCAGACTATGGGGCACTGAAGATCCAGCAGGGAAGTGTGGGAGGTGCAGGGACTTCATAATGTAGTGTCAGGTGCAACAACTAATTATGAGCGCACTGGCCCTTTGAATTTCAGAGCTGCGGTGCGCGCACGCCCTAGGAGACGGGGACGCAGGAGGCAGCAGCAGAGTGTGGTGAGTGACGGGCTGGGATTCGCATGTGGGCGCGTCCCGCGATGCGAATCCCAGCCCCGCCGGCAGACTGGAACACAGGGACACCGCGCTCACGGTCGGAGCGAGCGCAGAGTGTAACCATATAATAGTATACGAGGAAGAATGAATGTGCTGCACTCACCGGAATCAGGTACAAAAGCAGTGCTGTTCTTTATTTCAAAAGGTGCAGTAAAATCATCATATGCAGCAGGACGTATGAGATGTAACAGACGCCATGAGTCATATCATTCGTGGGTGATAGCTGTTGCGCGTGCGCATTCACGCTTCTTCAGACCCTACCCTCTTCCCTGCATGTCACTGTTAAATACTCTCATTAACATTAACATTAAAACATACTTTAAAACCAACAAGATAAAGAATGAACATGTGAACCAAAAAACATGCAATGTGCTGTAATATCTACAAGAAGACACTGAAATCCAATTTTTCGTTTAAACCAAGGTTCCCCTGTGCATTCGTCCTAATGATCCAATGGGCTTCTGCTTGGAGAAGGGTTTTCCTTAAAGGGGTATTCCGGGTAAAAACATCTTATCCTCTATCCAAAGGATCCTCTATTCAAAGGACTCGCTGCAATCTCCTTGCAGCACCCACATTCTATGCGGGGCAGCGTCTCCAGTTTCGGAAACCTCTGGGTTTCCGGGACTGGGGACGTGACGTCACGCCACGCCCCCTCCAATCACTGGTAACAGGAGTTGTCCCGGAAGATTAGAAATTAGCAAATGTTGTGCCCATTCACAAGAAAGGTAGTAGGGAGGAATCAAGCAACTATAGGCCAGTAAGTCTCACATCAATAGTGGGGAAATTAATGGAAACCCTACTAAAGGATAGGATTGTAGAACATCTAAAATACCATGGATTGCAAGGTGAAAAATAACATGGGTTTACTTCAGGGAGATCATGTCTGTCAGGCCCAAGTCCTGATTATGGAAACATACATGTGTTTTATAAGACATGGGTGAGGGGTCATTCAGACGGTGTATCCTTTGTTTTTTGTGTATTGCATTTTATTGGGGGGTCTGGCTGTTTGTTTGTATCTCCTTTGAAGTAATGCACACTGGTCTCATCATATAATCAAAGAGATAAGGGGTCAGGAAGAGAGATGCCCCACCAGGTGGGATCAGAGGGGAGGTGGGGAATGGAGTTTTCCTCCAAAGAAGCAGATAAGACTTAAAATGCTGGACTCAACTGTTGTTCAATGCTGTGCAAAAAGCGGACAAGAGCTGGACTCTCACTGACAAGGAGGGCTATACCATCATGCTGTAAGAACTTCATTTTTTTGTTTTCTGAACTTGCCTTGCTAAACTCTTTTATATATTTTTGTAACTGTATGTCATTTGTTTCTGTATTTTTATGCATAGCACTGTGATACCTTTTATCAGATTAAATGTTTAATTAATCAGCTCTGGTCTTTGATCTCTAAATATAGGAGCTCACCTTTTTGAAGGCAGCTCTGGTGGAAACACGTTTATCTAAGGGTTAATTTGGTGACTTGCTGGGACTAGTAGTGGATACTCAGAGGTCTGGCGGCTTTAACCCTTGCATCATCACACTCTCTCTAGCGTCTTGGCTGGACCGATAGGGTGTGATCGTGACAACTGGTGGCAGCGTCGGGATATATTTAGAGATTTTTAGTGCTTGTTGGATTTTACCTGTAAGGAAATCTTAGCACTAAAAAAGAAATTGCATACATCTTCTTGTGTGTAAATTCCAAAGACAGAGCTCAGTGCTGGTTTAAAAGACATACAAAAAGAGTGCAAGACAGTTCTGTCCTCCCCATCTCCTGCTTTACCTCCTCTGTCTCATCTCGGAAATATGGAGGCATATCGCAAGCAGTCCAAGCCTGCACTGGAGCTAGTGTGCCAGAAAAGGACATCCCTACTGCAGGAAAGAACAAGGAACAACTTATTGCTGATCTTGTGGAGTATGATGCCCGTGCAGAAGAGCTGAGTGACATGAGGCAAAGTCCTGCAGTTGGAACTGCCATCCAAGGACTGATATATCCTGGGGAATATAACATTACTCCCCATCAGGACAGTACTCCCCATGAGGCCTTGGACTCTTATATACGGACTGCCTTACAACACCTTGGGAATGTGGATGCCAATATGAAACTCCAACTGCTTCTCCAGTACCAAACTGCAGAGAGAGAGGCACAGGCACAAGCCGCAGAAAGAGAGGCCCAGCGAAGGCATGAACTGGAGGTTCTGAGGCTGAGAGGGGATGCTTCATCCGCACAGAGTGATGTGCAGGATCAAGGAGACCACAAACTCCGCTTGGAACATTTCCCCATGTTGGAGAAAGATGGTGATCTGGATGTGTTCCTGAGGGGATTTGAAAAGGTTTGCCGGCAGTTCCATCTACCTAAGGAACAGTGGGGACGATATCTAACCCCACGGCTGCGAAGGAAAGCTCTGGATGTGTTTGCTTCGCTTCCCTCTGAAAGGGACAAGGACTATTAGGCAATAAAATCTGCCCTGCTAAAAAGTTTTAATCTGACTCCAGAGGCTTATCGTTAAAGATTTAGGACTTTGCAACAAAGCGCCACAGAAAACTGCACTGAACATGCAGGTCAGCTAAGGACTGCATTCAGGCAATGGACTGGGGGCCTACAAGTCACTACCTATGAGGCCCTGGAGGACTTGATGGTCCTGGATCAGTTTCTCCAAACACGGAGCTTTGAAGCCAGAGAGTGGATTTTGGACCGCAAGCCCAAGACAGCCATGGAAGCAGCAGAACTAGGAGATGACTTTGCCAACAACCGGGCGCCAGCAGCAAAGCGTGGATCTGCACAAGCTGGAGCAAGTACCTGGAGGGGAGCCACACAACCACAAAGCACCACCAGGTCAGCCGGGAAATTCTTGCCATCATTCCCAAAAGCAACAGGAGCCACACTGGGTCAGGGGGACACCCGTCGGTGTTACAGATGCAACAATATTGGGCACCTGAGTGCCACTTGCCCCATCAAAAAGAATTCTCCACCAGTAGCTGGAGGACACACAGCCATTCTTCTGGTGTCCGCAGCGGTGGAGAAAAGAGCGGATAACCTGCAGAGTGTAACTGTGGGTGACCGGGTGACAGTGCGTTTGCGAGATTCTGGAGCCTACTTTACCTTGGTGCGGCCTGAAGTGGTGGATACAGAGGACATCATCCCTGGAAGAACCATGGCTTTAAAAGGAATTGGAGGTGTGCGGCCTGCTGTGCCCATGGCCCGTGTGTACCTGGATTGGGGTACAGGCCAAGGTTTGAGGGAGGTGGGGGTCTCTGAGGACATCCCTGTTAATGTTCTACTGGGGACTGATTTGGGTCAGATGCTCTGTTATTATGCTCCAGAGGACACTACCTGCACACCGGCAGTGCTAGGAGAGAGCCCTGTTCATTCCGAGGTACTGTGCGAGACTTTGGGAGACACTGCGAAATGTGGTAACTGGGAGGGAGTGCAGGGGATTGATAATTGTTTACCTGTGACTGAACCAGTAATGTTTTCCAAAAGTGGAATGGGGTGTATTGTGAAACGTGGTAACTGGGAGGGAGTGCAGGGGATTGATAATTGTTTACCTGTGACTGAACCAGTATTGTTTTTCAAAAGTGGAATGGGGTGTATTGTAAAATGTGGTGACAATGCATTGCCAATGCAAAAACCTAGTGGAGATGGCCTAGGGGGAGGGGTTGGTGTGCCCCTGGTGACATGTAAGGATGAGGGACCAGCAGTGAGTGATATGTCCCAATCCTGTGAGCCTAAGGAGGAGGAGGGAAGGAGTGATAGCCCTGGGTATGATGCCTGTATTGTTATGTCTGGAACTGAGGGGGAGGAAAGTAAACCCCAGGGAGGCATACCAATGGTGGCAGTGGTAACGCGTCAGCAGCATGCCAGGGCTGCAGCTTTAAAAGGAAGGGAGGATGGTGATGCAAGGGGCAAGCTGTGTGACTTGCAAGCCCCAGCAGAGGAAGGTGGAGATGCTAGTTCACCTGGGGGAAATGTACTCCCTGATACCACGAGATGGGGGGAGGGAAATGAGCATTTCCGGAAAGCTCTGCGCAATGACCCTTCCCTTGAAGGGCTGAGACAACGTGCTGAACATACAGGTGTTGACACAGATGGGCATCGGGTATATTGGGAAAATGATATCTTGTACTGGGAGTCCCTTTCCAAAGGCATGCTAGGGGCCCAGGAGAGAGAAAGGCAGTTAGTGGTTCCTAGGCAGTACAGGAAAGAGCTGCTGAGGTTGGCCCATGAGACCCCCCTGGCAGGACATTTGGGAGTGGCCAAGACAAAGTCCAGGTTGGCACACAATTTCTACTGGCCAGATATGGGTACTGCTGTTGGCAATTATTGTAGACCTTGTCGTGTCTGCCAGAGGGTGGGTAAGTATGGGGATGTTACTCGTGTTCCCCTAGTTCCCCTACCAGTCATATCTGTACCCCTTGAACGAGTGGCAGTGGATATTGTGGGACCTCTAGCTATACCCAGCAGCACAGGGAAACAATTTATTCTCACTGTGGTGGATTATGCAACTAGGTACCCTGAAGCTGTTGCCTTATCCTCTGTCTGGGCAGATAAGGTGGCAGATGCACTGATCAGTATATTCTGCAGGGTGGAGTTCCCCAAAGAAATGCTCACTGATCAGGGCACACAGTTCATGTCCAATATCATGCAAAGTCTCTGTAAAAAGGTGAATGTACAGCACTTGGTAGCAGCCCATACCACCCCCAAACAAATGGTCTCTGCGAGAGGTTCAATGGCACCTTGAAACAAATGCTAAAATCATTTGTAGAATCGTAGGGCAGAGACTGGGAAAAGTATTTACCCCACCTGTTATTTAGTTACATAGTTACATAGTTAGTAAGGTCGAAAAAAGACATATGTCCATCAAGTTCAACCAGGGAATTGAAGGGTAGGGGTGTGGCGCGATATTGGGGAAGGGATGGGATTTTATATTTTTTCATAAGCATTAATGTTATTTTGTTCCAGGAATGTATCTAATCCTGTTTTAAAGCTGTTAATTTTTCCTGCTGTGACCAGTTCCTGAGGTAGACTGTTCCATAAGTTCACAGTTCTCATGGTAAAGAAGGCGACACGCCCCTTGAGACTAAACTTTTTCTTCTCCAGACGGAGGGAGTGCCCCCTCGTCCTTTGGGGGGGTTTAACCTGGAACAGTTTTTCTCCATATTTTAACATATCCCCCCTTAAACGTCTCTTCTCAAGACTAAACAATTGTAACTCCTTTAATCGCTCCTCGTAGCTAAGATGTTCCATGCCCCATATTAGTTTAGTCGCGCGTCTCTGCACCCTTTCCAGCTCCACAGTGTCCCTTTTATGAACAGGCGACCAAAACTGAACAGCATATTCCAGGTGAGGCCGTACCAATGCTTTATAAAGGGGGAGTATTATGTCCCTGTCCCTCGAGTCCATGCCTCTTTTTATACATGACAATATCCTGCCGGCTTTGGAAGCAGCAGCCTGACATTGCATGCTATTCTGTAGTCTGTGATCTACAAGTACAACCAGATCCTTCTCTACCAGTGACTCTGCCAGTTTAATCCCCCCTAAGACATACGATGCATGCATGTTATTAGTACCCAGATGCATAACTTTACATTTATCCACATTGAACCTCATTTGCCAAGTGGATGCCCAGACACTTAGTCTATCCAAGTCATCTTGTAACTTATGCACATCCTCTATAGACTGTACCGTGCTACAAAGCTTGGTGTCATCTGCAAAGATAGAAACAGAGCTGTTAATACCATCCTCTATATCATTGATAAATAAATTAAACAACAGCGGGCCCAGTACTGAACCTTGGGGTACACCACTAATTACCGGGGACCAATCAGTGTATTTGCTTGCAGGGAGGTACCCCAAGAGTCTACAGGTTTCTCGCCCTTTGAGTTATTGTATGGTTGCAAAATGCGGGGACCCCAAGATTTAGTTAGGGGAGAATGGGAAGGGGGGGCTACATGCCCCTGAGACTTCTGTGGTGGAGTATGTTCTGAGATTCAGGGACAGGATGCAGACATTGACTGGGCTGGTACATGACAACCTCACAGCAGCACAGTCCAGGCAGAAGTACTGGTACGATCGCAATGCAAGGGACCGGGTCTATGAAGTGGGACAGAAGGTAATGGTTCTGAACCCCATTAGGCAGAATAAGTTGCAGGCTGCCTGGGAGGGTCCCTTTACCATTTTACAGTGCATAGAACCCACCACATATGTAGTAGCCCTTGATGAGAAAGGTCAGAGGCAGAGAGAGTACCACATTAATATGCTAAAGGCATACTATGACCCTGAGGAGGTGCTACTCAGTGTATGTAGTGCACCAGAGGAAGGGCTGGGTAGTGATCCCTTACTTGACCTAGTGGAGGAAGCTAAGAGCCAGGGATCCCTTCAGAATGTGGAGATCAATCCACAGCTCTCAGAGGAAAGAAAGAGGCAGCTTAGTCAGGTACTAGGCCGCTTCAGTGCCACCTTTACTGGAAAGCCAGGGTGAACTACTCTAGCCACCCATCATGTTGATACGGGGGACCAGCCACCGCTAAGATAGGTAGCCTACCGGGTATCCCCAGAGGTAAAGTCCCATATACACAAGGAGATTGAGGACATGTTGAAGTTAGGGGTAATTAAGAAGTCAAAAAGCCCTTGGGCCTCCCCAGTAGTTCTGGTGCCTAAAAAAGACAAATCTACTTGGTTCTGTGTGGATTACAGAAGGTTAAATGCTGTCACTACCTTTGATGCATACCCTATGCCCAGAATAGATGAACTACTTGATCAGCTAGCAGGTTCCCAATATGTGACTATCATGGATTTAAGCCGAGGGTACTGGCAGATCCCTATGACCCCAGAGGCCCAGGAGCGGTCAGCCTTTATCACTCCCTTTGGGTTGTTTGAGTGCTGTGTCATGCCTTTTGGGATGAAAAATGCCCCAGCCTCTTTCCAACAACTGGTTGATTAGCTGCTAGAGGGCCACAGGGAATACGCCGTGGCCTACTTAGATGATATTGCCATATTCAGCAAGACCTGGGAGGAGCACCTGATTCACCTGGGCAAGGTGGTGCAGCAAATAGCTGAGGCAGGGCTTACCATAAAACCAGAAAAGTGTCAAGTTGGCATGACAGAAGTGCAGTATCTAGGACATAGGGTAGGAGGAGGGTCCCTATGCCCTGAGCCCAGTAAGGTGGAGTCTATTATGGCCTGGCCAATTCCTAAGACCAAAAAGCAGGTCATGTCCTTTTTGGGGACCGCAGGGTATTATCGTAGATTTGTCCCAGACTATAGTAAGATAGCAAAACCTCTCACAGACTTGACAAAAAAGAAGGTGTCCAAGCAAATTACCTGGACTGAGGATTGTGATAAGTCCTTCATTGCCCTCAAGACTGCATTGTCCAACTCTCCGGTCCTCCAGGCCCCAGATTTCAGTAGGAGGTTTGTGGTACAAACAGGTGCTTCCAATTTTGGGCTGGGGGCTGTTCTTAGCCAAGTAAACTCCAATGGAGAAGAACACCCCATACTCTACCTTAGTAGGAAGCTATTGCCTAGAGAAGTGGCCTATGCGGTCATAGAGAAGGAATGTTTAGCTGGGGTCTGGGCTTTGCAAAAATTACAGCCCTACCTGTACGGCAGGGATTTTACTGTCATAACTGATCACAACTCTCTACATTGGTTGGACCGAGTGTCAGGTAACAATGGAAAATTGCTTCGCTGGAGTCTTATCCTCCAACAATATAATTTCACTGTCCAACACAGGAAAGGAAGCCTGCATCAAAATGCAGATGGATTATCGCTTCAGGGAGAAATAGATGGTTAATGGAGACAGATCTATTCGCCTGGAGAGGCAAGATCTCTCTGTCTCCATCTTAAGGGGGAGGTGGCAGGCCCAAGGCCTGATTATGGAAACATACATGTGTTTTATAAGACATGGGTGAGGGGTCATTCAGACGGTGTATCCTTTGTTTTTTGTGTATTGAATTTTATTGGGGGGGTCTGGCTGTTTGTTTGTATCTCCTTTGAAGTCATGCACTCTGGTCTCATCATATAATCAAAGAGATAAGGGGTCAGGAAGAGAGATGCCCCACCTGGTGGGATCAGAGGGGAGGGGGGGGGGGAATGGAGTTTCCCTCCAAAGGAGCAGATAAGACTTAAAATGCTGGACTCAACTGTTGTTCAAGGCTGTGCAAAAAGCGGACAAGAGCTGGACTCTCACTGACAAGGAGGGCTATACCATCATGCTGTAAGAACTTCATTTTTTTGTTTTCTGAACTTGCCTTGCTAAACTCTTTTATATATTTTTGCAACTGTATGTCATTTGTTTCTGTATTTTTATGCATGGCACTGTGATACCTTTTATCAGATTAAATGTTTAATTAATCAGCTCTGGTCTTTGATCTCTAAATATAGGAGCTCACCTTTCTGAAGGCAGCTCTGGTGGAAACACATTTATCTAAGGGTTAATTTGGTGACTTGCTGGGACTAGTAGTGGATACCCAGAGGTCTGGCGGCTTTAACCCTTGCACCATCACACTCTCTCTAGCGTCTTGGCCGGACCGATAGGGTGTGACCGTGACAATGTCAAACAAATCTTATTGATTTTTTTGACTGGGTGACTAAAATAATAGATGGCGGAGGGGCAGTAGACATCGCATATCTAAATTTTAATAAGGCTTTTGACACTGTCCCACATAGAAGACTTATCAATTAACTGCAGTCATTGAGCTTTGACTCCCATATTGTTGAGTGGATTAGACAGTGGCTGAGTGACAGACAACAGAGGGTTGAAGTCAATGGAGTATATTCAGAGCAAGGTCTTGTTACCAGTGGGGTACCTCAGGGATCTGTACTGGGACCAATTTTGTTTAATATCTTCATTAGTTGTATCACAAAACATCTCGATGTCTTTTTGCTGATGACACAAAGATATGTAACAGGGTTGATGTTCCTGGAGGGATACGCGAAATGGAAAAGGAATTAGGCAAACTAGAAGAATGGTCAGAACTCTGGCGACTGAAATCTTATGTGGATAAGTGCAAAATAATGCACCTGGGGCGTAAAAACCTTCGGGCAAAATATAGAATATTTGACACAGTCCTGACCTCAGTATCTGATGTGAGGGATTTAGGAGTAATTATTTCAGAAGACTTAAAGGTAGGAAGACAATGTAATAGAGAAGCAGGAAACGCTAGCAGAATGCTTGAATGTATAGGGAGAGGTATAAGCAGTAGAAAGAGGGAAGTGCTTATGCCACTGTCCAGAACACTCCATTGGAGGCCTCCATTGGAGTATTGTGCGCAGTACTGGAGGCCGTATCTCCAAAAGGATATAGATACTCTAGAGAGAGTTCAGAGAAGAGCTACTAAACTAGTACATGGAATGCAGGATAAAACTTACCAGGAAAGGTTAAAGGACCTTAACGTGTATAGCTTGGAAGAAAGAAGAGACAAAGGGCATATGAAAGAGACTTTTAAATACATAAAGGGAATGAACACGGTAAAGGAGAAGAGCATATTTAAAAGAAGAAACACTACCACAAGAGGACATAGTTTTAAATTAGGGGGCAACGGTTTAACGATAATATCAGGAAGTATTGCTTTACTGAGAGAGTAGTGAATGCATGGAATAGCCTTCCTGCAGAAGTGGTCGCTGTAAATACAGTGAAGGAGTTTAAACATGCATGGGATAAGCATAAGGCTATCCTTCATATAAGATAGGGCCAGGGACTATTGATAGGATTCAGATTATTGGGCAGACTAGATGGGCCGAATGGTTCTTATCTGCCAACACATTCTTGTTTCTATGTTTCTATGTCTATGGGAGGGGGCGTGATGGCCATCACGCCCCCTCCCATAGACATGAATGGAGGGGGGGTGAGGTCATGTCCCCAGTTCCAGAAACGGGGAGGTTTCCGAAACTGGAGACGCAGCTCCGCATAGAATGCAAGTGCTGCTGGGAGATCACAGGGGGTCCCAGCAGCGGCCCCCCACGATCAGACATCTTATCCCCTATCGTTTGGTTAAGGGATAAGATGTTTTTGCCCAGAATACCCCTTTAAATCACACCCCTCTCTCTCTTAAACACCCTTTGTATACCTTGGAACACTGGGTTACTGCAACCCCCTCCATGTATAGAATTCATGTGAGGAATAAATCTTGGCGATCCCTTTCTCGAGCGCACAGAATAGACCTGCTCACAAAATCTCGTGTGAACAGGTCTCTTTGTGCTGCCCACAAAAAACCTTCCACAACTACAGGTGATTACATAAGCAACCCATAGGGTTCTACAGGTAATCCTACTTTTCACTGTGGTGTCCAGACTCCCAACTTTTATGTATTGTCCTGGTATTAAATAAGAACACCAGGTGCAGGAACCACAGCGGTGATTGCCTACTGGACCTGACCTGGTTAACCAGTTTACATTAGGTTTAATTCTTGCTTCTGAAGAAAAAGAGCCTCTCATTACTTGATCTTTTAAATTACTGCATCTACAAAAAGTGACCATCGGTATGGTTGGTACCAATTTATTCAGCCCTGAATCACTATTTATTAGGAACCAGTTTTTGTGTATGGCTTTCCTTACCAAATCAGCCATCGGGCTAAACTTGAAGGAAAAGGAAAAGTGCATCTTTTTTTTACTTTTTCTGCAAAGAAGACTTTTTCTATCCTGTGCTAAGACTCTATTTAGGGCCCTGTCCAGGATTATGACCAGATATCCCCTTGCATGTAATCTCTCCTTCAGTTCTCCAGCTTATAACAAAAAATTCTCATCCGTACTATAAATTTGGCGTAGCTGCAAAAATTGCCCATAAGGCACTGCCTTTTTCACATGGGTAGGATGACAGCCGGAAAATGCACAACTCTCCCTGATTAAACCTGACATTCATATAAATATGCACAAACATTGACTATAATACTGTGCAAACCTTTTCTAGCACCTCTGAGATGCCTAGATCCCTGTAACACCGGGGGAATTAGAGAAGTTTGCAGGTTGTAAACATTCATAAAACAATGGGGAGGAAAAAATTTCCAAAGAATCCTTGGAACTCAATGAAATTGTGTTGTCGCGGTGACCTTGCTCATCTAGTTTCTCTAGTAACTGACTGCAGCTCTGCAGAACATGTGACTCTACTGTTTGATCAGCTCCTCTCTATCAGTTTTGATGTTTGCTGGCACAGAAGCTAGTCTAAGTTTGTCAGGATGAATCTTTCAAAGCTTAGAGCCTTCTAAGTTGCCAGTGATTTCTGGCAGCATGTCATAAAAAGGAGAGAAAGGCAAAGGAGAAAGAAATGTAAAAGGGAAGACCACTAATAATTAGATTTGTTGCTCACAGGCTCAAAATATTTTTAATTTAAAATTCAAAAGCAGATAAGATGGCAAAGCAGCAATCCCCATAGTAGAAACATGAAGTGATTGTCTGTTAGATCTTTGCTAGAAAACACAATTTTTCCATACGAGGAATTTTTTTTAAAGATTCTGTGGGAGATTAGCCAACAGCAACCAGACTGCTTCTTTTATTTTTCAAAAAGCCTGTCACGCCAGGAATAAGTGTGGGCCTGAACTGACTGTGACCCTCTGTCCCTGTCTTTTGGGGTGCCCACCTCCTTTATAGGGTGACCTTTACCACGGTGCAGGTCCATATGCTAAGAAGGTGCATGGTGTAGCAAAGTAAAGTAGCAAAGAACGCTGTATGGATGTCAGGGAAAAGATCAGGCTACAAAAGGGTTAATAAGCAAAAGAGCAACAATAGAAACACAATCATGAAATACACAAACAAATGTATAATCTGAGTCAAACAGACAAGTTGGTAACAGAGAGAGTGAAGCAGTACTAAATCTGAATTCAACAGGGTAGGCAAATGCAGGCAAGAGTCAGGGTAGACTACAAGGTACAAAATGGCGGGCATCGAATAGTCAAATAAAGCAGAGGTGATAAACACAAAGCAAACAGGCAGGAACAAACTCTAGTAAATCAGATATAAGCTACAACCACAAGCACGGCCTGGAGGTTGTGCAGGGATTGAAAAATACCGCCTCCGGTGGTGTGAGGACCAACACAACAGCTAACTAGACCAGCGCCTGCAACTCCTTAGTGGCCAGAACACAGCATATGATGCTTGACCAGGTGCATTTGTTACAGGCCTCTGAAAAGTAAAAGAAGCAATCTGATTGGTGGCTATGGGCAACTGATCCACTTCTCCTCTGTACAGATTTACATTATTATTTCCCTAATTGTCTAGAGTTTTCCAGACACTTTTTTGTCTTCTGATTCCTTCTCAGAACATCCATATAATCCCATGGCAGTGGTTGCACATGCTAAGTAACCCATTGTCAAGATTTGTTTTGTACACTAATGGTGGACTGATTCCTTCTACTGTGAGGGACAGGCAATAAGAATGAGACAATACAGGGACAGACTGACAGGTCGGAAAGTTGGGCACTGCCTGAGGGGCCGGGGTTGAGGGGGCCCATCCATGACAGCATTTGCTGCTTCACAAGATCAGGAGCATGCAAACTGAATATATACAGACCTCCAGTTTGCATGCTCCCTGATTTTTTAACATCTAATGCAGGAGGACCTTAAGGATCTGAGTCACATGATCCACAGGTCCTTAATCCTAACTGCACAGAGGAAGAAGAGAAGTAAGAGGTGTGTGTGTCTCTGTGTGGTCACTATTCTGCTGTTACATCATGTCTTATCCTCCAGTCACCTCCAGAGCTGCACTCATTATTCTGTTGTTACACCATGCCTTATTCTTCTGTCACCTCCAGAGCTGCAGTCACTATTCTACTGTTACATCGCCTATCCTATCCTCCTGTCACCACAAGAGCTGCAGCCACTATTCCGCTGTTACATAGTGTCTTATCCTCCACCAGAGCTGCACTCACCATTCTGCTTTTGCATCATATCTTATACTCTAGTCACCTCCAGATAGTGAGTGAGGTGTCAGGTGGACACCAAGTGATTGGCGGACACTAATGGTCGGACGAGAAGGAACAATGGTGATGATAGGTATGTGAAATGCTGTACCTTGAGACTGGAGTACGGATTGGAAGGTTGGCAGATTAGGGGCAGAGCTGACAAGCACATTCGTCAGCAAGGGGATCCTTGCGAAACGCGTTGTCTCTGCATCTGTACCTGTGTTTTTTATTTTATTTTATCTAAACCAACAAACCTGCTTGGATTTACCTCTGCTGCTCCTGTGCATAATTGACAGACAGCCTCTTGCAAGCGCCGCTTTGCGATCCTCACCAGAGAAAGGTGTATACCTCTCCACCACTTGATTTTGCATTACCGCCATCACTGATGTTCGGGACCAGGACGCAAGGCTGCTGCAAGGACCACTCTTGAGTTGATATACTCACACATGGACTTCACAGTGTTGTGCTTGCTGCGCAACACTGAAAGGTGAATGAGAAATCTCACCTGTGTTTTGAATATACACTTCTACTTGTATCAAATGGGAAATGACTGCACTTAGAGAGCGCCTCTTCTTTTTTCTGTTCCTTTTTTACACATACAGCCCATAAATAGCGAGACAGATGGCAGTTCTGGTTGATGCCCGTTTCCCTGCTGAAGACATTGCTGTAGCAACAAAAGATGTAGAGGGGGCACAATTAGTGTTTTAACAGCAATCTCTCTTAGTGTGCTGTTCTAAACAGTGGATCTGCAGGCCACTGGTTGTTGACTGTAACCTACTTGAGTAGTTATACCACTGCTAGTGATGTACTAAACAGATGTAATACCAACCCACTAGGAGATTGTGGTTTTAATGTGACTCTTCATCTAAATATTTTATGAGCGCTTAAATAAAAGTTATGTTTGCTAGGGGGTGGGAATTAAACAAGGGTATTAGTGACCCAGGGCTTGTCCCTTGGTAAAAGGTGTTTCTATATTGTTGACCCTGACCCATCTCGGGGTATTGTTTTTGGTAGTTTCAAACATCCTGCACAGACATTGATTTAAAAGATAACACTGGAAGAAGCTTAGGCCTTCTTAGAATGTATACTATAATGTATAATATGCACTTGAGGCAATGCTGGAAAATAATGGTGGTCACACAAAATATTGACTTTTGGTCCCAATTTCAAAATAGGGGTATACTTACTTTTGTTCCCAAAGTTTAGACATTAATGGCTGTATGTTAAGTTACTTAAAGGGGTCACAACATTAAACGCTGTTATACAGGCTGGCAACTCCCTACACAATAGATAAACTTCAATCTCTAATGATGTTTAACATGTATATTAAGATATCATGGAGGGTACTACACAGCAGGCTCAAAAGCTGGGTACACAGTGCAAGCTCTTTACTACAGCTGACAGCTATCGGCAGAGGCCAGGATTAAAGATAACTCTGACACCAGCCGTAATCAATATTCATGGTATCAATGTTCATGGTATCTAGGCCTCCTCAGTTACCCAATCTCCCTTTTCCATAACACAATTGACATGGAAGCCATAAGACATGACATGGGCTGCCTTGTTAGTATTCCCTTACATAGTCAGAGCTCAATACACAGCAATACAATGGCCCTCATTTACTATTGCAAACCTAACATGTTAGCACCAGAATTTCCGCCAGAATTGAAAAAAACCTGACTAACTCTCCATTTTACAAAGAAAACCTGAAAAAGGGGGTGGTTGTTGGGAAAAGGGAGCGTGGTCACCGAAAAGGGCTGTGTTTACGACATTTTCACAAAAAAAACAACATATTTACTAAGGTTTCCACAGAAAATGTGGTGGATTTAAGTTGAGAAAAACCCGACAGATCGGAGCATGTGTAAAAAAAAAAAAAAAGGAAAATGTAGGGAAACCTTAGTAAATACCTTGGAAAATAAAGAAACCTACACTCCAATCTTAGTAAATAAAAACGGCTAATATGTATTGATAAAAAAAACACTGCTGTGAAAAGGGCTTAAAAGGGGTTAACCAGTGTTTTTTTTATTTTTAGAACAATACCTATTGTACAGTATATATAAAAAAAAAAAAACCTGTGCTCACTTCCAGCTCTCCCACGGTGCCTCCAGTCCCCTTCTCCGGTCCCCTGCTGCGATCCTCTTCTTGAGCTGCAGAATGACGCTATGCCTGGAGTGAAAATGGTGCTCGTTGTGTCATACTGACACTCAACCAGTCACTGGCCTAGGTGGGAGATTGCTGCAGCCAGTGATTGGCTGAGCGACAGTATGACACACTGGGTCCCGACGTCACTCGGGGCCTAATCGTCATGCTGCAGCTCAGGAAGAGGATCATAGCCATGGGCTGAAGCAAAACAGCGAAGGCACCGCAGGGTTGCAAGAGGTGAGTACAGGTTTATATTTTTATATACTGTAAAATGGGCATTGTCTAAAAAAAAACCTCATGCCTGATAATCCCTTAAAAAGAACTGCACATGACAGAAAAAGGCCATGGTAAACCAGCACACATGCAGGTGAGCATACTTTGGATGTTATTTGGTGTTTTCCTTGCAGTTTATTTCATATTATTTAATCTTGTATAAAAAAAAAAAGGAAAGAAGAAACAAACTCAGCTTGTAGTGGTCATGTGACTGACAAGTACAGAAACTGAGAAGCGTCTACAGAAATATTTGCTTTACAGGTCTGACTCAAAACTATGCAATGTTTTCAGGCTGCCAAGAAATTGCAGCCCTATCACACAAAGCAGGAAGGTTCATTTACCTTTTTTGATCCATAAAATCAGCCCTGGAAATAATTGCAAACCAGCCCCACAGCCATCGGCAGCCGGGCGCAGACCAGCCCTGCACAACAATATCAATGTGTACAATGTACAATGTATTTTTTCATCAAAACAGAAGCAACAAGATATTACATATTTTATTCCAGATATATATACAAAAACATAACACAGGAATCAAAATAAAAACCTAGGCCGTCCAGTCACTAACTGTATAATACACCATCCCTGACTGAAGAGCTTTTCCCTGCCACTTAAAACATGCGTCCAGCAACCTTTACTCACTGTTCACACACAGCATTTGTGGTCTCTTGCCTTTTCTACTTAGATCCCTTGTCTTTCTCATACAGGAGAACTAACTTTTCTCCTGTGTTACCACAACTTGTCACAGTCCACTTCACTGTTGTGGGTCACTCACAGCTCCTTGCAAGGGCCCATTGCCTCCCCCTCACAGCCACCTTGCTGTCTTTTGGGGAGAGTCCAGACTACACTTCCTGGACTCTTAAATATCTACCCTCTAATTAATAAGTCAGAAGGTGTGGGCTCTGCTGCTAGCTCACCTAGCACAAGGGACTGGGAAAAAAGACCCTTTCATTACCTGCAAACCTGCCTGAGTGTCACAATATATATATATATATTTAACATTTATATATATATATATATATATATATATATATATATATATATATATATATAGGGGAATATGCAAATCAGCTCATTACATCACCTTCTCAGGCAATGTTCCCTGGTATCAGCTTAGCTCCAGTTTCAGAACATAAAAAGCTAATCGGGATTAATGCCAAACCAGAACTCTCTCTCCAGAAGGAAAGAGGGACCCATAGCTGCCATGCAGCATAAATGGGCTCTTTTTCTGGAATGGCTGTAGTATGGGTGGGAGGCCATTCCCACAGTCTGGTCTGGGCTTTACTGGACCTCTTGAGGCCTTTAAAGTCTGCTGCTCCTAGACCTCAGGTGAGGAGAGTGTGAACCTGAGGAGTTGTTTGCCATTTCTTCCACAGTGTGCTACAAGCAGGAGCACACAAAGCTGCCCTGACGCTCTGGTACTTAAGGACCCAGGGTGTACCTGTACGCCTGTGGGAATTCCTGTGGGAGATCCCCTGTGGGGGATCACTGCAAATCGTCAGTCAATTCAGACCGGCGATTAGCGGCAATTCCGGGTCTATGGGGTTCCCCGGTGACCTAGAAAAAAAGGGTGTTTTTTCCTATCATCCTTTACCAGCAGGAGTGAGGGTGCTACCTCACGATCACCTGATTGATCGGTCTGGACGACCAATCAATCACGAAGCTTGCTGGGAGGTGATAGGGCGGCGATTGGGCAAGTTGGGGGTCCCTTACCTGTCCATCGGGGCAGGCGGGGGTCCCTGGCATCGATGTGGAGGGTCCCTGGAGTCGGCGGCGGCGGCGGAGGTCCCTGGGCGGTGGCGCAGCAGTGTCCTCATTGCAGGATCCAGAAGGAGAGTTGTTCACCTCCTGCTGTTGCTAAGCAACAATGCTCAGCATGTACAGCCAAAGGGCATGCTGGGAGTTATAGTTGTGCTGGTGGCAAAACTACAACTCTCAGCATGCCCTTTGGCTGTTTGTGCATGCTGGGGCTTGTAGTTATGCAACAGCTGGAGGCACTTTTTATCTATGAAAAAGTGTGCCTCCAGTTGTTGCATAACTGCAACAACCAGCATGCACAAACATCCAAAAGGCATGCTGGGCGTTCTAGTAGTAGTGTGGCTCCAACATGCCCTTTGGCTGTCAATGCATGCTGAGAGTTGTAGTTTTGAAACAGCTGAAGGCACACTGGTTGCAAAACACAGAGTTTGTAACCTAACTCAGTAATTTGCAACCAGTGTGCCTCCAGCTGTTGCAAACTACAACTCCCAGATGCATGACAGATTGTACATGCTGGGAGTTGTAGTTTTGCAAAAGCTGTAGGCACACTGGTTGCAAAACACTGAGTTAAGTAACAAACTGTGTTTTGCAACCAGTGTGCCTCCAGCTGTTGCATAGCTTCAACTCCCAGCATGCACGGACAGCCAAAGGGCATGCTGATAGTTGTACTTATGTAACAGCTGGAGGCTTGCAAATTTTCTGCCCCAGCTCAAACTCCCAGCAGGAAACTCACTGTTAACCCCTGCCAGTGTGAATGTACTCTAAAAACATTACGCTACACTACACCTACACCAGTGGCGTTGCTAGGGTTGGTGTCACCCGGTGCGGTAGAAAATGTTGTCACCCCATACCTCCCCCCAGTAAGTTTTTAGCCTGTTGTTACAGACACCACTGTTGTAGCGCATTGTGAGAAATACCAGTATAATAATCAGATATACCAGTTGCCACAGAATGGGAAAGTGTTAAAGAAGTTTTCACCATTTAAATATACAGCTCCCAGAATTACTTTAAGGGGTACTCCACTGGAAAACATTTACTTTTATATCAACTGGTGCCAGAAAGTTAAACAGATTTTTAAATTACTTCTATTTAAAATTTTAATACTTACAGTACTTATAAGCTGGTGTATGCTCCACAGGAAGTTGTGTAGTTCTTTCCAGTCTGACCACAGTGCTATTTGCTGACACCTCTGTCCATGTCAGGAACTGTCCAGAGCAGGATAGGTTTGCTATTGGGATTTGCTCCTACTATGGACAGTTCTTGACATGGACAGAAGTGTCAGCACAGAGCACTGTGGTCAGACAGAAAATAAATTAAAAAAAGAAAATAACTTCCTGTGATTCGCTTATACAGTAGCTAATAAGTACTGGAAGGATTAAGATTTTTAAATAGAAGTAATTTTCAAATCTGTTTAACTTTGTAGCACCAGTTGATTAAAAAAAATGTTTTCCAGTAGAGTACCCCTTTGAGCAGTGGTGAGGTGCTGGGAGTTGTAGTTTCACTCATCATAACTGTAGAACTGACAAGCGACTACAGTTCTGATAGGACATAGTGAGGAGAATACACAATGATATCAGTGACTACAGGTGACATCTTCTCTATAGTGAGGAGAATACACAATGATATCAGTGATTACAGGTGACGTCTTCTCTATAGTCTTTCCTTATCAGATGGTACATACCGCCAGGACTTGTAAAACTTCTCTCTGCAGAATGTGAGGCCCAGACGTCTCCTCACTATGTCAGCGCATTCTTATCCTCTATATGAAAACAATTATTATTTTAAACCTGACAGACACTGTATCCTCTAAATATTATACTACTATACACTATACTCTTTGATTATAAACCTTCCATACACCGTACCCACTGAATATAATACAACCACACATCTGTACATTCTGAATATAATACCAACACATACTGTACCCTCTGAATATAAATCTGCCACATACTGTACCCTCTGAATATAATACTACCATACACTGTACATTCTGAATACCAACACATACTGTACCCCTGAATATAATACCGCCACGCACTGTACCCACTGAATATAATACTCCCACATACTGTACCCTCTGAATATGATACTACCACCCACTGCGCCCTCTGAATATAATACTACCACACACTGTGCCCTCTGAACATAAATCTGCCACATACTGTACCCCTGAATATAAATCTGCCACATACTGTACCCCTGAATATAATACCGCCACACACTGTACCCACTGAATATAATACTGCCACACACTGTGCCCTCTGAATATAAATCTGCCACATACTGTACCCCTGAATATAAATCTGCCACATACTGTACCCCTGAATATAATACCGCCACACACTGTACCCACTGAATATAATACTACCACATACTGTACCCTCTGAATATAATACTACCACCCAATGCGCCCTCTGAATATAATACTACCCCAAACTGCGCCCTCTGAATATAAATCTGCCACATACTGTACCCCTGAATATAATACCGCCACATACTGTTCCCTCTGAATATAATACTACCACCCACTGCGCCCTCTGAATATAATACTTATAGATGAGCGAACTACAGTAAATTCAACTCGTCACAAACTTCTCGGCTCGGCAGTTGATGACTTTTCCTGCATAAATTAGTTCAGCTTTCTGGTGCTCCCGTGGGCTGGAAAAGGTGGATACAGTCCTAGGAGACTCTTTCCTAGGAATGTATCCACCTTTTCCAGCCCACCGGAGCACCTAAAGCCTGAACTAATTTACGCAGGATAAGTCATTAACTGCCGAGCCGAGAAGGTCGTGACGAATCGAATTTACTGTAAGTTCGCTCATCTCTAATAATACTACCACAAACTGCGCCCTCTGAATATAATACTACCACAAACTGCGCCCTCTGAATATAATACTACCACCCACTGCGCCCTCTGAATATAATACTACCACCCACTGCACCCTCTGAATATAATACTACCACAAACTGCGCCCTCTGAATATAATACTACCACAAACTGCACCCTCTGAATATAATACTACCACAAACTGCGCCCTCTGAATATAATACTACCACCCACTGCGCCCTCTGAATATAATACTACCACAAACTGCGCCCTCTGAATATAATACTACCACCCACTGCGCCCTCTGAGTATAATACTACCACCCACTGCGCCCTCTGAATATAATACTACCACAAACTGCGCCCTCTAAATATAACGTTGCCATACAGTGCACCCTCTGAATATAATACCACAACCGCAGTAACACCCCTCAACATCCGTTAGCTGATGCTATTACCACGGGAGGGGGTATTGGTGGTGTTGCTAGTGGATGATGGGGGTGCTACTACTGGGGGGGTGTTGCTGGAGGATGATGAGGGTGCTACTGACCATCCCCCTGGCAGTATCACCCCCATCATCCATCGGCAGGATCATCCTCCTGGCAGGAGCACCGCCATCATCCACCATCAGGATCTGCTGATGGAGGTGCTGCTGGGGGGGTGGGTGTTGCTGGTGGATGATGAGGGTGCTACTGCCAGGGGGGGAGCATTAGGTAGGCAGCAGTTCCCCCACATTTGGTAGGTAGCAGTTTCCCCACATTAGGTAGCATCTATTCCCCACATTAGGCAGCATAGATTCCCCACATTTGGTACCAGTTCTCCCACATTAGGTAGGTACCAGTTACCCCACATTAGGTAGCAATTTCCCCACATTAGGTAGCACAGATTCCCCACATTAGGTAGCAGTTTCCCCACATTAGGTAGCACAGATTCCCCAGATTAGGTAGCAGTTTCCCCACATTAGGTAGCACAGATTCCCCACATTGGGTAGCACAGACTCCCCACATTTGGTAGTAGTTTCCCCACATTAGGCCGCAGGTTCCCTTGCAGGTTCCCCACAATGGGTCAAAGGTCAAAGTCTCCCCACATTAGTGCAGATGAAAGGGGGGGGGGGGTGCTGACGGACGGGCGCACCGCACACACACCGCGCAGGTGAAGGGGGGGGGGAGCTGACGGACGGGAGGCCGGTCGGCCACAGATGGGGGGTGGGTGCTGCGGAGCGTCTTGGTGTCACCCCATTAGGTTGGTGTCACCCGGTGTGGGCCGCACCCCCCGCACCCGGGTCGCAACGCCACTGACCTACACAAAATAGAAAGTGAAACACTACATATACACATACCCCTACACAGTTACCCCCCCCCACCCCCCAATAAAAAATTAAACGTCTTGTATGGCACTGTTTCCAAAATGGAGCCTCCAGCTGTTGAAGATCAACAACTCCCAGTATTGCCGGAAAGCCACTGACTGTCAAGGCATGCTGGGAGTTCTGCAACAGATGGAGAAACCCTGTTTGGGAAATGCTGCCATAGGGTATTTTGGTGGTGGATGCAAATCCCCAATTTAAGCCTCAAATGCGCATGGCGCTCTCTCGCTTTGGAGCCCTGTCGTATTTCAAGGCAACATGTTTAGTGCCACATATGGGGTATTTCCATACAAATTTTGGGGGTAAAGTTGGGGTCTACACCAGCATGTTAGTGTAAACATTTTTTTTTTTTTATAATAACATGCTGGTGTTGCCCCATACTTTTAATCTTCACAAGCAGTAAAAGGCTCTGCGGGCACAAAACATGGCTCAAAAGTTTTCACAGCCCACTGCTCCAAAGATCTGTCAAACGCCAGTGGGGTGTAAATTCTGTGAGGGGTGTAGGTTCCAAAATGGGGTCACACATGGGGGGTCCACTGTTCTGGCACCACGGGGGGCTTTGTAAATGCAAATGGCCCCCGACTTCTATTCCAACCAAATTCTCTCTCCAAAAGCTCAATGGCGCTCCTTCTCTTCTGAGCATTGTAGTTCTCCCGCAGAGAACTTCACATCAACATATGGGGTATTTCCTTACTCAGGAGAAATGGTGTTACAAATTTTGGGAGGCTTTTTCTCCTATTACCTCTTGTGAAAATAAAAAATTTGAGATAACACCAGCATTTTAGTGAAAAAATCTCATTTTTCATTTTCACGTCCAGCTTTAGTGGAAATTTGTTAAACATCTGTGGGATGTAAGTGCTCACTGTACCCCTTGTTATGTACCTTGAGCGGTGTAGTTTGTCATGTGTTGTTTTTTTTTTTGCTGTTATGGCACCATAGGGGCTTCCTAAATGCGACATGCCCCCCATAAACCATTCCAGCTAAATTTGCTTTCCAAAAGCCAAATGTGACTCCTACTCTTCTGAGCATTGTTGTGCGCCAGCAGTGCACTTGACGTCCACACATGCGGTATTTCCATACTCAGAAAAGGTGGGGTTACAAATTTTGGGGGGCATTCTCGCCTATTACCTTTGTAAAAATGTAAAATTTGGGGAAAACCAGCATTTTAGTGAAAAAAAAATTCATTTACACATCCAGTTTTAATGAAAAGTCGTCAAACACCTGTGGGGTGTTAAGGCTCACTGTACCCCTTGTTACGTTCCTTGAGGGGTGTAGTGCCATGTGTTTTATTTTTGCTGTTCTGGCACCATAGAGACTTTCTAAATGTGACATGCTCCCCCAAAAACCATTTCAGAAAAACTTACTCTCCAAAATCCCATTGTCGCTTCTTCCCTTCTGAGCCGTCTAAAGCACCCACAGAGCACTTAACATCCACATATCAGGTATTCCCTTACTTGACAGAAATTGGGTTAAAAATTTTAGGGTGATTTCTCTCCTTTTACCCCCGAACTGATCCCTGAAAAATTCTGATTATTAAAAATTTTTAAAAAATTGGAAAATTGCTGCTGTACTTTGAAGCCCTCTGATGTCTTCCAAAAGTAAAAACATGTCAACTTTATGATGCGAACAGGCGATATAGGGGCCGGAGCATCGTTACGTCAAGGCTCCGCCCCTGACCAGGATCAACAGCGGGAGGCACCCTCTCACATTTACAAAGGAGTGCTCCCATCTCTACAATATATCATACTGCTACTCAACCAACCGGCCAGTTTGACAAGCTGGGTCCAAGCGTCATGATTTCCTACAGCAAGAGGATCGCAGGCGGGGACTGGAGCAGAACACCTGAAACACTGTGAGAGTGCTGGAGATAAGTAATGGTTTATTTATTTTTTATATAAAGCAGAATGGACATGCTTCTAAAAAAAAACTAAAAACTATAGTATTAGGCCCCCTCTGTGCTCCTATACTGTATAGTGATTAGGCACCCTTTATTTTCCTATTTTTAGTTAGAAAGAACCCCCCCCCTTTCATCACCATATGAGGTCAGTAGACTTCTCAGGTCCAGAGCAGGAGCAAATCCCCAGAGCAAATCTCTCCGGATCCAGACAGTTCCTGACATGAACAGAGGTGTCAGCAGAGAGCACTGTGGACAGACAGAAAATAACTGTATAACTTCCTCTGTAGTATACAGCAGCTGATAAGTACTGGAAGGATAAAAAAAAATTTTAATATAAGTCATTTACAAATCTGTTTAACTTTCTGGCACCAGTTGATTTAAAAAAAAATTTTCCACTGGAGTACCCCTTTAACCTCTTAAGGACCCAGGGCGTATGGATACGCCCTCACACCCTGGGCCTTAAGGACCCAGGGCGTATCCATTGCCATCTGCGGCGATACCGGGCTGATCGGGTCTCTGGGACCCGACCGCCCGGTAATTTTGCATGATCCCGGCTGGCACAGACAGCCAGGACCATGCTAAAGCATAGGAGCGAGGTGGCAAGCCTGTCACCTCCTCTATCCCCTGCGATCCGTCGGTTAGTTAACAGACCAATCGCAGGGGGGGGCGGTTACTTCCTCCTGCCCGGCCCCTTGAAGTCCGGAGAGGATGGGAGGAAGACCCGGTACTTACCTCGTCCCTGAAGACCCGGATCCCGGCGATGAAGACGGCGGCGGCGGCATTGCTGTAATGGGACCCTGTATACTACAACTCCCAGCATGCCCAGACAGCCCTTGGCGTCTGGGCATGCTGGGAGTTGCAGTTTTGCAACATCTGGAGGTCCACAGTTCTGAGACCACTGTGCCCTTCCAGATGTTGCAAAACTAAAAACTACACATCCTCAGCATGCCCTTACTGTGTTGCAGAACTACAACTCCCAGCATGCCTGGACAGTAAGGGCATACTGGGAGTTGTAGTTTTGCAACATCTGGAAGGGCACAGATTGGGAACCACTGTATTAGTGGTCTGCAAACTGTAGTCCTCCAGGTGTTGCAAAACTACAACTCCAAGCATGCTGGGAGTTGTAGTTCGGCAACATCTGGCTCTAAAGATGTTGCCGAACTACTACTTCCAGCATGCCTGAGAATGTTTGGGAGTAGTGGTTTTGCAACAACTGGAGGCACACTGGTTGGGAAACATTGTCTGTTTCCTATCTCAGTGTTTCCCAACCCATGTGCCTCCAGCTGTTGCAAAATAATAACTACCAGCATGCACTGATAGACTGTGCATGCTGGGAGTTGTAGTTTTGCAACAGCTGGAGGTCTCTACCCTCTGAATGTACAGGGTACATTCACATGGGCAGGGGCTTACAGTGAGTATCAGGCAGCTCAAACTCGCAGCAGGAAACTCGCTGTAACCCCCCGCCCATGTGACTGTACCCTAAAAACACTACACTACACTACACTAACACAAAATAAAATAAAAAGTAAAAAACACTACATATACACATACCCCTACACAGCCCCCCTCCCCAATAAAAATGAAAAACGTCTGGTACGCCACTTTTTTCCAAAATGAAGCCTCCAGCTGTTGCAAAACAACAACTCCCAGTATTGCTGGACAGCCGTTGACTGTCCAAGCATGCTGGGAGTTTTGCAACAGCTGGAGGCACCCTGTTTGGGAATCACTGGCGTAGAATACCCCTATGTCCACCCCTATGCAAATCCCTAATTCAGGCCTCAAATGCACATGGCAACAGTTTAGGGCCACATATGGGGTATCGCTGTACTCGGGAGAAATTGCCTAACAAATTTTGGGGAGCTTTTTCTCCTTTCACCCCTTATGGGGTCTACATCAGCATGTTAGTGTAAAAAAATAAATTGTTTACACTAACATGCTGGTGTTGCCCTATACTTTTCATTTTGACAAGAGGTAAAAGGGAAAAAAATTAAAATAAAATTTGTAATGCAATTTCTCCCGACTACGGAGATACCCCATATGTGGGCGCAAAGTGCTCTGGGGGCGCACAACAAGGCCCAGAAGGGAGAGTGCACCATGTACATTTGAGGTGATTTGCACAGGGGTGGCTGATTGTTACAGCGGTTTAGACAAACGGAAAAAAAAAAAAAACACATGTGACCCCATTTCGGAAACTAAATCCCTCACGGAATGTAATGAGGGGTGCAGTGAGAATTTACACCCCACTGGTGTCTGACAGATCTTTGAAACAGTGGGCAGTGCAAATTAAAAATTTTGTACAGCCCACTGTTCCAAAGATCTGACAGACACCAGTGGGGGTAAATGCTCACTGTGCCCCTTGTTATGTTCCTCAAGGGGTCTAGTTTCCAAACTGGTATGCCATGTGGGGGTTATTTTGCTGTCCTGGCACCATAGGGGCTTCCTAAATGCGACATGCACCCCGAGCAAAATTTGCTCTCAAAAAGCCAAATATGACTCCTTCTCTTCTGAGCATTGTAGTTCGCCGTAGTGCACTTCAGGTCAACTTATGGGGTACTTCCATACTCAGAAGAGATGGGGTTTCAAATTTTGGGGGGTTTTTTGCTATTAACCCTTGCAAAAATGTGAAATTTTGGGGGAAACACACATTTTAGTGAAATTATTATTTTTTTTTTTACGCATGCAAAAGTCGTGAAACCCCTGTGGGGTATTAAGGCTCACTTTATTCCTTGTTACGTTCCTCAAGGGGTCTAGTTTCCAAAATGGTATGTCATATGGTTTTTTTTTTTTTTGCTCTCCTGGCACCATAGGGGCTTCCTAAATGCGACACGCCCCCGAGCAAAATTTGCTCTCAAAAAGCCAAATATGACTCCTTCTCTTCTGAGCATTGTAATTCGCCGTAGTGCACTTCAGGTCAACTTATGGGGTACCTCCATACTCAGAAGAGATGGTGTTACAAATTTTGGGGGGGGTATTTTCTGCTATTAACCCTTGCAAAAATTTGAAATTTGGGGGGAAACACACATTTTAGTGAAATTTTATTTTATTTTTTTACATATGCAAAAGTCGTGAAACACATGTGGGGTATTAAGGCTCACTTAATTCCTTGTTACGTTCCTCAAGGGGTCTTGTTTCCAAAATGGAATGGCATGTGTTTTTTTTTTTTGCTGTTCTGGCACCATAGGGGCTTCCTAAATGCAACATGCCCCCCAAAAACCATTTCAGAAAAACCCTTGTCGCTCCTTCGCTTCTGAGCCCTCTACTGCGCCCGCGGAACACATTACATAGACATATGAGGTATCTGCTTACTCTAGAGAACTTGGGCTACAAATATAAGTATAAATTTTCTCCTTTTACCCCTTGTAAAAATTCAAAAATTGGGTCTACAAGAACATGCGAGTGTAAAAAGATTGTGAATTTCTCCTTCACTTTCCTGCTATTCCTGTGAAACACCTAAAGGGTTAAAAGGCTGACCGAATATCATTTTGAATACTTTGGGGGGTGCATTTTTTATAATGGGGTCATTTTTGGGGTATTTCTAAGATGAAGACCCTTCAAATCCACTTCAAACCTGAACTGGTCCCTGAAAAATAGTGAGTTTGGAAATTTTGTGAAAAATTGGAAAATTGCTGCAGAACTTTGAAGCCCTCTGGTGTCCTCCAAAAGTAAAAACTTGTCAATTTTATGATGCAAACATAAAGTAGACATATTGCAAATGTGAATAAAAATATATATATTTTGGAAATCCATTTTCCTTACAAGTAGAGAGCTTCAAAGTTAGAAAAATGCTAAATTTTCTAATTTTTCATAACATTTTGGGATTTTTCACCAAGAAAGGATGCAAGTTACCACAAAAATTTACCACTATGTTAAAGTAGAATATGTCACGAAAAAACAATCTCGGAATCAGAATGATAACTAAAAGCATTCCAGAGTTATTAATGTTTAAAGTGACAGTGGTCAGATGTGCAAAAAATGGCCGGGTCCTAAGGTGTAAAATGGCTGGGTCCTTAAGAGGTTAAACTCTGGGGTGAATGCCATCTGGACCTGGGGATTTGTCTGTTTGGATTTTTTAGGCATCACTGTACTTCTTCCTGGATTAGCCAGATGACTTTTTAATGATCCATCACTGCCTTCCTATATTAGTAGCCTAAATGTTTTTTTTTCTAAATTTTTGCCCCCTTTAACCCCTTGAGGACGGAGCCATTTTTCAATTTTGCACTTTCGTTTTTTCCTTCTGTCCTTCTAAAACTCATAACTCTTTCAATTTTCCATCTTCAGACCCACATGAGGGCTTGTTTTTTGTGCCATCAATTTTACTGTCAATACTATGAATCATTTCATCACCAAATCTACGCCAAAACCAGAAAAAAAAATTTGTGAGGCAAAAGTGAAAAAAAGAAGCCCCATTTTGTAACTTTTCAGGGCTTCCGATTCTACAAAGTGCAATTTATATTTTATTCTGTAGGACCATATGATTAAAATGATATGCAACTTACATAGGTTTGATTTTGTTTTACTTGTTTTAACCCCTTAAGGACCGGGGTTTTTTCCGTTTTTGCATTTTCGTTTTTTGCTCCTTGCCTTTAAAAAATTGTAACTCTTTCAATTTTGCACCTAAAAATCCATATGAGGGCTTATTTTTTGCGCCACCAATTCTACTTTGTAATGACGTCAGTCATTTTGCCCAATAATCTACGGTGAAACGGAAAAAAAAATCATTGGGCAAAAGAATTGAAAAAAAAACACTGTTTTGTAAATTTTGGGGGCTTCCGTTTCTACGTAGTCCATTTTTCGGTAAAAATGACACCTTATATTTATTCTGTAGGTCCATACGATTAAAATGATACCCTACTTATATAGATTTGATTTTGTCGGACTTCTGGAAAAAATCATAACTACATGCAGGAAAATTAATACGTTTAAAATTGTCATCTTCTGACCCCTATAACTTTTTTATCTTTCCGTGTATGGGGCGGTATGAGGGCTCATTTTTTGCGCCGTGATCTGAAGTTTTTAACGGTACCATTCTTGCATTGATAGGACTTATTGATCGCTTTTTATTCATTTTTAAATGAGATAAAAAGTGACCAAAAAATGCACTATTTTGGACTTTGGAATTTTTTTGCGCGCACGCCATTGACCGAGCAGTTTAATTAATGATATATTTTTATAATTCGGACATTTCCGCACCCGGTGATACCATATATGTTTATTTTTATTTACACTGTTTTTTTTTTTATTGGAAAAGGGGGGTGATTCAAACTTTTAATAGGGGAGGAGTTAAATGATCTTTATTCACTTTTTTTTTGCAGTGTTATAGATCCCATAGGGACCTATAACACTGCACACACTGATCTTCATCATTGATCACTGGTTTCTCATAAGAAACCAGTGATCAACGATTCTGCCGCATGACTGCTCAGGCCTGGATCTCAGGCACTGAGCAGTCATTCGGCGATCGGACAGCGAGGAGGCAGGTATAGGGGCCCTCCCGCTGTCCTGTCAGCTGTTCGGGATGCCGCGATTAGCTGTGGCTATCCCGAACAGCCCGACTGAGCTAGCCGGCAACTTTCACTTTTAGCCGCGCGGCTCAGCTCTGAGCGCGCGGCTAAAGGGTTAATAGCGCGCGGCGCCGCGATTGGCGCTGCGCGCTATTAGAGGCGGGTCCCGGCTTTACTATGACGCCGGGCCCGCCGTGTTATTTCAGGAGAGCAGGACCAAGGACGTACCGGTACGTCCTTGGTCCTTAAGGGGTTAAAAAAATTACAACTTTTTGTACAAAAATTTGAATGTTTAAAATTGTCCTATTCTGACCCCCAAACTTTTTTATTTTTCTGTATACAGGGCTATATAAGGGATAATTTATTGCGCCGTGGTTTGAAGTTTTTATTGGTACCATTTTTTTTTCTTTATGGGACTTTTTGTTGTTTAAAAAAAAAAAATTTTAGGGTTGCAAAGAGACCAATAATACGCAATTTTGGACTTTGGATTTATTTTTATGTGTGCGTCATTGACCGTGCGGTTTAATGAACATTATATTTTTTTATAGTTCGGACATTTACGCACTCGGCGATGTTACACATGTTTATTTTTGTTTACATTTTTTTTTATGGGAAAAGGGGGGGGAGTTAAACTTTTATTAGGAAAGGGGTTAAATCACATTAACTTTTTTTTTTTTTTTTTACTTTTTTTTTAACCATTTCTTAGTTCCCATAAGGGACTATTACATGCAGTCTTCTGATTGCATACACTATTCAATGCCATGGCATAGCATTGATCAATGTTATTGGTGCTCTGCTGCTCCAGCCTGCTGACCAGGCATGGAGTAGCAGGTCGACGATCGGACAGAGAGGAGGCAGGTAGGGACCCTCCTCCTGTCCTCTCAGCTGTTCGGGACACTGCGATTTCACAGCGGCGGTCCCAAACATCCCAACTGAGCTGCCGGGATAGTTTTACTTTCAATTTAGACACGGCGATCAAAGTTGAGGGGTTAAGGCCGGGCATCAACGCGATAGGTGATGTCCAGCATTAGACATGGGTGCCGGCAGCAGATAGCCGCCAGGACCGAACTGCTATGACTTGCGCCCCCTCCCTCACTCTGCCCTTGACCCACCCAGAATTTTGTACCTTCCTCCCTCCTTCCATGTTGTTTTTGTGTTGCTTTGTAAGTCACAGCTTGCGGTAAAAAGATGGAAATTGGGTTCAACCTGGGGTAGACCTGTACACCGGCAGGTGTGGCAACACCTCACAGAGTTGACAAGAGGCCAATTGTGCCTCGTTTCACTGTTTATTATTATTTATATATAAGACTGTGGCCGACTCTCACCCACACAAAGATTTAATAATTGTCATGTATTTTATTTATTATTAAGTAAGGGGGGAGGGGTAATACAGTTGTTATGATAAGAGTTAATGGGCTCTCAACAGTCCAGCATAACTTCTGTACAGCTAAAGATATTTCGATAATACTTGGTCACATCTTACTTATATGTCAAATAAAAATATATAATAGTTAAATTAACCCTAACCTACCCCCTTATGTGAAGGATGGGGTTTTTGTTTCAAGTCCCATACCAGTATATAGGACTTCTGTTACCTTACTCCACAAGCTCCGCATCTCCTGGTGAATGCGTCAGTCCGGCTGGCAAGCCACACCCCCCAAGCATTCCATGCCCCATCTTGCAAAGATACGTGCACCCTTTAAGCCACACCCCTTTTATTTTCAGTTTACAATATCTTCATCACAACTCAGCCCCACCTGAGGATGAAATATGAAGATTGGAAATGGGGAATTAGATATGGGGACGGGACACGAGGATGGGACATGAGGATGGGACACGAGGTCGAGATATTAGAACAGGATATGAGGTCAAAATATGAGGAGGAGATTTGGGGTCGGGATATGAGGAGGGGATATGGGGTCAGGATTTGAGGATAGCATATGATGACAAAAGCTTCCTTCTTTTGTTGCTTTTCCTCTTTCACAAGGATTAGGTAGAAAAAAAAACGGGCAGCGCCGGGTTCTCAGCTAGTTTATTATAAAATATACCTCTTTTCATTAGCTTACAGTGTTAGAAACCCTCTTAGGTGAAAGGGGGCATGTCCCTCCCTTCTGGTGGTGGGAGGTGATTGGTGTCTACTCATGTAGCCTTGTCCATGAGTTATCTCTTGTCCATAACTCATGGACAAGCCTAATGCTGCTGCAGGACTGGTAAGTGTTCCAGTATGTATGAGGACCCCTAGTGGTGGGATTTTTCCTGTATTACATATTAAAAAAATCTTCCTCAGTAACAACATATGAAAAGTTTTTTGATCTGACAGTGCCCATTGAACGTTATCTAAAAGCTTCCTCTCTCTTACACAATCTGTTTGGAAGTAGATTTTATGCAATTTTAGAAACGTGTGGCTTAAATCACTCTGTGAATAAACCCTAAGGATGATCTTACATGTATGTGGGAACCACTCATGGAAGCCTTGTCTTGTATCTGTCATTTATTTTTTTACTTCATCTGCCACAAGCGGTTCCTACATGATGAAAGCACATAGTATAAGATTATTATTTTAATGTTTACGGCTGAAATGAACAATTGATTTGATGAACATCAAGTGATGATCTTTTCAGACATTGATTGTCTTAATAGAAAATAAAACCATCTGCCTTTTTTAATCTTCTAGCCTAGATTACAAGATTGTAAACACAGGAACATAAGGAGACCATGACCTGGAAATCTAGGCCACATTTATGGGGCACTATTAAGAGCAAGGCACTGCACACTCCAGTAATAGAAATGATCAATCTGAAATGTTAGCTGTGTTGGTCATATGCTATGTTAAAGGATAGACCATACCAACCAGCCAAAAGTGCAAGTAATACCGATACAAATGACTAAATTCCAAAAGTAGAAAAGTCCGTATCCATAATGGGTATAAATTTGGTCTGTGTAAGGTAATACTAAGGTGTTTTATACATAATACCCCACATTTATTCAAAATTGCTTAATTTTAGCTAATGTCTTAATTAATGCTAATCTACATTTATGACTGCCTTCTCCGATAAATGAGTCCTAATATGCATCTCTGTGATAAACTGTTATTACAAGGTCTCAAATCATGGATCTGAATTCTTTATAGCTATGTCTACAGTTAAGTTTACCATAGCGCACTTTCTAATGTAGAATCAAATTAATTATCTGCGTTTTTTTACTCCCAAAAAATACGCAAAAGCAAAAACGCAAAAGTGCAAAAGTGTCTATTTTGGGACAGTTAGGACTACTACTCCCATCATGTACAGACTCTTCTCATGATGGGAGTAATAGTCCAGGGGCTGAGGTGCAGATCGCAGCAGGTCATTCTCCGGAGACCCGCTGCGATCTGCATTTATTAACTGTAAAAGCCTGCGGCACATGCGGCTCCGCTGTGCTGCCCGACGGCTCCTGTATACAGCTGTCATAATTCATAATCCCCGCCGCCGGAACACGGGAGCTCTGATTGGTGAATAGCTATCCACCAATCAGAGCTCCCATCTCCTGGCGGGGATTATGAATTATAAGAACTGTATACAGGAGCCGGTGGGCAGAACAGTGTAGCCGCATGTGCCGCCGGTTTTTACAGTTAATAAATGTGGATCGCAGCGGATCTCCGGAGAATGATCTGCTGCGATCTGCCTTGGACTACTACTCCTATCATGGAACAGTGTATGTCCCATGATGGGATCAGTTGTAGTACTTGCACATCCCCTGGCTGCGGGACTTTTAGGACTACTACTCCCATCATGGACAGACTCTGCACATGATGGGAGTTATAGTCCAGGGGCTGAGGTGCAGATTGCATCGGGTCATTCTGCAGAGACCTGCTGCGATCCGCATTTATTAACTTAAAAAGCCGGCGGTACATGCAGCTTCACTGCGCTGCCGCAGGCTCCTGTATACACTTGTCAAAATTCATAATCCCCGCCATCGGAACACGGAAGCTCTGATTGGGGAAAAGCTACTCACCAATCAGAGCTCCCGTGTTCCAGCGGCGGGGATTATGAATTATAATAGCTGTATATAGGAGCCGGCGGGGAGCGCAATGTAGACGCATGTGCTGCCGGCTTGTTAACTTAAATGCGGATCGCAGCGGGTCTCTGCAGAATGACCTGCTGCGATCTGCACCTCAGTCCCTGGACTATAACTCCCATCATGGGCAGAGTCTGTCCATGATGGGAGTAGTAGTCCTAAACCTACTCCCATCATGGGACAGAGTATGTCCCATGATAGGAGCAGTAGTCCAAGGGCAGAGGGACAGATAAAAAGGGAGTATCACTCCTGAGACCCCCTGCGGCCCTTACTGTTCCGCCCCCTAGTGATGATGTCATTAGGGGGCAGGGCTACACAGTCCAGTTTTGCATAATGGAAACAGAGCCTTTCTGGCAGTGTGTTTCCAAACAGGGAGACTTCAGCTGTTGCTTAACTACAGCCCCCAATGATGGGAGTTGTAGTTTAGCAACAATTGGAGGCTCCCTGTTTAGGAACATGCTGCATTATGTGTGCTCTCCACAGGGGAGAGCGCAAAAAATGTACCAACCCATATTTCTTGTTTTTCTTTTCTTCTCATTTCAGATACGTGAATGTGGAGGACTACGTCAGATTCGGTGGACTGTGACGATGACCAGCTTTTTTTCAATAAAATGGTTAACGAGGGCTGTGGGGGAGTGTTTTTTTTTAAATAGAAATTTTATTTTCAATGTGTTGTGCTTTTTAGAATTGAATTTTCAGGCTTAGTAGTGGAAGCTGTGTTATAGACGGAATCCATTACTAAGCCGGGGATTAGCGTTAGCCCCAAAATCAGCTAGCGCTAACCTCCAATTATTACCCCAGTACCAACAGGCCTGGAGAGTCAAAAATGGCACTTCTGGGCCTAGGCAGTAACAGGCTGGCGTTATTTAGGCTGGGGAGGGCCAGTAACAATGGTCCTCGCCCACCTTGGTAATGTCAGGCTGTTGCTGCTTGGTTGGTATCTGGTGGATACTGAAAATAGGAGGAACCCTATGTGTAACCCCTTAACGACCAAGGACGTAGATTTACATCCTTGGCTGCCTCCCGCAATATAACACAGGGTCACGTGGTGACCCCGTGTCATATGGCTAATAGCGTGCAGCAGCGATCGCGGTGCTGTGCGCTATAAACCCTTTAGAAGCGGCGTTCAAAGTTGAAAGCCGCGTCTAAAACGAAAGTAAAAGCTTCCCGGCTGCTCCGTGGGGCTGATCGGGACTACCGCAGTGAAAATGCGGTGTCCCGATCAGCTAAGACGCGAGCGGAGGTACTCTTACCTTCCTCCGGCACGTCCCTTCGGCGATTGATTGCTCCAAGCCTGAGATGCAGGCTTGAGCAATCGACCACCGATAACACTGATCAATGCAAAGCTATGGCTTTGCAGTGAACAGTGTAAAAGATCAGTGTGTTCAGTGTTATAGCCCCCTATGGGAACTATAACACTGCAAAAAAAAAGTGTATAAATGTATTAACCCTTTCCCTAATAAAAGTCCAAATCACCCCCCTTTTCCCATAAAAAAAAACATGTAAATAAAAATAAATATAAACATAAGTGCGTAAATGTCCAAACTATAAAAATATATAATTAATTAAACCGAACGGTCAATGTGTACGTGCAAAAAATTCCAAAGTCCAAAATAGCGTATTTTTGGTCACTTTTTATATCATGAAAAAATGAATAAAAAGTAATCAAAAAGTCCGATCAATACAAAAATGGTAACGCTAACAACTTCAGATCACGGCGCAAAAAATGAGCCATCAAACCACCCCATACGCAGTAAAATAAAAAAAGTTATAGGGGCCAGAAAATGACAATTTTAAACGTATGAATTTTCCTGCATGTAGTTTTGATTTTTTCCAGAAGTACGACAAAATCAAACCTACATAAGTACGGTATCATTTTAATCGTATGGACCTACAGATTAAAGATAAGATATCATTTTTACTGCAAAATGTACTTCATAGAAACGGAAGCCCCCCAAAGTTACAAAATGGTGTTTTTTCTTACATTTTGTCGCACAATGATTTTTTTTGCCGTTTCACCGTAGATTTTTGGGTAAAATGACTGATGTCACTGCAAAGTAGAATTGGTGGCGCAACAAATAAGCCATTATTCGGATTTTTAGGTGCAAAATTGAAAGGGTTATGATTTTTAAAAGGTGAGGAGGAAAAAACGAAAGTGCAAAAACGGAAAAACCTGTGGTCCTTAAGGGGTTAATAAGTAAATAAGAACGTGTGTGGTTCCCTTTTTTCAGTATCAGCCAGATACCAACCAAGCAGCAACAGCCTGACGTTAGTAGGGTGGGCGAGGACTATTGTTACTAGCCCTCCCCAGCCTAAATAATGCCAGCCTAGGCCCAGAAGCACCATTCCTGATGCTCCGGGCCTGTTGGTACCGGCTCTTCCCGGCACCCCTGTGGCGGTGGGTACTGGGGTAATAATTGGGGGTAAGCGCTAGCTGATTTTGGGGCTAACGCTAAGCCCCGACTTAGTAATTGTCACGATGCCGGCTGGCAGGTAGTGGATCCTCTGTGCCAGAGAGGGATTGGCGTGGACCGTGCTAGTGGACCGGTTCTAAGCCACTACTGGTTTTCACCAGAGCCCGCCGCAAAGCGGGATGGTCTTGCTGCGGCGGTAGTGACCAGGTCGTATCCACTAGCAACGGCTCACCTCTCTGGCTGCTGAAGATAGGCGCGGTACAAGGGAGTAGGCAAAAGCAAGGTCGGACGTAGCAGAAGGTCGGGGCAGGCAGCAAGGATCGTAGTCAGGGGCAACGGCAGAAGGTCTGGAAACACAGGCAAGGAACACACAAGGAACGCTATCACTGGCACTAAGGCAACAAGATCCGGCAAGGGAGTGCAGGGGAAGTGAGGTGATATAGGGAAGTGCACAGGTGAACACACTAATTGGAACCACTGCGCCAATCAGCGGCGCAGTGGCCCTTTAAATCGCAGAGACCCGGCGCGCGCGCGCCCTAGGGAGCGGGGCCGCGCGCGCCGGGACAGAACAGACGGAGAGCGAGTCAGGTAGGGGAGCCGGGGTGCGCATCGCGAGCGGGCGCTACCCGCATCGCGAATCGCATCCCGGCTGGCAGCGGAATCGCAGCGCCCCGGGTCAGAGGACGTGACCGGAGCGCTGCCGCGGGGAGAATGAAGCGAGCGCTCCGGGGAGGAGCGGGGACCCGGAGCGCTCGGCGTAACAGTACCCCCCCCCTTGGGTCTCCCCCTCTTCTTAGAGCCTGAGAACCTGAGGAGCAGACTTTTGTCTAGGATGTTGTCCTCAGGTTCCCAGGATCTCTCTTCAGGACCACAACCCTCCCAGTCCACTAAAAAAAAATTTTTCCCTCTGACCTTTTTGGCAGCTAAAATTTCTTTGACCGAGAAGATGTCCGAGGAGCCGGAAACAGGAGTGGGAGGAACAGATTTGGGAGAAAAACGGTTGAGGATGAGTGGTTTGAGAAGAGAGACGTGAAAGGCATTAGGGATACGAAGAGAGGGAGGAAGAAGAAGTTTATAAGAGACAGGATTAATTTGACACAAAATTTTGAAAGGACCAAGATAGCGTGGTCCCAACTTGTAGCTAGGGACACGGAAGCGGACATATTTAGCGGAGAGCCATACCTTGTCTCCAGGGGAAAAAACGGGGGGAGCTCTTCTTTTCTTATCCGCGAACTTCTTCATGCGTGATGAAGCCTGTAAGAGAGAATTTTGGGTCTCTCTCCATATGATGGAAAGGTCACGAGAAATTTCATCCACAGCGGGCAGACCAGAGGGCAAGGGAGTAGGGAGGGGGGGAAGAGGGTGACGGCCGTACACCACGAAAAATGGGGATTTGGAGGAAGACTCAGAGACCCTGAAGTTATACGAGAATTCGGCCCATGGGAGGAGATCTGCCCAGTCATCCTGGCGGGAGGAAACAAAATGTCGCAAATAATCACCCAAGATCTGGTTAATCCTTTCTACTTGTCCATTGGACTGGGGATGATATGCAGAAGAAAAATTTAATTTAATCTTGAGTTGTTTACAGAGAGCCCTCCAGAATTTAGACACGAATTGGACGCCTCTATCCGAGACAATCTGCGTAGGCAACCCGTGAAGACGAAAAATGTGTATAAAAAATTGTTTAGCCAACTGAGGCGCAGAAGGAAGACCAGGAAGACGGATGAAATGTGCCATTTTGGAGAATCGATCAACGACCACCCAAATAACAGTGTTGCCACGGGAAGGGGGTAAATCAGTAATAAAATCCATACCAATCAGAGACCAAGGCTGTTCGGGGACAGGCAGAGGATGAAGAAAACCAGCGGGCTTCTGGCGAGGAGTCTTATCCCGGGCACAGATAGTGCAGGCTCGCACAAAGTCCACAACATCCGTCTCCAGAGTCGGCCACCAATAGAAGCGGGAGATGAGTTGCACAGATTTCTTGATACCCGCATGACCTGCGAGATGGGAGGAGTGACCCCATTTGAGGATTCCGAGGCGTTGGCGAGGAGAAACAAAGGTCTTTCCTGGAGGAGTCTGCCTGATGGAGGCAGGAGAAGTGGAGATCAGGCAGTCAGGTGGAATGATGTGTTGCGGAGAGAGTTCAACTTCTGAGGCATCCGAGGAACGAGAGAGAGCATCGGCCCTAATGTTCTTATCGGCAGGACGAAAGTGAATCTCAAAATTAAATCGGGCAAAGAACAGAGACCACCGGGCCTGGCGAGGATTCAGCCGTTGGGCAGACTGGAGGTAGGAGAGGTTCTTGTGGTCGGTGTAGATAATAACAGGAGAACTTGATCCCTCCAGCAGATGCCTCCATTCCTCAAGTGCTAATTTAATGGCTAGAAGCTCTCGATCCCCGATGGAGTAGTTCCTCTCCGCTGGAGAGAAGGTCCTAGAGAAAAAACCACAAGTGACAGCATGCCCGGAAGAATTTTTTTGTAGAAGAACAGCTCCAGCTCCCACTGAGGAGGCATCAACCTCCAATAGGAAGGGTTTGGAAGGGTCAGGTCTGGAGAGGACGGGAGCCGAAGAAAAGGCAGACTTGAGTCGTTTAAAGGCGTCTTCTGCTTGAGGAGGCCAGGACTTGGGATCAGCATTTTTTTTGGTTAAAGCCACGATAGGAGCCACAATGGTAGAAAAATGTGGAATAAATTGCCTGTAATAATTGGCGAACCCCAAAAAGCGTTGGATAGCACGGAGTCCGGAGGGGCGTGGCCAATCTAAGACGGCAGAGAGTTTGTCTGGATCCATCTGTAGTCCCTGGCCAGAGACCAAATATCCTAGAAAAGGAAGAGATTGGCATTCAAACAGACATTTCTCAATTTTGGCATAGAGTTGGTTGTCACGAAGTCTCTGAAGAACCATACGGACATGCTGGCGGTGTTCTTCTAGATTGGCAGAAAAAATTAGGATATCGTCCAGATATACAACAACACAGGAGTATAACAGATCACGAAAAATTTCATTGACAAAGTCTTGGAAGACGGCAGGGGCGTTGCACAGTCCAAAGGGCATGACCAGATACTCAAAGTGTCCATCTCTGGTGTTAAATGCCGTTTTCCACTCGTCCCCCTCTCTGATGCGGATGAGGTTATAGGCGCCTCTTAAGTCCAATTTAGTGAAGATGTGGGCACCTTGGAGGCGATCAAAGAGTTCAGAGATGAGGGGTAAGGGGTAGCGGTTCTTAACCGTGATTTTATTAAGACCGCGGTAGTCAATGCAAGGACGTAGGGAGCCATCTTTTTTGGACACAAAGAAAAATCCGGCTCCGGCAGGAGAGGAGGATTTACGGATAAAGCCCTTTTTTAGATTCTCCTGGACGTATTCGGACATGGCAAGAGTCTCTGGGGCAGAGAGAGGATAAATTCTGCCCCGGGGTGGAGTAGTGCCCGGGAGGAGGTCGATAGGGCAATCATAAGGCCTGTGAGGAGGTAGAGTCTCAGCTTGTTTTTTGCAGAAAACATCCGCGAAGTCCATATAGGCCTTAGGGAGACCGGTTACTGGAGGAACCACAGAGTTACGGCAAGGGTTACTGGGAACCGGTTTTAGACAGTTCTTGGAACAAGAGGACCCCCAACTCTTGATCTCCCCAGTGGACCAATCCAGGGTAGGGGAATGAAGTTGAAGCCAGGGAAGTCCAAGGAGAATTTCCGAGGTGCAATTGGGGAGGACCAAAAGTTCAATCCTCTCATGATGAGATCCGATGCTCATAAGAAGGGGCTCCGTGCGGAAACGTATGGTACAGTCCAATCTTTCATTATTTACACAATTGATGTAGAGGGGTCTGGCGAGACTGGTCACCGGGATGTTGAACCTGTTGACGAGAGAGGCCAAAATAAAATTTCCTGCAGATCCAGAGTCCAAGAAGGCCACTGTAGAGAAGGAGAAGGCAGAGGCAGACATCCGCACAGGCACAGTAAGATGTGGAGAAGCAGAGTAGACATCAAGGACTGTCTCACCTTTGTGCGGAGTCAGCGTACGTCTTTCCAGGCGGGGAGGACGGATAGGACAATCTCTCAGGAAGTGTTCGGTACTAGCACAGTACAGGCAGAGGTTCTCCATACGGCGTCGTGTCCTCTCTTGAGGTGTCAGGCGAGACCGGTCGACCTGCATAGCCTCCACGGCGGGAGGCACAGGAACAGATTGCAGGGGACCAGAGGAGAGAGGAGCCGAGGAGAAGAAACGCCTCGTGCGAACAGAGTCCATATCTTGGCGGAGTTCCTGACGCCTTTCGGAAAAACGCATGTCAATGCGAGTGGCTAGGTGAATAAGTTCATGTAGATTAGCAGGAATTTCTCGTGCGGCCAGAACATCTTTAATGTTGCTGGATAGGCCTTTTTTGAAGGTCGCGCAGAGGGCCTCATTATTCCAGGACAATTCTGAAGCAAGAGTACGGAATTGTACGGCATACTCGCCAACGGAAGAATTACCCTGGACCAGGTTCAACAGGGCAGTCTCAGCAGAAGAGGCTCGGGCAGGTTCCTCAAAGACACTTCGGATTTCCGAGAAGAAGGAGTGTACAGAGGCAGTGACGGGGTCATTGCGGTCCCAGAGCGGTGTGGCCCATGACAGGGCTTTTCCGGACAGAAGGCTGACTACGAAAGCCACCTTAGACCTTTCAGTGGGAAACAGGTCCGACATCATCTCCAGATGCAGGGAACATTGGGAAAGAAAGCCACGGCAAAACTTAGAGTCCCCATCAAATTTATCCGGCAAGGATAAGCGTATCCCAGGAGCGGCCACTCGCTGCGGAGGAGGTGCAGGAGCTGGCGGAGGAGATGACTGCTGAAGCTGTGGTAGTAACTGTTGTAGCATAACGGTCAGTTGAGACAGCTGTTGGCCTTGTTGCGCTATCTGTTGTGACTGCTGGGCGACCACCGTGGTGAGGTCAGCGACAACTGGCAGAGGAACTTCAGCGGGATCCATGGCCGGATCTACTGTCACGATGCCGGCTGGCAGGTAGTGGATCCTCTGTGCCAGAGAGGGATTGGCGTGGACCGTGCTAGTGGACCGGTTCTAAGCCACTACTGGTTTTCACCAGAGCCCGCCGCAAAGCGGGATGGTCTTGCTGCGGCGGTAGTGACCAGGTCGTATCCACTAGCAACGGCTCACCTCTCTGGCTGCTGAAGATAGGCGCGGTACAAGGGAGTAGGCAAAAGCAAGGTCGGACGTAGCAGAAGGTCGGGGCAGGCAGCAAGGATCGTAGTCAGGGGCAACGGCAGAAGGTCTGGAAACACAGGCAAGGAACACACAAGGAACGCTATCACTGGCACTAAGGCAACAAGATCCGGCAAGGGAGTGCAGGGGAAGTGAGGTGATATAGGGAAGTGCACAGGTGAACACACTAATTGGAACCACTGCGCCAATCAGCGGCGCAGTGGCCCTTTAAATCGCAGAGACCCGGCGCGCGCGCGCCCTAGGGAGCGGGGCCGCGCGCGCCGGGACAGAACAGACGGAGAGCGAGTCAGGTAGGGGAGCCGGGGTGCGCATCGCGAGCGGGCGCTACCCGCATCGCGAATCGCATCCCGGCTGGCAGCGGAATCGCAGCGCCCCGGGTCAGAGGACGTGACCGGAGCGCTGCCGCGGGGAGAATGAAGCGAGCGCTCCGGGGAGGAGCGGGGACCCGGAGCGCTCGGCGTAACAGTAATGCATTCTGTCTACAAGACGCCTTCCCCTACTAAGCCTGAAAATTCAATTATAAAAAAAACAACACATTGGAAAAAAAAATGTATTTAAAAAAACACTCCCCCACAGCCCTCGTTAACCCTTTTATTGACATTTAAAAAAAAACCTGTACATCGTTGCAATCCACAAAATCTGACCCAGTCCTTTGCATTCAAGTATCTAAAAATCGAAGAAAAAAAAACTACAAAAAGTTTAGTACATTATTAGCGCTCTCCCTTGGGGTGTTCCTAAACAGGGTGCCTCCAATTGTTGATATCTGCCTACTGTATCCTGTATATACAGTCATCTATAGATGGCTGTATATACAGGATAGCGCACAAAGACTTAACCCAGAACTGCTCAGCAGCAGCGTGGGTTAACTCTTTCCTTGCTGGGCTCCTGTATGGTATACATGGGTACACTATGCACCTCTGTATACTATACAGCCGGCGGAGGTAAGTAGTGATGCTTTACACCCTGTATATACTATTCATCACTCTTCACCTCCTTACACTTTGTGGACTGGGCGCTCTGCATCAAACCCATGAAGTGGTACCCTGAAGACAGTAAAAAAAATATTGCCATAGGATACAAAATTGACTGTTTCCACACACCAGCAAAAACACAAGAAAAACTGACAAAATACAGGAAAAAGCTGGGACAGTTTTTCTGGCATTTTTGCTGTTGGACAAAAAAAAAACCTCAATGGGATCCTGGCCTCAAAGCAATAGAACAAAATCACTACGTCCACTTTTCCTGTGAGGTAGAGAAGGAGCGATGGGGCGTTTCTACATTTGCACAAGATTTATCATGGACGTACACAACCTTTGTAAATTTTGAGCAAGATTGTAAATTAGACAAGCAGTGTAAAGGGGTAGATCTGTGTCAACAATAGACGCGTAATGATAAATCTCCCCCAGTGTCCCAAAAAAATGGGCCACCTCAACTGGTGGCCAAAGAAGCAGCTATCCCTAGCAAAGATAATGAGTATAGAATATGTAGTACCGCTGGATTCAGAGTCCAGAGTGCTAACCATTACACCATGGAACCATTAAGGAAAACGTATTAAAACGTATGCAAACGGACATCCGTTTTCAAACCGTATACGGTTTAAAAACGTGAGGAGGCATATACGGTTGCATACGTTTTTTGTACAAAAAAGGGATAAGGGACCCGTATTGCAAAAAGGAGATGTGAATAGTAGCAAATCATCTCTAAGGCTGGGTTCACACTACGATTTTCAAATATGGTAACCGTATACGGTTTTCCGCAAAAAAAGTCTACGACCGTATCCGAAACCGTATGCATAGAGAATGCATTGTAAACTGTATTCCAAATGTTGTGTACGGTTGCATTCGTTTTGCCTCGGATACGGTTTTGCCGATTTTTCAACCGTAGGAAAAATTGCTGTCGACCACGTTTTTGCCTCCGGTTGGAAAACCGTATGCGAACCGCATGCGGTTCTTTTAACATTGTTGTCTATGAGAACCGTACACAGAATTTCAGAATACGGTTGCACATGGTTTTTCTAATCCGTTTTTGGAGTTGACACATGCGCAGAAGGAATTTCAATAGAACAATAGTAACTTTATTAACCCCTTAAGGACCGGGGTTTTTTCCGTTTTTGCATTTTCGTTTTTTGCTCCTTGCCTTAAAAAAATCATAACTCTTTCAATTTTGCACCTAAAAATCTACATGATGGCTTATTTTTTGCGCCACCAATTCTACTTTGTAATGACGTCAGTCATTTTGCCCAAAAATTTGAAACGGAAAAAAAATCATTGTGCGACAAAATTGAAAAAAAAAAAACGCAGTTTTGTAACTTTTGGGGGCTTCCGTTTCTACGTAGTACATTTTTCAGTAAAAATGACACCTTATCTTTATTCTGTAGGTCCATACGATTAAAATGATACCCTACTTATATAGGTTTGATTTTGTCGGACTTCTGGAAAAAATCATAACTACATGCAGGAAAATGTATACGTTTAAAAATGTCATCTTCTGACCCCTATAACTTTTTTATTTTTCCGTGTATGGGGCGGTATGAGGGCTCATTTTTTGCGCCGTAATCTGAAGTTTTTAACGGTACCTTTTTTGCATTGATAGGACTTATTTTATTCATTTTTAAATGATGTAAAAAGTGACCAAAAATGCACTATTTTGGACTTTGGATTTTTTTTGCGCGCACGCCATTGACCGAGCGGTTTAATTAATGATATATTTTTAGAATTCGGACATTTCCGCACGCGGTGATACCATATATGTTTATTTTTATTTACACTGTGTTTTTTTTTTATTGGAAAAGAGGGGTGATTCAAACTTTTAATAGGGGAGGAGTTAAATGATATTCATTCACTTTTTTTTTGCAGTGTTATAGCTCCCATAGGGACCTATAACACTGCACACACTGATCTTCTATGTTGATCACTGGTTTCTCATAAGAAACCAGTGATCAACGATTCTGCCGCATGACTGCTCATGCCTGGATCTCAGACACTGAGCAGTCATTCGGCGATCGGACAGCAAGGAGGCAGGTAGGGGCCCTCCCGCTGTCCTGTAAGCTGTTCGGGATGCCACGATTAGCCGCGGCTATCCCGAACAGCCCGACTGAGCTAGCCGACAACTTTCACTTTTAGCCGCGCGGCTCAGCTCTGAGCTGGGCTAAAGGGTTAATAGCGTGCGGCGCCGCGATTAGCGCTGCGCGCTATTAGAGGCGGGTGCCGGCTTCACTATGACGCCGGGCCCGCCGTGATATGACTGTGTAACCCCGCGTTATATCAGGAGAGCAGGACCAAGGACGTACCGGTACGTCCTTGGTCCTAAAGGGGTTAAATTGCTTGAAAGCTAATTCAAATAAAATAGCAAAACCGTTGGCAAAAACGGATGCAAACGGATAGAACCGTACATACGTTTTGGAACCGTATACGGGGAAAAACGTATTTGGAGTCATATGGTTGTATACGGTTTTTGCCATACGTTTTTTAGCGGAAAACCGTATACGGTAACCGTATTTGAAAAACGTGGTGTGAACCCAGCCTAACACATAGAACTCTATTTTGTAGCAGGGGAGAGAGAAAAAAAAGAAAATCAGCCCTGCAATGCAGTTCCAGTGTCCAAACTCCAGGGCTGGTGGCCCCTGTTTTATGGCCCTTATCTCTTATCATGGATGGGTATAGAGCAGCCGTCGCCTTACATGTCGCTGCTCCATGGCTGACAATAGCACAGGGACATGACACAGTAGTGGAGGGGGAGGAGAGCTCCTCGCCATCTGTGCCGTGTGCCCCACTATTCCCGGCATTACAGTAGTGCCCGTCTACTACCTGCATTACAGTAATCACCTGGATGACGTCAGGCCGGAGTTTCAGCAGCATCACACATCGGAAGCCACAGGACTAGCGCAGGGGCACGAGCCGGCCGGGAAAGCCAGGACAACGCTGCGGCCGCGGGTTCGGGTCCCCCCACCGGAGCCTTCACCTCACGGCGTCTGAATCTGACCGACAGGACCGGGGCTCGTTCTTATTGCACCGGAATGGAAGGTGAATTACCGCAGCCGGATACTTTGTAATGGCATTGACCGGGAAGAAGAGGGGTACCGGGAGGTGTAATGCACGGGCTGGGGCAGGCACAGGGATCGCCGGTGTCAGCAATGGACAGCTCAGCTGAGCTCCCCAACACAGCGCTCGCCGCAGCTCTGCAAACTTGTTGATCTCCGCTCGTAAGTTGCACCTTGTGAATGTCCTGTTCACACTTATACTGCGGATCCTGGTGCGATCGGCCCCCGTCCTCCTAGCTGCTGCCGGACATTGTGTGTCACCCCAGGAGCCCACCCCCATTTCATAGGACATTGGATGAAGTTTATGGGGGAGATCAGCCTTACTGGAGATGTTAAGGAAGGAGTTACCTCTACCAGAGGGCTGGGAAGAAGCCAGGGATGTGGATGGAAAAGTCTATTACATTGATCACACCAACAAGACCACCAGCTGGATAGACCCCCGAGACAGGTAAGAGCCTCTGTGCCCACCAGTGCCCTCATCTTACTGCCCTGTCCTGTAGGGTGCTGGAGATCCGGGACAGTGCATTGAACCTTATGGGCATCGCTTCAATGGGATCACATTCTGGTGTCTTGTTTCAGTAGTGAGTTTAGATTGGCATGGCCTGGCATAGCTTTATTCCATATGGTGCATGTGGTCTGGTATATAGGACTGGATGCTAAAAGATTATGTGATATACCATGATCACACATGGCGTCTCCATCTGTCACCTTTATGTCATGGGCAACCAGTTTCATACAAGGAACCAATGATCTCTAACTTGTGCCTCAACAGCTGTTGCAAAACTACAACTCCCAGCATGCTGTGACTGCCAGGGCTTGCTGGTAATTGTAGTTTCTCAACAGCTGGAAGGGAAGATCCAGAGCAATATCTGGACACTTTCTAGTGGCATTGTCAAGGATATTCTTCTATACCAAGGCTGTCCTACCTGCTGCCCTCCTGCTGTTGCTAAACTACAACTCTTAGCATTCCTGGACATGCCGTGTGTTGTAGTTTTGCAACAGCTGGAGGGCCACAGATTGGACAACACAGTCATATGGGTTCATAGTGATCCTTGACGGAACCAGGATTCCTTGGGACCACCGTTTGAGTGGACACATGCACATTTGTGGCCTGCTGGAGGTCATTTTGCAGGGCTCTGGCAGTGCTCCTCCTGCTCCTCCTTACACAAAGACGGAGGTAGCGGTCCTGCTGCTGGGTTGTTGCCCTCCTACGGCCTCTTCCACGTCTCCTGATGGACTCGCCTGTCTCTTGGTAGCGCCTCCATACTCTGGACACTATGCTGACAGACACAGTAAACCTTCTTGCCACAGCTCGCATTGGTGTGCCATCCTGGATGAGCTGCACTACCTGAGCCACTTGTGTGGGTTGTAGACTCCGTCTCATACTCCCACTAGAGTGAAAGCACCGCCAGCATTCAAAAGTGACCAAAACATCAGCCAGGAAGCATAGGAACTGAGAAGGGTTTGTGGTCACCACCTGCAGAACCACTCCTTTATTGGGGGTGTCTTGCTAATTGCCTACAATTTCCACCTGTTGTCTGTTCCATTTGCACCACAGCATGTGAAATTGATTGTCAATCAGTGTTGCTTCCTGAGTGGACAGTGTGATTTCACAGAAGTTTGACTGACTTGGAGTCACATTGTGTTGTTTAAAGGGGTAGTCCAGTGCTGAAAAACTTATCCCCTATCCTAAGGATAGGGGCTAAGTTCCAGATCGTGGGGGGTGTCCAACCACCGACTGACACGCCCCCTCAATACATCGTTATGGCAGAGCCGGAGATTGCCGAAGGCAGCGCTCTGGCTCTGCCATAGTGTTGTATTGAGGGGGTGTGTCAGCCGCCGCTTCTTGTGGTGGTCAGCACGCCCCCTTCCTGTGGGCTTTCGGGGCCCAGTACAGGAGATTGCGGGGGGCCCCAGTGGTCGGACCCCCGCGATCTGAAACTCATCCCCTATCCTTAGGATAGGGGATAAGTTTTTCAGCACTGGATATCTCCTTGAAGTGTTCCCTTTATTTTTTTGAGCAGTGTATTAGCTTCCATAAGAAATAGACTATCATAAAAAATCACTTCTAAATAGGGTGACTTCTACTTGACCTAGGGCCCATTACTTTATCAGAGCCAAGGCCTGCTGGGAGATTCCTCGGTACCCTAGTAGTATATAGCGGAGAAAAGCGGAGATAGCGCCGGGTGCGGTGTAGGTAGGTACCCGGGTGGAGGGTAGCGTGTCCCTTGCCGGTGATGGTAGCTTGGTATGCAGGCCTGCAGCGTGAAGATGGAGCCCAGGGGTGGGTCCGTATGTAGATTGCAGTAAATGTAGAAAAATGCTGCGGTGGCGCTTCCAAGGAATTAACCCAAAGTCGTGGGTATAGGTATAAAGTAAATGATTTATTTTTACAGCATAAAGAAATCAAAGAAAATAAATAAATAAAGCAAGATGCGTTTCGGGAGTCACAGCTCCCTTTTTCAATTGCAGGTGGTTGCTGTATGTCCAGGTGACAGGTATGAACATTTAAATACAGGAAAAAATAGCGCCAAACCAGGTGAGCTGGTGACGTCATGTGGGATGGATGCCGGGGCCAGGTGTGGGCTGGGCAATAGACCTACATAGTAAAACATTTTCAATAAAGGAGCATGAAAACCACGTAAAACATGAAAAAATGCATAGGTATAGTCTTTTACAGGAGTATTTAGAAGTTCAAATAGAACTGCGAGAAATGTCCGTAGTAGCGACCAATCAGAGAGCTGCCGGTGTCCGTGGGACCAATCAGGAGGCAGTGGGCGGAGTCTGTCATCGCTGTGCTGGGTTACCGCGGCAGGTACTGAATGGAGACGAGCCTCTTGAGGCTGATTGGTTGCTTGCTGTGGGATAGTGTAAAGGTGACCAATCGGGGTCGTGCCGTACATGACTGTGTCATGTGGGAAAGTCCGTGTGGGGATGTCATCCAAAAATGGGCATGGGGATAGTGGGCTAAATTCTGATTGGCTGTACGTGATATCGAGTGAGCCAATCAGAGGGGAGACGTATAAGTCCGGGTTCCAAGTCTCTGCCGCTGGTGGCGGTAAAGTGTCTTTAACCCCTTAAGGACTCAGCCCATTTTGGCCTTAAGGACTCAGACAATTTAATTTTTACGTTTTCATTTTTTCCTCCTCGCCTTCTAAAAATCATAACTCTTTTATATTTTCATCCACAGACTAGTATGAGGGCTTGTTTTTTGCGCGACCAGTTGTCCTTTGTAATGACATCACTCGTTATATCATAAAATGTATGGCGCAACCAAAAAACACTATTTTTGTGGGGAAATTAAAACGAAAAACGCAATTTTGCTAATTTTGGAAGGTTTTGTTTTCACGCCGTACAATTTCTGGTAAAAATGACATGTGTTCTTTATTCTGAGGGTCTATACGATTAAAATGATACCCATTATTATATACTTTTATATTATTGTTGCGCTTAAAAAAAATCACAAACTTTTTAACCAAATTAGTACGTTTATAATCCCTTTATTTTGATGACCTATAACTTTTTTATTTTTCCGTATAAGCGGCGGTATGGGGGCTCATTTTTTGCGCCATGATCTGTACTTTTTTTTGATACCACATTTGTATATAAAAAACTTTTAATACATTTTTTATAATTTTTTTTTAATAAAATGTATTAAAAAAGTAGGAATTTGGGACTTTTTAAATTTTTTTTCGTTCACGCCGTTCACCGTACGGGATCATTAACATTTTATTTTAATAGTTCGGACATTTACGCACGCGGTGATACCAAATATGTCTATAAAAAATGTTTTTTACGCTTTTTGGGGGTAAAATAGGAAAAAACGGACGTTTTACTTTTTTATTGGGGGAGGGGATTTTTCACTTTTTTTTTACTTTTACTTTTACATTTTTTTACATTTTTTTTTACACTTGAATAGTCCCCATAGGGGACTATTCATAGCAATACCATGATTGCTAATACTGATCTGTTCTATGTATAGGACATAGAACAGATCAGTATTATCTGTCATCTCCTGCTCTGGTCTGCTCGATCACAGACCAGAGCAGGAGACGCCGGGAGCCGCACGGAGGAAGGAGAGGGGACCTCCGTGCGGCGTTATGAATGATCGGATCCCCGCAGCAGCGCTGCGGGCGATCCGATCGTTCATTTTAATCGCGAACTGCCGCAGATGCCGGGATCTGTATTGATCCCGGCACCTGAGGGGTTAATGGCGGACGCCCGCGAGATCGCGGGCGTCGGCCATTGCCGGCGGGTCCCTGGCTGCGATCAGCAGCCGGGATCAGCCGCGCATGACACGGGCATCGCTCCGATGCCCGCGGTTATGCTCAGGACGTAAATGTACGTCCTGGTGCGTTAAGTACCACCTCACTAGGACGTACATTTACGTCCTGCGTCCTTAAGGGGTTAAAAAATGTCAGCCAATCGCTGCTTGGATGGTCCGGGCGGTGGCCAATCGGAAATGAGACGTGTATATCCTCTCCGGGTGATTCCTAGAAGCATCGTCGGCAAATCTTTTTTGAAGAATACGACCCTAGTGGCACAGTCCATCTTTGATAGTGATACCTGTGTTCAGCATGTCAGCTCTGAAATAATCTGATTTGTAGTAATATTGTACAGTATAGCTGACCAGTAATGATACATTGTATTGATAAAATAGACAATAGATGAATGCAATGAACTGAAGATATAGGCCATCTCATGGTTTAGTCAGGTGGTTTGACATGCCACCCATCTGGTATCTGCCATAGCGTCAGGTAATGTTATATCACACCTTCTAGTGGCTTGTCACACCCGTCCTATGCCCTGGAAATACTATAGGGATGATGGTGAATCACGCTGGAGTCCTGGCCATAAAGTGATGCTCACAGATCAATTGTCCTTACTTATAAAGCACGTTCATGCGGAGAACATTCACATTCCTTGTGTTTATGCCGGAATCCAGGAGTTTATTCCGAAAAAAGAAACTTTTCTAACAGGTAAAATCTGCTTCTGGATATGGGGACCTGGATGATTCACAAAGGCATATATCCAAAAACAAAAAAGGGTTTTCATCCTCTATCAATCTGCTTAGTTTTATGTAAGTTAGAAACTATGATTTTAGGAGGGGTTGACCTAAAAAGTATAATGGCCGGTCAGACTGGTCATGATCTCATTGCTGGCCCCTTTACCGATTTTAAGATTCGTCTTATCCTGATGCTTACCGTCCATGGAGATGTTGCTGCGTGTGTACAATGTCCTGCCGTAGAAACGTATTTTTACTTTTTATGACGTCAGTCAGGTGACCATGTAGTTTGTAAACAAGGTAGGGAATTGTGGATTATGAGTAGTTGCCAATTGAGTTGTAATTGTAAGTAGAAAAAGTAAAATGAATATTTATGTGTTAAAATAATAAATCCTTAGACTTAAAGGGGTATTCCAGGCAAAAACATCTTATCCCCTATCGAAAGGATAGGGGATAAGATGTCTGATCTCCGGGGGCCCGCCGCTGGGAGCCCCGCAATCTCCCTGCAGCAGCCCTCATTCTATGCGTAGCTCCGTCTGAAGTTTCGGAAACAGATGGGCTTCCGAAACGGGGACGCGACGTCATGCCACGCCTACTCCATTCATGTCTATGAAAGGGGACATCTTATCCCCTATCCTTTCGATAGGGGATAAGATGTTTTGGCCCGGAATACCCCTTTAAGCTTAGACTCAGTAAAAACAAAACAAAAACCCCACTAGATTACCCTCTTTCCTGTGACTCCCTGGTAGGTTTGCAGCACTCCAGGTAAATGGAAGGAGCAGATAGCTGTGTATTTTGGAGTTGGAAGGCATTGTCACACTTTTGCAGAATTGATCATTATTTTACATACTATGTCATAGTCATAACCAGGAGTGGAAACTAAACACTGGGGGAAAATAATGTAATGAGTTAGGCTGGGTTCACACTGCAGAATTTCTGCCGGAGATCGAGCCGGCGGCTCTAGGACCGAGCAGACTGCATTGCTGCCCCCAAAGACTGCAATGCATTTCTGGGTGGATCTTTTGGGAGATCTGCTCAGAAATGCATTGTCATCTATGGGGACGGCAATGTAGTCCGTGTGGTCCTAGTGCAGCCGGCTCGATCTCCGGCAGAAATTCTGCCCAGAAATTCCACAGTGTGAACCCAGCCTTAGGGTCTATTCAAACGGCAGAATTTCCGCTTGCGGAATTCTGCATCAGATCAAAGCTTCTCCCATTCACACTTCTGAATTTCTGCTAACGGAATTAAGCAAGCGGAAATTCAGAAGTGTGAATGGGAGTGCGGAATCCCATAGAAGTCTATGGGCTTTAATTTGGGTTGGAATTCCGCAAACGGAAATTCTGCTGTGTGAATAGACCCTAAGGCTAGGTTCATACTACGGAATTTCCGCCTGCAATTCCGCTTTGAAATTGCAGGCAGAAATTCCGCTTACTAAAATGTACTGTATAGTGAATGGATTTCTGTTCACAAATTCACACTTTGTGAAACGGAATTTATGAATGGAAAATCTGTTTGAAAATTTCCACCTGAAGAATGGCATTGCTCATTCTTCAGGTGGAAATACTCGCGGAACACATTTCAGTCTATTGGAGACTGCAGTGTCCACGCGGTCCTGGCGCCTACTGATTCAGTTGGCGCTGGCCGCACTCGGAATCTCGGAGATTCCATAGTGTGAACCTAGCCTAATACTTCACTTCTTTGCGAATACTGATGCCAAATATTCAGAAATTCTTCAATGTATAAATAAGATATAAGGAGAAAAAGGCTATGTGGAAAATAGATATGGTAGCAACACTACTGGACAGTAAAGCAACGTTCACAAGATCACAACCCTGCAGCCAGTGAGTTACATCTTGGTAATCTTACATTTCTGGAGTTGTCACTCAATGACGACTTTTAACTGTTTGTCCCATCTCAGATCTAGTAAGAAAGGGGGATTTACACGAGACACTTACTACCTCACTTATTCCGAAAGTAAGGTCACCATGAGATGAAATTTTCTGGGGCTTTCCAGATTAACCTCATTGTTAACTAAACACATAAGATTGTGCCCTTTCCATATTTTTCTCCCCTGGCTGTACCCCTCTGGTTCATAAGTCTGTGGCTATGTCAGTGTTACGGCAGTAAACACTATATATGAGGAGTGACCAGCTCTCTTGGTGCCCCAAGGCCTTTTGCCCTGGTCCCTGATGTTTAGGATGACAGCTGTCAGAATAACAGTGCCATTCACCTACATGTCTCCTGTTACATTGAAGGGGACGCTCTAAAGCTCTCATTGTCTACAAGCACCTAGAACACTCTAGGCCGCTCCGAGACAGCGTCCATCTGGTTTATCTATGAAATTTAAAGGCAAAGTGTTGTGTCCGTTTCTGTGATCCATAAAAGACATCCCTTTTTCTTTAGTGGTGGCCACCTACACCTACTCTAGCCCTGCTAGATATGCCATAAAATCCGGACTGGTGGTGGTTCATTGGCTTTTAGCCATAGGGCGATAATAGGAACAGGAATGACAATTACTTTTACAGTGGAGAACAGCTATGTGTGTAGTCAGCTATTGTCTATTTCTTTGAATCTCCTACAATACCGATTATGTATCTTACTACATTGGCAATTTCTGGACCTCAATAGACGTTACGTGCATATGGGTGGACATCTCATTATATATGACATGCCATTACTGACATCCGTGCAGTCTGAAGGACAATGTGCAGGACACTGGAGGTGTAGAGTGACTTGACGTTTTATTATATTATACTTTTTACATCATACGCCTCTTCTCGATAACTTTACCATAAGTTATTCTTCTAGTTTGGAATGGGTGGAGTGAAAGTGTTCAGCGTTACAAAGAGCCGCAGCAGTGTTTTTATATGACTGATGTGCCTATTATTCCAATATTAACTCATCTTCAAACGTGAGAAAGTCAGAACTTAACACACGACCTGTAAGCTGAGCCGACGTGGCACCTTTCCATAGAATTATCAGTTTGTGTTTACGTGCAATGACTCCATGTATACCAAAAACTTAAAGGGATGTTGTTATATTACACTCTAAAACACATTGCTAGGTTACAGGGGGTGGAAGTATGGTCCCTCTCATTTTAACTTGTGATGTCTCTACTATTTCAGCTTATCCATATTCAGGTAAGCGCACAGAATAAACTATTTTTGAATGTCAGTATTGTAAGTGCTCATTGAATAATATATAGAAAGTCACTGATACTTCCCCATTCAACTAATGTTGCTGGCTGTCAGGCAAGTAGCAGGTCATCTTGTAGCATTGTAGCAGGCAGTGCAGGTGGCTTATATTACACGCCTTTCCTATAGGATTGGTTTTGTTCTCCGGTCAGTCAGTTTCTTCTTAAAGGAGCAGTTATTATTGCTGTCAACAACTACGTGTCCTAATCCCACAAAGCTATGCAGGTGCCGAGAATACATGTGTTCTGAACGAAGGGAATGGAGAAATCCACTTCCAGACACCTCTGGAGTCGCCTTATCTCCCTGAGAACAAAAAGATGGGACAAGATGGAATTTAACTGCCATTGAGGGATTGGTAACCCCCATAGACATTAGGCTGGGTTTACATAACAGTTTTGACATTCGTGACATGTATAGGTCAGTAAATTGTCAAAATAGGGTGCTGAGGTATATTTGCACTGAAAAGCATGGGCCCCATTGACTTTAATGGGCTGGACATGTTGGGGTCATTTCCAGAACATATTATATATGTGTGCTGACCGCATCAGTACACTATGTTTGGGAAATGACCTGAATGTAGTCACTAGTTGGCTATGTTCAGGCCATTAAAGGCATCACGTTTTGACTGTTTGCCGAGGTATATGTGATACACAGTACAAAATCGTGATGTGAACGTAGCCTAAAATGTTTGGCTAATCCTGCAAAAATTGGTGGGTTCAGCTGACAAATCTATTGTGTATAACCATCTTAAAGGGATATTCCGGGCAAAACCTTTTTATCCTCTAACCAAAGGATAGGGGATAAGATGTCTGATCGCGGGGGGCCCGCTGCAGAGACCTCCTTCGCTATCTCCCTGCAGCACTCTAGTTTTGAAAACCTCCGGGTTTCCGGGACTGGGGACGTGACGTGACGCCACGCCCCCTCCATTCATGTCTATGGCAGGGGGCGTGTAGGGAGATCGCGGGGGGGGGGTCTCAGCAGTGGGCCCCCCCCCCCCCGCGATCAGACATCTTATCCCCTATTCTTTGGATAGGGAATAACATATTTTTGCCCAGAATACCCCATTAAGTACTATACAGATGTTTAAGGAAGCACCTTAAACATGTAATTCTAACTTTAGACCAATATCCTAGTGATCCTCTGTCTGACAAGCGGTAACTTACCTGCTTTACTGTATAGACAGGATGTTAGATTCTCAAATGTGGCTGACTTCCTGTGAACTACAGGATTACATCATTATCTATCCCATATGTCTTGGCATCTCTCACACCTCTCCTCTTCCAACCCAGCTCCATCCTTCTTTTGACATACTGTGCCTTGAACTCTATTTTACTGTGTACATATATTGTTATGCTTGTTTTAGCTGTTTTGATCGCAAATATGGCAGCCTGGAATTTACTCCTATACCCAATGTAGCTTAAGGTGCTACCCTACTGGGAGACTGGCATTGGTGTGAGTGTGACATGTGACCATTCTGTAGGCAAGTGCCCATGCTTGCAGTAATATGGTTGGTTTGGCAATATTTGGTGGTTCTACACTGTGGAGACAAGTTTTGCTTTGGTAGCAGCGTACCTGGTCTGTGAGAGAACCGCCATAGCACGGTTGCCTGTGTGGGAGAAGCAGACGGCTGTGTCTCAGAGCTCAGCTGACATGAAGTGTTAAAGTCTTGCTGCTGTTGGGAAACAATTTACACCCATCAGTGACACCCGGAGAGGAAAAGGCACTGAGGTAATAAAGAGACTACATTTGTTTAGACTACATTCAGAGCATGCTTTTAAGTGTATGTCGGATTAACCCCTGACGGAATGTCAAAAAAGGGTCGCTGAGATACAGTGTTGGTGAAGAGCCCAAATACTGTGGCCAAATATCTATCTGTATCACCATTCAGTATATTTCTCGAATGCATGCGCTTTTTATGCAGGACACGAAAATGTTGTCGACCATGTATTTGAGTCCTGCACAGACCGCATACACATTTGGGAAATGGACTGCACATAGTCGAAATAAAACTTTGTTCAGGCCTTTGAAGTTTATATGGGTTCATTGGCAACACGTTGGCTGTACAACAGCAAAAAAATTATCTTTTTTACCATTTGGCAGATGGTTGCTCAGTGTTACCGTTAAAACATGGTCTGAGTGCAACCTTATAGTCTGGAGCAAGGCCTACATTGACAAGTGCGAGACTGTGTGAAACCGTCATATGCAGTTTGCTATCAGAAAAATGCTGTTAGGCATAGAACAGGATGAGCAAACTTTTATTTAGTTGTCCAGTATAGTTAAATGGGTACTGTTAGATTCAAAAACTGTTTATATGTTGTACATCTTGGCAAAACTTTAACCTTTCTAATATACTTCATAAGAAAATGTTATTTCCTTTTTATAGAAATCATGGCTTATAAAATCATAGGTTTGTCCAAGCTAAAGCACAGGCATGGACAAAGTCCAGTAAGTGAGGGTGGGATAGTACTAGTCTGACAGGACAGGAGAGTGCACAGAGGAGTCCTATCAGACAGGAGAGATCACTGATGAGTCCTATCAGACAGGAGAGAGCACAGAGGAGTACTATCAGACAGGAGAGAGCACAGAGAATGCTGTCAGACAGGAGAGAGCACAGAGGAGCGCTATCAGACAGGAGAGAACACAGAGGAGTACTATCAGACAGGAGAGAGCACAGAGGAGTACTATCAGACAGGAGAGCGCACAGAGGAGTCCCATCAGACAGGAGAGCGCACAGAGGAGTCCCATCAGACAGGAGAGAGCACAGAGGAGTCCTATCAGACAGGAGAGAGCACAGAGAATGCTGTCAGACAGGAGAGAGCACAGAGGAGTCCTATCAGACAGGAGAGAGCACAGAGGAGTCCTATCAGACAGGAGAGAGCACAGAGAATGCTGTCAGACAGGAGAGAGCACAGAGGAGCGCTATCAGACAGGAGAGAACACAGAGGAGTACTATCAGACAGGAGAGAGCACAGAGGAGTACTATCAGACAGGAGAGAGCACAGAGGAGTACTATCAGAAAGGAGAGAGCACAGAGGAGTGCTATCAGACAGGAGAGAGCACAGAGGAGTACTATCAGAAAGGAGAGAACACAGAGGAGTACTATCAGACAGGAGAGCTCACAGAGGAGTCCCATCAGACAGGAGAGAGCACAGAGGAGTACTATCAGAAAGGAGAGAGCACAGAGGAGTACTATCAGACAGGAGAGAGCACAGAGGAGTACTATTAGACAGGGGGGAGCACAGAGGAGTGTTAGCCCACCCTCACTTAGGCTGGGTTCACACCACGTTTTGTTAAATACGGCTCCCGTATACGGCTGGGAGGAGGGGGCGGGGCTTAATCGCGGCGCCCGCGCTCAGCCGTATTCTGGAACCGTATTTAATGTATGTCTATGAGCTGACCGGAGTGAACCGCAGCCTCCGGTCAGCTGCTTTTTCGGCCGTATGCGGTTTCCCGACCGCAGGCAAAAACGTGGTCGACCATGTTTTTGCCTGCGGTCGGGAAACCGCATACGGCCGAAAACGAAGCCGACCGGAGGCTGCGGTTCACTCCGGTCGGCTTATAGACATACATTAAATACGGTTCCCGAATACGGCTCAGTGCGGGCGCCGCGATTAAGCCCCGCCCCCTCCCCCCAGCCGTATACAGGAGACGTATTTAACAAAACGTGGTGTGAACCCAGCCTTACTGGACTTTATCCATGCCTGTGCTTCAGCTTGGACAAGGCCATAATTTTTTTATTCCATGATTTCTATAAAAAGGAAATAACATTTTCTTATGAAGTATATTAGAAAGGTTAACGTTTTGCCAAGATGTACAACATAGAAAAAGTTTTTGTATCTGACAGTGCTCATTTAAATATGGCAGTTTTTTTCCTAATATAGTGCTATACCCGTCCATAGAGTGTGTGGGGAATTTATTAGTGTGCCATGTGCAGACTTGAATAAAAAGGTGCAAACACTTTTAAGAATTGGCTTTTTGCCTGATCTGTGCTCCACTTGCCAAGTGGGCAAGGCTTGGTACATGGGGGCATGGATTTACGCAAAGAGGTGTGATCACCTTGCACGCCTAATTTTACTACAGGCATAAATTGGAATGGAAATCTACGCCAGCACAGATTTCTGAGCCTGCCTCATTGGGTTACCGTAGAAGTGCCTGGATTTATAAAGTCATGCACCTCTTGATGAATCTACTACAATCCTACACTGACCACTGGATGAAATGCCAGTCTTGTTAAATCCCCATGTGTTCTATCGCAGCTCAGCCCAATTCATGTCAGTGGATCTGATCTGTAATACCACACAGTTGTTGTGTTCTCTCTAGAAGAAAGCTGCCATGTTTTCCTAATCCTAAACGACCCCTTTAAATTTAGTGTTAGATTTTTCGGAAGTATGCAAATCAGTGTGGTAGGAAAGAATACCTCCGCAGTATGGCATCTGATAGAACATACCAACTTTTTTTCCTTTACAGGTTCTGTATGCCTCCATATGGTAAGAGAAGTTCAGTATAGGCCCATTGACTTCTAATACTGCCATACTGTGGACCTGTACCACATAAGATCCATATTACAGCTGCCTTATGAGAGCAATACATGGTATCATAGTAACATAGATCTATTGGGAGACCTATGAACCCTTGATTTGCATTGTTCCTATTTCTCACCAGCACCAAGGTATCTCTATGGAATGGAGCGTCTGCTATGAAATACAGCAGGGAAGTCATCGTTTTTCTTCATTTCTTGGTGGCACGCTGCCCGAGGAATGTGTAGGGCTGATAAATGGTTAACCAGGCTGTTTTCTTTTTTATGGTCTGGATGAATGATTAGTCCGGCCCTACGGAAGGATTTGTGCATTCTTGGCATAGTCTACACTGGTATGTGTACTTGTTGACCACAGGTTCAGTCTGCTGGGGGTAGGAAATAAAATGCAGTGCTTTACCCCTGGCAAGATGGCTGAAGTCAGGCACAAGTAATAAGTCATGTCAGCTTTTCTCTTCACAGGAAACAGCGATTTTACTTTCTAGAAAAGAAAAGTATCTTGTTCCTCTTGCTAAAAATATCAGTGCTTGACAACAATGAGACGCGTCTTGTCTGTCTTCCTGTCATGAGGTCATCCCTTCTTTTCCAATTGCCAGAAAGCGCTGGGGTCCTATTTATTTCTTCAAAGTTTTAAAGTTTTAAAAAGCAGATACTACAGTGACCCCCCCCCCCCCCCCCCCGACCTACGATGGCCCCGACATACGATCATTTCAACATACGATGGCCTCTCAGCGCAGACTGCTTCAGCTGCCACCGGATAGCCGTTTAGGGTGCCCCGTGTGGTCCGCTGACGATCACTTACCTGTCCTCGGGGCTCCGAGGCTCCTGTTCGGGATCCCCTACATCATCGTCATCACGTCGCTGCGCAGGCCGTCCCGTCATCCAATAGGAGCGGCGTGCGTAGCGATGGGATGGCAGCGACGGAGAGCGAGGATGCGGGGGAAGCAGAGGCCTTGCCGGAGCATCGGGGACACCACGGGGACGCGGCGACAGCGATGGAAGGCGACATCCAGGGCATCCGGGACGAGCGATGATGGTCCGGAGCGGCGGGGACAGGTGAGTATAACCTCCAATACCAGTGGTCTTCAACCTGCAGACCTCCAGATGTTGCAAAACTACAACTCCCAGCCGTTGGCTGTCCGGGCATGCTGGGTGTTGTAGTTGTGCAGCATCTGGAGGTCTGCAGGTTGTAGACCACTGTCCTATACTTTTACATTGCACAGGTCCCTCAACATATGATGGTTTCAACAAACGATGGTCCATATGGAACGGATTACCATCGTATGTTGAGGGACCACTGTACTATTCTGAGCTCAAACGCGTCCTATAATTCTCAGAATACTTTTACCTAACAATAGCAGTCTCTATGGAAGAACATCGGTCCCGTGGTCCCGAGAAAAAAGAAGTGCTTCTATGGGCGCTCACCTCCGTCACAGATGTGTTCCGTCACAGGTGTATTGATATTTCCAAGAACTTGATAGATTAAAACCGCTTGGACACGGATATATTGGAAAATAAAAAGAAGGTTTATTCCTTCAGCATGCAATACAGTGACGCGTTTCGAGGGGCGGGGACCCCCTCTTCGTCAGGCTATCTGATTGGGCAGTGCGGATGTCCTTTATTTATACCTCATTTGCCCGCGAAAATCACATGTGTATGTTACATAACATGAATTTAAAATAAATAAAAATCCATAAAAAAGAAGACATTTTCATCATCATTGGAAGTGAGCATTCTTTAACCCCTTAACGACGCAGGACGTATATTTACGTCCTATGCCGTCTCCCGCGATATGAAGCGGGATCGCGCCACGATCCCGCATCATATCGCGTCGGTCCCGGCGCTCATCAACGGCCGGGACCCGCGGCTAATACCACACATCGCCTATCGCGGCGATGTGCGGTATTAACCCTTTAGAAGCGGCGGTCAAAGCTGACCGCCGCTTCTAAAGTGAAAGTGAAAGTGACCCGGCTGCTCAGTCGGGCTGTTCAGGACCTCCACGGTGAAATCGCGGCATCCCGAACAGCTGATCGGACACCGGGAGGGCCCTTACCTGCCTCCTCGGTGTCCGATCGGCGAATGACTGCTCCGTGCCTGAGATCCAGGCAGGAGCAGTCAAGCGCCGATAATGCTGATCACAGGCGTGTTAATACACGCCTGTGATCAGGATGAGAGATCAGTGTGTGCAGTGTTATAGGTCCCTATGGGACCTATAACACTGCAAAAAAAATGTAAAAAAAAAGTGTTAATAAAGGTCATTTAACCCCTTCCCTAATAAAAGTTTGAATCACCCCCCTTTTCCCATAAAAAAAAAAAATAAAACTGTAAAAAAAATAAAAAAATAAACATATGTGGTATCGCCGCGTGCGTAAATGTCCGAACTATAAAAATATATAATTAATTAAACCGCACGGTCAATGGCGTACGCGCAAAAAAATTCCAAAGTTCAAAAAAGCATATTTTGGTCACTTTTTATACCATTAACCCCTTAAGGACTGTTACGCCGAGCGCTCCGGGTCCCCGCTCCTCCCCGGAGCGCTCGCTACACTTCCCTCACTGCAGCGCCCCGGTCGGTTCCACGGACCCGGGGCGCTGCGTTACCACCTCCGGCCGGGATGCGATCCGCGATGCGGGTAGCGCCCGCTCGCGATGCGCACCCCGGCTCCCGTACCTGACTCGCTCCCCGTCAGTTCTGTCCCGGCGCGCGCGGCCCCGCTCCCTAGGGCGCGCGCGCGCCGGGTCTTTGCGATTTAAAGGGCCACTGCACCGCTGATTGGTGCAGTGGTTCCAATTAGTGTTTACACCTGTGCACTTCCCTATATCACCTCACTTCCCCTTCACTCCCTCGCCGGATCTTGTTGCCCTAGTGCCAGTGAAAGCGTTCCTTGTGTGTTCCTTGCCTGTGATTCCAGACCTTCTGCCGTTGCCCCTGACTACGATCCTTGCTGCCTGCCCCGACCTTCTGCTACGTCCGACCTTGCTTCTGTCTACTCCCTTGTACCGCGCCTATCTTCAGCAGCCAGAGAGGTTGAGCCGTTGCTAGGGGATACGACCTGGTCACTACCGCCGCAGCAAGACCATCCCGCTTTGCGGCGGGCTCTGGTGAAAACCAGTAGTGACTTAGAACCGATCCTCTAGCACGGTCCACGCCAATCCCTCTCTGGCACAGAGGATCCACCACCTGCCAGCCGGCATCGTGACAGTAGATCCGGCCATGGATCCCGCTGAAGTTCCTCTGCCAGTTGTCGCTGACCTCACCACGGTGGTCGCCCAGCAGTCACAACAGATTGCGCAACAAGGCCAACAGCTGTCTCAACTGACTGTTATGCTACAACAGTTACTACCACAGCTCCAGCAATCATCTCCTCCGCCAGCTCCTGTACCTCCTCCGCAGCGAGTGGCCGCTTCTGGAATACGACTATCCTTGCCGGATAAATTTGATGGGGACTCTAAGTTTTGCCGTGGCTTTCTTTCCCAATGTTCATTACACTTGGAGATGATGTCGGACCAGTTCCCCACTGAAAGGTCTAAGGTGGCTTTCGTAGTCAGCCTGCTGTCTGGAAAAGCCCTGGCTTGGGCCACACCCCTCTGGGACCGCAATGACCCCGTCACTGCCTCTGTACACTCCTTCTTCTCGGAAATTCGAAGTGTCTTTGAGGAACCTGCCCGAGCCTCTTCTGCTGAGACTGCCCTGTTGAACCTGGTCCAGGGTAATTCTTCCGTTGGCGAGTATGCCGTACAGTTCCGTACCCTTGCTTCAGAATTATCCTGGAATAATGAGGCACTCTGCGCGACCTTTAAAAAAGGCCTATCCAGCAACATTAAAGATGTTCTGGCCGCACGAGAAGTCCCTGCTAACCTACATGAACTCATCCATCTTGCCACTCGCATTGACATGCGTTTTTCCGAACGGCGTCAGGAGCTCCGCCAGGATATGGACTCTGTTCGCACGAGGCGTTTCTTCTCCCCGGCTCCTCTCTCCTCTGGTCCCCTGCAACCTGTTCCTGTGCCTCCCGCCGTGGAGGCTATGCAGGTCGACCGGTCTCGCCTGACACCCCAAGAGAGGACACGACGCCGCATGGAGAATCTCTGCCTGTACTGTGCTAGTACCGAACACTTCCTGAAGGATTGTTCTATCCGTCCTCCCCGCCTGGAAAGACGTCCGCTGACTCCGCACAAAGGTGAGACAGTCCTTGATGTCTACTCTGCTTCTCCACGTCTTACTGTGCCTGTGCGGATGTCTGCCTCTGCCTTCTCCTTCTCTGCTGTGGCCTTCTTGGACTCTGGATCTGCAGGAAATTTTATCTTGGCCTCTCTCGTCAACAGGTTCAACATCCCGGTGACCAGTCTCGCCAGACCCCTCTACATCAATTGTGTAAACAATGAAAGATTGGACTGTACTATACGTTTCCGCACGGAGCCCCTTCTAATGTGCATCGGATCTCATCACGAGAGGATTGAACTGTTGGTCCTCCCCAATTGCACTTCTGAAATCCTTCTTGGACTTCCCTGGCTTCAACTCCATTCCCCAATCCTGGATTGGTCCACTGGGGAGATCAAGAGTTGGGGGCCCTCTTGTTCCAAGGACTGCTTAAAACCGGTTCCCAGTAAACCTTGCCGTGTCCCTGTGCTTCCTCATGTAACCGGTCTCCCTAAGGCCTATATGGACTTTGCGGACGTTTTTTGCAAAAAACAAGCTGAGACTCTACCTCCTCACAGGCCTTATGATTGTCCCATTGACCTCCTCCCGGGCACTACTCCACCCCGGGGCAGAATCTATCCTCTGTCCGTCCCAGAGACTCTTGCCATGTCTGAATACGTCCAAGAAAATTTAAAAAAGGGCTTTATCCGTAAATCCTCCTCTCCTGCCGGAGCCGGATTTTTCTTTGTGTCCAAAAAAGATGGCTCTCTACGTCCTTGCATTGACTACCGCGGTCTTAATAAAATCACGGTTAAGAACCGCTACCCCCTACCCCTCATCTCTGAACTCTTTGATCGTCTCCAAGGTGCCCATATTTTTACCAAACTGGACTTAAGAGGTGCTTATAATCTCATCCGCATCAGAGAGGGGGATGAATGGAAAACGGCATTTAACACCAGAGATGGACACTTTGAGTATCTGGTCATGCCCTTTGGTCTATGCAACGCCCCTGCCGTCTTCCAAGACTTTGTTAATGAAATTTTTCGTGATCTCCTATACTCCTGTGTTGTTGTATATCTGGACGATATCCTGATTTTTTCTGCCAATCTTGAAGAACACCGCCAGCATGTCCGTATGGTTCTTCAGAGACTTCGTGATAATCAACTCTATGCCAAAATAGAGAAATGTCTGTTTGAATGCCAATCTCTTCCTTTTCTAGGATACTTGGTCTCTGGCCAGGGACTACAAATGGACCCAGATAAACTCTCTGCCGTCTTAGATTGGCCACGCCCCTCCGGACTCCGTGCCATCCAACGTTTTTTGGGGTTCGCCAATTATTACAGGCAATTTATTCCACATTTTTCTACCATTGTGGCTCCTATTGTGGCTTTAACAAAAAAAAATGCCGATCCCAAGTCTTGGCCTCCTCAAGCGGAAGACGCCTTTAAACGACTCAAGTCTGCCTTTTCTTCGGCTCCCGTGCTCTCCAGACCTGATCCATCTAAACCCTTCCTATTGGAGGTTGATGCCTCCTCAGTGGGAGCTGGAGCTGTCCTTCTACAAAAAAACTCTTCCGGGCATGCTGTTACTTGTGGTTTTTTTTCCAGGACCTTCTCTCCGGCGGAGAGGAACTACTCCATCGGGGATCGAGAGCTTCTAGCCATTAAATTAGCACTTGAGGAATGGAGGCATCTGCTGGAGGGATCAAGATTTCCAGTTATTATTTACACCGATCACAAAAACCTCTCCTACCTCCAGTCTGCCCAACGGCTGAATCCTCGTCAGGCCAGGTGGTCTCTGTTCTTTGCCCGATTTAATTTTGAAATTCACTTTCGGCCTGCTGATAAGAACATTAGGGCCGATGCTCTCTCTCGTTCCTCAGATGCCTCTGAAATTGAACTCTCTCCTCAACACATCATTCCTCCTGACTGCCTGATTTCCACTTCTCCAGCCTCCATCAGGCAAACTCCTCCAGGAAAGACCTTTGTTTCTCCACGCCAACGCCTTGGGATCCTCAAATGGGGTCACTCCTCCCATCTCGCAGGTCATGCGGGCATTAAGAAATCTGTGCAACTCATCTCTCGCTTCTATTGGTGGCCGACTCTAGAGACTGATGTGGTGGACTTTGTGCGAGCCTGCACTATCTGTGCCCGGGATAAGACTCCTCGCCAGAAGCCCGCTGGTTTTCTTCATCCTCTACCTGTCCCCGAACAACCTTGGTCTCTGATTGGTATGGATTTTATTACTGACTTACCCCCATCCCATGGCAACACTGTTATTTGGGTGGTCGTTGATCGATTCTCCAAAATGGCACATTTCATCCCTCTTCCTGGTCTTCCTTCAGCGCCTCAGTTGGCTAAACAATTTTTTGTACACATTTTTCGTCTTCACGGGTTGCCTACACAGATCGTCTCGGATAGAGGCGTCCAATTTGTGTCTAAATTCTGGAGGGCTCTCTGTAAACAACTCAAGATTAAATTAAATTTTTCTTCTGCATACCATCCTCAATCCAATGGACAAGTAGAGAGAATTAACCAGATCTTGGGTGACTTTTTACGACATTTTGTTTCCTCCCGCCAGGATGACTGGGCAGATCTTCTACCTTGGGCCGAATTCTCGTATAATTTCAGAATCTCTGAATCTTCCTCCAAATCTCCGTTTTTCGTGGTGTACGGCCGTCACCCTCTTCCCCCCCTCCCTACCCCCTTGCCCTCTGGTCTGCCCGCTGTGGATGAAATTTCTCGTGATCTTTCCACCATATGGAAAGAGACCCAAAATTCTCTCTTACAGGCTTCTTCTCGCATGAAGAGATTCGCAGATAAGAAAAGAAGAGCTCCTCCCATTTTTTCCCCTGGAGACAAGGTATGGCTCTCCGCTAAATATGTCCGTTTCCGTGTCCCGAGCTATAAGTTGGGACCACGCTATCTTGGTCCTTTTAAAGTTTTGTGTCAAATTAATCCTGTCTCTTACAAACTTCTTCTTCCTCCTTCTCTTCGTATCCCTAATGCCTTTCACGTCTCTCTTCTTAAACCTCTCATCCTCAACCGTTTTTCTCCTAGATCTGTTCCTCCCACTCCTGTTCCCGGCTCCTCGGACATCTTCTCTGTCAAAGAGATCTTGGCCTCTAAGAAGGTCAGAGGAAAAACTTTTTTTTTAGTGGATTGGGAGGGTTGTGGTCCAGAAGAGAGGTCCTGGGAACCTGAGGACAATATCCTGGACAAAAGTCTGATCCTCAGGTTCTCAGGCCCCAAGAAGAGGGGGAGACCCAAGGGGGGGGGTACTGTTACGCCGAGCGCTCCGGGTCCCCGCTCCTCCCCGGAGCGCTCGCTACACTTCCCTCACTGCAGCGCCCCGGTCGGTTCCACGGACCCGGGGCGCTGCGTTACCACCTCCGGCCGGGATGCGATCCGCGATGCGGGTAGCGCCCGCTCGCGATGCGCACCCCGGCTCCCGTACCTGACTCGCTCCCCGTCAGTTCTGTCCCGGCGCGCGCGGCCCCGCTCCCTAGGGCGCGCGCGCGCCGGGTCTTTGCGATTTAAAGGGCCACTGCACCGCTGATTGGTGCAGTGGTTCCAATTAGTGTTTACACCTGTGCACTTCCCTATATCACCTCACTTCCCCTTCACTCCCTCGCCGGATCTTGTTGCCCTAGTGCCAGTGAAAGCGTTCCTTGTGTGTTCCTTGCCTGTGATTCCAGACCTTCTGCCGTTGCCCCTGACTACGATCCTTGCTGCCTGCCCCGACCTTCTGCTACGTCCGACCTTGCTTCTGTCTACTCCCTTGTACCGCGCCTATCTTCAGCAGCCAGAGAGGTTGAGCCGTTGCTAGGGGATACGACCTGGTCACTACCGCCGCAGCAAGACCATCCCGCTTTGCGGCGGGCTCTGGTGAAAACCAGTAGTGACTTAGAACCGATCCTCTAGCACGGTCCACGCCAATCCCTCTCTGGCACAGAGGATCCACCACCTGCCAGCCGGCATCGTGACAAGGACCCAGCCATTTTACACCTTAGGACCCGGCCATTTTTTGAACATCTGACCACTGTCACTTTAAACATTAATAACTCTGGAATGCTTTTACTTATCAATCTGATTCCGAGATTGTTTTTTCGTGACATATTCTACTTTAACATAGTGGTAAAATTTTGTGGTAACTTGCATCCTTTCTTGGTGAAAAATCCCAAAATTTGATGAAAAATTTGAAAATTTTGCATTTTTCTAACTTTGAAGCTCTCTGCTTGTAAGGAAAATGGATATTCCAAATATTTATTTTATTTTATTCACAAATACAATATGTCTACTTTATGTTTGCATCATAAAATTGACGTGTTTTTACTTTTGAAAGACACCAGAGGGCTTCAAAGTTCAGCAGCAATTTTCCAATTTTTCACAAAATTTTCAAACTCACTATTTTTCAGGGACCAGTTCAGGTTTGAAGTGGATTTGAAGGGTCTTCATATTAGAAATACCCCACAAATGACCCCATTATAAAAACCGCACCCCCCAAAGTATTCAAAATGACATTCAGTCAGAGTTTTAACCCTTTAGGTGTTTCACAGGAATAGCAGCAAAGTGAAGGAGAAAATTCACAATCTTCATTTTTTACACTTGCATTTTCTTGTAGACCCAATTTTTGAATTTTTACAAGGGGTAAAAGGAGAAAATGTATACTTTTATTTGTAGCCCAATTTCTCTCGAGTAAGCACATACCTCATATGTCTATGTAAAGTGTTCGGCGGGCGCAGTAGAGGGCTCAGAAGGGAAGGAGCGACAAGGGGATTTTGGAGAGTACGTTTTTCAGAAATGGTTTTTGGGGGGCATGTTGCATTTAGGAAGCCCCTATGGTGCCAGAACAGCAAAAAAAAACACATGCCATACCATTTTGGAAACTAGACCCCATGAGGAACGTAACAAGGAATTAAGTGAGCCTTAATACCCCACAGGTGTTTCACGACTTTTGCATATGTAAAAAAATAAAAATAAATTTTCACTAAAATGTGTGTTTCCCCCCAAATTTCACATTTTTGCAAGGGTTAATAGCAGAAAATACCCCCCAAAATTTGTAACCCCATCTCTTCTGAGTATGGAGGTACCCCATAAGTTGGCATGAAGTGCATTACGGGCGAACTACAATGCTCAGAAGAGAAGGAGTCATATTTGGCTTTTTGAGAGCAAATTTTGCTCGGGGGCATGTCGCATTTAGGAAGCCCCTATGGTGCCAGGACAGCAAAATAACCCCCACATGGAATACCATTTTGGAAACTAGACCCCTTGAGGAATGTAACAAGGGGTACAGTGAGCATTTACCCCCCACTGGTGTCTGTCAGATCTTTGGAACAGTGGGCTGTACAAAATTTTTTATTTGCACAGCCCATTGTTCCAAAGATCTGTCAGACACCAGTGGGGTGTAAATTCTCACTGCTCTCATTACATTCCGTGAGGGGTGTAGTTTCCGAAATGGGGTCACATGTGTTTTTTTTTTCTTTTTTGCGTTTGTCAAAACCGCTGTAACAATCAGCCACCCCTGTGCAAATCACCTCAAATGTACATGGCGCACTCTCCCTTCTGAGCCTTGTTGTGCGCCCCCAGAGCACTTTGCGCCCACATATGGGGTATCTCCGTACTCGGGAGAAATTGCATTACAAATTTTGGGGGGCTTTTTTCCCCTTTACCTCTTGTCAAAATGAAAAGTATAGGGCAACACCAGCATGTTAGTGTAAAAAATATTTTTTTTTTACACCAACATGCTGGTGTAGACCCCAACTTCCCCTTTTCATAAGGGGTGAAAAGAGAAAAAGCCCCCCAAAATTTGTTAGGCAATTTCTCCCGAGTACGGCGATACCCCATATGTGACCCTAAACTGTTTCCTTGAAATACGACAGGGCTCCGAAGTGAGAGCGCCATGCGCATTTGAGGCCTGAATTAGGGATTTGCATAGGGGTGGACATAGGGGTATTCTACGCCAGTGATTCCCAAACAGGGTGCCTCCAGCTGTTGCAAAACTCCCAGCATGCTTGGACAGTCAACGGCTGTCCGGCAATACTGGGAGTTGTTGTTTTGCAACAGCTGGAGGCTCCATTTTGGAAACAGTGGCGTACCAGACGTTTTTCATTTTTATTGGGGAGGGGGGCTGTGTAGGGGTATGTGTATATGTAGCGTTTTTTACTTTTTATTTTATTTTGTGTTAGTGTAGTGTAGTGTTTTTAGGAGACAGTCACGCGGGCGGGGGATTACAGCGAGTTTCCCGCTGCGAGTTTGAGCTGCCGCGCAAAATTTGCTGCATCGCAAACTTGCAGCCTGATACTCACTGTAAGCCCCTGCCCATGTGAATGTACCCTGTACATTCACAAGGGGGGGACCTCCAGCTGTTGCAAAACTACAACTCCCAGCATGCACAGTCTATCAGTGCATGCTGGCAGTTATAGTTTTGCAACAGCTGGAGGCACAAGGGTTGGGAAACACTGAGTTAGGAAACAGACAATGTTTCCCAACCAGTGTGCCTCCAGTTGTTGCAAAACCACAACTCCCAGCATGCCCAGGCAGCCGAAGGGCATATTGGGAGTAGTGGTTACGTAACAGCTGGAGGAGAACAGTTTGGGGACCACTGTGTAGTGGTGTCCAAGCTGCAGCCCTCCAGATGTTGCAAAACTACAACTCCCAGTATGCCAAAACTGTCCAGGCATGCTGGGAGTTGTAGTTCTGCAACATCTGAAGGGCCAGATGTTACAGCACTACAACTCCCAGCATGCCTGGACAGTAAGGGCATGCTGAGGATGTGTAGTTTTGCAACATCTGGAAGGGCACAGTGGTCTCCAAACTGTGGACCTCCAGATGTTGCAAAACTGCAACTCCCAGCATGCCCAGACGCCAAGGGCTGTCTGGGCATGCTGGGAGTTGTAGTTTACAGGGTCCCATTACAGCAATGCACGTCGCTTTACGGCCCGACCGCGGCTGAAGATCTACTCAACATGTCGCCGCCGCCGCCTTCTTCCTCGCCGGGATCCGGGTCTTCAGGGACGAGGTAAGTACCGGGGCCGGTCCCCAGCACTCCCCCGTCCCCCGCCGCGTCCTGCGGTCTTCCTCCCGTCCTCTCCGGACTTCAAGGGGCCGGGCAGGACGGGAGGAAGTAACCGCCCCCCCTCCTGCGATTGGTCGGTTAACTAACCGACAGATCGCAGGGTATAGGAGGAGGTGGCAGGCTTGCCACCTCGCTCCTATACGTTAGCATGGTCCTGGCTGTCTGTGACAGCCGGGATCATGCGAAATTACCGGGCGGTCGGGTCCCAGAGACCCGATCAGCCCGGTATCGCCGCAGATCGCAAGGGCGATTTCCCTTGCGATTTGCGGCGATCGCCGACATGGGGGGCCTACATGGCCCCCCTCGGCGTTTGCCCTGGATGCCTGCTGAAGCATTTCAGCAGGCATCCGCTTCCGATCTCTGCCCGGGGCGCGGCAGAGACCGGAGAAACACCAGGACGTACTAGTACGTCCTGGGTCCTTAAAGCCCAGGGTGCCAGGACGTTCTAGTACGTCCTGGGTCCTTAAGGGGTTAAAAAATGAATAAAAAGTGATCAAAAAGTCCGATCAAAACAAAAGTCATACCGATAAAAATTTCAGATCACGGCGCAAAAAATGAGTCCTCATACCGCCCTGTACGTGGAAAAATAAAAAAGTTATAGGGGTCAGAAGAGGACATTTTTAAACGTATAAATTTTCCTGCATGTAGTTATGATTTTTTTCCAGAAGTGCGACAAAATCAAACCTATATAAGTAGGGTATCATTTTAACCGTATGGACCTACGGAATAATGATAAGGTGTAATTTTTACCGAAATATGCACTGCGTAGAAACGGAAGCTCCCAAAAGTTACAAAATGGCGTTTTTTTTCCGATTGTGTCGCACAATGATTTTTTTTTCGTTTCGCCGTGCATTTTTGGGTAAAATGACTAATGTAACTGCAAAGTAGAATTGGCGACGCCAAAAATAAGCCATAATATGGATTTTTAGGTGGAAAATTGAAAGGGTTATGATTTTTAAAAGGTAAGGAGGAAAAAACGAAAGTGCAAAAACGGAAAAACCCTGAGTCCTTAAGGGGTTAAAATAACCCACAGATGGTCTTTTGACTGACCCTTATACTGGCACCTTGTATTGTATTGCGTATGTAATGATTCTGCAGATGTCGGGCCATTTAAAGCGCTCTCTCTTCCGAGATCTGCAGTGGCTGGGTGAGAGGTCTGAGGCACCGATCACCGGTCTGCCCACACATCCATCTTCCTGGCCGCACAGTCTCTAGGCACACAGTGCAAATGTCTGGCCCACATGCTTGGCAGAAATGTTGGATGAATGTCTACGAATTCCACTGCTGTGTGAACAGAGTCTAAATCTCGTTTCACAAAAAAAAAAAAAAGGACATTTGTTTTGCAGTGTTTTTTTTTTTTTTTTTTTTTCTTTTTTAATTCAGTACGCTCTAGGTGTGATTTTTTTTTTTCACCCAGTCAGCAGCCTTGCAGTTGGAATTTTTCACATTATGCAAGTTGCATGTTTTTTTTTTTTTTTTTTTAAAGGGGTACTCCCCTGGAAAACATTTTTTTACTTTTTTTTTCCAACTGGTGCCAGAAAGTTAAACAGATTTGTAAATTACTTCTATTAAAAAATCTTAATCCTTCCAGTACTTATCAGCTGCTGTATGCTCCACAGCAAGTTCTTTCCTTTTTGAATTTCCTTTCTGTCTGACCACAGTGCTCTCTGCTGACACCTCTGTCCATTTTGGGAACTGTCCAGAGCAGGATAGGTTTGCTATGGGGATTTGCTCCTACTCTGGACAGTCCCTAAAATGGATAGACGTGTCAGCAGAGAGCACTGTGGTCAGACAGAAAGGAAATTCAACAAGAAAAGAACTTCCTGTGGCGCATACAACAGCTGATAGGTACAGGAAGGGTTAAGATTTTTAAATAGAAGTCATTTACAAATCTGTTTAACCTTCTGGCACCAGTTGATTAAAAAAAAAAAATTTCACGGGAAGTACCCCTTTAATTCTGAGCGGAAAAGTCTTAAAAACATTCTGCAACAACTGCATAAAAAATGCATCAAGCACAAAATGAAACACTTCAGTTTTAGAGGTGTTTTTTCAAGACAAATAAATGCCTTGAAAAAGAGCGTGTTAAAGGAGGCTTAAAGGGGTATTCCAGGCAAAACCTTTTTTTATATATATCAACTGGCTCCGGAAAGTTAAACAGATTTGTAAATTAGATTTGCGGGAATTTCATGCCAATTCCGTGCCAATTCCACGTGTAAATGATTCTGACTGAAAAAAAAATAAATTAACATTGATCTCTATGGGAGTAAGGCGCTGATTCTGCCTGAAAGAAAGAACTTTTTTCAAGCGGAATAGACTTCCTCGTCAGAATTCTGCTTGAGGAAATTCCTCAGTGTGAACTTCTGTACAACTCTATGGGGATTTCACTGCTGAATGATTTGGAGAGGAAAAAGCGGGAAGAATTACTCGTGGAAATTCCTCTCCAATTCCTCAGTGTGAACATACCCTCAGCCAGATCAGACCTGACTACAAAACTGTGGGAAAAGGAATCCTACAGAAATGGTGTTCTGATGTGATTCATTCATATACCCATAGACTTGTGAACGCAGTCTAAGGGTATATTGGCCGCCATGTTGTGGTTTATTCACAGCAGTATGTCTGATTGAATAAAATTTCCATAGAACACTATGGATAGAGGAATCGTATCCAATTTGCAATAATTGAAAAAAAAGAATTGTGCAAATAGGCTGCAGTATTTCGCCATGAGGCACTTGCCTAATAGTTCTGTGGTGTTCCATATAATGTAACGGGGCACATGAATTTTCTAGCTTATAATCAAGGAGCAAGAGCAGAACTGACAGAATAGAATTTGCATACCCCATATTGTGGCTGAAAGGCTTGTGCATGTTAAAAGGGTATTCCGGTGAAAAACACTTTTTTCATATCAACTGGCTCCAGAAAGTTAAATAGTACCTGTCACCAAATAAACTTTCCTAAGCTAACTCAGGCTATGTTCCCTAACTACACCTAACACCCCCCTGCCATTAAAATGTTTTATATAGCTTTAAAAAGCTCTGTATCATACCTCATCTTCCTGCTCACAGAGTAAGCTGCCAGCAGGAGGATGTGCTGGGGGGACCGCTTCCGCCCTCAGTTCACGCTGGTTCACCGGGAGACCGCATCAGAGATAGGCAGCGCTAAGCCACTGGCAGCTAGGCTGTGCGGCCTCTGAGCTAGGTTGAAGGCCCGTGCCACAGCAGCGTGGTCCGTGCATGTTCTGGGGGTGCATGTGCATGTCTGCCTTGGGGGGGGGGTCACAGCAGTGCCGCCCGAGTACAGCACACACAGCGGAGCGGGGATTCGGGTTCCCTGCTACTGTACTACTGTACTACTGTACAGTACTGAGTGGCGATATGTACATCTGCATCGCCACTCACTTTATCTTCTGGGGGGGTTCCCTGGCCGCTTTAGGCTGCCGCCAGCCCTGCGCTGCTGCTGGGGGCCCCTACCCAGACCCCACTGGGTTCACGGAGTCTGAAGCAGCAGCAAAGAAGCTGCAGGCTGGCTGGGAGAAGGTGAGAACTTCTTCTATAGCTGTTACCTGTCTCCAGCCGGCCTGCTGGTCATGTCCGCAGATGCTGCAGGCACAGCGTTCGCTACCACCGGTCTGATTGACAGGCAGGGAGCAGCTCTGTGCTGGTCACGTGTCCCGGCTGCAGTCAGATTTCAGACTCATGCCAGGCCAGCATGAGTCTGAAATCAAGCAGCCGGGTCATGTAGGGAGACCCCTAGTGGTGGGTTTTCCCCAAGTTAAAATAAACATAAAAATAAAAAATAAAAATGTTATAACATACATTTAGAAACTTATTAGAAATGACTTCCTTAGCAACATATAGAAACTTTTTTTTAATGAGAGGTACCCTTTCAACAGATTTGTAAATTACGTCTATTAAAAAAAATCTTAATCCTTCCAGTACTTATCAGCCGCTGACGTTGAGTGATTCTTTTCTGTCTGACAACAGTGCTCACTGCTGACAGCTCTGTCTGTCTCAGGAACTGTCCAGGGCAGGAGAGGTTTGCTATGGGGATTTGCTCCTACTCTGGACAGTTCCTGAGACAGACAGAGGTGTCAGCAGAGAGCACTGTTGTCAGACAGAAAAGAACAACTTAGCTTCAGGAGCTGATAAGTACTGGTAGGATTAAGAATTTTTAATAAAAGTAATTTACAAATCTGTTTAACTTTCTGGAGCCAGTTGATATGAAAAAACAACCTGGTAATAAAGATTAGGTACAATTTTTCTATTGTCTTTTACAGCTCCTGTGCATGCTATCCATCACCATGGTAACAGCCAGTAAACAAATTCTGGTTCATTTTTGTTACCATAAGTCTTGGTAAGTTAGCCAGAATTATGGGGCAGATAGAAGGGAGTAGTTTTCAGGATCAGACTACACAAGGGTTGATTGTTGTCTGTTACCATAGAGACACTGTAGAAACAACATGGTAGGAAATTCTTTACTATCACCTATGGTAAAGTTGTTGACACATGTCAAAAGTTTTGTTCAGTCAGGGTCTGTGTGTTTAAACCCCAACCAACCACTGCAATGACTGGGGAGAGAAGTGCACAGCTGAGTGCTTCTCTCTCCACTCTTTGTGCACGCAACCAAAACAGTTCCATAGACTTATAGCAGGAGTCTGTTTTGGTCCCCAAAAAAACAGAGCTGGGAGATTACATACATAGTGTGCATGTCTGCTGCCTTGTCCTAGTGTCCAGTCGAAGGATGCTTTTTTATAGTGGTAATATGATTGGGTTTATGAATGGGTGGGTGTCACACAGAGTCCACCGTGTGTGAGTGTACCAGTACTTCTGTCCGACTCGGTTCATATTTGTGTTGGAGGCTTTGTCGTAGATTATGTCAAATCTGACAAGAGGAATAGCATCACCACAACAGAACCCATTGTTAGTGATGACATAGATGTGAACCGAGCCTAATACTTCCGCTTTTGCACTTTCTAAACAATAATACATTTAAAGCATTATATGACACACTTATCGCAGGATTGTAATGAACAAGTAAATCATAATATGCAAATACCCTGTACAACATAAGGAACCACAGTAACCCTGCTTCTCTGGATTACTCTGCCGCCATAAATGTGCAAAAGGCCATATCTCCCAAACCAATCTGTGACTAAGATGTTTAACTCTTATCCAGCCTCAAACAACTAGAGTCATACTGTTTTGTCACCAACTGTCCGGATCTTTTCATCTGCTCTAGGAGCCCTGTTGGACAGAAGTGGCAGCAGAGAGCACTGTGTCAGATTGGAAAGCACTAAACAACTTCCTTCAGGGCATACAGCAGCTGAAAAGTACTCAGATGCTTTAAAGAGGTTATCCAACATAAGGTGACTTTAGTAAATAAGTGTCACATAGTAATGGACATGCTCACCAAGGATCTGTGCTTGTGTTGGTGGTAAATGGCTGTGTCCTGTGTCCCCCATCACGCTGCTTGCTTGTTTTGGGAAACTGGCTACTTCCGTGGCCTCCATCAGACTACAGTCCCTAGGATACTTTGTTTCAAGGTGGGAGGTGACTTATTTCCCTCCCACACATCAATCACCCCACCCATTGCAGCACAGCCACGCTCCCTTTGATCACATGACTTACCTGACACACAAGCTGTGGATCTGTGTGATGATGAATGCACGCACATGTGCTCTGGTAACATCATCAGGGGGCTGCCTTCACAAACAACAGACGAAGCAGCCAGGCCCTCTTTCAGCACCTGACTTGTGATGTATTGTCTCGGGCCACACAGCAAGCTGGAAAAGCTCCAAGACAACACTCCTTTTATAGTCTGCAAAAAATGAACTTCCAGGGAAAAGCAAGATATATACCGTATTTATCGGCGTATAACACGCACTTTTTAGGCTAAAATTTTTAGCCTAAAGTCTATGTACGTGTTATACGCCGATACACCCCCAGGAAAGGCAGGGGGAGAGATACCGTCGCTGCCCGCTTCCACCCCCCTGCCTTTCCTGGAGTCTAGAGCCCTGCTGCTGGCCCTTCTCTCCCCCTGGCTATCAGTGCCGGCGCCTCATTGCCGGCGCTGATAGCCAGGGGGAGAGAAGCGGCGCCGACAGCCAGGGGGAGAGAAGGGGCAGCGGCATCCATTGCCGGCGCCGCTGCCCCGTTGCCTCCCCCCATCCCCGGTGGCATAATTACCTGTTGCCTGGGTCGGGTCCGCGCTGCTTCAGGCCTCCGGCGTGCATCCCCTGCGTCGTTGCTATGCGCTGCACGGCGCGGCGCATGACGTCAGTATCATAATCATCAAAAAAATCATTTTTTCAAGCAGGAAAAAGCCTATGGAGGTCTGTCAAAGAAAAATGTCAATAACTGGGTAAAAAAATCATCATACCTAGTGCATCATGCGTATTTGAAAAACTGCCACTGACAGGGGTATAGCCTTGTATTGCCCTCTAGTTAACATCTGGTCGCATTTTTTTCCACCAATATATGCAGGGGAAAACATCAAGTATAATGCAGTAAAAAAAAAGTGTTGTATTTCAGAAAAAACGTAATAAGTGAAACGACTCTTGGATTTCACACTTGTTTTTTGGAAGTGTCTATTCAGTTTTTAAGCCAAAGCCAGCATGAAGGAGAAGTATTTATCTTTCCTTTTATATTGCATATTCTTTTTTAATCCACTTCTAGCTTTGACTCAAAAATAATAATAGATAGATGACACAAAAAGCTGTGGATGAACCCCCCCCCCACACCCTCTTATTTCTATAGGGTCGCATTTGTGCAAAACTTAAATAACCATGCATGCAGCCTTACAATAAATTCCCTGTTTTGTTTTAGTTTTTTGCTGCATGTTTTTAACTTGTTTTAGTTGTCAAACGCCACACAGAAAAGTCAAAGCAAGTTACTGTCTACATCGAGCAGCAGACAGCAGAAAAATAACTTTGTAAGGCAAATGCAAGTGACTGGTATCCAGTCATGGGTGAGTGGGTGCAGCAGCTCCAGTCAATGCTTGCCATGCCTCCTTCCACTCAGAACCGCTTGATTGAAAGCCAGAGTGCAGGGAGAAGCCTGGATTGCCAGCATGACTGGAGCTGCTGCGCTCACTCCCTTGTGACTGGATACCAGTCACTTGAACGCACTGTACAAAGTTTTTTTTCCCCGCTCTCTTTTTTTTCCGCTCTCTCTGAGAGAGGAGATCAATGTAAGAACTCTGTTCACCAGGGTTGGTGGGTGAGGCTCATGGGATCTAAAACGTCAATTGTAGAAATATAATGTACACCACCAATAAGGTGGATAGGCTGAGCAGTGTATGTTATAAGCTTTGTAAAAACCATCTCACCCTCCTAGGGTCACATGTGCGGACACAGCTGGATTCTTGTTAATTGCCGCCGCTTCCATTTCATGTGTATTACATCTCAGAAGAATCCTTCTGAGGCTCATTAATCTGCTGCCATGCTGAGTGATAGCTTATCATTGTATAATTCATGTCCTTCCATAGCACTGGGATTGCCAGCGTAAAACTCTTTGCCACAGCAAGGCATAGTCACTGGCATTGTACACTGCCTACGACTGAGGTTACGCATTTCTTAGTTCTGGAATGTAATATTAAAGGGGTATTCCAGGCAAAACCTGTTTTTGTATATATATATATCAACTGGCTCCGGAAAGTTAAACAGATTTGTAAAGGACTTCGATTAAAAAATCTTAATCCTTCCAATAGTTATTAGCTTCTGAAGTTTTCTGTCTAACTGCTCAATGATGATGTCACATCCCGGGAGCTGTGCATGATGGGAGAATATCCCCATAGATACTGCACAGCTCCTGGGACGTGAGTCATCAGAGAGCAGTTAGACAGAAAACAACAACTCAACTTCAGAAGCTAATAACTATTGGAAGGATTAAGATTTTTTAATAGAAGTAATTTACAAATCTGTTTAACTTTCCGGAGCCAGTTGATATATAAAAAAAAGTTTTGGCCTGGAATACCCCTTTAATTGTCTTTATTACATTTTATTGCACAAAGTAATCCTTCTGACGGAAGTGCCTCTATATAGCTATATACGTGACCCAGGCTAGGTTCACATTTGCGATAGAGGCTCTGTTTGTAGCCTTTGTCACAGATTCTGTAGAAAAATGCCATAAAATATAACAGCATGGCCTATTGTCACTGCTAGATCCTGTGTTATCTGCCTCCAGCTTTAGAAAAGAGGTGTTACATTGTAATTCTGCTCATGATGGTAATGAAGAGACTGTTGAGAAGTCATCTGAAAGTGTGGTCATATTATGTGGCCAGAGGAAGTGATGTGGAAAATTAAAGGGGTTGTGTGGGGACCCATTTTTACAATTCAGCATAGAAAGGATAGGGTAAAAGCAATATAATCAAAATGTACTTATCTTGCTTGATAACCTGCCATCACCATCCTGATGGATCCCGATCCCATTGTTCAGCACCACTTCCTGGTCTCTTTTCCTGCTCAGCAATTCAGTGTCTCCCCTCTGGCTTCTTTATGCCTGGCTCAGCCTTATCAAGAGGGCTCTCCCTATACTATTATAGGAATAATGGCATATAGGGCAGAGTACCCTTTGATGGACAAAAGCCTCTGCACAAGGCTATATAACTGAGAAGACTCCTTCTTTTTAGACTGGATTTTTACTGAGTTTATATAAACAGCATGTAAAATACTGTATGAACCTACAAGGGGTCAAGTTGCCTCCCAGCATAAACAATATGAATAAGACCTCTAAATAACCGCAGCCGGTTAGAATCACTCCGGCTCCCCGCCACTGCGGGTTGCGCACCTCCCGAGATCCTGTGATCGGCACCTAGACCAGCTGACAGTGTCCGGAACCACGGCAAGGACTGTCGTGCCGGCATTCTCCTGTTTCAGCTGAAAAAGATCACACCCTCTGAGTGATACCCTGTATCGTGGGTCACTCAGTAATACCATGTTTATTTAAATGTGATACTCTTATTATCTCTACTATTTTGATATTCTCCTGAGGACACTCTTGATTGGAGTAGAAACGTGTTGAGAAATATATATATTTCTTATTAGAGATTCATGACTAAATATGTGTATCTACACATTAGATTCATGATAAATCCACCAGATGGGTGGTGATCCTAACAGATCCTGTGTCGCATGATTTTATTTTTATGTGGGAATAATCCCTTTGCACATATTGGTGTGTTTTAGTAAGTATATATTAAAAGTTATGTCTTAAATAGCACTTCCCCCACACCTTTATATTTATTTAGAGGTCTTATTCATATTTTTACTGAGTTTACTCAGTATGTTGAAGATAAATGTCACCATTCTGTCATAAAGGTATGCCATGGCAGGCTGGAACCATACCCATTCAGTGTATTGGCCCAAACATTGTCGACTAGTGACTACTTCCAGGCCACTTTCCATCTCTATCATTTTATATACTGCTAAAAAAAATAAAGGGAACACTAAGGTAACCCATCCTAGATCTGAATGAATGAACTAATCGTATAAAATAATTTCGTCTTTACATAGTTGAATGTGCTGATAACAAAATCACACAAAAATTATCAATGGAAATCAAATTTATCAACCCATGGAGGTCTGGATATGGAGTCACACTCAAAATAAAAATGGAAAACCACACTACAGTCTGATCCAACTTTGATGTAATGTCCTTTAAAACAAGTCAAATGAGGCTCAGTAGTGTGTGTGGCGTCCACGTGCCCGTATGACCTCCCTACAGCGCCTGGGCATGCTCCTGATGAGGTGAGGATGTCCTCCCAGTCCTGGACTAAAGCATCCGCCAAATCCTGGACAGTCTGTGGTGCAACGTGGCGTTGGTGGATGGAGCGAGACATGATGTCCCAAATGTGCTCAATCGGATTCAGGTCTGGGAACGGGCGGACCAGTCCATAGCATCAATGCCTTCCTCTTGCAAGAACTGCTGACACACTCCAGCCACATGAGGTCTAGCATTGTCTTGCATTAGGAGGAACCCAGGGCCAACCGCACCAGCATATGGTCTCACAAGGGGTCTGAGGATCTTATCTCGGTACCTAATTTTGCAAGCATATGGAGGGCTGTGGGGCCCTCCAAAGAAATGCCACCCCACATCATTACTGACCCACCTCCAAACTGGTTATGCTAGAGGATGTTGCAGGCAGCAGAACGTTCTCCATGGCATCTCCAGACTCTGTCACGTCTGTCACATGTGCTCAGTGTGAACCTGCTTTCAGCTGTGAAGATCACAGGGAGCCAGTGGCGAATTTGCCAATCTTGGTGTTCTCTGGAAAATGCCATCCTGCACGGTGTTGGGCTGTAAGCACAACCCCACCTGTGGACGTGGGGCCTTCATACCACCCTCATGGAGTCTGTTTCTGACCGTTTGAGTGGGCGCATGCACATTTGTGGCCTCCTTGAGGTCATTTTGCAGGGCTCTGGCAGTGCTCCTCTTGCTCCTCCTTGCACAAAGGCAGAGGTAGCAGTCCTGCTCCTGGGTTGGTGCCCTCCTACGGCCTCCTCCACATCTCCTGATGTACACAGCTCTGGACACTACGCTGACAGACACAGCAAACCTTCTTGTCACAGCTCGCATTGATGTGCCATTCTGAATGAGTTGCACTACCTGAGCCACTTGTGTGGTTTGTAGACTCCGTCTCATGTTACCACTAGAGTGAAAGCACCGCCTGCATTCAAAAGTGACCAAAACATCAGCCAGGAAGCATAGGAACTGAGAAGTGGTCTGTGGTCACCACTTGAAGAACCACTCCTTTATTTGGGGTGTCTTGCTAATTGCCTATAATTTCCACCTGTTGTCTGTTCCATTTGCACAACAGCATGTGAAATTGATTGTCAATCAGTGTTGCTTCCTGAGTGGACAGTGTGATATCACAGACATGTGATTTGACTCGGAGTTACATTGTGTTGTTTTAGTGTTCCCTTTATTATTTTGAGCAGTGTACTTAAACTGCACTTTTCTATCCCATAGAACAAGCATATATGTGCAGAAAATGGCCCAAATACATACAGACTATTAAACTAAATGGGCCCACTGAATGGCCGGCATGCTGCCTTGTTTTTGACAGGATGCCAACGTATACCTACGATGTTCTTCATGAACACAGTGTGTGCTCAACCTTTAGCTTTTTAGGATTGTAAAGCAGGATAGGAAAGTTAGGATAGACTACAGTACTGTATACTGTTACCAGCATGAGCGGAAAGGAGACAGATTGTAGAGCCGACACCATGGATTTAGCCGCAGCACCAAGAGAGGCACATGGGAACAAAAGGATGATGAAAGCTAAATGTATGCCAGAAACCCTGTATATTACTTAATAACTGCTATTAACTGCATTTCAAGACTTTTGATCCTAAAAGGATTCATGGGATAACCTCCTATTACCATGTATGGAGCCGTCATTTTTCTGATTTATTGATAATAAAATGTTCATGTTGTCGGGAAGTGTGGATTTTATGGTCCTGAGCACATTTCAGATGCTTCCTAATGGGATAAGAATATTGGACAGTATTTTGAAGCCAGCAATGAATGAATAAACTTGATGTACAGTGATCCCTCAACTTACAATGGCCTCAACATACAATAGTTTCAACATACAATGGTCTTTTCTGGACCATCGTAAGTTGAAACCAGACTCAACATACAATGTACAGACAGTCCAGATCTGTGAAACGTGTCAATGGCTGGAAGAACCGACCAATCAAAATGGGCATTTCACTGGTAAAACACCTGTATTACTGAAGTGTATGCACTGACTGGTGTCTGGTATTACATGTTCTGTACACTTTACCTGTATCAGGGTTAGCTGCTCCTTTGGACACCAGGTGAAGGCGACTCCATTACTTTTTTAGGACATTGCGTGTACTGTACAGGACCCTGAAGACACTCCTGTCCTCTACATAGACAGTGTTTCCCAAGCAGGGTGGCCCCAGCTTTTGCAAAACTACAACTCCCAGCATGCCCGGACAGCCTTTGGCTGTCCGGGCATGCTGGGAGTTGTAGTTTTGCAACAGCTGGAGGCTCCCTGCTTGGGAAACACTGACATAGACAGTGATTTACAGCTCCCAGCAGATCTTTATTACTTTTATATGTAAGGAATTGCTTTATCTATATTAGTTATCTACTTATTATTCTTTAATCATCACTTTTTCCTATTTTTGGATGACATTTTGGTGGCTTCAGAACCAATTACCAGGTTTCCATAGAGTTATGGTCTCAACATACAATGGTTTCAACATACAATGGTTGTCCTGGAACCAATTAATATTGTAACTTGAGGGACCACTGTATAGGGTTACATTAGAGATGAGCGAACTTATAGTAAATTCGATTAGCCACGAACTTCTCGGCTCGGCAGTTGATGACTTATCCTGCATAAATTAATTCAGCTTTCCGGTGCTCTCGTGGGCTGGAAAAGGTGGATACAGTCCTAGGAGACTCTTTCCTAGGACTGTATCCACCTTTTCCAGCCTACGGGAGCACCCGAAAGCTGAACTCATTTATGCAGGATAAGACATCAACTGCCGAGCCGAGAAGTTCGTGACGAATCAAATTTACTGTAAGTTCACTCATCTGTAGTTTACATGCTTACCGGGAGACGAATGATTGGCTCTATAATGTATCCACAGAATAATGAGCGGTGTATTCTGTATTGGACACGCCAGGCCTCGTATGCTGAGAACTTTAGGCCTCATGAAAAATACAGCAGAATCCTATTTTAAATGCCTCTCCATAACAGACGTACACAAAAGCCATATATTTATATCATAACAGTGATATAAGAGAACTGGGATAACACGGGACGTTAAGTACTTTTCTGGGGCCGGAATTATTGTGGCACCATGACTTTATTCACAAAACAAATGAAGTCAGTATTTTGAATAGAATTGTATTTTCTACCAAACAAATGGGCAAATACTAGCCTCCTTTATTAATTATGACTTACTATGTAAAATGCAGCACAGTCCGCGCGGACCATATCTGACAGGTCTCCAGGAGAAGTGTCTGATACATGGCCTCAATTCCACCGCCTTTCGCTCTCCTATCATTCATTGGTTTCTCCCTATCCACTTGTTGAAGAGCAACCGCTGGGGCCATAAAAGGACCACGAAATCCAAAACATATATCCCCTCACATCTAAATAGTTGTCATAGAACTATGAACATAGAACATTTTTGCTGCTATGCCAGGAATGTTACCACCATACAGCGGTTACTGCATACTGTTAGTGAAGAAAAAGATAACACCGCTTTATAGTGGAACATCATGACCTTATATCACCACTACAGACAGTGGTGTAGCATACCGTATATACTCGAGTATAAGCCGAGATTTTCAGCACGATTTTTCGTGCTGAAAACGCCCCCCCTCGGCTTATACTCGAGTGAACTCTCCGCCTGTCAATCCCTTCTCAGTGGTCTTCAACCTGCGGACCTCCAGATGTTGCAAAACTACAACTCCCAGCATGCCCGGACAGCCATCGGCTGTCCGGGCATGCTGGGAGTTGTAGTTTTGAAACATCTGGAGGTCCGCAGATTGAAGACCAGTGTGACCTTCGTCATCATCCAGACCACCCTTTAGTTTTCTACTCACCTCCCCTCGGTGGGAAGGAAGGGTGAGCTGGTCCGGGCCATCTATGCTGCAGGGACCGTCCGGTGGGGAGGGTTGGTCGTTCCGGCCTGTCCATTTTCACCGGGAGGTCCTCTTCTACGTGCTCCGGGCCGGCCTCGGACTAGTGACGTTGCCTTGACGACGACGCACAGGGACGTCCGTGCGCAGCAGATGTACATGAGCATGAACGTCCCTGTGTGTCTTCGTCAAGGCAACATCACTAGTCCGGGGCCGGCCCGGAGCAGAGAAAAGGGCCTCCCGGTGAAGATGGACAGCCCGGAAGGACTAACCCTCCCCACCGGACGGTCCCTGCAGCATAGATGGCCCGAACCAGCTCACCCTTCCTTCCCACCGAGGCGAGGTGAGTAGAAAACTAAAGGGGGGGGTCTGGATGATGACGAGGGCCGCAGTGGTCTTCAACCTGCGGACCTCCAGATGTTTCAAAACTACAACTCCCAGCATGCCCGGACAGCCATCGGCTGCCCGGGCATGCTGGGAGTTGTAGTTTTGCAACATCTGGAGGTCCGCAGGTTGAAGACCACTGAAGGGATTGGCAGGCGGTGATGATGAAAGGGGGGGGGGAATGATGACGGGGGTCTGGATGACGACAGGTGATGATGACAGGGGTCTGGATGATGACAGGTGATGATAACAGGGTGATGATGACAGGGGGGATGATGTATTTCCCACCCTAGGCTTATAGTCGAGTCAATAACTTTTCCTGGGTTTTTGGGGTGAAATTAGGTCGGCTTATACTCGAGTATATACGGTAGGTTGGGAGCACCCTTGGCAAGGTGAAGACATCTCCCAACTGTGACTCCTCTCCACAGAATCTACCAGGACGAACATCTTAGGCTCTGCACTTTTCCACATCCAAAAAAACAAGCAACAATTGGGACAATGCCACTAAATAGTGGAAGTTCGCATATAATGCCCCCCGGATGTATCAAATGGCATCATACCGTGACTTTCCCAATAGCAATATACATATCATATTTTATGTGACCTAAAAGCTTCATTATAAAAAAGTTGTAGACAATATGCAACAACCTCAGAATTATAAGGCCTGGCATACGATCTTGTCTGATGCTTTTTTCATTGTTGTTTGTTCCATTTTTTTATTTTTTTTAATTGTTGTTCAGGTTTAAAGGGGTACAGCGGTGGAATTCTTTTTTTTTTTTTTTTTAATCAACTGGTGCCAGAAAGTTAAACAGATTTGTAAATTACTTCTATTAAAAAATCATAATCCTTCCAGTACTTATTAGCTGCTGAATACTACAGAGGAAATTATTTTCTTTTTGGAACACAGAGCTCTCTGCTGACATCATGACCACAGTGCTCTCTGTCCAGAGCAACTTATGTTTTCAATAGGGATTTTCTCCTACTCTGGACAGTTCTTAAAATGGACAGAGATGTCAGCACTGTGGTCATGATGTCAGCAGAGAACTCTGTGTTGTCGCTAAGATTCTCATTCCACACACTTTACAGTATATGAGAACAGACCTGTCAGACATGTTGTCTTTTACAACATAAGGCTTTATCGTTGGGTTCAGTGTAAACCGTATGCAGTAAGCTCCTAAACTCTTTCTTGTGCAGTGTGACCGAATTTTATTATTTAAGGGTATGTTTATAAAAATAATCTGCTTCAGGTTTATGTCTATGGGTAGCAACATATTCCATTTGCAGAAATTGCAAGTGGAGTTTCAGTTTTGGGTAAGCTGCAGCAGAAGCCCCTCCGCATAGAGAATACTCCTGAGAGAGTTGTGGCCAGAACCTGGTATCGCAGTCCAGCCAGGGCTCAAGTCCTGCAAGAATGCATGGGAATGGAGTTCCTGCACTTTTTTCACAGCAGGAACACCATTCCCATTAGCAGGAGTCCTGCAGGACCAGCCTTTAAAGGGGTACTCCGGCCCTAAGACATCTTATCCCCTATCCAAAGGATAGGGGATAAGATGTCTGATTGCGGGGGTCCCGCCTCTAGGTACCCCCGCAATCTCTCATGCAGCACCCACCTGTCTCAGCTGCACAAAGCGATGATTGCTCGGTGTCTAAATACTCACAACCCTGGTGCCGGAGTATCATGACATCACGACTCTGCCCCAATGGAAAGGGGCGTTATGGCCCCTATGGCAGGGGGCATGATGGCCCCTATGGGAGGGGGCGTGATGACCCCAGGGCATGACATCACAAGAGGAGGAGTTGGGACGTCATGATATTCCGGCACCGGGGTCGTGAGTAGGGATCGACCGATTATCGGTTTGGCCTATATATTTGGCTGATATTCACGATTTTGGACGTTATGGGTATCAGCAATTACCTTGCCGGTAATTTGGGCGTTCGCGGTGGCAGTGATAGGACTCAGGAAGACCCCAGGACAGGCAGGGGGAGAGAAGCGGGCGGCGGTCTCTGGCACTACAAAAGCTGCTGCAGTTCATTGATTTAAAGCGCCCGCTGTAAATCAATGGTCTGCAGCAGTGTTGCCCGGGGGGAATGGAGATAAATAGCTAATAACTTATACCGGAATATTGGTAAAAGTTATCGGCTATTGGCCCTAACCTCCACAGAGTATCGGTATCGGCCCTAAAAAATCGATATCGGTTGATCCCTAGTCGTGAGTCTTCAGACACGGAGTGATCATTGTGGGTGCTGCATGAGAGATTATGACCCCCGCAGGACCCCCCGCGATCAGACATCTTATCCCCTATCCTTTGGATAGGTGATAAGATGTCTTAAGGCCGGAGTACCCCTTTAAGAGGAAATCTTGGGTGAGTTCCCACCTCTTTTTTTTTCCCCAGGACTTGACCCTTGAGTCCAGCCCCGTTCACTTTGCAAGCGATGACAGAAATATCTGACTTCTGTTTGACACCTGGAAAACCCCTGAAGCTCTCTTTATTAGCAGGGCATTTAAACTCTGTACTAAAAAGCAAAGTAAAATAGTGATCAAGTGATTTTCTGCAACCACATAAGATGACCATCCACCTATGTCACTGAATGTCATTCCCTATTGTTAGATGTCACCATTTTATTTAGGTGTTTTTATGACATATGGTGCATAATAAATAACTATTCCTTCTATAAAACAAAACTGTCAATGATTGTAGATGTAATTGTTTGCAGTCTACAAAAAAAGAGCGGAGATAAGATTGTGTCTCTGTCTTATGGAGCCAACAATCTATATGTGCACATCACCCGGAAAGAATTGATGATTTTTCTTCTTTCCTTACACCACACGTAATGTACCCATCTTTCCCTGGCCTATTACTCCATCTTTCTGCTGATGTCACATTGAATGGAGCCGCACTGACCCGGGTTACAGGTGATATGAAGGCTATGGGCATTAATCTGAAATACAAAGCCCTGTAGTAATTGGTTATAGATTGGAGAAGTATTTTATTACTCACTGTTTATGTAAGGTAAGTCATTCAGAAGAGAATTTACATCGTGCACGGTATTGAGCAATATTGTGCTATTTGATAGTAATATCAGATATTATCTAAAATGCTCAATACTTTGTTGGCACTTGATATAATAGCTCTGTGGACCTGTCATTTTAACCCCTTAAAGGAATTATCCCATGACCTGTTACAAAAAGAACTCTCCGTTCTCTGATCCTTTGGGGTCTTGTTGGTGGACAGTCGTGCTGCACCGTCCCACCCCCTTATCTTACAGGTCACAGGGCGTTATCTTTCCTCAGTGCCGATGCAGAGCAGGAGAGTGAAGGTGCACAGGGTATTTGTGTCTTTCTCTGCCTCCTTGGGAAATTAGACACATGATTCAGGATTTACTAGGAAAGCTAGGGGGCGCCACCACTGACACCGATGTAAGAAGGCTTTAACTGTCTTATTTGGACAGTTTATACATGGTCTTGGACCATATATGGACAATTGCATTGTGGGCATTTCCTCAAGGGGTGCATGAAGGGACAGTAATGTCATTGCAGATTGCTGAGGCATGCACTATTTCTTCTGTTCATTCGCCCGTCACAAAATATCAGGCGTTATTAATAACGGGTTAAAACGGCTATTAGAAAAATCCCATAGACTATAATGGGATTTCCTAACTGCCGTTTAACGGACGATTTCCAGGGTTTTTGTAACAGGCGTTTATAACTGAGGTATTTTTATAGTGTGAAAGCAGCCTAAGGCTAAGTTTCTACTTGTGTTATTTTTTTATTTTTTGAAAAACACCAAGAAAAACGTCAATTCTGCGACATGGCGTTTTTTTGGGCAAAAAACGCTGCGGCCAGATGTTAGCTGTAAATCAATGAGAAATCACTAAATTCTTATTCCATTTGGCATTTTTCACTTTGGCTTTTTTTATTTATCCTTTTGACGTTTTTTCACTCTTTTTTGGCGTTTTTCAGCTCCTTGGCGGTTTTGCAAAATCACAGCAGGTTGAGCCACTGGCGATTTTTTTTTTTTTTTTTTTTTTAGTCAAAATCATGGCGTTTTTCTTACATAGAAGTCTATGGGAGTGAAAAAACAAGAATAACGATATGTGGGTTTTAACTTTGGCGTTTTTGCCGGCGGTTTTTATTCTTTTTTGGACTTTAGCGATCCAAAAAAGTGATGGAGATACCTTTTTTAATACGATTTCGTTGGGTACCATTAAAAAATAAAAATAAAAAAAGATATAGTAGTGAAGGAAAAAATAGTATCTAACAAAATGTATCTTATTTATAACAACATTTTTATAAATTTTTAAAACAGGAATCAATTTATATGTGTGGGCAGGGACCTAAAAATGTAGCCGACAATAATAAAAATGTAGTGTGTGTGTGTGTGTGTTTAACTTTTTTCTTTATTTTTTATTTTTTTTAGGTAGTACTACTACTCCCAGCATGGTATAGACTGTTCCATGATGGGAGTAGTAGTACCTGTACTAATTGACAGATCACCCATTGCGATCCTCCTGTATAATGTATAGATGCAGGTGGCCGCTCTTCTATGGTCCCCTGCACTGATGTATGTATATATATATATATATATATATATATATATACATCTATTCATATTTCCCGCAATATATATACATTTATTCATATTTCCCGCAGAGAGCTGTGATTGTCCAGATGGTTCCAGCCAATCACAGCTCTCTGTGGGAAATATGAATATGTGTGTATATATATGGCAGTGCAGGGGACCATAGAAGAGTGGCTGGCCGCATCTATACATTATACAGGAGGATCACAGCGGGTGTCAGGAGTGACATCCACTATGATCTTTCCTTAACTGCAGGTACTACTACTCCCAACATGGAGCACACTCTGCTACATGCTGGGAGCTGTAGTACATGCATTAATAGACAGATTGCAACAGGTGTCAGAAATTATACTTGCTGCGATCTGTATATTAATGCAGGTACTACAGCTCCCAGCATGGAGCAGAGTGTGCTCCATGTTGGGAGTAGTAGTACCTGCAAGTAAGAATAGCTCACAGCGGGTATCACTGACACCCGATGCGATCGTCCTATCTATTGCAGAGATGGAGCGGATTTCTCCTGCGCTTGTATCTCTGCACTATACTCTGGCCGGCCACTCACTCATTTATATTTCCCTCTGAGAGCTGTGATTGGCTGCAACCATCCGGCCAATCACCACTCTGGGTGGAAAATATGAATGAGTGATGTTCTATTCACATCACTGGCCGGAGTATAGTGCAGAGATGCGAGCGCTGTACAGAGCCGCTACACATCTCTACTATATTATGGACGATTGCAACGGCTGTCACGACTGACACCTGGGGCGATATGTCTATTAGTACAGTCTGTTCCATGCTGGGAGTAGTAGTACTACCTAACTAATTTAAAACATAGAGAAAAAAAGTGAAACACACACTTTATTAAAAATGTATTAAAATTTTGTTATAAAATATATATAAATTTTGTTAAATAAAAATTTTTCCATCTCTACTGCATCTTTTATTTTAATTTTTTTTTTTTTTTTTTGGTACCCAACAAATTTTGGGTACCAAAAAACACTGCCAATGTGCAATTTCCATACAAATGAAAAAACGTAGGATGCAGGAAATTGCACTGCCGTTTTTTCTTGCATTCTTTTTCAAACCAAAAAACGCAGGACAAAAAAACAAGTGGAAACTTAGCCTAAGGAATGGGCATTGAGAGCATAGGTGCGGCAGCTGCAGGGAATAGGAAGGTTAGCTTAGCTTTTTTTTAAGTCACGTCAAGCCATATATATATATTTTTAATTCCTGGAAAACCTCTTTAATAAGCTTTTTAAATTTACAGATAACATGTCATGAACTAAATTCATGAAAATTGAAATCCATAACTAAACTAAAGGAAAGGTATTTGTAGCCGCTTATATTGGCCTTTCAAATAGAATGATATTTTCCCAGCAAACGGAAAAATATAACGGCATATTAAACATGGTAAAAATGGGATGTCCTTGGATTTGGCTTCTTTTTGTCTTTTGTTTCTTGATGTTTTTCATGGAATATATATAATTGATTCCCTTTCATCTTAGATACTTTGCTGCTGACTAGTTTCAAAAGGCAGAACATGTTCATGATCAAAACCCTCTGCTGCCTATAGCAACCTATCATAGTCCACGTATTATTTTCCCATAGCCATTAAGGAAATGAAAGCTGAACTCTAGTTGCTATGGAACAAGGCCATCTTCTCTATTACATAAAGCCCAGGTTATACTGTAAAGAATGGATTGCAAATATATCACTTATAATAAGTACAGGCGTTTTTCATTGTACAGTAATACCGGCCAAGATTTACTAATACTGTCTAATGCTAGACAGTGCAAACACCTTTATTATAGTGGCTGTCACGCCCCCTCCCATAGACTTGCATAGCGGGGGTGATGTCACAGGGGGCGGAGTCGTGATGTCACGATACTCCAGCCCCGTGCTCGATACCCGGCTGTTTGTGAGCTGGCACCGTGGCGTGCAGCTCAAATACAAGATTTCGGGGGTCCCTAGCGGCAGGACCCGCACGGTGAGACATCTTATACCCTATCCTTTGGATAGGGGATAAGATGTCTCAGGGACGGAGTACCCCTTTAAAGGAACCTTATATAGTTTCAATACGGTTTTTCACCTGGACAAAAAAACGTGATAGGCTACGGTTTTGGGTACAGGAAAAATATGGACAAAACCATACAAAACGCAAAAAGTACACAACCGGATGAATCTTTTGGCATACGGTTTTCAATGGAGAGTCAATGCATACGGTTTTCAATACGGTTCCATACGGTTTCCAAATCGAAAACGTATATGGGAACTGTGTTGCTAAAATGTGGTGTGAATGCAACCTAAATGCGGCACAAATCAGTTTTTTTTTTTTTTTTTTGTGCAAATCATGCCAGGATACTAGTAAATTTGTAATAGTAAATTTGCCTTTGTCTGATATCCTAGAAAATTCATTCAAGATTGTATATCATTCTAGAATGGCAGGTTCATGTTTTATGATGATAACAACACTCAAAACAAAGACAGTCCTTGCCGTATTAATGGGATTTATGCAAATGATTGTTTATGTAACAACAATAGTGGTTGAAGTTTTCTATTGTGTCGTAGACAATACAGCAACTAAAGGTAATACAGATATAATAAGATATAAAGATATAATATTTCTAGTGTAAAGTCTAGTATCATTTCTTTTATATAAAGTTCAAGTAAATAAATGTAGTTGTGCACTTATATTTCTACAAAGCCCTAAAATGGTTCTGTCAAATGTTACTTGTTTTTAAGCAGCTGTCTATAGGATTAATGTATCTGAACTGTCTTGGTGACCCACTTTAAGGTGTAATTAAAGTGTATGGTACACATTTCTTCTATGACCATCTGGAGAGAATTTCGACACAAGCCAAGCGCTAATACAATGCAATATTTTATTGTCATTTAACCCACGCAAGATCCTAATGTTTCCTTATACACCTATACTTCTGTGGCCTCATTGTTGGAGATATTAGGCTTTTGTTCCAACAAACAAACAAATAAACCATGTTTGGAGAAGAACCCTTAATAGAACATATGGAGGAGAAGGAGGATGTAGCTGCCGATTCTTACTCGGTATAGAGAATATCTCTAGCTTTTACGTCACGCCATGAAGAGTTGCAGTCTGCACTACAGATGAATGGGACATTTACAGAAAACACCCGAGCAGAGAAAACATCTAAAACAGTTCATTAGAAAAACATACAGCAGAAACATACACACACTGTGCAAATCACACAATATACAATCTGATACAATACAATCAAAGCAATAACTACTATGTCTGCTACACAACTACAGCTGCCTAAGAGGTGACTAAGTACCGTATATATTCGAGTATAAGCCGACCCGAATATAAGCCGAGGCCCCGTAATTTCACCCCAAAAACCCAGGAAAAGTTATTGACTCGACTATAAGCCTAGGGTGGGAAATACATCATCCCCCCCTGTCATCATCCAGACCCCCGTCATCACCCTGTCATCATCCCCCTCCCCCCCTTCATCATCACCGCCTGTCAATCCCTTCAATCAGTGGTCTTCAACCTGCGGACCTCCAGATGTTTCAAAACTACAACTCCCAGCATGCCCGGACAGCCATCCGCTGTCCGGGCATGCTGGGAGCTGTAGTTTTGAAACATCTGGAGGTCCGCAGGTTAAAGACCACTGCCGGGCGTTTGTCATCATCCAGACCCCCCCCCCCCCTTTAGTTTTCTACTCACCTCCCCTCGGAGGGAAGTTAGGGTGAGCTGGTCCGGGCCATCTATGCTGCTGTCCATCTTCTCCGGGAGGCCCTCTTCTCCGCTCCGGGCCAAGCTCCAGACTAGTGACGTTGCCTTGACGACGACGTACAAGGAAGTTCATGCGCAGGGAGGTCTGCTGCGCACAGACGTCCCTGTGCGTCATTGTCAAGGCAACGTCACTAGTCCGGGGCCAGGCCCGGTGCGGAGAAGAGAGGCCCCCCGGTGAAAATGGACAGCCCGGAACGACTGACCCTCCCCACCGGACGGTCCCTGCAGCATAGATGGCCCGGACCAGCTCACCCTAACTTCCCACCGAGGGGAGGTGAGTAGAAAACTAAAGGGGGTGTCTGGATGATGACGAAGGCCCAGCAGTGGACTTTAACCTGCAGACCTCCAGATGTTTAAAAACTAAAACTCCCAACATGCCTGGACAGCCGATGGCTGTCCGGGCATGCTGGGAGTTGTAGTTTTGAAACATCTGGAGGTCCGCAGGTTGAAAACCACTGAGAAGGGATTGACAGGCGGAGAGTTCACTCGAGTATAAGCCGAGGGGGGCGTTTTCAGTGGAAAAACTCTGCTTATACTCGAGTATATACGGTATTATACGAATGGTTTAGGGGTGTGAAGTTTTAGAAATAAATGTGTCAACATGAGAAATCACTACACCTAGTTTTAGATTTTCTTAGTAGTAAATGTATTAATGTATTACTTCTTCATGCTGACTGAGCATTTTCATTTTGTGTGGCAGCCGTTTTTAGAACAACCAAAAATAACTTGTCCACGTCTTGTTTACACCAGTTATCAAGGGATTCCATGATCTTTCCATTCTTTATATAGCTCATTAACCAGGGAATTAGTCTTGTTTCCGTGTTGTGAATTCTAAACTCAGCACTTTTCATGTAGTAGTACTAGTAGTAGACAATTGTAAGTGGTCAATATTTACCTGGCATAAACCCAAGATCCGTAGTAGTTATCGGTGGTTTACTGTGCAGACCAATATGTAATATTGTAATATATAAATTGTTTCAATGTCCAAACTCCATTTAATCTTTTTTATCTAAAGGATTGGAACTTATTTTGTTCTATTAATGACTACTGTGATAGAAATAGATAGCTTGTCTTTGGCAAACATGCATACATACATAGGCCCGTTGCAGAATGCAGATGCATTTTTGTGTCTGTATGACCACGACAAGTCACGTAATGACCATGTTTCTGAGTATCCAAACTGAGAGTTAGGCTAGGTTCACATTGTGAAATTTTTGGCCAGAATTTCTGCCAGAGATTGAGCCGGCGGCACTAGGACCGCGCAGACTACATTGCCATCCCCATAGATGGCAATGCATTTCTGAGCAGATCCACCCAGAAATGCATTGCCGTCTATGGGGGCAGCAATGCAGTCTGCTTGGTCCTAGCGCCGCTGGCTCAATCTCCGGAACAAATTCTGCCCAGAAATTCTGCAGTGTGAACCTAGCCTTATGGTCAGGCTTTGAACTGTGGCTATAATACCCATGTGTGAAACCTGCCTCGTTCTGTCTCTGACTGAAGTATATTTACAGTAGCAATCTGGGGAGACATTATTAGAGGAGCCATTTATTTATTTTATTTTATTTGATACTTATATGCTACAGGGGCTGTAAAGTTAGTGTAGTTCATAATATAGTGTCTGTACCTGTGTGTGACGGTTTTCTCACAATTCTTCTGTGATTTTCACCCCAATATTTATTTTTAACAGCATACAAAATGACTGTTGTCTCAGATTTTTCCCAGGTTGCAATGCGGCCGAGACCTGACGTCACTAGTCAGCTGATGACAGGGAGCCTGGTGGGAGAGAGATCAATCTGCAACTAATTGTATTTTTGCAACAGCTTTAGGCGCCTTGATTGGAAAACACAGGTCTTTTGTCTATTAGTACAGGTACTACTACTCCCATTATAGAATAGTGTGTTCCATGCTGGAAATAGTAGTACTACTACCAAAAAAATTTTAAAAAAATTGAGAAAAAAAAGTAAAACACACATACACACTTTATTAAAAATTAATTAAAAGTTCATTATAAAAAAAAAATCCTTTAAAATTTTTTTTACCATCCCTGCTGCATCCTTTTTTTTTTTTTTTTGGTACCCAACACATTTTGAAAAAAAAACCCAAAGGGGCCAAAAATGCAATTTCTACTCAAATGCAAAAACGCCATAAAAAACGTCGGACGCAGGAAATTACAATGGCTTTCTGTGAAAAAAACGCAGGAAAAAAAAACAAGTGGAATCCTAGCCTCAGGGAGTATATCTGGGAAAATTTGGGCTCAAGTAGACATGAAAAAAAAGCCTTTTTCTGAGGTCAGGCATTGATGTTGGTCAAGAAGGCTTGGCTTCTTGTCCAGTTGTCCCCAAAGGTGGGGGTGAAGTTAGGGCTCTTTGCTACTCACCCCAATTCCTACACATTAAACATCTCAAGCCATAGAATTATGGACTTCCCATTGTACAGGGGCACAGTCAGTTGAGGACCTTCCCCAGACTGTAGCCATTAAGTTCGAAGGGTTCAAGGTAAAATATTAATGATTTAGTGTAAAATGTCTTAATATGTTAACAAAATAACATTATCCTTGCTTGGAAATAATAGGCCGAACCCACTCCCATTCCATTATCCCTTTTCCACCAAAGTGGCGGCATATCTTACGGCACTCCAGTTGAGCCCTGGCATTACAAATGGTGATCTTAGGCTTGTGTGCATGTTTGTGTGGTCATGGTCCATTTCACAGTGGTAGAACATACAGTTAAATGGAGCAGAACCGGCAGATCAGAAATGTCACAAACTGACTTCTGACAGAGAAAACATCATAGGACAGAGACATATTTAAGGTCACTTTTTTTTTTTCTTTAACCTCTTAAAGACCTGTCACTTGTTTTGTGGACAATCAATTGTACTTTGTAATGACACCTTTTATTTTAAGGCAAAGCACCTTGCGGCAAAACAATAGTCATATTTACGTGCTTTATTTTTCCATATGTGGGCTATATAAGGGCTCATTATTTATCTCTCATTGGTACCATTTTTGTTTTAATGGAACTTTTTGATGGCTTTTTATTTATTTATTCTGACATGATGTGACCAAAAATCAGCAATCCCATATTTATTTTACAATGTTTAAGTCCCTATAGGGGAGTATTATTGGCAGTCATTAAATTGTACTGGTCACTATGTAATAACATAGTACTGATCAATACTCTCAGCGTGTTTTTGTGCAGCCTGACTCTGCAGGCTCTTGGGAATATTGTCTATCCCGCATCGCGGATGGGAACTAAGAGACCTCGGCCATTTGTGTTTTGTCTGATGAGCCTGCCCAAAACCACAAGCACTTCCATTTTCAATGCAGATGTTGTGATCTACATTGTTCACTGCATCTGTAGGGTTAATGGAGGATGTTCCCCATTATCGGTGAGTCCCCAGCTGCTGCCAAAGATAGCCAGAAATCATCTGCTAAGTAGCGAGCACCATCTTCTGCACTCATCTCTTAGACGCACCATGTTGGTATGGGACTTTGTGTGCGCAAAGCTACTCACTGCAGCACCATACATTTTACATTGCTTGTCCTTAAAGGGATACTCCGCTTCTCAGCATTTTGGAACTGTTCCGAATGCTGGAGCCGGCGCTGGGAGCTTGTGATGTCATAGCCCCGCCCCCTCATGACATCACCCCTCAATGCAAGTTTGTTCCAAATACTGAGCAGTGGAGTACCCCTTTAAGGGGATAAAGAATGCATGGCTTGATTCCTGATGATTTGCACCTCATTGCAATGGCTGTGGCTGAAACACTTGAATTCAGTAAAGAAGGTGTCCATATACTTTTGGCCATATGGTGCACTTCTGTTTCTGTATATACAACAAATTATGCACTATGCATTTTATTTTTTCAAAAATGCTTTATAAATTGTAAATAAATTATGCATTATTTACAGCCAACTAACATGGTTAAATGAGGTGACAAGTCTCTGTCCACAGATCAAATGTCCAACTCTCAAAATATACTCCCTGAGCTTGAAAACTTTTGAGTTATTTGCCATGATGTTTATGCTTTTTTTGGCACTATATGACATAGTTCTCTCAGTGAGATTTGATGTTATACCTCTCCTTTGTGCAAATGACGTTTCGGAGGAGACTCCCCCTTCTTCAGACACTTCCCTTTCTGATCCGCTATGACTGAATGCTCCGGCTATGATCCAGCTCATGTGACTACTTGAGTAGTTAGAACTTTTATGTTTGTCTTGGCTGCTGAGATCGTTATATTCCTCAGTAAGTTAATAAACGGTCCCAGCTGAACTACTTCTGGCTTATCTTCTTATTTGTTTTACTCCATCAAGCAAGTAAAAAGTTTTAAGGTTCCTGTCCACATTAGAGCACATTATAGCATATTTAGCTGATTTAAGCATAGAAACATAGTAACATAGTACATAAGGTTGAAAAAAGACCAGAGTCCATCAAGTTCAACCTATATGCCTAATGAGTCCCTACTGGGTTGATCCAGAGGAAGGCAAAAAACCCTCATACTAGAGGTAAAAATTCCTTCCCGACTCCAAATATGGCATCAGAATAAATCCCTGGATCAACGTTCTGTCCCTATAAATCTAGGATACATAACAAGTGATGTTATTATTCTCCAAAAATGCATCCAGACCCCTTTTGGCTTTAACTTAAACATGACCAACTTACTTATGTATTTGGCGGTGTGCCCACTGTCCTCAGATGGTGATGCCAGGGTAAAGAGGAATTGAACATAGTGGATCTTAAAGGGGTTGTCCAATCGGATAGTTTCATCCACCTGCTGCAGTCACCATATAGTAAAAGCCCAGGTGACCCAGCCCTCCACCTTCAAGCAGGGAAAAAGATATGGAGAGACATTTATCATTGTGTGTCATTTAAAAGTGTGTTGTGAAGCTTTTTTTTTTACTTTGATTTTGTTTTCCTGTGACCTGTTTGTCGTAATGGCGCACAGAGGTTGATATATTCAGGACATGTATGTAAAAATTCAAAAACCACTTGAGAAGGTTACCTTGAATGATTTGTCCTCTCCATCGGGACTCTTTTGTGACTTTTACCCTGTTGCACAAAAAAAGTGTCACTTTTATCCTGTCGAGCAAAAATGTGCGACTGTTTCAAAATGCTCTCCAAAACTTTTTCGTAAGCTCAGGTCAGGGCTGGTGTAGACTTGCGTTGTTTTGTGAGGGTTTGCAATTTTTTTATGTGACGCCTATGACAATAAATGTTCTACCTCCAATGATAAATTTCCCTCATACTGCTCTGTTGGCACCATCCCCGAACGTTGTGCATTGGAAGTGTAGGTGGGAGATTTTTATTTTTTACGACGACCCCGTTTTTCTCAGGAGATAAGTCAGAGATGTCTAGAGGGGACAGACATGTCTGGCAGTGAATCCCGATTGAACACACATGCACTTTTGGCCATGACAAGCGTTCAGGTGTATGAAGGAGCTGGTTCGAATAGCTGAACAGTTTGGCTAACAGTTGTCGAAGGTGCTTGGGCACCTTTAGGGTATGTTCATATGTAGTGTATGTGCTGCAGATTTTTCGCAAAGACATCCATAGGTAAAATCTGCAGTGTGGAATCAGCAAATGTCTCTGCATAAAATCTGCACCCAATGCTGTGGATTTGATGGTGAAGACTTTATGCTGTATCCATTGAGCTGTATCAAACTGATTATATGCAGCAGATTTTACCTGCGGATTTACTTGGATAAAACATGCAGCATATACCCTATGTGTGAATATCCTCTTAAGTTAGGGTTACACACAGCGCATCAGCATCGTATTTGATGCTGCGGATACGCTGCCAGCAGTCACAGAGCGACGGCAAAGCAAACTTCCTGCTGTGGCCGGGTAGCTCTGTCTGTCAGCTTTTGACTGATGGCAGGAAATCCACCGCTACGAGGGGACACACAGAGCTACAGGGAGCAGGGAGCTCGCTCTGCCATTGCTGTGTGACGGCCAATAGTGCATCCACAGCGTCAAATACATTGCATATGCGCTAAGTGTGACCCTACCCTTAAAGGGGTACTCCGATGAAAACCTTTTTTCTTTTAAATCAACTGGTGGCAGAAAGTTAAACATATTTGTAAATTATTTCTATTAAAAAATCTTAATCCTCCCAGTACTTATTAGCTGCTGAATGCTACAGAGGAAATTCCTTTCTTTTTGGAACACTGATGACATCACGAGCACAGTGCTCTCTGCTGACATCTCTGTCCATTTTAACAGACGTGCATAGCAGATGTATGCTAAGTGCAGCATGGTGGCTCAGTGGTTAGCACTGCTGCCTTGCAGTGCTGGGGACTTGGGTTCAAATCCCACTAAGGACAACAATAAATAAAGCGTTATTATTATTATAACGTCAGCAGAGAGAACTGTGCTTGTGATGTCATCAGAGAGCATTCCAAAAAGAAAAGAATTTCCTCTGTAGTATTCAGAAGCTAATAAGTACAGGAAGGATTAAGATTTTTTAATAGAAGTAATTTACAAATATGTTTAACTTTCTGCCACCAGTTGATTTAAAAGAAAAAAGGTTTTCACCGGAGTACCCCTTTAAGCTCGTTTTACTATATAAACATTTTTGCTACAAGCTGACCAAAAGTATTGATATTCTCCATCTCTAAATCTCACTTTAATAGATGGTTAAGTCAATATTCCCAATAAGCATGTATGTTTTTGTATAACACAGAGCCTTAGATTTGAGCATATCGTAACAGTCCCGGTTAGGCAGGAGTCTCATGTTGTGGCTGCTGCACGCGGACTTCATGCCACAGGCACTGACACACACCGAGTATATTTTTGGTAATACCTCAGTTTTTCCAACAAAATGTTGCAGTCATTAGCTACTGCATGTGGATGTGGTTAGTGCATATGTACAGTAAACACATGAGGTCTGCCTACAGAAGACAGTCAGGAAATCTCATTTCCTATCTCATCATCATCACAAAATGGTCACTCTTATTTCAGTGAATATTGAATGCTTCCAATGCTGGGAATATTTCTCTTCACCAGCTGTCAAGGTAAGATGTCATAGCTTTTTGTAACAGTCAGTAGTGTTCTTGTGCCAGGCAGGCTAAGGTTGCTGATCCGACACCTTTCCTTGCTGACCCATCATCTTCTGACATTAAGTAACAAGGGAATAAAATTCTAAATCTACGCAGCTTTGTTTAGAAAATTAACATACTCTTATATATCACCATTTATAACACCAGAATACAAGTGACTGATGCAAAAAAAAAAAAAAAAAATATATATATATATATATATATATATAATATATATATATATATATATATATATATAAAAACCCAATTATAAAGTGACAGATAATACCCACAGATAAAGTGGATTATTAACAATTAAGATCATTACACAACATTGGCCCTCATTTACTATTCTGAACCCGACTTGTTTTGTCGGGTTCTTTTGTCGCATCTTTGTCTGCTACATGTCGCAGACATGGTGCGCCAGTCTGCGACACGATGCAACATTTTTTCCCGACGGACCCGATTTGGATTCTCCCAACCCCAAAAAAGGGGCGTAACCCGACATTTCTGAGCTTTCCCACGTATTTATGAAGGTTTCCAACCCAAATTTGTTGAATTGTTGTGGATTTTTTCCCGACAGCTCAGAGGAGTTGGAAACCAAGCCAAGAAAACGCATGTGCGACAAACAGGATGCGACATAATAATAAATACCAGGGGGAAAAAGCAGTCGGGTAAGAAAGCAAGATAGACTTACAACCCGATTTTCTAAGTAAATGAGGGCCATTCTGTTGATTTCCCTTTTTTTACACTGAATTTACTTTAATAGAAAATCCTTTTTGACCCAGGCAGCTTTAAATGACACTTATGTTATCAAATTCATTCCCCCATGGCATTTGTCTAAAAGAGTTCCGGCTGATGTAAAAGAAAAAAAAAAGACATACTCACTCACTTGCCTGATCACTTGGAGCTGCTGTTCTCACAGTATATATTCTCCACTGATCAGGGCTTACTGAACTGCTTATTAACACACAGAAAATGTCTCATGTCTCATCTACTGATTCGCTAAGTGGGCATTTTCTTGTGTTAAGAACAGGAACAGGACCAGGAAGCCCTGATCAGCAGGGATCAGGAACTGGCAATGCAGCAGGTTATCAAGCATGTTAGTATCACTTATTTTTCATTTTTTTAAGCCTGCATATAGCACCAGATAACCAATTTTACAATAGAGATCTATCTGCAAGGCCCTGGGCTGCAGAAATATCAGAAGGATATATGTATGGTACTTTTATCCAGTTTGTATTCATTGTTCTGCTGATGCAGAAATGTCCGACAAAAGTCAGTGATTGGCTGAGAGAGCAGTTAATGCTAACAGCTTGTCTCGAAAACAGAAAGAAATGATGAGAAGCAGGAAGGGACTGGATGACATCAGACCGACAGTTCCTGGAAATTGGGGGTAGGTGAGTATGACTTATTTTTTATTTTTACACCATCCCCCAGATATATATATATATATATATATATATATATATATATATATATATATATATAAATTGTATGTTCTTCAAAAAAACTTACGATAGATATAAAGCCAAGGCTTTAACAGTTTTTTTAGATAAAGGTTTCAGGGTGCATTTACTTCCATTTCTTGATTTCCTAAGACTTAGGCTGGGTTTCCATACAGGTTTTTTTCTGGTGTTGTTATTGGAAAACTACCACTGCAGTTTTTGAGCCGAAACCAGAAGTGGATCCCAAATGGATCTCCTTCCTGCTGGATCCACTTCTGACTTTGGCTCAAGAACTGCAGTGGCAGTTTTCCTAAAACGCCACAACAAACCTGTGTGGAAAACCTAGCCTTATAAGGGAAGGGGAATTTATCGTTGTATTTACCCAGCTTTTTTGTGAACATTTGTCACAAATATTTGGTGACTTTTTCATTTGTTATTTGAGCAATACTCCTTAGAATGAAGTAAATTTTTTTTTCCTTTTGCAGTGGTAGATGATTTATCAAATCAGATTATTTAAAATTGCCACACATTTTTGCACAATCTCACTCCAGCCTGGACCACACTTTTAACTTAACTTAAAGGGGTACTCCACCCCTAGACATCTTATCCCCTATCCAAAGGATAGGGGATAAGATGTCTGATCGCGGGGGTCCCGCCGCTGGGGACCCCCGCAATATAGCACTCGGCACACACGCGTCACGCCCCCTCCCATAGACTTGCATTGAGGGGGCGGGGCGTCACACAAGGCGGAGTCGTGACGCCACAAACTTCCGTTCCCGTGGTCGGGACCCAGTCCCCCCCAGCGCTTCCGGAAAATAAATCACCTTTTTGATGAATTTGGGAGAAGTACACATGACCTACTCGCTCACAAGAAAATAGGAATGATGCTGTAAATTATAAATTCCCCTCCATGGATTTCTGTAGAAATATCCCATTGCAGTCTGTGCAGAGAACACATACATGATTATTGTCTTTGTAAGTCTGTCTTGTTTTACAATACTTTGAATTTCCTTGTTATGACCTATATTTTTTTAGAGACGAAACACGATCCTTATCTCTTTCTCCATTTTTCTTAATGAAAGATATTGATTTATGAGGTTTTGAAAACATACTGTATATACTCAAGTATAAGCCGACCCAAATATAAGCCGAGGCCCCTAATTTCACCCCAAAAACCCAGGAAAAGTTATTGACTTGACTATAAGCCTAGGGTGGGAAATACATCATCCCCTGTCATCATCCAGACCCCTGTCATTAACACCCCCGTCATCATCACCCAGTCATCATCACCCCCGTCATCATCACCCCGTCATCATCCCCCCCCCCCTTCATCATCACCGCCTGTCAATCAGTGGTATTCAACCTGCGGACCTCCAGATGTTGCAAAACTACAACTCCCAGCATGCCCGGACAGCCATGCTGGGAGTTGTAGTTTTGAAACATCTGGAGGTCCGCAGGTTGAAGACCACTGTGGCGGCCTTCGTCATCATCCAGACCCCCCTTTAGTTTTCTACTCACCTTCCCTCGGTGGGAAGGAAGGGTGAGCTGGTCCGGGCCATCTATGCTGCAGGGACCGTCCGGTGGGGAGGGTTAGTCGTTCCGGAATGTCCATCTTCACCAGGAGGCCCTTTTCTCCGGGCTGGTCCCGGACTAGTAACGTTGCCTTGACGACGACGCACAGGGACGTTAATGCGCACGGACGTCCCTGTTCGTCGTCGTCAAGGCTACATCACTAGTCCGGGCCCGGTCCAGAGCGGAGAAGAGGGCCTCCCGGTGAAGATGGACATTCCGGAATGACTAACCCTCCCCACCGGATGGTCCCTGCAGCATAGATGGCCCAGACCAGCTCACCCTTCCTTCCCACCGAGGGGAGTTGAGTAGAAAACTAAAGGGGGGTCTGGATGATGACGAAGGCCTCAGTGGTCTTCAACCTGCGGACCTCCAGATGTTTCAAAACTACAACTCCCAGCATGCCCGGACAGCCAATGGCTGTCCGGGCATGCTGGGAGTTGGTTTTGCAACATCTGGAGGTCCGCAGGTTGAAGACCACTGAAAGGGATTGACAGGTGGAGAGTTCACTCGAGTATAGGCCAAGGGGGGCGTTTTCAGCACGAGAAATCGTGCTGAAAAACTCGGCTTATACTCGAGTATATATGGTATGTCATAGAAAGAGTCAGCACCCTGCTCTGTACTGACAAGACACAAGAACCCCAAAATATCTGTGTACAGATGGGTGTCTCTTCCTTTTTAGAATAGATTCTGCCTTGGCCAGAATCCCTACTGTCTATCCTCACAGGTTGAAGAGCCTATTGAGTATTGTATAATCATCAATACCAGATTTCCTTCCTTCTACCTCGTAATGTATATCTTTACCGTTTCTCCTGTTATCAACGTTTTCTTTTCTCCCCACACTATAGTGTTCCCTTGCTGTATGGTAATAGAATAAACACACATATAAATAATGGTAAAATACAGCTGTATAGGCCAATTATGTGCAGATTACTTTTCATTTCTAGGGATCACCACTATAATTGTCCTAATTTATTTTTATTTTATTTATTTGCATAAACAGTTTGCCTGAAGGTAATAATAATATGTTTGGCTGCAGCTCAATCTGTGCATCCTTTCTTCCTCCGGCCTACACAGTGCCAAGTCTGTTAATGGCAATTGTCATTTTTTATTCCTTGTTCCTAATATTTATCGGCTGCAAAAAACAAATTAGCCTTCAATGTAATGAATAATGTTGAAAAAAGATTTTTGACTGAGACTCCCTATTATGCAAATAGCTACCTATATAAAGTGTTGGCACATACTTAGTGTCAGACTGCTGACTGTTAGAAATGGCAATTTAAGAAAACATTCCTTATCTACGGTGGAGAATTATCATCCAGGCTTTTTATATAAAAAATGGATTGATTATTTATTGACTATTAAATGAAAAAGGCAGTTTACATACATAGGTACATTGGGGGAGATTTATCAAAACCTGTGCAGAGGAAGAGTGGGGCAGTTGCCCATAGCAACCAATCAGATTGCTTCTTTCATTTTCCACAGGCCTCTTTAGAGGCCTGTGGAAAATGAAAGAAGCAATCTGATTGGTTGCTATGGGCAACTGCACCACTCTTCCTCTGCACAGGTTTTGATAAATCTCCCCCATTGTCTCTAAGTACAATTAACAATAATAGACTAAATAAACACTATGTAGGAGATCCTTATCAAATAATAGAGGTAGAATAATCTCATCTCACCATCTCGGGTTTAATAAATTCATATAACATGGTGGATTCATCTTGTTTCCTTGTTCAAGCTTGGCCCGCCTCCTTCCTTACTTCTTTCAGCTTTGAAGTCTTGAACGTATATACCAGTGGCTAACATCTGACTAATGTTGAACACTTCCTTACAAGCTGAAGATTCTATTTAGATTTGCTCATGTAAGCATATAGTTATGGTATATAGTGATCCCTCAACATACGATGGTAATCCGTTCCAAATGAACCATTGTTTGTTGAAACCATCGTATGTTGAGGGATCCGTGCAATGTAAAAGTATAGGAGGTAATACTCACATGTCCCCGCCGCTCCAGACCCATCACCGCTGCCCTGGATGTCGCCCTCCATCGCTGTCGCCACATCCCCGGGGTGTCCCCATCGCTCCAGAACGTCTCTGCTGCCCGGGATCCTCGCTTTCCGTCGCCGCCATCACGCCACTACGCACGCCGCTCCTATTGGATGACGGGATGGCGTGCGCGACAACGTGATGACGTTGAAAGAGAGCGCCGGTGTAGCAGGGGACCCCGAAGAGGACGCGCCGGAGCCCCGAGAACATGTAAGTGATCGTCGGGGCCTCGGTGCACTGTAAACGTCTATCCGGCAGCAGCTGAAGCAGTCAGCGCTGCCGGATAGCCGTTTATGCGATGGCCCCAACATACAAAAGCATCGTATGTTGATGCTGCCTTCAACATGCGATGGCCTCTCAGTATCTTGAAATGATCGTATGTCGGGGCCATCGTAGGTCGGGGGGGTCACTGTACAGTTATGGTCATGAAATACTTCTTAGCTTCAGCTATTCTGTCTATAGGATTCAGCTAGCTCAACTTGTATATATTTAACTTGTTTCAAAAGGTCAGTTCAGCCATCTTGTATTCAATACCCTTGCTCAATTACCTTGATCCATGGATTATAATGATATTATATATTATGCAGAATATTTTACAATGATATGCCACCTTTGTCATCCCCCATAAATCCTGGCATAGACTGAAGCCTATAATATCTTGCTGTGGCATAGTTATTCAAATGTAATGCTCCTTCGTTCACGTCTGTAAATGCAAGAAAACAAATCAGCCTGTAATATATAAAGGGTGGACTCTTCAAGTCGATTTCACTGGACTTTTTACAAGGGGTGATTACTGGCTACCACAAGAGGACATAGCTTTAACTTAGAGCGGCAAAGGTTTCTGCAGTAATATGAGGAAGTATTACTTTACTGAGAGAGTAGTGGATGCATGGAATAGCCTTCCTGCAGGAGTGGTCGCTGCAAATACAGTGAAGGAGTTTAAACATGCATGGGGTAAGCATAAGGCTATCCTTCATATAAGATAGGGCCAGGGAATATTCATAGTATTCAGATTATTGGGCAGACTAGATGGGTCAAATGGTTCTTATCTGCCGACACATTCTATGTTTCTACGGCTAAACAAGCTGATTATTTCCTGGTGTAAACGACCGAAAGATTTGACGATGAACGAAAAATGTTGTCAGCTGATCACTGGGATCACATGGCTGTAAAAATCATTGTTGGTCAGCTGTACGTATTCATTTGTAAACAAGGGATGTGCAGCCGACAGGGATGCAAGCGAAGGGCCAGCGAACAAGCAGCCCAGGCCGCACTTTTCTTGAAGTGTATGATTTGCTCATTAAATGCTGATAAAGCAGCGATCTCCTAGATTGACACTTATCAGGCATATCTGCAAATCCCTTTTTCTAGGAACACTTATTTACCCTATAACCTGCCTGTGTAAATGGGCTTGTTTGTCAGCTGGTAGAATCTTTTCCGAGGCCATGTAAATGATCACTTTTGGCTGTAAATCGCGCTGTGTAAACAGACAATAAATTAATTTAAAGGACCCAGAATGATCCAGTGAAAGCTTGTGAAGGTCCAGTAAACCACGGCAGCATGTAAAAGGGGCTTTAGGCCCCCAGTCTGACAGTGTGGCAGTGATAATTGCCTTTAAGACTCCTTATTCCAGCTGGCAGTCCTTAAAAAGAGACCAAATACCTCAAAAAGAGCTTCATAAAAAGAGAAATTGACTATTGACTGTTATTTTTTTTTCTTGCTTCTGTTTTCTTACGTTTATGCATTGTTGCCTAACTTTCTGTCTATGGATATTGTTAATTAATGCCTGTCTAATGGGGACTAGCTGTGGATGCCTGATGGCAAATGTTGTGTAAAAAAGAAAGGTTTGGGAATGTTAGATTTCAACATTCTTTGTTCACATGTGAAATAAACTGGTGAGGTTTTTGGCTACTACAACACTAGGTTGGTCCCTGCTTTTGGATGATGCCTGAGCATTTGCTCTTTACTGTGAGTGCGTAAAGGGGTTGTCCAGCAGTAGCTTTTTTTCACAACTTCGTCCCCTGCTCTGGTCCCTGGCTGAGCTCCCTTTTCCGCTCAGAAATTGTGATGCCCGAGTCCGGAGTGAAGTCAGGGCCCAGGGTGTCACACCGCCTCTCAGCCAATTACTGGCCACGGCAACGTCCTACCTGGCTGGGGCGTCACAATTTCCTAATGTAAGAGGAATGCAGCCGTGGACTAGAGTGGTAGACACCGGAGGCACTGCTGGAGTGCTGGAGTTAAGTAAAAGTTGTTTTTAATAGACTTTCAAGAGGGCAAAATTTTAATTCCCCCTCCTGCTGGATAACCCCTTTTTACTTATCATGACTGCATTGTGTAAGACGTACAGAAGAAGAGATATGGATACCACTACACAGGAGCTCTTCTCAGAGCATGGCATATAATATATAATTGCTTAGGTTCTTCTTCATAGAGCTGGGCAGTATGACCAAATGTGTGTATCACGGTATTTTTTTAAACTTTTGGAGGTTCCACGGTACATAACGGTATTTCCTAGCGCGCCCCCCCCCCATCATATTAATTATCAGCCCACACCCCCATCGGCATAAATACTCACATATGTCACCCGCAAGCGCTGCCCTCCGCGTCCTCGTTTGTTGCTGCCGCCGGCGCTGGCACTCTATACTGTGCGGTATCCCTATGCCCGGGCTGCAAAAGGTAAACAAAGTAAACTTTAAAACACCTACGTCAGCCTTACGCTGGGGGCGGGAACGTCGGAGAGCTGTCAGCCTATCACTGGCCGCAGCGATGTTCCGCCTCGGCCAGTGATAGGCTGTGCCCACTGTCATGTAAGAAGACGGCTTGATAGGTGATAGGCTGACGGCTGTCCGACGTTCCCGTCCCCAGGAAACAAGTGAGGCCGGTACCGGACCAACGGGAGGTGAGTTAAAGTTTATTTTGTTTATTTTTTGCAGCCCGGGCATAGGGATACCGCACAGTATAGAGCAGTGGTTTCCAACCTGCAGACCTCCAGATGTTGCAAAACTACAACTCCCAGCATGCCCGGACAGCCAACAGTTGTAGTCTTGCAACATCTGGAGGTCCGCAGGTTGGAGACCACTGGTATAGAGTGTCAGTTCCGGCGTCCGCAACAAACAGGATGAGGAGGGCAGCGCATGCGGGTGACATGTGAGTAGTACCCTGATGGGGACAGCGCTGGGCTAATAATTAATTGGGGGGGGGGGGGGGGGGGCAGCACAGCGCTCGCAGGTTACATAGGATTAGTTCCCCGATGTGGGGACAGCGCAGCGCTTGGCTGATTCATTCATTACCGAGGGGGAGGGGCCAAACCGGTATTTCGGTATGGGTTAAAATTCATATGGTGCAGCACAAAAATTTCGATATTCGATATGAACCGGTATACTGCCCAGCCCTACTTCTTCATCTAAATTCTTTCCCTCATCTGTATTGGTTGTCTTTTCTTCTTTTCAGGAAAATTCCTATATATTCCTATAAGTAAGGACCACCTTTTTATTTGTGTAAGGTGGTTGTCCACTCGGGACGAGCCCAATCAGACCTCTACCAATCTACTAGACTGTATCAACCTATATCCGGTGGATGGATGATACATTCTTCATGCTTGAAGTACTACCTGACTGATAAACATAGGAGTGTGCTGGCACTGAATGGTTATATAGTAGAAAATGTTACTTATAGCTTACTATAGAGATGGCGTGCTGCTAATTTATTCAGGTATACTATAGGTAGATGCAACCAACAAGTGAGTGATCCAGCTCACCTTCCCTGATGTACGGTGCTCGGACCGGTGCCTGGCAAGGCTTCCAATATTGAAGAAAGAAGGTACGGAAGGTCCAGCACTTCGTTGCAAAGCAGCTTTATTGAAGATACATCACACCATAAAAACGACAGTCAGTCAGACATGTTTCGAGCGCAAGCACTCTTCCTCGGATCACCGAGGAAGAGCGCTTGCGCTTGAAACATGCCTGACTGACTGTCGTTTTTATGGTGTGATTTATCTTCAATAAAGAAGCTTGCAACGAAGTGCTGGACCTTCCGTACATTCTTTCTTCAATACTATAGGTAGCCAGGTACAAAAACGGTCCTCGTACAACCTCATGCAAACTTTATGTAAAAAAAAAAGGTTTATAAAACTTTTTACTTAAACTTTTTCTACAAATCGATTACTTTTACAACGGCGAGAAGGAAACAGGTTATGAGCAAACACAACTCTAATAAACATGGTTAGAAGGTTGGGTCCGGATAGGTCTTGTGTTGAATGAATGGCTTGTCGCTGTACAGAATTTGTCCTGGAAGCTGCTGCCATTTAATTCTGCTGCTATTCATGCTTCATTAGGGCTCAGGCATTTCATTACAGAGAGTGTGTCAGGACCTGCCAGAGAGGTTGCTGGGAGACCTCTTAGAGCCGTTACTATGAGCTCATGCAGGCTTCCCAGCCTGTGTATGGCTTGACAATGACTCAGTGACTGATGGCGAGGATAGTGACTCTGATAATGTGTGGAAGAGAAAAGTATCAGCGTTTCACACGTCCTACCATTTCTCTGAAATCCTCTTAAAGGGGCGCTTCTGCTTGGATTCTTGTGTTTTGAAGCCTCAATAAAATGAGAATGCAGTATTCATGTGACATCAATGGAAAGCATTGTCTAACGCAAGGAGAGAAAATAATACTTCCCTGGGTCTCACACTGCTCAGCAAGTCTGCAAAGTAACAATACAGCAGCTCACCGACACTGCATTTCTATTCAGTATTCATCCCCGTTCCCTATCCAACTTATCTACTTATCCTTATTACATAAGTCATATTAGGAGACACCTTTCTGAATGTTTACTGTATACACTGGCTTAGAAATCCCATGCTGGGGTATCAAAAGAATTCTACGGACTGTGTTGTGTAATTATTATCATCATCCTATTACTATTGGACTGCTGTGGTCACACATTGCAGTTGTAGTACAATTTAATTGCAGTACTGCAGTGTTTTAGTACCGAGACAGTACCGCTAGGGCTGGGCGGTATGACCAAATGTGTGTATCACGGTATTTTTTAAACTTTTGGCGGTTCCACGGTATATATCGGTATTTCCTTGCCCCCCCCCCATATTAATTATCAGCCCACATCCCCATCGCGGTAAATACTCGCATATCACCCGCAAGCGCTGCCCTCCTCATCCTGTTTGTTGCGGCCGCCGGCGCTGGCACTCTATACTGTGCGGTATCCCTATGCCCGGGCTGCAAAAGGTAAACAAAATAAACTTTAACGCACCTACGTCGGCCTTACGCTGGGGACAGGAACGTCGGACAGCCGTCAGCCTATCACCAGCTGCAGCGATGTTCCGCCTCGGCCGGTGATAGGCTGAGCCCACTGTCATGTAAGAAGCCGGCTTCTTACATGACAGTGGGCTCAGCCTATCACCGGCCGAGGCGGAATATCGCTGCGGCTGGTGATAGGCTGACGGCTGTCCGACGTTCACGTCCCCAGGAAACAAGTGAGGCCGGTACCGGACCAACGTGAGGTGAGTTAAAGTTTATTTTGTTTATTTTTTGCAGCCCGGGCATAGGGACACCGCACAGTATAGAGCAGTGGTCTCCAACCTGCAGACCTCCAGATGTTGCAAAACTACAACTCCCAGCCTGCCCGGACAGCCAACGGTCTGTTTTAACCTATTGTGCATGAGTTAAAGGTGTTATCCAGGAAAAAAACTTTGCTGAAAGTGAAACAGATTTGTAAATGACTTCTATTAAAAAAATCTTAATCCTTTCAGTACTTATTAGCTGCTGAAATTGAGTTGTTCTTTTCTGTCTAAGTGCTCACTGATGACACCTGTCTCGGAAACTGTCCAGAGTAGAAGCAAATCCCCATAGCAAACCTATTCTGCTCTGTGCAGTTCCCAAGACAATCAAAGATGTCAGCAGAGAGCACTGTTGCAAGACAGAAAAGAACAACTCAACTTCAGCAGCTGATAATTATTGGAAGGATTAAGATTTTTTAATAGAAGTAATGTACAAATCTGTTTAAAGGTATGTTCACACTAAGGAATTGGGGCAGAAATCACGCTGAAGATTTTCACCCAAAAATAGAGTTTTTTTTCCGCTCAGAATTAGCAGCGATTTCGCGCGGAATTCCGTGCGGAATTCCGAGCGGAAATGCAGGTTTCATGCGGAGGAGTATCAAGAGTGGGAGATCCACGCGAATTCCGAGCGGATTCCGCGTGGAAATGCTTCTGACTGAAAAAAAATTATAACATTGATCTCTATGGGAGAACGACGCGGATTCCGCCTGAAAGAAAGAACATGTTCTTTCTTCAAGCGGAATAGACTTCCTCGTCAGAATTCTGCTTGAGGAAATTCCTCAGTGTGAACTGAGGGGCAGAAATTCTGTACAACTCTATGGGGATTTCACTGCTAAATGATTTGGAGAGGAAAAAGCGAGCAGAATTACTTGTGGAAATTCCTCTCCAATTCCTCAATGTGAACATACCCTAAAGGGGTTATCCAGGAAAAAACTTTTTTTTATATATCAACTGGCTCCAGAAAATTAAACAGATTTGTAAATTACTTCTATTAAAAAAATCTTAATCCTTTCAGTACTTATGAGCTTCTGAAGTTGAGTTGTTCTTTTCTGTCTAAGTGCTCTCTGATGACACGTGTCTCGGGAACCGCCCAGTTTTAAAGAAAATCCCCACAGCAAACCTCTTCTACTCTGTGCAGTTCCCAAGACAAGCAGAGATGTCAGCAGAGAGCATTGTTGCCAGACAGAAAACAACAACTCAACTTCAGCAGCTGATAATTATTGGAAGGATTAAGATTTTTTAATAGAAGTAATGTACAAATCTGTTTAAGGGTATGTTCACACTGAGTAATTGGGGCAGAAATCATGCTGAAGATTTCCACCCAAAAATACTGTTTTTTTTCCGCTCAGAATCAGCAGCGATTTCGCTCGGAAATCGCGCGGAATTCCGTGCGGAATTCTGAGCGGAAATGCAGGTTTCATGCAGAGGAGGAGAAGAGGAGGGGTATCAAGAGTGGGATTAGGATTAGGATTTTTTAATAGAAGTCATTTACAAATCTGTTTAACTTTCTGGAGCCAGTTGATATAAAAAAATAAATAAAAAAATTATAGTTTTTACAGGGATACCCCTTTAAGGCCTGATAATTTAGTCAATTGGTGCTTGTTTATGTAGCCTTGACATCACTTGATGATCTTATAGTCAGGGAAACATAAGTTAGCAGTGTGGCCCTTTAATTTCATCACTTTCGTCCACAAATACCCAAGATACACAGGGCATTGTGTGGCTGGTAATAATGATTTTAATGCCTTCGTCAGCCGATACACAAGCGTTTCCTTGTTCTATGGCTGATTGGTGGCCCTTTTGGTCGGGTCAAGTATCGGTCACAGACATTCCTACAGACGCTAATCATTCCATGTAAATGGGCCTTTACACATGATTTAGCCCACTCTGTCCCAAAAATCCACTAATCCTTGAAATGTACTTAAAGATCCCCAAATTAGTGACAAAGTGCTCTCTACAATACAGAATCCTGAATATTCTCTTCATCAAAGTTTATGGCACTGATTAAGGAAAAGTATGCTCTAATAACTGGTTAAAGGGAATCTGTCATCAGTATCGCCTGCACTAACCTGTTGGTACAGGCTTGTAGTGCAGGTGATACTGATGAAAATGATACTTACAAGCGCCAGATTAGTTGCTTATATATGCTTCAGTTTCGGTATATGCAGATCATCAGACTTGGTACGCGTGGGGTCTCCCCTAGCCCCCCCCCCCCCCCTTGCACGGTGAGGTCACCACTGTCCTGCATCTGCCTGGCTAAAAATATTCATAAAGCTCTATTTGCCTGCTTTCTTGTATCCGTGGCTACTGCGCATGCTCCGCTTCCAGAGTACACCCAGAAGTGGCATGCAGCTTTGCTTCATAGCGGCGGCCGTCGTAGACTGTGAAAGCAGCACAGGCACAGTAGCCACAGATAAGAATGAACAGGCATTCGGAACTTTATGAATATTCATAAACCGGGCAGACGGAGGACTAAGCAGCGGTAACATCACCGTGCCCCGGCGGCTTAGGAATGCCTGCATTATTGGCTCCTAGCTTTTGGAGCTGCTTTAAATTTTTTGTGGCCTGCCATAGTACCCTCTGTGACTTGACAGACAATAGGAGGACTTCAGAAAATGATCTAATATTTAGTGTAAATTTAGGCAAACAATCTTCAAAGATCTGGAAAAAGTGTTACTATGCGCAAAATAGCTGTAGGCTCTCCATTTCTGATCCTGAGGTTATGCAGTTATTATCTACTATGGAATAAAAGGCCAAATGGTGCTTAGATTGTACTTACGGACTATTAAAGTATTGCACTGTTTTGGCTGAGCACCAACATACACCACAGGGATAGGTTGGACTAGTCTGTCTGGATTGTGAAAATTCTACTGTGTAGTATCAGGTGAGGCTGGTGCTCCCGTGTGCCTGCCGAACCCCATTCATTTCAATGAGCTGACCAAAGTCAAACGCTGACTCCGGTCGGCTCATTTTTGCCTGTATACGGTTTTCTTACTGGACCAGCGTTTGACTCCGGTCGGTTCATTGAAATGCATTACGTACGAGCCGGGTGCGGCTGGGATATGGGAGCGCCCGGTTTTCGCAACCCCCGCAGTGCGAAAACAGCATTCGGAGCATTTACTTCCAAATGCTGGCCAGTGGAGTACCCCTTTAAAGAATAAAATCTACTTGAAATTTAGGGGACTCTTTTGATAAACTCATGATTGCACATGGTATGTGGAAATTGGTCTACCTCTTATTTCGGGCTTTGCGTCTTTCATGGACAGTACTATTGATGTAGTACCCACAATGGAAGATGCAAAGCCTGAACTAAGAACGCCAGGATTGAGTGTAAGTATTTTGGTTGGTAGGACCAATCTATACCAAATATTTGAAGAATAATACCTAGTCTCAAGCCTATTGGAACAGCATAATTACGGTATGGTACGGTAGCTTTACAAAGGAAACAAGCTGAAGAGTGTACTTTGGATGTTATAAATTGACTTCTCCGATTTATTGGCACAGAATTACAGCTGTTTTCTAGTGCTTAATGTTCTGTGTTAACTAAGCAATCATTGCTTCCCTTATCTTGACATAGGGAAAGTGCTTGTAGCTTAGGCAGCCTGTGTACATAATGACAAGGCCGTGGTTTATTGGATCAGAGGAATCCAACAGGTTGCACTGGTTTCCTAGAAACGTAGAGGATGAAGATGTAAACAAGAGAATAAGCGAAATTCTTGGAATTTCTCTTTTCTTCAGTAGGAGACAGAAGGAAACTGCTTGATGGATGCATTGCGCTTGTTTTTCTAGATGAGCATCATACTCATGCCATTCAAGTATTTTGATTTTTTTACCCAGCCACTAACAACCTGCAACTTGACCCAGGGAGTATGGTTGCAATCCACATCTGTCCGGTAATCTGGCGTTAAGAAAATGCCATATGCTTTACACACACTCTTAAAGGGGTACTCCGGTGGAAACAAAATGTTTTTAAATCCACTGGTGCTAGAAAGAGATTTGTAAATTACTTCTGTTTAAAAATCGTAATCCTTCCAGTACTTATCAGCTGCTGTATGCTCCAGAGGAAGCTGTGTAGTTCTTTCCAGCCTGACCACAGTGCTCTCAGGAACTGTCCCGAGCAGGAGAGGTTTGCTATGGGTATTTGCTTCTACTCTTTACAGTTCCTGACATGGACAGAGGTGTCAGCAGAGAGCACTGTGGTCAGACTGAAAAGAACTACACAATTTCCTCTGAAGCATACAGAACCTGATAAGTACTGGAATGATTAAGATTTTTAAATACAAGTAATTTACAAAGCTGTATAACTTTCTAGCACCAATTGATTTGAAAAATGTATTTTCCACCGGAGTAACTCTTTATGGTAAATCTGTTTTTATTAAAGATTTCCAAATGAAGCATAACAGTAAAACAATGAGACATGACAGACTCATATCCATACAGTAGGGTATTACATAAGGACAATATCCCCAGAGGAGAAAAGACATCGGGGACCGACCCATTATCAAACAATTACACATTTCCCAATAAACACAGGAGAGAAGGGAGGGGATCCCCAAGTAATCCAGACCCCGGGAACCGTATGAGACAGCAAGTCGTGAATGAAGAACCCCAGTAGGTTAGCAAAGGAAAAGAAACAAACAAAAATCAAGAAAAGAGAGAAATAGAAGAAAAAAGAGGGTAAAAGGGAAAAAGATAGGAAAGGGGGAGGGAAGGAAGGGGAGGGTAGGTCACACATGGAAAACGCATAGGAAAGAAATCCCCCGAAAACTGACGGCCTACTGTAGCCACCCCAAGGAACCAGGCGACTCCTGGAAACTGTCCCAAGGTGCCCATAAGGCAGAGAAGCTATCACAGTGATCATTATCCAGGGCCACCAATTCCTCCATTCTACAAACCTGATTCAAGGTCTCCACGTACTGCACCCTAGATGGCGTCACTGTCGTCTTCCAGTGCCGAGGGATAACTAGGGCCACCAATTCCTCCATTCTACAAACCTGATTCAAGGTATCCACGTACTGCACCCTAGATGGCGTCACTGTTGTCTTCCAGTGCCGAGGGATAACAGCCCTGGCAACACCCAGAAAATGTCTCAGGAGGCCTTTCATCGCCAATGAAAGAGACCCAGGCAGGAGAGAAAGAAGGGCAACATCGGGACTAGGAAGAATGGAGCACGAGGAGACCAGGTTATAAAACAGGAAGACTGCTTCCCAATAAGAGGAGAAGCGGGCAGGACCACCAAGTGTGTAGGTAGGTACCTATCTTCCGACCGCAACGCCAGCAGGTGACCGGAGTAGACAGGAAGATAGCATGTATATGTTCAGGGCATCTATACAACCTAGAAAGTACTTTAAAATTACATTCTGGCATCCTAGATGAAAGAGAGGCCCTATGAGTCAAGGTAAACACCCAAGTTACCTCCACCTCTGAGAACTCCAGTCCCAGATCCGATTCCCACTCAAGCAAATAAGCTGGTTTCAAAGGTGTCTCCACCAGTCCCCGCAGCACTCCATAGACCAAATAAACAGTATGGGAGGGAGGAGAATCTAGAACACAGAGACGTTCAAATACTGTTAACGGGCGATGAAGTTGCGGTTTGGGATGAAGAGATAAATAATAAGAACGAAGCCGCTCATATATGAACCAGCCTCCCGGGGAGGTAGATGGGAGAGAATCCAAGGGAATTAGGGACCTGTCCTGGAGAACTGCCCGAAGGCGAGGACAGGGCTTGTCAGGACTACCTACAAGGGACTGAACCTCAGAGTCAATAGGGAAGGCCAGGGTTACTGAATATAGGGGTGAGCGGGCCCAGTCTAGAGGTAAGGGCAGGGGTAAGAAGAAGAGAGTCCCAAACAGAAATAAGGAGGTGAGGTAATTGGGGTATGTGCAGGCCAGACGGGCAAGAGCCCAGGGGGGAGCCAAGGAAGGGCTGCTGGGTGGACTAGAGAGAGGTCGAGTCCCCCCCCCCCCTTCCCGGCTCCGGACAAGCAGCGCATGGCAAAGACCGCCCGGAGACCAGATAAAACTTGTCACCAGAGTCTGAAGCCGAGAGAAGAAGGAGGCATATAATACAGTAGCTGCGGGAGGATGTCCATTTTGATCACAGCCATTTTGCCAAACCAGGAAAGAGTTAAGGTGCTCCAAGAGGTAAGGTCCCGCTCGAGACCCTTAACAATGGGAGGTAATTGACCTCAAAGAGAGTATTGAGGTCAGCAGTGAGGTAAATTCCAAGATAATGATGAAGACAGGACGAGGTCTTGAAAAAAGAGAGGGAGGAGACCTGAATAAACAACCCTGAGGGGAGAGAGATGTTGAAGAGTTCCGATTTGTGAGTGTTAACTTTAAAATTACTCAAGGCACCATATTCCCCAAATTCAGCTAAGATAACAGGAAGGGAAACAAGCGGAGAAGGGACACAAAGGAGCAGGTTGTCAGCAAAAAGGAAAAGTTTATAGGATTTAGCATTTTATTGACAAGCCGGGGATAGAATCATTCTGAAGCAGTGACACTACCAGGTACTCCATAGCTATAAGATAAAGGAGGGGTGAGAGAGGGCAACCTCGTCGTGTCCCATTATGGATAGTAAAAGGTGCTGAGAGTCCCATTAACCTTCACCTGCCCTGTCGCACCCCGATAACGAGCCATGATACGGTGATGGAATTGTGGCCCCATGCCCAAGTGCGACAGGGCAAGATCTAAAAAGTCCGATCTCAAACCGGAAGGCCATGGGACCTGGCAGCAGCAATAAGAGACTGGTTAAGTACTGTTTAATCTTGTCACGAAGCATGGGGGTAGGGAGGTCTGCATAACAACCCTTGATAGGATATAGAGACTGCTAATAATATCGTAACTCCTCAACTATCTGTCCAGTCGAGTGGAGTTTACCAGAGGTAGGGGAGGTAAGCGAAAGAATGTAGGGGGAAGAAAGTTTTGGGTGGAGGGCCCGGGACAATCGGGATCCTGATTTGTCAGCATACTCATAGTATCCACTGTGCACCTTCTCTCTAAGGCAGAACAACCGTTTATCCAGGCAATTCAAAGTAGAATGTGTCGGCAGATGAGAACCATTTGGCCCATCTGTTCTGCCCAATCTAAATCCTATCAATAGTCCCTGGCCCTATCTTATATGAAGGATAGCCTTATGATTATCCCATGCTTGTTTAAACTCCTTCACTGTATTTGCGACCACTTCTGCAGGAAGGCTATTCCATGAATCCACTACTCTCTCAGTAAAGTAATACTTCCTGATATTACTTTTAAACCTTTGTCCCTCTAATTTAAAACTATGTCCTCTTGTGGTTGTTTTTCATCTTTTAAATATGCTCTCCTCCTTTACCGTGTTGATTCCCTTGTAAGTATTTAAAAGTCTGTCTCAGACATTTGCTGACCGCCGCTTCTAAAGTGAAAGTGAAAGTGACCCGGCTGCTCAGTCGGGCTGTTCGGGACCGCCGCGGTGAAATCGGGGCATCCCGAACAGCTTGCAGGACACCGGGAGGGCCCTTACCTGCCTCCTCGGTGTCCAATCGGCGAATGACTGCTCCGTGCCTGAGATCCAGGCAGGAGCAGTCAAGCGCCGATAACACTGATCACAGGCGTGTTAATACACGCCTGTGATCTGTGTAAAAGATCAGTGTGTGCAGTGTTATAGCCCCCTATGTGACCTATAACACTGCAAAAAATAAGTGTTAATAAAGGTCATTTAACCCCTTCCCTAATAAAAGTTTGAATCACCCCCCTTTTCCCATAAAAAAAATAACAGTGTAAAAAAAATTAAAATAAACGTGGTATCGCCGCGTGCGTAAATGTCCGAACTATGAAAATATATCATTAATTAAACCGCACAGTCAATGGCGTACGTGCAAAAAAATTCCAAAGTAAAAAAAAGCGCATTTTTGGTCACTTTTTATACCATTAAAAATGAATAAAAAGTGATCAAAAAGTCCGATCAAAACAAAAATCATACCGATAAAAACTTTAGATCACGGCGCAAAAAATGAGCCCTCATACCTCCCTGTACGTGGAAAAATAAAAAAGTTATAGGGGTCAGAAGATGACATTTTTAAACGTATACATTTTCCTGCATGTAGTTATGATTTTTTCCAGGAGTACGACAATATCCAACCTATATAAGTAGGGTATCATTTTAACCATATGGACCTACAGAATAATGATAAGGTGTAATGTTTACCGAAATATGCACTGCGTAGAAACGGAAGCCCCCAAAAGTTACAAAATGGCGTTTTTTCTTCGATTTTGTCGCACAATTATTTTTTTTGCCGTTTCGCCGTGCATTTTTGGGTAAAATGACTAATGTCACTGCAAAGTAGAATTGGCGACGCAAAAAATAAGCCATAATATGGATTTTTAGGTGGAAAATTGAAAGGGTTATGATTTTTAAAAGGTAAGGAGGAAAAAACGAAAGTGCAAAAACTAAAAAACCCTGAGTCCTTAAGGGGTTAAAGCTGGTGGGCAGGGTTGGTATGGTGCCACATTCAAACATCCCCTTGCTGGCTGAAACGCATCACACTGCTTGAATCCTTGTTGTATCCCGTGGCAACAATGAATTTTAATCAATAAGGAAGTTCTTTTGATCAAGAGTCTGCGCTGGACATTCCCTTCCTTTCTTACTGTTTAAGTGGATTAGTCCAAATCCAGTCCGGGCGCTTTCAGGAGGGAGCTGGTACTTGCGCTTTTTGTCTACAACTGTCACTGTATTGATCTCTATCCTTTCTATATCCAACCAAAAACACCGCTAAGTGTCACCCACAGTGGCACAAGGCTACAGCAAAAGCCAATATATATATATACCCTACATGCAATAGCGGATTAACGCCTGTGTTAAGAATTCATAACTCAAGTATTAATGAAACAGTAAATTAAATTTATTTAGCATATAAAATCATACAATTTTATTGGATACAACGGCCCAGATTTATCAAACTGAGAGAAAAAATAGATTGATTTTACCATAACAACCAATCACAGCTCAGCTAATGGCCTCTGGTTAAGTGAAAGCTGAGCTGTGATTGGTTCCTGTGGGAAAATCACTCTATTTCTTCTATCAGTTTGATAAATTTGGGCCCATATGTATTGAATTTAAAATCCACAGGAACACACGAAGATTCCGAAGGGATTACATCACTCCTGGAGGTACATAGTGAGCTTTATTTATGATCTATACCTCCAGTAATGAAGTAATCCCTTCAGTGTCTTTGTGTATTTCCCCTATCATTTCTGTGTAAGTCATGGAATTCTGTGATCTGTAGTTGCATTGCAGAAATGCGTTTCTTGTGGATATTGAGCAAAGTTCATATGTTGGGCATCTATTAGCAGTTTTTTTGCTGGTAGTAGGAGGGCATGCATTTCTTCTCACACATTTAGGGAGATGTATTAATTATTATTTCACAGGATATGTCATTAATGTCTTATAGGTGTGGGCTCCACCCCTAGGACTTGCATCTATTTCCACAATGAAGGTCCCTTGCAGGCTGGTGTGTTCCGGCAGTGAATGAATGAGGAGGTGCCAGATTACAGAAACAGCTAACTCCATGTTCTGCTGTTTCTGTACGTGTAGAAGTGTAAGGGAATTACAGAACCAGCCGAGCTTGCTATGCTACACTGCTTCTGTAACTCCCATTCACTTCTACAGAACACAGCAAGCTTTTCTTCATCTGTGATCTTTGTCACTTCTTGCTGCTGTACCAGGCAGATGTGTTTAGGAACCTGTATTTTGTAGTAATGTGTAAGTTCCACTGCTAGGATCTTCATTTATTAGATACTAGCTGAGTACCCGGCGCTGCCCGGTTTTTCCTTACTTATCCTTGTGGAGGAGGAAAAGCAACAAAGGAGGAAGCATTTGTCCTCATATCCCCTCCTTAAATCCTGACCCCATATCCCCTCCTCATATCCCGACCCCAAATCCCCTCCTCATATTCCGTCCTCATATCTCAACCTCATAACCTGTCCTCATATCCCGTCCTCATATCCTGACCTCATATCCCATCCCTATATCCCATCCTCCTATCCAGACCTCATATCCCGACCTCAAATCCTATCCTCATATCCCGACCTCATATTCCGACCTCATGTCCTGACCCCATATCCCATCCCCTTATCCCATCCCCATATCCTGACCTCATCCCGTACTCATATCCCGACCTCTTATCCCGTCCTCATATCCCGTCCTCATATTCCGGCCTCATATCCCGACCCCATATCCCGTCCCCATATCTTATCCCCATTTCTAATCCTCATAACCCATCCTAAGGTGGGGCTGAGTTATGATGAAGATATAGTAAACGGAAAATAAAAGGGGTGTGGCTTAAAGGATGGGCGTGTCTTTGCCAGATGGGGCATGGAATGCAGGGTGGGTGTGGCTTGCCTGCCGGACTTACGCATTCACCAGAAGATGCAGAGCGGAGCTTGTGGCGTAAGGTACCAGAAGTCCTATATACTTACATGGGACTTGAAACAAAAACCCTGTCCTTCACATATGGGGGTACGTTAGGGGTTAATTTAATTATTATATATATTTTTTTGACATATAAGTAACATGTGACCAAGTATATGGAAATATCTCCAGCCGTACGGAAGTTATGGTGGAACATACATTTCCCATAGATTTGCATTGGACTTTAAACAAAAACCCCGACCCTCACAAATGAGTGTAGGTCAGGGTTAAATTAACTATCCTATATTTTTTGTGGACATATAAGTAACATGTGACCGAGTATTATCGAAATATCTTCAGCTGTTTAGAAGTTATGCAGTAACATATATTTCCCATAGACTTGTATGGGACTTTAAATAAAAACCCTGACTCTCGCAAATGGGGGTGGGTAAGGGTTAAATTATCTATCCTATGTTGTTGACATATTACTAACATGTGTACCAAGTTTCATGTTAATATATTTAGCTGTTTGGAAGTGATGCTGGAACATACAGTGGGGGCAAAAAAGTATTTAGTCAGCCACCAATTGTGCAAGTTCTCCCACTTATAAAGATGAGAGAGGCTGTAATTTTCATCATGGGTATATCTCAACTATGAGAGACATAATGAGGAAAAAAAATCCTTAAAATCACATTGTCTGATTTTTAAAGAATTTATTTGCAAATCATGGGGGAAAATAAGTATTTGGTCAATAACAAAAATTCATCTCAATACTTTGTTATATACCCTTTGTTGGCAATGACAGAGGTCAAATGTTTTCTGTAAGTCTTCACAAGGTTTTCACACACTGTTGCTGGTCCATTCCTCCATGCAGATCTCCTCTAGAGCAGTGATGTTTCGGGGCTGTCGCTGGGCAACACAGACTTTCAACTCCCTCCAAAGGTATTCTATTGGGTTGAGATCTGGAGACTGGCTAGGCCACTCCAGGACCTTCAAATCCTTTTTATGAAGCCACTACTTTGTTGCCCGGGCGGTGTGTTTCTGATCATTGTCATGCTGAAAGACCCAGTCACAATTCAGCTTCAATGCCCTTGCTGATGGAAGGAGGTTTTCACTCAAAATCTAACGATACATGGCCCCATTCATTCTTTCCTTTACACGGATCAGTCATCCTGGTTCCTTTGCTGAAAAACACCCCCAAAGCTTGATGTTTCCACCCCCCATGCAGTAGGTATGGTGTTCTTTGGATGCAACTCAGCATTCTTTCTCCTCCAAACATGACTAGTTGAGTTTTTACCAAAAAGTTCGACTTTGGTTTTATCTGACCATATGACAGTCTCCCAATCCTCTTCTGAATCATTCAAATGCTCTCTAGCAAACTTCAGATGGGCCCAAACATGTACTGGCTTAAGCAGGGGACACATCTGTCACTACATTATTTGAGTACCTGTCCGCATAGTGTGTTACTGATGGTAGCCTTTGTTACTTTGGTCCCAGCTCTCTGCAGGTCATTCATTTGGTCCCCACGTGGGGTTCTGGGATTTTTGCTCACCATTCTTGTTATCATTTTGAGACCAAGGGGTGAGATCTTGCGTAGAGCCCCCGATCGAGGGAGTTTATCAGTGGTCTTGTATGTCTTCCATTTTCTATTAATTGCTCCCACAGTTGATTCATTTACACCAAGCTGCTTGCCTATTGCAGATTCAATTTTCCCAGCCTGGTGCAGGTCTACAATTTTTGTTTCTGGTGTCCTTCGACAGCTCTTTGGTCTTGGCCATAGTGGAGTTTGGAGTGTGACTGTTTGAGGTTGTGGACAGGTGTCTTTTATACTGATAACAAGTTCACACAGGTGCCATTAATACAGGTAACGAGTGGAGGACAGAGGAGACTCTTAAAGAAGAAGTTACAGGTCTGTGAGAGCCAGAAATCTTGCTTCTTTGTAGGTGACCAAATACTTATTTTCCACCATAATTTGCAAATAAATTCTTTAAAAATCAGACAATGCGATTTTATGGATAGTTTTTTCTCTTTATGTCTCTCATAGTTAAAGGGGTAGTCCAGTGGTGAAAAACGTATCCCCTATCCTAAGGATAGGGGATAAGTTTGAGATCGCGGGGGGTCCGACCGCTGGGGCCCCCTGCAATTTCTCTGTACGGGGCCCCGGCTCTCGGCCGAGATAGCGGGTGTCGACCCCCGCACGAGGCGGCGGCCGACACGCCCCCTCAATACATCTCAATGGCAGAGCCGGAGATTGCCGAAGGCAGCGCTTCGGCTCTGCCATAGAGTTGTATTGAGGGGGCGTGTCGGCCGCCGCTTCGTGCGGAGGTCGACACGCCCCCTTCCCGCGGGCTGTCGGGGCTCCGTACAGGAGATCGCGGGGGGCCCCAGGGGTCGGACCCCCTGCGATCTGCAACTTATCCCCTACCCTTAAGATAGGGGATAAGTTGTAAACCACTGAGTCACCACTGGACTACTCCTTTAAGGGTATACCTATGATGAAAATTACATCCCCTTAACCCCTTCAGGACCAAGCCCATTTTGGCCTTAAGGACCAGAGCGTTTTTTGCACATCTGACCACTGTCACTTTAAACATTAATAACTCTGGAATGCTTTTAGTTATCATTCTGATTCCGAGATTGTTTTTTCGTGACATATTCTACTTTAACTTAGTGGTAAAATTTTATGGTAATTTGCATCCTTTCCTTGTGAAAAATCCTAAAATTTGATGAAAAATTAGAAAATTTTGCATTTTCCTAACTTTGAAGCTCTCTGCTTGTAAGGAAAATGCATATTACAAATAAAAAAAAAATTTTATTCACATATACAATATGTCTACTTTATGTCTGCATCATAAAAGTGACGAGTTTTTACTTTTGGAAGACACCAGAGGGCTTCAAAGTTCAGCAGCAATTTTCCAATTTTTCACAAAATTTTCAAACTCACTATTTTTCAGGGACCAGTTCAGGTTTGAAGTGGATTTGAAGGGTCTTCATATTAGAAATACCCCACAAAAGACCCCATTATAAAAACTGCACCCCCCAAAGTATTCAAAATGACATTTAGTCATCATTTTAACCCTTTAGGTGTTTCACAGGAATAGAAGCAAAGTGAAGGAGAAAATTCACAATCTTAATTTTTTACACTCGCATGTTCTTGTAGACCCAATTTTTGAATTTTTACAAGGGGTAAAAGGAGAAAATGTATACTTATATTTGTAGCCCAATTTCTCTTGAGTAAGCACATACCTCATATGTCTATGTAAAGTGTTCGGCGGGCGCAGTAGAGGGCTCAGAAGGGAAAGAGCGACAAGGGGATTTTGGAGAGTACGTTTTTCTGAAATGGTTTTTGGGGGGCATGTTGCATTTAGGAAGCCCCTATGGTGCCAGAACAGCAAAAAACCCTCACATGGCATACCATTTTGGAAACTAGACCCCTTGAGGAACATAACAAGGAATAAAGTGAGCCTTAATACCCCACAGGTGTTTCACGACTTTTGCATATGTAAAAAAAAAATATTTTTTTTCACTAAAATGTGTGTTTCCCCCCAAATTTCACATTTTTCCAAGGGTTAATAGCAGGAAATACCCCCCAATATTTGTAACCCCTTCTCTTCTGAGTATGGAGGTACCCCATAAGTTAACCTGAAGTGCACTATGGGCGAACTACAATGCTCAGAAGAGAAGGAGTCATATTTGGCTTTTTGAGAGCAAATTTTGCTCGGGGGGCATGTCTCATTTAGGAAGCCCCTATGGTGCCAGAACAGCAAAAATAACCACATGGCATACCATTTTGGAAACTAGACCCCTTGAGGAATGTAATAAGGAATAAAGTGAGCCTTATTACCCCACAGGTGTTTCACGACTTTTGCATATGTAAAAAAAAAAAAAAATGTCCACTAAAATGTGTGTTTCCCCCCAAATTTCACATTTTTGCAAGGGTTAATAGCAGGAAATACCCCCCAATATTTGTAACCCCTTCTCTTCTGAGTATGGAGGTACCCCATAAGTTGACCTGAAGTGCACTATGGGCGAACTACAATGCTCAGAAGAGAAGGAGTCATATTTGGCTGGTGCCAGAACAGCAAAAAAAAAACACATGGCATATCATTTTGGAAACGAGACCCCTTGAGGAACGTAACAAGGGGTACAGTGAGCATTTGCCCCCCACTGGTGTCTGATAGATCTTTGGAACAGTGCGCTGTACAAGTTTTCATTTTCACGGACCACTGTTCCAAAGATCCGTCAGACACCTGTCGGTGGTAAATTCTCACTGCACCCCTCATTACATTCCGTGAGGCGTGTAGTTTCCGAAATGGGGTCACATGTGGGTTTTTTTTTTTTTGCGTTTGTCAAAACCGCTGTAACAATCAGCCACCCCTGTGCAAATCACCTCAAATGTACATGGTGCGCTCTCCCTTCTGGGCCTTGTTGTGCGCCCCCAGAGCACTTTGCGCTCACATATGGGGTATCTCTGTAGTCGGGAGAAATTGCGTTACAAATTTTGGGGGGCTTTTTTCCCTTTTACCTCTTGTGAAAATGTAAAGTATAGGGCAACATCAGCATGTTAGTGTAAAAAATTAAATTTTTTTACACTAACATTCTGGTGTAGACCCCAACATTTCCTTTTCATGAAGGGTTAAAGAAGAAAAAGCCCCCCAAACCTTATAACGTAATTTCTCCCGAGTACGGCGATACCCCATATGTCGCCCTAAACCGTTGCCTTGAAATACGACAGGGCTCCAAAGTGAGAGCGCCATGTGCATTTGAGGCCTAAATTAGGGATTTGCATAGGGGTGGACATAGGGGTATTCTACGCCAGTGATTCCCAAACAGGGTGCCTCCAGCTGTTGCAAAACTCCCAGCATGCGTGGACAGTCAACGGCTGTCCGGCAATACTGGGAGTTGTTGTTTTTCAACAGCTGGAGGCTCTGCTTTGGAAACAGTGGCGTACCGGACGTTCTTATTGGGGGAGGGGGGCTGTGTAGGGGTATGTGTATATGTAGTGTTTTTAACTTTTTATTTTATTTTGTGTTAGTGTAGTGTAGTGTTTTTAGGGTACAGTCACATGGGCGGGGGATTACAGCGAGTTTCCCAGCACAAAATTTGCTGCATCTCAAGATGCGAGAAACCCACTGTAAAAGCCTCGCCCATGTGAATGTACCCGGTACATTCACAGGGGGGGGGGGGGGGGGGGGTGCACCAGCTGTTGCAAAACCACAACTCCCAGCATGCATGGTCTGTTAGTGCATGCTGGGAATTATAGTTTTGCAACAGCTGGAGGCACACAGGTTAGGAAACACTGAGTTAGAAACAATGTTTCCCAACCAGTGTGTCTCCAGTTGTTGGAAAACTACAACTCCCAGCATGCCCAGACAGCTGTAGGGCATGCTGGGAGTTGTAGTTCGGCAACATCTGAAGGGCCAGATGTTGCTGAACTAAAACTCCCAGCATGCCTGGACAGTCAGTGCATGCTGGGAGTTGTAGTTTTGCAACAGCTGGAAGAGCACAGATTGGAGACCATTATACAATGGTCTCCAAACTGGGGCCCTCCAGATGTTGCAAAACTACAACTCCCAGCATGCCCAGACAGCCAAAGGCTGCCTAGGCATGCTGGGAGTTGTAGTTTTCAGACTCCTAGAAGCAGCAGTGAAGATTTTCACTGCTGCTTCTGAGGACCATGTACTTACCTGCCGGTCCCGTCGCTGCTCCTCCACGTGGCCGGTCCCGCGCTGCTCCTCGGTCCCGCCAGGTAAGTCCGCCGGTCCCCTGATGTTCCCCTCCTATGCCGCAGGTCCCCGCAAGCCCCCGCAGCCATCGTCCCCCGTTCTGCCCGACTTCCAGGGGCGGGCAGTGCGGGGGATCTGAACTTTCACCCCAGATCACTGTGATTGGTCCACAGGGACCAATCACAGTGATCGCTGACCAGGACCATCAATGGATGGTCCTGGGGGTGAAGCAGAAGTTGTCCCCTGCTGGAAACAGCGGGACTTCTGCCAGTTTGATTGGCTCTAAATTTTGCAGAAGGACAATGGGGGAGATTTATTACAACCTGTGCAGAGGCAAAGTTGGCCAGTTTCCCTTAGCAACCAATCAGATCGCTTATTTCATTCTTGACAAGGCCTGTGAAAAATGAAAGAAGCAATCTGGTTGGTTGGGCTGATGGGCAACTGGTCAACTTTGCCTCAGCACAGGTTTTGATAAATCTCCCCCAATGACCCCCAAACATACAGCCAATGTCATTAAGAATAAGGAGACCTGTAGTGATGATATGGACTTCACAGAATCCTGATTTCAACATTAAAAGGGTACTCCAGTGAAAAACATCTCCTCCCCTATCCAAAGGATAGGGGAGAAGATGTCTGATCATGGGTGTTCCGCTGCTGGGGACCCCCACGATCTCTGTCCGACATCGATGTCACGCCATACGATGTCACGCCACGCTTCCTCCATTCATGTCTATGGGAGGGGGCGTGACGGCTACGTAGTAGCCGTCACGCCCCCTCCCATAGACATGAATGGAGGGGGTGTGGTGGCTGTAGTCTCCAATCATCCGGCACGGAGCAGAGTTCGCTCCATGCACCAGATGACTGGGGTGCCACAGCAAAGATCGCGGGGGTCCCCGCCATTAGACATCTTATCCCCTATCCTTTGGAGAGGGGATAAGATGTTTTCTGGCGGAGTACCCCTTGTAGTCTATCTGGGAACATGACTAGACAGAAAGATTTGACCAAGTCTACATCCACAGATCTATGGTTAGTTCTCCAAGTTTTTGGAACAACCTCCCTTCCAAGTTCCTTCACAAATTTTGTGCAAGTATACCTATAAGAACTGATGCAGTTTTTTAGACAGAGGGTGGTCATACCAAATTCGATTTAGATTTGACTTCTGTTCTTTCACTTTGCATTTTGTTCGTTGATAAAAAATACTCTTACCTCTCATATTTTCAAAGTCTTGAAAGCATTTTTACTTTACTGCCTCAAACTCAGTCCTGTATGTGCCAGATGTGTAATGCATGAGCAAAGCAATATATGCAGCCCGGCCAGGATTGGAATAGAACGTGATTCAGTATCTTAGTTATGTGGCAAATAATCATCTGATCAAAGTCACAATGACTCACAGTTCAGGTATTCTTCAAGAATACAGAAGTCTCTAACTGAAAGTAAGGTAAGGAGCGAAGAGTGGAGACAGAGGAAACAACACATTATTGAAAAGCAGTCAAGCCTAATATAGTGGGTGTAGGTCTCCTCTAGACAAGATGTTCTGCTGTTTACATTGCGTGACCACACCTCTATCCTTTGTACAGTGCAGCCCGAACCAGCGTAACTTAATTTTAATCACAGCGGGTGAACAAAGCAATCTGGACAGGAGTCGTTGTGCCCCGCTGGATGTGTTTGTTAAAGGGGTACTCCACTGGAAAACATTTCTTTCTAAATCAACTGGTGCCGGAAAGTTAATCAGATTTGTAAATTACTTCTATTCAAAAAAATCTTAATCCTTCCACTACTTATCAGCTGCTGTATGCTCCACAGGAAGTTCTTTTCTTTTTGAATTTCCTTTCTGTCTGACCACAGTGCTCTCTGCTGACACCTCTGTCCATTTTAGGAACTGTTCAGGGCAGGATAGGTTTGCTATGGGGATTTGCTCCTACTCTGCTGACCCCTCTGTCCATTTTAGGATTTGTCCAGAGAGCAGTGTGATCAGACAAAAGGAAATTCCAAAAGAAAAGAACTTCCTGTTGAGCATACAGAAGCCGATAAGTACTGTAAGGATTAAGACTTTTTAAAGGAAGTAATTTACTAATCTGTTTAAAGGGGTACTCCCGTGGAAAACTTTTTTTTTTCTTTTTTTAGTTCAACTGGTGCCAGAAAGTTAAACAGATTTGTAAATCTTAATCCTTCTAGTACTTATTAGCTGCTGAATACTACAGAGGAAATTCTTTTCTTTTTGGAACACAGTGCTCTCTGCTGACATCATGACCACAGTGCTCTCTGCTGACATCTCTGTCCATTTTAAGAACTGTCCAGAGTAGGAGAAAATCCCCATAGAAAACATAAGCAGCTCTGGACCGTTCCTAAAATGGACAGAGATGTCAGCAGAGAGCACTGTGGTCATAATGTCAGCAGAGAGCTCTGTGTTCCAAAAAGAAAACCATTTCCTCTGTAGTATTCAGATCCTAAAAAGTACTGGAAAGATTAAGATTTTTTAATAGAAGTAATTTATAAATCTGTTTAACTTTCTGGGACCAGTTGATTTAAAAAAAAAAAAAAAAGTTTACCCCTTTAACCAGTTGATTAGAATTTTTTTTCCCAGTGGAGTACCCCTTTAAATCTATGTACTAGTTCAGTTGAGCTCTACTGCTCGCAGAAGTTGATCATATAGTATACTATATCAAATGTACAAATATAGTAAGTCAAATTATTAATATTCATTTATTGTAATATAGTATCAAAAGTTGTCCAAGGGCTGGTGTAAGAATACATATTATAATTGTAAAAAAAATGCAAAAATAAATATTTCTTAAAGAGCTACTCCTTGAGAATAACATGGCTACTGCTGATAATTCCATGTGTTATGTAAAAAATGTTAATGATACCATCTGAATCCACCTTCTTGGCTGGGAGTAGCCCATAAAGATATTTATACCAGTCTTCCTGCTTCTTAAATAAGATGTTGATATAGGAATGAAATACCTTTATCTCCTATTATGTACAGTATATGGCTCCAGCATAGTAAATAGGATGGATTCACTTGGCATTCAATGTATTTTATATAGCCATTCCATCTATCATTGGAGTTTCACTGGTTGCATTGTTTCACGCCAACGCACGATTCCGGTATTGAAATGCAGCACTGCTAGCCACTGTACCACACGATGAACATCTACAGTGGTCCCTCAACTTACAATGGCCTCAACATACAATAGTTTCAACATACAATGGTCTTTTCTGGACCATCGTAACTTGAAGCCAGACTCAACATACAATGCTACTGACATTCCACATCTGTGAAACGTGTCACAACTGGAGGAACTGACCAATCAGAATGGGCATTTTACTGGCAAATCACCTGCATTACTGAAGTACATGCACTGAATGGCTGTCAGGTAGCGCCCCCTACAGTACAGGAAGGAACTACACGTTCTGTACTACTCTTTACCTGTGCCAGGGTTAGCTGCTCCTTTGGACACCAAGTAAGGGTGACTCCATTTGGGACACTGTGTGTACTGTATAGGACCCTGAAGAAGCTCCTGTCCTCTACATAAACCATTGTTTCCCAACCAGGGTGCCTCCAGCTGTTGCAAAACCACAACTCCCAGCATGCCCGGACAGCCAACGGCTGTCCGGGCATGCTGGGAGTTGTAGTTTTGCAACAGCTGGAGGCACCCTGGTTGGGATACACTGACATAGACAGTGATTTACAGCTTCCAGCAGATCTTTCTTACTTTTATATGTAAGGATTTGCTTTATCTGTATTATTTATCTACTTATTTTTCTTCAATCCTCACTTTTTCCTATTTTTGGATGACATTTTGGTGCCTTTAGAACCAATTTCCAGCTTTCCATAGAGTTATGGTCTCAACATACAATGGTTTCAACATACAATGGTCATCCTGGAACAGATTAATATTGTAACTTGAGGGACCACTGTATATGTAATATAACCATTTGGTACCTGCAATGATTACTATATGTGGTTTTCAATTGATTATAGTATTAAAGGGGTATTCTTATTTTTTTTTTTTTTAAATCAACTTGTGCCATAAAGTTAATCAGATTTGTAAATTACTTCTATTTAAAAGTCTTAATCCTTCCAGTACTTATAAGCTGCTGTATGCTACAGTGGAAGTTCTTTTCTTTTTGAATTTTTTTTTCTGTCTGACCACAGTGCTCTCTGCTGACACCTCTGTCCATGTCAGGAATGGTCCAGAGCAGGATAGGTTTGCTATGGGGATTGGCTCCTACTCTGGACAGTTCCTGATATGGACAGAGGTGTCAGCAGAGAGCAGAATAGAAATTTTAAGTGAAAAGAACTTCCTGTAGAGCATACAGCAGCTGATAAGTACTGGAAGGATTACGATTTTTAAATAGAAGTAATTTACAAATCTGTTTAACTTTTTGGTACCAGTTGATTTAGAGAAAAAATGTTTTCCACCTGAGTACCCCTTTAAAGAGTGTATATACAGGGTATATTTATGGACACATTGCGTTGAAAGTCTTTACTTTCTCTGGATAATCTTTGAGATATTTCTACACCTTGATTGGAGTCACCTGTGGTAAATTCAGCTGATTGGACATGATATGAAAAAACACACAGGTCTCACTGTGCATATCAGAGCAAAAAGCCATGAGAGGGAAAGAACTGCCTGATGAGCTCAGAGACGGAATTGTTTGAAGGTACAGATCTAGAAAATGGTACCAAAAATTTCTTCTACGCTGAAAGTTTTCAAGAACACATTGGCCTCCATTATTCTTAAAGCCATCTGCTGGGTCCCTCCTCCTGCTCGAGAAGTTTTCTACATAATATTTTTATAATGTCTTTCCTGTTAATAAATCTATTACTGTCATACCCAAAGCTCTTGACAAGGCCACATCAGCTCTTATTGTAACCATCACTATATATACACTATATACAGCAAGACAACATTATTAAGAGAGTCTTAATACATTATATTAGCACCAATCATTATTTCTGGTTCACTATCCACTCCTATGTTATTTTTTCTGTGTTAAAACTGATATTACTATAAAACTTACACATTATTACTTGTAGAATAGGTAGAAAGAACATGAAAATGGACACTGTGTGAACAAGTAGATGTTTGGTTAAATATCCTGCCCACTCTTCTCCTTGTCTTATAGTACAGTGACATATACTAGTCAGCTATAACATAAAAAACACCTGCCTAATGGCGCGTAGTTCCCTTTCATGCCATGAAAACATCTACGACTAGGTGTCCTGTCATATCAAACACCAAGACGTGAGCAGAAGATCCTTTAACTTCTAGAAGTTGTGAGGTAGGGTCTCCATAGATGTTATTTTTTTTTTTTACATCACATAATCTGGACATTTTTTCCCATGTGGCAGGACATAGAAAATGGGATTCATCAGACCAATCATCTTCCATCATACTTTCTTCCTTTGCGTCATGGTACAGTTTGGAGGCTTATGTGCCAATTGTAGGAACGTTCGTTGGTTGACTGGCGTCTGCATGGACACTCTGTCCTACCACTTTTGTGAGCTTTCTTCCACTGAATATTAGGAATGCCCCACAAGCGAATCCATTTTAAAGATGTCATCCATCCATCACAATTTTGCCCTTGACAGAGTCCCTCAGATCCTTACGAATGCCTATTTCTACTTGTTCCAACACCTCAAGAACTGACTATATTATTTTTCACCCTATAGGACGCACCGGCATATAAGACGCACCCAATTTATAGGTGTAAAATCTAAAAAAATAAAGATTTTGAACCCAATAGTGGTCTTTAACCTGCGGACCTCCAGATGTTGCAAAACTACAACTCCCAGCATGCCCGGACAGCCGTTGGCTGTCCGGGCATGCTGGGAGTTGTAGTTTTGCAACATCTGGAGGTCCGCAGGTTAAAGAACACTGCATAAGAGGTAATACTCACGTGTCCCCGCCGCTCCGGACCCGTCACCGCTGCCCTGGATGTCGCTCCATCGCTGTCGCCGTGTCCCCGTCGCTCCAGAACGTCTCTGCTGCCGGCCGGGTATCCTCGCTCTCCGTTGCCGCCATCACGTCGTTACGCACGCCGACGCACGTACGCGATGACGTGATGACGAGGAAGGAGAGCGCCGGCCATACAGGGGATCCCTGAACAGAGAAGACACAGAGGAGGCAGGTAAGGTCCCTCCCGGTGTCCTGTAAGCACTAACCCGGCTATTCAGTCGGGCTGTTCGGGACCGCCGCGGTGAAATCGCGGCAGTCCCAAACAGCCCGACTGAACAGCCAGGTTAGTGTCACTTTCCCTTCAGACGCAGCGGTCAGCTTTGATCGCCACGTCTGAAGGGTTAATACAGGGCATCACCACAATCGGTGATGTCCTGTATTAGCCGCGGGTCCCGGCCGTTGATGGCCGCAGGGACCGCCGCGATAGGGGTGTATTCGCCGTATAAGACGCACCGACTTTTCCCCCCCAGTTTTGGGGAAGAAAAAGTGCGTCTTATACGGTGAAAAATACGGTATATTATTTTCACTGGGTGTTGAAAAGACAACTAGATAACAAGCAGGAAGCCCAGAAAACACTGTGCCGATTGTGTGTTGATCACCTGGTGAGTTTAATTCCTGTGTGTATGAGGCGTGAGTAAGCTCTGTGCCGGCTGTCATACTCTCTGCCCAATAAATGTATTTTCTCTTGAGCCAGAGAACATTGAGCTCAGCAAGTTTACATTTTTTATTTAACGGCTGAACTATCTAAAAAAAAAAAAAAAATTTCGCTATTTAGATCTTGATTTTTTTTCACTTTTTTCTCAGAGCTAGAACACTTACCAAGTGGGAAGCAAATGGCTACTCGTAGTAAATTGCCATAAGGCAGAGCATTGTGATGCTTCATGGAATAGTTATGTGCCCTAGTGTTATCTGCAGGTTGTGTTTTCCATATTTCAAGTGTAAGAATAAGATCCCTCTAAGTAAAGCGAGTTTCATCTTTGTGTATAAGCCTCTAATAAAGTCACTTAGTCCTGGTAAGGAACCAGGGGGTCTACTCTTAATACTCATCATGATCTCTTTTTTTTTGTACATTTCTTTTAAAGCATACCTGTCATATCACTGAAATATATATATATATATATATATATATATATATATGTTACTTACTAGGTTATGCAGATGCTTTACACGTCTTTTTATGTGGCTAACTCATGTATTTGGCGCACAAATCCCTCCATTCTGCTGCTCACTCATTCTGACATCCACTGGGGCGTGTCTGAGGAAAGCACTGAGTTTGCCCTCACTCGCCATGCATTCACTTCCTCCCTGAGTTTACTGTGCTGTGTTCTGAATCTTTTCATCCAATCCCTACAGGCTGCTCTGTAAACCCACCTCTTTGTTTTCAGACAAGCATCTGATAGACAGGACAGGAGTGAGCACAGAGGAGTGCTTGTCCTACCCTAACTTACTGAACTTTGTTCCAGCCTATGTTACAGCTTGGACAAAGATGATGTTGCGGCCGAGCATGAAAAAGAAAAAAACATTTTTAGGAAGTATATTAAAAGGTTAAAGGGGTACTCCACTGCTCAGCGTTTGGAACAAACTGTTCCGAACGCTGGAGCTGGTGCCGGGAGCTTGTGATGTCTTAGCCCTGCCCCCTCATATGACGTCACGCCCCCGCCCCCTTCATGCAAGTCTATGGGGGGGGCGGTGCTATGACATCACAAGCTCCCGGAGCTGACTCCAGCGTTCGGAACAGTTTTTCCAAACGTTGAGCAGCGGAGTACCCGTTTAATATTTAGCCAAGATGTACGGTATATAAAACATTTTTGATTCTGACAGTGCCCATTTAGGAAAAGGAGTTACAACGTAGAATCACGTTACAGTAAATAAGGATAAAATCAAAGCTGTGGAAACCTCTGCAATAATAGTAATAGTCAAAAAGTCCCCAGCAAATTTTCTCAACATAGAGAACAATGCTAAGTACTGTTTTACTGGGACTCGTGACTTTATATCACCTTGTAGTTGTAGCCAGTGGCCGTATTTATTAGGGATGTAAGAAAAAATCGATTCTCGCGATAATCGCGATTTTTCATTTGCCGATACAGAATCGATTCAAAATATTTTTGAATCGATTCTTTTAGGGATGTGGAATTTTTAATAAAACGCACTTTATCTTACCTGCCAACGAGCCCGCGGAGCTCCGGTACAGGTGTTGGGTCCCCGGGCTGTATTCTTCTTACTTCCTGTTAGCCCGGCACGTCACATGGAGCTTCAGCCTATCACTGGCCGCAGCGATGTCCCGCCTCCGCTGGTGATAGGCTGAAGCTCCATGTGACGTGCCGGACTAACAGGAAGTAAGAAGAATACAGCCCGGGGACCCAACACCTGTACCGGAGCTCCGGGGGCTCGTTGGCAGGTAAGATAAAGTGCGTTTTATTTTATTTTGCAGCCCGGACAGGATAACATGAGAAAAGTGAGCACCGGAGTACTAGATCGCCGCTGTCAAAGCTGACAGCGGCGTCTATTGGGATCTATGAATGCTCCCAGGTGGGCGATATATCGCGATGTATCGTCACCTAGACGGTATCGCGATATATCGCGATATATCGAATCGCCACACTGGTATCGCGATTCGAATCGAATCGCCAAATTCTTGGCGATTCACACCCCTAGTATTTATACAATACACTTTTTGGCTTGTTAGCATATGAATACTACATGTGCCCCTTTATAGATGAACATCAAAATGTTCTGAATAGCATAATAATTCCTAATACACTTACTGTCCAGCACAATGCTAACTAAAGAGATACAGAAAGAGTAACAGATCAGTCAGAAACAGACAGTATCAGTGTAACAAGTAACATATTATTCTATATCCTGCAACATAAGATAAAGGGAGAAAACACTTTATAACATCACTAACCTGACAGGATTTATTCCTTGTGGTGTTTATTTTTTGGGTTCTTCTGTGGTGATCTACAACCCCTGGCAAAAATTACGGAATCATCATTCCGGTTCTGATAAATATACCTACAATTAAATTCAATCCCTGGCATAGGTTTTCAGATCAAGTAGAGGTAAACATTATAGAATTAGTAAATGCTGAGGATAAATGGATCAAATCACCCCGTAATAGGAAGGTCATGAAAGGGAAACATGGGGAAATGTGAAAGCGTCAGAGTCTATTCACATGGCAGAATTTCCACCTGCGGAATTCCACCTCAAACTAAAGCCCATAGACTTCGATGGGATTCCGCACTTCCATTCACACTTCTGAATTTCCGCTTGCAGAATTCTGATGGCTTTTATGAGTTTCCGCACTCTCAGTTACACTTCTGAATTTCCGCATGCGGAATTCCGCAAGCGGAAATTCAGAAGTGTGATTGGGAGTACGGAATCCCATAGAAGTCTATGGGCTTTAATTTGAGGTGGAATTCCGCAAGCAGAAATTGTGCAGTGTGAATAGACCCTAAGGGACTATTCACTCGGACGGAATTTCACCATGAATTTCGCTTCCGCTTCCTTGGGTGGTTTGTGGCTTGTGCAGATTTTGTGTGGAATTCCATAGAAGTCTATTGGGCTTTCATTTGAGGCAGAATATTTCAATGAAATATGGCTTGAAAATGACATGGCAGGCTAATCGATCTGCTTGTGTCTGCAAAGGCTTATAATAAAGAAATGAAACAGTAGAGGGCATCATAAATGAATCCTTATGATTCTTAAGTTCAGAATCCTGTGGGTTAGTTTGTGATGTTTGATATACAAATATTGCCATATACAATCCATATATTGAAGGGATAGTGGGGAGAATCTATCATTATTTTTAGAGCTGCTTTTGTGTGTATATTTGTCTCACAGTTAGTGCTGCGCAGCGTCTCAGCGTCTCTTTTTTGAAACTTTTTGGTTTACACTTTTTTTTTGTAAAGTGTGTACAGACCAGCTGTTAGAAAAAAAAAACAAGTGGAAACTTAGCCTGACAGTTTTTGGATATACGCTACTGCAGTTTTGAGCCAAAGTCAGAAGTGCAAGACGTGTATGACATGTGTATGACTAAGGCCCTGCGGGCCGAAACGCGCCACGTTACCTGAGTGTCCGATGTATCCTATGGCAACCATGCAATAAAGCAACTCGGTTTTACACGTGTGTGCGCTGGACATTCTTCCTTTCTTGCATATGTTTGGACTAGTCCTGGTCCTGTCCGCGCGCAGAAGCCTGGGGTGGAGCTGGTTCTACTTCCTTGTAGAAGTAGAAGTGGATCCATAAGGGAGGAGAACTGTAAGTCCTTCCTTTTATATGTCCTATTCCTTTTGAATAAATTTCTGGCTTTGGCTCAAAAACTACAGTTACAACTTAGCCTTAAAGGGGTACTCCGCCCCTAGACATCTTATCCTCTATCCAAAGGATAGGGGATAAGATGTCAAATCGCCGGGGTCCCGCTGCTGGGGACCCCCGGAATCTCCGCTGCAGCACCCCGCTATCATTACTGCACAGAGCAGACTCGCTCCATGCGTAATGACCAGCGATACAGGGACCGGAGCATCGTTGTGTCACGGCTCCGCCCCCTCGTGACATCATGGCCTGCACCTTTAATGCAAGTCTATAGGAGGTGGCGCGATGGCCGCCAAGCCCCCTCCCATAGACTTGTATTGAGGGGACGGAGCCATGACGTAACAATGCTCCGGCCCCTGTATTGCCCGTCATTACACACAGAGCGAGTTTGCTCTGTGCAGTAATGATAGCGGGGTGCCTCGGCAGAGATCCCAGGGGTCCCCAGCAGCGGGACCCCAGCGATCTGACATCTTATCCCCTATCCTTTGGATAAAGTGTCTGTGGGCAGAGTACCCCTTTAAGGTTAGTCTTTTGCAGTGGTAAAGAATTTATGAACTGAAATTTTTTTGGAAAAAACACCAAAAAGTCTCAAAAATACACTAGCCCAGACTTAGCTTTTTTGTATGTGTGTAGAGTAAAATTTCAGAAAATGTCCATCAAATGCTTTATAATAAATTATTCAAACAATACAACAATGAACAATAATACTTCACCTACACCTACAATGATGAATGCCCCCCAGTGTGTGTGTGTATACAGTATATATATATATATATATATATATATATATATATATTTAATGCAGGAGTGCTTGCACAAGCTGACAGATCAGTACGCAGGTCATGCCAGATTGTAAGTTTACACAGAGTTTAGGCTAAGTATACTGGCAGAGAAGAGTTGTTTGTCCACATTCTTTATATATTAGCAATGTTATAAACAATAGTATTTGATAGGATCTGTTTAATAAATGCTACAGGACGCCTGCAATGAGAATAATACATAATGTTTAGAAATCTCATAGCCAACTTCTGTGCGTTGCTTTCATCATTGTAAAACCCGTTGATGTTCTCTATTTAATCATACAGTAACAAGAGTTATATATACTTATAGGCTCCTGAATGGAAAAAAAACGACGTGTCGCATACCCCAGATTTCACTTTAAGCATATTACAATTCAATAACTAGAATTCTATTGTGATTGTTGACATTTGCCCATGACATTTGAGAGCTTTGTAATAGTAATATACTTGTTATAATACAGTGCATGGATCACAATATGTGTTCCGAGTAATGCAGACTACAAGCATAGAACATGTGCAGTGCTGAATCTAAAGGGGTACTCTGCCCGTAGTAGACATCTTATCCCCTATCCGCCGCTGGGGACCCCTGTGAGCTCCATTTTGCACTCGGCATTCGTTCAGTGCCGGAGGGCGCTCCCATAGACTTGCATTGAGGGGGCATGGCCGTGACGTCATGAGAGGGGCATGACCGTGACATCATTAGCCTCCGCCCCTCATCGCCAGTCATCCGGCACGGAGTGAAGTTCGCTACGTGCACCGGATGTCTGGGGTGCCGCAGCAGAGCTTCTTTGGATAGGGGATAAGATGTCTAGGGGCGGAGTACACTTTTGAGGTTCCTCACATGGGCGATTATTGGCCAAAATAGGCAACTATTGCTCCATGCAAAAGGCACAGCGATCGACCAATAAGGAAGTGTGTGCTCATTTGTCTGCTGATAGCTGGGATCGTAAACAGAACGTGTTGGTGACATTGATGTGAGGGAAGGGTCACATGAGTTATTCAGCAATCATTGAGGTGACTGTTTAATGGCAATTTGCCTGTCTAAGGCTGTGTTCACGTGTTCAGGTTTTTAATTGCAATTTCTAAATAGAAAGTCAGGAATATATTTGAAAAGAGAAGTTTTATCCTTTCTTAATACATGCCCTTCACTTTGACCTGTTCCTGGCTTTGTGTTTAATAATTGCAACTAAAAGCTGATCGTGTGAACACACCCTTAGTGTACTTTCATTAGGCACCAGTTGACTTGTCCATAGTCAGTCTCCCATGTTAATTGATCCAGAAGGAATTGCACTGATGATACACCGACAATACACCTAAGATAGCTGTGGAATGAATGCTATGTTATCACATAGCAATGTTACCACCTGTCATACCAAGAGCATTGCGTGATGTCTCTCTACAAACTGGTGAAATGCAGTTTTAGCGTTCTAGAGCTCCATTATTTGATGTCTGCAGCTTTTTACTTGTCAGACAGTCCATCCCTAGCAACTAGCCTCAGATTATTTAGGATTCATCTTCACTTGTATGTCCATCTTAAGGGGAATCGGTCAGCTCCAGAACATACTCAGAGCTCAAGTGTAAAATAGGTGGTGCTGAGCTGCAGCATGCGCGCCTCCTTCCTCCCCCACTCTTTCCTGCTCTGCATGATTCATGATTAGGGCTCAGCTTCCAGCACTGAGCTTTCTACCTCAGTCAGTCATGGAGGGTCAAAGTGGAGAAGGGAGCTGAGTTCTAAGCATGATTTAGAGTTGTCAGATTCCCTATACATTTTTGCCATATAGTCTACCAAAAAGCTGTAAGTAAGGTAAGATGAAAAGCTCTGATTAAGCATAGATGGTGCCATGGGAATGCAATGTTACCTCCTGTTATAGCCAAGGCATTGCATGCTGTCTGAAAACAGGTGAAGTACATTCTGGCTATGACATGATGGTACATTACAACCCTGCTTCAATGTCTTACATATCATAGGTAAAATGAAAGCATATAACATGGCTGTGATGATGTATATGCTCCACTAGGGCCAGCATGGCAGCAAGTGTAACAGTACTAGCTAGCCTTTTCATAAGAACTTCCAACTATACTATTGAAAGCAACGATCCTATAATGGGTGGCACAAAATGTTATTGTGGGCTGCAGGTCGTGTATTTATGGCACTGCTAGGACATTGCTAAATGATTAAACAAACAAGGACATTAAAAGTGTGCATTGTAACTATCGATTCTGTCCTCTGGAAGCAATGGGACATTTTGGGTATAGTTCTTAAAATGTTTGTTTTATGAAAACTGAGGGATAGGTAATAGTCCATCTTTGTGTTTTTTTCCCAGATATACCAAACCATTAACATTTGCGGACTGTATTGGTGATGAATTACCGCTGGGATGGGAAGAGGCCTATGATGCTCAAGTCGGTGTTTACTACATTGACCATAACACTCGTAAGTAATAAGATCTGTGCAGAACTGGAATAGCTACAAGCGTGAGGCTACGTTTCCACACAGGTTTTTTTCTGGCGTTTTTTTAAAAACTGCCACTGCACAGAATGGGAAATATAAAGGAAGGACTTCTACTTCTCCTTCCTACTGGATCCGCTTCAGACTTTGGCTCCAAAACTGCAGTGGCAGTATAAAAAAAAAACAGCAGTTTAAAAAAAAAAAAACGCCAGCCAGAAAAAAAGAAACCTAGCCTAAGGGTACGTTCACACGAGCGGATCCCCAGCGCGTATTATGCTGCGGATCGGCTGCTGAAGGACCGCTGTATGCTGCCTTTACAGGTACCTGCTCAGAGCAGCAATACGCCGCCACGAGCAGACACACTGCGATGTGCGAGTTGCCGTGCGCAGACGCAGTATACTCGCACATCACGGCAGCTCTCGGCCTAGCTCATAGAGCAGGGGGAGCGTTCGCAATGTGTGCGAGTACACCGCGCATGCGCAGCGACTCGCACATCACTTCAGTCTTTCTGCTTGTAGCTTGCTGCTCCAAGCCGGCCCCTGTAAAGGCAGCATACAGCGGTCCTTCAGTGGCGGATCCGTAGCGTAATACGTGCTGGGGATCCGCTCGTGTGAACGTACCCTAAATGTGATCAGCTGTTTCCTAAAATCAAGCGTGAGTCTCCCTTTAAAACAGATAACAGGAGTGCTCCGTTATGTTGAGTAATAGGGGGAAACCCTTGCAAACCAAACTTAAACCTTCACCAAAGAGGTGCCAGGGCCCTAGTAGTATACAGCGGGATCACTAGCCACGGAGTCTGTATTCAGCCGTGACAGACTTTACTAAATATTTATGGGAAGTGAAAAGATATGCAGATAGGATTTCAGTATACTGTTTTGTGTTGTCATTATGAAATATTTATTGCATCTCGACTGTCAGTGCTGTTTCAGTGTGATGAGGTGGAGTGCCTGAACTCTGTATTATATAGTCAGTAGAATGATTTGCAAGGAAACACACAGCTGAATAACAATAAAGACGCAGCCTGGATGAATTTCTCATTTAACTGCTTCTTTTGTAAATTCTCCTGGCTGAGGTACAGAAGTTTTATAGGTGGCATTCTGGGGGAAAAAATATATATTTTTACTGACCGTCTGTAACAAGCTATTAACAGCCGTGATGATTCTTCTCTTACTGGTACTCATAAACAAAAGCAGCACTGAAACACAGCAGCACACCAATGGTGTGCTGCTGTGTTTCAGTGTTGCTTTTGTTTATGAGCATTAGTTGTTCCTTATCACTTAACAGCATCCAGTTATTTATACAATTATAATTTTGGATTGAGCCCCCATTTTCTTATTTTCTACTCTTCTCTTTCTGGGACGCTTTATGTAGACAGTATGATCTGGTTCCACTATTTTCTATTCTGAATGCTGTGTGCACCAGATGTCCCTTTTCCCATGCATCTCTATAAGACCTAGGGATCCAGAGAGAAAGTGACTTCTAGTCCACACAGCAGAAGCTGTGACATTTGTATAGTCACGTGGGTGTGCTGTGGGTGGATCAGAACGGTGTGTTATGGGAATGAAGCCGTATGGGAAGAATCTAAGTGTCTGTTTAACTATAGCAAGTAAAAAAAGTTTTTTTTAAATGCATTAACCAGTTTTCTAAAAGATAATTGGGCAGACTATGAATGAGAGGCCAACCCTCGGCACTCTAACCGATCAGCTGTTTGAAGAGGCCACGTACGCTCTGTTTTTTGGGGCTTTTGTTTTTTTACTTGGGTCCATCCTCTACACACTTGGTAACAGCTGCGCAGCCTTGGCCCTTTCACTTAAATGAATCCCCTTTTACTTGAACGGAAAAAGTCTGTAATACACTGCACTGCCACTACCAAGTCGATGGCATGCCGGGCAATGGATTGATGTAAACAAAAAAGAAGTTGCTGAGCTCACCCAAGCCAGTTTGGCCTCTTCATACAACTGATCGGGGGGGGGGGGGGGGGGGGTTGGGTGAGGCATGTCAACCATCAGTCCAACAGTCTATTCTAACAGACACATCTTTTTAACAAAACCAGGCAGAAAATGTGCCAAATTTCTCACAGTGGCACAAGCGGTATGGTAGACTTTTTAGACAGTTTAGACTCTTTTCTCTTCCTTATGCCACCTTTTTAATTGAGAGTTAAGGAAAGCCACTGCATTACGTGATACATTTGACATTTAAATGAAAAAACAGGTCACAACGTTTACCCAAAAAATATTTCCCGGGGCATCACTTTGTCTCCTTCTCTGGCTTCCCTTCTTCCTAAAGTGCATCCTAGTGGCATCTCTTTCTTGGGTAAGAAATGCACACTCCCATAGCCATCCAGATAATTTAAAACAATACATAATGGCCTTCATTTACAAAGACTGGAGTGTCGGTTAGGTTTTTTTTTCAGTGTACTCATCTTTCTTTTCCTTGTGATTTACTAATCTGTCGCATGTGTCGTTTTTTTTTTTTTGTGTCACACGATATTCAATTCTGTATATATAATTAAAAAAAATCTGTTACATAATTTAATCATAAAAGCGTTGAGGGGTTAAAAATGCTTTTAAAGTATAAAACAAGTAATTTAATCATGAACCACAATGGTCAGCTGTCCCTTCCTCAAAAACACTAAATTTTTCCATTTTTCTCGACCCCTGGGCTGTCGGTTTTTCAGAGTTGAGAAATCACACTTTTTTCAGAGTGATTTCACAATTACTCCGAGTGATTTTTCCATTTTGTCGGGTTAACGCCCATTTTTGAGTAAACCGCGCCCATTTTGTAGGTTAAATTAAACTCTCCGAGTGTTTTGGAAAATGTAGGTTGTGCGCCTAAATTTGGGGCGCAGATTTGGTCGCACGCGGGATGCGACCAAATTTTGGATGCAATAACCGAGAAAAACCGTCGGTTCTCCTTTAGTGAATGAGGGCCAATGTGTCAAACCAGGCCAGCTTCATCCATTGGCAGTTTTAAGGCTTGGTTCATGGGGAAAATGTGCGATTGCGATTATGGGCCTAAATATTGCGATATCGATATTTGATGCAATATTATAAATAAATGGTGAAATCCCGCCATTTTATGTCCAATCTCCTCCCTTTTACAACTATCAACACATTTTATGCACACCGCCCATTTCACATCTCTCCGTTTAATTTCTATCTCCACCTGTCCCATTCTCCCCTCATGGTCACATCTTCTCCCATCACATCTTCCCCCTATGTCACTTTCCTCCCCTGTCACATCCCCCCCCCCTGTCACATTCCTCACCTGTCACAATCTTCCTCCCCTGTCACTTTCCTCCCCTGTCACTTTCCTCCCCTGTCACTTCCCCCCTGTCACAATCTTCCCCCCCTGTCACAATCTTCCCCCTTTCACATTCCCCCCCTGTCACTTTCCTCCCCTGTCACTTTCCTCCCCTGTCACTATCCTCCCCTGTTACTTTCCTCCCCTGTCACATTCCTCCCTGTAACAATCTTCCCCCCTGTCACATTCCTCGCTTGTCCCAATCTTCCTTCCATGTCACATTCCCCCCCTGTCACATTGCTCCCCTTTCACAATCTTCCCCCCTTTCACTTTCCTCCCCTGTCACATTCCCCCCGTCACTTTCCTCCCCTGTCACAATCTTCCTTCCATGTCACATTCCCCTTGTCACATTCCCCCCTGTCACTTTCCTCCCCTGTCACATTCCCCCCTGTCACAATCTTCCTTCCATGTCACATTCCCCCCTGTCACAATCTTCCTTCCATGTCACATTCCCCCCTGTCACATTTCCCCCCCCATCACATTCCCCTTGTCACATTCCCCCCTGTCACATTTTGTACTGCAGCAATACACTAGGTTTCCTGGGCGGTTTTCAAATCACAAACCTGTGTGTTTGCTGCTGAAAAAGACCTTTTCCCATCAGCCAATCACTGCAGCGAGTGATTGGCTGAAAAGGGAAATGTCCTACTGCTTGTACGGAGAAGAGATGAGCCATCGGACCGCACGGAGGGAAACAGCATCTGCAGGGACCGGGAGTAGGTGAGCAGAAGGTTTTTTCTTTTTTCTTCTCCCTGCGCCCTTTTAGCTCAGTTTTTTTAATTTTTTTTTACCAGGGTGCCTCCAGCTGTTGTGAAACTACTACTCCCAGCATGCCCAAACAGCCTTTGCTGGGAGTTTTAGTTTTGCAACAACTGGAGGCACCCTGGTTGGGAAACACTGACTTTTAGTATTTCAATTTGTTTTTACCTGCTGTGGCCCGCCCCCATCTGCAGCACAGGGGAGCCGGCCTTAGCAGATAATCGTAAGTTCTCCCGGGGGGTCGTATCGCTATATCGCAAAAAGCAAAAATCGCGATTCGTTGCTTTTGCAATATATGGTGCAGCCCTAGTCCCTATGCTGATCCCCTTTCTCTTCTTCCCCCTTTTTCTTACTCTTATAGCTTTTACTTTTCTTAGAATTTTTCTTTCTGTCATGCTCTGACCTCTTATTCATATAAATCTACAATAGTATTCCTTATTTCTATACATATAATATAAAAAACTTTATTATTAAATTTTATTGCCCTGATTTATTGTAATATTCCATACATACGCTTTTGGATACTGAAAATGTAAATTTCTTTAATGTTAGAAACGACACAAATAGAAGATCCAAGAGTACAATGGAGAAGAGAACAGGAGCGTATGTTAAAGGACTACCTAGTCCTTGCTCAGGAAGCCCTGGTGGCTCAGAAAGAGATTTACCAAGTCAAGCAACAGAGACTGGAATTAGCCCAGAAGGAGTATAGGCAGCTGCATGATGTCTGGAAACATAAACTTGGATCTCAGACAAGTTGTAAGTATAAGACCAACATCAAAGCGACTCTGGAATTTGACAGATGTCTGATCTTAAAGGGGTACTCCGGTGAAAAAATGTTTTTTTTAATTAACTGGTGCCAGAAAGTTAAACAGATTTGTAAATGACTTCTATTAAAAAATCTTTACTCTTCCAGTACTTTTTAGCAGCTGTATGCTACAGAGGAAATTATTTTCTTTTTGAATTTCTTTTTTGTCTTGTCCACAGTGCTCTCTGCTGACACCTCTGTCCATGCCAGGAACTGTCCAGAGCAGCATAGGTTTGCAATGGGGATTTTCTTCTGCTCTGGACAGTTCCTGATACGGGCATAACGTGTCCGCAGAGAGCACTGTGGACAAGACAAAAAAGAAATTCAAAAAGAAAATAATTTCCTCTGTAGCATACAGCTGCTAAAAAGTACTGGAAGGATTAAGATTTTTTAATAAAGTCATTTACAAATCTGTTTAACTTTCTGGCACAAGTTGATTTAAAAATTAAATGTTTTCCACCTGAGTACCCCTTTAAGTGTATTGGGGATTTTAAAAAAAAAAAATTTAATTTCAAGATGGCTTTTATTTTTATACTGCAACGGCAACCATCAGAGACAACAGGCAGCCATCCATGACGTTGATGGGGCAGGATCAGGGGATGCTGAAAATACTGGGAAGTCAAGTGCTGATTCTCATAGTTTCTTCCCTGTGTACTTTTCAGTATGTTCTGTTAACCAATTCTTATAGACTTTTGTGTTCATTTTGCTTCATTTTATTTTTATTTTTTTTCAGTGGTTTCTGGCTCCTCATCTAGTTCCAAATATGACCCTGAGATCCTGAAGGCTGAAATTGCTACAACAAAGTCCAGGGTATGTAGCTAATAACTTTTCTAATAATTTATTTTATTTATTAGTGCATATTATATTCAGTATTATCTGTAGACTGAATCATGCTGACATTGTATGGCCCACAATAGTGCTGATTTCTGAGAGACAGTACTTAATTTTTGAGAGTATATGGGATGTGGGGTTTGGAACAATATAATAATATTTATTAGTATTAAATATTACAATACAGAAATATGGGTGCACTACTGTGGTAGATGTATACAATGACATTGACTATCCCTCAACACTGATGTTAAAATTGAGACATTCGCCAGTGTATCCTTATATGAAGGACCCACAGAGCCCGCACACCAACGCCAAGGTTTCTCAAAATGGCGCGGGACCTAACGCTAATCCTACCTGCTGATAAGCAAAATAGGGGCCAGTGGGCAATTACGGCAGCATTCGGTCGACTCACAGCCTCCTCCCAGGTACCCTCCAGCGTGACTGAGCAGACATACAATGGGAGGAGGGAGGCAGGCTGCAAGCCCCACCTGAGTTGGCTAATATGGGTGCCTGGCCTCACAGGTGCTACCCTAATGCTGCCTGGAAGATATTCAAGGCGCATTAACTATGGAGTTTACACACCTCCAAGTATAAAATTTAAACAACAAAAAATGTGGTCTCAAATGGCTGGAGGTGCTCAACCCCAAATGCGGTTGTGCATTTATACTGGGGGAGCAGATCCTGTCCTTGTAGTCCGTTGCTAGGGGCGATCCCGAGCATAAAAATGCATACAATGACCGAATGCTGTCGTAATTGCCCACTGGCCCCTGTTTTGCTTATCACACACAGGTAGGATTAGCGTTAGGTCCCGTGCCATTTTGAGAAACCTTGGCATTGGTGTGCGGGCTCTGGTATGTCCTTCATATAAGGATATACTGGTGAATGTCTCAATTTTAACATCAGTGTTGAGGGATAGCCAATGTCATTGTATACATCTACCACAGTAGTGCACCCATATTCCTGTATTGTATTATTCTAATTGTTACACATCCACACCGTCTATCTGGTGTAGGATTCTATTGTGGCACTTGTAGTCCGCTGCAGGCATCCTCCATTGTATGCATTTTTATGCTGGGGATCTCACCTAGCAACGGACTACAAGGGCAGGATCTGCTCCCCTAGTATAAATGCACAACCGCATTTTTGGGGTTGAGCACCTCCAGCCATTTGAGACCACTTTTTTTGTTGTTTGTTTATTATTATTAAATATGTCTAATGTGTTATCCTTATTTAAATACAATTAAGCATAGACTTATACATAAATTAGAAACTTATTTATACAGTTTATTCATGTCTTCACAGGTAAACAAGCTGAAGCGAGAGGTGGTGTTTATGCAGCAAGAGCTGCAGTACAAGGAAAATGGTTACCAAACTCTTCAACAGTAAGTTTTTCTTGCTTGTTTATTTCCATTCAGTTTTTACACTTAAGATGTCTAGCGGTGGAGTACCCCTTTATCTCCTATCCAAAGGATAGGGGATAAGATGTCTGATCGCGGGGGTCCCGCCACTGGGGACCCCTGCAATATAGCATGCAGCACCCACCGTATCTGCTTCCGGAAGCGTTGGAGGTTTTGGCTCCCGACCACGGGGATGGAAGATCGTGACGCCACAACTCTGCCCCCGTGTGACGTCTATGGGACTTGCATTGAGGGGGCGGGGCCTGACATCACACGGGGGTGATCACACGGGGGCGATCAGACATCTTATCCCCTATCCTTTGGATAGGGGATAAGATGTCTAGGGGTTAAGTACCCCTTTAAGCTTTTAAAACACTGCCATAGTGTCATTCACAAGTGCCTTGAACATAATAATAGTACTTTCTTACCAACAGCTCTGTTTTAGTTATTTATTTTATAGTAAATAAATAATATAGTGATTTTTGCGGTTGTGCCACAATTAAACAGGCCATGGTGGGCTAAAAACAGGCTGTAAACTGAATTTTTACAGTCTGTAAATGAGGAAAAAAAACAGTAATCCCACTCAGCATTTATGATAAGCATGAAGCCAGCCATGCCTTTATATCTCTTCCAGCCTGCGGTCTGGTTGGCAGTGGATATGATGGCACGGCTGTCTTCTTGCTTATTACAAATGCTGTAGATATTTGCATGGAAATCCTTAAAGGATTATCATACCATGCATGTGGGTGAGATTTCTTTCTTTAATTTTTTTTTTTTCGGATGGAAATTGAAAATCGGATGGACATTTAAAATCTGCAGCATATCAATTTCTATCATGTATATGCGTGGATTGGTTGCTGTTTTTTTCCATTGAATTCAGACGAGAAGAAGAAATCAAATTCTAGTTTGCTGTGGATACAGGTACAATAAAGTATAAAAGTGTAAAATAATAAAAACAGTGTATACCCTTTCCCTGTCTCCTAGTACTCCCGTATTGATGCTTCACTTTTGCCTTAAATAGTAGATAATCTGCAGCAATATCACAATACTGGGATTTGACTGGTTTTCTTCTCCCCGTCTGAATTCAATTCAGTCTTTGTGTGATGGAGATTAAACTTCTGGAGATTAAAAAGTTAATGTGTAGATAAAAAAAACTCACAATTACTCTACTGTACCCACTGTGGATTTCTATGCAAAATCTGTATGTAAAATATGCAACATTTTGGCCACCTGGAATCATAACCTAAATGGACAATAGTTTGCAACAGTTTGTAAATTATTAGTTTTTGTATTTTGGGGGATTTACCAAGCCTTGTGCAAAGGAACAGATTAACAGTTGCCCATAACTACCAGATTCTACCCTATAGTGAGAAAGCATTGCCATGTTGCATAAAAAATTAAGAGTAGCGCGCGCGCGCCTTTACAGCACCGCAATGAAACATGTGAATACCATCTGCAACATGGCAATGCTTTCTCATTATGGGGTAGAATCTTGTATTCACATGTTTCATTGGGGTGCTGTAAAGGCGCGCGCGCGCTACTCTTAATTTTTTATGTATGGATTTTCAATCTTCATCAATAATAAGTTACGTTGGACAGTTGTAATAACAATAGTTATACATAAATAGACCTTTAGGGTCGGTTCCATAACGTTTGGTTATCCTGTTCAAACATCCGCTTGATTTCCGTTTACAGATCCTTTTTGTTTTCAGTGAGCCATCCATCATGGTTAAGTGTCCATTTTAAGTTGGATCCGTTTCTCTTACAGGATAGACCAATGCAGGGTTTTAACATTTTTTACACAAATAGATCCAAATGGCAGCAGCATGCTGTTTTATATTAAAAATGGCTAAATAAAAAGTGGGTTTAAAGGGGCTTTCCAGTGTGTATAGTGCACTGCTAAGGCTGTGGTGAAACAACAAGAAAAAGCTATACTTGCCTACCCCCAATACCCATTTTTCATCTCTTCTGCCTGCTTTCCTGATTCTGTATGGGAAGGTCCTGCACTGAACTCTCCTTTAAAAGCAGGCAGAAGAAATGAGCAGCGTGGGACCAGAAGTGAAGGAAATGGTAGCTGCGGCGGGACCAGTGGAGGACTGAGGGTAGGGAAGAATAGCTCTTTTTTTTTTCTTGTTTTTTTAATATGCCTTTAAAATCGATACATATCTGTCAAAAAACGGACAGTTGATCTTAAAAAGCTTCCTATTGTTTCCTCATATTTTTCTTTTTAAATGTAAAAAAACAAGACATTCCAACAGGATATAAAAGCGAGATGTGAACCAAGCTTATTCACTGTAGGTTAGTTATGCTGATCTGAAAATCGTCTAGAGCGTGATCAGAGAAGTACAATGTGCATGCTACCATAGCCAGGATGTGTCTTCTTTCCTCCATGGAGCTGAGCCTGCTGTGTGCCAGGAGTCTGCCTCTGCATCCTTTTCTTCTGACAGAAACAAAAGAAAATTAATCTGGAACATGGATATTAAAGCTAGAATCTGACATGTCAGCAAAGATCAAACTGAAAAAGGATTAAGGAAGCGCTTTTTGATCTTGACGTGATTGACGCTTCAGGCTCAGAAGGTCTTTATAGCTGTAACAAGTCTTCCGTCCCTGCCTCCTAGAAACTCTGGAGCAGTTCCTGTATAAATACTTTCTGAATAACGTGTCATATAGTATTTCAGAGTGGAGACAAGAAGAATGTTCTCTACTGTTCTTGCACCCTTGCTAAACCTGTTTTACCGCTGTACTCTGCTCCCACGGCAACTCCGCCTAGAGCTTGGCTCTAAGAATCCATGATGAAATGGTGTAATAGTAATACCACCAGTCCTAATCTTAAATCAATATGCTTATATAACAAGGTTGTCAATGTTTGGATGATCGGACCTGCCAGCAGTGAGCAGGATGAAAGTCATGGGAGAACACATCACCATTCAGTCTGAGCACACACTTGAGATGCTGGTCACCAACATGTTAATCCAATGGTCAGATCAGCATTTTGAAGAAAATTTTTGTGTGAAGTTTTATTTAGGAAAAATTTTAATGTGATTTTATGTGTTTGGTGATAAAGTTAGTCATTATTTAGAGTTGCTTAAAGCGTACCTGTCATAAAGAAAAGAAAAGCTGCATATTTGTCATGCCTGCAGATCAACTCCCCATGCTTGAATCTTTTTTTTCCTTCTTCTGGTAGGGAAAGGGACGTTCCCTTTGCCCACACCCACTATCGGGGAATTTCCACCCTCTTTCTTGTGCTGTGCACTATGAGCAGAATGATTGACAGCCTGGAGACCTGCTTTGCTTCTCCTGCCTGCATTTCCTGGATTTTGTCTCCATCGCTGAGACACAGATAATGCGACAGCTGGAGAAAAAATTGTTCAGCCAATACGAGGACCTCTAGTGGTGTTATTTATAATGCCTGATTTTAAATCTTTAGATGGGATTTTTTTTTCTTAATAAAGAATTTTAGAGCATTTTAGAGGCCTATATGAATTAGTACAGTGTGTTGGATGTCATGTTACATAAAATGGTCCAGGAAGGTGGACTACAAATCAGGGGTGGACTGACTCAGAACCACAACATTAATTCAGGAGACCCCACAACACAAAGAGTAGAATAACAACTTTTACTGGAGCATCAACTGCTTGTTGGAGTTGACTGCTTGAGGAGGTTGTCCACAGTTCTAAAATGTCCTCAAGCCCTTTATGGATGGCTCTTGAGTCTTCTGCACCTTCTCACTACAGAGCTGTAGGTGCTGCTGTAAGGTGCACCATCTAGTGCTATATGTAGGAGGTATACTAAGGATGGTTCCCTTTATATGATTACATTTTCTTTCTCCAATTCGTTCTGTATCCGATGGAAAATAAACATCAGTAGGCCGCCATACAAAAATAGAGGTATATAGAGGTATATATATGAAGCACAGTAAGGCATCATGTTTTTCTCTTTGTACTCTTTTCTTGATCTGTAGAACCATGTTAAAGACTCTTTCTTGAGGCCTAACATTATTTTCTCTTTACAAATACGGGAAGCACTAGATTTGAAATAGGCCGATAGTTCAGGTAGACAAATGCCGTAGTATCAAATACAATTGCTCTAATATGACTACAACTTTCTTTTACTAGGATCGATATGAAAATGTCTGGAAGCCATAGTTGCTATAAACTTGATGAAGCACAAGCTATTTTGAATGAAATGAAAACGATCAAAAAAGCTATCAGTTCAGGTGAAAGAGAGAAGCAGGATCTTCTCCAGGTAACAAATGCCATTTATATGGAAGATTGCACTGCAGAGGAAGCTAAACTTTGCAATATTGTAATACATTATAATGTGCTGTGCGCTTATCTTGTTCTCCTTTAAACATCCACTGCTAAAATAAAAACATTTTCTGGTAGTTTAGGTAAATTTAAAAAGAGAACTCTGTTCAGGTAAAATTAGGTAAAATTCTATTCAGTTTTAAGTATAGTATCTGTGTATCGGAGGCAAAATATCCGCATAGCGATTATTATTATTGTTATCCACCAGGATTGAACAGCCCCAGGGGTGCAGATCTTGCCTAAAGTCTCCACTTCTGCCCCCAGCCCAATCTTGTGCAGCCTGCAGCCCCTCCTCTCCTGCTCTGTCCTGACTGCAGAGCTGTATACAGATGTATATACAACAGCAGGAGGTAGTGGATGTTACTGAGGGGGCCCCAGAAAGAGGAGAAGGGACGGCTGTTTCTTTACACCTTCCTTTGGAAGGCTGGTGGCAGCTGCCGTCACCCTCTTTTCCCCCCAACCCTGCTTACTACAGGAGCTGACTGAACCTCCATACTGCTGCTATCCCCCTGCAGGTGGAAAGTTGTACTAGCGACCTACCGTATATACTCGAGTATAAGCCGAGTTTTTCAGCACGATTTTTCGTGCTGAAAACCCCACCCAACCCCAAACTCTCCGCCTGTCTATCCCTTCTGAGTGGTCTTCAACCTGCGGAACTCCAGATGTTGCAAAACTAAAACTCCCAGCATGCCCGGACAGCCCCGGACTAGTGACGTTGTCTTGACGACGACGCACAGGGACATTCATGCACGGGGACAGCCCGGACAGCTGTCCCCGTGCATGAATGTCCCTGTGCGTCGTCGTCAAGACAACGTCACTAGTCCGGGGCCGGGCGCGGAGAAGAGGGCCCCCCCGGTTAAAATGGACAGCCCGGAACAACTAACCCTCCCCACCGAACGGTCCCTGCAGCATAGATGGCCCGGACCAGCTCACCCTAACTTCCCACCGAGGGGAGGGGAGTAGAAAACTAAAGGGGGTGTCTGGATGATGACGAAGGCCGCAGTGGTCTTCAACCTGCGGATCTCCAGGGGTTTCAAAACTACAACTCCCAGCATGCCGGACATGGCTGATGGCTGTCCGGGCATGCTGGGAGTTGTAGTTTTGCAACATCTGGAGGTCTGCAGGTTGAAGACCACTGATGAAGGGATTGACAGGCGGTGATGATGAAGGGGGGGGGGGATGATGACGGGGGTCTGGATGATGACATGGGGGATGATGTATTTCCCAACCTAGGCTTATAGTCGATTCAATAACTTTTCCTGGGTTTTTGGGGTGAAATTAGGGGCCTCGGCTTATATTCGGGTCGGCTTATACTCGAGTATATACAGTACTCCTTTTTTTGTAATTAGTCTTTTGCTGCTGACAGCAGTGCTTACTCTGGGGAAATAGTCCCACAATTCCAACAGGGTAGTGGGCAGCGGGGCCCCTGCCCTGGGGCCTGAAGCTGTTGATACATAAGCCCCAATGATAATGCGGCCCTGGTATGCAACAATATGGGCAGGAGGGTTTGTCTGGCTTTTATAAGGGGGTTTCACACCTTAGGGTGCGTTCACATGTGCATATTTTCTTCTGCAGATCTGCTGTCGCAGACTTTGTTACCCATTAAAGTCAGTGGGCAAGAAAATCTTCAGCAGCAAATTTGCAACAAAAATACGCACGTGTGAATGAACCCTTTGAGGTGGCTTTTTTTTTTTGTAAAAAATGCCACATTTTGCATGGTGTTATTCTGCATTTGCTCAAAAATGCTGCAGCCAAATTTTACCTGGAAGTCCATAGTAAAATATAATAAGCACGATAAATAATGTTTTTCTTTTAGTAGTGATTTCTGTTATTTTATTGTGTTTTTGGGGTCAATAGAGTTTTTTTCAAGAAAACTCCAGAAAAATGAATGTAACAAATGAAATAAAAAATGACACCAAAACAGATGTAGAAAGCATGGTGGAAAAACATGAGAAGACCTTAGTCATTTTTTTTCAATAGATTATTCAACCTTCTAGGAAATAGATATTCCAACCTTCTTAGGATTTATATTCTAGCTCTGTAGTGTGCCATAAATGGGCACCGATACTCTACACATATATGGTTCTGATTTTATACAGACGCAAACATAAATTATGGCCTTCTCTAATAGACACCAGATTATAGAGATATCTCTATAGAAGCAATACTTCTAAAACTCTGTAATTCTGCACCACACGGCAGTACACAGGGGCTCCCAGTGCCATGTGCATGATGAGTATATGGAGTTACCGTATTTTTCGCCCTATAGGACGCACCGGCATAGAAGACGCACCCAATTTTAAAGGTGCAAAATCTAGAAAAAAAAAGATTCTGCACCCAACAGTGATCTTCAACCTGCGGACCTCCAGATGTTGCAAAACTGCAACTCCCTGCATGCAGTTTGCTGCATGCTGGGAGTTGTAGTTTTGCCACATCTGGAGGTCCGCAGGTTGAAGACCACTGGATAGGAGGTAATACTCACGTGTCCCCGCCGCTCTGGACCCGTCATCGCTGCCCTTGATGTAGCTCCATCGCTGTCTCCGTGGTGTACCCAACGCTCCGGACGTCTTCTTCCCTGGGATCCACGCTCTCTGTCGCCGTTATCACTTCGCTACGCACTCTGCACCTATTGGATGACGGGACGGCGTGCGCGACGACGTGATGACGTCAAGGAGAGCGCCGGCCATGCAGGGGATCCCGGCACGGACACCGAGGAGGCAGGTAAGGTCCCTCCCTGGAGGCAGGTAAGGTCCCTCCCGGTATACTGTAAGCTGTTTGGGATGCCGCGATTTCACCGCGGCGGTCCCGAACAGCCCAACTGAGCAGCCGGGTTAGTGTTATTTTCGCTTCAGACACAGCGGTCAGCTTTGATCGCCGCGTCTGAAGGGTTAATACAGGGCATCACCGGGATCGGTGATATCCTGTATTAGCCGCGGGTCCTGGCTGTTGATGGCCGCAGGGACCGAGTTTATAGGTGTGTATTCGCCGTATAAGACACACCAAATTCCCCCCCCCCCCCCCCCCCCCCCCCCCCGGGAAGAAAAAGTGCGTCTTATACGGCAAAAAATACGGTATTCTCTAGCTGTCATGTCGAAGGGGTCTTATTAGTCTGCTGACAGGCTGTTAACAATGTCACCTATTGGAAAAATTGATGTGTTTGTCCTATGGACATGGGAAACAAGTAGTTTAACAGGAACTTGTTGAAGGGACGGTAAATTCTGCAATTATTTTTCAGCAAGTGATATTGATTTAGTGTGTTACTTGTGATGACAACTAGTCCAGGCCTTCAATCGGGAACAATAAAAGCTTTTCACACAACTTCAGAAACGTATGTGATCCAGAAAATAGAGAGCACATAGGCTGGATTTACACTCCCAGCATGCAGGTCACTGTGGCTTTTGTTAGAGTAAGCTCAAAGGTAGCGTATTTGCACCAGAATTTCTGCGTTGATATAGCTTAATAATTTCAGTAATCGCAAAGTAAGTGACATTTTCAAAATCTGCACAAAATCTCTGTGCAAACTGACCTGCGGTGGGGATTTCTGATTCTCAGTATGTTCATTTTGGTGTTGAACATTATTTTGTGTTGAGGATTTAGTGCAGGTTTTCTGCATAGGCCGTCCTTGCTTCTCCCTTCAGACTGCCAAGAAACTGCCCACCCTGCTTAGTCCCAACTTGGTGCCCAAGGGCGGCCAACGATAGACTGTGTGAAAATGGCCTAAAAGTATGCACGTGTGAGAATTTACTTTTGTTACCATCAGGCTGCGTTTCCACTTGGCAGTTTTTTTCTTAATTACCTCAGTTTTTGAGCCAAAGCAGTATATAAGTACTTCCTTTTTATTTCCTATGCCTATTGAATACACTTCTGGCTTTGGCTCAAAAACTGCAATTACACTTTTCAAAAATACCTATCCTCAGGCTAGAATTCCACTGATGTTTTTAGTGAAAACACCCAAAGAAAGGCCACTTCTGCCGCACGCCGCTCCCAGATGTTAGCTGCAAGTCAATAGGGAACTGCAAAATGCAGTTGGCATTTTTCTGCTATTTTGGGCTCAATTTTACAAAAAACGACTACATGTTGAGACTATGGCGATTTTTCTGGAAAATCTTGCAATTTTTCTCCCAAAGTCGTCTACGAGTGGAAAAACACCCCCAAAAAAGCCATGTGGTTTTTAACATTGGAGATTTTGTGGGTCGGTTTTATTCTTTTTTGACTTTAGTGATATATAAAAAGAGATGGAGTTAGCTTTTGTTTTTTATAAAATTTCTTAGGTTACCAAAAAAAAAAAAATGATGCAGTAGGGATGTGAAAATTGTATGGAACAAATGTTATCATCTTTGTAATTTTTTTTTTCATTTTTCAATCAGGGAATGAATTATGTGAGCGGGCAGGGACATAAAAATTACAATATAACAATTGGATCCATGTAATTGTAAAAAAAAATTAGTTTTTTTCTTAATTTTGCACAACTTTTTATTAATAATGTATTTCATGCATTTTAATAATGTGATTTCTAATAAATACTGTGCAAAATACTTTTCAACTATATGTCTGTACTATCACTACTCCCAGTATGGAACATAGTCTGTTCCTTGATGGGAGCTGTAGTACCTGCACTAAGGGATAGATCACTCCTGAGACCTGTTGTGATAGTAGTAATTTATAATTGGGAGAAGCGAGTGCATGTAGCATTGCTCCACAACCCTGTACTGTACTTGTGCCAGTGATGTGAATAGAACTTCACAAGTTCACATCACTGATTCATATGTCCCGGTGAGAGTTGTGATTGGCCAGATGGTGCCGGCGGCATATACTTTCGGGCCTGTTAGCTAATGTATATTGGTTTACAAGGGAAGACTTCTGCAGACCAGATGACAGTATGGTCACTCTGTCCATTGTAAACAATCAGTTCACTTCCATCCCTGCCCTAGAAAATGTCTAAATCTGAGAGGTTTGTAAATGGACACTGTCATTAAAATTATTTTGCATATGCTACATATATATATGATATAAATATATAAATAAGATTTGTAATTTACTCCCTGTAAAAAAAAAAAAAAAAAAAGGAGTTTTTATGTCACTTTCACAGACTTATAAATCTGGCCACTAGGGGTCTCCCCTCTGGTCCAGAGCACATTCCGTCTGCTCGAAAGCACAGACTTTGGTCTCCTGCTGGACTAGCAGGAGACCAAAATCAGAAAGTGCAGTCTGGCCATAGGCAGTGAATAGCACTCGCTCTCTGCCTGTGTATGAAACAGGGATAGTGAGTGCTATTCACTGCCTAGAGCCAGACCGCACTTCCTGAGTTTGGTCTCCTGCCAGTCCAGCAGGAGACCAAAGTCTGTGCTTTTGAGCAAGCAGATGGAATGGGGTCTGGACCAGAGTGGAGACCCCCTAGTGGCCAGAATTATAAGGCTTTGAAAGTGACAAAAAAAATTATATTTTTTTATCAGGAATAAATTACAAATCTTATTTATTTTACCTGCTATATGATATGCAAAAAAATTATTTTAATGACAGTGCCCATTTAAACATTATATATTTGTCCCAGAACCAGCCCTCCCACGGTTCTACTGAAATGGACTTGGGCCACCATCACATCTGTAAAGACATGGGGGGAGATTTATCAAAACCTGGCCAGAGGAAAAGTTGCTGAGTTGCCCATATCAACCAATCAGATCGCTTCTTTCATTTTTCAGAGGTCTTTTCAAAAAAGAAAGAAGCGATTTGATTGGTTTCCTCTGGACAGGTTTTGATAAATTTCCCCCATGCCGTTTTAGATGTCCCCCCATCATTATAGGCTTATATTATATACTTCATTATTGAGTTATCTGCTTGTGTGTAGAGGTGACTTTTCCTTCACATGAAGCAGCGTGGTTTCTTCACAGCGTTCTTGTACATTAGATAATTGATACACCCTTAGTTAACTTTAATAATTGATTAACTATTAGATAGATTTTCTGTTTGTCTATGATTGTGTGTGCAGATAAAGATTTATCCTAGTGGCCATCTCATACAGCATCTATCCAGCGTCACCTCCTCCAGGCCGTGCGATACCTTACAAACTCTCTCCACACCCTAGACATCCTCTCCACACCCACGGAGAATTCCAGGTCAGCTGGCAGCGAGTGAGAAGCTCTAATGAGTCTGCGGGGACAGGTTGGGGCGAATCACAGATTTCATATTACCTTAGGGGATTAGGTTTAATTTGATGTTTAGATTCTGATTTTTTTTAACCAGTAAAGTCACTTCCTAGGCTTTACTTGGTGATATTATAATTTTGAGTTTTCAATTAGTTTTCCCTTTCATAAAGTGAAGGCATCATGTTATAGTGATATGTCTCATTTTATAGGATGGGAGTAACCATTTAACCACTTGGTGCCATCTGCCATACATGTAAGGGGCTGTGGCTATAACCTCAAGTATGTTAAATAAAGCTGTGTCCAGTAATTTAGTTTACATTGAAATCTGCAGCATACGGGTAGGGTCACACGTGCCGTATTATGCTGCAAATTTGCTGCTGCATATATTCATACTAGGTATAATATAGCAGCTGATTTTGCTACTATTTGACTTCAATGGGTAGGAAAATAGGCAGTAGCAAATACGCAGCAAAATAAGGGTACATCCACACATGCATATATTTCCTGTTGTAGATTTGCTGAAAATTTTCTGTATAAGATTGAAGTCAATTGGCAGTAAAATCTGCAGCAGCAAATCTGCATCAGATCTGCAGCAAAAATATGAACATGTGAATGTACCTATAACTGGATTTGACTCTGTCCAATCAGTGCTGTTTTTGTCACGCTGTATAGGGACACCCAAAGGAAATGGTCACACCCAGTTGTCAAGTTTTTCAGAAATGCCCTGTAAGAATAATACAGAGGACCGATACAATACAGACTTCTAATAAAAGATGCTCAAAGATAATTTATTAGGGGATATAAGAATTTGCAAAACAGAAATATCAGGAGAGATGACAAGTCCTCTCCAATTCCATGGAAAAAAACTGTGGTATGGATTAAAGCGCAACTGTCATGACATTTTGGTGCAATAACCTGCACACAGCCTTTGTACTGTGTGCAGGTGGTGGGTATAGCAATGTTTTTACCTGAAATTTGGCGGCTTTCATGACTGCAAAAAACGCTTTTATTCAAAGCCACTGACGATCGGATAGGCGTGACGCGAGGTACGCGATGCCCTGCCGCCGCCACGCCCACCCCCACGCCTACCCCGTATGTCCGTGCTGGGACCTCTGTGTGATTGACACACAGGTCCCAGCGCATGCGCCATTCAGCTAATCTAACCTGCGCGGTTCCGTGTGTCATCCGGCAAGCGCTCGCTCCCGCCGCCGTGTTCCTCCTCAGTGCGCCTGCGCAGTGCTAGGTGCAGAGAGCGTGCTTCCTCTCTGCACCTAGTATCAAGAACTAACCTGATTGCGCGCTGCTCTGCGCAGGTGCACTGAAGAGGAAGTCGGCGGCGGGAGCGAGTGCTTGCTGGATGACACACAGCAGCGAGCAGGTTAGATTAGCTGAAGGGCGCATGTGCTGGGACCTGTGTGTCAATCACACAGAGGTCCCAGCGCGGACATACAGGGTAGGCGTGGCGGCGGTGGGGCATCGCGTACCTTGCGCCACACCTATCCGACCGTCAGTGGCTTAGAATAAAAGCCTTTTTTGCAGTCATGAAAGCCGCCAAATTTCAGGTAATAGTATTGCTATACCCACCACCTGCACACAGTACAAAGGCTGTGTGCAGGTTATTGCACCAAAATGTCATGACAGTTGCGCTTTAACATATTATATTGCTATTATAGATACAAAGAGGGATTTTTTACTTGGGTGGCACAAAGAAGGTATTATTACTTTTGTAAGGCGGCACATAGGGTACTTATTTCAGGGTATGAAGGGAAATGATTACAAGTAGGGGCATAAATGCAATATTCTTACTGTGGAGGCATACAGTCTGTGTTTTCAAGGTCTGTTCTCACAGAATGAGCCTTCCGGAATAGACACTTAGCGGGAGATTTATCAAAACCTGTCCAGAGGAAAAGTTACTGAGTTGCTTCTTTTATGTTTCAGAGGCCATTTACAAAATGAAAGAAGCGATTTGATTGGTTGCTATCGACAACTAGTCAACTTTTCCTCTGGACGGGTTTTGATATATCTCCCCCTTAATGTCTGCTGCATAAGTGCCGCCCATTGACAGGACTTTTCTGGCAGATTCCAATGGAAGTTGAACATGTTTAATCTTCCGCCATTTTCCCATTCCTGGTTGTACATTCCACTATGGAACTTCCGTCATGTGAACTAAGCAACAGAATCCCATTAAAATTATGGAATATCATTAAAATCCCATCTCACTTAAACCCCATTGAAATCACAGAATCTCTGAAGTGTGAACGGGACTATACCATGCTTAATATTAAGAGGGTACTTTTTTTTTAAGTGTGGTTGGCTCACATGTGGGGCAACTTTCACTTTGTGGTGGGCACAGTGCGTGACTTATTACAGGGTTGAGGCACAATTTTTTTGTAGGGCATACAAGGATATGCTAGTTATGTGTGTGGCATAAAGGGGCACTTTTTTGTCCTGTACATTTCAGTTCTGGTTGGAACTAGTCAGTGTGAAATTTTCTCATATTTTCATGTCACCCTTTTTTTCTGGCACAATTTATCATTATTATTTATTTCCATTGCGCCCTTAGTTCCAGGGTGCTTCACATATGATAAGGGTTAAAATACACAAAAGCAGATACAGTGAATGTTATACAGAATAAATGGCATATAGAGGGAGAGAAGGCCCTGCCCACGAGGGCTTAACATTTACAAGGGGAGGAAAGGGAGACAGTAGGGGAGGAAGACAGCTGTTTGTCTATGAGAAGTTAGAGAAGTAGCCGTTCCTAATGCAGTGGCCGCAGCATTATTGTAGGTCATAGGCTTTCATGAATAGATGGGTCTTCAGGTTGCTTTTAAAGGTCTTGATGATGTCTAAGATCCTTATGGGTCAGGGTAGCAAGTTCCAGTGTAACGGGAAGCATGGAAGTCTTAAAGATGGTTGTGTGAGGTGCCGACAAGGGAAGAGCACAGGCAGAGGTCTTGAGAGGATTGGAGATTACATGAGGGGCCGTATTGGGAGATCAGGTCAGAGATGTCCAAGCGGCAGATAATGAGAGCATGTAGCAATAGTTTAGTTGAGCAAAATATACAAAGTTTCCCCATGTGTGACAGATCCATGGCGGAACCAAATCATAAACAACAAGAGAAAAAGGCGTATAGATCAGATAAAAAAAAATTGCTTTATTGAAACCTAAGTACTCAAAGAGACATACATCTAAAAACATGTAAAATTACATATAGAGAGAGAGTACAGCTGGTGAGAAACTGCACTGAAATGGAGGCTGGCAATGGGATGTGACCATAATGTCAATAGCTGTATCAAGGGTATATTATTTTCCCAGCAATCATCATCATTATCAAGAAGCTGAATAGCAGCAATAAATGCAAAATACAGGAAAAAACATAAAGTGCTACAAGGCAGAGGGAACAGAAATAAGAACAGTCATTACTAAGTGGACTACAAGGATGAACCAGCCTCCGCCACCTGACGTTTCGCTCCCAGGCTTCTTCCGGGGCATGGTCACATCCCATTGCCAGCCTCCATTTCAGTTCACTTTCTCACCAGCTGTACTCTCTATCTCTATATGTAATTTTACATGTTTTTAGATGTATGTCTCTTTGAGTACTTATGTTTCAATCAAGCCATTTTTTTTAAATCTGATCTATACACCCTTTTCTCTTTTTGTTTATGAATAGTTTGGTTGAGTCAAAGTTGAGGACCAGAGAGGTAGATTTGAGTGTCAGCATCTGTCCAGGGCCAAGAGTATAGATGGAGAAGAGTAAGGGCCCCAGGACAGAGTCTTCAGGACTTCATCAGTGAGGTGGAGTGGTGGTGTGTTAGTGGAAGACATTGAATGTGTGGTTGGTAAGATATGAGGATAGGAAAAAAGGTAACATTTTTTAAGCCTAGGGATGAGAGAGTTTGTAGCAGGAGGCAGTGATCGACTGTGTCAAAGGCCTCTGTGTCAAAGGTTAAGGAGAAGGAGCACAGAGTATTGGTGTAAGGCTTTAGCGGTCAGCATATTGTTGGCCATCTTCTTGGTTAGGAGGGTTTCACTAGAATTATGGGGACAGAAACCAGATTAAAGTTCCAACTGTTGTTAATAAACTGTTTGAAAAAAAGAAAGGGGCACTTTACTTTGTGGGGGCACCAATAGGAAATTGGAACTAGGAGCAGGATGGTAATTTTGTGTTCAGAGGTGAGTTGTAGATGACAAAAGTCTTCATGGTAGTCTGTGCCTGGATAGCGAAGAAGAGGGAAACAACTACAGAGGGGATATTACCTGTCACTGGCTGTAACTGTACTGCATTGATCTTTCACCATGTAGAGCAAGTATCTGACCAATATGTGGTGGCTACATTATTTTGCTACTATACAATGAGCTAAGACACAGCCTGTCATCTTATAGAAAAGCAGGAAGGAGGGGGTCAAACATGTCTTGGAGCTTGTGTCTTTGATCTTCTTAGACTATTGCAACGCCCATGTCTTTGTTTCTGCAGGGTAACACTGTTCCTTACAGAGGTACCGTACACACAAGAATGCCAAATGCATGAGTACCAGATTAATCTTTTCAATTTAAGGGTGGTACAGTATGTATCATTCCATGCTTATTTCCTCTTGTTCTTACAAAACACAAGAAGCATTTATGACTTGCATATGTGCGTCTTATTTATGGTGGTGCTCGATGTATAATACATTTGAACCTGAATTGAGTGCCTGTCTAATCTGTGCAGTGATTTGTTTAAATGGTTGACGGATATGTTAGCTTCAAAAAAGTTAAAACATTTTGCATTTCCTAAATCTTACTTGCATACTAAGCTATAAGTAAACAGCTTTACTCATGACAAAAAATGGCTAATTTTTCAGCAACCAAGACACTTGATATCTGACCTTAATCGTAAAGCATGAATAAATTCTTCCCTATAGAGATATATATATATAACTTTTTTGTCATAATCTTAATGACTCCTTTCAGTTCTTATATATGACCGATAAAGTGCAACTGTCATGAAATCTGGGTGAAGTGGTGTGCATAGCAATGCTTTTACCTAATATTTGCAAGCTTTCATGACCCCAAAAAATGCTTTTGATCACTGATGGTCGGATAGGCGTGGCACGAAGTAAGCGATGCCCGCCGCCGCCATGCCCACCCCCTGCATGTCAGCGCTGGGACTGCTGCACCCTTCAGCTCACCTTTTTTGCTGGTTATTATACTCTTGCCCATTATCTTCTTTCTTCTCTCTGGTGGAGACGCGCGCGCAAGCAGGACAGTTCCCGATACTAGGGGCATGGTGGCGGTGGGGCATCGGGTACCTCATGCCATGCCTATCCGACCATCAGTGGCTTCGATCAAAAGCATTTTTTGGGGTCATGAAAGCCTGCAAATATTAGGTAAAAGCATTGCTATACACACCACCTGCATACAGTACAAAGGCTGTGTACAGGTTATTGCACCCAGATTTCATGACAGTTGCGCTTTAAGCATTATGAAAGTGGGATTACACATGTAAAAACAACATGGGGAGATTTGAAGCTCCTACACAGTACTATGATAAAACAGTGGTCACAGATACATAGATACTTGGTTGGACATTTATATCCCATAAGAGTTCTATCTAAGAAATCTAAATAAACTGTATGTTTTTTAAATATGCCAAGGAAATGTTGGTTTGACAATAATCCATCCTGACTTATTCGTTTTAAGCCTGAAGAGAGTAATATCTGCATACAAAACAGCATTACTCATCAGCATGTTTATAATAATTAAGTGCAGCCATAATAATGTGTATAGTGCAAACAGGGAAGGCCCAGAAGTCTGTGGGTGTGATCCTTTCTGCATGTCTGTTCACCTTCTACACCCTTATATAATGCTTGACCTGGTTATAATAACCCATCCAAGTCCAGGTTGTTCTTTTCTTAATCATAACAACATCCAGGCCCACGAATAGCACCTGTTTCCAGAAGAAATGAGCTCTAAACAGGGATTGAACCCTTCGGCACCAGTCAGAAATGTAATTTGCTGGGAATCTCGGACACCACATTCTAGACAAAGCACGGTTTATTTTATCAGAATTTGTTTAGAATGTTGTGTAGGTGATATGCCCTGATGGAGATCTCTAAATGCTGCTGAATGGCTTTTGATGCTTCATAATTTAGGAAATTGGTGGAGGCCTGAACTCATAAAGTCTACCACTATAATCTTTTAGCAGCCAGTGCTGTAGCTTGGAAGGAACGGCTAGGTGCTAAATTAATTGCGGGGCAAATTTTGCACCCTCTAACCCATTCAGTACAATGAACAGCTAAGCATACAGGTCATGCATTGCCATTCTTGCATCCAACTTGGCGAATGTAAAGTGTGCAGCGATTCATAAACTGTATGCATCACTGCTTCAAACTGTACAGGAGCAGGGATTCTGGTGCTAAACAGGAGCCCCTGTTCCTAAACCGGCAGTAATTCCATGACATGCTACACCGATAGAACAGTGCACTGACAATCATGTTGGTGGCTAATACATCTGAGAGGAGTACACCACTGGCAAACGTTCGGAACATTTAGTTCTGACCGCTGTGTGGGGTCGCCCCCTCGTAAAGTCATGCCACCCCCCTCAATGCAAGTCTATGGGAGGGGAACGTGACAGCTACCAAGCCCTCTCCCATAGACTTGCATCGAGGGGGAGTAGCGTGACGTCACGAGGGGGTGACCCCACACAGCGTACATACAGGGTTCGGAACTAAATGTTCTGAACACTGGCCAGTGGAGCCCCCCTTTAAGGACATGGTTTAATTCATATTATGTTTTTAATGTACAAAAGTGTAATTCCTCTAAATAACACCGTCATTTATTATTAAAATTTCTAGTACACCTTGTAATGATTATAAAATGTTTTTTTTTGTTTTTTTTTATGTTTTATATATTTTATTTAATAAAAACTGGACGTGTGTGAGGGGAGTGTTTCCTATATGTGCATTGGGCAGCCTGTCAGAGTAATAATGGTGATTTTGTTAGTTTAGAGTGCAATCTCTAGTGTGAGTGTCTTTAGGTCCCCACTGAAGACATTGGCTACTCTGCATACAATTTTGGTAATGCTAGGTACCATATCCTTGGGTATGAACACATATCCATGATAACAGTCTCTATCTAGCATGTTTCATGGAAGTCAGCATCCTGATGACTTTGAGATGCGGGATTTGTTTTAGCTCCTTATTGGGTCTTTGGCTTCCAGCTCAGCCAATGTACAATGTATAGTAGTGACTGGCTATATGTACACTGAAGGCATCGCCACTCTTTATATTTGAAAAAAAATCACAGAATATGGGATCAAAATTACTTTGTGATTTTAGGTCACTTAACATTTGCTGAGCTAGGTAGTGGAGGGGGGTGTACAATACTTGCTTTGCAAAGTGTGCTGGCAACCCACGCTATGCCACTGCTTTTACATGTCTTTGCCAAAAGGTTTGATTTTGGGTGGATTTTACCTTTCAATAGAAAATGTCTATAAAAACAGACCTCTATAGTGTGATGTCTTAATAGAGCTACAGCAGTGATCAAATCCACCCAAAAATGGCAAACAAGAAGCTTGAAAGAAGGAATGTCACCATTACGTGGAGTAACATGGTACATCTCAGAAGTGGATCTAATGACATATACTCTATGGCTCCTCAGAACTTGGTTGCACTCATAAGAGGAGTCCTTTGCTTATATGATTGGTAGGGAAAGGTACTGTGGCATGTTATTGACCCATGAATAAACTTGTATTTTTTTAATGTGTACATTGCATCTTATAGGGTGCACTTACATTTACTTACAGACATCGTGTTTTTTTTTTTTTTCTGCAGAGCCTTGCCAGGTTGAAAAATGGTTTCTTTGTTGAAAAAGGCTCCCAGTCAGACCTTTGGTCTAGCGAGACATCTCTGAACAGCTCAAGTCTTTCTTTATCCAGACAGTATCACAATGTTAGCTCCCAGACTGACCTTTCAGGAAATGTAAGTAAAACCTAACTTTTACCAGTGTTCAGAGGTTGTCCAAAAAAATTTAGAAATGGAACTAGCTGCAGCAAATATTATAAAACTGAAAAAACAAACCAAGCATTACTCACCTTTTAAACCCCCTGGCGCTCCATTACCGGTGTTCTGGTGATCTTGGTTTATTTCTATTGTGTTCTTCACTGATCTCCATTGTGGTGTGCTGTACACGCCAGCAGCATAACTAAAGCACTGATTGGCTGCAGTGGTCATGTGGATGTACAGGAGGTAAGTGCTTTCTAAAGATGCATAAAGGTTGTTGTCATCCAAGCACGAAGGATCTATGACAATTGTGTTTATTGCATGTAACTTGTATAATGGAAATACTTTTTGAAAATACAAAACATATGCAGAAATTATGCAGAAAATGTGATTACTCTTAAATCTCAGAACTTATGCTCCAATACAGAAATAGTTAAACCTATACAGTTCAGTAGCAGTTACAAAACAATCCACCATTCAAACCATAAGACTAAATAGCAATAGTTCACTGCGACAATATTAATATATTAAGATTAGCCTATACATGGAAACATGTCCACAATAAAATAGCAATAGTTCACTGCTACAATATTAAAGGGGTTATCCAGGAAAAAACTTTTTTTTATATATCAACTGGCTCCAGAAAGTTAAACAGATTTGTAAATTACTTCTATTAAAAAATCTTAATCCTTTCAGTACTTATGAGCTTCTGAAGTTAAGGTTGTTCTTTTCTGTCTAAGTGCTCTCTGATGACACGTGTCCCGGGAACCGCCCAGTTTAGAAGCAAATCCCCATAGCATATCTCTTCTAAACTGAGCGGTTCCTGAGACACGTGTCATCAGAGATTACTTAGAAAGAAAAGAACAACCTTAACTTCAGAAGCTCATAAGTACTGAAAGGATTAAGATTTTTTAATAGAAGTAATTTACAAATCTGTTTAACTTTCTGGAGCCAGTTGATATATTAAATTTTTTTTTTTCCTGGATAACGCCTTTAATATATTAAGATAAGCCTATACATGGAAACATATCCACAATTTGAAACTTTAAGGAACCAATTTGTCCAAATATCTGTCTAACCATAGTATCTCCATCATTATGTGGCTTAAATTTAACACAAAATATATATAGGTGTTTTGCATGAGCCCACAGTGCTTTGCTGTGGTCCATGCCCCATAATTACAGTCTTAAAGGGGGTACTGCAGTGTTTAACAACTGATCCCCTATCCACAGGATCGCCCCCTCCCCATGCAAGCAGACATTGATTCCCTTTCCTGTGGATAGGGAATACGTTGTTAAATGCTGGAGTACCCCTTTAATCACTTGAGAGCTCTGTATATAAACAATAGATGTGAGGGTAAGTTACAAGGCATTGTTTAATAGTTGTTTAATAGTTCTTCTAGTCCATGTGCTTTACTGAGAATACCCCTATGGTCAGTGTCTCCGCCTATGCTGCAGTGATGTCCCTATGGAGCTGCATCCAGGCCAAACTTCCTATATGCTTCCTATAACAATCTTCTTCAATAGGGGTCGGCGGACCACAAAGAGAGCCTGCCACTCTCCCCATGTCCCACCGTATATGTTCCATCTTTCCATTTCCCCTTCCTCATGTCCCATGTGCATATGCATTTGGGGACACTAATGAAATACTGATTTGAAGTAATGTGCATTCTCACAACCCACAACTGATATATAGCCATAAATAAGGATACATGACATATCTGATACGCCCCAGTTTTAAATGTAAAAAAACAAAGATTTGCTCTTCTGGGGCTGGAGAATTGTCTGTTGTTGGTCCTGTATGTTATGCCCAAGGAACCATAGGTATGTCTTATGTGGCCTGATCTATATCTGATGGGAATAGTACAGACCACATTGTATTGCTGATTACCACCTGCATTACGACTTTAATAGACCAAACCCAGTCTACTAGTGACTACGTAAAGTCCGTTCTGTCATGACATGCATTGAAATACCTTTTTATCAATACCTGAGATGCACTAGAGAATAATCCTGGAGATAGAATGTAAATGTGGCCTAAATTAGAATTAGGAGGATATATGAGGATTGTTCCATTATTTTAAATTTTTTTTTTGCAGTGAGTGTCCCGGGGAGCACGGACTGAGGGGCACCAGCTTTTTCATTTTTTATTTTTATTCAATTTTTACAAAATTTGACAAAATCTTTTGTTTTTATATAATATACACATTCATAAAATATGAATATATACTTTGTTTTACATATAACCCTACCCCCACCCTCCACCGCCAGCCTATTGCCCTTGTGGCACACTACCTCCTATCTTTCTTTACTTCCATTTCTCCCATTCTTTTTTATTCGCAACACTTTTTTTTCTCCAAGATATTATATAGATTCATATTTTTGGACTTTTTCAGCTAGGTTAATCCATTCTTTAATATGTGGAGCCTTTGGTGCAAACCATATCCTGAGAATCGTGATCTTAATCAACCGAAAAAGTTTGAGAATTAGGTTTTTATTTTCCCCAATTTCCAGTCCCATAGAAAATAGAAACATAGAATGTGTCGGCAGATGAGAACCATTTGACCCATCTAGTCTGCCCAGTAATCTGAATCCTACCAATAGTCCCGGGCCCTATCTTATATGAAGGATAGCCTTATGTTTAAACTCCTTCACTTTATATGCAGCTACCACTTCTGCAGGAAGGCTATTCCATGCATCCACTACTCTCTCAGTAAAGTAATACTTCCTGATATTACTGCAGAAACCTTTGCCCCTCTAATTTAAAACTATGTCCTCTTGTGGTAGTTTTTCTTCTTTTAAATATGTTCTCCTCATTTACCGTGTAGATTCCCTTTATGTATTTAAAAGTCTCTATCATATCCCCTCTGTCTCTTCTTTCTTCCAAGCTATACATGTTAAGGTCCTTTAACCTTTCCTGGTAAGTTTTATCCTGCAATCCATGTACTAGTTTAGTATCTTCTCTGAATTCTCTCTAGAATATCTATATCCTTCTGGAGATATGGCCTCCAGTACTGCGCACTATACTCCAAATGAGGTCTCACCAGTGTTCTGCATGAGCACTTCTCTCTTTCTACTGCTTATACCTCTCCCTATACATCCAAGCATTCTGCTAGCATTTCCTGCTGCTCTATTACATTGTCTTCCTATCTTTAAGTCTTCTGAAATAATTACTCCTAAATCCCTCTCCTCAGATACTGAGGTCAGGACTGTGTCAAATATTCTATATTCTGCCCGAGGGTTTTTACACCCCAGGTGCATTATCTTGCATTCCCATTACAGCAGTAACTATGTCATAATTTTATTTCACCCCTAAATTTTCCTCAATTTTTCTATAAGCTTGTTCATGTGTGCACCTCCTTACACCCCAAATCATATGTATAAGATCAGCATTTTCCAAACTACATCGGGGGCAATTTGAATCATATCTTTTCTCCATCCTAAACAACCCATAGGGAGTATAACAGATTCTATGAATCAATTTAACTTGACATTTTGTGATTTGTGCTAATAGATGATTTATCTACATTTCTAAATATTTCCCACCACTCCTCTTCCTCCAATACTCCTATTTCCTCTTCCCATTTCGATTTAATTATTTTTATATTTTTTCGTGCCATGTTTTTAAAGGGGTACTCCCGTGGAAAACTTTTTTTTTTAATCAACTGGTGCCAGAAAGTTAAACAGATTTGTAAATTACTTCTATTAAAAAATCTTTATCCTTCCAGTACTTATTAGCTGCTGAATACTACAGAGGAAACGGTTTTATTTTTGGAACATAGAGCTCTCTGCTGACATCATGACCACAGTGCTTTCTGCTGACATCTCTGTCCATTTTAAGAACTGTTCAGAGTAGGAGAAAATCCTAAAATGGACAGAGATGTCAGCAGAGAGCACTGTGGTCATGATGTAAGCAGAGAGCACTGTGTCAAAAAGAAAACCATTTCCTCTGTAGTATTCAGCAGCTGATAAGTACTGAAAGGATTAAGATTTTTTAATAGAAGTAATTTACAAATTTGTTTAACTTTCTGGCACCAGTCGATAAAAAAATAAAAAAAAGTTTTCCACAGGAGTACCCCTTTAATAATTATTTAGTAAATTTTCCCCAGTCTACTCATGGAGCTAATTTTTGTGTCAACCCAAAATTTGAACAGTTTGTGATACCCAATTTCCTATCTAGGATTGTCTTTTTCTGCCTTAAATGTATTTTTTATGTGAATTAATGCAAATTTACATCCAATGTCTAAACTATATTGACTATGGAGATAGTTCCATGGTAGAAGTCGCTTATTATTCACTAACTGTTCTACCCTGGAAATTCCATAATCCTCCCAATCTACATATTCCCGTAATTTATATATTTCTGGAAATAAAATATTCCCCCAAATCCTCGTGAACTTCAAACTACCTGGAACCCCCAAGAGTCTTTTAGTAAATTTCCAGCTTTTATTGATCATCTTAAAAAAGACATTGATTCCTAAATTAGCATCAGCTTGTCCTATCCCTTGTAATATTTCCAAAACCGAATTGTTTTCCTTCCGAAACACAGCAAGAAACCTATTTATCAACCCTCCCTCCAAACATAACATATTCAATTGCGCAGCAATATAATAGATCTGAACATTAGGTATCCCCATACCTCCCTACTTCACTGGCAGGTTGATCATATTTTGCCTAATTCTAACGCGTTTGCGTAGCCATTTTAAATCATTTAATTTTCTTTCTACATCTTTGAAATACTTATCCCCAATTCAAATGGGCATGGCTCTCAAAAAATGTAGTAACATAGGTAATATCACACTTTTTATTAATACCACCCTATCTGCCATTGTTAAAGGTAATTTATTCCATATACATATTTTACCATTACTTTTTTCTATTATTGGACATATATTAAGCTTAGTATATTGTGACATATTTCTAGAGATTTTTGCTCCCAAATATTCTAATGCATCATTTGACTTAAACGTTTCAGGACGTAGGGCGTATGCAGAGAGCACTGTGCTTGTGATGTCAGCAGAGAGCTCTGTGTTCCAAAAAGGAAAGTATTTTCTCTGTAGTATTCAGCAGCTAATAAGTACTGGAAGGATTAAGATTTTTTAATAGAAGTAATTTACAAATCTGTTTATCTTTCTGGCACCAGTTGATAAAAAAAAAAAAAAAAAAGTTTTCCACCGGAGTACCCCTTTAAACACATGGCACAAAAAAATATAAAAATAATTAAATTGAAATGGCAAAAGGAAATAGGAGTATTGGAGGAAGAGGAGTGGTGGGAAATATTTAGAAATGTAGATAAATCATCTATTAGCACAAATAACAAAATGTCACAAGTTATTTCATATTGAAGTCCCAAAACCTTTATCTAAAGGAAGAAGTCCTGATTTTAACCAGTTAATTTTATAACCTGATTGTTGCGTATTCCTCAAATATTTCCATTATACCTGCTATTTTCTCAATTGGATTTTTTTTTACAAAAAGTAACACATCGTCTGCGTATAATAACACTTTTTCTTTTATACCATTGATCCTAAACCCCTCAAATCTATCTGTGCTTCTGTTGATATGAGCTAACTGTTCAATTACTATGGCAAATAAAGTGGGAGAAAGTGGGCAACCTTGTCTTGTGCCTCTTTCTAGAGAGAAACTCTCAGAAAAACCGCCATGAATTTTTATGCTTGCTGTCGGGGAGTGATATATCGCTTTTATTGCTTTATTTACTAAATCCCCCAAAATTAATTTCCTCCACCACTCTCTCCAGATATCCCCACTCCACCCTGTCAAACGCTTTATTCGCATCTAGGGACAGGATGGAATGGGGACCTCCTTCTCTGATCTGAATATTCAAGAATGTTTTCTGTATATTACTTTATATATGTCTATATATATATATATATATATATATATATATATATATATTATTATTTTTTTTTTATGTATGTACAGTATATATTTTAGTAAAAATTTAGCAGTCAGTATTGAGCAACGAGATTAGTCAGTAAGAACCAACCTCCAGCTCATCTTTACCCTTTTTAGGAATTAGAACTATACAGGGGAAAGTTACTCCTTATTTATTTCCTCTTTTTGCTCATCCAAAATTTTTTGTAGTTTTAATTCTCTTAAATAATTCTTTATCTCCTGATCAGTTTTATTTCCCTCCCTTTTTTATAGTTCTTTATAGTACTTCAGAATTACCTGTTACATTTCTTCCTTAGTATACACCATTCTCTTCTTTTCATCCCTCACTACTTTAAAGTCCTTGTTTTCTCTCTGATATTTAATTATGCCCATAAACCATTTATTTGTTTTCCCACCCTCTGTGTATTGTTTTTGTCCCTTAAAAAAACAGTGCATGTTGTGTCTTAGTATATTTTTTATCTTGTGCTATAACTAGTCTATCCCAATCCTTAGCCTTCTTAGTTTGTGCATATATCGTTTCTATTTCCTTAACTTCCCTTATCATTTGTTTACTCCTCTTCTCTACACTTTATCCTAAAATTTGTTATCATTTTAATAAGTATATCTCTTAAAAAAGGCCTTTAACTTATCCCATACCATATGTAACCCAGTGGATCCTTTTATTTCCCAAAATTCTACAATATCATTTTGTACCACCTCTATTACATCCTTAATGTGCAACCAGTGTGGATTAATGTACATCTTATGTATATTTCCCCCCCTCCTTCCAGTATTAATATAACCTATCACCAGGGCATGATCTGACACCATTTTTGGTTCATATCCAAGTTCATCTGAAGTTCATCTACCAAAATTAAATCAATCCTAGACACTGTTTTGTGTGTCATGTTAAAACACAAACATTTTTGTTTTGATGGATACAAGTGACGCCATGCGTCTTTCCAACCAGTTTCCTGGCACCATTTATACAGAAGTGTTTTACTGGGTCCTAATGCCCTACCTCTCCAATCCCGTTCTTTATCCAAAACACAATTAAAGTCACCTAAGACAAAAAACTCTTTATATCTTTTCCCATCCAAAAATAGGATCAGCTTCTGGAGGTTTTCTACTGAAAATGGAGGAGGACTGTATATAGCTACTACGGTGTCAACTCCCTGTCTCACCTACAAAATACAAACACATATCGACCCCTTGGGTCTATGTCCACAACATATTCCAGATAACCAATAGCTTGATGGATTTGGATTGAAACCCCAGAAGAATAATTTGACAGGGTGGAGTGATATGCTAATTTAACCAATTTTTTTCTCAATTAATGCTACTGTTTCTTGTGTTAAGTGGGTCTCTAATAGACTTACTATAGCTGGTAGATAGTTGACTATCCTATCAAATATAGCAAGTATTTTCCTCTTATCCTTAATCCCCCTGATATTCCATGTACTGATTTTTTTCTCCATTTAATAGTTCTTTAATTTTAGGTGATATCCAATACCTACTATCTCTAGACAATTTCAGTATAATATCTCGATCTTTAGAGTCTAACAATTTAATTAACAAAGTTCTCGGTGGAGAGCCTGGAATTGTTTTTTTTTTTTATGGAATCCTATGTGCTCTCTCCACACTAAAAGTTTCTGAAAAAGATTGAGCACCAAATATTTCAATTAGCCAGTCTTTCACAAAGGTAGATGGATCCTCCCCTTCTTCTCTCTCCTGTAGACCAACAATTCACACATTATTTCTTCTAGATCCATCTTCTAGATCAGTAAGTTTCCCCTTCAAAAAGGTGTTATCTCTTTTAGCCTCATCCCATTCCTTACGGATTTCCCCCAAGTTCTTTTCCAACGTGGGAATGGCTTTTTCTATTTGTTTAACTCTTCCTTTAATTTTATTGGTGTCATCTCTAATAAGTGATTTATCTGTGCTCAGTTGTCCTACTTGAAGTGTAAGGTCTTCAATAGCTTTATTACATTTTTGCACCTCACCAAGAATTGAGGCCAAGACATGAGGTTTACTTTCTCCTCTCTCGGTATCCTCATTTTCCTCATCTACCAGGAGTGGATTAAATTGCTGGATTTTGATGTTGCGTGCGGGTCTTAACGGTGTCATGAGAGGACTTAAAATATTTGGACAATATTTGATTAGATTTAGCCCCGGTCCCACCTGATCTTCTAGGATTAGATTTTGGGGGCTTTTCAATATATAGAGGAGAATTGTACTAGATTATTTTCTGGCACCGCTTGATTACAACCTGGCAACAAGTTAGATGTTTTCCTCTGCTCTGTATGAGATTTGCTCACTCTTTTCTTGAGGTAACCTGCTTTTTTAAATTTTAAATTCAGTCGTTTAGTGGGGGAGCACCTCGCCAAGCTCACTTGATGGAGAGCAGACAGGCTGTGGTTAGGAGCGCCTGCTCCTCTTCTTATACTTCCCAGTAGCCATTCTTATGTGCGTCAGCCCGTGCGCGGAGCACACCACATCATGCCGTCCAGATACCGTAACTCGCGAGACCCTGGCCTCCTCCATTACCCACCAGGACTCGCACCAAGCCCCTGAGCACACCAACATCCCAGTGGGGGGCTCCTAACACCGTGCCCGCCAAAGCTTCTCCCCTCTCAGACGTCCCAAGCCCAGAGACTGCATCAGGGGGATCAGGGGAGCCAAGCCATGTTTAGCAGCGCAGCAGCCATAGAGGTAGGTTGTCCTGGGTCCGGCGCTGGCGGCTCACGTCATGCCGTCTCGTGTCCTCTCACCCCAAAAGAGGATTGTTGCAATTTAAAATTACATAGCAACATCAAATTGTCGCTGCACAAGTAATTGAACTGTATGAAAAGTAATATGGTTTGAATAAAATGACTGGAGGAGGGAACACAAGTATTTCCTAATAGTCTTTCTTAGCTTGATAAGCACAACAGAAAGAACATGATACACTTGTATGATGTTATTGTTTCCCTAGCTCGCTGTGATCAGTAATAACCAGTTGGCGGAGAAGGTCAGATTACGGCTTCGATATGAAGAGGCGAAGAGAAGGTAATTACTGTTTATGTTGTTAGTTAATGTATACAGTTTTCTGGTAAAAGATCTACAGCTTATGTTCCAAAGTGCAGTTGTGATATTGGCTTGTAGTTTGTTGGACACAGTAATGAATGCAGGTAGGTTGTGATATTTTAGTCTCGCCTGACAACACAATACATTTTTAAAGGTTAAAGTAATTAAAAATAATTATAAATGAAACATCCATTACCTATCCAGTTGTAGCATATCTTTTTGACATGTCAACCAAATGTAAGTGGGAGACAGAAAGGAAATAAAAAAAAAAAGAACTTCCTGTGGCTCATACAGCAGCTGAAGGATTAAGATTATTTAAAGGGGTACTCCAGCGCTAAGACATCTTATTCCCTATCCAAAGGATAGGGGATAGGATGCCTGATCGTGGTGGTCCCGCCGCTGGGGACCCCCGTGATCTTGCATGCCGCACCCTGTTAGAATCAGCCCCCAGAGCGTGCTCACTCTGGGTCTGATTACTGGCGATCATGGGGTCGGAGCATAGGGATGTCACAGCTCCGCCCCCGTGTGAAGTCACGCTCAGCCCCCTCAATGCAAGCCTATGGAGGGGTCGTGACAGCGAGCACGCTCCGGGGGCTGATTCTAATGGGGTGCGGCATGGAAGATCACGGCCCCTCCCATAGGCTTGCATTGAGGGGGCGGAGCGTGACATCACACGGGGGCGGAGCTGTGACGTCAGTATGCTCCGTCCCCGTAATCGCCAGTAATCAGACCAGGAGCGAACATGCTCCGGGGGCTGATTCTAATGGGGTGCGGTGTGGAAGATCACAGTGGTCCCCAGCGGCGGGACCCCCGCGATCAGGCATCTTATCCCCTATCCTTTGGATAAGGGATAAGATGTCTTATCGCCGGAGTACCCCTTTAATAGAAGTAATTTAAAAATCTGTTTAACTTTCTGGCACCAGTTGATTTAAAAAAATGTTTTCCAGCAGAGAACCCCTTTAAGGAACCTTGAAACATGACTGAGGAGTTAACATTTAAAGATATAACTTATATTTCCTAGGCCCCATTGTAAAAATCTGTATTAGGGCCCCCATTTTATATTCAGTTCATTGTTCTAGTATTTTTTCCAAGGCATAGGAACCATTCAACCACCTCAGATATCAGTTCACTGAGGATTATAACTTAAAGACATAACTTATATTTCCGTGGCCCCATTGTAAAAATCTGTATTAGGGCCCCCATTTTATATTCAGATTGTAGTACTAGTATCTTTCTATGAGTCAAAGGAACCATTCGACCTCCTCAGGAATCAGATCACAATTGCAGAACCTCTGCATATAATGCTTATGCCGCTTAAAATTCCCAGAATGATGTCACTAGTGACACAGGTATGATTATTACACTTATGTCACAGAACATGAATAAAAAGAACCCTTATATATGTGCCCACCCCTAAAACATAACCTTTAATAAATACTTTTAAAATTTAAAGGTTACCAACAGTAGCTAAAAATACTGTCACTCAATGTATATAAACCAATAAACTGTCCCTTTTCACAGGAAAGATTGAGTTGGGAACAAATCATCCCCACACTAAATTTAATAAGCCTTTCACTAGATTGTAATCGGAATCAGTGGCTGCAGTCCACTGTAATTGCCATTAAAAATAAATAATCCTTGTTAGGATCTATTTCTCCCTCTGATCAGTCAACTCCATTCGTGTTGATTAGCAGACAGATATAATGCATGTATCGACACAGGGGGATGTTCTTTTATATGCAGAAAAACAGCTCTGCAGAAGAAAATCATACCCCAAAATAGATTACAGCCCTTTTTATATGGCAATACTCTGAGTGTGAGCAGATTGGCCAAGGGACACTGGTGGCTCATGGTGCATAACTTTATAATATAATAGGGTTCCTTTTACATTTTCTTTCTTAGTAGCAAAAGCTTGTTATCCAACAAAAGCCTCATTATTTTACCAAGGTCATTTGGATAGTTTCGAGCATCACTGGGCGCTGACCAGAACTAAGATAATGGTTAACTGAAACTAGAAAAACCCAGCCAACACCACCTAAAGTTAGACAATATATGGCCATAAATGTTGCCACCCCTGAAATTTTTCTAGAAAAGTATTTCTCACAGAAAAGGATTGCAGTAACATATGTTTTGCTATACAAAGCAAATTGGACATAATGTCACATCAAACACCAAAAATGGGATGGACAAAATTATTGGCACTTTTTCAAAATTGTGGAAAAATCAAGCATGTGATGCTCCTTTAAACTTACCTGAGGCAAGTAGCAGGTGTGGGCAATATAACAATCACACCTGAAAGTAGATAAAAAGGAGAGAAGTTCACTTAGTCTTTGCATTGTGTGTCTGTGTGTGCCACACTAAGCACTTGAAGTCTGAGGACTTGAGAACCAAAATTGTGGAAAAATATCAACAATCTCAAGGTTACAAGTTCATCTCCAGAGATCTGTATTTGCCTTTGTCCACAGTGCGCAACATTATCAAAAAGTTTGCAAACCATGGCATTGTAGCTAATTTCCCTGGGTGTGGACGGATAAGAAAAAATTATGAAAGGTGTCAACGCAGGATAATCTGGATGGTGGATAAGCAGCCCCAAACTAGTTCCAAAGATATTCAAGCTGTCCTGCAGGCTCAGGAAGAATCAATATCAGCGTGGACTGTCGACATTTCAATTAAATGAAACGCTATAGCAGGAGACCCAGGAGGACCCCACAGCTGACAAAATGAACTTGAGTAAGCCAAAATCCTTCTGGGAAAAAGTTCTTGTGGACAGATGAGACCAAGATAGAGCTTTTTGGTATAGCACATCATTCTACTGTTTACCGAAAGCCTACAGTGAAATATGGTGGAGGTTCAATGATGTTTTGGGGTTGTTTTGCTGCCTCTGGCACTGGGTGCCTTGAATGTGCGCAAGGCATCATGAAATCTGAGGATTACCAATGAATTTTGGGTCGCACTGTACAGCCCAGTGTCAGAAAGCTGGGTTTGCATCCGAGATCTTGGGTCTTCCAGCAGGACAATGACCCCAAACATACGTCAAAAAGCACCCAGAAACGGATGGCAACAAAGCACTGAAGAGTTCTGAAGAGGCCAGCAATGAGTCCAGATCTAAATCCCTTTGAACACCTGTGGAGAGATCTTACAATTGCTCTTGGGAAAAGGCGCCTTCCAATAAGAGAGACCTGGAGCAGGTTGCAAAGGAAGAGTGGTCAAACATTCCAGCTGAGAGGTGTAAGAAGCTTATTGATGGTTATAGGAAGCGACTGATTTCAGTTATTTTTTCCAAAGGGTGTGCAGCCAAATATTAAGTTAAGGGTGCCAATAATTTTGTCCGGCCCATTTTTGGAGTTTGGTGTGACATTATGTAAAATTAGCTTTTTTTTCCTCCCTTTTTTGTTTAGTTCCAATACACACAAGGGGACTAAACATGTGTATAGCAAAACATGGGTTACTGCAATCCTTTTCTGTGAGAAATACCTAATTTTATTGAAAAATTTCTGGGGTGCCAACATTTTACGCCCATGACTGTATAGATATATAAGAATACAGAGAACATAGATATCAAAATATAATTTTACCAACAACCCTTCCCAATATGTTTCCCTGTAACAACAGCGTCAACAGGGGAATAACAAGGCTATGATCCAATGAAGTGAATCCCAGAGGTTTAAATAACTTCTTACATGATTTAACAGAGCCCTGTTGTGTAATCATTATTAAATTATTGGAGGTCTAATTACCAGGACTCCTGCCAATCAGCCTCTTCAATATTTACAAGTGCCCATATAGTAGCAGCGATACAAGGGAAATCTCTGCAGTGCCACTTTAGAAAGCTGATCTGCATGGAGTCAGACCCCTGATGATCTAATATTGATGGTCCATCCTGAGGATAGGCCAACAGGTTTTTCCGGTGAAAAAATCTATTTAAATTGAATCCCTTAATATTGCATTCTGAATTTTAAAAAACATTACTTATTATAGGATATCGAACGTAAAGATACAATTGGCAAAACTGGACAGTGAAGCCTGGCCAGGAGTCCTTGACTCTGAACGTGACCGTCTTATCTTAATAAATGAGAAAGAAGAGCTCTTAAAGGAAATGAGGTTTATTAGCCCAAGAAAATGGAGCCAGACAGATGTGGAAAGACTAGAGTCAGAAAAGAAACGACTGGAAGAGGATTTACAGACTGCAAGAGACACACAAAGCAAAGCACTTACTGAGAGGTAAGAAACAGAACTGCCTTGTTAAAAACAGCTTTGATTTATAACATGCATGGAGTAAAAGTATCTAGACTGATTATTACATCTGATACCTTAGGCCCAAAGCATTTCCATTAATATGATATTTCCATAACAATGATAACTGTATGGGTCTGTGACCATCGAGTGTCTTGGTGGTTTACAATAGGAATCTTCAGAAACAGAGTAACTTTACACTATCATTGGTAATTGATTATATTCCATAGTACAGAGCTCAACCAAAGACCATATTCATAGTTATTCTGTTCAGATATAAGGTTTTCATACATCCAAGCTATCTATAGATGTATCTGTTAACATGCCTATAAAGTTTAATTGATGTATGTTTGCAAGAATGGATTTTTGCCATTTATCTATATGCCGAGATCCCACAGCTGCTACTGTATTGAGTAGAGTTGCATTTCCAATACAACTGTATTTAACATATAAACTTGTACAGCTTGGTATTCATTTTTTACTGTAGTCAGAATCATGCAGACTTAGGCACGTCTGTTGGTACATTTGGTTAGATTGTTGCATAGGGTCCTGCCAGAATTAGACACAAGAGAGTGAACCTAGCATAAATATGATGTTATCTGGTTAGATACAAATACATTTATCCCATACCTCTTCACTACAGGCAACATACATTTCTTAAGTTATTTTTCTCCAAAGCAAATCCATAATCTGAGATGAAAACAAAGCTTCTCATTTACCAAATAATAAGAGACTTATTCTGAAGAAGCATCTGTTTTCTGTCTCCTCTAACAATGTAGTGAAGGAATTCTCTCCAGTCACATTATATCCTTTTCTAGTTTGAAAGACATGACAAGGATGAGTCTGGAAATGAGAAGAATGTCTATGTATGTAGATCTGTTTGTACCTGAAAGAGTCCACAATGAAAGGAAATAGATACTAACAATATAGAATCTATGGAATTCACATCAGGTACATACATTCTTATTTTATCGCGTTTTGTCTTCCAGAGGTCAGGAAACAGTTCTGTAAATACCTAGCTAACTATTTAGTCTTGAAGTCTACCAGACCTAGTGGGAGAGACACATAGATTAGAAATGGCAAAGCACAAAGTGGTACCAGTCTAGCCTGAACGTCTATGAAAGTGTCAGACAGGTTAGGTCGGGAAAGTCATTTATTTCACACAGTACATGTTGTAAATCGTGAATCCCAACCCCAGTGGCCTTCCCTTCCTTCTTTAGATCTCAATTAAATATTGTAGAATTCCCCGCAAACTCTTAGGCTTGTTTTACCTTTTCACAACTGCTGGTATATATTGAATATCTAAAACATATTAAAAAACCTAGTAAATAATAGTAGTCATTCCATTTATTTATTCCTAAATTCCTATATAACACATTTCTGCTTCTCTTCTGAAAGATGGTCTTATTGTGACTTACAAATTACAATTTTTTTTAGACTTCTAGAAACAAAATTCTCTTGAGGCTTTTTCCCAAGGTCAAAAATAACAAAGAAAAGCCCAAAACCACATGTAGCAAACTCACCTAAAAATGGCAACAAAAAACTCAGCATTTTTCGGTGGTTTTTTTCTTCTTCAATTTATACAGAGTTTGGGGCTTTTTTGGAATATTTTGGGGAAGCTAAAACTTAAGCTTAAACCACAGCAACATGCACAAAAACCTCTTCAAAAATAATTAACAATTGTTTTTGGAGCTCTCCCATTGATTTCAGTGGTAGAAAACCACACTTCTTACAGGAGAACCATGTTGTTTTTAGCCTACTGTCAATAAAATCAATGAGAGAGTGTTTTGAAGCAAAATTCTCATAGTTTTTGGTGCAAAAAACAATCAAAATTTAGGGCGTATTTTGCTGCTGCGTATTTTCCTACCCATTTAAGTCAATGGGAAGCAAAATACGCAGCTGATTTTGCTACCCATTAACTTCAGTGAGTTGGAGAAAATGCAGCTGCAACAGCTACATCATATATTAATTTAAAATATAATTTACTTCTTCTGTACATAAAGGATACAATCTTTTTAGTTTTTTACTATTATATTATTGTATATTTATTGTTACTGATTATAAAGAGCGCTGGAATAGACTGGTAATATATAACTAGATTATGATAATGATGACTATTATTTCACGTTCTCTACATCTTCTTATGAAGTGACAAGGGAAGATGTGCCCAGGATCCTGGGTGGTACAGTTGTCACCGCAAGTTCATAATGCCCACAGCCGTAAGCAAAGAAAACCTGAAATAATGGTGTCCCTTTTAATAAGAGCTTTATTAAAAAGACATTGCAAGATAAGGATATAGAATGTAACTTCCCTAGGGGTAAATCATGGTGTCTTTTCCAGAATCTAGACCTGCTGTTTATGCATTGTCATATGTTAGTACACTTTATAGCTCACAGTTATTTGTGTGAAAACATGATATAATAACCAAGAGATAACAGATTTGTCACGATGCCGGCTGGCAGGTAGTGGACCCTCTGTGCCAGAGAGGGATTGGCGTGGACCGTGCTAGTGGACCGGTTCTAAGCCACTACTGGTTTTCACCAGAGCCCGCCGCAAAGCGGGATGGTCTTGCTGCGGCGGTAGTGACCAGGTCGTATCCACTAGCAACGGCTCACCTCTCTGGCTGCTGAAGATAGGCGCGGTACAAGGGAGTAGGCAGAAGCAAGGTCGGACGTAGCAGAAGGTCGGGGCAGGCAGCAAGGATCGTAGTCAGGGGCAACGGCAGAAGGTCTGGAAACACAGGCAAGGAACACACAAGGAACGCTTTCACTGGCACTAAGGCAACAAGATCCGGCAAGGGAGTGCAAGGGAAGTGACTAGATATAGCCAGGGAACAGGTGGGAACCAATTAAGCTAATTGGGCCAGGCACCAATCATTGGTGCACTGGCCCTTTAAGTCTCAGAGAGCTGGCGCGCGCGCGCCCTAGAGAGCGGAGCCGCGCGCGCCAGCACATGACAGCAGGGGACCGGGACGGGTAAGTGACCTGGGATGCGATTCGCGAGCGGGCGCGTCCCGCTGTGCGAATCGCATCCCCAACGGCCAAGACAGTGCAGCGCTCCCGGTCAGCAGGACTGACCGGGGCGCTGCAGGGAGAAAGACGCCGTGAGCGCTCCGGGGAGGAGCGGGGACCCGGAGCGCTAGGCGTAACAGTACCCCCCCCCTTAGGTCTCCCCTTCTCTTTGTCCGGTAACTGCCTCCCCTGGGATGAGGACACCTGGAAAGAATGGAAGGTTTCCTCAACGGCAGGCAGTACAGCAGGAGTGGGAATGGGGAGGGAGGGCAGAGGGCGAGGCCTGGCACGGAGCAGTGTGACACCAGGACGGGGACCATGGGGAGGCACAGAGGCCTGCCTGACGGGACTGGGAGGGGGGGAGAGGCACTTCCTGTGGCAGGCAGAGTCCCAGTTCCTGATCTCCCCGGTGGTCCAATCAATGGTGGGGGAATGAAGCCGGAGCCAAGGCAGACCGAGGAGGACCTCAGAGGTACAGTTGGGGAGAATGAAGAATTCAATCCTCTCAAGGTGGGGTCCAATAGACATGAGGAGGGGCTCTGTGCGGTAACGCACGGTGCAGTCCAATCTGGCTCCGTTGACCGCGGATATGTAGAGCGGCTTGACGAGACGGGTCACCGGGATGCTGAATTTATTAACAAACGACTCCAAAATAAAATTTCCAGAGGCACCGGAGTCCAAGCAGGCCACGGCTGAGAGGGAGGAGTTGGCTGAAGAAGAAATCCGCACGGGTACCGTGAGACGTGGATGAGCAGACTTGGAACCAAGAGACGCCACACCCACGTGAGCTGGGTGCGTGCGTGCGTTTCCCAGGCGTGGAGGACGGATAGGGCAATCCACCAAGAAATGCTCGGTACTGGCACAGTAAAGACAGAGATTTTCTTCCCTGCGGCGATTCCTCTCTTCCTGGGTCAGGCGAGACTTATCCACTTGCATGGCCTCCTCGGCGGGAGGCCCAGGCGTAGATTGCAACGGATACTGTGGGAGAGGTGCCCAGAGATCTGAGTCTTTTTCCTGGCGGAGCTCTTGGTGTCGCTCAGAAAAACGCATGTCAATGCGGGTAGCTAGATGAATGAGTTCTTGCAGATTGGCAGGAATCTCTCGTGCGGCCAGCACATCCTTGATGCGACTGGATAGGCCTTTTTTAAAGGTCGCGCAGAGAGCCTCGTTATTCCAGGATAATTCTGAAGCAAGAGTACGGAATTGTACGGCATACTCGCCAACGGAAGAATTACCCTGGACCAGGTTCAACAGGGCAGTCTCGGCAGAAGAAGCTCGGGCTGGCTCCTCGAAGACACTCCGGAGTTCAGTGAAGAAGGCCTGGACTGTGGCTGTGGCAGGATCATTGCGGTCCCAGAGCGGTGTGGCCCAAGACAAGGCCTTTCCTGAAAGAAGGCTTACTACGAACGCCACCTTAGACCGTTCTGAAGGAAACAAGTCCGACATCATCTCCATATGCAGGGAACACTGAGACAAAAATCCACGGCAGAGTCTGGAGTCCCCATCAAATTTGTCCGGCAGGGACAAGCGGAGGCTAGGAGCGGCCACTCGCTGCGGAGGAGGTGCAGGAGCTGGCGGAGGAGATGGTTGCTGCTGTAGCAGAGGCAGAAGTTGCTGTAACATGGCGGTCAACTGCGACAGCTGCTGTCCTTGTTGGGCAATCTGCTGCGATTGCTGAGCGACCACCGTGGGAAGATCAGCGAGACTTGGCAGCGGCACCTCAGCGGGATCCATGGCCGGATCTACTGTCACGATGCCGGCTGGCAGGTAGTGGACCCTCTGTGCCAGAGAGGGATTGGCGTGGACCGTGCTAGTGGACCGGTTCTAAGCCACTACTGGTTTTCACCAGAGCCCGCCGCAAAGCGGGATGGTCTTGCTGCGGCGGTAGTGACCAGGTCGTATCCACTAGCAACGGCTCACCTCTCTGGCTGCTGAAGATAGGCGCGGTACAAGGGAGTAGGCAGAAGCAAGGTCGGACGTAGCAGAAGGTCGGGGCAGGCAGCAAGGATCGTAGTCAGGGGCAACGGCAGAAGGTCTGGAAACACAGGCAAGGAACACACAAGGAACGCTTTCACTGGCACTAAGGCAACAAGATCCGGCAAGGGAGTGCAAGGGAAGTGACTAGATATAGCCAGGGAACAGGTGGGAACCAATTAAGCTAATTGGGCCAGGCACCAATCATTGGTGCACTGGCCCTTTAAGTCTCAGAGAGCTGGCGCGCGCGCGCCCTAGAGAGCGGAGCCGCGCGCGCCAGCACATGACAGCAGGGGACCGGGACGGGTAAGTGACCTGGGATGCGATTCGCGAGCGGGCGCGTCCCGCTGTGCGAATCGCATCCCCAACGGCCAAGACAGTGCAGCGCTCCCGGTCAGCAGGACTGACCGGGGCGCTGCAGGGAGAAAGACGCCGTGAGCGCTCCGGGGAGGAGCGGGGACCCGGAGCGCTAGGCGTAACAAGATTGTAATAATTGTGGTAACAAAATAAGCTTCTATGCCATATAGTTTCTGTAAGTTTTTTGAACTTAAGAATAAATTTCTCACAATAAAACTGTGTGTTCAAGTACAAATTATCTTCCGGACAAATAATGTTATAGCTGTTTTAAATAACTATAGCTGCCTCATTGCCATCATATTAATGCTAGAGGTATAATGTAGCGCTGCACCTCAATTATTACGATGTCCCATCGTAAAATAAACTTACAGCACATAGGATGGTGATAGTGTATCTTGTGTTATTCAGGTTTATCTATTGCAAACCCGACCTGTTTTGTTGGGTTGGGCACCAAAATGTGGCGCGGTGCGCCGAAATAAGCCCGACAAACCCTAAAAAGGGGCATGGTTGGTCAGAAAAGGGGTGTGATTTCACAACGCAACCTATTTACAATTAAATTCACAGAAAATCCTGTAAATAAATGGCTGGAAATTTCCATCAAGAAAAAGCTGGTCAGAAAACTTTCCCGACTCGTGAATCTGTAAATCCCCATAGTACATAGAGTGAAATCCTTCAAGTCTGAAACAACATTTTCCACAAGTAAAAACACAACACTCTTAGTAAATGAGGGCCTATGGGGGAGGTTTATGAAAATCTGTGTAGAGGACGAGTGGTGTAGTTTCCCCTAGCAACCAATCAGATCGCTTCTTTCATTTTTCATGAGGCGCATAAAAAATAAAATAAATGCTTTGTGCACTGAGGACAAGCAGGGCTCTGTATCATGAGGACAAGCAGGGCTCTGTATCATGAGGACAAGCAGGACTCTGTACACTGAGGACAAGCAGGGCTCTGTATCATGAGGACAAGCAGGGCTCTGTATCATGAGGACAAGCAGGGCTCTGTATCATGAGGACAAGCAGAGCTATGTGCACTGAGGACAAGGAGGGCTCTATACACTGAGGACAAGCAGGGCTCTGTACACTGAGGACAAGCAGAGCTCTGTATCCTGAGAACAAGCAGGGTTCTGTATCATGAAGACAAACAGGGCTCTGTATCATGAGGACAAGTAGGGCTCTGTATCATGAGGACAAGAAGGGCTCTGTACACTGAGGACAAGCAGGGCTCTGTATCATGAGGACAAGCAGGGCTCTGTATCATGAGGACAAGCAGGGCTATGTGCACTGAGGACAAGCAGGGCTCTGTACACTGAGAACAAGCAGGGCTCTGTGCACTGAGGACGAGCATGGCTCTGTACACTGAGGACAAGCATGGCTCTGTACACTGAGGACAAGCAGGGCTCTGTGCACTGAGGCAAGGAGGGCTCTGTACACTGAGGATAAGCAGGGACTGTGCAGTGAGGACAAGCAGAGCTCTGTACATTGAGGACAAGCAGGGCTCTGTACACTGAGGACAAGCAGGGCTTTGTACACTGAGGACAAGCAGGGCTCTGTACACTGAGGACAAGTAGGGCTCTGTACACTGAGGACAAGCAGGGCTCTGTACACTGAGGACAAGCAGGGCTCTGTGCACTGAGGCAAGGAGGGCTCTGTACACGGAGGACAAGCAGGGCTCTGTGCACGGAGGACAAGCAGGGCTCTGTACACTGAGGACAAGCAGGGCTCTGTACACTGAGGACAAGCAGGGCTCTGTACACTGAGGACAAGTGGGGATCTGTACAGTAAGGGTTCTGTGACACGCTCCTGGCTCACACAGCAGGATGATTGACATGCCAGTAGCCTACACAGAGCCCTGCTTGTCCTGCAATGACTTCCTTTGTTTTGTCTCTGCACAGAGGCAATAGCATTTTTTTCACCCCAAATATATACATTTTAATCAATGTATATTATATAAAAAGTTTCCACAGGTACGTTTTTAAGATACAGCTATAAAAGTCTGGACCAGGTAGCACTATAACAAATTTATTATCAGTCTGTACATTTTTCCCACAAAAAAATTTACCGAAAGTGAAGATATAGAACTACCATGCACCCCAATGATGGATAAGGTCATTAGGCCTCAGTCTTGCAGGCCGGTCTATACAGTTAAACACAGGCGTACTGTACAGGCCTTATAACCTCATTAGTTTACATTTTGGACATTGTAGAAAGGACCCTAATTACCTATTTTTTCAGTGACTGGGTAATAAAAAGAACCTCACACACTTCTTCTGGTTGTGGTGTGGGTGTTATCATGTGCTGTGGATTTATGATATGTAAATTCTTTTCAGTATGACACTACGTAAAAAATGGTCACTAGGGGAACAATAGATAACAGTTATCTATCAGGACACATTGAGGATGCATTCAGTCACATTTCACATTTGTTTATAAGATGTTTGTTCCCTTTAAATGAGGTCCCTTTGTGTGGTTTTTTATGTTAGACATTATCTCTTCTGCTCGTGTGTATGTATTGAGGATGATAGATATGGTAGGTAGCTTTGTTTTTTCTCATCTTACTCATCAGGCTGCTTATTTAGCCTTCAATTTATGGATGTGATACAGTTAGTTACAGTTTGTAGTAATTACAGTAACTCTGTTTAATTGAAATTAAACATAACCAACAACATAACACACATTCATACATGCATACAAAAAATATAGGGACATTCCTTTACTATTATTATTGGCTTTAGAATATAAGGGCTCATTCACATTATTGAATCTCCATCCAGACTGATATTCCATCTGTAGCAGATGCAGACAGAACAAGCTGCTCTAGAAACGCTTGTAAATGCGCTGTCTCCATAGATGGCAATGCATTTCCAAGCGGATTCCGCTAAAAGAATGAACACAAATATTGTGGATGGCAGCAGAATCCCATTGAAAACAATGGTAGACTGCTGCACTGTATTTTCTGGAGCGGAATTCCTCTTGAAAAATACTTAGTGTGAATAAGCCTTGCTTTTTAAAAGCTGACTTGCTTCCAGCGTGATGAGTAATTAAAGAGAGTGTCTCTCATTCTGAAGGTCCCAGCGCATGCATGCATCACACATACAATGTATTGTGTTTATTATAATGATATTAATATATAATGATATGGTATAATGCTGTCAGATACAAAAACTTTTTATATGTTGTACATCTTGGCAAAATATTCACCTTTCCTATATACTTCAATTTCATTTCCTTTGTATACAAATCATGGCTTATAAAATCATGGGTTTGTCCAAGCTGAAGCACAGGCATGGACAAAGTCCAGTAAGTGAGGGTAGGATAGCAATCCTTTGTCTGATAGGACAGGAGAGAGTACAGAGGAGTCCTATCAGTCAGGAGAGAGCACAGAGGAGTCCTATCAAATAGGAGAGAGCATAGAAGAGTACTATCAGACAGGAGAGAGCATAGAAGAGTACTATTAGACAGGAGAGAGCATAGAGGAGTGCTATCAGACAGGAGAGAGCACAGAGGAATGCTATCAGACAGGAGAGAGCACAGAGGAGTACTATCAGACAGGAGAGAGCACAGAGGAGTCGTATCAGACAGGAGAGAGCACAGAGGAGTCCTATCAGACAGGAGAGAGCATAGAGGAGTGCTATCAGACAGGAGAGAGCACAGAGGAATGCTATCAGACAGGAGAGAGCACAGAGGAGTCCCGTCAGACAGGAGAGAGCACAGAGGAGTCCCATCAGACAGGAGAGAGCACAGAGGAGTCCTATCAGACAGGAGAGAGCACAGAGGAGTCCTATCAGACAGGAGAGAGCACATAAGAGTCATATCAGACAGGAGAGAGCATAGAGGAGTACTATCAGACAGGAGAGAGCACAGAGTAGTCCTATCAGACAGGAGAGAGCACATAAGAGTCATATCAGACAGGAGAGAGCATAGAGGAGTACTATCAGACAGGAGAGAGCACAGAGGAGTGCTATCAGACAGAAAAGAGTACAGAGGAATGCTATCAGACAGGAGAGAGTACAGAGGAGTACTATCAAACAGGAGAGAGCACACAAGAGTCTTATCAGACCGGTGAGAGCAAAGAGGAGTGTTATCAGTCAGGAGAGAGCACATAGAAATGCTATCAGACAGGAGAGAGCACAGAGGAATGCTATCAGACAGGAGAGAGTACAGAGGAGTACTATCAGACAGGAGAGAGCACAGAGGAATGCTATCAGACAGGAGTGAGCACAGAGGCGTAGGTGAGAGCACAGAGAAGTACTGTCGGACAGAAGAGAGCACAGAGGAGTGCTAACAGACCGGAGAGAGCACAGAGGAGTACTATCAGACAGGTGAGAGCACAGAAGTACTATCGGACAGAAGAGAATACAGAGGAGTACTATCAGAGAGGAGCGAGCACAGAGGAGTACTATCAGACAGGAGAGAGCACAGAGGAATGCTATCAGACAGGAGAGAGCACAGAGGAGTACTATCAGACAGGTGAGAGCACAGAGAAGTACTATCGGACAGAAGAGAGCACAGAGGAGTGCTATCGGACAGAAAAGAGCACTCCTTGTGACGTCACACCACACCGCCTCCATTCATGTCTATGGGAGGGGGTGTGTCAGCTTTGTGCTGCAGGAGATCGCTGGGGGCCCCAGCGGCAGGACCCAACCGCGATCAGACATCTAATATATATCCTTTTGATAGGGGATAAGATGTCTAGCAGTAGAGTACCCCTTTAACTAATTATGTATACTTTATGGGGTAAGCTTGTATTCGTTTACTGAAACTTCTCTTTATATAATGTGAATATATTTTCACTACAGTATACATTTATTGGTGTCTTTTTTTATTTTAGATTGAAGATGAGCAGCAAAAGAAACCAGTTGGTCCGGGAGTTAGAAGAGACAACAAAGTTAATAGCATCACTGCATACACAATTGAGAAGGTAGGTAATAAACCACAAGGTGTACACTAGTATAGTGTATATTAATAATCACTTTAAACAGGGTGTAATGCTTGCATGACACAACTGTACACACCCAGTACAGTGGTCCCTCAAGTTACAGTAGCCTCAGGTTACAATATTTTTAACATACAATGGTCTTTTCAGGGGCCATTGTGATGTGAAACCACATTTAACATTCAGTGCAACAGACATTGGCAATCTGTGCCACGTGTTACTAACTGGAAGGTCTAGACAACAAGCATAGACATTTCTCTGTAAAACCATTGTATTACTAAAGTACATGCACTCATTGTATTGTAGCGCCTCCCTACAGTGCAGTATAGTACTACATGTTCTGTTTGCTCTTTACCTGTGCCAGGAGATGCTGCTCCTTCGGACACTGTGTACTGTACAGGGCTCTTAATATGTGCGGGACTCGGAAACGCAGGAGACTACGCTTTTTATTCCTGCAAAAAAAAGTATACACTTGGGAATTGGCTGAATAAAGTCATTAGTTAACAAACTTTCATAGTTACATGTCAGAAGTTTGAATTGTTGTGCTCAGGGTACTGAGACCCCCTACGTTTGCTAAAATGAAGGGCACAAGTCAGTGTCATACAGAATTACAATACAAGTCTGTGTTACTTCTGGCAATCCTGTATAGCGCTTGCTTTAGCTGCACAGAGTGGAATTGAAGGGACACGGTGTGTGCAGCTGCAGACTTCTGCCCCTTCTTTCTATATATCGGGGGTCTCAGCACCCAGATTCCGACTGAGACAAACCTCTGACGTGTCACTATGACATGGACAAAGTTTGTTGAAATGATAGGTACACTTTCAAGCCATTAAAGTTAATGGGGGGAGATTTATCAAAACCTGTGCAGAGGAATAGTGGTGCAGTTGCCCATAGCAACCAATCTGATTGCTTCTTTCATTTTCCACAGGCCTCTTTAGAGGCCTGTGGAAAATGAAAGAAGCAATCTGATTGGTTGCTATGGGCAACTGCACCACTCTTCCTCTGCACAGGTTTTGATAAATCTCCCCCAATGGGTCTGCAGCACTGTGCCTCCTAGCCTAAGGGTGGTTTCACATCAGCATAAGGAAATGTGTCCGTCATACTGATCGGATATACAGTTATGTGACAGATGAATTACCATCAGTATTTTATCAGTATTTTTTCTACAGCAAATACTGATGGGCTATCTTTTAGACAGAAAATGTAATTACTTTGTGAAAAACAGATGCAAAAAAAATGAAAGTACTAAACAAATCCAGATGCAGTACGGATCAAATAGGGATGCATCCCTATTTGAATCTCCATTTTTAGACCTCAGTGGGTGTTTTTCATTCACAAAACAGATGAAAGAAGCATGTGCTACATTTTTAAGATATATGTTTATTTTGTATGCCCACATGAACAGCCATATGGATTAACATTAGTTCCGTATTACGGACCGTGAAAAATAAACATATTATAGATGCAAAATATTATTGTGTACAACATGGGGTAAGGTATCCTTGTGTTGCTAGGAGGATAAAAAGGCTTACTGATCATTTAAAAGAACAAAATATACTGCAAATGATGGCTCTGTGTGTATAAAATGGACCACTGTAATATATTCCTGTATTTTATATATCAAGCTGTAAAATCACTTTATAGTATCATCTGAGATAATATATTTTATTTATTTTATGTTTTCAGTCTCTCAACTAGCACTCAGTCACTTTCATCGGGCAGCAGCCCTGGATCTTTAGCATCCAGCATGGGATCGCTAGTGACCTCAAGTCAGGATTCATCTACATCTGCAAGTTGTACAGATTTGTACTATGAACAGTTAGATCAATTAGACATGGAATACCAGAACAATATGGACTTTTTGCTTCAGGAAGGAACATCTGGGTTTAGACCTTCTGGTTGTATTACAACCATTCATGAAAATGAAGTGGTTAAATCTCAAAAGACTGATCCGACAAGTCGTATGCAGGCCTTTAGGTCTTTGTCTGGTACTCCTAAATCTATGACCTCGTTGTCACCCAGGTCCTCGCTTTCTTCGCCATCTCCTCCTTGTTCGCCTCTTGTAACAGACCCTCTTTTAACAGGAGATGCTTTCTTAAGCAATATGGATTTTGATGATTTTGATCTAAGCAACCATTTTTCTGAATTTGGTCTTTCTGCGGATAACTATCTCAATGAAACAGAAGGCAAAGCTGTTGGACAAGGTAAACTAAAGCTGACACCGAAAATGGTTAATAGGGCTCTTAGGTGCTGCGCATCACCGCTGCTACCCTCTTGTAAAGTCCATCCATATAAAGCTGGTGAAAAAACGATGCCAAGTGCACAACACATTAGGACTCATGTATGCAGATGCATTTTAGCTCCGTTTTATACAGGGCCATAATACGGCTTCTATAATGCATGATCCCCTTACTTTTCCTACATATGCTTCCAAAGGCAGAAAAGGCAGAGAACCATGGAGGTATACGTTTAGCTGTCTCACTTTGTACGTCTATGGAGACCAACTGCTGCTATGAGATAGAGACCACAGTGATCACAGGGAACACAGTGCTCAGCAGAGTGCTTGTAATGGCTGTATCTCATGATTGGTGGGGGTCTGAACACTCAGACCTCATGATTGGTGGGGGTCTGAACACTCAGACCTCATGATTGGTGGGGGTCTGAACACTCAGACCTCATGATTGGTGGGGGGGTCTGAACACTCAAACCTCATGATTGGTGTGGCTCTGAACACTCAGTCCTCATGATTGGTGGGGCTCTGAACACTCAAACCTCATGATTGGTGGGGGTCTGAACACTCAGACCTCATGATTGGTGGGGGTCTGAACACTCAGACCTCATGATTGGTGGGGGTCTGAACACTCAGACCTCATGATTGGTGGGGGGTCTGAACACTCAGACCTCATGATTGGTGGGGCTCTGAACACTCAGACCTCATGATTGGTGGGGCTCTGAACACTCAGTCCTCATGATTGGTGGGGCTCTGAACACTCAGACCTCATGATTGGTGGGGGCTCTGAACACTCAGACCTCATGATTGGTGGGGGGTCTGAACACTCAGACCTCATGATTGGTGGGGCTCTGAACACTCAGACCTCATGATTGGTGGGGCTCTGAACACTCAGACCTCATGATTGGTGTGGGGTCTGAATACTCAGACCTCATGATTGGTGGGGGGTCTGAACACTGAGACCTCATGATTGGTGGGGGGTCTGAATACTCAGACCTCATGATTGGTGGGGGGTCTGAATACTCAGACCTCATGATTGGTGTGGGGTCTGAATACTCAGACCTCATGATTGGTGGGGGGTCTGAACACTGAGACCTCATGATTGGTGGGGGGTCTGAATACTCAGACCTCATGATTGGTGGGGGTCTGAACACTGAGACCTCATGATTGGTGGGGGGTCTGAACACTCAGACCTCATGATTGGTGGGGGGTCTGAACACTCAGACCTCATGATTGGTGGGGGGTCTGAACACTCAGACCTCATGATTGGTGGGGGGTCTGAACACTCAGACCCCAACTGATCAAAGCTTTTGACATATTTCAAAGACAGGACATGTCAATTTCTTTTTAAATTAACAGGTACAGTTTATGATCAGTTTTGCTGATCGTAAAGTTTATTTTTTTACTCACTAGCGTTCCCTGGCTGTAACCCCACATATGGGCCATGTACTGCATGCTTAGGAGAGAGTCCTAGGAGTCCTCTTCAATACAAAGCTTAGAAGTCCTCTTCGCACATCAGCTTGCAGTACATAGCCTGTCTGCAGGTGGGCAGTGGGGGAAAGCAGGCTTTTTTTAGGTGGGTTCACACACAGGTTTTTGTGTCAGTTTTATATTCAGTTTTGGCATCAAACACTGAAGTAAGTTTTAAAAAAAAAAAAACTGTTTGGCACCATCCTTGAGCCAGTTTTACACAAGTGGAATAAAGACAAATGAATTATGGTTCTGATTCCATATTTTTAGCTGTAAGTTTTGGTCATCTGATCTGCAGTCGGGCTGGGGCTTGTGGCCAAAATACAGAGAAAATGAGATGCACCCCTATTACACTGTTGGGAAACTAGTCTGAAGCTTTGTTCACACAAAGTATTTTGAGAAAGATTTACACCTCCTGGTTCTGGTTAAAATACTGAACAAACTACTGCCCATAATACTATGTGTGAACATAGCCTTAAACGGTTTACTAATGACTGTAGTTTGGGAGTGGGCTTCTGAGGTGAAAGTCTCTTTAATTGCAATTATAAAGAGTAGTTTGTGGAGAAATATATTGTTATGAGGAAACATGAAAGAACTTTTGATCAATTGTGCAAGTATTTTCTAATAATGTTATTAAGGGAACAGTTTCCATTGGCCAACTGATAGATAATGTATAAAAATGTAGTATGGGGGGGAAGTTTTTATTATCCTGGCTGTAAGACACATAACAACATGACAGCAGTGGCATTAAACAGCTTTTCTCCAATGCTGAAATTGGCAGAATGTTGTTCCTGTAATAGTTTGTTGGCTGTGGCGATTATCTTAATCCTTTCATTTAAAGAAACAGTAACACATTGTATCTTTTTTTAGTATCACAATATGTGAGCTTCTAAAGTAGCTGGAAACCACAGAGATATAGCATAGTAACATAGTTTGTAAGGTTGAAAAAAAAAGACAAGCGTCCATCAAGTTTAACCTAGAACCCTACTGTGTTGATCCAGAGGAAGGCAAAAAAAAAAAAACAACACGAGACTGATGCAATTGCCCCATAACAGAGGAAACATTGCTTCCTGACTCCGATATGACAGTCATAATAAGTCCCTGGATCAATGTTCTAGCCACTTTAATCTAGTATCCATAACTTGTTATATTATATTTTTCCAGAAGTAAAATGCAGAAGTTAAGTAGGAAGAATGTGCTGATCATTACAGTATTACTAATGGCGATCACTCCAATGTACAATGTACTACAATGTGTGCTTCATGATCAGAATATTTCATTTATGTTTCTTTGTCAATAACTATGAACAGGTCTAAGTTGCCTTCCAGTATCTGGTTTGAAAGTATCGGGGGTGTCAGCCGCTGTGTCCGATGAGTCTGTTGCTGGAGACAGTGGGGTCTATGAGGCAGCTACACAGAGGTATCACAATTGTTACAGATGCATATGCCTAAAATACATATTTTTCATTATTTTATGATTTTCCTGTTGCTGTTCATTTCTTGTGTAGGATCTGGGTCTACAACTTTATAATATACTTATTCAGAGTTGTTTTAGTGTACCTATAATGAGTAAAAAAGAAGAAAAGAGAGCTCATGCATTACTTTTGTAGGTCTGTTTTTCTAAATCTTTTTTGCTGACTTTTATGACCCTATTGCCTCCATTTTGCTGCTCTGTCAGGTCTTCTTTCACTGAGGAGGGGGCATTCTTTTTTTTAAGCATGAAGCTTTCCTACACATCTGGATGAACTTCCACAACCCTCAATGCAGTGGCTCTATGCTGTGTGCTCTATGCTGCGCGCTCTATGCTGTTTGCTCTATGCTGTTTGCTCTATGCTGCGCGCTCTATGCTGTGTGCTCTATGCTGTGTGCTCTATGCTGTGTGCTCTATGCTGTGTGCTCTATGCTGTGTGCTCTATGCTGTGTGCTCTATGCTGTGTGCTCTATGCTGCGCGCTCTATGCTGTGTGCTCTATGCTGCGCGCTCTATGCTGTGTGCTCTATGCTGCGCGCCCTATGCTGTGTGCTTTATGCTGTGTGCTCTATGCTGTGTGCTCTATGCTGCGCGCTCTATGCTGTGTGCTCTATGCTGCGCGCTCTATGCTGCGTGCTCTATGCTGCGCGCTCTATGCTACGCGCTCTATGCTGCGCGCTCTATGCTGCGCGCTCTATGCTGCACGCTCTGAGCAGGCTTGTTCTGCTAGTCTCACCTGCATTTCCTGTACTTTGTCTCAGTGTGCTTTGAACTAGGACCCTTAGTGGCATAAAGTATAGGGTCCATTTCTACATAGAATAATTAATACTTTTGAACAGAATATACATTACAAATGTTATTATTACATGCACTGTAAGATGACATATTTGCTCGATTATAAGATGACCCTGATTAGGAGACGACCCATCCCCTCCCAAAACTTTGGACTTCCTAAAAGAATAAAAACAAAAGGCCTAAATGTTAGACTACTTTATGTCCATTACCACATTTCATATCCGACCCGCTCAATTCCAAGTCTATTCCCCTCATTCCATGACCCCTTATTCCATGACCTCCCTTTTCATGTCCCTCATTCCGTATCCAATTTACATACTTGGATGGAATTCAGCAATTGTAAAGTCTGAGTCTGGTGGCTTTTCTGCAAAAAGCTCCTCCCTTCCATGTAGCTCCACTGCATATATCGGTACCATAGAGCGCAGGGAGGAAGTGACTTCATCAAGTGAAAAATCACTTCCTCCAAACGCTAGACACTAGTGGGAGGCGCACGGGAGCCGGGACGCAACAAGGGGAGGTACTAATCCTAAAGCAACCTCAATCAGATACAGTATTAAAGTTTTTTATAAGAACAGTGCCCATTTAAGATCTCTGCATGCTGTTAGTGAATTCAAAGGCTAAAAACCTGCAACCAACTGACCAGATTTATCAATCTATGGGAGACAAACATTGTAGTGATCTGTCCATAACAAACAATCACAGCTATGGGCAAAATCATACATTTTGGGATTCAGGCAGATTGATAAATCTGGGACATTATGTCCAACTAGCTCAGCTACAAGGCTGTGATATTCTTCACATGCAGTATACAGTGGGGACCAAAAGTTTGGGCACCCCAGGTAAAAATTTGTATAAATGTGCATAAAGAAGCCAAGGAAAGATGGAAAAATCTCAAAAAATGCATCAAATTACAGATTAGACATTTTTATAATATGTCAACAAAAGTTAGATTTTATTTCCATCATTTACACTTTCAAAATAACAGAAAACAAAAAAATGGCGTCTGCAAAAGTTTGGGCACCCTGCAGAGTTAATATCTTATACTGCCCCCTTTGGCAAGTATCACAGCTTGTAAACGCTTTTTGTAGCCAGCCAAGAGTCTTTCAATTCTTGTTTGAGGTATCTTTGCCCATTCTTCCTTACAAAAGTCTTCCAGTTCTTTAAGATTTCTGGGCTGTCTGTCACGCACTGCTCTTTTAAGGTCTATCCATAGATTTTCAATTATTTTGAGGTCAGGAGATTGGATTTCGAGGTGTGTTTAGGATCATTATCCATTTGTAGAAGCCATCCTCTCTTTATCTTCAGCTTTTTCACAGATGGCATCAAGTTAGCATCCAATATTTGCTGAAATGTTATTGAATCCATTTTTCCTTCTACTCGTGAGATGTTCCCTGTGCCACTGGCTGCAATACCACCCCAAAGCATGATTGATCCACCCCCATGCTTAACAGTTGGACAAAGGTTCTTTTCATTAAATTCTGTTCCCCTTCTTCTCCAAACGTACCTTTGCTCATTCCGTGCCAAAAAGTAAAATTTTAACCTCATCGGTCCACAGAACTTGTTTCCAAAATGCATCAGGCTTGTCTATATGTTCATTTGCAACGTTCAAACGCTGATTTTTGTGGTGAGGACGTAGAAGACGTTTTCTTCTGATGACTCTTACATGAAGACCATATTTGTACAAGTATCTCTTTATAGTGGAATAGTGTACCACAATACCAGGGTCTGTCAGATCTTTCTGGAGGGATTGTGCAGTCAAACGTGGGTTTTGAATAGTTTTTCTCACAATCCTGCGAGCTGTTCTGTCTGATATTTTTCTTGGTCTTCCAGATCTTGCTTTAACTTCCACTGTTCCTGATAACTGCCATTTCTTAATTACATTCCGAACAGAGGATATTGACATCTGAAAACGTTTGCTATCTTCTTTTAGCCTTCTCCAGCTTTGTGAGCGTCAACTATTTTCAGTTTCAGATTTCTAGACAATTGCTTAGAAGAACCCATGGTGCTGATTGTTGGGGCAAGGTCAGATGAGTCTGGGCATTTAAAACCTTTGAGTTTGACATCACCTGGTCTTCCCAGATGATGATTGAGAACAATTCATGACACTGGCAGGTCTCAGCTTTGCAAAGGAGGCAGTGCATGCTATAAATTCTGCAGGGTGCCCAAACTTTTGCAGACGCCATTTTTTTTGTGTTCTGTTATTTTGAAAGTGTAAATGATGGAAATAAAATCTAACTTTTGTTGACATATTATAAGAATGTCTAATCTGTAATTTGATGCCTTTTGGAGAATTTTCCATCTTTCCTTGGCTTCTTTATGCACATTAATACAATTTTTTACCTGGGGTGCCCAAACTGTGTCAGATCTGATAAATATGACTTGGAAGCATTTTAGCCTCTGGATGTAAGCAAGAAGGTTCCTATTCCCCCCCAGCCCCCCCCCCCCCCCAAAAAAAAAAAAGACTAAATGCCAGGTTTATTAGTTCCTGACTTCTAAGGGTCCTTTAAGGCCATCATGTGTATTTCTACATTTAACCTTGTTTGGATTGTATATGGTAAAAATGTGAACAAAAATGTTTGTGTTGCTTTAGGCAGATGTTGGAAAATACAGATTGTGATGGTGATGATCAAGAAAGTCTGAGTACAGCCAGGATCAAGATTGGGATGAAGTAAGGATAAACTCAGAGCTGAAATGTTTGAATTTCTTGTAACCTTTGAAATGGTACCTTACAGTCTGTGAGACCTAAAAACCTATCTCTCTAAAGCTTACCTGTGGTTTCATTTATAGTCACAGTCCCCAAACATTCCTACTTCTTTCTCCCCCTCCCCTCACATACAGGGACTGATTGTGATCTTGCCATTCATATGAAGTCAAGTACATTACATGCTAATATATATTTACCGGAAAATAATGCCGTAAAAATGTATGATGTGTCCCACAGAGAGGCAAGGCCTCGAATAACTACAGGTTGTTAAAAGTTAAAAAAGTGTTCGCTTACATGTACTGTATCTGCTATAGATGTTATCCTCTGGATAGGTGTGATCTTACCCTAACAAAAGTTTGGGGAAATCTTTCCATTTACCTTGTTGTTTTTCTGCCAAGTGTCAAGGAGGCAGGGTCAGGCTGCTCAAGTGCCACAACCTGGCATGCCTGGTCACCTGCCTCCCCCTCCCAGCTCTTCCTTGACTGATATACAGAGCACTTTGTCAGTCAAGGAGGGGCTGGAATGTAAGGATGGGTGAAGAGGTGTGGCAGGCTGTGGCACAAAAACTTGGGACAACTTCATTGGCATTTGGTTTAGAAATAAAAAGCCTCTGCAGCTCTTAGCAGCAAATGCAGCTGACAGATCTCCTATAAATGTATGTATACAAGTTAGGCTGCATTCACATTATGTTTGCAGCCTACGGCTGCCGGGTCCGTCTTGGAATTTTAAAAACCGGGTGCTCCCGTATCCCAGCCGGACCCATGCAGCTTCTCATTCACTTTAATGAGCCGACCGGAGTACGGTGGGCTCATTTTTGCCAGCCGTATACGGTTCCGTATTGCTTAAAACTTAGTATGAAGCCAGCCTAATGCAGACTGGAAGGTCATCCAAAGCAAGAGGCGCTCTTTGTAACAGCTCTCCCCTCTGGCCACGAAATGAGGATCCTGAACAGGGACATCCTTTATTAAAGGGGTATTCCAGGCCAAAACTCTTTTTTTTTATATATATATCAACTGGCTCCGGAAAGTTAAACAGATTTGTAAATTACTTCTATTAAAAAATCGTAATCCTTCCAATAGTTATTAGCTTCTGAAGTTGAGTTGTGGTTTTCTGTCTAACTGCTCTCTGATGACTCACGTCCCGGGAGCTGTGCAGTTCCTATGGGGATATTCTCCCATCATGCACAGCTCCCGGGACGTGACATCATCATTGAGCAGTTAGACAGAAAACTTCAGAAGCTAATAACTATTGGAAGGATTAAGATTTTTTAATAGAAGTAATTTACAAATCTGTTTAACTTTCCGGAGCCAGTTGATATATATATATATATAAAAAAAAGGTTTTGCCTGGAATACTCATTTAATTCCGAAACCCACAACCGTATATGAAAATGGGTTTCTAAACTGGACAAACCCTTTAAATGAATTCCAGTATGAGATTTGTATATTTGGTACAATGGGTCAGTTCTTCAGTCTTCTGTTGAGTCTGGTTTGTGTAAGCTGTGATTTCTTTTTCTCTTTTACGCAGGTACGATGAGAAGAACAGGCAGTTTGCTGTATTTATTGTTCAGCTTGATAACTCAGCTGCTTTGTTACTACAACAGGATCAGAAAGTGTAAGTGTGACAAATTCTGTGAAATCTATTAGAGATGAGCGAACTTACAGTAAATTCGATTCGTCACAAACTTCTCGGCTCGGCAGTTGATGACTTTTCCTGCATAAATTAGTTCAGCTTTCAGGTGCTCCCGTGGGCTGGAAAAGGTGGATACAGTCCTAGGAGACTCTTTCTTAGGAATGTATCCACCTTTTCCAGCCCACCGGAGCACCGGAAAGCTGAACTAATTTATGCAGGAAAAGTCAGCAACCGCCGAGCTTAGAAGTTCGTGACGAATCGAATTTACTGTAAGTTCGCTCATCTCTAAAATCTATCATTTTCAGCCATAGAAAGTTTAATGACGGGCAGGAACATAAGAAGGAATGCAAGGATGTCCTGTAAATGATAGACATAGCATTCAACTCTGTCATAATCCTGTTCTATCTGGATATAAATGTTATTTTATAATTATTAGTTGCTGAGCACATCACACAAAGGGATGTTCCCTAACACAGCTGTTTATATAGGAGATGTGAAATGAACCTAACAAGCACCTTGATGGGGATGAAATTGCGCGTTGAGTCAGCGTTATACATCTCGTGAAATCTTTCAGTATTCTCTTTGATCTCTTTATTGAATATGCAGCAAGGCCCCTTATGCTATGTTGCTTTACAATAAAGTTATACAAGATCACATTTAAAAATTAGCAATAATTTGATCTAGATATAGACATTGCTGTAGTTTCAAAGGAAATGCAGTGATGCCAAATATGTGTACTGTGGTCCCTCAAGTTACAATATTAATTGGTTCTGGAACGACCATTGTATGTTGAAACCATTGTATGTTGAGACCAGAACTCTATGGGAACCTGGTAATTGGTTCTAAAGGCACCAAAATGTCATCCAAAAATAGGAAAAAGTGAGAATGAAAGAAAAATAAGTAGATAACTAATGTATATAAAGCAAATCCTTACATATAAAAGTAAGAAAGATCTGCTGGGAGCTGTAAATCACTGTCTATGTTAGTGTTTCCCAAGCAGCGAGCCTCCAGCTGTTGCAAAACTACAACTCCCAGCATGCCCGGACAGCCAAAGGCTGTCCGGGCATGCTGGGAATTGTAGTTTTGCAACATCTGGGGCCACCCTGCTTGGGAAACACTGTCTATGTAGAGGACAGGAGCTTCTTCGGGGTACACACAATGTCCTAAAAAAGTAATGGAGTCGCCCTCACCTGGTGTCCAATGGAGCAGGTAACCCTGGTACAGGTAAAGTGTACAGAACATGTAATACCTCCCTGTACTGTAGGGGGCGCTATCGGACACCAGTCAGTGCATGCACTTCAGTAATACAGGGGTTTTACCAGTGAATGCCCATTCTGATTGGTCTGTTCTTCCATCCATTGACACAGATCTGGACTGGCTGTAGCATTGTATGTTGAGTCCGGTTTCAACTTACGATTGTCCAGAAAAGACCATAGTATGTTGAAACTATTGTATGTTGAGGCCATTGTAAGTTGAGGGATCACTGTACGCATATACTTTTTACAAGGTTATGCCAGGGATAAAGTAATATTTCCTGCAAATGATATCAAAGTCTCCCCGAGGCAATGGTCCTACATGATGCTGCCTATTAGTATCCCTCCAGGAGTGCCATACAAGTATCCCCTGGAGCCCAAGAACATAATCTTTCCTGTTTTAGAATAAGTCAAAAATGTCGATAGTTGGTGGAGTCCCCAGGCCCCTGTTTTGCATTTCAAATAGGAGAATGCTGCATATGTGTGTGGTTCTCTACCAAATACCGTAGTTTAAAGGGCTTTTCCAGAATTAGAAAAATGCTTCTTCTTTCTTGCAAAAAAACAGCACCACTTCTGTCCACAGGTTGTGTTTGGTATCAGAGTTTGGTCCAATTAAAGTGAATGTGACTGATGTGCAGTAGTACACACAACCTGTGGACATTAGTGGGGCTGTTTTTGCAAAAAAAAAAAAAAAAAGCTGTATTTTTCTAATCCTGGATAACCCATTTAAGGAAAGGCTTAATGGCTTGTATGGCTTATCCTTTGGATGTAGCATTCCTTTACAGGTCTGTGGAGGTGGTGCATGTCACTTGGGTGCAAACAGCAGAGAATCCTAATCATGTGACTCCTCAGACCTGCACCATGTTTATTGGGCATGATCTGTGTGTTTTTTGGCAGGAAAACCATTCTGATTTCTGTGCAACAAACCAAATAATGTCAAGTCGTAAAACCCCACTCCCATTAACTTCCATAGAGATAAGGATCTGCACAGAAAAGACGGGACATGTCATTTCTTTCCTATACAGTTACATGTTAAAGCTCTAATTTAAGTCAGTGTTAGCTTCAAGGCCAGTCCCCATGCTGCCCGTGGCTCGTGTTATGCCCGTGTGCACAACAGCTTTGTTAGCTATAGATGATTATGGCTTTCTGATGGTTGGAGCCTGAAACGAGCAGCATTGCCGGTTGCAGGTTGTGCAATATTATCCCAGAGACCCCTGCGAACTCCTGTCCGGCACCGCACGGAAAGCCGAAGATACACAAGCACTGTGTCTCCAGCTCTCCTCTAGAGATACATGGAGGAGCTTGACGGCCACCTCTTCGTGTGGTGGTCAACAGTAATCTGTGCACCGAGTGGAGACCACTCCATGCATGAGGAGAGCCCGGGTGTCGGGCCGGAAATCGCTAGAACCCCCCCCCCCCCCCCCCCCGCAATCAGACACTTATCCTCCATCCTGTGTATAGGAGATAACCTTTTGTATAGGAGTTCCCCTTTAATGGCTGTGTGTTGAGTTATTTTTAGGAGACATAAATATTAAAGGGCTTGTCCGGTGAAATCTTATCTCCTATCTATAGGATAAAAGAATATGTTTGTGATTGTGAGTGGTCCAACTGCATTGACCATGTACAGTATAGCACTCAGGCATCACCAGGGCTTCCATAGAAATGAATAAAGCATGTGCCGTCTACAGCTCACTTCTCACTGAGAGCTGGGGTTCTGTTCCAGAGATCGTGGGGGGTTTCAGCAGTCAGACCCCCAGCAATCACCTACTTATACCCCAACTTGGCCTTTTCCCCAGGATACATGTTTGGCAGGAGATGTTTTGGGAGATAATTGTCATTTTATTTCCGTTGCCAGTCCCGTTGCCATGTTCTTTTTATTGAATTTAAAGGGGTACTACCGTGGAAAACTTTTTTTTTTTTTTAAATCAACTGGTGCCAGAAAGTTAAACAGATTTGTAAATTACTTCTATTAAAAAATCTTAATCCTTCCGGTACTTATTAGCTGCTGAATACTACAGAGGAAATTGTTTTCTTTTTGGAACACAGAGCTCTCTGCTGACATCATGGTCACAGTGCTCTCTGCTGACATCTCTGTCCATTTTATGAACTGTCCACAGCAGCATATGTTTGCCATGGGGATTTTCTCCTACTCTGGACAGTTCCTAAAATGGACAAAGATGTCAGCAGAGAGCACTGTGCTCATGATGTCAGCAGAGAGCTCTGTGTTCCAAAAAGAGAACCATTTCCTCTGTAGTATTCAGCAGCTAATAAGTACTGGAAGGATTAAGATTTCTCAATTGAAGTAATTTACAAATCTGTTTAACTTTCTGGCACCAGTTGATGTAAAAAAAAAAAAAAAAAAGTTTTCCACGGGAGTACCCCTTTAAAGAAACGAAACAACAACAAATAAAATGTGTAAAATCGTACAAAAAAATATTTAGCTCCACCTAATTCTGTAGGGAAATAAATGTAGGAATCATACATGCCTTGTTTCTCTATGTTTACACTGTGAAGTATAAAAATAATAGTAATATATTTTCTAGAGATGAGCGAACTTACAGTAAATTCGATTCGTCACGAACTTCTCGGCTCGGCAGTTGATGACTTATCCTGCATAAATTAGTTCAGCTTTCAGGTGCTCCGGTGGGCTGGAAAAGGTGGATACATTCCTAGGAAAGAGTCTCCTAGGACTGTATCCACCTTTTCCAGCCCACGGGAGCATCTGAAAGCTGAACTAATTTATGCAGGAAAAGTCATCCACTGCCGAGCCGAGAAGTTCGTGACGAATCGAATTTACTGTAAGTTCGCTCATGTCTAATATTTTCACAAAAGTTGGTGAGTTGTATTCCATTGGCCTTCCTTATGAAAGGGTACCGTGTATAGGAAAACATAACACACATGCACCTAGAGTTAGAGTATCAGGGGTATGCCTTAAAGGACATGTGGCCTCTAAAAAATAAAAAAAACTTGGGCCCTTGTGCAGCCAAAAATGATAATTTTTGTTTTTTTAATAAGAAAATATGCTGTAGAATTAAAATAGGAGTTTATTTGCTTCAAATTAAAAAAATATATATTTTTTATAATACACTAATTCTGCTAAGTTCTCTAGATCTGTGTACAGTTGGTATATGAAGCTTTATTTACATTACGTTTGGCTTTGAATATGTTTCCATCCTCAGATACGTTCGTGTTGCTGTTCTTCCCTGCTCTGAAAGCACAAGCTGTTTATTCCGGACGAGAACTATGGAAGTAGTAGACAGTCTCATGTACAACGAAATGTTCTTGGTGCCAGTATCCCATACAACGTTACGTCGAAAAACTCTGAGAATTGACGTGTGCACATTACAAAGCAAACATCGAGAAGAATGTCTGGTAAGGGACTTATTTTTCCTTTATAAATCCCGCAAATCAGATGTTTATTTATTTCCATTTATTTCTGTATGAACTTCATTCATCTACATCAGTGTTCTCCAAACGGTGGTCCTTCAGCTGTTGCAAAACAACAACTCTCAGCATGCCCGGACAGCCAACGGCTGTCCGGGCATGCTGGGAGTTGTTGTTTTGCAGCAGCTGGAGGACCACCGTTTGGAGATCACAGATCTACATCAAAAGTTCCCAACCTTTTATGGGTGACAAGCCACTTTGAGATTAAAGGAGTACTCTGCCCCTAGACATCTTATCCCCTATCCAAAGGATAGGGGATAAGATGTCTGATCGCGGGGGTCCCGCCGATGGGAACCCCCGGGATCTCTGTTCTTCACCTGGCATTCATTTAGAGCATCGGGTTCAGCGCCGAAGGCTCGTGACGTCATGGCCGCACCCCCTCAATGCAAGTCTATGGGAGGGAGCATGACGGCCGTCACGCCACCTCCTATAGACTTGCATTGAGGGGGCATGGCCGTGACGTCACGAGCCTCCGCCCCGCATCACCAGTCATCCGGCACGGTGTGAAGTTCACTGCGTACACTGATGTCTGGGGTGCCACAGTGGAGATCGCGGTGGTCCCCAGCGGCGGGACCCCCGCGATCAGACAGCTTATCCCCTGTCCTATGGTCTAGAGGTGGAGTACCCCTTGTTTCACGCTTCGGGAAAGCAGATCTGCTATGAGCAGACACTACTGGCTTGTGTGTGCAGTGAGGTTTGGAGGCTGGATTGCAGGTCATGTGAAATACTCTAAGGATACGGTATGTGTCACCCTACTCTTAAGGTTTTTTCACACGAGCGTATTTCATTTCAAACTACTGCTGCAAGTTTGAAAGGGGCGGGCTCTCCGCAGCTAATTTTCAGCAGAGGAATCTCTGCTGAAGAAGATACGCCGTAGACTTCATTGAAGTCAATGGAGTTTGCGGCAGGTTTTCCGCAGTGAAGATTCTGCTGCTGCAAATCAGATGCGGAGAGCCCGCCCCTTTCAAACTTGCAGCAGTAGTTTGAAATGAAATACGCTCGTGTGAACGAGCCCTTAAAGGGTTTCCAGGGAGGGCAACATTTTTTTGAAAAGAATCAGGGTGCCTTAAAAATAAATGATAAAAGTATAGTCACCTTCCTGATTCCCTACTGCCATTGTGATGGTGCACGGGTACCCCCTTATGACTGCTTCCTAGTGACATGTCAACAAGCAGGGAATACCCACTCATTAACTGGCTGTGTGTCTCAAGATGTCACTAAAAAGCAGTGAGCTGCAAGAACATGGACAGCATCAGAAAAGGCAGCGGTGAGGTGAGTTTGTATCATTAATTTTCAACATACCCCAACTCCACTAGTCTTCTAGGAAACTTATTTTTGAATGATATAATTAACTGGTATACCTGTTATTGTTAAAGGGGTACTTTGGTGGAAAACAACTGTATTCAAATCAACTAGATTTACAGATTACGTCTATTTAAAAATCTTAATCCTTCTAGTAATTATCAATACCACAGAGGAAGTTGTGTAGTTCTTTCCAGTCTGTTCATAGTGCTCTCTGCTGACACCTCTGTCCATGTTAGGAACTGTCCAGAGCTAGAGAGGTTTGCTTTAGGGATTGACTTCTACTCTGACCAGTTCCTGACATTGACAGAGGTGTCAGCATAGAGCACTGTGGTCAGGCAGAAAGGAACTATACAACTTCCTGTGGCGCATACATTAGCTGATAAGTACTGGAGGGATTAAAAATTTTTAATAGAATACATTTGCAAATCTGTATAACTTTCCGGCACCAGTTGGTTTGAGAACATTTGTTTTCCACCAGAGTACCCATTGCTAATGCACAACAGTATCTGTGGCTGTCATCAGTTGGGGAGCCACATACAGGGGCCCCAAGAGTCACATGTGGTAAAAACTAATCTGTATGAGGCCCCAATACAAAAGAGTGTTTTTATCCATAACATTTTTCTTTATTGAGGTATTTTATGCAGCCTCTGCATGAACCCTTCCATTCACAGATGTTGGCTTTTGTTAGTGTTGGGTCCCGTTCGTGTTGGGTGCCCTTTCTATTGATAATAATTGCACAATTCGCTTCTGTGCCATTGGAGATGGCTGTGTCAGTGGTATATGGCTTTTTTTGAATAGTGAAAAACATACTGATATCCTGGGATACTTGATGGCTATCCTATTCCAGATATGAAAGAGTGCAATGTCGGATGGAACTGGAAAGAAACATTTCAGAAAACCAGACTGTATTTCCCTCACAAGCTGCATGATTAAAAACATCTTTAAAGATGAATGTACTGGGGAATGTGAACTTGTGAAGTTTGTGGTTTAGCTTAAAATAAGTTTGTATTTAGGTCATATTTTGCCTTCTGAAAAATCACTTCTTTGTTCTAAAGATTTTGAAGGATCGTGCCTTTTCTCCGGTGTTTTTGCTTCTTTTAAACTTTGATTTCCTTAAGGCAACATGTGGCATTGAACCCTCATATAGGTGAGATACAAAGTACTTGGATTAAACAAGTGAGAGCGTGAATACTGCCGATGGTTGGTTCATGCTATAAATATCTCTTATACTTCGTCATCAAATGATTGGTAATTATCTAGTATGCTATTTCATTTTACATACAGGAATACATAACAGGGCTCCGATCCTCTGGTCAGCTGACACTTTTACATGTCGGACAGTTATTAAAACTAGTGTGGAGGATAACTGGGGTTGGAGCTTTTTCCTCCCAAGAAATCAAATTCCAGTTCTCCTGTTTTTCATCCTGCGTAGAATGAACCTGAGATTATTGGACCCAATTTGGACATTTCCACTAAGGGGTGTACTCACTTTTGTTGCCAAGGCAGTGGCTTTGTGTAATTTTGCGGGGACAGCATTAAAGGGGTTGTCCAGTGAAAACTATCTTATCACCTATCTACAGGATAGGGAATACTGTAAGTAGGTGATTTCGGGAGGTGCAAGTGCTATACCGATGCACCATATACTATGCCAGTGTTTCCCAACCAGAGCACCTCCAGCTGTTGCAAAATTACAACTCCCAGCATGCCCGGACAGCCAACGGCTGTCTGGGCATGCTGGGAGTTGTAGTTTTGCAACAGCTGGAGGCACCCCTGGTTAGGAAACACTGACCTATACTATATACTACTATATAGTCCGACATGCTGGGAGTTGTAGTTTTGCATCAGCTGGAGGCACCCCTGGTTAGGAAACACTGATCTGTACTATATACTACTATATAGTCCAACATGCTGGGAGTTGTAGTTTTGCAACAGCTGGAGGCACCCCTGGTTAGGAAACACTGATCTGTACTATATACTACTATATAGTCCAACATGCTGGGAGTTGTAGTTTTGCATCAGCTGGAGGCACCCTGATTAGGAAACACTGATCTGTACTATATACTACTATATATTTCAACATGCTGGGAGTTGTAGTTTTGCATCAGCTGGAGGCACCCCTGGTTAGGAAACACTGATCTATACTATATACTACTATAGAGTCCATCATGCTGGGAGTTGTAGTTTTGCATCAGCTGGAGGCACCCCTGGTTAGGAAACACTGGTCTGTACTATATACTACTATATATTTCAACATGCTGGGAGTTGTAGTTTTGCATCAGCTGGAGGCACCCTGGTTAGGAAACACTGGTCTGTACTATATACTACTATATATTTCAACATGCTGGGAGTTGTAGTTTTGCATCAGCTGGAGGCACCCTGGTTAGGAAACACTGATCTATACTATACACTACTATATATTTCAACATGCTGGGAGTTGTAGTTTTGCATCAGCTGGAGGCACCCTGGTTAGGAAACACTGATCTATACTATACACTACTATATATTTCAACATGCTGGGAGTTGTAGTTTTGCATCAGCTGGAGGCACCCTGGTTAGGAAACACTGATCTGTACTATATACTATATATAGTCCAACATGCTAGGAGTTGTAATTTTACTTTTGGGCAGCTGCTGAGCCACAGGCTGTATCGAGGCATGCTGGGAGTTGTAGTTAGTAACTAACTGCAACTCCTGAATTTAATTTAAAAAAAAAGCGATCAGAAAGTCAGAAAAAAACAAAAATGGTACTGTTAAAATCTACAGATCGGGGCGCAAAAATAAGCCCTCATACAGGCCCGTATAAAAAGAAATAAAAAAGTTATAGGGGTCAGAATAGGACAAAGTTTCCCCTGCATATGTGTATCCTGTGATGTGACGCATATATAATTAATTATGCATGGCCGGGGGAATTATGCATTTGGGGAAGAAAGGTTGCAACCCTAACCCCCCGAGATCTCCAGAAAGGGACCACGATTTTCACGAGTCCTACTAGCTGACTACAGTCGGGTCTGTGCAGGTCATAGGAGTGAATGGCAACCCGAGCACAGATACATTGCAGCCTATTTGAGCTTCTGAGACCGTATCTGTGCCACGGAGGCAAACATGGTAATGTGAACGATATTCTAGGTTACAAAATGAACACAGTGCCACACGAGCCTGCAGCGGCTATACAAGCAATACATGGCTTTAGACACATGCATGCACACAACTTTATACATATGCACACCTAAGCATACACACAGACATTCACACATGTGCACATACATTCCCATACCTCTACAAAATGTGCATAGAATCTAGACGCCCACACACAAATGTTTTACCACTTATTAAAATGGTATTCCGGCTTTATACATCTTATCCCCTACCCCCACGATCTCTGTGCAGCCCCCAGCATTCTGTGGCAGGCGCTGCCTCCGAGATGGGGATGTGCCGTCACGGCCACGCCCCCTAGTGCCCCCTCCATTTATGTCTATGGGAGGGGGCGTGACACGCCCCCTCCCATAGACATGAATGGAGGGGGCATGGCCGTGACATCACGTCCCCGTCTTGGAGGCAGTGCCCGGCACAGAATGCTGGGGTCTGCACAGAGATCATGGGGGTCCCCAGCAGTGGGACCTCTGCGATCATACATCTTATCCCCTATCTTTTGGATAGGGGATAAGATGTATAAAGCCGAAATACCCCTTTAACCTTAGATAAAAAAAAAAAAAGGATGTGATACAATAAGGGCAATATCTGTCAAATGGCTTTATTTAGTAGCGCAATCACTTCTTCTTGTCACATAAAACAGCAAAGTGAGTTCTTGAGGACCATTGTGATAAGCAGACGCACATATTCTGTGGGGGCCGCGTTGGCCTTCAAATAGGAAGTTCAAACAACGACTTTGATATTTATAGTGCAATGCATAATACATGTCCTTTTAATTGGGTGTCTTTTTATCTTTGGTGTTGAAATGTACAGATTGGCTCTATCGTTGCTATGGCTACAACTTGATGTCTTTTCATGCTTTGTCACATTTTGTACACAGCAGCCAGAATGCATGGCTTAACTTTCAGGACTTTTCCATGCAATGATGCTATGGCAATGTGTGTGATCAGATTGATAGATGATATACATATATATATATATATATATATATATATATATATATGTAGAGGGTAGGCAGCACAACCACGTATTCTGACGGAATCTTGGGGTGCAAGCAAGGATAGCGGTCCCAATCGCAGACGGCTCAAATAATCCAAGATGCAAAAAGTATAGCAGCACACCCAGTAGTAAAGTGCAAAAATTGGGATTTATTGACCCATATTAAATGCGACGTTTCGACGGCATCCCACCATCTTTTTCAAGCATGTTTGAAAAAGATGGCGGGATGCCGTCGAAACGTCGCATTTGATATGGGTCAATAAATCCCAATTTTTGCACTTTACTACTGGGTGTGCTGCTATACTTTTTGCATCTTATATATATATATATATATATATATATATATATATATATATATATATATATATAGGTAAATAGTGTTTGCCAGAGTTCTGATTAACCAAGTATTGCAATGTCTTTACTCACATACTGTAACCTCTGGGATTAGCGGTGCCACTTTATTGGAAGAACCGTGTGTTGCCGCTTATCATCATTCTTTTGGTCATGAATTATATTTCCTCCATGAACAAAACCTGACTGTCCTTTTATTTATTGCATTTTGTAGGCAGGAGCCCAGATCAGTTTGGCTGATGTCTGTAGATCCGGAGAGAAAGAAGTTCGGTGGTACAATCTCTTAAGCTACCGGTACTTGAAGAAGCAAAAAGCTAATAAAAAGCAAAACATCAATTGCCCTGAAGAAAAAGCTGAAGAAAATCCTGTAAGAAGGCTTAGTCTTGAATAATGATAACATTAATATAAATGCTATATAATATATATTGTTTGCACATAGATATTGTACATAGTGGTATTACAATTGCAATGAACTTGGACTGTTGAACTACAGATACGGGTAATGTACGTCACATGCAGAATGGAAGAGCGGAGTCTGTTTCCTTCTAAATTCTGGGTGCTTTGATGGGAAACTCCACTGAGATTAAGTTTCCCTATCCCTTTATCACTGTGTTTCAGACCTTTGGTGAAACAGCTGTAGTTTTCTTTTCTATAATGGTAACCCTGTGTCTTATCCCCTATCCACAGAGCAAGAGATAAGTGTCTGATCGCAGAACGTTGAATGAATCTCTAGAATGGGGTCTGACTCTCTCCGCTGATTGCTCTAGCCCCCACCTTCCTAGTTGTACTAGTCTCAGCACTGATGGCCCGCACAGGTAATAACGGGCAGCAGCGGAGTCACAGGTCAGTCGGTCAGTGGGCCACCACTGCCGAGACTAGTACATCTCAGGTGGTGCGGGGCTGGATCGCTTAGCATAGAGAGCCGGTCCCCATTCTGGAGATCGATGGTGGAGTCCTAGCAGTTGGACCCCCATACAATCATATACCTTTTGTTTTATTTGCAAGTCTACTGCCAGGTCATTCTATTCTAGCTGACTTGACCAGGAAAGATTCCGTGATCAGATGTCAAGAATTTGCACAGGGACTGAACACTGATTTGCTGCCTGTGTATTTTACTGACCATATACAATTAATGGCAAGTTGCTTTAAAATGGCATTATACTTTTAAATTAGCTCTAAATCACTGATCCAAAGGGCAGCAAAAACAATTGCTTTAAATCAACATGTAATTAGCCAGAAAAAGTCAGCAGTTGTAAGCAAAGAACACTGTGGTCAGATTGGGAAGAAGAACTACACAACTTCCTGTGGAGGGAACTACTGGAGGGAATAAGACTTTTCAATATAATTAATTTACAAATATATTTAACTTTCTGGCACCAGTTTATTTTAAAACATTTTTTCCACTGGAGTACCCCTTTAATGTCTACATCTCTGTTGGTCTAGTGTAGTTAAGAGAGTTATTGTCAGTATTCCTGGTGATCTAGGGCAGTGAAGGGGTTAATGACACCATCTCCAGCAGTGAAGGGGTTAATGACACCATCTCCAGTAGTGAAGGGGTTAATGTATAGGGAAAATTCTGGCAGTGGTTATCTGCCAGAATTCCTGGTGTTAGAGAGTTTATGGTGGAGAAGATGGTTATTTTTAGCATCCATAGTGTTTGATGGCAAACAAAGTGTTAATCTTTCAAACTTGGTGTCCTTAGGTTACTCAGCTCTTCAGGCTAAAGTGTTGTCCTGGCTATGATAACAGTAGTCTGAACTCTGAGTGTTCAGCTTCCTGTTCTGCCCATGCACTGACCATAGAGATCATAGCCAGGAGGGGATAGAGAAAACTGTCCCCCTATAACTGAAGAGGTGCACAGTCCTCGTTATCAGCAAGCACAATGCCTTGTGAAGAATTCTGTCCAGGCTCTAGGAGAGGTGCTCCGGGAGCCTGAAGAAGAGCGCACTTTCATTTAGATGTTTTTTTTTTGTTTGTTTGTTTTGTTTTTTTTAGCAACGCTACTATGCAGCTTAAAAGGAAAGGTAGTGATTAGCTGAAATAACATGTGGCCCTATGGAGAATTCATATAAACCTATGTACAGTTCCTTATTTTACACTTTACTGATAAATACAGTGATATATTAATATTGTTGCCTTTGTTCAGGACTTGGTGTCTGCCCTTTTGGTACAAACAGCTGCTGAACTTGAGGATGTGGAAAAACTTGAAGACAATGGACGATATGAGGATAAAGATATGATTTGGTAAGCAGTGAGTGCGATTGCTCATCCCTCCTTAACTATAACTTACCGTATTTTACTCTTTGCAGCAGAGTGGATAAAGGCCGTCCTGAGCCACTGTGTAAATGAGCTATAATGTCTAAGATCAATGCTGGTTTACAGGGTCTGTAACATGGCTCGACATGTTGTCCAGATATGTTAAAAGTTTATATCTCACTTGGCGTCACTTAGATCAGTGTTTCCCAACCCAGTCCTCAAGGCACACCAACAGTCCAGGATTTTAATTTTTCCCTGTTCTATTCCAATGAAGTAACTGAAAAAACCCGGAATGTTGGTGTGCCTTGAGTTGGGTTGGGAAACACTGACTTAGACCACTGTAATGAAGATTTACAGTTAGGTGAAGTGTGTGTGCGGCAGCAGTGGTGACGCAGTTTGGCTCTCTTGACGTGACCCCGGGCTTTTCTGAAGTGGAGTTGCTTCTGGGTACCACTGACCTCACTAAACCTTTGACTCAGGCGTATGCATTACTGCAATCAGTGGGTCCCGATCCCTTTGAGTTGGCCTTTGTAAAATGGGCAAAGGATCTTCCTGATTTGACGGTTGATCAATGGAGGGAGGTTGTTAAGACCTACTACCCCACTGTGGTTAGTGCTAGGGATCTGCTTATTCAGGTTCGGCTCATCCTTCGTTTATATTCGTTAGGCTGTTCCGTCTGGGTGTCTCTTCTTTGGATGTCTGTTTTCGGTGCCATGTGGATGTGGGCTCTATTATACATGCTATGTGGAGTTGCCCTTGTGTAGAACCCGTCTGGAGGGAGGTGCTGCAGTTCCTGATGGACCACATGGAATTCCCTTATGTGTTTTCCCTTGTTGTTTGTCTGTTGGGTGTTATTAATGACTTAGCATCGGGCTCTCATAGGCGCCTACTTATTCGGTTTCTATTGTTCTGTGCTCGGAAATTTCTGATTATGGCCTGGAAAGATACTTCCCCTTCTCCCATTACTCGGTGGTTCAATTTAGTTAACAAATATGTCACGCTGTACAGGACGTTGTACATTAGTCGCAAATGCCCCAAGAAATTTGACAAAGTCTGGATGCCCTGGCTGCTGATAGGAGAGTCTGTTGTCCCCCCGGAAAGGGTCGGGTCTCCTGGGTAGGCTGGTTGTCTCTATCCTGGTCTAGGGCGAGGTGGGTTACTCCGGGAATGTGTTTCTGTTTAGTGTCTTGGTGTCAGCTGAGGGTGGATCTCCTCAATGGTCTACTTCAGTGGTGCAGTGCCTCTCTCTCTACATTTGCATAAGATGTGGGGGTGGTGGTGGTGGGGGGGTCTATCTTTAGCTGTCTGTTATTTTATTTCTGTATTGTGTTGTATACATCATAAAAGTTATAAATAAATACTTAAAAAAAAAAAACGTGTGCACGGCAAAGTGCGCCTTACTCCCCAGATGCTGCTCAAACGTGATCCTTTCACTGCATAAGTCTAAAAAGTGGCTGTCGGGTGGAGTGAAGAATGCTGCTACGCACTTCCTAGCATAATAATTTGCGATCGCAGCTGGTCACAGAAATGACACCCAGTGCGATATAAACTTTTGACATGTCAAAACAACATGGTCAGCATATTCATAATTCTTTACTTTCACATCCTAGTGATGTGAGAATTGAGAATAATGAATATACATAGGATGGGAGAGTATAGAGTGTCATACAGGATAGAGGCAGGGAAGCTTCACAAGCTGGCTCCTGCTTCCATTGCACACTAAACAAAATTACTATTCTAGCAACAGGGCCTATATCTCAAAAATGGCGGGACCAATTTAAATTAGTTATACCTTATTTTACTCCAGTGCAACCGCACTAGAAACTCAGTTTTCCTAAAACTTCTTAAGGACCAGGCCAATTTTCGTTTTTGCACTTTAGTTTTTTTCCTCTTCCCCTTTCAGTTTTTCACCTACAGACCCATATAAGAGCTTTTGTTTTTGCTTCACCAATTGTACTTTGTACATAACAAAATCTACGAAACAAAAAAAAAAAATATTTGTCGGGTTAAATTGAAAAAAAAAAAAAAAACACCACTTTGGGGGCTTCCGTTTCTACGCTGTGCACTTTTCTGTAAAAATGAAATCTTATGTTTATTCTGTAGGTCCATACGGTTACAAGGATACCCAATTTATGTAGGGTTTTTATTTTACTACTTAAAAAAAATGATAACTAGAGATTGGCGAACTTACAGTAATTCGATGCATCACGAACTTCTTGGCTCGGCAGTTGCTTACTTTAGCCTGCATAAATTAGTTTAGCTTTAAGGTGCTCCGGTGGGCTGGAGACTCGCTCCAGCGACTGTATCCACCTTTTCCAGCCACCAGAGCACCTGAAAGCTGAACTAATTTATGCAGGCTAAAGTCAGCAAATGCCGAGCCGAGAAGTTCGTGATGAATCGAATTACTGTAAGTTCGCTCATCTCTAATTATAATTACATGCACCAAATTTATTATGTTTAAAATTGTCATCTTCTGTCCCTATAACTTTTTTTTTTTCTGCATACTGGGCTATATGAGGGCTCATTTCTTATGCTGTGATCTGTAGTTTTTATCTGTACCATTATTGTTTTGATGGGATTTTTGATCAATTTTTATACATTTTCTATGGTATATGAAGTGACCAAAAATGCTCAGTTTTTGACTTTGGTATTTTTTTTACTTGTATGCCATCGACCGTATGGTTTAACTAACCTTATATTTTAATAGTTTAGACATTTATGCACGCGTGAATACCACATTGATTAAATTTTACTGAAAAAATGGAAAGGGAGGGGGGGTGATTCATACTTTTATTAGGGAAGGGGTTCATTCACTTTTATTAACTTTTTTTTTTTTTCTTTTACACTTTTCACTTTTTTTTTTGTCCCCATAGGGTACTATTACATGCAATCTTGCGGTTGCATACACTGTTCAATGCTGATCTTTGGCTCAGCATTGATCAGTGTTATCAGTGCTCTGCTGCTCTAGCCTGCCATAGCTGGCCAGAGCTTCAGAGCACTGATCGGACGGTGAGGAGGCAGGTAAGGGCCCTCCTGCTGTCCATGCGATTTCATTGCGATGGTCCCAATCAGTTCCCGCCTTTCTTAATATGTTAGTAAGGTATCTTGGTGCACAGGAGGCATTCCCAAGCCACAGGTGCACGGTGACATCTAGCTTGAATCTTCATAGGAAACACTCCTTTCCCCTGTGCTGAGCCTCCTATTCTGCAGAATGGATCTCCACGCTGCAGCTATGCCCCTCTTCTCATGAGCAGAGATTTACCTTCATGTCTCCTATGGTTGGTTGGAGGAGGAAGGGTTTCCTATGAAGATTCAAGCCCCCCCCCCCCCTCCATGCATCAAGATACTTCATTAACATATTAAATTGATAGAACTGGGAAGTGGATCTGGGAATGGTAAGTACCAATGTAAAAACTGTTAGTGTAGGTATTAACCCTATATCAACAGGTTAGTGTGGACGATTCTGTCAGCTTATATTTATGATGTGATATGAGCTTCAGACAGGACAACAATATCAAGTGTAAAATAACACTGTTGCAATTCATTTAATGTGTAATTTATCTCTGTATATGAGGAGGATTGGGGGGTTGTGGTTGTTTTATGTTTTGGTTGTGGTATATTTTCTATCTGAAAAAGTTTAATAACTATAATCTCAATAAAAAAAAATGTATGTGCGTTTTTTAGAAAAGCATGTAGAGAACTAAACATGAACGAAATTCTCAAAGGAAGAGTGTGAGGGTCACCTCTCTCAACGCACAACATAAGCTTCTTTATTGTGTAACTAAATGGTGCAGATTATCTAAGATTGAGAAATTGCTCCACCTGCTGGTAAATTTATAGAAGTACAGTTTGCTAATTTAACAATGTATATAAAGCAATTTGATTAAGCTAAAAAATATTATTGCATATATCATAAATTATTTTATAATCTACAGGATAATTTTACATATATTTCTACTTGATGCATTCCTGCAGACACAATGCTTTTTATCTTTATTTTTATCTTTAAGGCATGAAGTCCCTGACACTATGCAGGATGGAGAAGCTGCTACAGACAATGAAGAAGATGATGAATGTGATGACAATGTCCAGAGTGAGCTTGAAGATGCCGATATACAAACAGCGACCGAGTCAGAGACGCTCAAGGTGAGCAGTTGTTGACGGGTATAGTTAACCCTGTCATGGGGGTAGGACGTAATAAGTCATGTGTGATTCCAGTTATTGTGTATGTGTTATGGCCCAGATTTAACAAAAACTGTCTGATATACCCAATGTCTGATGTTACTGCAGATTTGCAGAATTTCCATCTGCAATAATCACCACAAAATATGCTGGGGATATGAAATCCACACCGCAGGTCAATATCTATTATGGATTTTATCTACAATCTATGCTGGAATTTTAAAAATTGAGTTCACTTTTCTGGTACTGTAAATGCTGCTGAACATCCATTACATTTCCGCCACGTGTGGTTGTAACCTAAGCCTCCCTTTTCTAGCAGTGTCCCCTGTCCTTATGTTTCCATTGTACACTTTAATGTAATTTTACTTTCATTCAAAAGCACAAAACATGCAGCAGTTACTCCATAGCAGCCTTTTGGAGGAGGTCATCTGACCTTTATAGGAAATACGTGATGTCAGATTTAAAGGGCCCTTGTCATTGGAATTTTTCTTTTTGATATGTCACAGGTTTAATCGGTCAGTGTGTGTTCAGATCCCCACCATTCACAGAAGCATGCTCCCTGACTTTTCCATCTTGACAAGCTTCATAGACTTATAATGGCGTTCATCCTGCGCAGTGAGATAATAGGATAATGGCATGCTTCTGACAAAATTGGTGGGGGTCTAAACATTTCTAATCTCAAAAGTTTTTTCTAATGACAAGGACACTTTAAGGGATTACTTAAATCTACATATCTAATTTCTTTAGGATTTTCAATTTTTTATAGTTGGAAATTATGATTTGTCCACAGTCTAATAAGAATAATACTATTGAATGTTGATTTATTAAAGGGGTACTCCACTGGCAAACTTTTTTCTTTTTTTTTATCAACTGGTGCCAGAAAGTTAAACAGATTTGTAAATTGCTTCTATTTAAAAATCTTAATCCTTCCTGTACTTATCAGCTGCTGTATGTTCCAGAGGAAGTTCGTTATTTTTCTAATTCCCTTTCTGTCTGACCACAGTGCTCTCTGCTGACACTTCTTTCCATTTTAGGAACTTTCCAAATCCCCATAGCAAAGCTATCCTGCTCTGGACAGTTCCTAAAATGGACAGAGGTGTCAGCAGAGAGCACTGTGGTCAGTCCTATGGAGCATATAGCAGCTGATAAGTACAGAAAGGATTAAGCTTTTTAAATAGAAGTAATTTACAAATCTGTTTAACTTTCTGGTACCAGGTGATTAAAGGGGTAGTTAAAGGGGATAAGTTTCAGATCACTGGGGGTCCGACTGCTGGGGTCCCCCGCAATCTCTGTCTACGGGGCCCCGGTTCGCTGGCCAGATAGCGCGTGTTGACATCGCACATAGTGACGGCCGACACGGCCCCTCAATACATCGCTATGGCAGAGCCGGAGATTGCCGAAGCCAGCGCTCCAGCTCTGCCAGAGTTGTATTGAGGGGTGGCGTGTCAGCTGTCGCTTCATGTGGTGGTAAAAACGCCCTCTTCCTGCAGGCTATCGGGGCCCCGTACAGGAGATCGCGGGGGCCCCAGCAGTCGGACCCTCCCACGATCTGAAACTTATCCCCTATCCTTAGGACTATGTAACTATGTAAGTATATGTTACACCCTGATCTACTATTGCTGTGTAACTAGACAGAGCAAAAGATTTACTATTCAGGAGTCTGGGAAAGTTGTGTGACAAGACCTGTGGGGACCTGTGATGGTATCAAAGGGATATTCTGTGGATAGGTGATACATGTTTTTTTTTTTGTCACTGGAATACCCTTTTAAGTAAGCTTTTAAATACACTTCTTTACTTTATTGCTTGTGTAAGCAATATATGTAATATATTTAGCATGTTTATAATCTAATGCATAATTTTTTATAAGAATAATAAAAAAATAGTAAAAAAACTGCATTGTTGCTTATAATAACCACTCAAAATACAAGATAGAGAGACTGTATTTGTAGCTAAGCATAACTTATCTACTTTTGCATGTGTTTCCAGCTCCTTTTTATTTGTCTTGTACTTTACTTCAGTTTGTGGGGTGTAATTGGGCATTTCTGCCATTCTCCTTTAGTCACTTGGTAACATTGATTTTTTATATTGTAGGTTGACAAAGAGACTAACACAGAAGGGGTTCCTCAATCCGCCACTGTTGTTCGCCCAAAAGACAAGAGATCAGCCAATCAAATACAAGCACAATTCATTAGAGGCAGCACAATAATCCGCTCCAAGACCTTCTCTCCTGGGCCACAGAGCCAATACATCTGCCGCGTAAGGAACACAAAAATATTACAGAATAGTAAAAGCTATAATTATGTGAGATTGCTAGATTTATAATGCACAGTTGGTAGTGATATGTAACATATGTTCCTTGGCATGTGTGGCACAGTGTTTCCGCCCATTTAATGTGTACACTTGCACACATTAATTCATGCTGGTTAGGTCCATATCTACAGAGACTTGTCTTAATATCTTGAGGGAGATGAAATCTGTTTAGCTAATGACCATGTGTTCCCTTTTTTATTTTTTTTCTCTACTTTTCTAGTTGAACCGCAGTGACAGTGATAGCTCAACACTCTCCAAAAAGCCGCCTTTTGTAAGGAACGCTATGGAGAGACGCAGCATGCGTGGGAAACGGGTATGTGTCTTCTGAAATATTCCATTTTACATTTAATACAGTACTACTTCAGGTTACAATTTCTTTACTAGACAAGTGTAATTTGAAATATTGAAACTGGCAATCATAACTAGCTGGCAGGATGTTGACAAAAATTGGAAGAAATGAAGAGTAAAATAAAGGCGAGTAATACAAAACTAAACGCAAGTCCTCAAAGGGGTATTTCAGAAACGGAAACATATCCCCTATTTTCTCAGCTACCGTATTTTTCACCGTATAAGACTAAACTGGGGCGGAAAAGTTGGTGCGTCTTATACGGCGAATACACCCCTATCAGGTCGTCCCTGCGGCCATCGCTGTGATGCCCTGTATTAACCCTTCAGACACGGCGATCAAAGCTGACCGCCGCGTCTGAAAGTGACAGTAACCCGGCTGTTCAGTCGGGCTGTTCGGGACCGCCGCGGTGAAATTGCGATGTCCTGAACAGCTTACAGGACACCGGGAGGGACCTTACCTGCCTCCTCGGTGTCTGCTCCGTGCCGGGATCCCCTGCATGGCGGCGCTCTCCTTCGACGTCGTCGCACACGCCGTCCCGTCATCCAATAGGAGCGGCGTGCGTAGCGACTTGATGACGGCGACATGATGACGGCGACGGAGAGGACAGGAACTTCTTCAAAGTACTGTAGATGGACACAGTGTACAGATAAGATAGAATAGAACCACTGGTTCCTATTGTTCAAACAAACTACTTACTGGCACAGGTACAGAGAGGTTCACGAAATGCCGGATATGACACAGGTTGGGCATTTTAAGTAGTGCAGATAGATAGCAGTAGAGTACATGTAGCACAGAAAAAGAACAGTAAAGTACATAGTACAGGGGACAGCACTAAATCTAGTACAAGGAGAGAGCAGTGTAGTACAAAGAGCACAGGTAGAGAGCAGTAGACTACAGTAGTACAGTTGGAGAGCAGTACAATAAATGTAGAAAAAGTAGATAGCAGTACAACACGGATAGAACAAATGGAGAGGGGTTGAGTATGTGCAGTGCAGGCAGATTCTGGTACAGTACACTTGGTATAGGTAGAGAGCAGTACGGTATATTAAAGGGGTTATCCACCATAAGGTGATTTTAGTATGTACCTAGCAGACAGTAATGGACATGCTTCAGAAGGATCTGTGCTTTTCTTGGGCTAAATGGCTATGTTGTGAGATTACCATAACACTGTGGCTAGCTGTTTGTGAACTAGTATTTCCTGTTTGACTTTTTTTTTTTTTTTTTTACTACAAATCCCACAATTCCATCTTCCTCCCTCCCACACATCAGCCACCCCACCCATTAAAACATAAATGAACTGCATCCATTTAAATCAGTGTGGTTTTCAATCAAGGTGCCTACAGTTGTTGCATTAGTTGCAGATTGATCTCTCTCCCACCAAGCGATCTCTCCACCCATTGAAGCAGACAGGCTCCCTGTCATCAGCTGACTAGTGAGTCAGGTCTCGGCCGCATGGCAAGCTGGGAAAAATCTGAGACAACAGTCATTTTGTATGCTGTTAAAAATAAATATCGGAGTGAAAATCACAGAATTGTGAGAAAACCGTCACACACAGGTACAGACACTATATTATGAACTACACTATCTTTACAGCCCCTGTAGCATAGTCAAATAAAAAAAAAATCCTGGAATACCCCTTTAAGTGTATTAAAGATATACATGTATTATTAGTAGATAGTTGTTCAGCACTTGCATCAGTATTATAGTATAGAAATCACTGTACTGCTACTAGACATCAGCAACTAAGTAATTCAGACATCAATAAGTCAACTACAAATCTGAAAGAAATGAAGAGTAAATGTGCAGACAATAAAAGCTATTTTCACATCACACTTTTGGCCTCTGCTTAACATGTACAGGAAAAGCACCCAAAGTACTTGCTAAGCTTGTTGTTCCATTAACACAACAGAGGTGATCCATGCAATACATGTAGTATATTTGTAGATAGCAGTGCAGATAGATAACAGCACAGTACACGTATCACTGTACTTTTCGACAGAGAGGCGCTACTAGACATCATGATTTCAAGAAGCACTCCAGCAGAAGTTCATATTAAAGAAGAATGTTTCCAGTTGTATCTTTGACGATGGCCAATTCTTTCATCCTCTTGTTAGAATACTTTAATGTCTGGGGGTACACTTGGAGGAAATTGTAATGAAAGGTGACTATTTCTCTCCAGCCCCTAAGAGGTTAATTCTGGGAATATTATTTTGTTAGACTCAGACAGCAGTGGGAATTTTGGAAGGCTTTTGGCTCTGTATTAGTACAGTGATTCCTCAAGCATATCAGCCCCCTAGGAGTGTGTCATAAATAATTCATCACATCTTGTCTTAAAACTTTATGATAAAATAGAAAATGGGAGCAGGCTCGCAGCTGCATATTTATTAATGTTCAAGGAGGTTAACACAATACTTTTTTCTCTTTAGCACAATGGAGAAAAACAAATACTAGACAGAAACTGTCATGCGTTTAGGACAAGGGCATCCGCTTGGCATTGGTCCCAGTGCTATAGTCATCTACCCATATTAGACTTGCTGTCACTGTTTTCTTATGTTTATCCAGAAATACTCAAGTGTGACTGGTCTGAACAAAGGGATTGCACTTGTGGATGTTATCTTAAGTGTCGCTGTTAGGGTATGTTCACATCACATTTGTACACCCAAAACATTCCCAGTACACATGAGAAATGTGTCTCTGGACTTACATTGCCTGATGGAGGCCAAAAGACTTTTAAAGGGGTACTCCAGTGGAATTATTATTATTATTTTTTTATCAAATGGTGCCAGAAAGTTAAACAGATTTGTAAATTACTTCTATTTAAAAATCTTAATCCTTCCAGTACTTATCAGTTGCTGTATGCTCCACAGAAAGTTCACTTATTTTTTGAATTTCTTTTCTGTCTGACCACATTGCTCTCTGCTGACACTCTCTGTCCATTTTAGGAACTAGTTAAAAAATTGGTGCAGCTCACAATTAACTCCTTAAGGACGCAGGGCGTACCTGTACGCCTTGAGTCCGCTCCCTTTCTATAACGCAGGGCCACGCTTTCAAAGTTGATCACCGCATCTAAAGTGAAACTAAACTGCTGCCGGTTAGCTCACGGGGCTGTTTGGGATCGCTGCGGCGAAATTGCGCTGTCCCTAATAGCTGTAGGACACCAGGTGGGTCCCCTTACTTGCCTCCTGGTGTCCGATCGTCGAATGACTGCTCAATGCCTGAGATCCAGGCATGAGCATTCAATGGTTTCCTATGAGAAACCATTGAACAATGTAAAAGATCAGTATGTGCAGTGTTATAGCCCCTATAGGAGCTATAACATTGTTGCAAAAAAAAAAAGTGAATAAAGATCATTTAACCCCTTCCCTAATAAAAGTTTGAATCACCCCCCTTTTCCCATTAAAAAAACAGTGTAAATAAAAATATACATATGTGGTATCGCCGTGTGCGGAAATGTCTGAAATATAAAAATAGATCGTTAATTAAACCGCACGGTCAATGGAGTACGCGCAAAAAAAAAATCCAAAACAGCGTATTTTTGGTCACTTTTTATGTCATGAAAAAATAATTAAAAAGCAATCAAAAAGTCCGATCAATACAAAAATGGTCCGGCTAAAAACATCAGATCACGGCGCAAAAAATAAGCCCTCATACCGCCCCGTATGCGGAAAAATAATAAAGTTATAGGGGTCAGAAGATGACAATTTTAAACGTATGAATTCTCCTGCATTTATTTATTTATATAGCGCCTACAGATTCCGCAGCGCTTACAATTATGGGGTACAAACAAAGGCAAGTATCAGACATACAATTACACAATAACTAATGTAGTTATGATTTTTTACAGAAGTGCGACAAAATCAAACCTATATAAGTAGGATATCATTTTAACCGTATGGACCTACAGAATAAACATAAGGTGTCATTTTTACAAAAAAAATGCATTGCGTAGAAACGGAAGCCCCTAAAGGTTACAAAATGGCGTTTTTTCTTCAATTTTGTCGCACTATGATTTTTTTTTCCGTTTCGCCGTAGATTTTTGGGTAAAATGACTGATGTCATTACACATTAGACTAAGACTGTGCTTCAAATAGCAATTTTTTATTTATTTATTTATTTAAAAAGACAAATATAGTGCATGAATTCCCCTCACAGGGCCCTTGTTGGAGGAATATAGCTAAAAATGCATAAACAATAAAAAATATTAATAAAATATAAACCATACAGAGTAGTGGAATGTTATAATAGCATAACCTTCTGATAGTCCAGCAGTAGTAATATGGAATTCAAATCAGAATGATATATCGGTAGTAGAACAATAGTTTAATGTCCATATGCTGTCATAGATTGTATCTGTATAATATTAGATGATAATACCGCTATACCATGATGCTCTATATTACCAGCTCTGGATGCCGTCTCCTTGCGTTGCGATAATTGTGCTCAGCAGAGCACAAGCTGACCTTTAAGCGCTGGCATGCGCTGTGTGCGGCTGGTCCCAGCTGGACCCGATGTATGTCGCACAATGTTTTCAGGGACTGACACGATTGGCAAACCCTCGTGTGGTGGCGTCTGACGTCAGCAGAAGAGTGATGGAAGAATAGCAACGGTAGATGGATTTCAGGAGTGGCAATGTCAACGGGGAGCAAAGGTATTCAAAGGCGGCAAATGGATCTCAGGAACGCCCGCTGAGCTCTTGGTGAATTATGGAAATGAAAGAATTGCAGTAGATAACGGATGCAGTAATATTAAATATGAGCTTTGAATAATCCGGACTTTTGGTATCTTACAACCCACTAGACTCTCAATGCGTCTTTTTCATCTAAACGCGTTTCAGGGTACTATAGCAGTACTCGAGAAGTACTCAACCCCTTCCTCAGTAGCTAATGAGGAAGGGGTCGATCCAGAGCTGGTAATATGTATATGATATATATGGTATAGCGGTATTATCATCTAATATTATACAAATACAATCTATGACAGCATATGGACATTAAACTATTGTTCTACTACCGATATATCATTCTGATTGAATTCCATATTACTATTGCCGGACTATCAGAAGGTTATGCTATTAAAACATTCCACTACTCTGTATGGTTTATATTTTATTAAAATTTTTTTATTGTTTATGCATTTTTATCTATATTCCTCCCACAAGGGCCCTGTGAGGGGAATTCATGCACTATATTTCTTTTTAAAAAATAAAAAAAATCATTGTTATTTGAAGCACGGTCTTAGTCTAGTATCATTTAGTTTATCTATCAATTTATACACTACCCTAGAGGTTGGGCTATTTTTTCTTTTTTAGTGCATTTTAGGAACTGTCCAGAGTAGGAACAAATCCCTATAGCAAACCTCTCCTGCTCTGGACAGTTCCTGACATGGACAAAGGGGTCAGCAGAGAGCACTGTGATAAGGCAGGAAAGAACTACACAACTTCCTCTGTAGTATATAGCAGCTGATAAATACTGGAAGGTTTAAGATTTTTAAATAGAACTAATTTACAAATCTGTTTAAACTCTCTGGCATCAGTTGATTTGAAAACATTTGTTTCCACCGGAGTACCCCTTAATCCTTCAAAAGCCCGAAATCTCCAGAATTATGGTTATTACTCCTTCTATGCCCCAGATCCTATGGTTATTACCATAAACTGCTAGCTTTTTCTGGCTAATTACAGAAATGCAAATCTATGTGAGGGGTTCAGCGGACATTGCCCTAATATGTATAACAGCCTAAAAACTCCACTGGCCAGCGTGGAACTAAATGTGTCGACCACGCCCCCTCAATGCAAGTCTATGGGAGGGGGCATCACGAGGGGCCGTTGCTGACCCCCCCCCCCTCGCGTGCGAAGACAGCGTTTGGAACATTTAGTTCCACGCTGTGAACTAGGCCATAGAAGTGATCTGTATGTACAGACAAGCGGAAAATACAATAATTCATTGTGCGCAATTCTGGTCTCCCCTGTCCCCGTCTTTTCTTCCTAGCTGTCTGCCTTTTTAAAGACGGACTTTAGTGGAACTTGTGATGATGCTGTAAAGATGCCATAAACCACCATTGTTTGGGTTGCCACACCTATAGCTGAGTTAACACTATGATGCAGCTTCGGGGTGTTACATGGAAATAAAAATGACCTGTGTAGCTTTTTCATATTCTCTCATGAAGCTATAGACATAGGATCAATGGGGGAGATTTATCAAAACCTGTGCAGAGAAAGAGTGGTGCAGTTGCCCATAGCAACCAATCAGATTGCTTCTTTCATTTTCCACAGGCCTCTAAAGAGGCCTTTGGAAAATGAAAGAAGCAATCTGATTGGTTGCTATGGGCATCTACACCACTCTTCCTCTGCACAGGTTTAGATAAATCTCCCCAAATGTCCGTAAACGATCACATGAAGCAGTCAGCCTTATGTTCCATTATGTCTATAGAAGTAATGTCTCTTCTAGCAGAATATTACTTATATGAACTTTGGGTGACATTTGAAAATTGCTAAGATCTTGTCACTTGTACGTCTTTTCATCGTACAATTCATCTGCGAGGAATCAAGCTCGGAACGGAGACAGTTCACCTTTTTGATCAGTGACTTTAAAGCCGACTGTGCTGGTAAATTACAGGTGGACCCATTATTAATTTATGTCGTAGCGAAAGTTAAAACAGCGGAATAGAATAAAAAGATTTTTTTCCTCCCGCCATGGGACCAGCTACTTCAAATGCTATCTTTGCATTCCAGAGAAGATGGCTTTTAATTTAATATTTAGAGAGAATCTACAGTCAAATAAGAAAGAAACAACAATACCCAGAGGGAAAGACGCAGTTTTAGTATTTCTGTATCACTTTTTAGCCAGTGGTTAGAGTAATAATTCAGAAAAAAGCACATTAGGCACAGTTACCTGTCAGATTTACTATTGCAAATGAGTCTGAATTCTGGTGCAGTTTGCACCAAAATGGCGTACATGCTTTGCACCAGATTTGCTGGGTGTTTTAGACACTTTTACGAAATGTCCGACAAGGGGTTGTGGCTAACAGAAAGTGAGTGGAAAGGGGACATGGCTTTGGTGGAACTTTGGTGCATCAAAAAAAAGTTCCAGAATGTTGACGCACATGTTTAAGTCAACTAGCAGTTGGAGACTAGAGAGTCTAAGAATGCAAGATATTTTTTTTAAAGCCTGCATCACCTTAATAAATCTGGAGCATTTGTAGACTGTCTAAGAATTGGGGTATGCTCACACTGAGGAACTGGAGCTGAATAGAAAAGGAATAATTTTGGTCAGGAAAATGTTTATTATTATTATTATTTTTTTTTCCATTTTCTCCATTCCTCGGAAATTTGTGGAAGTTCCATTTCTGCATTGTATTTCTTCACCAGTTCAATGCGAAACTCATTTTGTCAGTAAAAAAAAAAAAAATATCCCAGTGACTTCAATGGGTTTTTACCAGCAGATTCCGCCTAAAGAATAAACATGTTCTATCTTCACGTGGAACAGAATTCATCATCGGAATTGTGCTAGCAGAAACTCCTCGGAAAGTCCATTAAAGTCAATGGAACTTTCATTGATGAAAAATTGGAGCGGAATAAGCAAGCAGAATTGCGCACATTAATCCCTCTCCAATTCCTCAGTGTGAACATACCATTAGACAGCTTTAGGGAATCTGGGTCAGTGGCCTTTATCACAGTTAATAAAGAACAGATTCAGAGCTATCATAACACCTTTAAAACACTGCATAATATGATGGTGAAACCCAAAAATATGTCAAGGATAATTCATACACGAAACCTTGCATAATGGTCATACCTTAAATGTATACTTGTAATATGAAAACAAAACATAATTAAGCATGTCTTCAGGACTGGATATGTCATTGTCTTAATAATCCATATTTCCTTAAAGGGGTACTCCACTTGGCAGCATTCGGAACATTTAGTTCCAAACGCTTTGGCCCACATTTATCAATGTGTTTACACCATTTTTTCCTTCTATATTTGTCACTAATTTGGCGCAAAGTATGGTTTTTGCGCCTTTTTTGCACCTTTTTGTTTAGAAGTTTCTGCTGATTTTGAGTTACAATCCACTGATTTGGGCAGTATGCATGATATGGACGTGTTTTATCAATTGCGCCTTTTATAAAAAGATGCATAAAAAGGCGCAAAGACCAGAAATACGGCAAAAATTTACACCAAGCTCAAGGTGGTGTAGGAAATCCTTCTACGTGTATCACAAAAACCAGTGTAAGAGAAAGGTGTAAGATAGAGGTTTGAGGGTATTACCGTGCTTGCGCCAAAATCATCAAGATGCGTGCGCCTATTTAATAAAAAAGGCACAAGGACGGGAAATATACAGGGTTTAAAAAGACGCAACAAAAACACGGAGGTAGACAGCTAATGATAAATGTGGGCCTGTGTGCGCACAGCGAGGGCAACGCCCCCTCGTGACATCAGGCCATGCCCCCTCAATGCAAGTCTATGGGAGGGGGCATGACTTGCATTGAGGGGGCATGGCCTGATGTCACGAGGGGGCGTGGCCGACCACTGCAGCATGAGCACACAGCGTTCGGAACTAAATGTTTCCAACGCTGGCCAGTGGAGTACCCCTTTAAATCGTAGAGGGACCAGAACTGGGAGCCACTCTGGTGGTCCAAACCTTTAGCGATCCATTACAATTCCCCTTGAAAGTGTTACGGTCATTCAAAACAACTTGTTGTTGATCGCGCTGGGTCTCACTCCTGAGACTGCTGCCATCGTGAGTTATTAGCCGGTGAAGCGGGCGACATTGCCATCGACATGTCAAAAGTTGTTTTTAATAACAGTAACGATTTAAGGGCTTACTGTGGAGCAGATCTCTTCTTTTACTTTACTTGAGTTTCAGTACCTAAACCTTATTTTATATTGTTTAACGTACTTAACTTTTCATTTTCTTTCTCCTCTCACTTTCTATTTTTACACTTTACCCTGCTAATCTGACATTTGCAACTTAAAAAGTATAGACAAAGACCTTGCTGCTCCCCAGAGCGTTCCGGTGTCAGCATTGGCAAATCGCAATCCTCTGTCTGTTAGCATTGAGCAGAGATTCACAATAAACTCTATTGTTTCAGCCGTCCATGAAGTCCTCTGGCAGAGAACGTATAATTCGCACATCTCTGGACCTGGAATTAGATCTGCAGGCTTCAAGGACGTGGCATAATCAGCTAACGCAAGAGATTGCTATACTAAGAGAGCTGAAAGAACAGCTAGAGCAAGCCAAACGTCAAGGTGAAAATGAGCTGCCGCAGCGGGTGAGGGATGATGACAGGTTTAAGCTCCTGCTCAGACAAGTGGAGAAACAGGTAAGTAATAGAGGCTCTTCTGATTCCCTTCCCTCAGAGATCTTGACAATCAGACACTTACAGCAGCAGTTGGTGCTGCTCTGAACTTTCCTTTGTTTCACTTATCTGTACTGGGGCCTCTGTAAATGTCTGACTACATCGATTTTACTTCTGGGAGTCCAGTGTTTCAGTGTAACCTCAGAAGGCATGAAGTTGTTATCTATAATAGCCGCTATATTGAGTATGTCAGTGGTTGTCATGCCGTAGAAAGAACCACAGACAACGGCTCATAAGGGCTGCCGTACATTGATTGGCACCGAGCGCCATTTACCAGCAGGGCAAATTAAAAGAACTGTAAATAGTGCCCTGGCTGAGGTAAATGCCTGTATCTACAAAGGCTTTGTAACAACTGATTAAAATGATCCAGGGAAAGGCTTTCAGTACACAGTGCTTGTAAAACTATTAAAGGGGTTATCCAGGAAAAAAAACCTTTCTATATATATATATATCAACTGGCTCCAGAAAGTTAAACAGATTTGTAAATTACTTCTATTAAAAAATCTTAATCCTTTCAGTACTTATGAGCTGCTGAAGTGAAGTTGAGTTGTTCTTTTCTGTCTAAGTGCTCTCTGATGACACGTGTCTCGGGAACCGCCCAGTTTAGAAGCAAATCCCCATAGTAAACATCTTCTACTCTGTGCAGTTTCCGAGACAAGCAGTGATGTCAGCAGAGAGCACTGTTGCCAGACAGAAAACAACAACTCAACTTCAGCAGCTGATAATTATTGAAAGGATTAAGATTTTTTTTAATAGAAGTAATTTAAAAATCTGTTTAATTTACTGGAGCCAGTTGATATAAAAAATTAAAAAAAAATTCCTGGAATACCCCTTTAACTCTCTTAGCCAACATTCTTGTCTGGATAGCAAATGGCTTTGCTTGCTTTAGCCAGAAAACAAGTAAGGTCTAAACTTTTAAACTCACAATTTATTATTTGTCAGCAAACGAGTCTGTTACTATTACAATAATGCACATACATTTAAAAACGGATAATATTTTTGCCTGCAGAAGTATTCTACCCATTTAGACCAGTTCTTGGTAGAACCACCTTTTCCTGCAGTAACAGCAGTAAGTTTTGCGCACTGTACGGGAGGTTGGTTACATGACGCTTGTGAAGTGTATCATTGGAATGAGATCAGCACTTTGTCCATTGGAGTACAATATTTTGTGAGCTATCCAACCACTCCTGTGTTTTTTTTTTTGGGGTATTGTGCTTGGGATTATGACCCTATTGATAGGAGAATTTGTCTTGCATTATCTCTATATAATTTGCACCATTCTATATAATATCCATCCTTCAGATCTAGCAAGATGCCTTGCGTTCTAAATAGGACAATATGTAGAACCCATTAACAGACCATCAGTTCATTGTTGGGGTCAAACTACTGGGATCCTAGCAATCTTACAAAAGGAGTCCTACGGGGAGTACTATGGTTGGCTAGACCAGTGGTCTTCAACCTGCGGACCTCCAGATGTTGCCAAACTACAACTCCCAGCATGCTGGGAATTGTAGTTTTGCAACATCTGGAGGTCCGCAGCTTAAAGACCACTGCCCTAGACTATGACCTGAGCTCTAATTAGATTCACCGACAAGGACCTCACTATTCAGCAAATGATATGACAACAATTAAAACGTAACCTTTACTTAATTCATTAAAAGGTAAAATATAATATAGATAATGAAAAACACCTATGTAGTGATAAACCCCTGGAGCCCTGTGGAGTACACAGCCATAAACTTGGATATAGGTAGAAAGACCACTAATAGATGTTAAGTCTCGGGATTCCAAAGTTAATAAAGATAGTTAGATGGATAGTAACTATAGGAGGGGGAATGGTGCCCACTATTGATAGTTGCCTGTCCCTCTGGCCCTGCCTTTTGAGGGACCCACCTTCTTAACAGGGTGGCCTCAACCATGGTGATGGACCCTACTCTACCTCTAGGTGAGGGATAAAATAATAAACCAGGGAAGGGTATAGTAGCCTAGATGGCTAGTGTACAACACAGGGCTCCCACAAAAAAAAATTGTTAATAGATAAATCGTGCAAAGTGATCACACAACAATGTTGAAAAAGCCAATGGGGGACAAAAATGTCCCAAGTCCAACATGTTTCCCCTATCCTATTGGAATAGGTTCATCAGGGAAACGCGTTGGACTTGGGACATTTTTGTCCCCCATTGGCTTTTTTAACATTGTTGTGTGATCACTTTGCACGATTTATCTATTAACAATTTTTTTTTTTTTTGTGGGAGCCCTGTGTTGTACACTAGCCATCTAGGCTACTATACCCTTCCCTGGTTTATTATTTTATCCCTCACCTAGAGGTAGAGTAGGGTCCGTCACCGTGGTTGAGGCCACCCTGTTAAGGAAGTGGGTCCCTCAAAAGGCAGGGCCAGAGGGATGGGCAACTATCAATAGTGGGCACCATTCCCCCTCCTACAGTTACTATCCATCTAACTATCTTTATTAACTTTGGAATCCCGAGACTTAACATCTATTAGTGGTCTTTCTACCTATATCCAAGTTTATGGCTGTGTACTCCACAGGGCTCCAGGGGTTTATCACTACATAGGTGTTTTTCATTATCTATATTATATTTTACCTTTTAATGAATTAAGTAAAGGTTACGTTTTAATTTTTGTCATATCATTTGCTGAATAGTGAGGTCCTTGTCAGTGAATCAATCTCAGTATACCTCTCTTTTGCTATATCATATTATCCAATTTTTTGGTCGGTGATTTTCTGAGCTCTAATTAGGAAGGAATCTTGAGACCCCAGTTCTTGAGATCATTTAAAGGGGTACTCCACTGGAAAACATTTTTTTTTAAATCAACTGGTGCCAGAAAGTTAAACAGATTTGTAAATTACTTCTATTAAAAAATATTATTCCCTTCAGTACATTTCAGCTGTTGTATGATCCACAGGAAGTTCTTTTCTTTTTGAACTTCCTTTCTCTCTGACCACAAGTGCTCTCTGCTGACACCTCTGTCCATATCAGGAACTGTCCAGAGCAGGAGAGGTTTGCTATGGGGATTTGCTTCTACAGTGGACAGTTCCTAAATGGACAGAGGTGTTAGCAGAGAGCACTGTGGTCAGACAGAAAGGAAACTTAAAAAGAAAAGAACTTCCTGCGGAACATACAATAGCTGATAAGTACTGGAAGGATTAAGATTTTTAAATAGAAGTAATTTACAAATCTGTTTAACTTTCTGGCACCAGTTGATTTAGAAATGTTTTTTTTTCCCAGTGGAGTACCCCTTTAATAAGAAGTGTTGGTGAAGAAACCCCTAATACATGCCCTTTTTTTAACCAAAACCAGCAGGATCATCCTTTAATTGTACAATGAATGGCCTGGGCACACAATTGCCGATGTTCTTCTAATGTGTGTTTACATTTCTGAAGTAACTTATCCATTTCTTAACTGAACAGGTTAAAAAAATAGAACACAAATATGAGATGCAAGCTGATAAGATGATGAGAGCGGCAGCTAAAGATGTGCATCGGCTACGTGGACAGAGCTGCAAGGAGCCATTGGAAGTCCAGTCTTTCAGGTAAGGTTAGGTAGATACAGTATCCCACATACGTGTCTCACATACGTATCTCACATTCTGTAAATATTTTATTATATATTTTCACGTGACATAACTGAAGAAATGACACTCTAATACAGGGGTCCTCAAACTTTTTAAACGGGGGGCCAGTTCACGGTCCCTCAGACCGTTGGAGGGCCAGACTATAGATAACAAAACATGAACAAATTCCTATGCACACTTATATATCTTATTAGTGGACTACCACTTTAAGTATGCAGCACAGTTCCCCCCACATTAGGTTGACAGTATAGATCCCCCCACATTAGGTTGTAGTTCCCACACATTAGGGTTGGCAGTACAGTTCCCCCACATTAGGGTTGACAGTACAGTTCCCCCACATTAGGTGCAGTACAATTCCCCCACATTAGGTGCAGTACAATTCCCCCACATTAGGTGCAGTACAATTCCCCCACATTAGGTGCAGTACAAATCCCCCACATTAGGTGCAGTACAGTTCCCCCACATTAGGTGCAGTACAGTTCCTCCACATTAGGTGCATTATAGTTCCCCCACATAAGGTGCAGTATAGTTCCCCCACATTAGGTGCAGTACAGTTCCCCCACATTAGGTGCAGTACAGTTCCCCCACATTAGGTGCAGTACAGTTCCCCTACATTAGGTGCAGTATAGTTCCCCCACATTAGGTGCAGTACAGTTCCCCCACATTAGGTGCTGTACATTTCCCCCACATTAGGTGCAGTATAGTTCCCCCACATTAGGTGCAGCATAATGTTCCCCCACATTAGGTGCAGTATAATGTTCCCCCACATTAGGTGCAGTATAATGTTCCCCCACATTAGGTGCAGAATAATGTTCCCCCACATTAGGTGCAGCATGTTCCCCCACATTAGGTGCAGTATAGATCTCCCACATTAGATGCAGTATAGATCCCCCAAATTAGGTGCAGTATAGATCCCCCTAATTAGGTGCAGTATAGCTCCCCACATTAGGTGCAGTATGTTCCTCCACAGACATACAGCCTCCAGCCAGTGTATGGCTGGAGGCTGTATGCCTGTGTTCTACCCCACTTCAGTGCTCCGTGCACCGCTCCTCCGGTCCGGACATAGCAGTGGTGTGCGGGGTGGTCGGAGCACCGAAGCTGGTAACACTTACCTAGCTGGCCAGCGCATGTCCTCATCGCTGCCCCGCTCCTCCGCGTCAGTGACGTCCCTGCATGCGCCACCTTCCCGGCGGCCCCTGCGTTTTTAAAGTAAACGCGGGGTCTCCGAGAGCGCATCCCTGTGTCCCGAAAACATCTTTTGGAACACAGGAATGTCCCAGGCAGCGGCGGGCCGGATAAATGTCCTCAGCGGGCCGCATGTGGCCCGCGGGCCGTAGTTTGAGGACCCCTGCTCTAATACAATGTAAAGTAGTGAGTCTACAGATTGTATAACTGTGTTTAAATGGGCACTGTCAGATCCAAAAACGTTTTATACATTGTTACTAATGAAAATGAAAGACATTTTGTTATATGGTTGTTTAAAAATGTTATGAATATTTAATAAAGAAAACAGTCCCTGAAAATCCCACCACGAGGGGTCCCCATACCTACTGAAACACTAACTAGTCCAGCAGCAGCATCAGGCTTGTCCATGAGTCATGGATAAGAGATGACAAGGACAAGACTACATGAGCAGACACACCAATCCCCTCCCACCACCACAAGGGAGGGACACACCCCCTTCCCCTGAGAGGATTTCTAATACTGTGAGCTAATGAAGAAAAGGTATTTTTATAATAAATATAGGTGATAAAGGCATAAAGATTTGATGTACATGGTCAGATTTAGGTACTGAGTTACATATTATTATTATATCTTTTTTGTGGGATCTGACATGTACACTTTAATGTTGCTGTCCCCTCAAAATAACTTAGCACACCGTCATTAAAGGGGTACTCTGGTGGAAAACTTTTTTTTTTTTATCAACTGGTGCCAGAAAGTTAAACAGATTTGTAAATTCCTATTAAAAAATCTTAATCCTTCCAGTACTTATTAGCTGCTGAATACTAATTCTTTTCTTTTTGGAACACAGTGCTCTCTGCTGACATCATGACCACAGTGCTCTCTGCTGACATCTCTGTCCATTTTAGGAACTGTCCAGAGTAGCATATGTTTGCTATGGGGATTTTCTTCTACTCTGGACAGTTCTTAAAATGGACAGAGATGTCAGCAGAGAGCACTGTGGTCATGATGTCAGCAGAGAGCTCTGTGTTCCAAAAAGAAAATAATTTCCTATTCAGCATCTAATAAGTACTGGAAGGATTAAGATTTTTTTAATAGAAGTAATTTGCAAATCTGTTTAACTTTCTGGCACCAGTTAGTTAAAAATAAATAAATAAAGTTTTTCACCGGAGTACCTTATTAAAGTCTAAACCTTAGCTACAAAAGTGAGTAAACCCCAAAAAGGAGATGCCCAAATTTGGCCCAGTTAGCCATTCTCCCTCCCCAGTGTCATGTGACATTTGTGTTAGCATTACAAGGTCTCAGGTGTGAATGAGTAGCAGGTGTCTCAAAGTGAATACTATCGCTTTTATAATTCGATCTTTAATCATGCAAAGAACTCTCTGAGGATCTAAAAAAAAGAATTGTTGCTCTACATAAAGATGCCCTAAACTATAAGAAGCTTGTAAAGTCCATGAAACTGAGCTGCAGAACAGTGGGTAAGACCATACAGTGGTTTCTCGGGACCGTTTTCACTCAGAACAGGTCTCGCCATGATCGATGAAAGACGTTAAGTGCACATGCTCAGCGTCATATCCAGAGGTTGTCTTTTGGAAATAGACGTATGAGTGCTGCCAGCAGAGGATGAAAGGGGGTCAAGTCCGCCTGTCAGTGCTCAGACTATACGCTGCACTGGCCATCAAATTGGTCTGCATGGATGTCAGCAGCATGATGCTGCGGTCGACACGCCCCCTCCATGTATCTCTATGGGAGGTGTATCAGAAACTTCCTCCCAGTATAGTGGGATAATCAGGCGCTGCACACTTTAGGTAGGTGGACAAAGGGATTTATTACCCACAATGCTTAGCAATGCGTTTCCCGGTCATGTGACTGCTTCTTCAGGCCTGAGGAAGCGGTCAGATGACCAGGAAATGCATCACTAAGCGCATAAGGGTCTTACACTGCAGTACTCCTTTTAAAGGGGCACTCCGGGGAAAACAAATGTTTTCACATCAACTGGTGCAAGAAAGTTAAACAGGTTTTAAATTACTTCTATTTAAAAATCTTAATCCTTCCAGTACTTATCAGCTGCTGAATACATTCTTTCCAGTCTGACCACAGTGCTCTCTGCTGACACTTCTGTCCGAGTCAGGAACTGTCCATATTAGAAGCAAATCCCCATTGCATGTTGTAAATTCAGATTTTTTTTTTTATTTCCAGAGAGAAAATGGCTTTTTTCACCCGGCCAAGAATAAACATCCCAACTCTTGCTGCAGATGATGTCTAAAAATCACCGTAAAAGTATTTGTTTTCTGTTCTGAGCACCACTGCAAAATAGCACAAAGCAGTCTGGTGTTGTTGAATGTTATGTGGTGTTATGAAGGCACAGAGTTCTTTCCACTGTTATCCGTTAATCTGCTGTGTTGGGAAAAGGGATATCCCACATACACTGATGGAGTTAACAAGTTTGGGCAACATATGTGTGTGTGTATATAGATATAGATATATATATATTTATTATACATATATATTTTATATACATGTGTGTGTGTGTATATATATATATATATATATACACACACACATATATACATACACACGTGTGTGTGTTTTTAATCCATTGCTACAAAACCAGCATTAATGTTCCCTGTTTGTATAGCTTGTAAAATAAGAATGATATTTTGGGGGAAAACATTTAAATATCCTTTGTTCTGAGAAGAATATGTGACTTTTGTACAGGTGCATCCTAGAGGTTATACCGGCAATAAATAAAATAAATTAATGAAGCCTTGTCTCATATATATATATATATATATATATATATATATATACGTGTGTGTGTGTGTGTATACATAAGCCTTTAAGAAGTAGATGATGTGAGTACTGGAATCAGATTTCTCACATTAAAATATTTTGTACCAGATATCTCAGAGATTCAGGAGCTACTTAGATCATTACTTATTATTATTTTTAGGCACCCTTGGTACATTGAGGGGACCAATGGTAAAAATGCAAGTCAAGTGTCAGGTTATACCTTAAATTGGTTTTACTATAGTCTAACAAAATGCACATTGAAAGTCCATGCACAAGGTCAAAATTCTGTTTTATAATAAAATCCTTACTTAAGCTTCATATGTCTTTGTGTCCAGTGTTTCAGTAAGTAACACAACATTAACCACATGAGGAAATGTTAGATCAAGCTGGGAGCAGTAATATATATTTTCTGTTGGAGAAAGAACAGTTTAAAGAGGATTCCAGGGATGTAGAATGGTAAAATACACTATACTCTCTGTGGGCAGTCTTCAGTCCACCCCTGGCTCTTCTTGCCAGTAAACGGTGCATTCAGTCCATGTTTTTGCAATACAGCAGCCGGATCCGGTGGGAGAATTTAAAAACCGTCCACTTCCGTATCCCTGCTGGACCAATGCCGAACCCTATTCATTTGAATAAGCCACAGTCAAAAAGTGACTCAGATCGGCTCATTTTTGAACCGTATCGGTTTTGTAGTCTGATTGAAAAACGTGATCTGCCAGGGTTTTTAGTCCAGCAATAAAACTAGTACGTTTAAAAATGAGTCAACCAGTGTCACTATCTGACTCTGTTCGGCTCATTCGAATGAATGGGGTGCGGCAGGGATACAGCAGCTGCCGGTTTTTAAATTCTCCCACCGGATCCGGCTGCTGTATTACCAAAAACTTTGTGTAATTGCTTCCTAGAGCAGGCAGAAATTAAAAAAAAAAAAGTTTTGAATTGAAACACAAAAAGAAAGTAATATCACTTTTCATTATACAATGGACAGCCATTCATATTGCCCTTATGTACTGGCAGGGCTAAAAACATCTAAATTAACCTTTGCCCCCAGCAACTTCTTTTCCTGCCTGTTGCCTCAGAATGGAATGAACTAGTAGTCACTTGTGCGTATTGTCACCAGCTGCTCCATTCATTTAGACAGTGTCCAGAGTTCTTGTTGAGGACATAACGCTTTTGGGTTGGAGTTGTGCGGCTTTACAGGGCACAGTGCTCATTCTCCTCTGTCCTCATTTCACATACAGCTAGGAATGCTTTATATAACTACATCTGACAGATATCATCTACCTAGACCTGGGCAAAGCATCATTGCACACAGTTACCAAAGCTACTGCCTATTCAACAATCAAGATGGTGGACAACTGCTGGATTATTCTCTTCTAGAGAAGTTATATGGGCACTGTAATAAAAAAAAACACTTTTGACATGTTGTAGAGACAGGTCAAAAGTTTTAATCAGTGTTCAGACTGTGACCAATAGGTAGAACCAGCTGGGAGAAGAGAGCACTAAGCGAGACAAACTTACAAAGTAAGTCTATGAAATTGCTTCGATCAGCCATGGTTTTCATCCGACCTGTTCTAACAATTGGTCGGGGTCTGAACGCTTAGACCCCAACTGATCAAAACTTTTGATATGTCTCTAGGACATGTCAAAAGTATTTTAAAGCAACAAGAACACTTTAAGCCTATGTTCACACATTGGAATCACGCTTGGAAGGTCCGCACGAAAATTCCGCTGTAGCAGAGTCCGATTAATTCAGCTGGATTCTGCATTGCTGTGCACACGTAGAATTTCTGCGCCAGATGTTTCTGGCACAGAAATTCCGTTTTCTGTGTCTGCAGAAAGAATGAACCTGTTTGTTTTTTCTGCGGACATTGCGTGGAATGCATAGCTGTCTATGAGTTGGTGCAGTTCTAGCACCGGTATGTTATTCTGGCACCTGCAGTTTGCGGAATGTCCGCACAGAGATCTTCCATTTGGACATTCCGACATGTGAAGATAGCCTAAAGGTGCCATTGTAGAAAGCAGAACACTGTAAAAAATAATGGGCTGGGGGTGGGGGTAATGATTGCCCACAGGAGATTTAAAGGGGTTCTCCAGGACTGCCATTGATATGTATCCTCGGGATAGGGATATATATATATATATATATATATATATATAAACCAAATCAAGGCGCAGCACTCCAACTGAATGTGATTTATTTTCTCATGTAAGCATTACAACATTTCAGCTCCAGGAGGAGCTGAAACGTAATGCTTACACGAGAAAATAAATCACATTCAGTTGGAGTGCTGCGCCTTGATTTGGTTTCTATTCATGGATGGACTTTGATCGGGTCTCCAGCACCTGCACCATTTATTCCAAGAGCTGATAATTAGTGCTGCAATTTTGCTGGTTTATATCTATAATATATAGTAAACTTGAGTAGCCGTATCAGTCCAGTGATGCAGATGCAAATCAAAAAATGTTGCAGTATCTTGTAATACCTTTTTTATTGGACTAACAGAATTTTGTATAGACAAGCTTTCGGGCTTCCATCTTTGTGCAGATATGTTGGCAGAGTTTACAGAGAGGTTTGGTGCAGGGTTTGGTCCCATTGTCTGTGTCTGTTCTTTCTGTAGGTAATTTTCAGCTGACCAGCTTTTGTTTTAAATTGTGTGGTTGTCTGAAGGCCAAGATGGGAGGGTCAGGGAAGATTTAGTTTCGCATGTCATCTTCCACCAATATCGGCTGCAGGTCCTTGATAATTTTGCGTATTTCTTCAAGGGCCGAAGCTCTTCGAATCTCTCGGAGTGTATTTTCCTATTGATTATCCTTGGTTTCTATCCTTTTTGTTCGAATTTCTCAGACAGTGGGGGAGATTTATCAAAGCTGTCTATGTCCCGCATCAATATAGACCAAACTACAGAGGGTTATGCTGGTCTATTGTGCGCCTAATTTATTGTGATAAATTCTGTGCACGGACTTCGGGATCTATGCTTTTAGACTGCTCCAGCATGGTCTGACATTTCCGCGTACTTTCAGCCGATGCAACTTGTCGCCGAAAAGTCGCTTTTGATAAATTCAGCACCAATGCATTTTTCCGTCTAGAATAGACTAGAACGCATCATGTTCTAAAAATCCTCTAAAGCAAAAGTCGCAAAAAAGTCGCACATATTTAGACTGCGACTTTCTGTGCGACAAATTTAGATGGGAGAAACCAATCTAAATCCTTTGATAAATCTCCCCCAGTGTGTGTAGGTGCAGGTCTCTGTTGGAGCAGATGCAATGGTACCTGGTAGCTTGGCTGTATATGATGCCTTTCTTTGTGTGTGAAGAATGGAAACTATGTAGATAGCTGGATCGGTCTGTGGGTTTTCATTACACAGACATTTGTAGTGTGTTCCTGTTTATTGTGACAGTAGTGTCCAGGAAGTTCACACTTTCTGTAGAGAAGTCCATTTTGAGTTTGATAGATGGATTGAATGTGTTAAAGGCATCATGAAACTTTCTGAGTATGGCCGGAGGAAGCACTTGTTAAGTGCGAAACGGAGCTTGTTGCCTTTGTACCCCCCGCTCCTTCCCTCTCCCTCTGTTGTATTTGTGAGTATACTATGCTGCAATAAAAGCAAGAAGATGGGCTATGGTGAGTGGCCAGCTTTTTCTTTCTTCTTATGAATTAATCTACACAGACATTACATCAACCGCCATAAAGAAAAGGACTACTGCACCCCAGTAGACATCATTTTACCCAAACAGGCCACTCCGTACATGACCTTACAATCAGGATGCTGAGAGGGAATTTCAAAAACACACAAGAGAAAAACATTTGAAGCTAAAATGATACTGTTTTTTGATTCCAAAAACAGGAGACTCAATGTGGTTCTGAGCTTTGTATCTCATTTTCAAAATTTCTTATAACCTGTACTATACTTGATCCTCTTTTGCAACTTACTATGTCCTGCTTAATTACAGTCTATTAGTCCAATTAAAAAGGTATCACAAGATACTGCTAATTTTTTTGATTTGCATATATATAAAAAAATGTTTTCTTACTCCTGGTGGAAAGCCATACCAAAGATTTTATTTAACATATTTGTATGACAAGTGTGAATGCAACACAGTTTAGGCATCATTAACACAGATGTATGAAAAGTTTGTGTGAATTCTATATATTTTTGTCTTAAAACATCTCAGAACCTGTGGGAAAACATTCCCCTTTGTGAGAATCAGTTGTTTTTTTGGCATAAAATAAACAGCGCCTAGGGAATAATGCACTGCAGTCTTTCTGGATTTGAGTGCCCTCTGGTGGCAGAAAGGAAGTATTGGTAAGTAAAGAGAAAAACTAAAAAAACAGTAACATGGCAACAGCATTAATCCAGAGGAAGGACAGTTAGTTGTCAATTGTTTTGTTTGAGTAGGAAGAATTATTTCTCGACTTTAAATGTGGCAACAGAATAAATCTCTTGATCATTGACTGATCTCGAGTAATCTACTACATATTATAGGTCAACATTTCAGGCAACTTTCCATGATTCTGTGAGATCTATATTATCACTTCTCCCACAGTAACAGACCTCTTCAATAATGATGTAGAAGCCTTCATTGTGATCAGATCGCCCCTTATCTGTCTATTTCCAGACTGATAATCTGTCTTTGTACATGTATTTTCATGTTCTTGGTTGCCTTACTTTGCACCCACTGTAGTTCATCTTAAGCAATATTCCATGTGGGATTATCTATATAAACAGAAGCAAAATTATGTTCTTGTCATGTGATACATCCCATGATTTTACCTTTTTTTTCAATTTAAAGATTTTATTGAATTTTTCAAAAAGCAAGAGTACAACACGTAATAAGAACATGTGTTAAGAACAATAATCAAGGTCAGGCAATCATAACATTACTGGTCGCATCAAACTCAACATCCCACAGTATCACTTAAAGGAGACTTTTTCGTAGCATGGTGTGGGTGCGACTTAATGGCAACTCAATTGGCAACCACAATGCGTGTACAGAAAAAAGGAACAACAACTACAGGCGACCATGTCTAGTAAGACAATACGTGTGAAAGGGAGAGAAAGGGGACTGCAAGAACGATAAGAGGAAAGGGAGAGAGGCAAGGGCAGGACAAGCACTGAAGAGGGCAAGAGAGAAGAAGAGGGAGAACATCCCATGATTTTAATGATTGTCTCTACAAAATTCTATTAGTCCAATAAAAAAGGTATCACAAGATGCTGCTAGTTTTTTGATATATATATATACTAGCTGAATACGTGGCGTTGCCCGGTTTTTCCTTGTTGGGGAGGAAAATAAACAAAGGAGGAAGCTTTTGACTTCATATCCCGACCTCATACCCCGACCTCCTATCCTGTTATCATATCTCAACCTCACATCTCGTCCTCATATCCCGTCCTCCTATCTCGACCTCCTATCCCGACCTCCTATCCCATCCTCCTATCCCATCCTCCTATCCCGACCTCCTATCCCGTCCATCTAACCCAACCTCCTATCCCATCCTCCTATCACGACCTCCTATCCTGTCCTCCTATCCCGTCCTCCTATTTTGACCTCCTATCTCGACCTCCTATCTTGACCTCCTATCCCGACCTCCTATACCGACCTCCTATCCAGTCCCTCTATCCCGTCCTCCTATCCCATCCTCCTATCCCGACCTCCTATCCTGTCCTCCTATCACATCCTCCTATCCCATCCTACTATCTCGACCTCCTATCTCGACCTCCTATCCCAACCTCCTATCCCGTCCTCCTATCCCGACCTCATATCCCGACCCGTAATATGTGTACCAGGTATTGAAATATCTCCAGACGTACGGAAGTTATGTGGGAACATAAATTTCCCATTGATTTGCATGGGGGTAGTTAAGGGTTAAATTAACTATCCTATATTTTAAGTGGACATATAAGTAACATGTGACCAAGTATTATCGAAATATCTCTAGCCGTTTGGAAGTTATGCAGTAACATATATTTCCCATAGACTTGTATGGGACTTTAAACATAAACCCCGCCCCCGGCAAATGGGGTGAGTAAGGGTTAAATTACCTATCCTATGTTTGTTGTTGACATATAAGTAACATTTGTGCCAAGTTTCATGTTAATATCTTTAGCCATTTGGACGTGATGCTGGAACATACACACATACATACATACATATATATGTACATACATACATACACACACACACACACATTGAGTTATATATATATATATATATTAAAAAATTTCTTACTCCTGGTGGAAAGACATACCAAAGATTTTATTTAACATATTTGCTGCCTGGCCCTGGTTACCGAAGTTTACTGTCCTTCATTGTCCCCAAGTCCCTTCCAGTGTTGGCTTTACCTAGGTTTTTGTTTTTTTTCAGCAGGCAAATCAGTTTACTGGTAAGTATGATCAAAATCAAGGAAAAAACATTCCAGATATGCAGATGACAGTACATCTTGGCAAAGCATAAAAAGAAGGTAGAGCATGCTCTGTGCACAGCAGGGATATAATGAAACAACTTTTACGTCAAACACAACTAAATATATCATGAGCTATACCTATTAGTGGATAAGTGTTAGGTAATTTGTCTCCCACTATTACAGCCAATGGCAAGAGTAATGTTCTGGAAGAAGGGAAAGAAGACAAAAGAGGAGGAAAAGATAACGAGGATATAGAGGAGAGAGGAGACTAGGGAGGAGTTGGGAGAGAAAAGATTGGGAACCAGAGAAAGCAAAGAAGGATGCTAAGGTGGGGTAAGTAGGGCGGGAGATAGGGGTAAGTATAGAGGGGAGGGGGTAACAGGGGGGGGGGGTAAATACAAACACTAACAACACAGAACCCGCTCTCCTTTGGTCGCCATCAGAATAAATGCCATCCACGAACCCTCACTCATCAACTGGACATCCGGATGCTCAGTTACCTACAAGGCCAGAGTAGAGGTCCCCTCTTAATAGTCTCCCCGCCCAGATGAATGTTCGAAACAGTGTATCCAAACTCTTAAAAAAGGGATGGGGATGGCGACTGCGACCGCCTGAAAGAGGTATAGTAGGTGCGGAAGAACATTCATTTTTAGAATGTTAGCCCTGCCCAGCCAGGAGAATGTGCCAGTGGTCCATTTCTTCAGGTCACCGTCAATAGTTGCTATTAGAGGTGGGTAATTAAGATCAAAGCTATCTAGGGGGTTCATAGAAGGTCCTAGAGCATCGCTGCCTGTATTGTTTGAACCGATCATTCAGCAAAGTGCAGATGTCATGATGTGTTTTAATTATGGCTCTCAAAGACCATTCCTGTTGAGACTTCTTGTGTTGAGCCTCAAATGAATTCAGCGTCTCAAAAAGGCACCTCAACTTCTCCACCTTCACCTTTTTAAGACGAGAGACGTGGCCTATTATTACTCTTCTCAGAATGCATTTAAGGGCTTCCCATTGTACAGGGAACGGTGTCTGGTCCATATTATGGTCAGACTGAAAATGAGCTATTGTTGACTTAAGGTCAGACAAACATAAAGAATCAAAGAGGAGCGACTCATTAAGACACCATGTAAACTGTGGTTTGCTGAGTGAGGGGATCTGAATCGTACAAGAGACTGGTGCGTGGTCGGAGAGGAACAAGTTACCTCTCTGAGTGGAGGACAGACGGGGTAGATAAAAATGAGGTAGGAAGATATAGTCTAGGCGGCTATAGGAGTCATGGGGCTGGAGTAAAATGTGTAATCTCTATCTTGCAGATGCTGGAGGCACCACACGTCGCATATTTGCAAGGAGTGCAAAAGTTTTCCAGAGTCTACTGAGCTGCTGGTAGGAGATGGCTGTATGAGTTAGGTTAAAATCGCAACATTATAGCAGCATACCCTACGCAAAAGATGATAGATCCTCTAGAGTTCGCATCAGAAATGAGACCTGGGAGCTGTTGGGAGTGTAAACAGTCACCACCTGGTCCAGGATCATTCCCTTAAAAAATAAGTATCAAGCATCAGGGTCGACACGTACAGCTAGCATGTTGAAGGGTAGCGAGCAATGAAAACCCACTGACACTACCTTTGAGCGAGACTCTGAGTTGGTGCTATGGTACCAGGTGGGAAAATAGCGACTGATCCGCTGTATGGCCAGTTTTAAAATGAGTCTCCTGGAGACACAAGATCTTAGTCTTATGTTTATGTAAGTGGTATAGGACCTGGGACCTCTTCTCTGGCACGTTAAATCCCTGAACATTCAGGGAAGTAACCTTCACCTCGGCCATCTAATGGGTAGAATGCGGAGTGAGAGAGTGGAGTGAGTATTCGGAGGGGGGTCCTTGAGCAACGGGTTCTGCGGAAGAAACAAGAAAAATACAAGTAACTCAGAAACAAAACAGTAAATAAAGAAAAAAGCAAGAACACTTGCAAATGTATCACTGGTGGCAGAACATGTCTCCTGCCAAATAGGTGTACTGAACATACACCCTCCCTAAGTGTGGGTAGAAGGGAGAGGAGAAGGGCGCTACTAGAGTCAGACTACTATTAGGTAAATATACTAAACTGTAAAGAGGTGTGTGCGTGTCCGCCCACGGCCTAGAGGAGACTAGAGTGGGGGCCCCCGGAGGAGCCACGAGTTACCACTGATGTAGGGGAAGAGATCAGATTTAGTACAGTAGGAGACTATGGGGCATGGGGTGTAGGCAAATAGAGGTAGACGTATCCGAGCTAGTCCGGAAGGGGTCTTCCCATCTGGGGAAGAAACTCTGTGTTCGGCCCCCATCAGCAGAGGGCAGCTGTGATAGAGGAATCTAGTCCTTTGAAGACTCCATCATGGAGCCCGACAGTCTGGGGTGCTGCTGTCTCGGCCTCTGAGGCAGTGGTCCTCCAGGTGTAGGATGCCTCGCCGTGTCCCGCTGCGAAGCCCTAGGCGCAGGTGGAGGGGCATAGGGGTCACTCAAGTAAGCAGTCAATTCCAGAAGAGACACAGGAGGGAGACCGAGGGTGGAGAGGAAGAGTGGTAGGTCTCCAGGGGTGTGAAGAGAGGCCACACCATCTCCAGCAGTGACATGTAGGGCAAAAGGAAAACCCCATTTATAAGGAATGTGGCGGTCTTGGAGTAGATGTAGAAGGGGTCGCAACAGGGCCCTCTGTCAGAGAGTATGTTTGGACAAATGGACAAGTTGTAAGGTAGCTCCATCAAAGTCAATGTCTTATTTTCGGCATAATTTGCTCCTTTAGGGTATAGCAGTGAATGCTGCAAATTACATCTCTCGGGCGGGCAGGGTCAGTGCTGGGTGCTTTCAATACCCGGTGTACTCTATCTATTTCAATATGTGTTTCAGGGAGGCATCCTAGGAGCATGTTGAAGATGCCGATGACAGTAGGTTGTAGATCCTGAGAGCGAGTAGCTGTCGGGAGTCCGCGGATACGAATATTGTTCCTGCAACTTCTGTTTTCCACATCATCCAGATGCTCTGCCAGTGCGTGATGGTTGGAGGTTGGTTGGAGAGCATTCTGCATGTCCCTCATGGAATCATGAACAGTCCCTTGAAAATACTCTAGGCCTCCCACCCTACCCTGTAACTCAGCTGCATATTGCTTGACTGACTGAAGATCTTGGCACCAGGCAGACTTAAAATCTGAGGCCATGGCAGACATATCCGACTTCGTGGGGAGAAACGACAAAAGTGCCTGCAGCTCTGGATGACCCTTCAGGAGAGCAACAGCCTGTGCAGGTGGTGGGAGGGTAGAAGACAACTGGTCCCTCTCTGTGGTTGGGGTACTCTCGTATTGAGCAGCAGGTCGTGGGGTCTGGGCCCGTGAAGTCTGTTGATGCAGGAGAGCAGGACTCTTCCTCCCTAGACTGAGTAATTGATCTGAGGAATGGTGAGGCAAGGAGGAAGGAGGGTTCTGGATCCCTCTAAGGTTTGTGTCACCCCCTCCCTGTGGAACTCGTTCCTGATTACCACCCCATAAAGCCAGCTCCTGTTCCCCTGGTTGCTTCATCGGAGGAGGACATCTGTGGGTCTGGAAAGGGGGAACACATCTGACTCCTGAAGATGGAAGGAAGGGATGCTCTGGGAGGGAGACTGTGATTGGGCACTCAGCCCAGCAGGTAAGGATGGCTGCTCTGGGCGTCGACGCAGAAGCTGGGTCGGGCACCTAATTTTTGCGACAACATTTTTTTAGACACATTTTCATGGTGGGAAAATACATATCCGACATACATGGATCATGACAGTTTTATAGTAAAGAAGCATAGTGCATCCTGGTGATATGAGGAAAATAGAAATTACAGTTCCAGCTTATGAATGTTATAGACCAATTTAGTAGAAATCTATATAATGCTGTAAGCTAAGGTGATCTTATCTACCGAAGTAGTGATATAAACCTACAACATGCTTTAGACACGCATGTAATTGTGCATTACATCAGCACACACAGGAGAAAATCTCATACCCATCAAACAGAGATCATGGACAAATCTTGTGATTGAATTCTCATAGGAAAGATTGCTGTTAGATAAACCGGTAGAGGATAACAGCAAGCAGACCTAGAGAATAAAGACCCTGTTACATACCCTCTACACATGCTACGTATGTTTTACTGAATTAGATAGTTACAAGTGATCTAGCCAATCAAATGCTGGATAAAATTGACTACTGAAATGATATACTCATGAGCTATACGGCTGGCTGGCAAAATGGCGCTCTGTGGTTCCGTAGGCGCATGTTCGCCATGTCACACACCATCGCAATTACGCTGGGTGCTGTGATGACATCTAGCAGATACCTCCAAAGTCACACCCCACCAATCACACATGCGTGCCACCTGCTGATCAGCTCGGAGTGGACCAGGGTAAATAATGCAATAAATAAGTGGACACAAATTGCCAATATGCTGCCCCTATATATGCAGAACAAACGTAATAAACTGAAAAAAATACAGTGGGTGGCTGACATTTTTTTGGGCTTTAGCTGTGCTAGATTTGCTTAAAATGTGGCACACACTATTAGTGTTACATATTCAGATATTTAGTACCAGATTTAGCACCCTGTTAGCCAATTTTTTTAAAGGGGCGTGGCTAGGCTTTGTGTGCGATTATCACCCTATTTTTTAACAGTTAAGCACAACTTTCTGGCGCACAATAATGCTGCAGTTAATACCAAGTTAACCTGGTTATTGATGTGCTATTTTTGTTGTTGTTGTTGCCATGCCTCACTTCTGAAAATCTATCTAATAACGCTATTAGTGGCACTAATAAAACAGCACTGATTACACAAGTCTTTGAATATTCCCCTTAAAGAGTGCCAAAATAAGTGGCAAGTGAAAAAAGTGCTCTATGCCACATGTAAAAAGCTGCAAAACTTAGAAAAACCAAACACAATGAATAGCGCATAACTAACTAAAATGTAGTGTAAATAATACATACATTTTGTCACAATACATGTATATGTAAAAAGAAATATACTGCTAATATAAATGTCCTAATAAGGCCATGTTCACATGGTGTAAAATGTACGGAATGTCTGCATGGGAAACTCCCACAGACATTCCGCACATTTGAATAATCCGGCAGATGCCATGACCACTCGGAAATGTGCCCTCTATTAGTGAAGTGTAAATTCCACCATTTGAACAGTGCAGCAGAATCCCATCGAAATGAATGTGACTCTGCTGCATCAGAATGTTCATGCGGAATTCCACATGGACATTCGGCAGTGCGAACATAAGGAGCTGATGTAACGCATAGGTAAAGTGCTAGTGCTAAAGTAACCATATACATATAAAATATACAGGAATATGAAAGACTCTGCACATTTATTTCTAAGATATTAAAGTGCTAATACCTTATAAATGAGAACTCAGTATGCATAGATACATAAAATGCATATAAGGTGTCCTTGTGAATAAAACCCCCAAAGTATATTGCCATCAGAAAAATAAGTAAAGAAAAGGAAAAACAAAAAAAGGAAGATTAGAGATGAGAAAGAAGAAAAGGACAAGAAAAGAAAAAGAGTAAGTGATTGTTAAAAACATTATAAAACCACAATAATAACACTTAAAGGGGTATTCCACTGCAATTTTTTTTTTTAATCAACTGGTGCCAGAAAGTTAAACAGATTTGTAAATTACTTCTGTTAAAAAATCAAAATCATTCCAGTACTACAGTGCTCTCTGCTGACACCTCTGTCCGTGTCAGGAACTGTCCAGAGCAGGAGAGGTTTTCTATGGGGGATTTGTTCCTGCTCTGGACAGTTCCTAAAATAATGGAGCATACAGCAGCTGATAAGTACTGGAAGGATTAAGATTTATAAAAAGAAGTAATTTACAAATCTGTTAAACTTTCTGGCACCAGTTGATTTAAAATAAATAAAATAAAAGAGTCCCCCTTTAATCTAACTTGAGATACAGGACCAAAAGGCTATTACAAAAATTTAGGCAAATCAACTATGAACAGCCACAACACATGCTGGATAAACCTTACCTGCCTGTCTTACTGTTGACCATTCTTTTAAAATAACTGGATGTTTCTGGTTGTATATTTCACTTGCTGATATCATTTCTGTATCGGTTTGTCCCTGTAGCCACATTGTTTGAACCTCATCTACAAAGTCTGGATCCAGATCAGTCATGGATAGAAATATCCATGTGGTCTCCAAACCATCCTAGCGCCTTCATTGAGATGTACAACAACTCAACGTCACACATCACAAGAGTCATATTCATTTCCAACTGTACCCATCCATCCTTTGGATGACATCTGTGGTATCTCTTAAAGGGGTACTCCGCTGCTCAGCGTTTTGAACTAACTGTTTCGAACACTGGAGCCGGCGACGGGAGCTTGTGATGTCATAGCCCCGCCCCCTCATGATGTCACACCCCGCCCCCTGAATGCAAGTCTATGGGAGGGGGCATGACAGCCAACACGCCCCCTCCCATAAACTTGCATTGAGGGGGTGGGGAGTGACGTCATGAGGGGCGGGGCATGATGTCACGAGCTCCCTCATGATGCCGGCTCTAGCATTCAGAACAGTTTGTTCCAAACGCTGGGCAGAGGAGTACCCCTTTAAGTACAAAGGTAGAGAGGTCACAATTTTTCTTAGGAAATGGTTGATGTTTCTACAGATTGGTTCGCACAGGCTGTTGTTACTGGATACAATTGGTCAGCCAGGAAGATTTTTAAGTTGTTTGTCTAATGTTGAAATATTGGGAAATGTAGCCATTAAAGAGGACCTGTGGCCTCCCCAGACATTATGACTTTTTCATAAAGCTGATGGTGCCTTGAGTCTAGGGGTGTTCTTATTTTATTAATACGCCCCCCATCCCCCCCATTCCCGATGTATGAGAGGTTTTGTACCCCTCTGACTGTCACTGTCAGATGGGGGTACCCTTTATCACTCTACTGTGTGCTGATGATTCAGTGAGGGGCAGTGATTTACATAAGAGGCATACTGGAGCTGGCTGTGTGAGTCTTAGGCAGCAAAAGGTTATGTGATCTCATAAGATCCAGCAAGTGTAGGGGGTGATGGAGGTAGTAGTACCTGCACAAGAATTTTTTCTTCAGATCCTTCATGTTGTTTCAACTCCCCAGGGACAAGTAAGTGCAGCACCAGATCGCAGGTCACTGTCCTGTGCTAAAAAAAAAAAAGTTTCTGGTATAAAGCCTATAGGTTCTGGCAGTGTGTAGAGCAGGAGCCGTGCACTATGTACACAATGAAAGTGCCATACTTCTAGGACCTGAAAATGATTTGTAGTGTAAATGTCCTGACAGATTGTGTACATTCCATTGCTCGGCTCCTTCTCCCGCTCCTGCTTGCTTTGACCCTCAATAGTTTAGCAATTCATATAATGTGTACAAACAAAAAGAAAAGAAAAGAGGGCAGCGACTCACAAATTGTCCTTTCAGCTTTTTTATTCCAAGAAAAGGTAACACAAACATCCACTTTCTGTGAATGTTTTTTACACACCAAGGGCTAGATCACTCAGTGCTCTCTTCTATGCAAACAGGTTACAGCTGTTTCAAGCATTATTGACTCTTCTACAGACCTATCCCTAGGTTGTTACTTACACAAATTTTGTCACTTACACAATGTTATGCCATGCCACCATTTTTATATCGGTAGCACTATCCGCCCTCCACACATGCTTCAGGGAACATAGTTGGTCAGTACTCTCAGGCAAGGGAGCACCACACTTAATTCAACATGTACAGTGACCCCCCGACCTACGATGGCCCCGACATATGATCAAATCGACATACTATGGCCTCTCAGAGGCCATCGCATGTCGATGTCAGCATCGACATACGATGCTTTTTTATGTCGGGGCCATCGCATTAAGTGCTATCCGGCAGCGCAAAATGCTTAAGCTGCTGCCGGATAGCAGCTTAATGTTCCCCGTGTGGTGCGGTAAGTATTACTTACCCCTCCACGATGCTCCGGGGTGCCCTCCAGTGCTGGTCTTCCGGTGTCTTCTCGGCCCTCTCCGGTGACGTCAACACGCTGCTGCGCACGTCATCCAATAGGAATGGCGTAAGCAGCGGCGTAATGACGTCGCTACGCAGGCCCAGTAAGGCCTTGCGGAAGACAGTGAAGGACCGGAGAAGACCAGGAGAGCCCAGCAGAGGACCGGAGATGACCAAGAGAGCCCAGCGGAGGCCCGGGATCACCATCGGGAGCGGCGGGGGCACCATCGCGAGCGGTGGGGACAGGTCAGTACAGCTTCCTATACTTTACATTGCACGAATCCCTCAACATATGATGGATACGACAAACGATGGCTCGTTTGGAACAAATTACCATCGCATGTTGACGGACCACTGTACAAGATGCAATGATAGAAAGGCTTACAATGAAGAACAGAATAAATAGACAGAGCAAAGAAGCATTCTGGATTCTAAAAACTAGAGCACAAGAGTTGCAAGGGTTTAATAACAAGATAGACATGGGCATTTTTCGATAATTACATTGTTTTTAATATTTTTTACGTGTTTGTATATTCTTTAAATGGTCACCTGTTTGCTGACGTTATACGATAACTGGCATTTCAGTACCGACGAGCTAATGTGCAGTGTACTCGCACACATCACGTCCGCTCTCCCCGCTATCTGAGCTAGGCCACGAACAGCCGCGATGTGTGCAAGTATACTGTGCATGCATGTGGCAATGCGCACATCTCAGCATGTCTGCTCATAGCTCTATCTTGGTCTCATCTGTCCACAAGACATTTTTCCAGAAGGATTTTGGCTTCCTCAAGTTAATTTTGGCAAAATATAGTCTTGCTTTTTTATGTCTCTGTGTCAGCAGTGGGGTCCTCCTGGGTCTCCTGCCAGAGCGTTTCATTTCATTTAAATGTTGATGGATAGTTTGCACTGACACTGATGCTCCCTGAGCCTGTAGGACAGCTTGAATATCTTTGGAACTTGTTTGGGGCTGCTTATCCACCATCCGGACTATCCTGCGTTGACACCTTTCATCTATTTTTTTCTTCTGTCCACAGCCAGGGAGATTAGCTACAGTGCCATGGGTTGCAAACTTCTTGAAAATGTTGCGCAATGTGGACAAAGGCAAATCTAGATCTCTGGAGATGGACTTGTAACATTGAGATTGTTGATATGTTTCCACAATTTTGGTTCTCAAGTCCTCAGACAGTTCTATTCTCCTCTTTCTGTTGTCCATGCTTAGTGTGGCACACACAGACACACAATGCAAAGACTAAGTGAACTTCTCTCCTTTTTATCTGCTTTCAGGTGTGATTTTTATATGGCCCACATCTGTTATTGCTTGAAACAATCTTATTGTTCCACAATTTTGAAAGGGTGCCAATAATTTTGTCCAGACCATTTTTGGAGTTTGGTGTGACATTATGTCCAATTTGCTTTTTTTCTCTCTTTTTTGGTTTAGTTCCAATACACACAAAGGGAATAAACATGTGTATAGCAAAACATGTGTTACTGCAATCCTTTTCTGTGAGAAATACTCAATTTTCTTGAAAGATTTAAGGAGTACCAACATTTACGACCATGATTGTATGTGGTCACGGCTCTGGACATAACTAATGCTTAGATAACTGAACTCTAGTACCAGCAACCTGCCTAAGGCTGAGTTCACACCACGTTTTGTACTTATGGTTCCCGTATACGGCTGGGGGGAGGGGGGCAGGGGGGGGAATCACGGCGCCCGCACTCAGCCGTATACAGGAACCATATTTAATGCATGTCTATGAGCCGACCGGAGTGAACCGCAGCCTCCAGTCGGCTGCGTTTTCAGCCGTATGCGGTTTCCCAACCGTAGGCAAAAACGTGGTTGACCGTTTTTGCCTGCGGTCAAGAAACCGCATACGGCTGCAAACGCAGCCTCCGGTAGGCATGCATTAAATATGGTTCCCGTATACGGCTGAGTGCGGGCGCCGCGATTACCCCCCGCCCCCCTCCCCCCAGCCGTATACGGGAACCGTAAGTACAATACGTGGTGTGAACCCAGCCTAAAAGTTCAGAGTTGTCATGGGAAATGTAGGCAGCATTACAGAATCACTTCAGTGATCATTTTATGTATAAAATGGAGCCTATCCCATGTTTGCCACATCAGCTAAAACAGGTAAGAACAAGGCATATACAAGAACTTCTAATAATAATGCTGCTGGTCTGGAACTGATGGATGCCAATAAGGGTCCACTGACTTATAAGACAGCAGGTCATCAAGGAAATAGGATATAAGAGTATCAGATCATTTTCATTCATCATCGAACTATTTGTGTTACTTGCTCGAATAATAGAATTCCTCTTTTTAATATATAAAACCAGCTGAGTACCTGGCATTGCCTGGTCTTCCTACCTTAACAAGGATGCTCTCGTTCTCATATCCTAACTTCATATCCCGATCTTATTTCTTATCCTGCTGAACAGTCGGTAGGATGTTTAAAAGTCTCTGACAACCTCTCCAGGCCTAGAATAACGCAATCAGAAGAAACAATCGAAGTCCCAAAGAATTGCATGAGTTTTCAGACAAAACCCCCCAGCCTTACAAATGGGGTTGGGTATGGATTTAACTATGTGTACCAAGTTTCTTCACAATATCTCCAGCCATCTGGAATGGGAGGTGATCTTATACTCATGACGGCATGCTGGGGTCAGAGGAAAGAAGAGCTGAGGGTGCAGGAGAACATATTACTTCATGGCTGACAGGTTACATAGGTAAAACTATAAACATTGAGCCCGACCCTGCCATTCCTCACTACCCCAACCACTGGGAATTGTAACTCCTGGCTAAGTTGTAACTGTATATTAACCCTGTACTGTGACGTTACTGTGTATGTTATCCCTGTACTATGACCTCACTGTGTGTATTATACCTGCACTCTGCTGTAACTGTATATTAACCCTGTACTGTGACGTTAATGCGTATGTTATCCCTGTACTATGACCTCACTGTGTGTATTATACCTGCACTCTGCTGTAACTGTATATTAACCCTGTACTATGACCTCACTGTGTGTATTATTCCTGCACTCTGCTGTAACTGTATATTATCCCTGTACTATGACGTTACTGCGTATGTTATCCCTGTACTATGACATCACTGTATTATCCCTGCACTCTGCTGTAACTGTATATTAACCCTGTACTATGACCTCACTGTGTGTATTATACCTGCACTCTGCTGTAACTGTATATTAACCCTGTACTGTGACATCACTGTGTGTATTATCCCTGCACTCTGCTGTAACTGTATATTAACCCTGTACTATGACCTCACTGTGTGTATTATTCCTGCACTCTGCTGTAACTCTATATTATCCCTGTACTGTGACATCACTGTGTATATTAACCCTGTACTGTGACGTTACTTCGTATGTTATCCCTGTACTATGACCTCACTGTGTGTATTATTCCTGCACTCTGCTGTAACTGTATATTATCCCTGTACTGAGACATCACTGTGTATATTAACCCTGTACTATGACATCACTGTGTGTATTATTCCTGCACTCTGCTGTAACTGTATATTAACCCTGTACTGTGACATCACTGTGTATATTAACCCTGTACTATGACATCACTTTGTGTATTATTCCTGCACTCTGCTGTAACTGTATATTAACCCTGTACTATGACATCACTGTGTGTATTATCCCTGCACTCTGCTGTAACTGTATATTAACCCTGTACTATGACATCACTGTATTATCCCTGCACTCTGCTGTAACTGTATATTATCCCTGAACTATGACATCACTGTATTATCCCTGCACTCTGCTGTAACTGTATATTAACCCTGTACTATGACATCACTGTGTATTATCCCTGCACTCTGCTGTAACTGTATATTATCCCTGAACTATGACATCACTGTGTTATCCCTGCACTCTGCTGTAACTGTATATTAACCCTGTACTGTGACGTTACTGTGTATATTAACCCTGTACTATGTGTGTGTATTATTCCTGCATTCTGCTGTAACTGTATATTATCCCTGTACTATGACATCACTGTGTGTATTATTCCTGCACTCTGCTGTAACTGTATATTAACCCTGTACTGTGACATCACTGTGTATGTTATCCCTGTACTATGACATCACTGTGTGTATTATTCCTGCACTCTGCTGTAACTGTATATTATCCCTCTACTGATACATCACTGTATTATTCCTGCACTCTGCTGTAACTGTATATTATCCCTGTACTATGACATCACTGTATTATCCCTGCACTCTGCTGTAACTGTATATTATCCCTGTACTGTGACATCACTGTATTATCCCTGCACTCTGCTGTAACTGTATATTATCCCTGTACTGTGACATCACTGTGTGTATTATTCCTGCACTCTGCTGTAACTCTATATTATCCCTGTACTGTGACATCACTGTGTGTATTATTCCTGCACGCTGCTGTAACTGTATATTATCCCTGTACTGTGACATCACTGTATTATCCCTGCACTCTGCTGTAACTGTATATTAACCCCTTAAGGACATAGGGCGTATCCATACGCCCCCGTTTCCAAGTCCTTAAGGACCGAGGACGTATGGATACACCCTGAGCATTTCCGGCCCCCGCCGCTAGCCGGAGGGGAGCCGGGGCTGGATGCCTGCTGAAATCGTTCAGCAGGCATCCCGGCATATCGCCCAGGGGGGTCATTATGTCCCCCCATGTCGGCGATTGCAACAGCTCCCAGCATGCAAAAAGGGCATGCTGGGAGCTGTAGTTATGCAACAGCAGGAGGCAGACCACCACAACTCCCAGCATGCCCTTATGGGCATGCTGGGACTTGTAGTTTTGCAACAGCTGGAGGCACATTCTTTCTATGGAAAAGTGTACCTTCAGCTGTTGTATAACTACAACTCCCAGCTTGCACAATCAGCTAAAGTGCATGCTGGGAGTTGTAGTGGTGCATCTGGTGGTTGCATAACTACAACTCCCAGCATGCCTGTTGGCTGTCGGTGACTGCTGAGAGTTGTAGTTTTGCAACAGCTGAAGGCACACTGAGTTAAGTAGCAAACCAGTGTGTCTCCAGCTGTTGCATAACTACAATCCCCAGCATCCCCAGCCAATGTAGTATGCCTCCGGCTGTTGCATAACTACAAGACCCAGCATGCCCTTCCGCTGTCTGTACATGCTGGGGGTTGTAGCTTTTGCAACAGCTGAAGGCACACTGGTTGCAAAACACTGAGTTTGTTACCAAACTCGGTGTTTCACAACCTGTGTGTCTCCAGCTGTTGCAAAACTACAACTCCCAGCATGCACTGATAGACCGTACATGCTGGGAGTTGTAGTTTTGCAACAGCGAGAGGTATTTCCCCCCCCCCCCCCCATGTGAACATACAGGGTACACTCACATGGGCGGAGGATTACAGTAAGTATCCGGCTGCAAATTTGAGTTGCGGCAAATTTTCTGCCGCTGCTCAAACTGCCAGCAAGAAACTACTGTGAACCCCCCGCCCGTGCGACTGTACCCTAAAAACACTACACTACACTACCACAAAATAAAATAAAAAGTAAAAAACACTACATATACACATACCCCTACACAGCCCCCCTCCCCAATAAAAATGAAAAATGTCTGGTACGCCACTGTTTCCAAAACGGAGCCTCCAGCGGTTGCAAAACTACAACTCCCAGCATCCACTGATAGACGGTACATGCTGGGAGTTGAAGTTTTGCAACAGCTGGATGTTTCCCCCCCCCCCCCCCCCCCAATGTGAACGTACGGGTACACTCACATGGGCGGAGGTTTACAGTAAGTATCCGGCTGCAAGTTTGAGCTGCGGCAAATTTTCTGCTGCAGCTCAAGCTGCCAGCGAGAAACTACTGTGAACCCCGGCCTGTGCGACTGTACCCTAAAAACACTACACTACCACAAAATAAAATAAAAAGTAAAAAACACTACATATACACATACCCCTACACAGCCCCCCTCCCCAATAAAAATGAAAAACGTCTGGTACGCCACTGTTTCCAGAACGGAGCCTCCAGCTGTTGCAAAACAACTACTCCCAGTATTGCCAGATAGCCACTGACTGTCTAGGCATGCTGGGAGTTTTACAACAGCTGGAGGCACCCTGTTTGGGAATCACTGGCGTAGAATACCCCTATGTCCACCCCTATGCAAGTCCCTAATTTAGGCCTCAAATGCACATGGCGCTCTCACTTTGGAGCCCTGTCGTATTTCAAGGCAACAGTTTAGGGTCACATATGGGGTATCGCCGTACTCGGGAGAAATTGGGCTTCAAATTTTGGGGGGATTTTCTGCTATTACCCTTTTTAAAAATGTAAAATTTTTGGGAAAACAAGCATTTTAGGTAAAAAAAATAATTTTTTTTTTACATATACAAAATCATGAAACACCTGTGGGGTATAAAGGTTCACTTAACCCCTTGTTACGTTCCCCGAGGGGTCTAGTTTCCAAAAATGGTATGCCATGTGTTTTTTTTTTTTTTGCTGTCCTGGCACCATAGGGGCTTCCGAAATGCGGCATGCCCCCAGAGCAAAATTTGCTTTCAAAAAGCCAAATGTGACTCCTTCTCTTCTGATACCTGTAGTGCGCCAGCAGAGCACTTTTCACCCCTATATGGGGTGTTTTCTGAATAGGGAGAAATTGGGCTTCAAATTTTGGGGGGTGTTTTCTGCTATTACCCTTTTTAAAAATGTAAACATTTTGGGAAACCAAGCATTTTAGGTAAAAAAAAAAAAAAAATTTTTCACATATGCAAAAGTCGTAAAACACCTGTAGGGTATTAAGGTTCACATTACCCCTTGTTACGTTCCCCGAGGGGTCTAGTTTCCAAAATGGTATGCCATGTGTTTTTTTTTTTTGCTGTTCTGGCACCATAGGGGCTTCCTAAATGCGGCATGCCCCCAGACAAAATTTGCTTTCAAAAAGCCAAATGTGACTCCTTCTCTTCTGAGACCTGTAGTGCGCCAGCAGAGCACTTTTCATCCCCATATGGGGTGTTTTCTGAATCGAGAGAAATTGGGCTTCAAATTTTGGGGGGTATTTTCTGCTATTACCCTTTTTAAAAATGTAAAAATTTTGGGAAACCAAGCATATTGGGTAAAAAAAAAAATTTTTTTTACATATGCAAAAGTCGTGAAACACCTGTAGGGTATTAAGGTTCACATTACCCCTTGTTACGTTCCCCGAGGGGTCTAGTTTCCAAAATGGTATGCCATGTGATTTTTTTTGCTGTTCTGGCACCATAGGGGCTTCCTAAATGCGGCATGCCCCCAGAGCAAAATTTGCTTTCAAAAAGCCAAATGTGACTCCTTCTCTTCTGAGACCTGTAGTGCGCCAGCAGAGCAATTTTCACCCCCATATGGGGTGTTTTCTGAATCGGGAGAAATTGGGTTTCAAATTTTGGGGGGTATTTTCTGCTATTACCCTTTTTAAAAATGTAAAATTTTTGGTAAACCAAGCATTTTAGGTAAAAAATTTGTTATTTTTTTTACATATGCAAAAGTCGTGAAACACCTGTAGGGTATTAAGGTTCACTTTACCCCTTGTTACGTTCCCTGAGGGGTCTAGTTTCCAAAATGGTATGCCATGTTTTTTTTTTTGCTGTCCTGGCACCATAGGGGCTTCATAAAGGTGACATGCCCCCCAAAAACCATTTGTCGCTCCTTCCCTTCTGAGCCCTCTACTGCGCCCACTGAACAATTAACATAGACATATGAGGTATGTGCTTACTCGAGAGAAATTGGGTTTCAAATATAAGTAAAAATTTTCTCCTTTTTATCCCTTGCAAAAATTCAAAAATTGGGTCTACAAGAACATGCGAATGTAAAAAATTAAGATTTTGAATTTTCTCCTTCACTTTGCTGCTATTCCTGTGAAACACCTAAAGGGTTAATACACTTACTGAATATCATTTTGAATACTTTGGGGGGTGTAGTTTTTATAATGGGGTCTTTTATGGGGTATTTCTAATATGAAGACCCTTCAAATCCACTTCAAACCTGAACTGGTCCATGAAAAATAGCGAGTTTGAAAAGTTTGTGAAAAATTGTAAAATTGCTGCTGAACTTTGAAGCCCTCTGGTGTCTTCCAAAAGTAAAAACTCATAAATTTTATGATGCAAACATAAAGTAGACATATTGTATATGTGAACCCCAAAAAAATTATTTTGAATATCCATTTTCCTTACAAGCAGAGAGCTTCAAAGTTAGAAAAATGCTAAATTTTCATTTTTTTCATCAAATTTGGGGATTTTTCACCAAGAAAGGATGCAAGTTACCATAAAATTTTACCACTAAGTTAAAGTAGAATATGTCACGAAAAAACAATCTCGGAATCAGAATGAAAACTAAAAGCATTCCAGAGTTATTAATGTTTAAAGTGACAGCGGTCAGAATTGCAAAAAATGCTCTGGTCCTTAAGGTGAAAAAGGGCTCGGTCCTTAGGGGGTTAACCCCGTACTATGACATCACTGTGTGTATTATTCCTGCACTCTGCTGTAACTGTATATTATCCCTGTACTGTGGCATCACTGTGTATATTAACCCTGTACTATGACATCACTGTGTGTATTATCCCTGCACTCTGCTGTAACTGTATATTATCCCTGTACTATGACATCACTGTATTATCCCTGCACTCTGCTGTAACTGTATATTATCCCTGTACTGTGACATCACTGTGTATATTATACCTGTACTGTGACATCACTGTGTGTATTAACCCTGTACTATGACATCACTTTGTGTATTATTCCTGCACTCTGCTGTAACTGTATATTAACCCTGTACTGTGACATCACTGCGTGTATTATCCCGGCACTCTGCTGTAACTGTATATTATCCCTGTACTGTGACATCACTGTGTGTATTATCCCTGCACTCTGCTGTAACTGTATATTATCTCTGTACTATGACATCACTGTATTTTCCCTGCACTCTGCTGTAACTGTATATTATCCCTGTACTATGACATCACTGTATTTATCCCTGCACTCTGCTGTAATTGTATATTAACCCTGTACTGTGACATCACTGTGTGTATTAACCCTGTACTATGACATCACTGTGTGTATTATCCCTGCACTCTGCTGTAACTGTATATTATCCCTGTACTGTGACATCACTGTATTATCCCTGCACTCTGCTGTAACTCTATATTATCCCTGTACTGTGACATCACTGTGTGTATTATCCCTGCACTCTGCTGTAACTTTATCTTATCCCTGTACTGTGACATCACTGTGTGTATTATCCCTGCACTCTGCTGTAACTCTATATTATCCCTGTACTGTGACATCACTGTGTGTATTATCCCTGCACTCTGCTGTAACTCTATATTATCCCTGTACTGTGACATCACTGTGTGTATTATCCCTGCACTCTGCTGTAACTCTATATTATCCCTGTACTGTGACATCACTGTGTGTATTATCCCTGCACTCTGCTGTAACTCTATATTATCCCTGTACTGTGACATCACTGTATTATCCCTGCACTCTGCTGTAACTCTATATTATCCCTGTACTGTGACATCACTGTATTATCCCTGCACTCTGCTGTAACTCTATATTATCCCTGTACTGTGACATCACTGTATTATCCCTGCACTCTGCTGTAACTCTATATTAACCCTGTACTATGACATCACTGTGTGTATTATTCCTGCACTCTGCTGTAACTCTATATTAACCCTGTACTGTGACATCACTGCGTGTATTATCCTTGCACTCTGCCGTAACTGTATATTATCCCTGTACTGTGACATCACTGTGTGTATTATCCCTGCACTCTGCTGTAACTGTATATTATCCCTGTACTATGACATCACTGTATTATCCCTGCACTCTGCTGTAACTCTATATTATCCCTGTACTGTGACATCACTGTGTGTATTATCCCTGCACTCTGCTGTAACTCTATATTAACCCTGTACTGTGACATCACTGCGTGTATTATCCCTGCACTCTGCTGTAACTGTATATTATCCCTGTACTATGACATCACTGTATTATCCCTGCACTCTGCTGTAACTCTATATTAACCCTGTACTGTGACATCACTGTGTGTATTATCCCTGCACTCTGCTGTAACTGTATATTATCCCTGTACTATGACATCACTGTATTATCCCTGCACTCTGCTGTAACTGTATATTATCCCTGTACTATGACATCACTGTATTATCCCTGCATTCTGCTGTAACTCTATATTAACCCTGTACTGTGACATCACTGCGTGTATTATCCCTGCACTCTGCTGTAACTGTATATTATCCCTGTACTATGACATCACTGTATTATCCCTGCACTCTGCTGTAACTCTATATTAACCCTGTACTGTGACATCACTGTGTGTATTATCCCTGCACTCTGCTGTAACTGTATATTATCCCTGTACTATGACATCACTGTGTGTATTATACCTGCACTCTGCTGTAACTGTATATTTACCCTGTACTGTGACATCACTGTGTGTATTAACCCTGTACTATGACATCACTGTGTGTATTATCCCTGCACTCTGCTGTAACTCTATATTAACCCTGTACTGTGACATCACTGTGTATATTAACCCTGTACTATGACATCACTGTGTAAACTATCCCTGCACTCTACTGTGTGCATTTTCCCTGTTCTGTGACATCACTTTGTGTATTATCCCTGTACTGTGACATCACTATGTGTATTATTCCTGTATTGTTACCTCCCTGTGTATTATCCCTATATTGTGACCTCCCTGTGTATTATCCCTATATTGTGACCTCCCTGTGTATTATCCTTATATTGTGACCTCCCTGTGTATTATCCCTGTATTGTGACATCACTGTGTATATTATCCCTGTATTGTGACATCACTGTGTTTATTATCCCTGTATTGTGACATCACTATGGGTATTACCCCCTGTACCATGACGTCATTGTGTGTATAATCATTGTACTGTGACATCACTGTTTGTATTATCCCTGCATTGTGACATCACTGCGTATATTAACCCTGTACAGTACGGTGATATCACAGTTTTCTTTTCCATGTTTGGGGCACTATGACCATTAAGGTGGCACAGTGGCACAAGATGCATTATTGCAACTTGGGGGACATTAGGTTTATGTGGAGGGTGGACAGGGCATTATTACCACTCGAGGGCATAAGAAAGGGAGCATTATTATTATATGCGGGTGTACAGGACAGAGATATTACATGTGGGGGGGGCACAGGCATTATTATTATGTGGGGGCACAGGACACGGGGCATTATTATTAAATTGGGGGCACAGTTAGGAGCAATATTATATGTGAGGGGCACAGAGTGTTTTGCATTTCATAGGTATGGTGTATGTAAGGAATTTCTGGGGTGGTACAGATTTTATGGGCCACAATATGTTGTGGTATTGTATTCATAGGGTGCATTGTATGGCAAGGTTATATTCAGAGGGTACAGTGTCTGGTAGTATTGTATACACAGGATACATTGTGTGGCAGTATTCTTTTCAGAGGGTACAGTGTTTAGCAGGTTTAAATTAAGAGGATACAGTGTGTGGCAGGTTTATATTAAGAGGATACAGTGTGTGGTGGTATTACATTAAGAGGGAACAGTGTGTCGGTATTATGTTTAGAGGGCGCAGTGTGGGGTAATATTACATTCAGAGAGTATGGTGTGTTGCAGTATTATATTCAGAGAGCCCAGTGTGTGATATTATTATATTCAGAAGGTACAGTGTGTGGCAGCTTAATATTCAAAGGGCACAGTGTTTGGTAGTATTATATTCAGAGGGAACAGTGTGGCAGTATTATATTCAGAGGGTACAGTGTGCGGTAATATATTCAGAGGGAGCAGTTTGTGGTAGTATTATATTCAGAGAGTGCAGTGTGTTGCAGTATTACACTGCTCAAAAAAATAAAGGGAACCCTAAGATAACACCTCCTAGATCTGAATGACTGAACTAATCGTATGAAATACTTTCGTCTTTACATAGTTGAATGTGCTGACAACAAAATCACACAAAAATTATCAATGGAAATCAAATTTATCAACCCATGGAGGTCTGGATATGGAGTCACACTCAAAATCAAAGTGGAAAACCACACTACAGGCTGATCCAACGTTGATGTAATGTCCTTAAAGGGATATTCCAGGCCAAAACTTTTTTTTTATATACCAACTGGCTCTGGAAAGTTAAACAGATTTGTAAATTACTTCTATTAAAAAATCTTAATCCTTCCAATAGTTATGAGCTTCTGAAGTTGAGTTGTTGTTTTCTGTCTAACTGCTCTCTGATGACTCACATCCCGGGAGATGTGCAGTTCCTATGGGGATATTCCCCCATCATGCACAGCTCCCGGGACGTGACATCATCATTGAGCAGTTAGAAAACTTCAGAAGCTAATAACTATTGGAAGGATTACGTTTTTTTAATAGAAGTCATTTACAAATCTGTTTAACTTTCCAGAGCCAGTTGATATATATAAAAAAAAGGTTTTGCCTGGAATACCTCTTTAACCCCCTTAAGGACACAGGGTTTTTACGTTTTTGTATTTAAATTTTTTCCTCATCACCTTCTAAAAATCATAACGCTTAAAATTTTGCAACTAAAATTCCATATTATGGCTTATTTTTTGCGCCACCAATTCTACTTTGCAGTGACATTAGTCATTTTACCAAAAAATCCAGGGCGAAACTGAAAAAAAATGAATTGTGTGACAAAATTGAAGAAAAAATTAAATTTTTTAATTTTTGGGGGCTTACATTTCTATGCAGTGCATTTGTTGGTAAACATGACAAATTATCTTTATTCTGTAGGTCCATACGATTAAAATGATACCCTAAAGACAGCTGTGATTGGGCGGTCAACATACAGGGTTATAGTCTATTCCGGAAGGATCGGACAAAACGGAAAGGGGGAGGAGTCTGTTTTTATGTAAAGTCCAGTCTGAAGGCGGGAGGGAAACGATAATGTGGAGTCACTATGGGTAGAATTATATGGAAATAAAAAAAAAAATTCTGATAGGGGTTTACTGTAAGCCACCAAACATAATGGAAGAGGCAGAAGATCAATTACTGAGGCAAATAAACAAGGCAGCAAATCAGAATGATGTGGTTCGTGATGAGCGGCATATGCCATATTCAAATTTGTGATATTTCGCGAATATATGGCGAATTTTCGTCCTATATTTGCAAAATTCGCATAGTAGATATATTCGTGGATATTTTTGCATGCGCGTATGCTACTATCTACCTACCTATCTATCTATATTATTTATCTATCCGTCTATCTTTCTATCTCCTAATATCCTTTAGTGACAATATTCGCGAATAAGATGATATTCAAGAATATTCGCATAATCGCATATGCTCATATTTGCGAAAATTCGCTCTCCAGTCTAATACAATAAACAGTATAAGAGCCTTCTTTAGACCACAAACTGGAAGCAGGGATGGATGAGATCACTGTGATGTGTTCTGAGGGGGAAACAATTATGAATATTCCTAATTGCGAATCTATATTCGCGAATGTGCGAAATTCGCAATAAATATTCATATTGCGAATATTTACACTCAACACTAGTGATAATAATAATATAAACTGGGAGACTGAGACCTGTGAATCTCATAAAGGAAACATGTTTGTGACTATAGCTAAAGACAATTATCTGTCCCAAATGGTGCAGAGCCCGACCAGAGGGGGCGCCCTACTAGACTTACTATTAACCAACAGACCTGATATAGTAACTAATATGCAGGTAGAAGGACACCTAGGAAATAGTGATCATAATATAATACATTATAACTTGTTCTTCAATAAGGGAATCTCTCGAGGGGCCACAAAAACAATGAACTTTAGGAAGGCAAAGTTCAATCAACTCAGAGAAGCCCTTAAAGGGGTACTCCGGTGGTCAACGTGTTTTTCTGTTTTTGACTTACCCTATTTGTTTAGTTTCATTACTATTCTTGTTGTTTAGCCTACTATATTTCCGTTCTTTGTTGTCTTTTTATCCCCCACTTTGTTTTCCTATCTTTGCTTCTATTTCCTGTTTCTTGCTGTGCTAAAAACTACAAATTCCAGCATGCCACATGCCTTGTTGGTTTGGGGCGGCTCCTTTTGTTTGTTTGTTCCGCCCTTTACCTATCCTACTATATTCCCGGGTCAGCCCCCTTATACACAGCACACTAATATAATCAGCCTTGGATGGCATACACTGTCATACACACACACAAAAGGGACTACAACTCCCAGCATGTGTCACAACAGCTGGAGGCACACTGGTTGGGAAACACTGGTGTAACATGATGTGTACGCTGAATAGGCTAGAACAGTGTTTCCCAACCAGTGTACCTCCAGCAAATCTACAACTCCCAGCATGCCCAAAGTCTGTCAGGGCATGCTGGGAGTTGTAGTTTTGCAACATCTGGAGGCACACTGGATTGTAAACACTAGCATACACACACACAACAGGGACTACAACTCCCAGCATGTGTCATTCAGGAGTCGCCCCCTCCCCCTTCACATATAGGGGGAGATTTATCCAAAACCTGTGCAGAGGAAAACTTGCCCAGTTGTCCATAGCAACCAATCAGCTTGCTGCTTTTATTTTTATGAAGGCCTGTGAAAAATGAAAGAAGCAATCTGATTGGTTGCTATGGGCAACTGGGCAAGTTTTCCTCTGCACAGGTTTTGATAAATCTCCCCCATAGAGATCATTCCCAGTATGAGATTTATTCCCCTGCAGTCCATACATCCCCAGCCCGTGCACCTTCTCATCCTCCCCTTCAGATAACACTTATCTTCTCTGTGGGGGTCCTTCTCCTGTGCAGACCTGTGTCCTTAGAATACAGAGCAGGGGGGAGGGGAGGAGCTGTGTACTCAGCTGGATGAGATGAGGGGGCGTGGCTTATTCCTCTCTTGCAGACAGAGAAAAAAAAAAAGCTGTGACATCTTGTCCACAACAGACTCAGAACTGTGGACAACAGTAAAAGAAAACCTACTGAACTACAGAACTTCCTGCCCAACAAACAGGTAAGAAAAAGACATACATGCTGCCAAAACACATAACACATGTATATTGCAAAAAAAACTAAACTTACAAAGAAGATGCCATATAGTCAAAAAAATTAACCAGCGGAGTACCTCTTTAACAATATAAAATGGGATAATGTCCTCAAAAACAAGAATACTGACACTAAATGGGAGACTTTTAAAAATATCTTAAATTATCACTGTAAGATGTATATACCTTGTAGGAATAAAAGGGTCAGAAATAAAAGAAAACCAATATGGATGAATAAGAACATTAAGGAGGCAATAAATGACAAAAATGAAGGATTTAAACTACTAAAACAGGATGGCAGTGAAGAAGCATTAAAAAGCTATAGAGAAAAATGTAAAATATGTAAAAAAAAACTGATAAAAGCCACAAAAATAGAGACTAGATTGCCAAAGAGAGTAAAACTAACCCCAAAATGTTCTTTAACTATATAAATAGCAAAAAGGTAAAAAATGAAAGTGTTGGCCCTTTAAAAAAATGATGAGGAAGAAATTATAAAGGGGGATCAGGGAAAAGCAAATATATTAAACAAATTCTTCTCCTCTGTATTCACCGAGGAAAATGAAATGCCAAGTGAAATACAGCGAGATAAGGTAAACTCCCCCGTACAGGTCACCTGTCTAACCCAGGAAGAAGTACAGTGCCGCTTACAAAAACAGACATATCACAAAGTCCAGATGGCATTCACCCCCGTGTTCTAAGGGAATTAAGTAATGTAATAGACAGACCACAATTTTAAAAATTCAGGGACTCTATAAGGACAGGGACTGTTCCCCAGGACTGGCGCATGGAAAATGTGGTGCCAATATTTAAAAAGGGGTCAAAAAGTGACCCCGGGAATTATAGACTTGTTAGTTTAACCTCCGTTGTATGTAAATTGTTTGAGGGTTTCCTAAGAGATGCTATTTTGGAGTATCTTGATAAAAATAAATGTATGACTCCATATCAGCATGGCTTTATGAGGGATCGGTCCTGTCAAACTAACCTGATCAGCTTTTATGAGGAGGTGAGCTCCAGACTGGACCAGGGGAAATCGCTGGATGTCGTATATCTGGATTTTTCCAAAGAATTTGATACGGTGCCACATAAAATGTTGGTGCATAAAATGAGAATGATGGGGCTGGGGGAGAATGTGTGTAAGTGGGTAAGTAACTGTCTCAGTGATAGAGATGTAGCGAATTGTTCGCCGGTGAATTTAGCATGTTTGCGTTCGCCTCGCCGGGCGAACATATGTGAAGTTCGATCCGCCCCCTATACTTTAACATTGTGGTAAACTTTGACCCTGTGAGTCAGAGTTAGCAGACACATTACAGCCAATCAGCAGCAGTCACTCCCTTCCAGACCCTCCTACCGCTTGCACTGACGCCATTTTACCCTCATTTGGCATGCTGCAGGCTTAGGAAGTGGAGGGTCAGAGAAGCTGCTCCTGCTGTATAGGGAAAGCGATAGCTAGGTTGCTGCTAGGTGGTGTATTCAGGGTCCAGTTTACTCCTAAAGCACTAGTGTAACATCTGCTTTAAGGACAGCACCCAAAAAAGCCCTTTTTAGGGCTCAAATATCAGTCTGTGTGTCTTGCAACAGCTGGAGGCACCCTGGTTGGGAGGGAACCGCTGGTTAAAAGGGGTACTCCAGTATAAAACTTAAGTTCCTTCAAGCAACTAACTACTACAGTATTCAAAGGGCTGAAAGATATCAGTCCGTGTGTTTTGCAACAGCTGGAGGCACCCTGGTTGGGGACCACTGATCAAAAGGGGAACTCTGCTGGCAAGTTTTTTTTCTTTAAAGCAACTAACTACTACAATACTCAAAGGGCTGAAATATATGAGTCTGTGTGTTTTGCAACAGCTGGAGGCACCCTGGTTGGGGACCACTGCTTAAAAGGGGAACTCCGCTAGTAAGCTTTTTTTCTTTAAAGCAACTAACTACTACACTATTCAAAGGGCTGAAATATATCAGTCCATGTGTTTTGCAACAGCTGGAGGCACCCTGGTTGGGGACCACTGCTTAAAAGGGGAACTCCGCTGGCAAGCTTTTTTTCTTTAAAGCAACTAACTACTACAGTATTCAAAGGGCTGAAATATATCAGTCCGTGTGTTTTGCAACAGCTGGAGGCACCCTGGTTGGGGACCACTGCTTAAAAGGGGAACTCCGCTGGCAAGCTTTTTTGCTCATTGTCACCCTAGTGCAAATCATATTTGGTGTGACAGTTGTGCAAATTAAAATAAAAAAATACCTTTTTTGGCTGTTAAATAAAACCAGTCACTGTCAGTTCACATCTCAGTTGCCAGTTTTTTTGCCTGCAGGGCAAATTTTGTCACCCTAGTGCAAATCACATTTGGTGTGACACTTGTGCAAAAAAAAACAAAAAAAAACTTTTTTGGCTGTGAAATAAAATCAGTCACTTCACTTCACACTTGGGAGTCTTTTGGCCCTTATGGCTCATTGTCACACTAGTGCAAATCATCTTTGGGGTGACCGACCATAGTGTAAATTTGAAAAAAACAATACCTTTTTTGGCTGTGAAATAAAATCAGTCAGTTCACTTCACACTTGGAAGTTTTTGGGCCTGCTTGGCTCATTGTCACACTAGTGCAAATCATATGTGGTGTGACAATTGTGTAATTTAACAAAAAAAAACATTTTTTGACTGTAATAGATTGAATAGCAGTTAGTTGTCTGCAAGCGTGTGTCAGGCCTACAGCGTCTACTCTACGTCTACGTCTGTCAAGGACATGTTTGAGCGTAAGATGCCAATGTCACAAGGTCACTCCCTAGCCTGGCGTCTGACAGCTGGCTTGTCTGAACTCATAGCCCGCCAGCTTTTAAAAAATGTATTTAAAAAAATAAAAAAAATAAAAATAGCTAACATTTTTTTTTTGCTATTGGGACACCGTAACGGAAGGTACACGGCCAAAATTTCTTTGCACAAAAGACAATCCCCAACCGGTACTCGATTGTGCAACAGGAAATAATGGCATGTCTGGAACACAATGTTGGGGCAAGGGTCCATCTGACCACTGTTACCTGGTCTGCAAAGCATGGTCAGGGCAGGTATATCACCTACACTGCACATTGGGTAAACCTGGTGACGCTGTGCAGGGTTGACGCAGTGGATTCTGAATGAAGACGGGCCTCTTGAAGCTGATTGGTCGCTCGCTGCTGGATGGTATGGGGGCGACCAATCAGGAACGTGCCATACATGGCTGTGTACAGTTATGCTGTCATAGGAAAAAGTCGGTGAGGGGATGTCATCCAAACATGGGCATGGGGATGGTAGGCTTAACTCTGATTGGCTGTTTGGGATGTCGAGTGAGCCAATCAGAGAGGGGACGTATGAGTTCAGGTTGCAAGTCTTTGCCGCTGGTGGCGGCAGGATGTCTTTCAAATCTTTCAGCCAATTGCTGCTGGGCAGGTCCGGGCAGCGACCAATCAGGTTAAAGACATATAATTCCTCTTTGGGGTATTCCTAGAGGCATCGGCGGCAAATCTTTTTTGAAGAATTCGACCAACCGCTGCTGGGCAGGTCCGGGCGGCAACCAATCAGGGATGAGACGTGTATTTCCTCTTTGGAGGATTCCAAGAGGCATTGGCGGCAACTCTTTTTTGAAGAATCCAACCAATCACGTTCCGTCTGGGTAAGGTGGCGACCGAGGATGACTTGCATGACTTATCCGCCACCAACTATGGTTCAAGCCGCAATGCTTTAGGGCACTTTCTGGCTGGGAAACAAACAGAAATTTTTCTGGCTGCTGCTACAGCAGCGGCTGCAGCAATACCAAATTTTTCAGCTATGTGTACATGCCTAATTTTTCTGGTACTCTCTGCTCACATCTCTGTCCATCATGCCAGTGAGGCCAGATTTGCGACAGCCCAACACGTTGAAATTCAACACTCCTAATTAGAGATGAGCGAACTTACAGTAAATTTGATTTGTCACGAACTTCTCGGCTCGGCAGTTGATGACTTGTAAATTAGTTCAGCCTTCAGGTGCTCCGGTGGGCTGGAAAAGGTGGATACATTCCTAGGAAAAAGTCTTTTAGGACTGTATCCACCTTTTCCAGCCCATCGGAGCACCTGAAAGCTGAACTAATTTATGCAGGAAAAGTCATCATCTGCCGAGCCGAGAAGTTCGTGATGAATCGAATTTACTGTAAGTTCACTCATCTCTACTCCTAGTGTTCGACCGCCTGCTCCAACAAGAAAAAGCCTTTAACGAATATTTGTATGACCGGGGTGCTAGGACATCATCTGCGGAACTGGGAATTTTTTTGCCGCGTTAATGGACGCTCATGCGCAATGCCTGTAGGCTCATGCGTCCTTTTGAGGAGGTGACAAACTTAGTCAGTCGCACCGAAGGCACCATCAGCGACATCATACCATTTGTTTTCCTCCTGGAGCGTGCCCTGCGAAGAGTGCTGGATCAGGCAGTAGATGAGCGTGAAGAGGAAGAGTTGTGGTCACCATCACCACCAGAAACAGCCTTATCAGCATCGCTTGCTGGACCTGCGGCAACGCTGGAAGCGGATTGTGAGGAAGAGGAGTCAGAGGAGGAATGTGGCTTTGAAGAGGAGGAGGAAGACCAACCACAACAGGCATCCCAGGGTGCTCATTGTCACCTATCTGGTTCCCGTGGTGTTGTACGTGGCTGGGGGGAAGAAGATGATACCTTCCCTGACATCACTGAGGACGAGGAACTGGACATGAGTAGCTCGGCATCCAACCTTGAGCAAATGGGGTATTTATGATAATTTAAACTTGAATTTTCAAGAGTACTAACCATTACACAAAGGAACGCTTGTTGCGTGTGATTTTTTAACTTAAATTTTCAAAAGTAAAATACAGAGAGGGAAGAACTCTGTTTCTTTATTTGATGAAAAATTTTATTTAGAAAATAATTTCTGTGTGTGTTTCTCCGTCCTGCATTATAGAGTCTTCTGGACTCTTGGATATGCGCTTGTTCTTATTTTTCAGCCATGTGTACATGCCTAATTTTTCTGGCCTCTGGTGCTGCACTTTTTCTGCTGATGCAATTTTTCTGGCCGCCGCTACAGCAGTGGCTGCAACAATACCAACTTTTTGAGCCACGTGTACATGCCTAATTTTTCTGGTACTCTCTGCTGACATCTCTGTCCATTTTAGCAACCGTGCATATTAGATGTATGCTAAGGGGAGCATGGTGGCTCAGAGGATAGCACTGCTGCCTTGCAGCGCTGGGGCCTTGGGTTCAAATCCCACTATGTGCTGCCTAAAGGGGGGCTCTAACTATGTGCTGCCTAACATGGGGGAATCTATGTACTGCCTATAGGGGGATCTAACTATGTGCTGCCTAAAGGGGGAATCTAACTATGTGCTGCCTAACATGGGGGAATCTATGTACTGCCTATAGGGGAGATCTAACTATGTGATGGCTAAAGGGGGGATCTAACTATGTGCTGCCTAAAGGGGGGCTCTAACTATGTGCTGCCCAAAGGGGGCTAAAGCACGTTATTCCAAAGAATTTAGGACTGTTAGGTGATTTATGCCCTTTATGGATTAAAACCAGACTCTACATCAACTATGTAAATTTCCATGAGAGTTTTGCCATGGATCCCCCTCCAGTCCAGGTATTAGTCCCCTTGAAACAACTTCTTAATCACTATTGTGGCCAGAAAGAGTTCCTGTGGGTTTTAAAATTCGCCTGCCTATTGAAGTCAATGGCGGTTCGCCATTTGCGAACCGAAAATTTTATGTTCGCGACATCACTACTCAGTGATAGGAAACAGAGGGTGGTTATTAATGGTACTTATTCTGATTGGGTGACTGTTACTAGTGGGGTCAGTCTTGGGTCCTATTCTATTTAATATATTCATTAAAGGGGTACTCCGGTGAAAACCTTTTTTCTTTTAAATCAACTGGTGCCAGAAAGTTAAACATATTTGTAAATTACTTCTATTAAAAAATCTTAATCCTTCCAGTACTTATTAGCTGCTGAATGCTACAGAGGAAATTCCTTTCTTTTTGGAACACTGATGATATCACGAGCACAGTGCTCTCTGCTGACATCTCTGTCCATTTTAGCAACCGTGCATAGCAGATGTATGCTAAGGGCAGCATGGTGGCTTAGTGGTTAGCACTGCTGCCTTGCAGTGCTGGTGCCTTGGGTTCAAAGCCCACTAAGGACAACAATAGATAAAGACTTATTATTATTATAATAACGTCAGCAAAGAGCGCTGTGCTTGTGATATCATCAGAGGCCATTCCAAAAAGAAAAGAATTTCCTCTGTAGTATTCAGCAGCTAATAAGTACAGGAAGGATTAAGATTTTTTAATAGAAGTAATTTACAAATCTGTTTAACTTTCCGAAGCCAGTTGATTTAAAAGAAAAAAGGTTTTCACTGGAGTAACCCTTTAACCCCTTCATGACCCAGCCCATTTTCACCTTCATGACCTGGGCATTTTTTGAAAATCTGACCACTGTCACTTTAAACATTAATAACTTTGGAATGCTTTTACTTATCATTCTGATTCCGAGATTGTTTTTTCGTGACATATTCTACTTTATGTTATCGGTAAAATTTCACTGATATTTGTATCCTTTCTTGGTAAAAAATCTAAAAATTTCATGAAAATTTTGAAAATTTAGCATTTTTCTAACTTTGAAAGCCTCTGCTTGAAAGGAAAATGGATATTCCAAATAAATTACATATTGATTCACATATACAATATGTCTACTTTGTGTTTGCATTAAAAAATTGACAAGTTTTTACTTTTGGAAGACACCAGAGGGCTTCAAAGTTCCGCAGCAATTTTCCAATTTTTCTCAAGATTTTCAAAATCGTAATTTTTCAGGGCCCAGTTCAGGTTGGAAGTGGATTTTAAGGATCTTCATATTAGAAATACCCCATAAATGACCCCATTATAAAAACTGCACCCCCCAAAGTATTCAAAATGACATTCAGTAAGTGTTTTAACCCTTTAGGTGTTTCACAGGAATAGCAGCAAAGTGAAGGAGAAAATTCTAAATCTTCATTTTTTACACTCGCATTTTCTTGTAGACCCAATTTTTTTATTTTTACAAGGGGTAAAAGGAGAGAAATCACCCTAAAATTGGTAACCCAATTTCTCTTGAGTAAGGAAATACCTCATATGCGTATGTCAAGTGTTCGGCGGGCGCAGTAGAGGGCTCAGAAGGGAAGGAGCGACAATGGGATTTTGGAGAGTGAGTTTTTCTGAAAGGGTTTTTGGGGGGCATGTCCCATTTAGGAAGCCCCTATGGTGCCAGAACAGTGGACCCCCCACATGTGACCCCATTTTGGAAACTATACCCCTCATGGAATTTAATAAGGGGTGCAGTGAGCATTTACACCCCACTGGCGTTTGACAGATATTTGAAACAGTGGACTGTGCAAATCAAAAATTTTATTTTTCATTTTCACAGACCACTGTTCCAAAAATCTGTCATACACCAGTGTGGTGTAAATGCTCACTGCACTCCTTATTACATTCCGTGAGGGGTGTAGTTTCCAAAATGGGGTCACGTGGATATTTATTGTTTTGCGTTTGTCAGAACTGCTGTAACAATCAGCCACCCCTGTGCAAATCGCCTAAAATGTACATGGTGCACTCTCCCTTCTGGGCCTTGTTGTGCGCCCCCAGAGCACTTTGCGCCCACATATGGGGTATCTCCGTACTCAGGAGAAATTGCGTTACAAATTTAGAGGGTCTTTTTTCCCTTTTACCTCTTGTGAAAATGAAAAGTATAGGGCAACACCAGCATGTCAGTGTAAAAAATTTATTTTTTTACACTAACATGCTGGTGTAGACCCCAACTTCACCTTTTCATAAGGGGTTAAAGAAGAAAAAGCCCCCCAAAATTTGTAAGGCAATTTCTTCCGAGTACGGCGATACCCCATATGTGTCCCAAAACTGTTGCCCTGAAATACCACAGGGCTCCAAAGTGAGAGAGCGCCATGCGCATTTGAGGCCTGAATTAGGGATTTGCATAGGGGTGGACATAGGGGTATTCTATGCCAATGATTCCCAAACAGGGTGCCTCCAGCTGTTGCAAAACTCCCAGCATGCCTGGACAGTCAATGGCTGTCCGGCAATACTGGGAGTTATTATTTTGCAACAGCTGGAGGCTCCGTTTTGGAAACAGTAGCGTACCAGACGTTTTTCATTTTTTGGGGGGAGGGGGGCTGTGTAGGGGTATGTGTATATGTAGTGTTTTTTACTTTTTATTTTAGGTTAGTGTCAGTGTAGTGTAGTGTTTTTAGGGTACAGTCACATGGGCAGAGGTTCACAGCAAGTTTGCCGCTGGAAGTTTGAGCTGCAGCGCAAAATTTGCGCCATCTCAAACTTGCAGCACTCACTGTAAACCTCCGCCCATGTGAGTGTACCCTGTACATTCACATTGGGGGGAGGGGGCAAACATCCAGCTGTTGCAAACTCCGAGCATGCCCTTTGGCTGTCCGTGCATGCTGGGAGTTGTAGTTTTGCAACAGCTGGAGGAACACTGGTTTGGAAACACTAAGTTAAGTAATAAACTTTCAAGTGTTTTGCAACCAAACTTAGTGTTTCCAAACCAGTGTGCCTCCAGCTGTTGCAAAACTACAACTCCCAGCATGCATGGTCTGTCAGTGCATGCTGGGAGTTATAGTTTTGCAACAATTGCAACAGCTGGAGGCACTGAGGTAGGAAACGGACAATGTTTCCCAACTAGTGTGCCTCCAGTTGTTGCAAAACTACAACTCCCAGCATGCCCAGACTGCCAAGGCATGCTGGAAGTTGTAGTTCGGCAATAGCTGAAGGATCAGATGTTGCCGAACTACAACTTCCAGCATGCTTGGGCAGTCTGGGCATGCTGGGAGTTGTAGTTTTGCAACATCTGGAGGTCCACAGTTTGGAGACCACTGTATAATGGTCTCCAATCTGTGCTCTTCCAGATGTTAGAGAACTACAACTCCCAGCATGCCTGGACAGACTGAGCATGCTGAGATTTGTAGTTTTGCAACATCTGGAAGAGCACAGATTGGAGACCATTATACAGTGGTCTCCAAACTGTGGACCTCCAGATGTTGCAAAACTACAACTCCCAGCATGCCCAGAAAGCCAAAGGCTTTCTGGGCATGCTGGGAGTTGCAGTTTTGAAACTCTCAGAGGCAGCAGTGAGATCGCTTTACGGCGATCTCACTGCTGCCAATGAAGATGCCGCACTGCAGCCGGAAACTCACCTCCGGGACGCAGCGCAGCCGGGACCGCACGGAGGACGCCGGGACCGCTCGGGACACCGCTCCGACGGGTAAGTGACGCCGGGGGACGGGTCAGGGACACTTAGCAGAGCGGTGTGTGTCCCGATCCCCGTGATCGGGACTCACACACCGCGCTGCTAAGTATTCTGATAGCGAAACGCTGCTATCAGCTAGTCAGATTTGACCAGCTGATAGCAGCGATCGCTGGGGGGGGTGGGGGACGAAACCCCCCGTGGTCGCACGGTAAGATGGCTGGCTATCAGTGATAGCCACCATCTTTCCGGGCGCTGCGGGATGCCGCGAGTAGCGGCAGTAATGTCCATGACGTACCTGTATGTCATGGGTCGGGAACACCTTGCCACCCATGACGTACAGGTATGTCATAGGTCGGGAAGGGGTTAATGACCTTGTGGAGGGATTATATAGTAAAGTTGCTATCTTTGCAGATGATACTAAACTCTGTAAAGTGGTAAACACAATAGAGGACAGTGCACTGTTACAAATGGTTCTGCATAGGTTGGAGGTTTGGGCTGGGAAGTGGAAGATGAGGTTCAACACTGATAAATGTAAGGTAATGCACATGGGGAAGAAAAATCCGGGCTGGGATTATGTATTAAATGGGAGCACACTTGGGACGACTGACGTGGAAAAGGACTTGAGAGTCTTAGTTAACAGTAAATTTAGCTATAGTGACCAGTGTAAGGCAGCTGCTGCCAAGGCAAATAAAATCATGGGATGCATCAATAGGGGCATAGATGCCCATGACAAGGAATTCATTCTACCGCTGTACAAATCACTAGTCAGACCACACATAGAATACAGTGTACAGTACTGGGCACCAGTGTACAAGAAAGATATAGTGGAGCTGGAGAGGGTTCAAAGATGGGCAACCAGGGTAATACGGGGAATGGGAGGACTACAGTACCCAGAAAGATTATCAGAATTAGGGTTATTTAGTTTAGAAAAAATAAGGCTTAGGGGAGACCTAATAACTATGTATAAATATATCAGGGGACAGTACAGAGATCTTTCCCATGAACTATTTATACCCAGGACTGTATCTATAACAAGGGGGCATCCTCTACGTGTAGAGGAAAGAAGGTTTCTACACCAGCACAGACGGGGGTTCTTTACTGTAAGAGCAGTGAGACTGTGGAATTCTCTCCCGGAGGAGGTGGTCATGGTGAACTCTGTAAAAGAATTTAAAAGGGGTCTGGGTGCATTTTTGGTAAATAATAACATTGATGGTTATGTATATTAGATTTAAAGGGACAGAACGTTAATCCAGGGATTTATTCTGCCATATTTGGAGTCGGGAAGGAATTTTTACCTCTAGTTTGAGTTTTTTTTTTTGCTTTCCTCTGGATCAACTCAGTAGGGACTCATTAGGCATATAGGTTGAACTTGATGGACTCTTGTCTTTTTTCAACCTTATGAACTATGTTACTTATATAGGTTTGATTTTGTATTACTTCTGAAAAAAATCATAACTACATTATCATTCCCTTACGTCCTAACCAGTAGCACAGATGGGGTATTCCACCCCCCGCGAACTGGTAGGACAGATGGAAGTTTTATTGAACCTAATTAAACACAGTAAACACACACCCACACCCACAAGAGGACAGTGGTCCCTGCTGAGGATGGGTCTTCCTTGCAGGATCCAATGGATCGGAAGGCTGACTGTGCCATGAGGCGCTCCTACTCCACTGCTTCTGCGTCTGCATCAGTGGCGATAGCTTGCTCTGAGGTAGCAAACTTTTTGAAGACCCGTCTTTCTAACATCCAGTCGGATTTGGACCAGGGGGTTCCTAGAGATGAAATTCTTTCATCCTTCAAGACGTCCAATCTGGCCGTTGATTTTTTGTGCGATGCTTCCACCCAGCATCTTAAATTGGCCTCCAAGTCTATGGCCCTGGCTTCTGCTGGACGACGTCCTCTATGGTTAAAACCTTGGAAGGTTGACAACTCTTCCAAGAACACCTTATGTGCTATGCCTTACGAACCCGGCATTCTTTTCGGAGCTGAGCTGGACCGCATTATGGAGGGACTTTCTGACAAGAAAGGCAAGTCCCTTCCTTATTCCTCCTTTCGTGGTCGAGGGCGGCGTTCTGGGGGCGGATCAGCCCCCCAGCCTAAGCCTCAGAGAGACTGGGGTAATCAACGCCGGGGCGGAAAACGCTCCCGTGGCCCCAAAGACAACAGAAAGCTCTGACTGCGGGCTTCTACGAAGCTCTGGGTTCCTTGCCGAGGTGACCTTTCCAGTTTCCCATCCTGCCCCCCAGATTCCAGTTGGTGGTCGTCTTCACCACTTTTCAAGCGCCTGGTCCCTCCACATTCAGGATCCTTGGGTCCTGAGATTAATCTCGGATGGTTATTCGATAGACCTCGAATCAATTCCCCCATCCAATTATGTGGAGACAAGAGTTCTTTCACCAATCAAACAGGGGGCGCTAGAAACCTACATTCTGGAATACATCCAGAAGAAGGCCTTAGAGGAAGTTCCTCTTGCAGAGCGGGGGTCAGGAATTTATTCTCCAGTCTTCCTAGTTCCCAAGGTAACAGGAGACTGGCGGATGATTATAGATCTGAGATATCTCAATCAGTATGTAAAGCACAAACGCTTTCGTATGGAAACTATTCAATCTGTGGTCAACCTCATCTCGCCAGGGGATTACCTGGCTACTCTGGATCTAAAGGATGCTTACCTTCATATTCGGTATCCAGAAAGTATCTAAGGATCGCAGTTCAGGTAGGGGGAGTTCTAAAACACCTCCAGTTTGTAGCCCTCCCGTTTGGAATTTCTTCGGCCCCACACACATTTACCAAAGTGGTGGTAGCGGTAGTTGCTGCTCTAAGGCTCCAGGGGCTCAGCATCGTTCCCTACCTAGACGATTGGCTCCTCAGAGCTCCTTCTTCTGCGATCCTGTCCCAACATCTGCAACTAGCAGTATCCTTCCTTCACCAGTTAGGGTGGATAGTCAATTGGGCCAAATCCAATTTCCTCCCAACGACCTCAGTGAGGTTCCTCGGTTTCATAGTCGACTCAATCTCCATGACACTTTACCTCTCTCCCGAGAGGAAATCTCGGGTTCAGGAATCGGCCCTTTTTCTCTCTGTACCCCGGAGAGTTTCCATTCGCACTCTCATGCGGATGTTGGGACTTATGTCCGCTACCGTGGATGCGGTTCCTTGGGCTCTTTGGCATCTACGCCCTCTTCAATCAGAGGTGCTCGCCACTTGGAATCTCAGGCCCTCGGGCCTAAACAAGTGCCACTCCCTGTCTTATCGAGTCCGGTCCTCTCTCAGATGGTGGACTCACCTCGAGGACGGCAAGTCAATGATCCAACCCCCTTGGATCATACTTACTACCGACGCGTCCCTTGTAGGTTGGGGAGCGCATCTCTTGGATCTGTTAGTGCGGGGATCTTGGTCTCCTCAGGAGAGAGGGTTAACCTCCAATCTCCTCGAGATTCGAGCCATCAGATTAGCACTCCTCCACTTTGCTTCTCTTCTTCAAGGGAAAGCAGTAAAGATCCAATCCGACAGCATGACGGCTGTATTGTACATCAACAAGCAGGGAGGCACTCGATCACAAAGCCTCCTCAGAGAGGTGGGTCTGATCTTGGATTGGGCAGAGAGGAACCTAACCCACCTGTCGGCAGTTCACATTCGGGGATCTCTCAATGTGATCGCCGACCGCCTGAGCAGAGGACTTTCAACTGGAGAATGGTCTCTCCATCCAGAGATGTTCAAACAAATAACACTCAGGTGGGGTATGCCAGAAATAGATCTTATGGCAACAAGGTTCAACACCAAAGTGGTGAGATTTTGTTCCCTGTACAGGGAAGACAACCCAGTAGCAATCGATGCTCTCTCAATCCCATGGAGGTTCAGGCTGGCCTACATCTTCCCTCCAATTTCCTTGATCCCAAGGGTATTGATGAAAATCAGGCAGGACCAAGCCTCTGTCATAGCCATAATTCCATTTTGGCCCAAGAGAGCTTGGTTTACCCAACTCTTGCAAATGAGTCGGGGACAATTCTGGAGGCTTCCCCCAGAGCAAGCACTAGTGTCGGGGGACACTCACAGCTGCTCAAATCTTCAAATGTTCAACCTGACAGCCTGGAGGTTGACCAGTCCCTTCCACATCTAGAAGGGCTTTCTAGTGCGGTCTTGAATACCCTCTCGCATTCCAGAGCGGAGTCCACTAACAGAGCCTATAAAAGAATTTGGACAACTTTTCAGTCTTGGTGCTCCAAGAAACAACTACCTGGACAGAATCCAGCTGTTGCCACAATCCTCAACTTTCTCCAGGAGGGATTAGACAAGAATCTATCTCCTTCCACACTCAGAGTTCAGGTATCAGCCATCTCTGCCTTTCTCAATAAACCATTGTCTCAAGACCCACTAGTCAAAATATTCTTGAGGGGATCCTCAAGGTTAAAACCTACAATTATACAACCTGTCCCAGCATGGGACTTATCGATGGTGCTCAAGGGGTTAGCATCTCCCCCCTTTGAGCCCTTGGAGGAGGTGGACATGAAGTTTGTTACCATTAAAATAACTTTTTTACTGGCAATCACTTCAGCCAAAAGGATTGGGGAACTTCAAGCGCTCTCGGCACTTGAACCATATACTAAATTTTTGCCGGATCGAGTGTTACTCAGATTCATGCCATCCTTTATACCTAAAGTTCCATCATTCCAAAATATAAATCAAGTTATATCCCTGCCAGTATTTTCTCCTCCTCCATCCTCCAATGAAGATAGGGCTCTTCATTGCCTAGATATCTCGAGATGTCTCCAGATCTATATAAGAAGATCTTTGGAGTTTCGGAAGGATGAAAATCTGCTAATTCTCTTTTCAGGACCCAAGAGAGGTTTTAAAGCTTCAAAGCCCTCCATCAGTAGATGGGTAAAAGATGCCATTCGTATTGCCATGGTATCCCAAGGTAAGGAGCCTCCTGAGTTTGTAAAAGCTCATTCCACCAGGTCTGTATCTACCTCCTTTGCGGAAAGGAGTCTTGTTCCCTTGGAACATATATGCAAAGCTGCTTCCTGGAGTTCACTCTCCACATTTATCACCCACTACAGACTTGACAGTAGATTGGCCGATTTTTCCTCATTTGGACGGACAGTATTATCTGCCGTCAGGCATGAGAGCCCTCCCTCATAGGGTTTCTGCTTGCCATTTCCCCATCTGTGCTACTGGTTAGGACGTAAGGGAATCGTTAATTTCTAACGATAATTTGTTTTCCCTTAGTCCTAACAGTAGCACAACTTTCCCTCCCTAGTTAAGTTATTTTCTTCTATTATTTGCCTTTAGTTCTTCTTGTTACTACACAATGAGGCAGAGGATGACCCTCTTACTTATACAGGGGGTTGTGGGTGTGTCTTTACTGATTGTTTAATTAGGTTCAATAAAACTTCCATCTGTTCTACCAGTTCGCGGGGGGTGGAATACCCCATCTGTGCTACTGTTAGGACTAAGGGAAAACAAATTATCGTTAGAAATTAACGATTTTCTGACCCCTATAACTCTTTTAATTTTCTGCGTACAGGGAGGTATGATGGCTCATATTTTGCACCGTGATCTGAAGTTTTATGGGTACCATTTTTGTATTGATCATACTTTTTGATTGCTTTTTATTAATTTTTTCATGATATAAAAAGTGACCAAAAATACGCAATTGTGGAATTTGGAATTTTTTTGCGCGTACACCATTGACCGTGCCGTTCAATTAATGATATACTTTTATAGTTCGAACAGTTCCGCACGCGGCGATACCACGTACGTTTATTTTTATTTACAGTTTTTTTTTCAAATGGGGAAAAGGGGGGTGATTCTTACTTTTATTAGGGAAGGTGTATAATGATCTTTATTAACTTTTTTTTTTTTACACTTTTTTTTTTGCAGTGTTAAAGCCCCCCCTAGTGGCTATTACACTCACATACCGATCTCATACACAGATCATTGCCTTGCATTGACACGGCAAAGATCAGTGTTATCGGCGGTCAATTGCTCAAGCCTGGATTTCAGGCTTTGAGCAGTCAATCGCCGATCGGACGTGACAGAGGCAGGTAAGAGTAGGGCTATGGTCGGCACAATCTGAAAGGTGGTGGTGCACGAGGAGAGAAGTAATACAGTGTAATGAAGGAGGTCCCAGCACTCACCGATGCAAGCAATTGATATTTTATTGTATATCCAAGTCACAGGACGCGTTTCGGCACTTAGCCTTCCTCTGCTGTCAACTGGATCGCTCGCAGGCGCCAGTTATATGCACGAGGAGGCGCCCTAGAGTGACCTCACTCCACTGGCCGGCACGCCGGGAGAGGCGTCACGTTGTCATGGTAACATTTCAACAAGGCGTCATATATAAACAAAATGTCATAATGCAGTGTAAAACATTGTATTTGATATACATAGTAAAAAACGAAGTGTTCTCTGTACCAATATATAATCGGTCTACTGGTAGACCATATTATTCTTTGGTTACTATGTGACTATTATTACTATGGTGCTATGATAGTTGCTACAATGTTGCCTTTTTTACATTATGCCCTTTTTTTCATTATACAATTTTCTTTTGTGACCACCAGTTGATTGTCGGACCCCTATTCTAGGATGATATATGGATGCTATGCTGCTACTACTAGCCAGCTGCTTATGCCAGACACTGTCTGCCTTGCATTGTCAAGATTTCAGATATGACATATATGAGATCACACCACCATTACTTATGTGACTAGATCCCATTGATTCATATATTTTGGTGGATCCTCTCTGACTGTTATTTAGTGGGTGACCAGCTCTATCTAGCTGGATGCGCGGCTGCGCTCTATTCTCCCAATTGAAATTACAGGACTTTGTTTGCGCTGCTATTCACTGCCAGACGCGAGCGGTTGTTTCTTGGGGTCCTGGCAACTCATCGCCATAGGCGTTTGTATTACGTCCTCGGACATTGATGAGCTGCGCCAACTCCCCCCTGCCGGGGGAGCGAGTACAGCACCGCGTCCGGTCGGCAGTGAACCGCTACATTATTTTTTCATATTACCTTTTTCATTACCTGATGCATTTCTATATTCCCCGCTGCTGATATGAGCGGGATGATGCGCACACTTCCTTTGTTACTATGTATATCAAATACAATGTATTACACTGCATTATGACATTTTGTTTATATATGACGCCTTGTTGATATGTTACCATGACAACGTGACGTCGCTCCCGGCGTGCCGGCCAGTGGAGTGACGTCCCTCTAGGGCGCCTCCTCGTGCATATAACTGGCGCCTGCGAGCGATCCAGTTGACAGTAGAGGAAGGCTAAGTGCCGAAACGCGTCCTGTCACTTGGATATACAATAAAATATCAATTGCTTGCATTGGTGAGGCAGGTAAGAGACCCTCCTGCTGCGTCTCCTGCTGCGTTTTTCACCGCGATGGTCCCGATCAGCCCAACTGAGTTGCCGGGAAGCTTCTACTTTCATTTTAGACGCGGTGATCAACTTTGAACGCCGCATCTAAAGGGTTAATAGCGCGCGGCACAACGATCAGTGCCGCACGCTATTAGCCCAGGGTCCCGGCTTTCATTAGCCGCCGGGACCAACCCAGTTAAAACAAGTCAAAATGAGGCTCAGTAGTGTGTGTAGCCTCCACGTGCCCGTATGACCTCCCTACAATGCCTGGGCATGTTCCTGATAAGGTGGCAGATAGTCTCCTGAGGGATGTCCTCCCAGACCTGGACTAAAGCATCTGCCAACTCCTAGACAGTCTGTGGTGCAAAGTGGCATTGGTGGATGGAGTGAGACATGATGTCCCAGATGTGCTCAATCGGATTCAGGTCTGGGAAACGGGCGAGCCAGTCCATAGCACCAATGACTTCCTCTTGCAGGAACTGCTGGCACACTCCAGTCACATGAGGCCTAGCATTGTCTTGTATTAGGAGGAACCCAGGGCCAAACGCACCAGCATATGGTCTCACAAGGGGTCTGAGGATCTCATCTCAGTATCTAATGGCAGTCAGGCTACCTCTGGCAAGCACATGGAGGACTGTGCGGCCCCCCAAAGAAATGCCACCAAACACCATTGCTGAATCACTGCCAAACCGGTCATGCTGAAGGATGTTGCAAGCAGCAGAACGTTCTCCACGACATCTCCAGACTCTGTCACATGTGCTCAGTGTGAACCTGCTTTCGTCTGTGAAGAGCACAGGGCACCAGTGGTGAATTTGCCAATCTTGGTGTTCCATGGCAAATGCCAAACGTCCTGCACAGTGTTAAGCTGTAAGCACAACCCCCACCTGTGGACGTCGGGCCATCATACCACCCTCATGGCGTCTGTTTCTGACCGTTTGCACATGCACATTTGTGGCCCGCTGGAGGTAATTTTGCAGGGCTCTGGCAGTGCTCCTCCTTGCACAAAGGCGGAGGTAGCGGTCCTGGTGCTGGGTTGTTTCCCTCCTACGGCCTCCTACACGTCTCCTTATGTACTGGCCTGTCTCCCAGTAGTGCCTACAATGCTCAGAAGAGAAGTAGTCACATTTGGCTTTTGGAAAGCAAATTTTGCTGTAATGGTTTTTTCTAGGGCAAGTCGCATTTAGGAAGCCCCTATGGTGCCAGAACAGCAAAAAAATAAATAAATAAAAAATACATACTATTTTGGAAACTACACCCCTCAAGGAACGTAACAAGGGGTACAGTGCACCTTTGCAACTCACAGGTGTTTGACGATTTTTTGTTAAAGTTGGATGTGTAAATAAGAAAAAATTGCACTAAAATGCTGTTTTTTACCCAAATTTTACATTTTTTACAAGGGGTAATAGGAGAAAATGAGCCCCTAAATTTGTAACCCCATTTCTTCCGAGTATAGAAATACCCCATGTGTGGATGTCAAGTGCTCTGCTGGGGCACTACAATGCTTAGAAGAGGAGGAGCGGCATTGAGCTTTTGGAAAGACAATTTGTTTGGAATGGAAGTCAGGGGCCATGTGCATTTACAAATGTAGTGCAATTGCTCCCGAGTACGGAAATACCCCATATGTGGCCCTAAACTGTTTCCTTGAAATACGACAGGGCTCCGAAGTGAGAGAGCGCCATGCGCATTTGAGGACTAAATTAGGGATGGCATAGGGGTGGACATAGGGGTATTCTACGCCAGTAATTCCCAAACAGGGCGCCTCCAGCTGTTACTAAACTCCCAACATGTCTGGACAGTCAGTGGCTGTCCGGAAGTGCTGGGAGTTGTTGTTTTGCAACAGCTGGATGCTCAGTTTTGGAAACACTGCCTTTTTCATTTTTATTGGGGGGGGGGGGAACCGTGTAAGGGGGTGTATATGTTGTGTTTTACCCTTTATTATGTGTTAGTGTAGTGAAGTGTAGAGTTTTTAGGGTACATTCATACGGGCGGGGGTTTACAGTGAGTTTCCTGCTAGGAGTTTGTGCTGCGGTGAAAAATTAGCAACAGCTCAAACTTCAAGCAGGAAACTTACCGTAAACCCGTCAGTGTGAATGTACCCTGTACAATTCACATGGGGGGGCAAACCTCCAGCTGTTTCAAAACTACAACTCCCAGCATTTCCTGACAGACCGTACATGATGGGAGTTGTACTTTTGCAACAGTTGGAGGCACACTGGTTGGAAAACCTTCAGTTAGGTTCTGTTACCTAACTCAGTATTTTCCAACCAGTGTGCCTCCAGCTGTTGCAAAACCACAACTCCCAGCATGTACTGATCGCCAAAGGGCATGCTGGGATATGTAGTTATGCAACAGCTGGAGGTACGCAACTACAATTCCCAGCATGCAGAGACGGCTGTTTGGGCATGCTGGGATTTGCAGTTTTGCGACTTCTGGAGGGCTACAGTTTAGAGACCACTGCACAGTGATCTCCAAACTGTGGCCCTCCAGATGTTGCAAAACTACAAATCTCAGCATGCCCAGACAGCAAACTGCTGTGTGGGCATGCTAGGAGTTGTAGTTTTGCAAGATATAGAGGGCCACAGTTTAGAGACCACTGCACAGTGATCTCCAAACTGTAACCCTCCAGCTCTTGCAAAAATGCAAATCCCAGCATGCCCAGACAGCAAACTGCTGTGTGGGCATGCTGGGAGTTGTAGTTTTGCAACATCTGGAGGACTACAGTTTAGAGATCACTGTAGTGGTATCCAAACTGTCGCCCTCCAGATGTTGCTAGGCAACTCACCGGCTTCGGTAGAATCCAGGGAGCCGCATCGCCGCTGCTGATGGGTAAGTGGACTTCGGCGCAGGTCCCTGTCGGTTTTCCCGTTCTGCCCCGCCTATTGTGGGTGAGCAGAACGGGGAAACCGAAAGTTAACCCCCCGCCCCCGATCTGCTATTGGTCGTCGCTTCTTTACGGCCAATATGAGGGGTGGCACCCCTGCCACCTCACTCCTATTCCTTCAGGGGGATCGTGTGTGTCTTGGACAACCCCAATCCCCCTTATATTCCGGGTCACCATAGACCCGTATGACCCGGAATCGGCGCAAATCGCCGTTGTGAATTCACCGCCGATATGGGGGGTCTGATGACCCCCCTGGGCATTTGCACGGGGTGCCTGCTGATTGATATCAGCAGGCACGGCGGGGGCTAAAATTCCCACGGGCGTACCTTTACGTTTTTACGAGCGGAGAAGGGGTTAAACCCCGTGGGTCCTGGTTGCTACGGGCAGCCGTGATCCACAGCTAACGCCGGGCACCGCCGATCAGGCTGATGCCCAGCATTAACCCTTTAGACGGCGAGATCAAAGTTGATACCGGCGTCTAAACTGAAAGTAAGACTATCCCGGCAGCTTAGCGGAGCTGATCAGGACTATCGCGACAGAATCGCGATGTGCTGATCGGCTTACTGGACGACGGGAGGATCCTCACCTGCCTCCTCGTCATCCAATCGGCAATCTACTGCTCCATGCCTGTAACACTGATCAATGTTATGCTATGGCATAGCATTGAACAGTGTATGCAATCAAAATATTGCATGGTATAGCCCCCTAAGGGGGCTAAAAAAATAAATTTAAAAAAAAGGAAAAAGTTGTAAAAAAAAAATAAGAGCATAAATGTGAATAAGCCCACCCCTAATAAAAATTTTAATCACCCCCCTTTTCCTGTTTTTTTTAAATAAAAAAAATTTAATTAAAAAAAAAATCCTATGTGTTACCACCGTGTGCGTAAATGTCGGACCTATTAAAATATTGGGTTAGCTAAACCGCATATAGCCCTCATATAGCCCCATACGCAGAAAAATAAAAAAAAATTATAGGGGTCAGAAGATGACAATTTTAAACATACTAATTTTGGTGTATGCAGTTATAATTGTTTTTTTAAAGTAGTAAAATAAATAAAACCTATATAAATTGGGTATCCCTGTAACAGTGTGGACCTACAGAATAAAGATAATGTGTCATTTTTATGAAAAGTGCACTGGGTCGAAACGCAAGCCCTAAAAAGTTGCAAAATGGCGTTATTTTATTTCACGCAACAAACAATCATTTTTTTGTTTTGCCGAAGTTTATGTTATAAAATAAGTGATGTCATTATAAAGAACAATTGGTGACGCAAAAAACATGACCTTATATGGGTCTGTAGGTGCAAAATTGAAGGCGTTAAGATGAGGAGGAAAAAATGAAAGTGCAAAAATAAAGATTGTTTTGAGTCCTTAAGGGGTAAACTTTTTTTGTATGTATTATTGGTTTACCACAAGGACCTATTATAAGCCATCAGTAGATGGCTTATATATAGTAATGGCCGTAAATGTTGGCACCCCTGAAAATGAAGTATTTCTCACAGAAAAGGATTGCAGTAACACATGTTTTGCTATACACATGTTTATTCCCTTTGTGTGTATTGGAACTAAACCAAAAAAGGGAGGAAAAAAGCTAATTGGACATAATGGGGGAGATTTATCAAAACCTGTGCAAAGGAAAAGTTACCCATAGCAACCAATTTGATCATTTTGCAGAGGCCTTGTTAAAAATGAAAGAAGTGCGCTGATGGGTTGCTGTGGGCAACTGGACACTTTCCTCTGGGCAAGTTTGATAAATCTCCCCCAATGTCACACCAAACTCCAAAAATGGTCTGGACAAAATTATTGGCACCCTTTCAAAATTGTGGAAAAATAAGATTGTTTCAAGCATGTGATGCTCCTTTAACCTCACCTGGGGCAAGGAACAGGTGTGGGCAATATAAAAATCACACCTGAAAGCAGAAAAAAAGGAGAGAAGTTCACTTAGTCTTTGCATTGTGTGTCTGTGTTTGCCACACTAAGCATGGACAACAGAAAGAAGAAAACTTTCTGAGGACTTGAGAACCAAAATTGTGGAAAAATATCAACAATCTCAAGGTTACAAGTCCATCTCCAGAGATCTGGATTTGCCTTTGTCCACAGTGCACAACATTATCAAGAAGTTTGCAACCCAAGGCACTGTAGCTAATCTCCCTGGGCATGGACGGAAGAGAAAAATTTATGAAAGGTGTCAATGCAGGAAGGTCTGGATGGTGGATAAGCAGCCCCAAACAAGTTCCAAAAGATATTCAAGCTGTCCTGCAGGCTCAGGGAGCATCAGTGTCCATGAGAACTATCCATCAACTCAAGTTAATTTGCCAAAATGAACTTGAGTAAGCCAAATTTCTGGGAAAACATCTTGTGGAAAGATGAGACCAAGATAGAGCTTTTTGGTAAAGCACATCATTCTACTGTTTACCGAAAACGGAATAAGGCCTAAAAAGAAAAGAACACAGTACCTACAGTGAAATATGGTGGAGGTTCAATGATGTTTTGGGGTTGTTTTGCTGCCTCTGGCACTGGGTGCCTTGAATGTGTGCAAGGCCTCATGAAATCTGAGGATTACCAACGGATTTTGGTCGCATTGTACAGCCCAGTGTCAGAAAGCTGAGTTTGCGTCTGAGTAAAGGGGTCTTCCAGAAATGGATGGCAACAAAGCACTGGAGAGTTCTGAAGTGGCCAGCAATGAGTCCAGATCTAAATCCCATTGAACACCTGTGGAGAGATCTTAAAATTGCTGTTGGGAAAAGGCACCCTTCCAATAAGAGAGACCTGGAGCAGTCTGCAAAGGAAGAGTGGTCCAACATTCCGGCTGAGAGGTGTAAGAAGCTTATTGATGGTTATAGGAAGTGACTGATTTCAGTTATTTTTTCCAAAGGGTGTGCAACCAAATATTAAGTTAAGGTGCCAATAATTTTGTCCAGCCCATTTTTGGAGTTTGGTGACATTATGTCCAATTTGCATTTTTTCCTCACTTTTTTTGTTTAGTTCCAATACACACAAAATGAATAAACATGTGTATAGCAAAACATGTGTTACTGCAATCCTTTTCTGTGAGAAATTCTTCATTTTCTTGAAACATTTCAGGGGTGCCAACATTTACGGCCATGACTGGAGCTCAATGTAATGCATTATGTTGGTTTATGTTTTCTGAAGAAGAAAAAAACGCAAAAAAGTTGTTTCCAGCTTCTGAATAGTCACAAGCATTTGTTACACGACATAGACCAGTGTTCCCGACCTGTGGCTCTCCAGTTGTTGCACAACTACAACTACCAGCATGCCCAGACAGCCAAAGACTGTGGTAACTACTGTATGGCCGCAGGTTGGGAAGAACTGACAGACTGATGGTTGCAGTTGTTGATACAGGGCTGTCAGGTCATGCTGGGATTTGTAGTTTTGAAGCAGATGATGAACTGAAACAGACTAGAAATCAATGACACGAACTTGCCCGCCGCGCGCTATAACCCTGATCACGTGACCAACCGTCAGGACCCGGTAACCCCTGCAGTCCCGCCTGCTAGTAGTGACGCGGTTTCCTGTCCGGCCTCTTCCCCCGGTGTCAGTGTGAGCGGAGCATGGAGGGACTGGTTGGGCGCTATGAGCAGAGGCTGCTGCAGCAGGTCAGGCGGAATGTTATGGGGCATGGTGTGTGATAGACGGCTGTCTGCCGCGTGTCACTGCTATCTGTACAGTCATGTGCCACAAGTACAGTCCGGTCTCTGGAAAGCGGAGTCACCGTTTCCGGGTGGTTTGAGGAGCGCATGCGCATGAGTGCTCTCAGGCAGGTCTCCCTACCAACCAGCGATAAATGAAAGCAACTGTCTGATTGGTCAGTGTGGCCAGAAAAGAAAGTAAGGTTCTGATTGGTGAATGAATGCTTGAGTGAAAGGCTCTGATCGGTGTCCACAAGTAGAAAGAAGGTTCTGATTGGTTCATGTGGGCACACATAAAAGCGGGGGTTCTAATTGCTTCACGTGGGGTTCTGATTGGTTCGTGTGGGTTCACATAAAAGTGGGGTTGGAATTGCAACCTTCTGATTGGTTTATGAAGGCGCACATGAAAGCTGGGTTCTGATTGGTTAAAGAGGGCACACCTGATAGCGGGGGTTCAGATTGGTTTGTAAGGACACACCGATAAGTTTGGTTGTGATTGGTTTATGCAGGCACACATGAAAGCGGGGTTCTGATTGGTTTATGCAGGCACACATGAAAGCGGGGTTCTGATTGGTTTATGCAGGCACACATGAAAGCGGGGTTCTGATTGGTTTATGCAGGCACACATGAAAGCGGGTTCTGACTGGTCTCGGTGTGACTGGATTACATTGTACATTCAGTTTCTGGATTTTTCTTAAATTTTGTTAGTAAAATGTATAAAATATTTTCATTATCAATAATTAAAAGCACCTCATCCAGTCACACTGAATGCAGCAGCTAGGAAGCATAGTGGTCTCCAACTTATGGCTCTCTGGTCGTTGTAAAAGTACAACTCCAAGTAGCCATCTACTTTTTGGGCATGGACACCTTCCTTCCTTGGCCATTATATTAGTACCTCAAATAAATAATCTAATAATGATACTATAGAGAATGGGTAGAACAGCTCACCAGTAAGATGTCCTGTCCACAGCGCGGCAGGTGTTATGGCAGCACCAACATCCAAGACAAAGAAAGATATTAGAGATGAGCGAACTTACAGTAAATTCGATTCGTCACAAACTTCTCGGCTCGGCAGTTGATGACTTATCCTGTGTAAATTAGTTCAGCCTTCAGGTGCTTCCGTGGGCTGGAAAAGGTGGATACATTCCTAGGAAAGAGTCTCCTAGGAATGTATCCACCTTTTCCAGCCCACCGGAGCACCTGAAAGCTGAACTAATTTATGCAGGAAAAGTCATCAACTGCCGAGCCGAGAAGTTCGTGATGAATCGAATTTACTGTAAGTTCGCTCATCTGTAAAAGATATGCCAGCGTGGAAATATGCAGAGTCCATCAGCAACACAGGTAAGTGAACAAAGGCATGACGCCCTTAGTCATGTGCGGTCCATGCCTGAAATGCGTCATGCCTTTGTTCACGTTCCTGTGCTGCTGATCTTATTCTTAATAAATGGGACTCTGCATATTTCAATCACTGGCGTAGAATACCCCTATGTCCACCCCTATGCAATCCCTAATTTAGTCCTCGAATGTGCATGGCGCTCTCACTTCGGAGCCCTGTCGTATTTCAAGGAAACAGTTTAGGGCCACATATGGGGTATTTATGTACTCTGGAGAAATTGCACTACAAATTTTGGGGGGCTTTTTCTCCTTTTACCCCTTATGAAAAGGAAAAGTTGGGGGCTACACCAGCTTGTTAGTGTAAAAAAAATTTAAAAAAAATGTACACTAACATGCTGGTGTTGCCCCATACTTTTTATTTTCACAAGCGTTAAAAGGAAAAAAAGACCCCCAAAATTTGTAACACAATTTCTCCTGAATACGGAAATACCCCATATGTGGACGTAAAATGCTCGGCGGGCGCACAACAAGGCTCAGGAGTGAGAGCGCACTATGTACATTTGAGGCCTAAATTGGTGATTTGCACAGGGGAGGCTGATTTTACAGCGGTTCTGACAAACGCAAAAAAAGAAATACCCACATGTGACTCCATTTTGGAAACTAAACCCCTCATGTAATGTATTAAGGGGGTACAGTGAGCATTTACGCCCCACAGGTGTCTGACAAATTTTTGGAACAGTGGTCTGTGAAAATGAAAAATGTAATTTTCCCACTGTTCCAAAGATCTGTCAAACGCCAGTAGGGTGTAAATACTCACTGCACCCCTTATTAAATTCTGTGAGGGGTGTAGTTTCCAAAATGGGGTCACATGTTGGGGGGGGGGTCCACTGTTCTGGCACCACGGGGGGCTTTGTAAATGCACATGGCCCTTGACTTCCATTCCAAACAATTTATTTTCCCAAAAGCTCAATGGCGCTCCTTCTCTGCTGAGCATTGTAATTCGCCAGCAGAGCACTTGACGTCCACACATGGGGTATTTCCATACTCAGAAGAGATGGGGTTACAAATTTTGGGGGGCATTTTGTCCTATTACCCTTTGTAAAAATTTTACATTTGAGGGAAAACTAGCATTTTAGTGAAAAAAAAAAAGAATAATTTGCACATCCAACTTTAACGAAAAGTCGTCAAACACCTGTGGGGTGTTAAGGCTCACTGGACCCCTTGTTACGTGCCTTGAGGGGTGTAGTTTCCAAAATAGTATCCCATGTGTTTTTTTTTTTTTGCTTCCTAAATGGGACATGCCCCCAATAAACCATTTCAGCAAAATTTGCTTTTCAAAAGCCAAATGTGACTCCTTCTCTTCTGAGCATTGTAGTTCGCCCGCAAAGCATTTTACGTCCTAAAATGGGGTATTTCCATACTCACAAGAGATTGGGTTACAAATTTTGGGGGGCATTTTGTCCTATTATCCCTTTTGTAGTTTCCAAAATAGTATGCCATGTGTTTTTTCTTTTTTGCTGTTCTGGCACCATAGGGGCTTCCTAAATGTGATATGCCCCCCAAAAAGCCATTTCAGAAAAACTCACTCTCCATAATCTCACTGTCGCTCTTTCCCTTCTGAGCCCTCTACTGCGCTCGCCGAACACTTGACATACACATATGAGGTATTTTCTTACTCGAGAGAAATTGGGTTACACATTTTAGTAAGATTTCTTTCCTTTTACCCCTTGTAAAAATTCAATAACTGGGTCTACAAGAACATGCCAGTGTAAAAAATGAAGATTTTGAATTTTCTCCTTCAATTTGCTGCTATTCCTGTGAAACACCTAAATGGTTAACAAACCTTTTGAATGTCATTTTGAATACTTTGAGGGGTGCAGTTTTATAATGGGGTCATTTGTGGGGTATTTCTAATAAGAAGGCCCTTCAAATCCGCTTCAAAACAGAACTGGTCCCTGAAAAATTTCGATTTTGAAAATTTTGTGAAAAATTGGAAAATTGCTGCTATACTTTGAAGCCCTCTGATGTCTTCCAAAAGTAAAAACATGGCAACTTTGTGATGCAAACATAAAGTAGACATATTGTATATGTGAATCAATATATATTTATTTGGAATATAAATTTTCCTTGTAAGCAAAGAGCTTCAAAATTGCAAAATTTTCAATTTTTTTAAATAAAATTTTTGAATTTGTCACCAAGAAATGATGCACGTATCGACAAAATTTTACCACTAACATAAAGTAGAATATGTCACGAAAAAACAATCTCGGAATCAGAATGAAAGGTAAAAGCATCCCAGAGTTATTAATGCTTAAAGTGAAAGTGGTCAGATGTGCAAAAAATGGCCGTGTCCTACAGTGGGTCCTTAAGGGGTTAACTTGTACGCCCTGCATCCGCTCCTCTCCTATGACAGGGGCCTTAGGAGTCGAGCACGCGTCTAATGCCGGACATCAGCTATCAGCTTCCGGGACCCGTGTCTAATGCCAGACATCATTGATCGCGTTGATGCCCGGCATTAACCCGTTAAAATAGAAAAAAAAAGAAATCCCGGCAGCTCAGCAGAGCTGATCGGGACCACTGTGGTAAAACCACAGTGTACCGAACAGCAGAGAGGACGACGCAAGGCCCCTTACCTGCCTCCTTGCCGTCCATTCGGTGCTCTGATGCTCCACGACACCTCAGCAGCCTGGAGCAATCGACACTGATAACACTGATCAATGCTATGCTATGGCATAGCATTGAACAGTTTATGCAATCCTAGGAGTATGAAATATGGGGGCTAAAAAATGGAGTTTAAAAAATAAAAGTTAATGAATGTGAATTAACCCCTTCCCTTAAAAAAAAAAAAAAAAAAAAAATTAATCACCCCCTACAAAAAATTGTAAACAAAAATAAATATAAACATATGTGGTATTGCCGCCTGCGTAAATGTCCAAACTATAAAAGCAGAACTTTAATTAAACCAGTCTATGGTGTATATGTAAAGAAAAATCCACAAATGTGTATTTTTGGTCATTTTGTATACCCTAAAAAATGTATAAAAAGCAATTAAGACATCCCCATCAAAACAAAAATGGTACCAATAAAAACTACAGATCATGGTGCAAAAAATTTGCCCTCACTTATCACCGTATACAGAAAAATAAAAAAGTTGTAGGGGTCTGAACAATTTTAAATTTACAAATTTTTGTGCATAAAGTTATAAAACAAAATCAAACCTATATAAGTTGGGTATCATTTTAATTATGGACCTACAGAATAAAGATAAGGTGTCATTTTTCAGAAAAGTTCTCTTCATAGAAACGGAAGGCGCAAAAAATGAAAAAAGGGTGTGTTTTTTTTTATTTTGGCTCACAAATAATCTTTTTTTTGGTTTTGCCCGAAGATTTTGTGGTGAAATGCCTGATGTCATTGCAAAGTAAAAATGGTAGTGCATAAAACAAGCCCTCATATAGGTCTGTAGGTGGAAAACTGAAAGTGCTATGATTTTAAGAAGGTAAAGAGGAAAATACAAAAGTGCAAAAATGGAAAAATGGAAGAGTCCTTAAGGGTGTGTTCACACTGAGGAATGCATGCTGAATCTCCGCTCGCGGAATACAGCGGGCGGGGATTCAGCCTGGCTTGCAGAATACAGCGAGCGGAGGTTCAGCCTGGCTCGCGGAGGTTCAGCCTGGCTCGCGGAGGTTCAGCCTGGCTCGCGGAGGTTCAGCCTGGCTCGCGGAGGTTCAGCCTGGCTCGCGGAGGTTCAGCCTGGCTCGCGGAGGTTCAGCCTGGCTCGCGGAGGTTCAGCCTGGCTCGCGGAGGTTCAGCCTGGCTCGCGGAGGTTCAGCCTGGCTCGCGAAGTTTCATCCTGGCTCGCGGAGGTTCAGCCTGGCAGCCGGCGGCGGTAGGACTGTGCAGCACCATTGACTGCTATGCAGTGCTTGGGGAATCCCGCTCAAAGAATTCATTCACGCTGATGTTAAAGTTCACCGCGGGAATTACATAGTGTGAACGTACCCTAAGGGGTTAGGGAAATCCAGGCCTCCTGTCTCTACTGTTACCCTGTTCTTCAGTATTAGCATGCTATATCAGTATTCCAGGTCACTTGCAGGGAGAATGGTGTCCAGTACTTGCTCCGTCTCTACTTTCATGTGTACTGTTATGTTACTATTAGAAAAATATTATGCAACAGATGTGCAATGTCTTTGCGTTACTGTTTATGTGAATCCTTTTCATCTGCTCAAGAAAAACAGCTGCTGGAGTCACATGTATTCTTTGCTGTTCTAAAGCCGTAGGACAGTCTTTATACGTATTCATCTACTATGCCTAGATCACTGTTTCCCAACCAGAGTGCCTCCAATTGTTAGGGAACTGCAATTCTCAGCATTCCCAGACAGCCATATATCCCATTGGATAATGAACAGATAATGGCAAAATAAAAGTCCCTCAGGGTGTAGCAGATACCTGAGGAGAACGAGGGTCTGTTGGACTTAAAGGGGTACTCTGGTGGAAAACAATTTATTTGAAATCAACTGGTGCCAGAAAGTTAAACAGATTTGTAAATGACTTCTATTAAAACATCTCAATCCTTCCAGTACTTATCAGCTGCTGTATAATACAGAGAAAGTTCTTTTCTTTTTGAATGTATTTTCGGCAACTGTCCAGAGCAGGATAGGTTTGTCCTACTCTAGACAGTTCCTGACATAAACAGAGATGTCAGCAGAGAGCACTGTGGACAGACAGAAAAGAAATTAAAAAAGAAATGAACTTTCTCTGTAGTATACAGCAGCTGATAAGTACTGGAAGGATTAACATTTTTGGATAAAAGTAATTTACAAATCTGTTTAACTTTCTGGCACCAGTTGATTTAAAATAAATAGTTTTCCACCGGAGTACCCCTTTAAGCCTGTTCAAGTATTTTCCCTGAGGTAGGTGTTGTCAGAGGGATGTGGCAGCTACTTACTTCCCTCTGCATTGCAATAACCTATGTTTTGCAGAACTGTTAAACGCCATAAATGCCTGTTTACTGGAAACACAAGTTTTTCTACGCTTTCTTACAAGACTCTAACTAGTTTTGCTTTTCTTTTCACTTTAAGGAAGCAGAGATTAAATCTCTCACTGCTGAGATTGAAGCCCTAAGAAACTTTGCTTTTGTTGGTGACTCGCCAAGCTTAGACGGACTAAGGGACGAGAACTCCAAGCTCAAGTATCGACTGAACATCCTGCGCAAGGTAACTACCGAGAGTGCTTCTACTTGGTTTGACTGTAGGATAGGAGAGGTTTGGGGTGTTTTCGAATTGTATACACATACTTTACTAAATACAGTCCTGGTCCCAGGACTGGCACCTATTTCCCCAGCTGCCTCCTGCCTCCATAAACCAGTCCATAAAGCAGCAAATTAGACTACAGGTGTGCACATATGGGTGGCTTCCCTATGTCTCATTCAGGGCTCCCTCTGCTGAATAAAAATCCAATATAGAAAAGGAAGACATACTCTGGGAATTGCAGCAGTGTTCACTTTTATCTCACTTGTTCAAAAAGTCATTACAACAGAGAAATGAACATATTCACCCAGTGCAAGAAACAATTCAGAGATCCTCTCAGGAGTCCCCTCCCTTTCTCAACCTCTTTCCCCTCCCTTTCTCGAGGTTGAGAAAGGGAGGGGACTCCTGAAAGGTTCCTCCAGCTGTTCGCACACCAGCGAGCTCTTCCACACCCTGGGGATCAGCGTCTCCATGCGGCCAGGAGTGAATCATCCTGCTACAGCAAGCTCAGGATGAACTGCTCTTAAGACACCGCGCTGAGAGGATCTCTGATTTCTTGCACTGGGGGAATATGTTCATTTCTCTGTTGTAATGACTTTTTGAACAAGTGAGATAAAAATGAACATTGCTGCAATTCCCAGAGTATGTCTTTCTTTTCTATAAAGGTAGCCAAAAATGTCAGCAGGGGGTTGGGGCTGTCCTACTCCCCCCTCATACAAGACAATAGGATGCCCGCTCTGGTCCCTACCACATAGCACTTGCTGTGTGGACCAGAAGTAACATGGCCAGTGTTGTCATAGGGCTACATTAAAGGGGTACTCCGGAGGAAAGCAATATTTTTAAAATCAACTGGTGCCAGAAGTTAAACAGATTTGTAAATTACTTCTATTTAACAATCTTAATCCTTCCAGTACTTATAAGCTACTGTATGCACCACAGGAAGTTCTTTTCTTTTTGAATTTCTTTTCTGTCTGACACCTCTGTCCATATTAGGAACTGTATGGAGCAGGATAGGTTTACTATAGGGATTTGCACCTGCACTGTACAGTTCCTGACACAAACAGAAATGTCAGCAGAGAGCACTGTGGTCAGACAGAAAGGAAATTCAAAAAGAAAAGAACTTCCTGTGGAGCATACAGCAGCTGATAAGTACAGGAAGGAGTAAGATTTTTATATAGAAGTAATAAACAAATCTGTTTTAATTTTCTGGCACCAGTTGATTTAAAAAAAAAAAAAAAAAGTTTTCTAGTGGAGTACTCCTTTAACCACTTAAGGACCCAAGGCGTACTTGTACGTCCTTAGTCCGCTCCAGTTCTACAACGGGTCGGGCCCGGCCTCTAACAATGGCCGGGACCCATAGCTAATAGCGCGCGACATTGATCGCGTTCAAAGTTGATTGCCACATCTAAAGTGAAACTAAACTAATGCCTGCTAGCTCAGGGGGCTGTTAGGGACCGACGCGGTGAATTCGTGGCATCCCGAACATCTGTAGGACATGAGGAGGGTCCCCTTACCTGCCTCCTGGTGTCCGATTGCTGAATGACTGCTCAGTGCCTGAGATCCAGACATGAGCAGTCAAGCGTCAGAATCATTGATCAATGGTTTCCTATGAGAAACCATTGATCAGTGTAAAAGATCAGTGTGTGCAGTGTTATAGCCCCCTATGGAAGCTATAACAGTGCAAAAAAAAAAGTAAAAATAAAAAGTTAATAAAGATAATTTAACCCCTTCCCTAATAAAAGTTGTGTAAAAAAACTGTGTAAATAAAAGTAAACGTGGTATCACCGCGCGTGGAAATGTCAGAATTATAAAAATATATTGTTAATTAAACCGCACGGTCAATTGCGCACGCGCAAAAAATTCAAAAGAACAAAATAGTGTATTTTTGGTCACTTTTTATATCATGGAAAAAATGAATAAAAAGCGATCAATAAGTCTGATCAATACAAAATTTTACCGCTAAAAACTTCAGATCACGGCGCAAAAAATGAGCCCTCATACCACCCCATATGCAGAAAAATAAAAAAGTTATAGGGGTCAGAAGATGACAATTTTAAACATATAATTGGTGAAATGATTGATGTCATTACAAAGTAAAATTGGTGGCGCAAATAAAAGCCCTCATATGGGTCTGTAGGTGGAAAACGTTATGACTTTTAGAAGGTGAGGAGGAAAAAACTAAAGTGCAAAAAGGAACTCTGCTCCACACAGCCAAGAGCAATTCACTGTGAGATGGGCTGTGATTGGCTGAGACTGCACACAACCCCCTCAGCTCTCATCACTGAACTCTTTAGTGGGTCAGCTCTGCCCAGCAGCTTGCACAGCACAATATTATGCACTAAAAGCATCATGACTCTACAGTCTAGCGCAGCTCAAAGGGAAAGGTGAAATATTCAGCTCTATACACTGTGCTGAGGTGCCACCTGTATTTCCTGACTTTTGTCTCTGTCAGGCTGCTACAGGAGACAATCTGGAAGCAGGACTGCAGGCAGGACCAGGAGGAGGACCCCTGGTGACCAAACTTTTAGGGGTTGATCTAACTCATAAATATACAAAAAAAGTGATTCAAATAGGCTAATCTATAACTTATTAATTTTAATTAGGAAGTACCATTTAATGTCCCACAGTAGGACAAAAAGGCGAGTATGTTCCTGTCTATTTTTTGATAGTTAGATGTGATCATTATAGAATATCTCCATACCCAGTTATCTGAAACTTGGTCATCTGTTTTATTAATCTTCTTCCTTTTACTAAGAATGGTTTTATTTTTTTTCACCCGACAGAGTCTTCAGGAAGAGGAAGACAAATCAGTCAACAGAATGATTAACATCAATGTTCAGCTCCAAGAAATATTTGGAAGGGCTATAAGGGCATCATATCCTGAACTGGTAAATGCTCCATTGGCCGTCACTCCAAGTCAGCAGCCTAAATTTGGTGACTACCAGTGCAACAGCGCAATGGCAATTACCCAGGTAAACATGATCTGTGAATCTGTATTTGACCTTTTCAGGGGGTGTTCTATTTTTTTCTTTTGCTATTTTTCATTTATTATTTTTTATTCTTGACTTTGCAGTGAAAGAGAACAGCGTATTTTTTGAAAAAAAAGTGCAAAAATTATGAGCAAACATGTTAAAAAAAAAAATAAAATAAAAATGCAAATTCATGCCACCTCTGCCTTGCCTTAGGAGAGTGACATTCTACAGCAATTTTTTTTTCAGTTGTGCAAATTTTAACAAAGTCTGTGCGCCGTTTTCATAAATTTGGCAAACATAAGCCAAAAATACAGCAAAAGAGAAGCTGTGAAGTGGTGGTACGCAGACATGCATATTGATAAATCTCCCCCTTAATTCTTAATGTTTATACTTTTTTTTAAAGGGTTATTCTGTTCCCAAGTGTTCTGAACATTGAGTTCCGAACGCTGTCTGCGGGCTTCCGTGTTCACGCCCGCCCCATTGTGACATCACGGCCTGCCCCCTGAATGAAAGTCTATGAGAAGGGGGCGCGACGGCCGTCACGCCCCTTCCCATAAACTTGCATTGAGGGGGTGGGACGTGACGTCACATGACGGGGCTGGCGTGAACATGGAAGCCCGCAGACAGCGTTCGGAACTCAATGCTCTGGATGCTGGGGAGCGGAGTAACCCTTTAATGCTTAGGGTTTTTTGTGCTGATTGGCAGGGTTTTCTTTACCACTGAAATGCAGCTGACAATGATGTATAAACACATGCTGCTCAGTCAGACTTTTATATGGAGTTGTTCATGTTCCCAGATGATACTGTGTTGCTTCTAAAATTGTATAACCTTTAATATTAGGGTATTTTACTGGGGATGAACAGAAGTGTAAGATATGGGAGAATTGTCAAAATACCTCCATAGCACAAGGATAAGGATGTACAGTGTGATACCTCAAGAGGTCCTGTCACTTTCTCTTACTTTTCTGCTTTAGTACAGATGTCGCCACCACCAGCTTGATGGGCAGAGTGTTACTCTTCTCATGGTGATCAGCATATAGGGTGCCATGGGAAGAGCATACATGAGCAGGGAATCATGTCAGGCCAGACTCCCTGCTCCTGTGAGTACTGTAGTGAGCAGCAATGCACACAGTAGTGTGTGTATATCCGCTCACTTCCTGGTACCTCTGTACTGTTCATCTGTTATTGATTTGTAGAGCTTCATTCCTAAATGGCCAACTGGGCACCAGTAAAATAAGATTTTATGCTATGTAACTGATTTTACTATCTGGAATATGTAAGATGTAACTGGTGGTTTTTTTTTGTTTTGTTTTTTTTTGTTTTGTTTTTTTTTCTCCCCCCAGATGCTTAAGGCAAGAGGTGAAAAAGTGAGCCCAACTGAAATTGCTAATAAAATTGTTAAAAACCTTCCAGAAAACAACCTGATTGAAAAAACAGAAATTGCCGGTCCAGGTAAAGTGTGTTTATGACCAGCTTACTTCTGACATAGACAGATATCCCTAGAAATTCTGCTCGCTTGGTTCAGGGTCTTTCTGTTTATGCTGCCTTCACACACACATTTGCGGGGTCCACTCTGTAGTCCATCATTTGGAAACAGATCCTAGCACAAAGAAGGGAAAACTTTTGAATAGTTTTCTTTCTCTATATTTATGTGAACATTTTGCCAACTAGATTGACACATTGGGCAGGTGACGTGGTGCAGATTTTAAAGGGATACTCCGCCCCTAGACATCTTATCCCCTATCCACAGGATAGGGGATAAGATGTCAGATCGCCGGGGACCCGCTGCTGGGGACCCCCGGGATCTACCATGCAGCACCCACCTTTAGCGGCTTCCGGAACTGCTGGAGGTCCTCAGGCTGAGTCCATCTCGACCACGAGGACGGAGCATAGTGACTTCACAGGCTCTGCCCCCGTGTGACGTCATGCTCCACCCCCTCAATGCAAGTCTATTGGAGGGGCGTAACAGCTGTCAGGGGAGAAGGGGATAAAGGGGAAAAGGGGATAAACCATTGCTTGAAATCTCTAATATACGTAGAACAGTTTTTCCCAACCAGGGTGTCTTCAGCTGTTGCAACACTACAACTCCCAGCATGCCCGGACAGCCAATGGCTGTCCGGGCATGCTGGGAGTTGTAGCTTTTGCAACAGCTGGAGGCACTTTGGTGGGGAAACACTGACGTAGAACAAGGGGACGAGACATGTCCTCCCAGATACATATCTCATTAAGAGTAGTGAAACCTTGCAAAACCCAACAGCTGCATGTAATAGTAGAAAAAATAATGGCATGTTATTGGGAGAAATAGCTAGGTGAATTGGTCAAGGCAGATTACTTGACTGTCCTTGTTAGGTCTTGAAGGCGTTTTCCCTGTAAGGCTAAACTGGCTCCAGATTGGGCTGTTATTGTTTTTCCATTATTACGGATATAAGGCTGGGTTCACACCACGTTTTTGCAATACAGTTCCCGTATCAGGTTTTTGATTAAAAAAACGTATTCCTCAAAACCTGACTAAACTGTATCAAAATAGGTGTACAAATTTTAATCCGTATACGGTTTGAAAAATGATGTCCGGTTGCATCTGTTTAACCTGTTGGGGACGAAGGACGTATGCATACACCCTTGCGTCCTGGTACTTAAGGACGAAGGGCGTATTCATACGCCCGTGGGAATTTCGGTCCCTGACGCGTGCCGGGCGGGGATCGGACCGGGGTGACTGCTGATATCGATCAGCAGGCACCCCGTGCAAATGCCTAGGGGGGGTCATCAGACCCTCCATGTCGGCCATCGGCGCAAATCGCAAGTGAATTCACACTTGCGATTTGTGCCGATTACGGGTCTATGGTGACCCGGAATATAAGGGGGATCGTGGTTGTCTAAGACACCTACGATCCCCTGAAGGGATAGGAGTGAGGTGGTGGTCTAGACGCAACCACCAATAGCAGATCGGGGGCGGGGGGTTAACTTTCGTTTTCCCTGTCCTGCCCACCCACAATAGGCGGGGCAGAACGGGGAACCGAAGGGGACCGAATGCCGACGTGCACTTACCTGTCCGGAGGCAGCGGGCGACTGTGATCGGCGGGCGGCGACGGAGATCTGCGGGCGGCAACGTCGTGCAGCAGAAGAGGACGGCTCCCTGGATCCTACGGAAGCAGGTAAGTTGCCTAGCAACATCTGGAGGGCTACCGTGGTCTCTAACCTGTAGCCCTCCAGATGTTGCAAAACTACAACTCCCAACATGCCCAGACAGCTCTTTGCTGTCTGGGCATGCTGGGATTTGTAGTTTTGCAACATCTGGAGGGTCACAGTTTGGAGATCACTGGGCAGTGGTCTATAAACTGTAGCCCTCCAGATGTTGCAAAACTGCAAATCCCAGCATTCCCAAACTGCTGGGAGTTGTAGTTATGTACCTCCAGTTATTGCATAACTACATCTCCCAGCATGCCCTTCGGCGATCAGTACATGCTGGGAGTTGTAGTTTTACAACAGCTGGAGGCACACTGATTGGAAAATGCTGAGTTAGGTAACAGAACCTGTGTGTCTCCAGCTGATGCAAAACTACAACTCCCAGCATGTACTGACAGACCGTTCTGTTGCCTAACTCGGCATTTTCCAACCAACCTGAAGGTTTACCAACCAGTGTGCCTCCAGCTGTTGCAAAAGTACAACTCCCAGCATGCACTCTGTCAGTAGATGCTGGTAGTTTGTTTTGCAACAGCTGGAGGCACACTGGTTGAAAAATACTGAGTTAGGTAACAGAACCTAACTGAAGGTTTTCCAACCAGTGTGCCTCCAGCTGTTGCAAAAGTACAACTCCTCAGTCGGTACATGCTGGGAGTTGTAGTTTTGAAACAGCTGGAGGTTTGCCCCCCATGTGAACGTACAGGGTACATTCACACGGGCAGGTTTACAGTAAGTTTCCTGCTTCAAGTTTGGGCTGCGGTAAATTTTTCGCTGTAGTGCAAACTCCTAGCGGGAAACTCGCCGTAACCCGCCAGTGCGAATGTACCCTAAAAACACTACACTATACTAACACATAATAAAGGGTAAAACACAACATATACACCCCTTATACTGCCACCCCCCCCCCCCCTACCCCCAATAAAAATGAAAAACGTATTGTACGGCAGTGTTTCCAAAACGGAGCCTCCAGCTGTTGCAAAACAACAACTCCCAGCATTTCTGGACAGCCACTGACTGTCCAGGCATGCTGGGAGTTTAGCAACAGCTGGAGGCACTCTGTTTGGGAATCACTGGCGTAGAATACACCTGTGTCCACCCCTATGCAATCCGTAATTAAGTCCTCAAATGCGCATGGCACTCTCTCACTTCAGAGCCCTGTCGTATTTCAAGGAAACAGTTTAGGGACACATATGGGGTATTTCCGTACTCGGGAGAAATTGCACTACAAATTTGGGGGGGCTTTTTCTCCTTTTACCCCTTATGAAAAGGAAAAGTTGGGGGCTACACCAGCCTGTTAGTGTATAAAAAAAAACAAAAAAAATGTTTACACTAACATGCTGGTGTTGCCCCATACTTCTTATTTTCACAAGCAGTAAAAGGGAAAAAAAAGACCCCCAAAATTTGTAACGCAATTTCTCCTGAGTACGGAAATACCCCATTTGTGGGTGTAAAATGCTCTGTGGTCGCATAACAAGGCTCAGGAGTGAGAGCGCACTATGTACATTTTGAGGCCTAAATTTGTGATTTGCACAGGGGTGGCTGATTTTACAGCGGTTCTAACATAAACGCAAAAACATAAATACCCACATGTGACCCCATTTTGCAAACTACACCCCTCACGGAATGTAATGAGGGGTATAGTGAGCCTTAACACCCCACAGGTGTTAGATGAATTTTCATTAAATTTGGATGGGAAAATGAAAAAAAAAGGTTTTCACTAAAATGCTGGTGTTACCCTAAATTTTTCATTTTCAAAAGGGAAAATAGGAAAAAAGCCTCCCAAAATTTGTAACCCCATTTATTCCGAGTAAGAAAATGCCCCATATGTTTATGTAAAGTGCTCTGCTGGCGAACTACAATGCTCAGAAGAGAAGGAGCGCCATTGGGATTTTGAAGAGAAAATTTGTCAGGAATTGAAGGTCAAGTGTGTTTACAAAGCCCTCATAGTGCCAGAACAATGGACCCCCCCCCCACATGTGACCCCATTTTGGAAACTACACCCCTCACGTAATGTAATAAGGGGTGCAGTGAGCAATTACGCCCCACAGGTGTCTGACAGATTTTTGGAACATGGTCCGTGAAAATGAAAAATTTAATTTTTCATTTGCACAGCCCACTGTTCCAAAGATCTGTCAAATACCAGTGGGGTGTGAATACTCACTGCACCCCTTATTACATTCTGTGAGGGGTGTAGTTTCCAAAATGGGGTCATATGTGAGGGGGTCCACTGTTCTGGCACCACGGGGGGCTTTGTAAACGCACATGGCCCCTGACTACCATTCCAAACGAATTTGCTTTCCAGAAGCTCAATTGCGCTCCTTCTCTTCTGAGCATTGTAGTGCGCCAGCAGAGCATTTAACGTCCTAACATGGGGTATTTCCATACTCAGAAGAGATGGGGTTACAAATGTTGGGGGGCATTTTCTCCCATTACCTTTTGTAATAATTGTAAATTTGGGGAAAAAACTGCACTTTAGTGAAATTATTATTTTTTTTTTCATTTACACATCCGATTTTAACGAAAAGTCGTCAAACATCTGTGGGGTGTTAAGGCTCACTGTACCCCTTGTTACGTGCCTTGAGGGTTGTAGTTTCTAAAATGGTATGCCATGTGGGTTTTTTCTGCTGTTCTGGCACCATAGGGGCTTCCTAAATGTGACATGCCCCCCAAAAACCATTTCTGCAAAATTCACTCTCCAAAATCCCATTGTTGCTCCTTCCCTTCTGTGCCCTCTACTGCGCCCGCTGAACACTTGACATACACATATAAGGTATTTCCTTAATCGAGAGAAATTGTGTTACAAATTTTTGGGGGATTTTTCTCCTATTACCACTTGTAAAAATAAAAAAACTGGTTCTACAAGAACATGCGAGTGTAAAGAATGACGATTTCGAATTTTCTCCTTCACTTTGCTGCTATTCCTGTGAAACACCTAAAATGTTAACAAACTTACTGTATGTCATTTTGGATACTTTGAGGGGTGCAGTTTTTATAATGGGGTCATTTGTGGGGTATTTCTAATTTGAAGGCCCTTCAAATCCACTTCAAAAATTCCGATTTTGAAAATGTTGTGAAAAATTGGAAAATTGCTGCTGAACTTTGAAGCCCTCTGTTGTCTTCCAAAAGTAAAAACATGACAGCTTTATGATGCAAACATAAAGTAGACATATTGGCCCTCATTTACTATTCTAAACCCGACTTCTTTTGTCGGGTTTTTCTGGCGCATCTTTGTCCGCGACATGTCGCAGATATCGTGCGCCAGTCTGCGACACGATGCAACATTTTTTCCCAACGGACCCGATGTGGATTCTCCCAAACCCGAAAAAGGGGCGTAACCCGACATTTCTGAGCTTTCCCACGTATTTATAAAGGTTTCCAACCCGAATTTGTTGAATTGTTGTGGATTTTCTCCCGACAACTCAGAGGAGTAGGAAACCAAAACCTACAAAACCCACGTGCGACAAACAGGATGCGACATAATAATAAATACCAGGGGAAAAAAGCAGTCGGGTAAGAAAGCAAAATAGACTTACAACCCGATTTTCTAAGTAAATGAGGGCCATTGTATTTGTGAATCAATATATAATTTATTTGGAATGTCTATTTTCCTTACAAGCAGAGAGCTTCAAAGTTAGAAAAATGCAACATTTTAAAATTTTTCAACAAGAAAGGATGCAAGTATCGACGAAAATTTACTACTAACATAAAGTAGAATATGTCACGAAAAAACAATCTCGGAATCAAATTTATAAGTAAAAGCATCCCAGAGTTATTAATGCTTAAAATGACAGTTGTCAGATTTGCAAAAAATTTTCCCGTCCTTAGGGTCATAATGGGCTCCGTCCCCAAGGGGTTAAGAACAAAAAGTATGTTTTTAACTTTTCATTCCATTATGAATAAAGTTTCACTTGTTTGCACAGTTTTTTCTTGAAATTTCAATCAAAGTCAAAAACCAAATGATGAAAACCGGATGGAACCGTACGCACGGTTCCCATTGACTCCTCCGATGTTTTAAAAAAAGTATACATTTCAATACGGTTTTTCACCTGGACCAAAAATTGTGGTAGGCTATGGTTTTGGGTACGGGAAAAAACTCACAAAACCGTATAGGATGCAAAACGGACACAACCGGATGCATCTTTTGGCATACGGTTTTCAATGGAGAGTCAATGCATACGGTTTTCAATATGGTTCCGTACGGTTTTCAAATTGAAAACGTATACAGGAACTGTATTGCAAAAACGTGGTGTGAACCCAGCCTAACAGTTATGTCTTAGAAGGTTTGATCTTGGTCTTACGCCTTACGCCAAAGCCTGAGGAGTCTCCAGGTCTTGTATACTAGGACCTGTGCTGGAGAATCTTTCAGTGTCATATGGCAACTGTACTGCACTGTGCATTTCCAAGCTCGTGTAAGATTACAAGGAAAGCTCAGTTATGATGACAATTTACTTCTTCAGGTGTCATGATTTTAATGCTGTAAACCTCTATTTAAACAGGTTTTATTAATGTGCACTTACAGAAGAGTTTCATATCAAAACAGTTGACAAAGTTGCTGGTGAATGGTGTTCAACCTCCTGTGATTGGAGAAAAGAAAAAGGTATGGTTTCTTATTTATATAATTTAACTTGGGCCCTGTTCTGGATTTTTTTTTTTTGTATGTTGCCGGTATTTGGTGGGATACCTGCAGAAAGGTATACTGGGGAAAGCCCATTGAATTAAAATGACCAAACGGTCCATTTCCAGAATGTATACTTTTTTTCTTTGCAAGATTTAACCGCTATGCTTTTGAGTCTCAAAATAATAGAGGTGTTTGGGAAGTTGAGCCCTTTAAGGGGATAGTAAAGTTATTTAAAGAAAGGTTTCCAGCGTGCTAGGGTGATAAAATAACAAGAAAATATACTTACCTGTTATATTCTTGCTGAGTCCCGTGACACCACTGTGGTGGTTCCTGCGGCCTTTGTTAAAGGGGTATTCCCAGCTGGCTCCAGAAAGTTAAACAGATTTGTAAATTACTTCTATTAAAAAATCTTAATCCTTACAATAATTTTCAGCTGCTGAAGTTGAGTTGTTCTTTTCTGTCTGGCAACAGTGCTCCCTGCTGACATCTCTGCTTGTCTCGGCAACTGCACAGAGTAGAATAGGTTTGCTATGAGGATTTGCTTCTACTCTGGACAGTTCCCGAGACAGGTGTCATCAGAGAGCACTTAGACAGAAAAGAACAACTCAACTTCAGCAGCTCATAATTACTGAAAGGTAGTGCTGGGCGGTATACCGGTATGAACCGGATACAGTTTTTGTTTTGTTTTCTCCCACGGTATGGATTTTTGCCCATCGCTAGACCGGTCGGGCCCCTCCCCCACCCTCCGGATTAATTGTAGAGCCCAGCGCGGCGCCCTCACTTGTCCCGGTGTGCTTCTGTGGCCCGATTCCGAGAGCGGAATCGGGCCACAGAAGCTATTCCATTTACTGTGTCCCCCCGCTGCGCCTGTCAGCCAGTGTCTCCACGAGCACGATCAATCCCCACCGCTAGCGGGATCCCTGTGCCCACTAGCAGTGTCACAAGAATGCCGAGTGCGGCTCTGTTCCCCGTCCCTGTCAGCTCTCAGGGTACAGGGAACCGCGGTGATGGTAGCGCTCGCGGGGGGCACATTTGACACCGCTAGTGGGCACAGGGACCCCGCTCGCGGGGTGGGGGGGGGGGTCAGGCGATACCGCAATAATAATAAAAAAAAATACCGTAATATTCATTTTAGGCCATACCGCCCAGCACTACTGAAAGGATTAAGATTTTTTAATAGAAGTCATTTACAAATTTAACTGTCTGGAGCCAGTTGATAACCCCTTTAAATTCCCTGTGAACGTCTCTTGACACCCTGCAGCTTTTTAATGGTAGTTGGTAATAGACCATTGAGGCATGCAACACTCAAAAAGAGAGAATAGCATCTTGTGGTGTTTTGTCACCCATATTTTTTCATTTTAAATAACTTGGACAACACCTTTTAACTAGGGATCGACCGATTATCGGTTTGGCCGATATTATCGGCCGATATTTGCGATTTTGGACATTATTGGTATCGGCATTATCGGGTATTACCTTGCCGATATGCCGATAATGCCCCGGCCAGAGACTACCGCCGCTGCCCCATTGCCTCCCCATCCTCTGACAACATGCCGCTGCCCCATTGCCTGCCCACATACTGCCGCTGCCCACATACTGCCGCTGCTGCCCCATTGCCTCCCCCCATCCTCTGGCCACATACCACCGCTGACCCATCGCCTCCCCCCCCCCCCCCCCCCATCCTCTGCCCACATACCGCCACGGCCCCATCGCCTCCCCCCCCCCCATCCCCGGTGTTATAATTACCTGTTCCTGGGGTCCACGCTACTTCTGGCTCTTGCGCTGTTGCTGTGCACTGCGCTGTGCAATGACAAGTGACGTCCCCAACGCGACGTCGCCGTCAGTGCGCACATTGACAGCGCAAGACGCCGACGGAGCCAGAAGTATCGCGGACCCCGGGAACAGGTAATTATAACACCGGGGATGGGGGAGGCAATGGGGCGGCTGTGGTGGTTAGATTTAGGACCCCAGGACAGGCAGGGGGAGAGAAGCAGGTGGCGGTGGTCTCTGGCCTGGCAAAAGCCTCTGCAGTTAATTGATTTAAACCTCCCGCTTTAAATCATTGATCTGCAGCTGCTTCTGCCCCGCCGGGGCGGTTGAAATGGCCGATAACTTATACCGGAGAATCGGTATAAGTTATCGGCTATCGGCCTGAAAGGTGACAGATTATCGGTATCGGCCCTAAAAAATCAATATCTGTCGATCCCTACTTTTAACATTTAGTGCTTGGAAAAGAAAACCACACATAAAACTGATACAAAATTTGTGTTTCAGGTTGTAGTTGATTTCTCATCTCCAAATATTGCCAAAGAAATGCACGTGGGTCATTTGCGCTCTACCATTATAGGTGACAGCGTATGCCGGTTATTTGAGTTTGTTGGACACGATGTACTCAGGTAATGTTGGTAGATTAGTTAAATCGATGGCTTTTTCTTTTAATGAACCAAATAGATGTGGGCACTAAGTAGTCTATAATATGGTGTAATTTGGTCTGACATCTCTGAAGACGTCTAAATATGTAGCAGTTGGAGATGCAGATCTTTTGTTCTAACCATTCTTTCTTTGTACCATTTACAGGATAAATCACTTAGGAGATTGGGGCACTCAGTTTGGCATGTTGATCGCTCACCTGCAAGATAAATTCCCAAACTACCTCTCAGTCTCCCCACCTATCGGTGATCTCCAGTCATTTTACAAGGTACGATGTTGTTTATTGGAAAGGGTCATTTGTATATGGAACCTTTGCAAATCATCATGTGAGAGACAAATCTTCCTAAGTAGTTAAAGCACAACTGTCTTGAATTTTTAGACCCCCAGACTACAATAATGTTGTTCTAGATGTCCATAACGCAAGTGTAACCATACCTTTTTATAGGTTTTCCTCCTTCTTTTATAACTTATAAAATACATTTATACAGCGGTCAGGCACAGTCAGATAGGCGTGGCTTGGGGTTTGCAAAGCCCGGCTGCCGCCACACCTATCCTCTCCTTTCAGCGCTGGGATCGCTGTGTAGTCAGACGCAGCGCATGTGCCCCTCCCTTCCTCCAGTACTGCACCTGCGCAGTGAGCGCATAGGCAGCGGGAGCGAGCTCTGTCAATGCAGGGCAGTGGAGTGCGCATGTCAGGAGGGGTGCATGCGCTGTGTCTTACTACACAGCGATCCCAGCACTGAAAGGAGAGGATAGGCATGTCTGCAGCTGGGCTTTGCGAACCCCAAGCCACACCTGTCCGACTGTGCCAGACCGCTGTTATAAAAGGAGGAAAACCCATAAAGGTATGGTTACACTCTTGTAATGGACATCTGTAACAACATTGTAGTAGTCTGCGGGCTAAAATCTCATGACAGTTGTGCTTTAAGTGAATCTCCCAGGGCTGTTCAATTACTCAGGTCCAACACATTCAAGTTTCCTTAGTGCTCTCTAACTTATAGTTCCTAAACACCTATGCCACAAATTTTTTGAATGTAATTGAATTGGGCAGAAAAAAGAAAACTTCCTTCATGCTCTATCTGATGTCGTATCATGAAGATATTATGCCTTTACAAATATTGCTCCTAGGGCAGAATAACCATGTAGTATGGGGCAGCACACCGTATACTTCATAGTACAAATTCATAGACACTCTTGCAAGTGTCTCTGTCGTGATCTCAAGGTTTTAAAGCATTACTATCTTCTAAAGTGATAGCATAGCACTAGAATATGAGCCTGAGATTAAAGGGGCCACTGTGATAAAAGCTGCTATTCCTTTATATGAAGATTTGGAATCCAGTTTTAGAACTGCTACCTTAGGCAAATACTTAGACACTGATAATGTGAGAGAGGTAGTCTCGCCATCGTCTTCTGCTTGAGGCTCATCCACTCTTGTATCCACTCTTTAGGATACCTTACAGTAATTCGATTTGTCACGAACGTCTGGTTTACAATAGTAAATTAGGGCCTGTGTGTGTGTGTGTGTGTTACTTTTTTTGGCATCTCCCAGCATCTGCTTGAATATAGGTGTATATGCTGGGTGAACTTTTATTTCCAGGATTGTCACTCATACTTTCTATCAGGTAATAGAGGGGAAGAGAAAACAGTTTACCAATTTATTTTTTTATTATTATTTTTTTTTAAGTTAAACCGATGTATGTAAGGCATGTCTTTATAAGTCATGTAAGTTGTGTGGCTTAACCCCTTAAGGACGCAGGACGTAAATGTACGTCCTGGTGCGGTGGTACTTAACGCACCAGGACGTACATTTACGTCCTGTGCATAACCGCGGGCATCGGAGCGATGCCCGTGTCATGCGCGGCTGATCCCGGCTGCTGATCGCAGCCAGGCACCCGCCGGCAATGGCCGACGCCCGCCATTAACCCCTCAGGTGCCAGGATCAATACAGATCCCGGCATCTGCAGCAGTGCGCGATTTAAATGAACGGTCGGATCGCCCGCAGCGCTGCTGCGGGGATCCGATCATTCATAACGCCGCACGGAGGTCCCCTCACCTTCCGGCTCCCGGCGTCTTCTGCTCTGGTCTGAGATCGAGCAGACCAGAGCAGAAGATGACCGATAACACTGATCTGTTCTATGTCCTATACATAGAACAGATCAGTATTAGCAATCATGGTATTGCTATGAATAGTCCCCTATGGGGACTATTCAAGTGTAAAAAAAAATAATGTAAAAGTAAAAAAAAGTGAAAAATCCCCTCCCCCAATAAAAAAGTAAAACGTCCGGTTTTTCCTATTTTACCCCCAAAAAGCGTAAAAAAGAAATTTTATAGACATATTTGGTATTGCCGCGTGCGTATATGTCCGAACTATTAAAATAAAATGTTAATGATCCCGTACGGTGAACGGCGTGAACGTAAAAAAAAAAAAAAAGTCCAAAATTGCTACTTTTTTAATACATTTTATTTTAAAAAAAATTATAAAAAATGTATTAAAAGTTTTTTATATGCAAATGTGGTATAAAAAAAGTACAGATCATGGCGCAAAAAATGAGCCCTCATACCGCCGCTTATACGGAAAAATAAAAAAGTTAGAGGTCATCAAAATAAAGGGATTATAAACGTACTAATTTGGTTAAAAAGTTTGTGATTTTTTTTTAAAGAGTACCTGTCATCATCTAAACTTTCCCTGATCCCCCTTTCCATCTGTCCCCTTCTCTAACTTTGCCTATCCCTGTGTTTATTGAGGTTTAAAATGCTGTGGAAATACCTTTTTTTATCCCTCTTCATTAGCTCAGGAGCACTGTCTTTCTGAGGGGTGGAAGGAGGAGGGTCCCAGCAGGCATGATGTCACATGAAGCTTGGCTGGGACTCTGCTTCTGCCAGTCTTCCTGTATGCTGCTCTCCCTCTGCAGCAGTGTTTCCCAACCAGGGCACCTCCAGCTGTTGCAAAACTACAACTCCCAGCATGCCCAGACAGCCAACAGCTGTCCAGACATGCTGGGAGTTGTAGTTTTGCAACAGCTGGAGCCACCCTGGTTGGGAAACACTGCAGTGTGCATACAGACTAAGTACAGGTGAGGGATGGCATCCTCTGTCTCTTTCTCTCCTGTGTCTCTCTGCACTAAAAAGTCAATGCTGAGAACCAGGGGCTGAGGGAGCAATTACAGAGGCAGTGATTAAGATGAATGTCGGGGGGGGGGGGGGGGGGGCACAGAGCAGGGAGTGCAGTGAGATGATACAATGTATAAGATAACGTGTGGTGAGGGGCAGGGAGAACACAGAGCAGGGGGGAGAGGGAGGTGACTGGCTGTTATATGAGAGGCATGTGCAGGCTTGTAGCTCACAGGCTGGGAGTGAGTCCTGAGCTGAGAGTACTGAACTTCCTGTGGAAGGACCAGAGCCCTTCAGCATTAGTCCTAAAAGCTGTACACTTACTATGAAAAGCATAGGATGCTGCTTGCAGACCAGGCATAGAAGAGTGACCCCTAGTGGCCAAAAGTATAAAATGAAAAAACTGGTATAAATATTAATATTTTTTAATGAAGATATATTACAATATCTCTTCATTAATGATTATGAACAACATATTAAAAGTTTTTGTTGATGACAGGTACTCTTTAAGCACAACAATAATATAAAAGTATGTAATAATGGGTATCCTTTTAATTGTATTGACCCTCAGAATAAAGAACACACGTCATTTTTACCGTAAATTGTACGGCGTGAAAACGAAACCTTCCAAAATTAGCAAAATTGCGTTTTTCTTTTTAATTTCCCCACAAAAATAGTGTTTTTTGGTTGCGCCATACATTTTATGATATAATGAGTTATGTCATTACAAAGGACAACTGGTCGCGCAAAAAACAAGCCCTCATACTAGTCTGTGGATAAAAATATAAAAAAGTTATGATTTTTAGAAGGAGAGGAGGAAAAAATGAAAACGTAAAAATTAAATTGTCTGAGTCCTGAAGGCCAAAATGGGCTGAGTCCTTAAGGGGTTAAAGGGGTACTCCACCCCTAGACATGTTATCCCCTATCCAAAGGATAAGATGTCAGATCGCCGGTGTCCCACTGCCCCGGGATCTCCGCTGAGGCACTGCGCTATTATTACTGCACAGAGCGCGTTCACTCTGCCCGTAATGACGGGCGATACAGGGGACGGAGCAGCGTGACGTCATGGCTCTGCCCCTCGTGACATTACGGCCCGTCCCCTTAATGCAAGTCTATGGCAGGGGGCGTGACGACCGCCACGCCCCCTCCCATAGACTTGTATTGAGGGGGGGGGCGGGCCATGACATCACGAGGGGCGGAGCTGTGATGTAACAATGCTCTGGCCCCTGTATTGCCCGTCATTACGTGCAGAGCGAACTCGCTCTGTGCAGTAATAATAGCGCAGTGCCTCAGCGGAGATCCCGTGGCTCCCCAGCAGCGGGACCCCGGCGATCTGACATCTTATCCCCTATCCTTTGGATAGGGGATAAGATGTCTAGGAGCGGAGTACCCCTTTAAAGATGTATATTTTGTGGTGCTTACAATTGTAGCCTTTATTTCATATAAACTGCCTGCATGTAAAAATGTATTCTTTGCCTACAATGTATACAGCTGAGGTCACATGAGTGTCAGACTTCTCTATAAAGAAAATGCGATTTCTAATTACATCTGTTTTAATGAGCTTTATTTTGGTTGTCTGTTTTACTAGGAATCCAAAAAGAGGTTTGATGAAGAAGAGGACTTTAAAAAAAGGGCATATCAGTGTGTAGTGCAGCTGCAAAGCAAGAGACCTGATATCCTCAAAGCCTGGAACCTGATCTGTGATGTATCCAGGAAAGGTACCCTTACATGATATAATAGAAATGTTAAAGTAACGACCTAGAACACACTTATTTTGCCCCTCCCATGTTGAGATATAGAGATAGAGATATAGATATAGAGATATAGATAGATAGATAGATAGATAGATAGATAGATAGATTTAGAGATATAGATATAGATATATAGACCTATAGAGAGAGATACACACACACACATGCATACATACTTTATTTTTTATAATTTTAGAGTCCTGGTTTTACTTCCCTGTTTCTGAGATACAGGGATACTGCCCCCTAGATCAGGAAGGTTTGGGTCATTGCTCTAAGTCTACCAAAACTTCAAGATTGAGTCATAGGGCACCATTGTTCCTCTGATTCCTCAGAATGCTCTGATGTGTTCGGTAGACCTTAAAGGACGCAAACGGTCATGTCCTTATCTATCCTTGGTATCAGCGCTACCTTCGGTTCACTGTGTTTTTAAACAGGAAAATACTTAATACCTAGTTCTGTTGCCTCCCATTCAAAATCTCCTTTGTCCCCTAAGTTTTTACAAAACTCGTAGTAGAGTTTAGATATTCCCATATCTGGACAACTTCCTAGAAGTAGTGAAGTCCCAGAAGGAAATCCAGTCACACCAAACAACGTCTGATTCCAAGAAAGACAATCTAGTCCACAAAGTGTTGATCTTCAAAAGAAGTCTCAAGCTTCTATAGGGGATTGCATGAGGATCCTGGGCCTCATGACCTCCTGTGCACAAGCTCCCCTGCACCACCATAATTCCTGCCCTTTACTAGTGGGGTGAGAGAGAACGAACCCATTAGTGACTTAAAGAACACTGGAGTGTGTAAGGATTCCTTCAGCGACAAGGGAGTATCTTCCATCATGGTGCCATCATGAGAGATTAGTGGAAACTGAATTAACAGTAGGAAATCATTCCTTTTATTTGTACTTTTCATTGAGTATTTAGATGATCAGGAAATTTATTGCAAAGAATGATGTGAATGCTGAGCTGAGGGGATGGGTTTCAAATCCCCCCCCCCCCACCTCATGTTTACACCCCCTGAGCCTAGCATTTATCTCCCTTTTTGCAGTAAAGTTACCACCCATCTGACTATTCAATGAAAAGTGCACATAGTAAAACTCCTGTATCTCAGTAACAGAACATGACAAGAAAGTTTAAACAGCATTGAAATCGAGGCACCTGAGTCTATACAATGATATAAAAACACAATTTTGGACTGATCACGGATCCTCTTTAAAAGGGAGAAATTCCATAAACAAAAGTGAAAAATCAATCACCTGAGAAACCCACAGCCATTACAGCATGTCTTCCATCACCTGGGGCAGGCCGTAAAGGAGTACTCTAGTACAGAACATCTTATCCACAGGATAGGGGATAAATGTCTGATCCCAGCGGTCAGACCCCCTGCAATGGCCTGTCCGGCACTCCGGCTCTCTCCATGCACAGAGCGACCTCCGCTCTTTGCGCAGATTACTGTCGACCACAGCACAAAGTGGTGGCCAACACACCCTCCATGTATCTCTATGGGAGAAACACAAACGATGTATCTCCTGCTCTTCCAAAGAGATACATGGAGGAACATATGTTGGCCACTGCTTGATGCCCTGGTCAACAGTAATCTTTGCACGGAGCGGAGGTCGCACGGTGCGTCTCCGCGGTCTGACCCCCTGCCATCAGACAATGATCTCCTATGCTGTGGATAGGGTATAAGATGTTCTTTAGCTCCTGTGAGGTGTTTTTTGTTTTTTTCTTTTAGTCAGGACTCTTCACCAGAGTTCTAGTTAAGGAATGGAGGAAGCACTGTGAATCATAGGCAATAAGGTAATTTTTTTTTATTTTCCCACCTCCTTTAGATATCTTGTAATTTAAAGTTTTTCTATTTTACTTTAAGAATTTCAGAAAATTTATGATTGTCTGGATATTCGCATCATTGATAGAGGGGAATCTTACTACCAAGACAAAATGATCAACGTGGTGAAAGAATATGAAGAAAAAGGTGATATTTTTTTTTTTTTTGTGTGTTGTCTTGTAATTTAATGGGTCAAAATAAATTACCAGTGACCACATAAATATTAAGTCATTTAACACTATGCATTGTGTGTAATATGATAAACTCTCAGTAATTTTGAGGATCCTGTTTCTACTCTTTGTCATGCATAAAAAAAATGTTGAGTAATATTTGTCCCAAAAATTTATTTCTCTAGTCCTCCCCATCCATAGTGATGCCTCATCACCCCCCTTGCCATCACCCTGTAGTCCACCCCCCACGTGTCCTTTGATCACCCCCCCCCCCCATTGCCCCTCATCACCCCCTGAGATCTTTGCCCCTTGTCCCCCTGTAATAGCTGTGGCGTGCTGATTAGTATTTTTCAATATTAATCACCCGTCCGCTATCACCAGAGTCCGTGATCGTCACCCCTTGTCCCCAGAGAATGACGCCCGTGTCTCCTGTGGTATCTGTGGCATGCTGATTGGTATTTTTCTATATAAATCAGCCGTCTTCGATCACCGTCTGTCCCTGTGTCGCCTGTGATCGTCACCCCTTGTCACCTATTGTTGTAAAAAAAAAAAAAAAGTTAACCCACAAGTCACCCCTTTCCCATCACACTGTTGTTGTTACCCCCTGTTACAAAAAATAGAAATAAAAAAAAAAAACAGAAGTCACCCTTTTCCTGTCAACCCCAGTTTTTTGTGGTGTGTGTGTGTGTATGTATATATGTATATATATATATATATATATATATATATATATATATATATATATATGTGTGTGTGTATATATATATATATAATATATATGCACAACATGTCCGGCTCATCACTGCGGATGTATTTGCTGGAGGAGGCCTATGACTATTTGACCTCAGCAGACTCAGATGTGCCACCCCCAAGGAGGCGATGCAGGCAGGCCACTGCAGCGCCGTTATGTCACCTGGCCCCTCTGGGCTTTCTGAGCCTGGCCCCTCTGGACTTTCTGAGCCCTCGGAGCCCTCTGACCCCACATGGGTGGACCAAGAGGATTTTACACCCAAATCCCTGGGTTTACAGGGAATGCAGGGATGCAATTCCCATATGCTAGGTTGGCTGAAATGGACTTTTTAAGTCACGCTCATCTAGACCTGCTGTATAACACCTCAATGTACTGCATGGCGATGAGCATGACATGGTTTGAGATGATACTGAGGTTTCTGCATTATAACGATAATGCCGCATGTCCACCTAGAGACCACCCTAGCTATGATCGGCTATATAAAATTAGGCTCCTTATAGACCATCTAAATGCAGTGTTCCAGGCGACATATATCCCAGACAGGGAAATATCAATTGATGAGTACCCAGTGCACTTCAAGGGCAGTCTACAATTCCGCCAGTACCTGCCAAGCAAAAGGGCAAGGTATGGCGTAAAGATGTATAAGCTATGCAAAAGGTCATCAGGATACACGGACAGGTTCCGTGTATACGAGGGGAAAGACTTGGTACAAAGAAACTGGCTGTGCACATGGTTCAGATGGCCTTTATATAATGCCTTTGTCCTGTACAGACATGCCAGCCAGAGGGGGACGTTCTTGGAGTTCCAGGAGGTGGTCATAAGGAACCTGATATTTGGGGACCAGGAAGGGGCAGGCCCCAGCACTTCATACGAGTCCTCACGGATTGTGCCAGGGCAGCATTTCCCCAGTGAAATCCCCCACACTGGGAAGAAGGGGAGGACCCAAAAGAGATGCAGGGTCTGCTATAAAAGAGGGATCCGCAGGGACATTACATTCCAGTGCGAGACCTGCCCCACTCAGCCTGGACTGTACATCCCATGTTTTAGAATTTCACATATCTCTGCAATATTAATTTGATCCCTCTTAACCCCTTTTTACCACATCACATGCCACGGTTTGTTCTTAGTTAATTTTACCCCCCATTTTATCAAAATCTGTGGCCCAGTGTGCCACCAATTATTTTTCATTTTACCCCAACACCATTCCAGAAAAATATGTGGTACAGTTTGCCGCAAATTATTTTCATTGTATCCCAAAACCATTCCAACAAAAAGATGTGATACAGTAGGCCCTGGACAATCCTTCCCCTCTCAGCCATGCGATGTGCCCAGGCCACATAGACCATACCACAATTGGGTTTTGCCGTACCGAGGAGAACACATATAACAATTACTGGGGTGTAAGTCTCCCCGTAGTGCAACCTGGGCACAACATATTAGGTGCTGAAATGGCACATAGGTGTTGCAATCACAATTTTCACTATGCACAATCCCCAAGTGCATCTTCTTTTGGAAAACCTCTTTTTGGTCAAAATGCTCACTACCCCCTAAATAAATTCTTTGAGGGGTGTAGTTTTCAAACTGGGGTCCACTGTTTTAGTTCTACGGTTGGAACTGCAAATGCACATAGTGTGAGAGAACCCTGCTGTGTGCCCAAATACCAACTTATGCCCACATATTGGGTACTGGCATGTTCTGGAGAAATTGCCTAACAAAATTTGGGTTGCTAATATTCCTGCATTCCTTGTGAAAGTGGAAAAAATTGGTGCTAAACGTGCAAAATAAGCATCAAAATTTGAAATTTCATTTTCACGGCCTAGTTCTACAAACTGTCCTCAAACACCTGTGTGGTCAAAATGCTCATTACCCCCCTAAATGAATTCTTTGAGGGGTTTAGTTTTCAAAATGGGGTTAGTTGTGGGGTGTTTCCACTGTTCTGGTACAATAGTGAGCACTATAAACATGCACAGTGTGAAAGAGATTCAGCAAAATGTAAAAAGATGCTCCTATCCTTTCTTGCTTTGCTGTGTGACCAAACAGCGACTTATGACTACATATGGGGTACTGACATGTTCAGAAGAAATTGGCAAACAAAGTTTGGGGTGCTATTTTTGCAGTTTTCCCTGTGAAAGCGAGAAAAATTGTGCTAAATATGCAAAATTTGCAGCAAAATGTAAAATTTTATTCTCATGACCTAGTTCTAAAAACTTTCCTCAAAAACCTATGGGGTCAAAATGCTCACTGCCCCCTAAATTAATTCTTTGAAGGGTGTAGTTCTCAAAATGGGGTCAGTTGTGGGGGGTTTCCACTGTTCTGGCACCATGGGGGCTTTGTAAATGTGACATGGCCCCAAAAAACTACTTCAGACAAATTCTCTCTCCAAAAGCCCAATGTTGCTCCTTCCCTTCTGAGCCCTCTAGTGCGTCCACACAGCACTTTACATCCACATATGAGGTATTTACTAACTCGAGAGAAATTGGGTTACACATTTTTGGGGGCTTTTTCTCTTTCCACCCCTTGTAAAAATGAACAAAACGGGGCTACAAGAACATGTTTGTGTAAAAAAAAAAAATAAAAAAAAAAATAAATGAAGATTTTGATTTTTTTTTCTCCAGTTTGCTGCTATTCCTGTCAAACTTTCTAAATGTCAGTATTAAAACTTTGAGGGTGCAGTTTCTTACAGAAAGGCCCCTCAAATCCACTTTAAAAATAAACTGGTTCCTGAAAAAATCAGACTTTGAATTTTTCGTAAATTTTTTTTAAATTGTTGCTATACTTTGAAGCCCTCTAATGTCTTCTAAAAAGTTAAAAGATGTCAACATAAAATAGACATTGTATATGTTAATCAATATATCATTTATTTGGAATGTCTATTTCCCTTACAAGCAGAGAGTTTACCACTAACAAAGTAGAATATGTCACAAAAAACAATCTCTGAATCAAATTTATAAGTAAAAGCATCCCAGAGTTATTAATGCTTAGTGGTCAGATCTGCAAAAAAATTACCTGGTCCTTAAGATCAAAATGGGCTGCGTCCTTAAGGGGTTAAGAGGTAAATATATTGCCCTTCCTCAGCTTTAGACACAGTCTTTGTACATAGGTGATAATCTAAGTAAAATTTAATTTAAGTAAAAGCTCAGCATGTCTGTCAGACGTTTTTTATTAAAAAAAAAAAAAAAAACAGTAATACTCAAAAGTGTATGTGTCATGAACATAAACTTTTGAAGTTTTGATAGGTCGGGATCTGAGTGTTCTAACCTGTTAGTAAAGGAGTGGGGAAAGCAGCGTGCTGCCGCTACATTCTCTCCCCCTGCTTTTTGCCTGAGACAGAGGGCTTACATTATGTGACTGTCTCAGTCACATGGTTTAGAGCCAGAGAGAATGTGCTAAGTGCTTACTTCTCCCGACTCTCTCCAGCAATTTGTCGGGGACTAAACACTCAGACCCTGACATATCAAAGTTTTTCCAACACTATACCCATAAATATATACATTTTCCAACAAATGCACTTATTTACCAAGAAAACATGTTGTTAAAAAGTCTTCTGCCCCCAACACACACACACACACACACACTTTCTGCTTGATCGTTGAGATAACTGTGATATCCTGCTGTACAGTTTTCTCTCTATCCCTGCCTGTCAATGAGAAAAGAAAGCAACAATGTACACATTGGGGGAAATTTATCAAGTGCCCTGTGCAGCCACAGAAGCTCCGGATATATTGAAAGGCTGGCACCCCTAAATATATTAGGTGCTGCTGACAGAGACGGGCCTATACATGAGACCAGCATATGAAAGGCTAGTCTTAGTAAAGTGGCTGGGGACACGCACTGTAATATATACCTCATTAACAAATGAGAAAAAGCTGTAGCCTGCACTGGGTATTGTACAGCTGTGCTCCAGTGCATCGGGGGGAAGTTATGGAGTACAGTCCAGAGAATAAATGAACAAAATGGAGTGCTCAATCTTCGTGTAGCAAACAGTGCAGGTAAATATTGAAGAAGAGATGTCGGAGGCACTCGCCATTGCAATAAAATGCTGTTCTTTATTCTGTGCGGAGCAACAAACAGCAGGTGCATAGCGTGGGACGCCAACAGGAGGTGTGATGGCTATTTTGCGCTGGTAGCGCTTCTTCAGATCACACCCCAACTCACCTGTTGGCAAGGATTAAATACTCCTACTTGCTGATGTAGGTGAGATGAGGCGTTTACAAATGTGAATTACAAACAGTGCAGAAAAACACTACAAAAAATACACACTAAAAACAATTACCATGTGCATAGAACCATACAAAACTATAACCATACAAATACACTTAAATCTAGTCTGTCATTCAGACCCAGATTGCCTTCTGCCCGTGTGGGTATTATCCATCTTGCCTCCTGCTGCAGAAGCGCTTTGCGCTTATCGATCCCTTCTTTTGCACATACCCGCTCGATACCGAAGAACATTAGATCCTTTACATTATTACTGTGCATTTCTGCCATATGGTCTATTAATCTAGTGGACCCTTTTTTAGTTTTCAGAGAATGCACATGTTCTCTGAATCGTGTATTCATCGGGCGGATAGTGCATCCGATATAGAACCTCTAACATGTGCACTTTATGCCGTATACAACATGGGAGGTTCTGCAGCAGAAAGATTCTTTAAAACCAATTTGCTCGCCTCCTATGGGGATAGACTTGTCTGTGCACAAGTATCTACAACATGAACAGGTACCACAATGGTGGTTGCCTGGAGTAACTGAGCCGCACAGCCAATTGGTTTTAATGAGACTAGTTAATTTACTATGCACTACCAGGTCTCCAATGTTCTTACATCTTCTAAAAGCAATTAAAGGTTTGTTAGTTGTTGCCGGGGCTAGATCTGCATTGTTCAGTTATTGTAGACCTTTTTATTTTACAAGCTACTGGACTGTATTTAATTGCAAAAGAGAATCTATCCCGTCTATCCCTAGGCTCCTTTGAGTGTTTGGGTCTATACAGGAGGTCTCTCCGGGGGCATCTTTCTGTGTGTTTTCATTGCTTCTATGATAATTGAGGCAGGGTATCCTCTCTTTAACAAACGTTGCTATAAATTATTAGCCTGCGATGCATAATCTAAGGGGTCACTGTTAATACGTTTAAGCCTTAGGAACTATCTGTCTGGCATTGCTGTACGGACATCTTCCCGATGTTAGCTTGTGTAATGTAATAAGGCATTACATGCCATTGTTTTTTTTTATACCCGATCTAACCAAAACTTCCAAATATTCTAATTCATCGCGACCAATCTTCCATGTGAACCTCAGGTTCATGTCATTGGAAGAATTTAGGGCCGACATTAAGTCCTTAAAGGAGGACTCCGTGTTCGTCCAAACAATAAACACGTTGTCCATGAATCTCCTGTAACAGTGGATATATTTGAGGAATGGGTTATCTCCTAAGAAGATAAATCTTCTCTTAAACATGGCGCCAAAGAGGTTGGCCAGGGTACACGTGACCGCTGTACCCATGGCCACCCCCTGTTTGAGCAAACCATGTATCCTCGAACTGAAGTGTTACCTTTCCAAAATAAATTCAAGGGAGTCCCCAACAAAATCGCTATGTATTGGCTAATTTAATCGGATTCTTTAATGATCTCCTTAATGACTGCAATACTCATGTCCTGTGGAATGCTGGTATATAGACTCTCAATGTCAATAGACATCAAGAGACTATTCTCTGGCCAGGACATCCCTTCTAAAGTTTTCAAGAATTCAGTGGTATCTTTCACTAAGGATGAAACCTCTACAAATAGGGGGTGCAAGAGTCAGTCTATGAATCTGGAGAAAGGTTCTGTGACAGAGCTCACCCCAGACACAATGGGGCATCCGGGGGGGTTCTCTTAAGTCTTGTGGACCTTTGGCAAGAAGTACCAATGACCATTGCAGGGATTTTTTGGTAATAGCTTTTCTGCCATCCTTTTTAGATTATACACCTTTTTCCGTATAGGTTCTTAGTAATACCCCCCCTCACTTATCAAAGAAGCAATGAAAAAAAGCAGAAAGATGCCCCCGGAGAGACCTCCTGTATAGACCCAAACACTCAAAGGAGCCTAGGGATAGACGGGATAGATTCTCTTTTGCAATTAAATACAGTCCAGTAGCTTGTAAAATAAAAAGGTCTACGATAACTGAATGATGCAGATCTAGCCCCGGCAACAACTAACAAACCTTTAATTGCTTTTAGATTATGTAAGAACATTGGAGACCTGGTAGTGCATAGTAAATTAACTAGTCCCATTAAAACCAATTGGCTGTGCGGCTCAGTTACTCCAGGCAACCACCATTGTGGTACCTGTTCATGTTGTAGATACTTGTGCACAGACAAGTCTATCCCCATAGGAGGCGAGCAAATTGGTTTTAAAGAATCTTTCTGCTGCAGAACCTCCCATGTTGTATACAGCATAAAGTGCACGTTCTATATTGGATGCACTATCTGCCTGATGAATACACGATTCAGAGAACATGTGCATTCTCTGAAAACTAAAAAAGGGTCCACTAGATTAATAGACCATATGGCAGAAATGCACAGTAATAATCTAAAGGATCTAATGTTCTTCGGTATCGAGCGGGTATGGGCAAAAGAAGGGATCGATAAGCGCAAAGCGCTTCTGCAGCAGGAAGCAAGATGGATAATACGCACACGGGCAGAAGGCAATCTGGGTCTGAATGACAGACTAGATTTAAGAGTATTTGTATGGTTATAGTTTTGTATGGCTCTATGCACATAGTAATTGTTTTTAATGTGTAGTTTTGTAGTGTTTTTCTGCACTGTTTTTAATTCACATTTGTAAACGCCTCATCTCACCTACATCAGCAAGTAGGAGTATTTAATCCTTGCCAACACGTGAGGGTGGCATGATCTGAAGAAGCGCTACCAGCGCGAAATAGCTATCACACCTCCTGTTGGCGTCCCACGCTATGCACCTGCTGTTTGTTGCGCTGCACGGAGTAAAGTACAGTACTTTATTGCAATGGTGAGTGCCTCCGACATCTCTTCAGTAATATGTACCTCTGCTGCAGCGCTTTTTATTTTGAAGTGGCACAGGTTTGTGTCATAAGTTGATTGACAAGCATTAGGGAAGCATTCAGTTCTACACAAGAGGTTATGCAGACTTCTAAGTCAGATCTCTGTCACAAAGTCCAATAATGGAGGGCAAAAAAAAAAGGAGTCTGGTCCTTTGCAAATCAGATCCTGTTCATGTTTAATGTGGTCTGTCTGATGTCTATATATTCGCAGGATTTCAATGGAGAAAAACGTACTGCTTGCACATTTTTTCACCACTGAAGTCCCGCTATTTTGACAGATTCTGCAAACAGCTCTTTTTGAACGAATCTCCATTTTAGATGTGAACCTAGCCTGCATGAAAAAGTTCGACATTGACCCCTCTAGTGCCTTAGACCCCCCAGGGAGTAGTTATTTAGCAAGAGATATGTCAGTTTGTGTTGTCTAAACCTGGGTGTGTCCTTAAGCCAGATGCTGGTTAAATAGTGTGCAAAATGAGGTAGTTATCTCATAATTCAGGAGTTTAAAGTGTACCTGTCATTTAGAATAACTATTGAGAAACGTCAAAAGTTTTGATCAGTTTCTCAGTGCTTAAAACCCCACCGATCAGGAGAACGAGCTGGGAGGAAAATGCTTTACACCCTGGTTTGCAACGATCTCAGTAGACTTATAATAGAGAAGCCGAATGGAGATTGTTGAGAGCTGGGGAGTGATGCATGCCACCATGCGCTTCTCCTGATTGGTTGGGGTCTCGGCACGTAGAAATGTAATTACGTGATGTTAGCCTTAAAGGGCATGTCTGGTGATGGAAAAATGTTTGAAAAGGGCTCTGACTGCTTTAAAAAATATATATATATTAATAAAAAAAATATACATATATGTAATTGTTCTGTACATTTTTTAGGTCTTGTTGAAGTGGATGAAGGAAGAAAAGTTGTATTTCCTCCTGGTTGCTCAATACCTCTCACTATAGTGAAATCCGATGGAGGGTTCACCTACGATACCTCAGACCTGGCTGCTATAAAGCAGAGATTATTTGAAGAGAAGGCAGATATTCTCATCTATGTTGTGGACAGTGGACAGGTGAGGCCTGTAGCTGTTCAACAGCTTTTATCTAATATATTTAGGATCTATTTGAGCTTGGAAAAAGGCCTTCCGAGTACATCACACATATAGATGAAAGCCTTTTTTTCCCCCATTTTAAGACTTTTGGAATGTTGGTTTCTTTTTCATATGTAGGGGATACTATGTAACTATGTAGAGTACACGACCGGATACAGAGCTGCCTACTTTTGTATAGTGTGCTGCCTAACAGATGCCAGAAATTACATTGCATACATTACCTACAGCAGATGATGTGCTATAGGTAATGTGCTGTGACCATTATGATCATATGTTTATGAGAACACATTATAGAATAGCACAGTTACATTTTAGATGGATAAATAGCTTGCATGGAGCCAGTAATGCTGTATGAGCTGTTATGACTACTATTTGTAAGGTGAAGGAGGAACATATAAGGAAACATTATGCTATATAGAGATGCTAAATATGAATTGCAATGGCCAGGTTTATTGCCCATCTCATGTCGTATATTCTTTTTCCAGGGTATTCACTTGCAGAATGTGTTTTCAGCTGCTCAGATGATCGGTTGGTATGATCCAAAAGTTACCAGAGTAGAACATGCTGGATTTGGGGTTGTTCTTGGAGAAGACAAGTGAGTTATTTAAACTAAAAATATTTTTTAAATATTAATCATTTAACATGTAATGTAATATTTTATACATTGGTATGAGAAGAAAATGAAATCATTGTATTAGTTTGTCCCCATCTGGTTGTATCATGCAATACAGTTTATCCTATAGAGTACTGAAAACTATTATAGGATTGTATACCGTCTTGTACCAGAATTCTAAAACCTAAATCTAAACCAACAGGTATTATTCTCTTCTGACCCATTTGTGTATTTCAGGAAAAAATTTAAGACCCGGTCAGGTGACACTGTTAGATTAGTTGATTTGTTGGAAGAAGGACTGAAACGCTCTATGGACAAACTGAAGGACAAAGAGAGAGATAAGGTAGGTTGTGCTATTTCATCATGAAATAAGGAATTTAAGGTGGCCACACATCTTCAATAACTGTCCTACTGATGCACATGCTTTTTTACATATACACGTGAGTGTTTTCAATGGGAAGAGGGAAACAAGCAGCTGCCAGACTCTTCTCATTTTTATCTTTAAAAAGATCTTGTGGTAGGAAATTAACCCCTTAAGGACTCAGCCCATTTTCACCTTAAGGACTCAAAACAATCTTCGTTTTTGCACTTTTGTTTTTTCCTCCTCACCTTCTAAAAATGATAACACGTTCAATTTTGCACCTACAGACCCATATAAGGGCTTGTTTTTTGCGTCACCAAATGTACTTTGTAATGACATCACTTTATTTTTATAACAAAACAAATTTGTCGGGTGAAATGAAGAAAAAGATGCCATTTTGCTACTTTTTAGGGCTTCCGTTTCTATGCAGTGCACTTTTCTGTAAAAATGACTTACTGGCCCAGATTTATCAAACTGCATGAGAGAAAAAGTGGAGAGATATTTCCACAGCAACCAATCACAGCTCAGGTAACGTGCTATGGAAAAGTGGAAGCTAAGCTGTGATTGGTCGCTGTGGGAAAATCACTCCACTTTTTCTCTCATGCAGTTTGATAAATCTGGGTCATTATCTTTATTCTGTAGGTCCATACGGTTACAGGGATACCCAGTTTATGTAGGTTTTATTTATTTATTTTACTACTTAAAAAAAAATTATAACTGCATACACCAAAATTAGTATGTTTTAAAATGGTCATCTTCGACCCCTATAACTTTGTTTATTTTTCTGCATAATGGGCTATATGAGGGCAAATTTTTTTGCACCACTGTAGTTTTTATCGGTACCATTTCCGTTTTGATGGAACTTTTTTATTAATATTTTTATGGTATATGAAGTGACCAAAAATTCACAATTTTGGACTTTGGCAATTTTTTTACGTAAATGCCATCGGCCGTGCAGTGTAGCTAACCTTATATTTTAATAGTTTTGACATTTACGCACGCGGCGGTACCACATGATTATTTTTTTTTTTTTATTACATTTTATTTAAAAAATAAATAGGAAAAGGGGGGTGACAAACTTTTATTAGGGGGAGGGGCTTATTCTCATTTATTCTTTTATTACTTTTTTTTACTACTTTTTTTATATTTTTTTAGCCCCCTTAGGGGGCTATACCATGCAATCTTCTGATTGCATACACTGATCAATGCTGTGCCATAACATAGCATTGATCAGTGTTATCGGCGCTCTGCTGCTCCAGCCTGCTGAGCAGACATGGAGCAGTAGATCGCCGATCAGACGACGAGAAGGCAGGTGAGGACCCTCCCGTCATGTCGTAAGCTGATCGGGACATCGCGATTCTGTCGCGATAATCCTGATCAGCTCCGCTGAGCTGCCAGGATAGTTTTACCTTCACTTTAGACACTGCAATATACTTTGATTGCGGCATCTAAAGGATTAATGCCGGGCATCGGCCCGATCGGCAGTGCCCGCCATTAGCCGCGGGTCCTGGCTGCCCGTAGCAACCGGGACCCATGGGGTTTAACCCGTTCTCCACTCATGAGAACAGTTTAAACCCAGTTAGCGGGACTCAAAACGTACTGATTACTGAGTTACGCCCTGAGTCCTTAACTGGTTGAAGGGTTATTCTGGGATAAACAAATTATAGGTAATGGTCCTCCAGCTTCTGTCAAAGAAAAACATATATTTGCTCCCCGGTCCGTCTGTGCAGTACTTTTGTGGTTAAAACGTGGAATTGCCAGCTCAACCATCCAGTGGCCTTCCTCGGGCACTGATTTGCTGATGCTGAAAGTGCTGCCCACAAGCCAGACCAGGGTTTTGTGAGAGCAGCCTTTACACAATTACCTAAAACAAATTTCCCCCTGCAAAAGTCTTATTTAAAGGGATATTCCAGGAAAAAAATCTTTTTATACATCAACTGGCTCCAGATTTGTAAATTACAATACAAATAGAGAAACATAGCCGCACATCCACCATTTGTAATTTGATCTACTTGCTTCTCAGCATAATTGAATAAAACTAACAGGTTGTTAGTATACATTTTGATAAAAAAGTACAAGCCCACTCGCCACGTCAAGGCCACATAGTCAGAGCGGGTCCCTAACCGAACACTGTTGTAACGCCGGGTGGCGACCACTGCCTCGAGACACCATGCCCACAGGGGGAAAGACCCAGTGTCCATGCAGCCCCACTGCTGCCTGACCAAGCCCCTGGCTCTAGGCTGCACCACCCCACAGACAAAGCATTACAGAAACAATGACCGCAAAAGAGAACCACACCAGTGTGAAACCTACCATGTGCTCCCTGCCAGAGGGTTTTGTAAATTACTTCCATTAAAAAAATCTTAATCCTTCCAATAATTATCAGCTGCTGAAGTTGAATTGTTCTTTTCTGTCTCACAACAGTGCTCTCTGCTGACATCTGTCTGTCTCGTGAAATGCACAGAGTAGAATAGGTTTGCTATGGGGATTTGAATCTACTCTGGAGAGTTCCCGAGACAGGTCATCAGAGAGCACTTACACAGAAAAAAACAACTCAACTTCAGCAGCTCATAAGTACTGAAAGGATTAAGATTTTTTAATAGAAGTAATTTACAAATCTGTTTAACTTTCTGGAGCCAGTTGATATATATAAAAAAAAGTTTTTTTCCTGGATAACCCCTTTAACCCCTTGTCATTTCAGGTGACTTTTTGGGATAAGCGTAGTACCATTATTTCTGACAATCACTAACAGACCAGAACACGACAGATCTGTACTGCCATGTATTATAAGTGCCCTAATATATCAGTAAAATAAAAAAAAATACAAGTTAAGTAAACAATAAATCTAAATTAAACAATATAAATACAGAATCTACCTTCCCACCCATTTTGAATTATGTTTTTAGCCCCACAACAATTATATACACACATTTGGTATGGCTACGGGTAACAACCCTAGCATTAAAACAATCACGTTATTTAACCCACGCGATGAATGCTGTAAAAGTAAAATAAAAAGTGATACAAAGTTCACCTGTGTACAAAATTTCCTTAATAAGGAAAACCTAAAATCCACTAAGTGCGCCTTCGGGTCTGAGGCCTCTGTGTGACTTGTGTAGCGCTCTAGGGCCACATATGGGATATTTCTAAATACGCCAGAATCGGGGGAATAAATATTTTTGGTTGCATTTCTGCCAGAACCCGCAGGTTTTCTTTCCTCTGGATCGGTACTGGATGGTAAAATGTTGCAGTAGATGGAAACATGTTTTTTTTTTTTCTGTTTTTCAGGTACTGACTCCTGAGGAGTTGGATGCTGCACAAAAAGCTGTTGCCTTTGGATGCATCAAGTATGCAGACTTGTCCCACAACAGGATGAATGACTATATCTTCTCATTTGACAAAATGTTGGATGATCGAGGGAACACAGCTGCCTATCTGCTTTATGCTTTTACCAGGATAAGGTACAACCAGCCTGCAGCATGTCGATCTAAATCTCTCTGAAATATTAATGTGTAGCTGCGCCTAAAAATCACATTGCCTTTAAGAAGTGTCAGTACCCTCTTGCTTTGCTCAAAGATCATCAGATTAGCTCCCTTTAATGTGTAGGTGTATACAGGGTTACAGGAGATTTTTTGGTATTTTTAGCCTCCCTCTGGATCAACTGTGATTTTGTAAGTATAAAAGATTTAACTGGGTAGATAGCAGTTTCCAACACAGATGAAGGGTATGTTCACATGCTAGGAAAATGTACGGAAAACACGAGCAGACATTCCGCACGTTTGACTGATCTGGTGGGTCCTAGGACTTCTCATAAATGCCATCTCAGACTGTAATGCATTTCCAAGCGGAATCCGCACAAGTCTATTCTTACAGCAGACGCTGGATTCTGCTGCGCAGTGCAGCAGAATACCCTAATGTTGACTTTACACAATCTCTGCTGATGCCGCTAAGTTCAGGGGTGTAGCCTAACGGCAGGCAGTGGGAATACAGTGATAAAATTAGAGTTCAACATACCCGATCCTAGGTTAGCACTAAAAGTGGTGCAACTCTGCAGTTTTTTGCACCACCACTGTTAAAAAATATGAAGAGAACAAAGATGAGTGCAGGTAAACATTGAAATGGCTGAAATGTTCCACAGCCTCCTCAAACAGCAGATTGTCAGGGGTGTTGGGAGTCAGACCACCTCCAATTTTAACAACTACAACTCCCAGCATGCCCAGACAGCCAAGGATGGGGGATAAGTTATTTTTCACTATAGAACTCATTTAACGACGCAGGACGTCTTGGTGGTGTACATGTACATCTTGGTGGTGTGGTACTTAATGCCCTGTACATGACCGCAAGCATCGGACCGATGCTCGGGTCATGTGCGGCAGGTCCCGGCTGTTATCAGCAGCCAGGGACCCGTTGGTAACCGCGAACATCAGCAATCGTGCTGGTATGTGCCATTAACCCCTCAGATGCCGTGATCAATCAAGTGATAGCTATAAATAGTCCCCTATGGGGACTATTAAAGTGTAAAAGTATAAAAATAAATAAATAAAAAAGTTAAAAAAAAATAAAAAAAAAGTTAAATCCCCTCCCCCAATAAATATGTAAATCTAAAAAAGTACTAAACATATTTGGTATAGACGTGTGTGTAAATATCCGAACTATTAAAATATAATGTTAATGATCCCGTACGGTATAATAATATAATATAACATTATATTCCCAAAAAATGTGATACATTTATTTAAAGTTTTATATATGCAAATGTGGTATCAATAAAAAGTACAGATGATAGCGCAAGGGATTTTAAACGTGCTACTTTGGTTAAAAGGTTTGCAATTTTTTTTTTTTTTTTTTTTTAAAGTAAAGCTGTCCAATAATAGAAAAGTATGTAATCATGGGGATCATGATTAAGGAAAACATGTCATTTTACCGTAAATTTTACAGCATGAAAACAAAACCTTGCAAAAATTTGCAAAATTGCTGTTTTCTTTTTCAATTTCCCCACACAAATAGTATTTTTTTCTCGGTCGCTCTTCATTGGGGGACACCTATACTGATGTGTATATGCTCTTGCCACTAGGAGGCGCTTACACTAGGATATACCCGCCCACTGGAAGTGAGGTAACCAGTTTTAGCTTGTGTCAGTAGGAGGCAAGACACATGTCTGGGAGCTCTCCCAGACCTGGTCTTTTATTTTCTTATTTTCTAGTTAAGTACGTATAGTTAGGTTCTTTTTCATTTATTTTTCTAGGTTGGCCGAAGGGAGCATGGCGCTACCTGATCTCCCACATGCGACAAAGGGGCATGGAACAGAACAGTATGGGCCGTCAACCCCTTATCACCAACGGCCAGCACCTGGAGGTTGTACCCTGGGTCCGGGTCCCCCACTGCCCCTGCTCGCCTCGCTATGGCAGCCTGGCATGATGCAGCGTGGCCATAAGCTGGCTGAAGCTGCCTGAGGGGAGTATACGAAGATGGAGTCCATGGGTGAGTATGAACCCCCTTCCGGCAGGGCCTGTGGCAGGACGTCAGGGGTTAATTGTCTCCCTGGATCTCTGTTAGCGCAATTTCTTTGTGGACTGGTGTTTGTGGTTTGAGGATATGCCGGTCCTCAACGCAATCTCAGGGGCCATGGTCCTGATCTTATATGGGGTCTGGATTGTCGACCAGTAGTCTCACCTGTCTATATGACGGGAGTTACGGCAGCCGTTCTGTCTCAGGCAGCTGCCGGCTTTTGCGGCGGCTCCCTGTACTTTCCCTGCTGGCCGGCGGGAGCCATAATGGCGGTGAGTAGCTCCGCCCCTCTTCTGAGCCCGTGACAGGGAAGGATCGGCACCTTTCTGCGCCTCTCATGAACGGAGCTTAGCTCCGCCCTTCTCCTCCCCGCAGTGAGCCCTCTGGGCTTGGCACGCTGCAAAGGTCATTAGTGCTACCAGGGATGTCAGAGGCTGTATCCCTCCTCTGACTCCCCTGGTTCAGGGCCGTAGTCTCTCCAGCCTGGCCGGAGCATTCCCAGCCAGGCTCCGCTGTTAACTTCCCAGCAGACGCCTAAACTATCCCCGTTGTCAGCGCATGGTAGCGCAGTAGCAGAATGGGTTGGCAGCCATCTCTTGCCGCTGGCCGGACGGGAACTCTGAGCTTAGCTCCGCCCCCCCCATCCCCTCTGCCCCAGAGCGGGACCCAGAAGTTTTTTCTCCCCAGCCTGGGGGAAAAATAGCTCCGCCCTCCTTTCCTTCATGGTGCTGGCAGCTGTGTTGCTGGCAGGCGACTTGGAGCATATCTCCATCCCCTGCCACCTCTCCTGCAGTGCCGGTAAGTGGGGTTGTATTTCCCCTTCCCGGCCGGTCGCGGCCGGGAAGTAAAAAACTAAATAAATATATACTGTATATGTGTCAAACACCCCCTCGTGGTCGTTTACTGCATTCCACCTCTTGGTTTTATTCTTACCAATGCGTTTCTTCTGGTGGCAACTTTGTGTGCTGAATCCTTGCAGTCACTCCATGTCAGCCCTTCTAATCTAATTGAGCCCCTCTCCACAGGCAGAACTTATTCGACCCACTGTGGTGGGTCGTTTCCATGGATGTATGCTCCCTTTGTTCTCCCCTACTGCCTGTTATCACGCCCCTGTGCCTAGGGTGTCCGACATGTGGCGTTAATTCCCGGGAGGATACTGGGCATCTGGAGCAGTGGTTTTCTTATCCGCCGGTCATCCATCAGGAAGGGTTCTTGGCGTGTTCATACACTATGATTCTCTCTTCCACAGGTCACCAATCTCATAGCGGCCGCATCCGCACCTGGCATTCCGGTACCCCACTACTATTGCTCGATGTCCGGAGGAGTGACCCGTTGTATACTATGGACCCATACCAGTAAGCCGGACAGTGGTCTGCGTGGTTTCCTCCACCACCTGTCGCTCATCACACAGCTGATGTATCTGCGGCTGGAGTTCCGGTACCCCGCTACTAGTGTGAGGTGTCTGAAGGAGTTACCTGTTGTATACTATGGACCCATACCTGCAAGCCAGACAGTGGTCTGTGTGGTTCCTCCTTCGTCATTTATCACATGCCTGATGTCTCTGCGGCTGGAGTTCTGGTACCCCACTGCTAGTGCGCGGTGTCTGAAGATGTAACCTGGTGTGTCCTATGGATCCTATACGTGGCGACAGGGATACAATCCATGGCTCCTCAGACTCCCCCGATCTCCCAGGGTGACAGGGATTCCATCCATGGCTCCTAGGCCTCCCGCCCTCCCACATGTGACAAAAGGGCACAGTAATCGCCTATCTGGCTGTTGTCCCCTCTTTGCCAGCGCTTGGAAGTTTACTCGTTAAGCCAGTGTACTCGTTGTCTGCACGTTTTTTTTTCCGCAGTCAGTCTCCTCTCTGAGCGGCCGCGTGCATGGCTGGGTATCCCGTACCTCTCTGGCATCAGTCCTGTGTACATGCAGGGACCATCTTCCAGATTCCTCCCACCAGCAGTAAGCCAGACATTCGTCTGCATGGTCTCCTACACCACAAGGTCGCCTATCGAATCGGCTACACTCCAGTGCCCCACTTCTGTGGGAGGGTCCGAAGGAGTGACCCTGTTCCTTCAGGAATCCTATATCAGTCAGCCAGACAGTTGTCTGCATGGTTTACAACTACTTCGGGTCACCTACTATACATGGCCCGCACCGTGGCGGAAGTTAAGGTAACCCACTGCCAAGCTGTGGTTCTGCGTGAGTGATCCCATGTTGCTCCATGGGCCTTACACAATGCAACACATAGTGATTTGCAGGGTTCCCTACTTTCCCAGGTCCCTCTCCACATGCCTGCCGCTCTCACAGCTGAGGGCTGTTAACCCACTTACCGTGTGTGGTTCAGAATGTGCTCCCGCCGCTGCAGTCCAGTAACTCAATTTCAATGTGAAGTTCCGAGAAAAAAAAATAATAATAACTTTGTGGGTTCATTGGAGCTTTTTACCTGTAAACCAGACATTGTCTGCATGTTTCCTGCACCACATGCATCCTTCATCTCTGCGACCACAGTTCTGGTGTGTTGCACCATTGACAGATGGGTGTGGGTGTTTCCTGCTGGTTCTATGGACCTTCGCAGCAACAGCAGCGCTCTAAGTTCCCCTTTCTACAGGTGTAACGTTAGTAGGGCATCGTTGTAACACGCCGTTGGGTGCTGAGCCTGTTTTCCATACTTCTGGACATTTGAATGCCTTTGATTCCTCTTGTGGCTGCAGTCTTGGTGCCCATCTACTATCCTGAGGTAACCATGTCGGTGTTCCTACATATGCTATGGACACTCTGCATGTGTAGAGCCCTCTTCACCTCGTTTTTGGTGGGGTGTACCTTGGGCCTTCCTGTGATCTTGTTTCCACAGATCTGCGGCAGTTGAGGACCTCTGTTCTGGCAGGGGGCCTGAGGGGGCTACACAGTCTGTTCTGTAGCGTCGCCCCTTCATGCCTCCCAGGTATCTTCCTGGGTTCCTGTGCAGGGTGGCTCATGTGCCTTCTCTGTTGCCTTAGACAACGACCAGGATGGCTCCATTGACGCACCTTCTGCCCTCCTTTTTTTCGCAGGGTCCAGGGTTTCACCCCAATGGGATCTTCCTCCCAGTACCTTGACCGTTGCCATTGGGCGGCATTTCCCCGCTCCTACCATACCTGGCACACTTGGCAATCCTCCTTCCGCAGGGAGCTTGGCACGGTCTGTACCTGAGTTTCATCTCCACCACCTCTTGTTTTCCCCTCCACCAGGGGAACTGTTTCACTGAGCACTTTCTTCTGCCAAGATGGAGCAATCTCTCTCTTCTCCCCTACATGGATGGGGTGTCTGGCTGGGCCCTTGTTTTTTTATTTTTTTTTATTTTATCTGAGAACAATCAGAAGAGTTTTCGCTGGCTTTGCTTGTGTGCTTACTGCCCATGATTGCAGCCTGGCTCCCCTCATGTTTCTTGGTTATCTACAGCTGCTCATGCAGCCAAAGGACTCTCCTCTGTAGGAGGAGTTTATGCAATCATGTTTGGCTTGGCGACAGCTGGTCTAGCCACTGTCTGTTGTTTGGGTCCTGTCATTGCTCTCCTCCTCCCTTGGCGCAATTCCCTTTGACCGTGTCAGTTGCGCGTCACCGACTCAACAGTCTTTTGGGTAACCTTCTTGTGCCCAGAACCTAAGAGTCCCAGCTGGGTTCCCTTTTGCTTCCCCCTCCGTTCCCGTCCTGACGGGATGTTACTCAAAGTACTCTGGTCTGCTTGGACCACTGGGGTCCAAGACTGGTTAATCTCCTTGTATTGGGCACTCTCCTTTACTGCTGTGGTGTGCCTTATTTTCTAGGTCAGCCCTCCTGATTCTTCAGACCTTTGTGGTTGCGGTCTCCGGCATGTGTAGTGATCCTGCTCAGCCTTCTCCGTGATACCATTTGTGGGGTGGTCTTTCTGTGCCGCCCTTCTTGTCTTGACATAGTAGTATGTCTCCCGGAGCGTTTTGCGGATGTTTGGTTTGCTTCCCCTACTTGGGTAGAACCTCCAGGTGACTAGAGCCTCCAGTTCCTATGTCGACTACTCTGGTTTTTCCAGGATGCTCCTTCTCAGGCTCGTGCTCTGGAGATGGAGGGTGATCTGGTCTTCTGGATTTCACCAGTCGGGCCAATTTCGGCTTATGCGTGGATGTGGTTTCTTTCCCGCTGTCAGGCTCTGTGCCATACTCTCTGGGTCTGCTTTTCCCTGTGCCTCTGGGACAGTGGTTTTTGGAGCACATGGTTTTTTGGTTCACGACTTCAATCTTCTGCACCATGCCTCTCTGGAGACTATTTTCATCTCTTCCTCTTTTCCGGAAATTCTGGTCTTTACCTTGATTGTGCTTGCCTTCGACCCAGACGTCCGCAGCTCTCCCTGGCGTTTTTTCTCTCCCCATGTTCTCTTGTTTCGGTTGGTTCTATGTATGGGGCTCTCTGGTCGTTCCCTTTTCCTTTATTGTTTATCAGCCGGGCTTTCCCTCTGGCTTCCCTCTGGCTGGTTCTGTGCTTCTTGGCATTGGTTTGCTACCTCCTTCCAGGTTTGTTACGGCCCATCGGGTGTCCAAAGTGCCCCTTTCTTATCTCTCTATGTGGCTTATTGGTTTGGAGGACGGTCCCTTCCTTTGGCATCCTAATCCATCTCCATGACTGCCAGGAACTGCCGGACCCGTAGTTCCAGGCCTCTGTTGCCTTTTGACCCAGGGTCTCGTCCGTGAGCCTTATGGAGTCTGTGGTTAAGTTTTCGGACTAATTCCCTTCCTCTGGTGGTCTTTCTTTCCCACCCCAGGGACTGCTTTTGTACATCCAATCAGTATAAGTGTCCCTCAATGAAGAACGACCTAGAAAAGGAGATTTATTAATTTTTTTGTCCTCACCGTAAAATCTCTTTCTCGTAGCCTTCATTGGGGGATACCGCACCCACCCAATTCTTCATATTTTTTGTCTGGCTAATCTTTTCCGGTTCTTGATTTTTTAATTTTTTTTATCCTGGATTCTTTTCTACAGTCCTTCGGACATGTTTCTTTGTTGGCTTCTCCTACTGCTTTGTGACAAAACTGATTACCTCACTTCCAGTGGACGGGTATATCCTATCAGGGAGGAGCCGACTTTTTTTTTCCTAGCGTCAGCGCCTCTTAGTGGCAAGAGCATATACCCATCAGTATAGGTGTCCCCCAATGAATGCTAAGAGAAAGAGATTTTACGGTGAGTACAAAAAAATCTCCTTTTTCGTTGCGCCATACATTTTATGGTAAAATGAGTGATCTCATTACAAAGGACAACTGTTTGCACAAAAAAACAAGCCCTCATACTTGTCTGTGGATGAAAATATAAGAGTTATGTTTTTTAGAAGGTGTGGAGGAAAAAACTAAAAACTTAAATATAAAATTTGCTGAGTCCTTAAGGGGTTAATCCAATCCATTTAACTATAAGGACAGAAAATGCATTATATATTTATTATGCTTTTTTTCTATTAGGTCCATTGCAAGGTTGGCAAATATCAGTGATGAACAACTGCGAAAAACATCTCGGGAAACAGAGATAAGTTTACAGCATGAGAAGGAGTGGAAACTTGGCAAATGCATCCTCCGTTTCCCTGAGATTTTGCAGAAGATCTTGGACGACCTCTTGTTACACACACTGTGTGATTACCTTTATGAATTGGCTACCACCTTTACAGAGTTCTATGATAACTGCTACTGCGTGGAAAAGGACAGACAAACAGGTAAGTGCACACTGTTATTGGGAAAAATGAGGACATCGCTTTGTCATTCCACACTACTGATTTAAAGAAAGGATTTGATGGGAAGTCCCCAGAATTAAAAACCTTTTTAAAGGGAACATGGCAACATAGTTTGTAAGGTTGAAAAAAAGACAAGAGTCCATCGAATTCAACCTAAAACCCTACAAGCAACCTAAAACCTGTCATCACTCTCATACTGCCTGAATGAAGGGATCCCTTGAGGCTTCCCCATAAGGCACCAGCCATTATTAACTCTCATACTCTGGGTATAGGAAGAGATGCACCAGTCCAGGGGCAGGTAGAAGCTGCTTGGGCACACCTCGATAATGCGTGGTTCGGGCAGCATTAGTGATGAGAGTTGCCCTTTAAAAGGTTTTTTCTGGGGATTTTATATTAAAGGGGTTATCCTCTATAAGGTGATTTTAGAACATACCTGCCAAAACCTGTGTATTTCCTGTATGATTTTGTTCTCTAAACTACATCCCATAGTTCCATTCTTGCAAGTATGAGGCCACTTTCCTTCCTCCCACACATCAGCCACCACACCCATTGAAATAGTGTTTTCTAACATGGGGACAGGCTCCCTCTGATCATCTGACTAGTAATGTCAGGTCTCCACGCACTGCAACCTGGGAAATCCCAAGACCTGAGTAATTTTGTATGCTGTTAAAAATAAAGCTTCTACCTTCTTTATCGAACTTGACTGGGTATAGGAAGAGGTGCATCAAACAGAGTAAGAGAATGATCAATAAAGGCTGGTGGGGCAGGGAGAAGTCAAAGGAGCCCACCCCAATGGCTCTTGGTTTAGGCATCATGGCAACGATGACAGTTTCCCTTTTGATAATTTCCAGGTAGCACTGGATTTTTTAAAATAGTTTCAAACTAAACTGTTTGTCATATCAGGAGTCTTCTTTCACCCCCAATTCTATTTAGAGTCCCCACTATTTGACAGAACTTTCTCCATCATTTAATATTAGATTTCTCCTGATCAATATGTTTGCTGGGTGGCGGAGAGTTCCATGATTTGAGGTGGGGTTGTCTAGGTGGGGAAACCAATTTTTAATCATTGAGAGCCGCTAGAAAGTAATAACAGGCAAAAATATAAGCATTTGATTATTTTTCGGGGGTCTGGTTATTAGGTGACTCCCTCTAAGTACCGATTTTTGGGTTTACCATTGTGTTCTTTAATTCTGCAGGTCAAGTGATCAAGGTGAACATGGGCAGAATGCTGCTGTGTGATGCTACTGCCTCTGTTATGGCTAAAGGATTCGATATTCTGGGAATCAAACCTGTACAGAGGATGTAACATTTTAATTGATATTCTGTTTTCAAATCTTTCAGAAATTGCTTTTACTTTTTCTAAAATAAAAGAAACTGGAGAATGCAATAATTCTACAATGTGTGCCTGGTTATCTCTTTGGTGACTTACATTACTGCAGCTTTTGACCAAGCTAAGCAGACATCTGTGACTTTCTGTGCACATGAAGGTTTACATGAGGTAAATTCATTATTAGAAATAAAATGTGTGCATTCACTAGAAATGTTGTGTTATAATCGGGCTGCACTCCCAGTGATAGTGTTACAGACACCAGATAAATATAGGTATCATTTGTCCTACTGGACATTGCCACAACTCTGGTGATGCTGTAAACTTTCTGGAATTGCATCTGCTTGTAATTCCGGAAAACACAGTTCCAGAATGTAATGTAAGGGAATGAAACAATCACTAAATTGGCAGTCCCATTACAGTGAATTGAAGATTTATGGCTACAGACTCTGAAGTGGCACAATATAATTCACAGGGTATAAAAGTGAAGGCCACTTGGAGCCCTTCTTAGTATCATAGTTTGAGGTTGAAAAAAGACCGGAGTCCATAAAGATTAACCTATATCTCTACTGTGTTGATCCAGAGGAAAAAAAAAAACATTCGGCTGATGCCAATTGCCTCATACCAGGGAGAAAAATTAATTTCAGACTCCAAATCCCTGGATCAATATTCTGTCCCAATACATAACCTTTAATGTCATTATATTCTCCAGAAATGAATCTAGGCCCCTTTTTTGAACTCTTATTAAGCTCACCATGACCACTTCCTCTGGCAGAAGTTCCGCAGCCTCACTGCTCTTACAGTAAAGAAACCCCATCTCTGCTGGTGTATAAACCTTCTTTCTTCTAGACGCAGATGATGCCCCCTTGTTATAGATACAGTCCTAGAGATCTACAAAAATATATATATATGTGTGTATTGGCGCTATAACAACTATGTAGCCAAAAATCCACTTAATATCCGAAGGGATCATGTGGTCATAAAATATAGATGAAAAGAGACTCTGTATTCAATACAACAAAAAAGCAAATGAACAATAGTAGACCTGTATATTGTACTTCAAATTGCACATGTCCACAGTCATAAACACTCAGTACGGAGCGACAGCTACTCTAATCAACACTTGCATGTGCTGATGTCCGTGATACCTGTTTTCCTATCGCTGTTGCACGTGGCTCTGCTGCAAGGTATGTTTCTCTTTGGTTCTCGCGTCCGTTCCGGGTGACTTTGGGGAGCTTCCAAAAGAAGATCCTCTGCTGAGCGATGTGATGTACTGTACCAGGGAGCCGAACATTGGGGGATAGAAATTGCTTTGAAATTGCAGGCGGAAATTCCGCTTGCTAAAATGTATAGTGTAGTGAATGGTTTTCCGTTCACAAATTCACACTTCGGAATTTGTGAAGCGGAATTTGTGAACGGAAAATCCGCTTGGAAATTTTCGCCTGTAGAATGGTGTTGCTCTTTCTCCAGGCGGAAATCCGCGTGGAACACATTGCCGTCTATTGGAGACTGCAGTGTCCGCGCGGTCCTAGCCCCGACTGATTCAGTCAGTGCTGGCCGCACTCGGAATCTCCGTAGTTTGACCCTAGCCTTACAGAAAACGTTTGACCTCGGTCATTGCCAACAAAGGGTATATAACAAAGTATTGATGAACTTTTGTTATTGACCAAATACTTATTTTCCATGATAATTTGCAAATAAATTCTTTAAAAATCAGTGATTTTATAGATTTTTTTTTTTCCCCTCATGTATCTCCTAGTTAAGGGTATACCTATGATGAAAATTACAGGCCTATGTCATCTTTTTTTTAAGTGGGAGAACTTGCACAATTGGTGGCTGACTAAATACTTTTTTGCCCCACTGTACAGTATATTAAAGAATAGGACCCAAAACTGACCCACTAGTAACAGTCACCCAAACAACATAAGTATCATTAATAACCACCCTCTGTTTCCTATCACTGAGCCAGTTACTTACCCACTTACACACATTCTCCTCCAGCCCCATCATTCTCATTTTATGCACCAATCTTTTATGTGGAACCGTTTCAAATGCTTTGGAAAAATCCAGATATACGACATCCAGCAATTCCCCCTGGTCCAGTCTGGAGCTCACCTCCTCATAAAAGCTGATCAGCTTAGTTTGAGAGGACCGATCCCTCATAAAGCCATGCTGATATGGAGTCATACGTTTATTTTTATCAAGATATTCCAAAACAGCATCTCTTAGAAAACCCTCAAACAGTTTACATACAGCGGTTAAACTAACAGACCTATAATTCCCGGGGTCACGTTTTGAATATTGGCACAACATTTGCTATGCACCAGTCCTGAGGAACAGACCCTATCACTATAGAGTCCTTGAATATTAAAAAATAGGCTTCTGTCTAAAATTGTTACATAGTTTAGTTAAAAAAATATATAAAAAGACACGTTATGTTGTCTGACTCAATAAATGTTCAAGGGGGGTCTGGCAAACAAAGTCCTGACTGTGGACAGCATTAACCAAAAGTCACAGAGGGGGCAACATACAAAGTGGAGTATTGAAGTAAGAAATGTTTTCAGAACCAGATTTATAATCTGCCCTGCTCCATGCACTACAATAGCAAAATATAGGATATTGTAAGGCTAATCCTGAGCCTAGTAGAGTTACTTCTTGGCAAATCAAAAAGAATATAAAGATAAAGAAGTGCCTAAAATTTACTATTTATTAGATTCATTTAAAATCACCACAAAAAAAAAAGGAAAAATGTGCTCCCTAAATGTGTGAAATAATAAGCAAAGTAAAGTGCCTTAAATGCTCCAAACAGACCACCACCACTATACCGTCAGTGTCCTCAGGAGAGAATTAATGGCACCAGGTCGTCTGCTGTTTCACAGCCTGTTTGTGAGGTCACTTCTAGTTGACCCAAAATACCTAGGGGTATACCGTGGAATGGGATTATGTTATAGATTATTAAAGATTGCACATAGCCCATGTAAACATATGATAAAATGTAAACAAAGAAAGATATTGCACTTCTGTAATAAGTAGTGCACATATCCCTGTGCTAATCAGATACTATAATCTTATATTGCACATAACCCCAATTGCTTTAGCCCATGTAAACACAATTAGCATCACAAGCCACCTATTTCTTGGTATACTGCCTGTAATGCCCGGGTGCCTGAGCGCATATTACCTCTATTGCGCTCAGTAACACGGGCTACTCACGGTCCCTACAGTATGGAGCTCTGAAGTCTGGTGTCTCCAGTCCGCGCTGTGTCAGCTCATGGATACACTGCGGCGTGCTCTCTTTATGCGCGTCGCCGCCCGGTGTCTTACCTCATCAGGTCGCGATCCCCGTATGCGCTCTTCCGGTGACAACTTCCGGTTTTCGCGCTGGGATCAGCTGACCTGGCCAGTGCCGTCAGCGCTACAGTCATGCCCCGCACCGCTCCACGGACGTGTCCTGGCAACCACTGTCAACAATTACCTGCTGCCAAACTGCGCAAGCGTATATGGCGCTGGCGTTCCACAGTTATTTTCGTCCGAAGTTCTGCTATAGGACTTAACTCTTGCATGGCTAGTGCATAGTAAGCGATGTCTATAGAGGCATACACAGAAAAGAAACCATTTACAACGTTGGTTCCGTACACACATATGGTACCATACAGATGGAGATATATTCATTTTAATGGTTAAAGGATAGTATACATAAAATAATAAAGATAGGCATATTCCTCACTAATGGGGTGACGTATACGGGTGTGCTAATAATAGCACCACCTCCCTAACTGACCTCCCTAGTCCTAGGTGGCAGAAAGGTGACAGGGCAGTAGCATAGGGGAAGGGGCTTGTCTATTACACCCTGGTGAGCCCTAGTTACTGGGGCCCTAAACCTAGGTGGGGTGGCCATCCTAAAAAGAACAGTCCAACACTGGAACCTATGCCCTATTACTCCCTACAATCCCTATTTATAAATTCTAACCGCTTACTGACTCCTTAAAAGCCCTCTACGGCTTCCCTGTCTTCCTATAGCGGTCCATCTAACATCCCCCACCCATAGTTGGCTAGCCTGGCTAGATGAAACACGTGAAATTAATATTTTCATTGATGCCCTTTGGGGCTAAACTATCCAATTCAAAGATCCATTTCGTCTCCTTCTGTAATAACAATATATCCAGGTTCCCTCCCCTTTCTAATTTTTTAGCGGTTTCAATACCCTGGAATTTCAACATTTTTGGATCTCCTCCATGGTATCTCACTATATGCTTGGCCAGAGGCTTATCTCTATTATTTCTGACGTCTCTGTGTTCCAGAATGTGTCTCTTTAGTTCACGGATCACCTTTCCAACGTATTGACGGGGGCATGGACATGTGGCTACATAAATTACAGCTTTGGTGTTACAGTTAATGAAGTGCTGGATTGGGTAATGCCTTCCTGTTTGGATATTAGTGACTGTTTTCATCGTGCACATAAACTCGCATGCTCTGCATTTCCCACAGCAAAAATTACCATTGACTTCACTTCTTCCTAGCCACGTATTGATGTTACCAGGGGGTCTCTCTAAGGGGGCCAAGTGGCACTCCATTAATCTGTCCCCAAGGTTTCTCCCCCTTCTATAGGTTATCATGGGGTGCAGTTCTAAGCAGTCTTCAAGGTCACTATCCATGTGTAAAATCCTCCAGTGTTTCTGAAAGATTGATCTGACCGACTGCACGGCTCTATCGAAGGTTCCTATAATCCGCGTAACTGGTTTACCTTCATCTCTATTTCTTGGAGTCAACAGATGTTCTCTTGGGGTCTCCAGTGCTGTCTTATATGCATTTTTCAATATATAATCTGGATACCCTCTTTAAGAATCTCTCTCTTAAATCAGAAGCCTTCCTCTTAAAGTCACTCACATTTGAACAATTCCTCCTGAGATGGAAGAACTGCCCTTTCGGGATCCCCCTCTTGAGGGGGACCGGGTGGCAGCTCTCCCATCTCAGGAGACTATTAGTGGCTGTCTTTTTCCTGTACACTGTGGTGACTACATTACCACTCTCATCCTTTGATATCAAGAAATGAAAGCTTCCTGTCATCGATCTCATACGTGAAGTGTAAACCTATATCATTTACATTAAGCAAATGAATAAAATCTTTAAATTCTTGTACGGTGCCTGTCCATAAAACCAGCACATCATCTATAAAACAGGACCAAAGTAGAGCCTTTTCTTCAAAAACTTCCTGCTCCCCATTAAAAACCTGGGTCACCTCCCACCAGCCCAGGAGCAAGTTTGCATACGTGGGGGCACAAGGGCTCCCCATCGCGATGCCCCTGCGCTGGTGGTAAAGGCGACCGGTAAAAAGAAAATAGTTTTTAGTTAAAACTATTTCTAGGATCCATAAAATAAAGCTGTTATGATTTCTGTACTGTAAACCTCTGGACGCCAGGTAGTATTCAACCACTCTCAGACCTTGTGTATGGGGTATCGAGGAATACAAAGCCTCTACATCGATACTATCCAAGAGGTTACCTAATTCAATGGGTACGGCTCCATGTACTGTAATACATTTTGAGCAGGTACACAGTTTCAACCACATTCATTACTGGAGTAAAAAGACGTTCACCTCTTCTACTTTTCATAAATACCCCACTTTGTCTTTTTTTCAACCTTACAAACTGTTATTACGATACATATCCATCACCTGTTACCGTTTACGTCTTATTGATATGTCAGCTTTCTGAAGAATAGTCCTTTTCCTGCTTGACATTTACTTTAAAATTTGGTGGGTAAATGCCTGAATGGAGCACCAGTCTCCCCACTGTATAGAACTATGCAAAAGGAGACATAGGTTCCCACTAAAGCCCTATTCACATGGTGGAATTCTTCCTGAAATGAAAGCTCAATACACTTCTACAGGTTTCCGCACTATTATTGACGGAATTCCGATTTGTCAACAGGAGTGAGGAATCCCATAGAAGTGTATTGGGCTTTCATTTCAGGAGGAATCCTGCCATGTGAATAGACCCCTCAGGGGAAGATTTATCAAAACCTGTCCAAAGGAAAAGTTACTGAGTTGCCCATAGCAACTAATCAGATTGCTTCTTTCATTTTGCAGAGATCTTGTTAAAAAATGAAAGTAGTAATCGGATTGGTTGCTATGGGCAACTTTTCCTCTGGACAGGTTTTGATAAATCTCCCCCTAAGTCTTTTGTAAGAGATCTAGTACCATAGAATCACATTATGTTAGGTCTCTCGCTGGAGACAGAGCAGGAAGCATAGTCTCCTATTGCATAGAAGCGTACAGTGCCCAGCACTGAATTTAAAATGAATAAATAACGTGTTAATAGCATGAGAGGTACACTTAGACTCTAGCTTTAACAATTGAATGTTATTATATTTAAAGGGAATGTGGCAGCTGCTTTTACTGGTAAGAGCTGCAAACAGTGTTAGCTGGTTGCCAAACATAAAAATGGTTTGTCAGCCAAGGGTCTAGACAGGGCTGAGCCGCTCACATGCCGCAGTCTGACATGCCTCCTTGACATACAGAGTACTGTACAGTAAATCACACAGAGAGAGGCTGGGAGGTAAGTGCAAGCAATGAGGCGTGTCAGGTTTTGGCACTTGGCTCTGTGTCTATAACACACTACTTTTATACAGCTCCTTTCCTGGAGCTGATGGTAGTTACCAAATTTATAAAATTACCTTTTTATTTCTCAGCAATGTCTGCAGCTCTTAGTAGATAAGCATCAACTATACATAAAAGGGAATCTGTCAGATGCATTTGCTGCTATTTACTTTTCTCTGTGCATGCTCCTTGACAGCTTTTTATTTCAACTAGTACCATAAACACTGCTAGTCCCTGCTCAATACACACAAGACATTATGACCTACTTGAATCTCAACTGTTAGGAAGGAGTTAATAAGAGAGAAGCCTGGAAAGTCACTAGCGTAAATTGATAAAGTTCCTAGATAAGCTTTATATACATGAAATTATATACATTAATCTCAATACTTCAATTTGCTTATACAGTAAAATCTCCCTTAGTGGACACCTCCCAATAGGAGACAGGTTTTTAATTCCCAGGCAGGCAGAGTCCCATAAGACAAAGTAATTTTTCCCTCTGAATTCCCAATAGCAGATGCAGATACACCCGAAAGGGGACAAAACACTCATTAGGGGACAACCAGGCTTACAGGGGATAAAAAAAAAATGAATGTGCATAAAGAAGCCAAGGAAAGATGGAAAAATCTCCAAAAGGCATCAAATTACAGATTATACATTCTTATATGTCAACAAAAGTTAGATTTTATTTCCATCATTTACACTGTCAAAATAACAGAAAACAAAAAAATGTCATCTGCAAAAGTTTGGGCATCCTGCAGAGTTAATATCTTGTACTGCCCCCTTTGGCAAGGATCACGGCTTGGAAATGCTTTTTGTAGCCAGCCAAGAGTCTTTCAATTCTTGTTTTGAGGTATCTTTGCCCATTCTTCCTAACAAAAGTCTTCCAGTTCTTTGAGATTTCTGGGCTGTCTGTCACGCACTGCTCTTTTAAGGTCTATCCATAGATTTTCAATTATGTTAAGGTCAGGAGATTGTGAAGGCCATGGCAAAACCTTCAGTTTCCGCCTCAATGTATTCCCCCGTGGATTTCGAGGTGTGTTTAGGATCATTATCCATTTGTAGAAGCTATCCTCTTGTTAACTTCAGCTTTTTCACAGATGGCATCAAGTTAGCATCCAAAATTTGCTGAAATTTTATTGAATCCATTTTTCCTACTACTCGTGAGATGTTCCCTGTGCCACTGGCTGCAATACAACCCCAAAGCATGATTAACAGTTGGACAGAGGTTCTTTTCATTAAATTCTGTTCCCCTTCTCCAAACGTACCTTTGCTCATTCTGCCCAAAAAGTTAAATTTTAACCTCATCGGTCCACAGAACTTGTTTTCAAAATGCATCAGGCTTGTCTATATATGTTCATTTGCAAAGTTCAAACACTGATTTTTGTGGTGAGGACGTAGAGGTTTTCTTCTGATGACTCTTCCATGAAGACCATATTTGTACAAGTATCTCTTTATAGTGGAATAGTGTACCACAACGCCAGTGTCTGCCAGATCTTTCTGGAGGGATTGTGCAGTCAAACATGGGCTTTGAATTGTTTTTCTCACAATCCTGCGAGCTGTTCTGTCTGATATATTTTTTGGTCTTCCAGATCTTGCATTAACTTCCACTGTTCCTGATGACTGCCATTTCTTAATTACATTCCGAACAGAGGATATTGACATCTGAAACCGTTTTGCTATCTTCTTATAGCCTTCTTCAGCTTTGTGAGCATCAACTATTTTCAGTTTCAAATTTCTAGACAACTGCTTAGAAGTACCCATGGTGCCGATTGTTGGGGCAAGGTCAGATGAGTCTGGGCATTTAACACCTTTGAGATTGACATCACCTGTTCTTCCCCTGGTCTTTTGTTTTCTGTTATTTTGAAAGTGTAAATGATGGAAATAAAATCTAACTTTTGATGACATATTATAAGAATGTCTAATCTGTAATTTGATGCATTTGAGATTTTTCCATCTTTCCTTCGCTTCTTTATGCACATTATTTTTTTTTTTTTACCTGTGGTGCCCAAACTTTTGATCCCCACTGTATGTGCCGGCCCTATCTAATACACAGGGCAGCCGTCAAGGGGTACAGCCAATACCCCCAGTAAGGGCCCCAGTGCACCCTCCACCCCCCCCCCCCCCCCCCCCGCAGAAGCCCCAGCACAGAAGACAGCTATTTAAACAGTGGTCTCCTACTTATGTACGTCCACCGGCCACATCATTTGTCCCCTGATCCCACTTTATTTGCCTTGTGCAAATTCTTCACCCCCTTTGTCTTTTCATTCCCCTTTATAAAGAAGGGGGTGATGAATTTATACTGAGGGTAAAAAAGGGGGAATGAAATGGCACAGGGGGTTAAGGGGGATAATTTGGCACAGGGGAATAAGGTGGCACAGGGTAAAAAGGGGGAATGAAATGATACGGGGGAGAGATAAGGGGTGATTAAACGGCACTAGGAGATTCTACTGTAATATTGCTTTTGATCATGTTTTCTATATATTTTTGAATCTTTTTCCCCAGTAGGGGACATCTCTCAATAGCAGACACTTTTTTTTTTATTCGCCGGGAGTGTCCGCTATTTAGAGATTCTACTGTACCTCATTTCTTTTCCGGTCCTTGTTGGAGGAACATATTGCCACTAGAGGGCAACCTAACTCTTATTCCATAGCCCTGTTAAATGGTAAACAGTAAGATTCACATTATACAATGAAAACCAGGTTACTGTGTGAAAGATATGAATTATACAGCAACCATGGTGCTGTACAATTGCATATGGCAAGTGTAAAAATTCCCAGTATCAGTATTTCAGTAACAGCACCAGGTCCAAATAAAATATGAATCAAATGTATATAGGTGATATGGGGGCAAGTTAGCTTACCTTGGCACTGGCACATTAGAATTTCTTATTTCAACACACGATTAGGCACAGAACTGGCCACCGTTGCATATCTGCACATTAAACAGACCTGCTTTTATTCTTGTGGTTCTGTGCCGAAGATATTCCTGCTCAGCTTCCAGTCACTCCTTTTGATCATTTACATCTATGGGGCTTTAAAGGGGTACTCCGTTCCCTTGCTTTTGGAGCTCTGCTCCCCAGCGTCCGGAAGTTATTGTTCAGAACGGTGTGTGCGGGCTTCTGTGCAGTGTCGCTCCTCGTGACGTCCATCGTGCCCCCTTCCCATAGACTTCTGTTGAGGAGGCGGGCGTGACGTCACAAGGGCCGCCCCTGAACACGGAAGCCCGCACACACATCGTTTGGAACCATAACTTCCAGACACTCGGGAGCGGAGCTCCGAAAGCAAGGGAACGAAGTACCTCTTTAATTCTTTGAGGATTCCAGGCAAAATTTCCACATGGAAATTCAGCTTGAATCTGCTTTAAGTTACTTGTGTCCTACATTTTTTTGCATGGAGAAAGGAAATTCTGGTGTGTGAAAGCTACCTGGAAAATGCAGCCTGAGAGCTGCTTTGCATTTCTATACATCCCAGTGAAGGATTAATATCCCTACCGTCTTCAGCCTATATTCCTTCTGTGTTGATAAAGTCCTCTTTTAGGGTCTATTCACACAGCACAATTCTGCTTCCACGGGTGGTTTCTGGCTTGTGCGGAATTCAGAAATGTGAATGAGAGTGGTGAATCCCATAGAAGTCTATTGGTCTTTCATTTGAGGGAGAACTCCACAAGCGGAAATTCTGCTGTATGAATAAACCCTTAAGCTTAACTAGAGGTTTTTTGTTTTTTTTTACCTTATAGGCCATTAGTAACAGTTACAGTTCATAAGTCTATTTAGGATGCTCTGCTCAAGGAGAAACCTTACCCATTTGTTGCTAAAGTAAGTGATACACGTGTCCAGCAGTCTACATCAGTGGTCTCAAACTGTGGCCCTCCAGATGCTGCAAAACTTCAACTCCCAGCATGCCCAGACAGCCAACGGCTGTCTGGGCATGCTGGGAGTTGAAGTTTTGCAATATCTGGAGGGCCACAGTTTGAGACCACTGGTCTACATGCTGTAATAGAAAAGACACCAGACCACTTTTTTCCAATGCTACATGGTCTGATTGTGATTTGTCACATACCTTTGGTGCATCTATGTGATTGTCCACCGCCAAACACTGTTCTGACACCTATCATAGCCAGCATTAACTTCAGGAGTTTGCTGTACATTAGCTCTTGGATGTACAGGGGGAAACAAAAGCTAGCACTGTATGATGTAGGTAAACATGTGATAGGTAGTGTTGCTCGCGAATATTCGCAATTCGAATATTATTCGCGAATATCGCATATTCGCGAATTTCGCGAATATAGCGCTATATATTCGTAATTACGAATATTCGTTTATTTATTTTATTTTTTTCACAGCACACATCACAGTGATCATCCCTCTCTGCTTCCAGCTTGTGTGGTGTAAAGAAGGCTCTAATACTACTGTGTGAGACTGCCGGACGAAAATTCGCATATGCGAAGGTTAGCATATGCTAATTTTCGCATATGCGAACATTCAAATACGCTAATTTTGAATATGGTAATTTCCGCATATGCGAATGTTCGCATATGTGAAAATAAAACGAGAATATTGCGAATATGCGAATATTCGCGAATATATGACGAATATTCGTCCATATATTCGCAAATATTCGCGAATTCGAATATGGCCTATGCCGCTCAACACTAGTGATAGGTAATCACTAAATCAGTGTTTCCCAACTGGGGTGCATCCAGGTGTTGCAAAACTACTGTCAAGAATGGCTGCTGGTTAGGCCTTAAAATGTGCATGACTGCTGCTGTATACTGCTTAGTGCCAGCACAAGGAATACACACCAGACAGAATGTTGGTATAATATCTCTTCCTCAGCATACTGGCTAAGGAGCTTCCCCAAGGAGTTCTCTTACACAGAAGTACATTGATTTTTACATTTGACAAAAAAAAGGGGATGTTAGTTATCACGTCAAAATCATCATGTTCTATTTTGATTGGTTATTTGAGTTGTGTCTGTGTATATACAAGCATACTTAAAGGGGTATTCAAGGCAAAAACTTTTTTTTTATATATCAACTGGCTCCGGAAAGTTAAACAGATTTGTAAATTACTACTATTAAAAAATCTTAATCCTTCCAATAGTTATTAGCTTCTGAAGTTGAGTTGCTGTTTTCTGTCTAATTGCTTTCTGATGACTCACGCCCCGGGAGCTGTCCAGCTCCTATGGGGATATTCTCCCATCATGCAAGGGATATTCTCCCATCATGCACAGCTCCCGGGACGTGACATCATCATTGAGCAGTTAGACAGAAAACTTCAGAAGCTAATAACTATTGGAAGGATTAAGATTTTTTAATAGAAGTAATTTACAAATCTGTTTAACTTTCCGGAGCCAGTTGATATATAAAAAAAAGTTTTTGCCTGGAATACCCCTTTAAGTATCCACTTATCTCTTGGCCAAAGTTCACTTATGCTGCACTCTCATACTGGAGAATTCCAGATTTCTCAGTCCTCCTATACAGTCTATGTATCTTCAAATATTTTGTCTTCCAAATTTCAGCCTTCTTTATCTCGCTTCTCTTCGTTCCAAGGCGCAGTTCATAAAACCCTTCCATATCATGTGTATTGCCAAATTCAGTGGATTGCAACTCTAAATCAGCAGAAATGTGTAAACCAAAAAGGTGCAAATAAACCCTGCTTGCACCTTTTTTGCGCCTTTTGCAGACACAAAAAACGGTCTAAAGACAATGATAAATGTTGGCCAATATGTTTTGTCTGGTTGTGCAGCAGAATTGAAAAATACCCACCCAACGCAAACTCTACATTTTACTGAGAAAACCCGAAAAAGGGGTGTGGCCATCGGGGAAAGTATGCGTGGCCACCAAAGAGGGCTGTGTCCCCGAAATTTTCACAAAAAAACAACATATTTATTAAGGTTTTCACCAAAAAATTGGTGGATTTGAGCTGAGGATAACCTGACAGATCAGAGAATGTGTAAAAAAAATAAAGGAAAAAACAGCAGGAAAGTGGAAAATGTAGGGAAACCTAAGTAAATGCTGTGTAAAAAAAAATTAAAAATTGAAGGGAATTAAGACCCACAAAAAGAAAACTACACTTCGCTCTAAAGTAAAATCGTGGCCACTGGATTTTCCATCCAGATTTTGCAGGAGTAAAATTTGCAGTGTTTTATAGTACCAGTAACGTGGATAAATGTTAAATCTTAAAATGATATTGACAGAACATAAAAGCCACATAAAAATTTTACCTGTGGTATGGACCCACAGTATGCCATCTGATGTGCAGACTGAGGTAAATGGGGAAAATCTGTAACTTTACCAGGCAGTCACAGACACGAAGCAGTAATGATAAGCAACGCCAGTTCAAAAAATAAATAATCTTACAAGTGTTTGATTTTGACAAGTGCGGTACCATTTATTGGTACATTGTCTGTTACACCGTCAGTGAACATTTACATAGTTTGCCAACAACAGCTGTAACTTGAAATTATACATAGCAAATAGAGATAAAGAAACTGACCATTTAAATTTTAATATCTTTGCTGTGCAAAATATACATCTTTAGATTATAAAAATAGATAAGAGATTACATTCTGCAACTATATCGAAAATTTTAACATTGAATTAACCCTTTCCGTTCAGAAAATATAAAATACTGTGCAATCCTGAAATGGATAAGTTTAAATATAGGAAACGGTCGTGTCCAGCACATCATAGTTTACAAAGATGATACATGCAAGAGTGTACAAAAGGTGGGTCCACATTCACATGACTAAAATTCATATAATGGTAGGAAGAAAAAAAAAAAGTTAGTGACACAGTACTAATTGTGTACTTCCGCTGCTCAGTGGGAAAGAACTGTGCCCACCAGACTGGTGATAAATTTACTGTCACTACGCAATCCCCACCGGGTGGCATATGAAGCCTTGGCTTTACATTTCTATGGTAAAACCCAAGGCCTCATTTATCAGTGTGCCAAAATAATGGATATGTAGGACCTGTATGTGCATATTTAGGCAACTGCCACTTTACTACCACCCTATACTTGTGATATACATCTGGCCAACGACCATGCCAACATTTGCCACAGCATACACCAGTGTTTCCCAACCAGGGTGCCTCCAGATGTTGCTAAACTACAACTCCCACCATGTTGGCATGCTGAGAGTTGTAGTTTTGCAACACCTGGAGGCACCCTGGTTGGGAAACACTGGCATACACGCACTAGATTCAATAATTTCTAATCGTGGAACTCGAAAACAGACATCCATGCTTTGGGGTCTCCTTCCCAGCAACCACCATAAAAAATGAAATAAATTGAAATGCACAGATTACACTCACAAATGTACCGTAGTCACTTTTTTGGTCCATTGAAATCAATGGATCCATATACATCTGCATAATGGGCGTTTGGTTTTCCAACACATACCACAAGCATTATCACAGGTGAATAGTCTAATGCTTTGTGTTATGAATGAGCGTTTTTTTTTTTATCTGTACACTAATTAAATTAAATATTTTAAAAGGAAAACTGTCACCCGTTCACCCGCACTATAACCTGATACACCGGGTTATAGTGCGGGTGAACAGGAGACCAATACAGGGTCTCGGACTGCTATACCTACCTGCAGTCTGGAACCCCGATCCTCCAAAGGTCCCCTTCTTTCAGCACTGACTGGCGCTCTGGAGGCAGGCCCGCCTGCTGGATTTAAAAATTCCTAAGCACTGGTCATGTAAGCGCTCATGCCTACTGAGCACTCGCGTGACCAACGCTTATGAATATTTAAATCCAGCCAACGGGCCTGCCTCCAGAGCGCCAGTCAGTGCTGAAAGAGGGGGACCTTTGGAGGATCGGGGTTCCGGACTGCAGGTAGGTATAGCAGTCCGAGACCCTGCATCGGTCTCCTGTTCACCAGCACTATAACCCTGTGTATCGGGTTATAGTGCGGGTGAACGGGAGGCAATTTTCCTTTAATGCAGAGGAATGCAACAAAGACTGAAGCATACATAATAAACTAGTCATCTTACAGTGGCCATTGAATGTTGGGGGGGATGAAGTCAGTCAACCTTCTGGACAGATGAATTTTTTAGGGTGTAAATATAGCCTGAGCTTCAACTCTAACTAAGGGATTGTTCCCCAAAAACAGCACCCCATGGGCTGTGGCCAGTATGATAGTTCACACCCACATTTACCCAAAAATGCATGAGCTATTGGGTAGATATTTAAAAAAAAAAAAAAAAAAAAAAGTCTCTCTCTCATCCTTGATAACTCCTAAATGTACTTTCTGCAACTTTCCTTAGTCACCAACATGAATACATTCATTATGAAAGCCCACAATCCACTGGCCCTTTGCACTAGTACTGGTATTCATTTTCTTCAGTCACATACATTCCGTTCTCTACACTTAGGCCTTTAAAAAATAAAAATAATAGTTTTTTTTAAATAACTAAATTATTAACAAAATTGGTACAGTAAGAAAATTTATTGGGAGTGACATCTGGAGTGCACTGGCAGTGTTAAAATACTAAAAACGATAAAATATCCAAGATACCGTAGATGGCTGTGTGAAATTGAGCACAGAAAAATGCCTACATAGCAGCATATATTGATTCTAAGGGGACGCCCTCTGTAATAATACAGTTAGAAAAAAAAAAAAAGATTTTGAAAGTAATCAAAATGTAATTTTACCTCCTTTTACCCTGATAAGAGAAAAGTATACAAACTGTGTTGCTGCAAAATATATATATACACACACACAGTTAATTTAGTCATATATTAACAGTTCTCTAATTATCATGTAAAAGGCTAGGGCAGTTACCCAGTGCACTTACCCCTATAAACCACTGAAGTTGGTTGGAAGCAACTTAGAGTATTTCCCTGGACTGAAGCTAAAGCTCTGTTAGGCTGGGTTCACATCACGTTTTTGCCCATACGGGGGAACAGCAGGGAAGAGCTAAAAACTTTCGCTCCCGTATCCTGCTCTATGCTGTCCCGTATGTAATTTATGTGGTTAACTATGGTTTTAGGTACGGTAGAAAACTGCATACGGGGAAAAATGAGCCGACCGGTTCACTCTGGTCTGCTCATTGAAATGATTTACATACGGGACCGCATACAGCAGGATACGGGAGCACAAGTTTTTAGCTCTCCCCTGCTGTTTGCGTTCCTATATGGTTAAAAACGTGATGTGACGTGAAGTTTTTTGTAGAAATTTTCCTTTCAGCCATAAGGTCAAGAACACTTGAGTAGGAGATACCCCACCTTCACTTCCATAACCCTCTAATAACTGGGATGTACTAACAGTCGTCTTAGTGTATGTTCACATGCTGCAGATCTAGTGTAGATTTCCAACTGATTTTAAGTTGGTTTTGGTGCAGAACACTACACATTTTCTGCAACTTATCTGCAGCGTGTGAACACTCTTCAGACAGTCTTTATATTGTATAAACAGGGGTGGATTCCCAGTGTCACTATAGGATTTCCTATTACCAAGCAGCCAGGCATCCCAAGTTCCTAAATTAAAAAAAACCCTATATACAAATCTGTGCAATACAGTGTGTGCTCTCTCATCCTATACATTACACTTAAAATGGGGCTGAGGAGCAGTCAATTTTTAGAATTAAAATATAAATAAATGTTATTTGTATAGTGATATTTACAATGCTCACACTAGATCTCTTCATAAAAAAAATTTCTTCTTACATAAATAAATGATTCAATTGATTCAAGTACCATTGACTACATGTTAAAATCTGCCAAAAGAATAACTATATGTAAAAATGATTTGTATATTTAAAAAAAATAAATAAAAAAAAAAAGTGAAGGCTGCTCTGCCCATCATCGTCATTTACTGAGAACTTGGCATTCGTCCACGTCTTCTCCTCCAGAAAGTGCATGGTCCAACACCACTGTAAGCACAATGGCTGCTCACTTCATTGTCCTCTTCTTGTTGAAGGAGTCTTTTATTCTTTGTATTTCAGCAGCACACATATGACCAAATACCCTATTGTACCATTCACTAGTTCGCCCCCTGCAAAAACATAAAATGCCATTGTAGTAAGTGTGCAGCAATGCATACTACCATGGAACAAGCAAAAAGTAACATCACATTTTTACAGTGAGTTCAACTTTAAAGGGAAACTTTGGCATTTAAAAGGAACTGCATTGGTCAACCAATCACTAGCCACTGCTGTATCCAGTCTTGGCCAACGATTCACCGTGAGTAGGTCTTGCTCAGAGCCCTTGTGTCAAAACCAGACTGAAGACAAGAGCAGTAGAGAAAAGGGGAACTAGGGTAGAAAAGTAGAGATATGGCCCCAGCAATCTATTTTTTTTAATGTTAGAATACTCCTTGATATATGGCTCTTTGAAATGAAAAAGGGCACCATAAAAAAGTTTTAAGACGCCATCAGTAGTGGCTTTAACATATGGGGACAATAAAGCGCCAAAAAAAACGTCAAGCTACACAGACCTTTCTTGCAGACAATTTCAGCTCAACAAGAAGCACTCACCTTGTATCTATCCTACAGGCCTGAGTAACTTTACTCTTCTGATTTCCAAGGTTTTCTATGAGGTGTTGACACAAAATCACATGCCCCAAGATCCCGGTGACTGGAACATCTTCACATTCAACTGAAGTCGCTGCCAAAATGCAGGTGCCGCTTTGTGGATCAGTTCTCCATGTCCTGAAAAATACAGTTTGAGACTTGTTATAGTGCAGCCTACACCACATAGAATAAGGGACTGGAACAGTTTACTTGGTTTAATATTTACGTTGTACAAAAAGGAGTCCTTTTATATATGCAGTACATGTCTATTGGATCCGTGGGGGCTATAGAAGGTAGAACTTAATCCAATGTATGAACCTATCTAAAAAGATGTCTTAGGTGGCGATGTGATCACAATGTACAAATATATGAATGGACAGTAAAGGAAATCTTTCTAGTGATCTTTTCATACCTAGGCCGGTAACCATAACAAGGGAGAAGGTTTCACCCTCCTCACAAATGAGGATTCTTTACTGTAAGAGCAGTGAGACTATGGAACTATCTGCCACGTGATGTTATGATATGTACTTTAAAGAAAAAGAAAAAAAAAGGACAGACAAAATGCGCAGCTATGTGCCACTACTCCAACAACAAGTAGATCAAAGCAATGAATATGGTTATGCAAACCTTTTGATGTTGTACTGAGAACACATCTGTTAGAGCATCTCGCCCAACTCAGTAGGCAGGTAGCCGGGGTGCAGCCAGGAGCTATCCCGTTGGGAGGAAACCTCGGGTTGGTTAGGCAATGTTAGGAATGATCCCACAGAAGTAGGTTAGAAGATGAGCTCCTTCAGGCACTTCACCCATAGTCATAAGGACCTTATGACTACGTGTGAAGCGCCTGAAGGAGCTCATCTTCTAACCTACTTCTTTGGGATCATTCCTAATGTGATGTTGTGACTCAATAGCGGGTGAGATGGAAAGTACCAGATGCGAAATCGGCACATGTGCTGATATTTTTAAATGTCAGTCTGCAATGTATTTCTATTATAGTATCAAGGGAAGAATTTGATTTCTCTAGAATACCCTTTAAGGAATGTATGCACCAAGCTATTTGAGGCAGATTTCACACAGTTTTAAAATCTGAATCGATCTAAAATCTGATAATTTATTTTACACACATCTGTGTTGAGAAGGGTTAACAAGGGTTCTTCCTCATCAATCCCTCCAGTAAATTTTACTTATCTGTTTAGTGTGAACATAACCTTATAAGTAGGATTGATCGGGAGTCATTCAGGTATGAACGGTTTGATGACAGTAAAATGAACTGAAGTAATGCAGACAAATAAGAGTAGCTACCTAGCAATGCATAATATTAAACACAAGTATCATAGGAAGGGTTCTGGTTCCGCATCCTGACATACAAGCCCATGTGATCAACCCCCCTAAAGGACTGCAATGCTTGATAGCTGGTCTGAAAAAATATCACTGCACGCATAGGGTAAGAAGGGCTAGATAAAGATGTAAAACACCTAGTGCAGGCTGGCTTCACTGGGTTGTGTTAGAAGAACTCATTATGAGGAGGATCAATTAATGAAGATGCTGCCCGTGTTTATGTTCTCGATCCTGGGTGCCATCTAGGGAGAGGAGACTGAACAGCAGATATTTTAATCTGGAGATAACATCCAGAGCAATGAACTGAATGGGGGGGGGGGGGGGGGGGGGGGGATGGGATTAGTCAACATCAGTGTATGGTAGAGCTTTTTTTACGCCTTTCTTCTGCGTGTATTTGTCATTTACCTGCGCAAAATTTACTAAACTTGCGCACGGGTCTCTGTGAATCATGTGCAGTAATAGAATCCAGCCCATCTCAGCTCTTGAAAAAAAGAGTATAAGGCAGACTTGTACGTGTGCTCGGAGCTGGTGTATATTTGCGCAAGAAAATGACACTTTCGTCCTTTTTTTTGCGCAAAAAAAAAAAAAAAAAAATTCATGTCTACAGGAAAAACGGCTCTACGGTACACCTGAAGGGTGACTTCTTTAGAAAAAGTTCCACCAAAAAAGACGCACAAAAAGAACGCAGTAAATATCCTTGCGCGAGATTTTGCACAAGAAAATACACCTAAAATGACTATATAGATTGATGAATCCCCCCCAATGTATTTACAAGAAATTGTTCTTACAATCCTTTACGTGAAATCTATAGAATAGCGATAAAAGTCTCTATGCAAGTAATCCGTTTTAGAGTACATATGACAGAGGGATAGACGTTCACAATTCTGAATATCCGTAAGAAGAGTCTTCCGATTCAGCTAACTATACAATTTATCTCTTGGTAAAGAGCTCTCCAGGCTCCGCCATTACAAAGCTTCATGGACTGCAGCACATGGGCAGCAATTCTTACAATCCTTTTTTTACTGGTAGTTTAGCATGAACTTTTTTATTCTGTTTGTGCTGTAAGTAATAAACGATGCACTGGCTACCTGGTGAGCACATGATGTGCTTGTGTTAATACAGAGTAGCTGACCAGAAGAACCAGAGCTACAGTCTGAACCAATGATGAATCTCAGACTATTCAAAGACTCCAAGTAAGAACTGTCACTAAAGTCACAGATTACAGCTCTGTCCATATGGAGTGGAGCTAAAAAGCTGCAAGAACTGATGTCTGTACTCAGTTATTACTGATTTACTTTATATAATTTCCAAATCCATATAATGCCAAGGTATAAAATACTCACCTTAAAACCACATATTCTTTGTGTGCCAATGAAGACATATTCTCTTGAGAATAGTGGTAGATTTCAGTATCTTCATCTAAGGTCTCTATGATCTTGGATTGCTGGAGATTTGGGTCCCACGTGTGTTGCTCCCTCAGTATATGCTGTAAGATCATGTGTGGTGTTGCTTCAAGTTCAATAGAAGCTTTCCATAGACGAATTGGATAGTCGTCATTTTCTACCTGTGAAAACATAAAAGCATAATGGTTTTCTAGCTGGTGGTCACTATACCCAATGGTCATTTTCCTTCTCTGAAGCAAGACATGAAATCGAAGGTAAAGTTTTCTGTTTCACTGCACTGCAACTAAATGTAAATAATAAAGTTTCTTAGCAAACAGAAAGTAAAAGTCTGGCAGCGCTAATACCGATAGCAGAGACAGTCCATCCATACATACATGTGGCATATAGCAGATATGCCTGTGTATGTAGAACGACGGAGCTACAGAGGTGCTCTTATACAGAAGCAGAGTGTCTTGGCAATAGCAAATATTGTAGAAAATGGATGGATAATGCACCCACCTAGAGCTCTGTAGAAAATTTCAAGCTTTATTTGGCATATGGAAAGGCCAGAAACACAGATACACAGGGAGCTGGCCAGACGAAGCACCGTAGTGCGCGAAACATGTTGCTGCCCCTGTGAACGCCCCAAGCCTCACCAGTTACATCACCAGCTCCCTGTGTATTTGTTTTTTTGGACTTTCCATATGCTGAATAAAGCTTGAAATCTTTGTAAATAATAAAAGTACAATAAAAATAAATAAAATAAAAAGTGCAGTAAGTAATGGACATGCTAGTAAATAATGGAAAGGAGACAACATACAGACCTTTTTGTAAGCCAGTTCAACATGTTCAAATCCTGCACACGGTACCCAACTTCGATACTTGTCCTTGGCATCTCGTAGAAGATTCTGCATGGCATTTTCCAGGGATATTAGGGTATTACAGTGTGCTGCCAGGGAGGTTGTAGAGGCGTTCATGGTAACTTCTGGAGTATTAGACAGTGGCTTACAAATAGTAGGACAGAGGTCACGGCAATAGTCTGGCACCTATATAGGAACAGACAAAATTAAGTACTGTAGTTCCAGGAACTATACATATTTTACCGAGAATCCACTATCTCCCAACACTTGAATTCTGTATCTAAAAGCAAAATTGCTAAAGCTTTCACCCATCTATTTAGCTCACCAGTAGTCATTTCAACACAAGTTTTGCCTCCTGAGTCACTGGTGGCCAATATTATACCTGGAATAGTCTGCTGCACTCAGCTATCATGTGGGCCAGGCCTTGAGTTGCTGCCAAATTCTCACTCAGGTCTTTCTGGTCTGGTTTTCCAAGGCTATACTTTCTCTGACTTGACCTAAAGTGAAAGTAAAAACAAGCAGGTATTTTATTACTCAAAATGTTATTAACAAGGCATTGTAGACTAAGGATATCAGATTGTGCTTAGTGTTAGAATTCAGGTTAACTGTACCTACCCATCAATGGAAATCTATCTATAATCCATAAAAAGGGGATATCCAGTTGAAGGGTTATAATAGTTTATTTATAAAGATGCCAAGGTGCTGTCTCTGGTAAAGCTGCTCCCTTCTGCCTGGTATTGGGGCCGACATCGAGACTGTCAACCCCCCCCCCCCCCCCCATCCCCACCCCTAGTGATGGCTGAGAAGCAATATGATGTATTGGGCAGTCTGGACTTCTTTAGGAAAAAACCTTCCACTGGATAAACCCTTGAAAAGGGGTATCCTGGAGGAAAAAGTTATATTTTGAAATCAGCTTGTGCCACAAAGATACAGATCAATGCCACAATTCACCCAAACTACATGACCTCCTTATCAGTAGAAGGCTTATATTTTTAAGAGGTAATTAAGAAAATTGTACAACTTTCTGGCACTGGTTAATTTGAAAAAAAAAAAATATAATCTGGAATTTTTACCCAGATAACTTCAAGCTACTTTCAATAGCCGATGGCTGAACATCCTCCTTATACATGAGAACAATAAAGGAGTGGATGTTGAAACAAAATGTCTGATCCTTTTTTTTACCCTAACACTCATCGAAGGGAGAGTCTCACATCTATAAACAGTCATCCAGTCCCACTGAAGTGTACAACAACATTAAGTGGTTATCTTGAAGAACTATTGAAGTTGGGGGTAACAGTTGCACGTGGGCCACAATCCCTTGCATAAGAATACTGCAGTTACCAATAGTATGTCACACTTTTAGAAGGTCCTGGTATAGATTTGGCATTAGGACACTCCTCGTATGTAATATATGACTGCAGATGCATATTCATGAAACGGTTTCTAGAGCCATTAGGATTCTGACATTAGGCAGCTTCACGTTACCATACAAGTAAAAGTCCTACATGACATCATTACAACATTTCCTGCCCAATTATCTACAGAGCAGCTCCACTGAATGACACCGCACAAAGACATGGCTGATAAGACATTAATCCTTGGAGCCAGGCCATTCAGATTATACATCTTTGAAGTCTCAATCAAAGTAAAACATTAACATCTATACTTCTGGCAATCTTGTTCAAAGTAGGCCTTTTTGGCGGGTGGGAAGACTTTATTAAAACAAAAACAATGAAGCACTCATGCTGGATGCAAAAGGAAACTGTTAGGGTGCAGGATTAGATGGAAAAATAAAGAAGATGCTAATCCTTTTAGAAGGACTTCCGATCTACACGGCTATCAGCTGTCACACATACTAAATGAGTCTTCCAAACAACAATAAAATTGAAAAAAAATATATAAATAAATAAAATATATAGCCACATAAAGACATTTGTGATTTGCTTTTTAGTTCACATGACCATGCTGCCAATACACCACTTAGATAAAGGACACTGAGGGCGTTCTGTAAGGCATCTGGGCTGCCTGAGAACTTTGTATTCTGTTACATGACTTCATTTTTAATAGAATCCAGCTAGGCTGAGGTAATATACATCCCACACCATTAAAACGTTGACCGCTCAATTATATTAAAAGCAGTTAACATGACTTTCAGCCAATAATCTACACACTTTCTCCTTTAACCCATTACTGGCTGCACCCTGCTAAACTTTTAAGAGGTTTTCTTGTTGATGTCTGAACTCACCCTTAGCCTAAGCAGCATATAGGATGAACAGTGTTGTTGGTACATCACAACAAACTTGTTGCAGAATTTGCAGTTCCATTCATGTGGATGCTGATATTTTACATAATTTAGAAAGTGGCCGACATTTCTGCAACAAGTCTTCCATGTGTGAACATAAACAGACCATCTGGCAGTGTTCAGATGAAGCCTCAATCGTATGGACAGATATAAGGTGTAATCAATCTCTTCGTGGTGTTAAGCATATGAAACACAAAATCTAACTTTAAATACAAAAAGGAAAAGTGCTGAACTCCCCAATAGAAGCTTTTTACTGTATTTCTTTACTGAGAAATACTCACATCATCGGGACACATGATTGAGACGACAGGGCAAACTACTGTAAGGAAAGTTCCTACTGGCACTCCATTATAAGTATTTCTCAAAGAACTAATAAACTTATACGAGTATGGCATTCCTTCCTTTTTGTCTTCCACATGCCAACACCCTTTAAAGGGGTTACCCAGGGAGCAGAAAAGGTCCTACCAGCTTTGCTACCCTGCACTCTAATTCTGCTCACTGATTGTTTCGGGAATTACAGTGTATACTGCTCCAAGATGGGAGGAGGCGGGTGCTTGTCCCAATCATACAATATTGTTGAATGATGTCGCTACAACATCATGCAGTTATTGGACATCACGTGTGGACAAACACCAATCCCTCCCGTCTTGGTAGTACAGAGTCCATACCTACCATATACTGTTCCTTTTCTGCTACCCAACTCCATTAAAGCCATGGGCATGAGAGGAGACAGGAAACTAAAAAGCACAGGGCACTACTCACCTAGTTGATGATGAAGAGCTCTCTCGTCGTAAAGAGTTTAAATGAAACAAACTGGGTGCGAGGCACACGGCAATGTTTGTTTGGGTCATTTGGTTTTCACTAGCACAAGCCACCACATCTCTTAGGAAGTAGAGAAGCATTTTAAGGGCCTCACGATTTTCATCTGGCAGCAAAAGTATGGCAGCCTGAGCAGCGTAAAACTGCTGATCCTTTGGCACATCTGTACAAGAAATCACAAGTATGTCAAAATGTGTGACAATACTGCCCATTATAAGTACCAGGGTGTAACAACCCAGTATGTCTAGATTAAACCACAATCTTACACTGATAGATGTGCAGGAAGGATTCACATAATTTGCTTGTGAATATTGGTTCAGGTAGATCTCGGAAATATTGCTTAACCATGTCCGCCACATCAAAAGCAGATTGACCTTCATAATTCACAAAGCTGGGGTCCAGTTCATTCATTTCTCTAAGGGCTTGGATTCTAGACTTCACACCGGATTTTCGGAAAAGACCAACCTTGAATAATAAATAAACTTGTTTATATGAATTTTTATATTATATAGATTCAGCGTCTGATAAGAGGGATGTCAGGCATTCATACACACACAACGTTAACGCTCTATGAAAGCTCCATTTCCATAGCTATACATCTTTCCTACTATCATACAAGCACTCAGAACATGCTACAACATATGGCCAAGTATAGGCATGTGTTTAGGTCTACTCAAATAGTTCTAAGAACATAAGCTCAGCTCACCTCCTAGATTAAAATTGTAAGTAAAAAGAGAAATATATATAATTAATATATACACACACATACATATACATATATATACACATATATATATATATATATATATATATATATATATATATACACATATACATACACACACACACATACATATATATAAACAAAGGAGGAAGCTTTTGACTTCATATCCCGTCCTCATATATTGTTGTCATATTCCGACCTACTATTCCCGACCCGTAATGTGTACCAAGTATTGAAGTATCGCCAGTCGTACGGAAGTTATGTGAGAACATACATTTTCCATTGATTTGCATCGGACTGTAAACAAAAACCCTGACCCTCACAAATGGGGGTGGTTAAGGGTTAAATTACCTATCCTATATTTTAAGTGGACATATAAGTAACATGTGAACAAGTATTATCAAAATATCTCCAGCCGTTTGGAAGTGATGGAGTAACATATATTTCCCATTGACTTGTATGGGACTTTAAACATAAACCCCGACCCTGGCAAATGGGGGTGAGTAAGGGTTAAATCACCTATCCTATGTTTGTTGTTGACATATAAGTAACATGTGTGCCAAGTTTCATGTTAATATCTTTAGCCGTTTGGACGTGATGCTGGGACATACACACGCACATACACACACACACATTGAGTTATATATATTACACATACATACATATACACATACTCATTAAATAGATTAGGGTTCCCTGATAACACAACCTTTTTACAGTTTCGAGATATGACAATTTAGGGAACCAGATGGGCGTGGACTTTGTTTTAATAATCATAGTAAATGTCAGGCGATTGGCGAGTATGCAGTCGGGGGTTGTGGATGTTTTACACAGGAGGAGGGAAGCTTTATTTATTTTTACAAAGGCCTCTGAAAAAATATAAGACACAATCTGATTGGTTGCTATGGGCAACTGGTAAATCTTTCTGCACAGATTTTGATAAATCTCCCAATAAGCTCACGCCCATCGGACCAATTCCCTGAATTGTAAACCCTTATATCTCTATAACTAAAAAGGTGTGTGGTTAGGGCCCTCTTTTCTGAGGGTTTGTTACATACCTGATCAAGAAAGTGGATTCGCAAATAATCCATGGCTAGAAGGACACTCTTAGGTATAGGATAACTTGTCCTCTGAACATTCAGGAGAAGTGGAACCCCAAACACGTTCTTATCCTTGTAGTCGGGAGCTCTGATTTTACGGATAAATTTTGGAACAGTCCTGTAAAAAGAATGCTGTGAATAAACACTTTCCTGTTCTTTGATCTTCTGTCTGTATTATATTTTAGATCAATGACTAGCATTATGCATAATGTGTCTGTCCACTTTGAAGGAGACTTATTCTTTTCAAACGTATGGCTTTTATGCCAAATTTTTTTTAACTTACTTTTGCTTACATGCGACCTATTTATCAAATAGTCACACAACCTTTATAAATAAAAATCGCACATAAGCAAAACCCAGGAAAACACGCTAACAAAAGCATTTTTTTAAAGCAGAAAAGTTTTCCCTTATGTTAATATCCGAAGTTCTTTATCTACCATTTATTACTAGTAGCATTGCTAGAGAGTGACCGGGGGGGGGGGGGGGGGGGTGGTAGGGAGAGGGGCGTTGTACCGCATCGGGTGACACCCTGACTGGCCTGCCTGGCACTAAATAGCTGCACTCCAACTATCCTGCAACAACCCATCCACCCTCCTCAGAAATAAAAAATATTAAGAACATACTATGCCGCATTTTGTTATGTCTTCCGGTTGGGCAAAAAAGTATTTATTTAGTCAGCCACCAATTGTACAATTTCTCCCACTTAAAAAGATGAGAGGCCTGTAACATCATAGGTATACCTCAATGATGACAGACATAATGAGAATTTAAAAAAAAATCCATAAAATCTCATTGTCTGATTTTTAAAGAATTTATTTTCAAATTATGGTTGAAAATAAGTATTTGGTCACCTACAAACAAGCAAGATTTCTTGCTCTCACCGATCTTTAACAACTTCTTTAAGAGTCTTCCCTGACCTGTATTAATGGTACCGGTTTGAACTTGTTATCAGTATAAAAGACCACAACCTCAAACAGTCACACTCCAACTCCACTATGGCCAGGACCAAAGAGCTGTCGAAGGACACCAGAAACAAAATTGTAGACCTGCCCGCATCGGGCTGGGAAGACTGAATCTGCAATAGGCAAGCAGCTTTGTGTGAAGAAATCAACTGTGGGAGCAATTACAGTAACCCCCCGACCTATGATAAAATCGACATACGATGGCCTCTCAGAGGCCATCGTATGTCGATGTCAGCATCGACATACGATGCTTTTATATGTCGGGGCCATCGCATTAACTGCTATCCGACAGCGCAAAATGCTTAAGCTGCTGTCGGATAGCAGTGTAATGTGCCCCAGCAGGTTCACTTACCTATCCCCGCTGCTCCGGGTCCACTTCGCGATCCTCCGGTGTCTTGCGCATCTTCTCCAGGGTCCGGGCCTTGCTTTCCGGCGTCGTTATTACGTCACTACGCACGCCGCGCCGGCGCAGCAGCGTAATAACGTCACCGGAAAGCAAGGCCCGGACCCTGCAGAAGATGCGCAAGACACCGGAGGATCGCGAAGAAGACACCGGAGCAGCGGGACAGCATCGGGAGCCCCTGGAACAGCAGCGGGAGCGGTGAGGACCTGGTCCGGAGCGACGGGGACAGGCGAGTACAGATGCCTATACTTTACATTGCACGGATCCCTCAACATACGATGGATTCGACAAACGATGGGTCGTTTGGAACGGATTACCATCGTATGTTGAGGGACCACTGTATTAGAAAATGGAAGACATACAAGACCACTGATAATCTCCCTCGATCTAGGGCTCCGTGCAAGATCTCACCCCGTGGTGTCAAAATGATCACAAGAATGGTAAGCAAAAATCCCAGAACAACACGGAGGGACCTAGTGAATGGCCTGCAGAGAGCTTAGACCAAAGTAACAAAGGCTACCATCAGTAACACACTGGGGACTCAAATCATGCAGTGCCAAATGTGTCCCCCTGCTTAAGCCAGTACATGTCTGGTCCCATCTGAAGTTGGCTAGAGAGCATTTGGATGATCCAAAAGAGTATTAGTAAAAACTCAACTCATCGTGTTTTGAGTAGAAAGCATACTGAGTTGCATCCAATAAACACCATACCAACTGTGAAGCATGGGGGTGGAAACCTCATGCTTTGGGGCTGTTTTTCTGCTAAGGGACCAGGACAACTAATCCATGTAAAGGAAAGATTGAATGGGGCCATGTATCATGAGATTTTGAGTGAAAACCTCCTTCCATCAGCAAAAGGCATTGAAGATGAAACGTGGCTGGGTCTTTCAGTATGAAAATTATCCCATAAACACCACCCGGGCAATGAAGGAGCAAGAAGCATTTCAAGGTCCTGGAGTGCCTAGCCAGTCTCCAGATCTCAACCCCATTAAAAACCTTTGGAGGAAGTTGAAAGTTCAAGTTGCTCAGCGACAGCCCCAAAACATCACTGCTCTAGAGGAGATCTGCATGGAGGAATGGACCAAAATACCAGCAAGTGTGTGAAAACCTTGTGAAGACATACAGAAAACGTTTGACCTCTGTCATTGCCAACAAAGGGTATATAACAAAGTATTGAGATGAACTTTTGTTATTGACCAAATATTTATTTTCCATGATAATTAGCAAATAAATTCTTTAAAAATCAGACAATGTGATTTTATGGATTTTTTTTGCTCATTATATCTCTCATAGTTGAGGTATACCTATGATGAAAATTACACACCTTTCATTTTTTTAAGTGGGAGAACTCGCACAATTGGTGGCTGACAATACTTTTTTGCCCCACAGTATTAATATGACTGCCAATAACCTATTTCACTAGGTCTCAGAAGAAAAAAAAAAAATTGTATACTACCAACCCGCAATCATACTGTACATCAGTACAAGGAGTTAACTAGTGGTATAGGGCCAAAGTAATGTCAAAATTTAAATAAACAAGAAAATACAAAAAAGTGATTTGCCCACTTTGTTCTCCATGTACGAGCAGATTCTGTCATTTGATAATCCTTACCAATTCCATCCCTGTTTGCTGGAAGGGGAGTATTTATCCATCAATGCTGTGAGTTTTAACAAAGATAGTTTCTGGATCCGGTTTAGGTGGGCTGCAGACTGCCTGTCAACTTGCAAGGAGAGATCTTCAGGCTCTGGACTTTGTCTGCAAGGTCAAAAAATACAAAGATCCTTTGAAGCTCTGTTGCATAGGGGCATAGCTTTACATGCATTAGTCTATAGACGCTTCAATCATCCAGCAGATTACAGGGTTGTCTTTACAGTAAAATAATATAGATATATTGGTTATTAAAGGCCAAAAAGTAGCCTGGTTTCACCCATGTTAAAAGATATTTAGACAACAAAGAATGATGACAAAGAAGATACTTAAGGCAGTCATATGAGATAATATGGATGGTTTTTTCATCTGTATTATGTCTGGCACTCCTGGCCAGACCGGGCATCTAATCACCTAAACCAGTGTTTCCCAGCCAGAGTGCCTTCAGCTGTTGCCAAACCAACTCTCAATATGCCTGACTGTGGGGCATGCTGGGAGTTGTAGCTTAGCAACAGCTAGAGGCACCCTGGTTGGGAAACACTGACCTTAATGGAAACTATCATAGGGACCAATGATGCTTTTAGTTCAGATTAGATCCACAGCACGCTAGGACTGGTGGACATAAGGAAGCAAAAAAACAAAAAACACAACAACTTTATTTTACTTATTCAAGACAAATGTGTAAGATTTAAGAAACAGTAAAGAACGGGTTAGGTCATTATAAGGGTTTATTTACTCTGAATGCTTGCAGACTCTGATAACTAACCTGCTACAGTCTGACAGTGACGACTCAATTTCTGAAACCGTTATGTATGGCAGAACTGGAGAGTCGCTATCTGTGTAAGGTTTACCACATTCAGGATTTGTAGGATCTAATGTTGAGTCATGTAAGTGTTCATTCACTCCAAGGTAAATGGTTTTCGGAGATGATGGACAAGGTGAAGTGGAGTCATTGGCAAAGTCAGAGTCCCCGTCATCAGAGAACTTTTCAGACCACGAACTGACCATTTTTCGAAGTCCATTAACATGTTCCATGACATTGTCTAGTTCTGAAAAGACATCATCATCACTAGGTGATCCAATTCTAGGAATATGGAAGGGGTGATTTGGCACATTATCATAAACGCTCAATCGATTATCTACAAGTGACAATGGGCTTGGGGGTGCTTCCGTATCCTTGGAGCTACTAGATCTCATTCTGTTCCGATTACAGCCATGAAAACTTCCAGTTCTCCAGTTTACAGAGGTGTTATCTACAGGTGATAAAATGCCATCGGTAAGTGCTTTAGGAAATGTCCCAGGTTTGTGGTTAGGTGGGATCTGAAACACCTGGTTTTCATGCAAATGTCTTTCATTTTTAAAGTTCTGTTCAGAAATATCATTCCAAATGGACAATTTGGTGGGGTCAAAGTTTTCCGCATACATTCCACCCCTCTTTATATGGCTTCGGACCCTAATAACAGGGCTTGGGGTACTCACAGTGCTGCTATTTTCAGATGGACTACTACTGCTGCAGGTTCGCGAAGAACTAGAAAGTGTGGCTTTACTTTGGGTATCTGCTAGATCTGAAATGTTCACACAGTTGAGGTTGCGCAGTTTCTCATCACCAAAACCATCAAGCAGAACTGGAGCACTGATAATAGGTTTATCCTTCAGCTGGGGACTTCTCTTAACAGAAGAGTTCCTTAGACGAAGCTTTTCCATTTTCCTAAGAAGACTACCTTTCTTGCTAGGTGGTTTATCAGTCATCTTTTCCTCACCTATTACATTTAGCATTTCACTTGGAGAAGGGGAAACGCTAAGTGTAGAATCTGGTGAAACAAGTTTGACTGAGGAGCACCTTGAAGAGCTTCTACTAGTTTCCAGTTCTTCATATGTTTTGGGGAAGCAGTCACTTTCGCCACTGCTGGAGCTATGTAGTGAAGATGCATCATTTCTTTCCCCTAGATCCGAAGAATCCACATTTTCACTCTTGACCACTGGTGGAGCAAGGCTTGTAGCTTCATCATGCGCAGAGGAATCATAATCTTCCAGACGTGACCAGCGTCTGCTTTGACGCTGATACGACCATTTGTTGCTGATTGCACATGGTTCATCTTCTTCCGAGTCATCACTCTTTAGAAGAAAATATAGAATAAGATTTTTGTCAGTTTTTAAAACTATTAAAGACACTAAAGTTTTTTGTACGTTTAATTAGCAGTTTAATCTAATTGTAAGTCACACCAATATATTATATTAACTATTTAAAAAAAAAAACACTTAAATTATCCCTACTATAATGCTATAAGAGATCGAATCAGACAAGGGAAAGCATTCATAATTACACACACTTTTTTGCGATGACGACTTATTTCCACTTTCATCGATGCACACTTGTTCAAGGTTTTTAGCCGTCTAAAAAAATAATAATAATAATAATTAGTACAATTATCTTTTCTCTCCTAGTAGCAGAGGCAGAAAATGCTACTAAAACAGAAAATGTTTATAGAATATCTTTATCCTGAATTCTACATGAGTCAACTAAATCTGGTTGGTTTGGGCACTGTCAATTACTGCATCATGGACAATGGCAAGAATATAGTAGCACTCAAAACAACTAAAATAAAAGTTGGCATACAGATTAAATAGAAGAAAAAGTATTATACATAGTTTATAATGTTGAAAAAAAAAACACAAGTGTCCATCAAGTCCAACCTCAAACACTACTGTGTTGATCCAGAGGAAGGCAAAAGAAAACCCAATAAGGCTGATGCCAATTGGCCCAAAACAAAAAGGAAAAATTATAACCCAACTCCGATATGGCCATCAGAATAAATCCCTGGATCAACATTCTATTACCATAAATCTAGTATCCATGACCTGTAATATATTTTCTAGAAAAACATCCAGACCCCCTTTAACTTCTTCATTGAGTCAAGATATCACAACATCATGTGGCAGAGAGTACCGTAGTCTCACTGCTCTTACAGTAAATAATCCGTCTGTGATATCATGGTCACTAGCCTAGGTATAAAGATATCCCTAGAAAGATCTCTGTACTGTCCATTCATATATGTGTACCTTGTGATCAAATCATCCCCCATATTTTTTCCCCCCTTAAACTAAATAATCCCAACCTTGATAACCTGTCTTGGTCCTGTAATCCTACCATACCAGTAAATATCTTTGTCACCCTTCTCTGTACCCTCTTCAGTTCAGCCATGTCCACCTTATATACAGGTGCCCAAAATTGGTCACAATACTCAATATGTGGCCTATCGATAAAAAGGCACAACTATGCTTTTGTCATGAGCCTCTATCCCTCTCGATACATCGCATGACTTAATTAGCTTTGATAGTAGCTGCCTGGCACTGATCACTAAAGTTGAGCTTACTGTCCACCATTACCCCCAAGTATGAAATTGAAGGTGAAACTTAAAACGGACCTGTGGATTCTCCTGACTGATCTATTTTAGTAAACCATTATATTCCCCATATAATAATTCTGGAGCATTCGGGAAAGTCATGTGTTGCCCCTCAAAAATACACATAGAATGAAGAGCAGTGGAAAGATCTACAAACATTGCTATTGAATTCACATTAGAAAAGGATCAAGCAAAGATCAAATTTGTCCAAATAAAATAGATATGTATTTTTTTTTAAATGGGCACTGTCCGATGCAAACACTTTTTATATAAAATCATGGATAAAGTCCAGTAAGTGAGAGTGGGCTAGCACTCCTCTGTCTGATAGGACAGGAGAGAGCACAGAGGAGTCCCAGCCCACCCTCACTTACTGGACTTTGTCCATGCCTGTGCTTCAGCTTGGACAAAGCCATGATTTTATAAGCCATAAGATTTCTATAAAAAGGAAATAACATTTTCTTATGAAGTATAATATAATATAAAGGTTAATGTTTTGCCAAGATGTACAAAATTATAAAAAGTTTTTGTATCTGACAGTGCCCATGTAAGATCTTCCAACAGTTGTGTGTGTGTTTGGGTGGTTCCCGGTTTAAATCAGGGAAGACTGACCGACATGTTAGAATTTAGTATATTTTATCCAAGCAAAAACATAATTTTTCAATATAATCATTGAAAATAATATCTTCTGTATGTGGGCATTACTGTTATCATATGGGATCACAAAGGTTTCATTTCCTCTCAGAACCATCTAACAGGTCCAGTTACAAAATGGCAGGCACAATAGTAGGAGCCGCTCTGCAGCCCATGTAAAAGTGGGTCCAGGCAGAACAGGGATATTGGGAAGAATGTGATGGAAATACCCAACACACTATTCATTACTCAGTACAAAAAACCTGAATGCCTCAAGAATCACTGGTATAGATGGATCTGGATGTACTTGTAGATTATATACAACAGAACAGCATGCAATGTCAAGCTGCTGCTATTAGGGCCAAAACGATATTGTCATGTATCAAAAAAGAGGCATGGACGCGCAGAACAGGGACATATTACTACCACTTTATAAAAACATTGGTGCAGCCTTATCTGGAATATGGTGTTCAGTTTAAGGCATCGGTCATAAAAGGGATGTCATAGAGCTGGAAAGGGTATAGAGACATGCAAATGAACTAATGAGGGGCATGGAACATCTTAACTGTGAGGAAAGATTAAAACAATTACATTTGGTTAGTCTTGAGAAGATAAATGGCCCATAGAAAAAAATATAGGGAAAAACGGTTCCAGGTAAAAAAAAACTTAAAATATAAGGGGGCCATCACTCTGTCTGGAGAAAAAAAAAATGAACTATGGAAAAAAATGAACTTATCCCTTATCTACAGGATAGGGATAAGAAGCTGATGGCAGGGTGTCCGACCGATAGGGCCCCCTACGATTTCCAGAACGGGACCCAGTGCTCCGTGAGAAGCGTGTGCTGCAGACAGCACACGCTCCATTAATTTCTATGGGCGTGCCGAAAAGACTCGCGAACAGCTCTCATCGGCACTCCCATAGAGATAAATGGAGCGCATGCCATCTACTGGTAGACGACACGCGCTCCTCAGTGAGACAGCTGGCGTCCCATCCCAGAGATGGCTACTTATTCCCTATTCACAGGATAGGGGATAAGTTAACTTACGCTCAAGTACTAACTTAAGTCTCCCGGGGGCAAAATCCTTTTTCACAAGAACTGTGAATTTATAGAACAGTCTACCTGAGGAGCTGGTCACAGCAGGAACGGTTTAGGGCTTCTAAAGAGGCTTAGATACATTCTTAGAACAAAATTACATTAGTGCATATGCAGAAATCTAGACTCACATCCTCACCTCTTCATCTACCCATACCCCCTTCCCTTTACCTTCTTGGTTAAACTTGATAGACCCATGTCTTTTACTCAACCATACTTTATGTAACTATTTAACTATGTAAAACACCTATGTATAAAATGATATCTGTATTTTTTTATTTATTATTTTATGCATTAAGTATTACCTGAACAGTGACTCCATAGCATCTCTGTCAAGGAATTCATGATCGTTCCTTACTGTTTCTATATCAATTGGGAACTGCAAATCTAAAATAACAGGAAAAAACAACACTGTGATTATATTAAAAGCACAAACTAGAGGGGCTGTTCAGTAATACATTTCTATACGGCTGGGGGGGGGGGGGGGGGTTGGGGGAGTGTTAAAAGTATAAAAGTAAGGAAGGCATACTCCCCTACCACGGTCACCAGCAGATGCTGTTCCAACAGCTCCCGATCCCTGCTCACCCCACCTTCTTCCTTGTCCTGTGAGGTGTTGCCTCAGGAACTACCCACACATCCAATCACTGGCAGAATAAGGCTAGGTTCAGACTACGGAATTTCTGCCTGAAATTACTCTTTGAAATTGCAGGCGGAAATTCCGCTTGCTAAAATGTATAGTGTAGTGAATGGTTTTCCGTTCACAAATTCACACTTCGGAATTTGTGAAGCGGAATTTGTGAACGGAAAATCCGCTTGGAAATTTCCCCCTGAAGAAAGGCGTTGCTCTTTCTTCAGACAGAAATCCACGCGGAACACATTGCAGTCTATTGGAGACTGCAGTGTCCGCATGGTCCTAGCGCCGACTGATTCAGTCAGCGCTGGCCGCACTCGGAATCTCCATGCGGAAATTTTCTGCCCGGAGATTCCGTAGTCTGAACCTAGCCTAACACTGCAGCAAGCGATTGCCTGAGTGTGCAGGTCCTGCCAGCACAAGAGGTCACTGTAAAAAGGAAGAGGTGGGAACCAGAAGCCATCACAGCAGCAGCCGGGGATCGGCAGTGTGAAAGTTTTTTCCATGCTGTCCCAGCCATATAGAAATTGTATTTTTATTCCTGGACAGCCACATTAACACTAAAGAGTTACATACTTTTATGAGTTTCATGACAATATTGCTAATTTGAGAAGAACCTGGTTAAGGAGGATGTGGTCCAGAGCCACATTAGGAGATGTGCATTGTGGGATGACTGCAGATAGCTGCAGTATGATACCCCACAATGCTACAGACCCCTGCAGCCAAGCCAACATGATACCCGCACTACTAATACAGTACCAAATACATTATGTTAAAGAGGAAATCTTATTTTATCATGGTTAATAAATATTAGTAAATATAAATATAAGTTAGTAAATATCAGCTTTTATTATCTATGTCATTAGGGAGTAGAAAAGCTGTATGTACAAAGGAAATTATTAAACTATAGGATATAAAAAATAAAAAAAAGCGAGTAACTTTATCATCTAAATTATTACCTTCGAACAACTGTGCATATTGTGGGAATCCTGCAGCTCGGAGCCAGTCACAGGCTTCCTTGGCTTCAATTTCTAATATGAGAGAAAAACACACAGTATAAATAAATATAAAATATATATATATATATATCCCTATTTGTTGAATTAATCCCACACTACCAATGAATCCACTGTAAAGGCGGGAACAGTATCATAGGTTTTCCTACTTGTAGTTTACTAGAAAAGACTAGCAAGAGAAATAGGGTTTGTTACAAGCAGTTTTTTAATCCAAAAGCATGAGAAGTCTCAGTCTGGGTTTTTCTTTAGAAAAGGGTTTTTGAACCAAAGCCAGAAGTGGGTCCAGCAGGAAAAAGAAGTATCTTCCTTTATATTTCTTCCTTTGTAATCCACTTCAGGTTTAGGCTTAAAGGGGTATTCCAGGAATCAACAAAACAGGCCTTTTTTCTTTCAAAGACCTCTCCCTGTCTGTCTTCAGGTTGGGTGTGGTTCTGCAGCTCAGTTCCATTGAAGTGAATGGAGCCAGGTTGTAATACCACACCCAATGTGGAGAAAAGGAGGGCACTGTCTTTGAAAGAAAAAAGGCTTTTTTTCATTCCTGGAATACCCCGTTAACTGCAGTGGTAGTTTTCCAAAAAGCTACTCTGTGTGTGACAAAAGCCTAAGAGAGTTATGTCAAGATTAGAAGTTACTCCCTGTCCATGGAAAGTAGATACCTAACAAAGCGGCGATAGTCTGACCTCTGGGACCACCATAGATCACAAGAACAGAAGTAAAAGGTTCCCCAAGTAAATGGAGCGACAGAGTGTATACTCTTCCAGCACTCCATTTAGTCTCCATGAAAGTTCAGAACATTGGTAAGTACGGAACTCTAAGTTCGAAAAATAGGTGGTTTACTAAGCAGGAGTGCTGATGCTCCATTCAACCCAAGACAATGGACTTCCATTCTCATGATTGGTGGAGGTCCCATCGATCAGATCAGCTAGTTATTTTCTATCCTTTGCATTGGGAATAACCCGTTAAGAAGCATCCTCTATTTGCAATCCATTCCTGGTTTTGGCTTCAGAAACTGCATAAAATAACCTGAACCTAGGAACACACTCTAAAAAAGTATACATCTATACATTTTCTATAAATAAGTGATCATTTTACCAAGCTACATTACTCCATCAACTTGTGAAATTACTGTATAAAGGAAAGGTGTAAAAAAAACAGATGTGGTTATAACTGCAACATCCCATTGACGTTCTCAGGAATTCCTTCCTGGCCAAGCATCGCGTCACTCATGTACTTGCTTTCTGGCCAACAGGCAACAGATGTTGAGAATTAAGAGCTCATTTTGTGGCAATTAATAAAACTCTAGAGCCAATGCTTTTACATTCCCACAGGAGCGGGGTCAGAGGCAAACCTTCCCCAGTTACAGAACACTCACCAGATGCCTGAAAAATGTAAACATGTTTAGTAAGTCTCGGAGGCATAGCACACCACTAAAATCCAACGGGTGCTACACAAATTTCAAGATGTTTCACATTGGCCATCTGTTGCACAGGGGCCCGAAAGAGGGGATAAAAGGAAGACATACAGACTGAAATAAATGAGCGCTTAGCTTTCTGGCAATGGGAAACTCCTGCAGATGTCAGCTGTGAAAGTGGATTTGAAGAAAGGAAGACAACTATTTTTATTTATATTTAACACCTGATCTTCTCCATTTCCGCCATCATGCTGTTTAATGTAACTGTGATTTCAGCCGTTTTTGTGCCCTTTAAGCTGTTTTTTGTATTATTAAAACTTTTTTTTTGTCTCCATCAAATGCCATTTTGCATTCTGCAAGCCAGAAATGCCCCCGAAATGCTTTAAAAACATTTTTTTTTTTTAGTAATAAATTATAAATAATAATGATAATAATGAAATGCCAATCAATTTTACAGCTGTAAAATTTTACTGAATATGAATTACCAAACTTTGTTCCATGGGGCCCAACAGAATTTAAAAACATTAACACCCAAAATACTGTATCTGAATGGAGTCTTAGCTATAATATCTTTCCATACACTTAACTTACTAAATTAGTTCCATTCTGTCATCTAGCAAGGTAAATTGCCCCATAAGCACTAAACATAAAATACAATGAAGCACATCAGATGTATATTTCAGAAGAATGATGGACCAAGAGCAGTTCCTTCATTTGTCTATACATTTTAATGGGCACTTTCAGTGCAGATGTTTTAGTAGCCTTTGAATCTGTGCCTCACTGTCTGAGCTCTACAGGCAGTTCTTTCCACGTCATGGACTGGTTTTGGTCTCATATGCATAGTCAGCAGTGAGCCCTTATAGACAGGGAAGTGTCCTAAAGGGGTACTCCGCTGGAAAATTATTATTATTATTTATTTTTTTAAATCAACTTATGACAGAAAGTTAAAACAGATTTGTAAATTACTTCTATTTAAAAATCTTGAAGTTCTTTTCTTTATGAATTTCCTTTCAGTCTGACCACAGTGCTCTGCTGACACCTCTGTCCATGTGAGGAACTGTCCGGAGCAGGAGGTTTGCTATGGAGATTAGCTCCTACTCTTGACAGTTCCTAAAATAGACAGAGGTGTCAGCACAGAGCACTATGGTCAGACAGAAAGAAAAATTAAAAACAAAGAGAACTTCTTGTGGAGCATACAGCAGCTAATAAGTACTTGAAGGATTAAGATTGTCAAATAGAAGTAATTTACAAATCTGTTTAACTTTCTGGAGCCAGTTGATTTAAAAAAATTAATAATAATCAGATTATGTCCAATGAACAGAATTTACCACAGATGACTCCAAATAAGGTGTAGAAACATTTCACAGATGATTAAGTGAAATGGGAGGAGCCAGAGCTAAATTTCACATGTCATTGCAAAGGGTCTAAATACTCCTATCTATGCACAATTTGCATGGAAGTTTAGGCCTCTTTCACACTATGAAATAGTTCCGTTTAGGAACTTAGTCACCAGTTCTGTCACTATATCGGCGAAACCCGGCCGTTACAAAACCCCTGACGGCCGTGACTAAATCGCATTGCAGCCTATGGGGTTTTGTAACTGACCGTTTGCACCCGTATATGCCCGTAATTCATTACGGATGTGATACAGTGATGGGACATCGTGGCGGAAAAATTACTGCATGCAGTAAATATAAATAGGTATCAGACATACATCAAGTTCCTGCACTTAGTAAAAAAACAAAACAAAAAAAAAAAAACTTTTTGCTGTACAATGCAGTCTGTCCTCACATTGCAGATTCAAAAGATGCATAAGATATCTGTATCAATGTATGGAAATAGTGATGTAAATAAATACAAAAAACACAAACACACACACACACACACACACACACACACAAAACACACACACCCAAGTCATCTCCAGACACTGCGCAATAATCTTTGACTTGAAAGTGATGCAATTTTAGTTCTAAAAACAAGATTACACTAAATGCAAGAAGTAACTTGGAAGGGAAAAGGTCCTGATGCAAAGTGTGAAATATTGACACATTTAATCCACTTTTATGGTGTAGAAAAGTCAAATTATGACACATGTATGCAGCATAATCAGCAATTCTTCCTGCCTACTGTCACTTTAACAGTTAGAGGTCTCTAAAATAACCAAAGTGGTGAATGGATTTAGATGAATGAACATAGATTAAAATTTTTGCCATCATATAAAACTGAGGATAAACAGTCTTGTGTCCACGAAATAGGATTTTTACTTTCCGTCTTTTTCCTTCAGATTTTTCTAAATATCCACTTAAGACTATGTTCACATGTCAGTATGTCAGCAGAAAAATCCGCATGGATTTGTGTAAACAGTGGAATTCCACGCTGTGAACATTACCATCAGTGTGAATGGGTCTTCCACGAGACGCGTTCACACTGAGGAACACTGAAATTGTTCAGCGCAAATAAAGAACATGTTCTTTCTTTGCGCAGGATTTTGCGAGCACTGCAATGGGGACGGCGCCAACAGTGGTCCTAAGGCTATGTTCACACGGGGGCCCCTAACAGTGGAGCCCTGGAAGAACATGCCGGCACTAGGTTCGCCCGGAAATATGCAGTCTCATTCGCTAACACCAGAATTTGAATTTCCACTTCAGATGTTTTGGGCTCGAAAATTCTGCTATGAGAACAGTGCAGCAGAATCCCATTGAAATCAATTAAGACTCTGCAGCTGCCAAATCTCCATGCAGAATAGCGCACATAAATTCCATCGTGTGAACAAACCTTAAATGGGCACTGTCAGAAACAAAAACTTTTGATAGGTTTTGCAATTGCTTTCATTAGAAAATTCTCAGTATTTCATACTGAAAAAGCCAAACAACTGCCCCCCCCCTGCCTGCTTGGACACATACTAGTCCTGCTGTGTCCATGCGTCATCACCTATGTCATGGACATACTTCCTTGATTGACAGCTGTCCTTCCACTGTCAGCTTGTGTCCCGCTACTGTCAGTGAGGACAAGCTGGGAGTTGTAATTTTGCTCATGCTAGGTGAGATGTGAGCAGACAGCATACTGAAGAAGGGGGGCGGAGACCTGCACAGTGAGGCCACGCCCCCTCCCTTTGAGAGGAATTCAGACTAGTGAGCTAAATTAATAGTGTAATTAAAAAAAAAAAAAATAATAAATAAAGGTGCTAGACATGTACATGGTCAGGTTTAGGTACTGAGTGATATATAAAAAAATAAATAAAAAAAAAAAAAATTGTTTGATCTGACTGATATGCTTTAAGTCTCCTGATCAGTGTGGTCCATGCAGAGACCCTGACAGATGAAACCTTTTTTGTTTTTTGTGGGCCAGTTGAAACATATCTTGCGAAACGGCACCGTAGCCCCAAACGAGCATCCCCCTGTGTATCATCCACCCGTGTCCTGCACTGTTTGTACCCTTCATGGCAAAATAAAGAAGCATTGAAGTAAACGTATTTGGTGAGTTGCCCTGGCTCTTTTTTCTACATATTTGAAGATAGCAATAAATTGTCTCTGGTCACATGGAATGCTGGGAAAGGTCAGAGACAACAGTGAAGTAAAAAGACTTGCACTTCAGCACTTCTGGGTGTGGGTCCTGTGCATGAAAATGGGATTATGTGGTGCACAATATAATCCGGCATGTGATGAAGATGATGGCGATAATAAAGAGAATACAGAAAAGTGATCTCTATAGATGGAAAAGGGTAGGCCTTTTATGAGGCTCAGTGGCCAGATATTCTTAATAAATGTAGAATATAAAAAAAAACGAATATTTGAGGAAAACTCAGACACGTGCAGAGGTAAGGGAAAACTGGCTTTGCAATGTAGGCACCATTTGTCAGGCCAACAAGCTGTTTGTCACTGAGCACAGCTTTACGTAATGTTGGAGATTAATCCGGGAGTGATGTGCTACTAAACATCTGAGCACAGTATGACGACAACTCAGCATCCAGCACTTACACATACTTGTGTAAATATTACACGCAGAACAACTATGCGATTTCTTTTACAGCTCACCAGTCTTTAGTGAACAATGAGCAGATCAGTCCTTCTGTTTTGTCTTTAGAACATAGGATGTATTTCCTTGAGATTACTAGTCAGATTGTTGGGTGGGGGCAAGAAGCCTTTCCTTAAACTAAATACAAGATCATTTGAAAAGCTGGCATGAACTCAAGTGTCTAGTCCTACGTGCAGCCTTTGCCATACTTCTCATACATCTGTCAAGACTGAATAAGGGGTTACTGGCATTAACACTTTACTTCAGAGAAGAATGTACAACAAAGAACAGTTTGCTATATAGAACAGTTAATTCACAGAACGTTTGCTAAACCATAGGTGGACGGAGCCTTGAGATTATATATTTATATATATATATATCTCACACACAAACATACATACACTGATGTGCATAGCATAAATGCCGCGTGTCACCTTATCTGCAGAAATGTTACACCGGACAAAAATGCAGTGGTTAGTAGCTACCAAAAGTGGTCAAAGGCAACTGGCAAATTACGGCCACCCAAGACTCAATGATGGACAGTGAAGGTTTGTCTGTCTGATCCCGGTGAATGTGATAGGTGTCAAAATGGGCATTGCAGGGCTGCTTGCCAATAATAGAGCTGCAAAGCCAAAAGGCCATTTACAGTATCCATATTGATCCCTGTCCACCTCCTGAAGACCCTACTATGGGAACGTACACATTATTTCAAAACCTACAAAAGAACAGCTATGCAGCAGAAGTTGTATTACAAAATATTAGACAAAAAAAAAAAAAACACTACAAAATGTCAACTGATTTGCTGACGTTTTAGAAGGACTTCCCTTTTTTCCGGAATTCTTCCTTGACTTTGGAAAAAAAGTTATTCCGGAACGGACATCAGGGCGCGCATTCTTGTGGTCCTTTGGTGTGGTCTAATATGTGGGTATGTTTTTGTCCCTTTGCACTTGTGCTTTATCTGATGTACTGGGACTTTCACAGTGGACTTAACCATCCCACCCTGGGACCAGAGTATGTTCCTCTATCATTTGTCATTTTATTGTATGCTAATTTTATTATTTTTTGCTTTTAAAAGATTATTTTTAAGCATAAATTTTCTGCTGCATAGTTCTTTGTTGTTTTTTATTCTACAGTGACCCCCCGACTTATGATGGCCCCGACATATGATCATTTCAACATATGATGGCCTCTCAGAGCCCATCGTATGTTGAAGGCAGCATCGACATATGATGCTGCTGTGTGTCGGGGCCATCGTACAAACAGCTATCTGAGAGCGCTGACAACTTCAGCAACTGACAGATAGTTGTTTAATGTCCCCGTGTGCCCCGTTCTGCCTCCTGTTACTCACATGCTGTCCTGCTAACTCACGCAGGCTTCCACTCTGAGCTCCGTGTAAGCACCGCCCCCCAGTGCAGCCATAGCCAATAGCCTGCAGCATCTTGCTGCAGGCATCCAATGAGCTGCTGGCTGCCCTCCCCTTCCTTTCCTATAGAGCTGTAGTCGGCAGGATGGTAATGGAGGACATTCTGTCCCCCCTGAAGGTATTTAAAGAACTGTACAGTACTGTATGCGATGTCATCACATACAATACATATACACACTATACACCCCATACATCAATGTTTCCCTATCAGTGTGCCTCCAGCTGTTGCAAAACTATAACTCCCAGCATGCCCAGACAGTCCATGGCTGTACATGCATGCTGGGAGTTGTAGTTGTGCAACAGCTGGAGGCACCCTGGTTTGTTAAACACTCCCCATACACTCCACATACAATGGTCATCCCAGAACCAATTAGCAGTTTCCCATAGAGATATGTATTCAACATTCAATGGTTCCGAGGCCCCAGAACCAATTACCATTTTTACATAGACCTATGTACTCGACATATGATGGTTTCAACATATGATGGTTCTTCTGGAACCAATTAATATCATATGTTGAGGGACCACTGTATAGTGTTGCTTTCAGCAGGAAAGAGCTGAGGTAATACTTTTGGCTACGGAGTATACGTTGACCCTTATACACTGTGGTATTTGTTTCTTTTCCATTAGTACTCGACCATGACGTAACAGAAGGGCCTGATAATCACATCCTTTTACATCATGTGGACAACCAGGTGAACCTACCTCTCTGACCTGCAGAAGAGAAGACTTCAAAATGCACTAGAATAGGCAAGCCAGCAGAGTGTGAGAGCAAACTTCTGCTGGGAAATCTTAGGTCCTGACATTCATGTGAATGTTACTTTAAAGGAGTATTCCCAAGGGAAATTTTCTCTAATAGACTGTTTCCAGAAAGTTACACAGATTTTCAAATTACTTCCATGTAAAAAATCTCAAGCATTTCAGCAGTTTTCAGCTGCTGTATGTCCTGGAGGAAGTTGGGTAGTCTTCCCAGTTAGACAGAGTGCTCCCTGCTGCCACTTCTGTCCATGTCATGGCATAAAGGATTAAAGGGGTACTCTGGTGGAAAACATTTTATTTTAAATCAACTGGTGCCAGAAAGTTAAACAGATTACTTCTATTATAAAAACTTTACTTTTCCAGTACTTTTTAGCAGCTGTATGCTACAGAGAAAATTATTTTCTTTTTTAATTTCTTTTTTTTGTCTTGTCCACAGTGCTCTCTACTGACACCTCTGTCCGTGTCAGGAACTGTCCAAAGTAGCATAGGTTTGCTATGAGGATTTTCTTCCGCTCTGGACAGTTCCTGACACGGGCATCAGGTGTCAGCAGAGAGTAGGGCTGGGCGGTATACCGGTTCATACCAAATTTTTTGGGCTGCACGATATGAATTTCCCACCATACCACAATACCGGTTGGGCCCCTCCCCCTCTGGAATGTATTATCAGCGCAGCGCTGTCCCCACATCGGGGAACTAGTCCTATGTTTACCCGCCAGCACTGTTCTGCTCCCCCCAATTAAGGATCAGCCCAGCTGGGTACTACTCACAGATGTCAAGCACTGCCCTCCTCCTCTTTGTTGGGGGCCGCCGGGCGCTGGAACTCTATACTGTATGCCAGTGGTCTCCAACCTGCAGACCTCCAGATGTTGCAAAACAACAACTCCCAGCATGCCCAGACAGCCAACGACTGTCCGGGCATGCTGGGAGTTGTAGTTTTGCAACAGCTGAAGGTCCGCAGGTTTGAGACCACTGCTGTACGCTGTATCCCTATGCCCGGGCTGCAAAAGATACAGAAAATAAACTTAACTCACCCACTTCGGCCGCACGCAGGGGACTGGAACGTAGACAGCAGTCAGCCTATCACCGGGCGAAGCGATGCCCCGCCCCAGCCAGTGATAGGCTGAGCCCACTGTCATGTAAGAAGCCGCAGAAGTGGTCTCAAACCTGCGGACCTCCAGCTGTTGCAAAACCTGTTTTGCAACAACTGGAGGTCCGCAGGTTGGAGACCACTGGCGCACAGTGAGTTCCATCGCCGGCGGCCCCCCAACAAAGAGGAGGAGGGCAGAGCTTGATATATGTGAGTAGTACCCCGCTGGGCTGATCATTAGTTGGAGGGAGCAGAACAGTGCTGGTGGGTCACATGATTGGGGCGGGGGGGGGGGGGGAATGACAGAACAGCGCTGACGGGTCACATGATTTGAGGGGGGGGGTGGTGTGTGAGAAAATACCGTTATATACCATGGAACCGCCGTAAGTTAAAAAAATACTGTGATACACATATTTGGTCATACTGCCCAGCCCTAGCAGAGAGCACTGATGACAAGGCAAAAAAAAAAAAAAAAAAATAAAAAAAAAAAAAAAAAAAAAAAAGGAAAAGCATGTAGCATACAGCTGATAAAAAGTACTGGAAGGGTAAAGATTTTTTTAATAGAGGTAATTTACAAATCTGTTTAACTTTCTGGAACCATTTAAAAGGAAAAAAATAAAAAATAAATGTTCTCCACTGGAGTACCCCTTTAAGAGTTTTAGAAAGTAATTCACATATATGTATAAAACTTACTGTCACCAGTTAATTTTAAAACATTTTTTCTTTCCTCTAGAATACCCCTTTAACACAAACATTTTTTGCCAACCATGTATACCCTGCCATGACAACATTCACTAACGGCAGTGGCCTCTCACAGAAGCATAATGCTTCCTGCCACACGCAATTTTTCTTCAAGAATGGTTTAAAAAGAGTACCTGTCATAGTGCAAAAAAAAAAGTGATATGTTACTCAGGACCCAATCCTGATCATGTACATATAATTTTTATGTGTCTCGGACCTATATATCCAGAGATATAAGCATTCATCTGCTGGTGAGTTACTTTTTCATTGTGCAGGCAGGAGGGGGCGTGTCTGTCTGTCTCCCTCACAGGAGCAAGCCTGTGCAGTCAGCCAATCAGTACTCTCTACTCTGTAACCGTTTCCTCTCTGGTTTTATGCTGTGTCATGTTACACAGAGAAAGATACCTGGAGCTTGCCTGCAGTAATCAGAAGACATTATGGTGAATTCATAACAGGATAAAATGTATAAATATAAGAATAGATCTTTATAAAATTAGTGCAAGGATTTTTTTGATAAAAGTACAGCATTTTTATGAATACATGTTCTATCTGTTTTATCTTCTCCCAGTAAAGCTGGATGCTAATCAGCATAGCTGTCACTATGTGTGTCATTCATCTTTCACAGACTCCTGAATGTCTGATCAACTTCTTTGTCATTCAGGAGTCAGAGAAAGCTTTGACAATTTCAGCATGCTGGGAGTTGTAGTTTTGTAACAACTGAAGCTGCAAGGTTTGTAAATAACTGTGTTAGAGCAGTGTTGCCTCCAGCTGTTTTAAAACTACAGCTCCCAGCATGTCCACACATACTTTATCTGTAGTTTTGCATACACAATAGAATTCTCTTATACTGGATACCGGTATGCTTTACGGGCCGGTATCCAGTATGCTGTAAAATCTAGACTAGTTTGTCTGGCTAAAAGACAGGCGACCCCTAGTGGTGGCTATTTTGAGCTTGAATTTCTGGTGAATTTTTTATTTTATTTTTATTTTTTTAACAGGTGCATAATGTGCAATGTGCTATTATAATGAGTCCTGCAATATATGAAAAGTTTTTAACAATGACAGTGCCTCTTTAAGGAACAACAAGTTCAAGGTGTAGACATGGCTCCCGAATTCATCAAATCACAATCTGATCAAGAGTCTATTTGATAGGCTGGAAAAACAAGTCTAATCCATGGAGGCCTGGCCTCTCAATTTTCAGGACTTAAAGGGGTACTCCGGCCCTAAACATCTGATCCCCTATCAAAAGGATAGGGGATAAGATGTTAGATCGTTAGGATCCCGCCACCTGGGACCCCCGGGATCTCTCCTGCAGCACGTGTTTTTTCAGCTGCACAGAGCAAGGATCGCTCTTTGGCTGATGACGGGCGTTAAAGGGGACGGAGTATCGCAATGTCACGGCTCCGCCCCTCGTGACATCACGCCCCCTCCCATAGACTTGCATTGAGGGGGCAGGATGTGACGTCACGGGGGGGGGGGGGGGGGTCGGAGCCGTGACATCACGATACTCCATCCCCTGCACTTCCCGTCATCAGCCAATCCTCACTCTGTGCAGCTGAAAAACAGGGGTGCTGCAGGAGAGATCACTGGGGTCCCCAGCGACAGGATCACCCCAATCTAACATCTTATCTCCTATCAGAAGGAAAGGCGATAAGATGCTTAGCGCCAGAGTACCCCTTTAACGGATCTGCGGCGAACATCTTTCTGCCAGATATAACAGAAGACAGTTTTTTTTTTCATAAGTCCATGCCCTGACAGGTTAGAGGGGGATCGACAATATGAGGCAGTTGAATTTAATGTTATTGCTGATCAGTGGATATTTTATTGTTAATAAAATATTGATCCTTCTTTCTAAGCCTTAGTTTTTAAGACTGATCGCTGCATTCACCAGAAACATTAGCCATTTCCAGAATAAACAGAATTTAGATTGCCCACAACTTTTTTTCCCCCTTAAAAATAAAAAATACATTTTTTAAAAAAAAGCACATTTAGTACAAGCCCAGAGGATCTGGCAGTTCCATCGCAGTGTGCAGCTGCATCATGAAATCTACATTTCGGAGCGAACACAAACCTGTACCTCTTGCCAAACAGAATGTATTGGCTATTCAGCAAGAAATCTCTTAGCAACCTTAATCACTTAGTTTTTGGACCAGCAATTTCTGTGTACCAGAAAAGTAACCTATTCTACTCTATAATAAAGAACATCTGCTTCAGAAAATACGGTATATTCAAAAAAAAAAAAAAAAAAAAAAATAGTCAATCCACAAAGTCGCAAACAAAATATGGTTGTATATAATATGATTAGACAACTAGGTTAATATGGAAATGTCTCTTCTAGTTTAAAGCTTTTAATGGACATTAAAAATAAAGATTACTAGCCTGTTAAACAGAACAGTCATGCTGGATTTTACCCTTCACAAATATTTGTCCGTTAGGAAAGAAGCCCTGCCAGAGGAGTATGAAGGCCTTTATACCCCTGTCTTTATGCAAATTAGCACTTGTAATCTGCCAATCCAAGCATTAGTAACAGACATTGAAGGCTGTGAAAGCTCACAGGGTTAAACCTAGAGCCATAGGGCTCCATCACATGACAGCGGGTTCACAGAAGGTCCTTCTTGCTTCCGATTGTCTAGTATGTGTCATTCATGATACTGATGAATAGGATGGGATAGTCAAGTAGACTATGCTTTTCCATTATGGTATCCTGATCAAAAAAAATTATAAAAACCATCGGATCCTATGGGCAATTGATGCCACTGTGTGCCATCCATCCAATGGCCTCTAGTAAACCTATACACTGGGAGCATTTAAAAAAAGACAGAACATTAACATTATGTGAACACAGCCTTAAAGGGGTATCCTGGAGATTTCCTATTGATCTATGCACATGATCATACATTGCTCAAAAGAATAAAAAGGGAACACGTTTAACTCCAAGTCAATCACACTTCTGTGAAATCCCACTGTCCACTCAGGAAGCAACACTGATTGACAATCAATTTCACAAGATCTTGTGCAAATGGAACAGACAACAGGTGGAAGTTATAGGCAATTAGCAAAATACCCCCAATAAAGGAGTGGTTCTGCATGTGGTTACCACAGACCACTTCTCAGTTCCTATGCTTCCTGGTTGATGTTTTGGTCACTTTTGAATGTTGGCAGTGCTTTCACTCTAGTGGTTACATGAGACAAAGACAGGCCAGTACATCAGGAGACGTGGAGGAGGCCGTAGGAGGGCAACAAGCCAGCAGCAGGACCACATGTGCATGTGCCCACTGAAATGGTCAGAAACAGACTCCATGAGGGTGGTATGAGGGCAGACATCCACAGGTGAGGGTTGTGATTACAGCCCAACACCGCACAGGACGTTTGGCATTTGCCAGAGAACATTAAGATTGGCAAATTTGCCACTGACGCCCTGTGCTCTTCACAGATCAAAGCAGGTTCACACTGAGCACATGTGACAGAGCCTGGGGACACCGTGGAGAACATTCTGCTGACTACAACATTCTCCACCATGACCGGTTTGGCGGTGGCATTTCTTTGGGGGCCGCACAGCCCTCCATGTGCTTGCCAGAGGTAGCCTGACTGCCATTAGGTACCGAGACGAGATCCTTAGACCCCTTGTGAGACCGTATTCTGGTGCGGTTGGCCCTGGGTTCCTCTTAATGCAGGACAATGCTAGATCTCATGTGGCTGGAGTGTGTCAGCAGTTCCTGCAAGAGGAAGGCATTGATGCTATGGACTGGCCCGCCCGTTCCCCAGAACTGAATCTGATTGAGCACATCTGGGACATCATGTCTCACTCCATCCACCACAGAATGTCCAGGAGTTGGCGGATGCTTTAGTCCAGGTCTGGGAGGACATCCCTCAGGAGACCATCTGCCACCTCATCAGGAGCATGCCCAAGCATTTTAGGGAGGTCATACGGGCACGTGGAGGCCACACACACTACTGAGCCTCATTTTGACTTGTTTTAAGGACATTACATCAAAGTTGGATCAGCCTGTAGTGTGGTTTTCCACTTTGATTTTGAGTGTGACTCCATATTCAGACATCCATGGGTTGATAAATTTGATTTCCATTTATAATTTTTGTGCGATTTTGTTGTCAGCACATTCAACTACGTAAAGACGAAAGTATTTCATATGATTAGTTCATTCAGATCCAGGATGTGTTATCTTAGTGTTTCCTTTATTTTTTTGAGCAGTGTATATTTACCACTCTTGCTCACCAGCCATCTTCGTGTCGGTCCTCCACCACACTTAAAGGGGTTGTGCGCTGCCCTGAAGTTTGGAGCTCCGCTCACAGCATCCGGAAGTTCATTACTCCGAACACTGTGTGCGGGCTTCCGTGTTTGCAGCCGCCGGGGCATGACGTCACGCCCGGCCCCTTCGTGACGCCTCACCCGCCCCCTCGTGACATCTCGCCCGCCCCCTCAACGAAAGTCTATGGGAAGGGGGCGCGACCACTGTCACGCCCCCTTCCCATAGACTTTGGTAGAGCGGCCGGCCGGCGGCTGCGAACACAGAAGCCCGCACACAGCGTTCGGAGTAATGATCTTCCGGACGCTGTGAGCGGAGCTCCGAACTGCAGGGCAGCGCACAACCCCTTTAACTTCCTTCTGTCTGTGTCACACAGTCAGCGGCCACAGGCATATAGTAGATAAGAAGTTCAGCACCAAAGGGGTTAAAAAGGCTTATCTATTATTTAGACATTTACATGTAACATTTTACTTTATTGAAATAGGACTTTATAGTGGACTAAGTATTGCAGATGATCAGGAGTCCGACTACTGCATAGTCCCTCAAAAAGTTGCTTTTTGATGTTTCTCTGAATGAACTGACAGTTCTTATACACTAACACCGTCTACAGATTAAGTATGGACTCAACCCTTTAACAAGAGGAATGGTAACACCTACTTGTCAATTAATTCCTACATTTCCAGGAGGTGTAACAATAGTTCTATAAAAAATTTAAAAATGCTTTTGGACTGTTATTTCAAGTTTTTAGAAAAACTTAAGTCTATTCCTGACTAAGGCACATTATAAAAATACATCATATTTTAATGATTACATTTTTGTTCAATTTAAATTCTTGACACTTTTTAAACTAGACCAACACTTTTACTAGCCAGCAGTGGAGGAACATTTCAGTCCGATTAAGAGGTTACGAGTGCAACATCAACATAGACTTTGAGATCAGATCTGTAAGAAGGACTAGAGATTGGCTGAGCTTATATAAACCACCAGGCACTTTTTATTAAAGAGTTACTGTCATCTGGGAAAAAAACTGACATGTCTAGATATTTCGAACGTTTACATTGCACCGGGCCTCAGTCCCGCTACCTGCTGTGATCACAAGTTATAGGCGGGCTGTTCAGTCCAATTCTTTCACTGCATAGACTAATGCAATAAAAGGGTGGGATTTAATAAACAGCTGGGGAGTGATGCATACGCTGCCATGCACATCAGGGGTTATACAGTCATGGCCGTAAATGTTGGCACCCCTGAAATTTTTCTAGAAAATTAAGTATTTCTCACAGAAAAGGATTGCAGTAACACATGTTTTGCTATACACATGTTTATTCCCTTTGTGTGTATTGGAACTAAACCATAAAAGGGAGGGGGAAAAAAAAAGCAAATTGGACATAATGTCATACAAAACTCCAAAAATGTTTTGAACAAAAATTGGCACCCTTTTAAAATTGTGGAAAAACAGGATTGTTTAAAGCATGTGACGCTCCTTTAAATTCACCTGGGGCAAGTAACAGGTGTGGGCAATATAAAGATCAAAAGGAGAAACGTTCATTTAGTCTTTGCATTGTGTGTCTGTGTGTGCCACACTATATGCCACACATGGACAACAGAAAGAGGAGAAGAGAACTGTCTGAGGACTTGAGAACCAGAAGTGTGGAGAAAAAAAAAAAAAAAAACAATTTCAAGGTTACAAGTCCATCTCCAGAGATCTAGATTTGCCTTTGTCCACAGTGCACAACATTAATCAAGAAGTTTGCAACCCATGGCACTGTAGCTAACCTCCCTGGGTGTGACAGAAAAGAAAAATTGATGAAAGGTTTCAACGCAGGATAGTCCGGATGGTGGATAAGCAGCCCCAAACAAGTTCCAAAGATATTCAAGCTGTCCTGCAGGCTCAGGGAGCATCAGTGCGAACTATCAGTCGACATTTAAATGAAATGAAACACTATAGTAGGAGACCAGGGAGGAACCCACTGCTGACACAGACATAAAAAAGCAAGACTACGTTTTGCCAAAATGAACTTGAGTAAGCCAAAATCCTTCTGGGAAAACATCTTGTGGACAGATGAGACCAAGAGAGCTTTTTGGTAAAGCACATCATTCTACGGTTTACGGCGAACGGAATGAGGCCTACAAAAGTAAAGAGCAGAGTACCTACAGTGAAATATGGTGGAGGTTTAATGATGTTTTGGGGTTGTTTTGCTGACTCTGGCACTGGGTGCCTTGAATGTGTGCAAGGCATCATGAAATCTGAGGATTACCAACGGATTTTGGGTCGCACTATAGAGCCCAGTGTCAGAAAGCTGGGTTTGTGTCTGAGATCTTGGGTCTTCCAGCAGGACAATGACCCGAAACATATGTAAAAAAGAACCCAGAAGTGGACGGCAACAAAGCGCTGGAGAGTTCTTAAGTGGCCAGCAATGAGTCCAGATCTAAATCCCATTGAACACCTGTGGAGAGAACTTAAAGTGTACCTGTCATCAACAAAAACTTTTTATATAATGTAGATAATACCATTATGTGTATATCTGTAATGTACATTGGTTAAAAAATAGGTATATTTTTGTCCCTGCAGCTATTGTCTGTGTCTCTCTGTGAGGAGTCCAAATACAGGAAGTGAGGGTGGACAAGCAGGGCTCTGTGCAGTAAGAAAAAGCAGGACAGTGTGCACTGAGGCTCTATAACATGCTGGCTCATACATCAGGATGATTGACAAGCCAGGAGTCTGCACAGATCCCTGCTTGTCCTACCCTCACTTCCTGTATTCGGACTTCTCATAGGGAAACAGGCAATAGCTGCAAGGACAAAAAAAAAATCACCCAAAAATACACACAATTTTTAACCAATGTGTATTAATTAAAAATATACATATAATGTTATTATCTACATTATATAAAAAGTTTTTGTAGACAAAGGGTACACTTTAAAAATGCTGTTGGGAAAAGGCGCCCTTCCAATAAGAGAGACCTGGAGCAGGTTGCAAAGGAAGAGTGGTCCAACATTCCGGCTGAGAGGTGTAAGAAGCTTATTGATGGTTATAGAAAGCGACTGATTTCAGTTATTTATTTCCAAAGGGTGTGCAACCAAATATTAAGTTAAGGGTGCCAATAATTTTGTCCAGCCCATTTTTGGAATTTTGGGTGACATTTTGTCCAATTTGCTTTTTTTACTCCTTTTTTTGGCTTAGTTCCAATACACACAAAGGGAATAATCATGTGTATAGCAAAACATGTGTTACTGCAATCCTTTTCTGTGAGAAATACTTCCTTTTCTTGAAAAATTTCAGGGGTGCCAACATTTACGGCCAAGACTGTAAGTCGTGATCACAGCAGGTCTCAGGATAGCAGATATGTCAGATTGTTGGGGGGGGGGGGGGGCAGCTGCCGAGACCCTCCCCCAACTTGGAGGATGGGGACCAGAGTTGTGTACTAGGCTATCTACAGCAGCTCAATTTTCAATGAAAGGAGCATTTGCACGCGTGGCCTAAGACTGGGCAATCTTGGTTGTTACCCCATTCCATTAAATATTTTGCACCAACAGGCATCGTTCTGAATGCCGACAAACAGATCTGGCCAACCTGATGGTGCATAGGGACAGGTGAGAGCAGGGGCAAAGATGACAGGGCTAGTGCAACGATTCCCAACCCCCAAGGGTGACAGAGGGACAAATGCATGAGTAACTGTCCAGGACAGCATATGTTTGCTATGGGGATTTCCTTTTACCCTGGACAGTTCCTAAAATGGACAGAGATGTCAGCACTGTGCTCATGATGTCAGCAGACAGCTCTGTGTTTCAAACGGAAAAGAATTTCCACTGTAGTATTCAGCAGCTAATAAGTACAGGAAGTACAGACACAGAGATGTGGAATTCCTATCGCCCGATGCCCGGGACATGCAGTTCCAGGCGCCCGGGCAAGCAGGGCCGGACCTGACAAGCGCTGCGGCGCTCTGCAGTCTGTATGGAGTGGGCTCCCGACTCGTGCCCACTCCATACTCTGCAGCCCCCGGCTGTGGAAACTTGCGTCCTCTGAAGCAGAGCAGGGGAGATGAGAAGCTGTCTCTCCCCTGCTTTGCCTTCTTTCTGCCATGCAGACGTGCGAGGGGAGATGAGGTGGCGCGGCTTTTTGCTCCCCGTGCAGACCAGTGTCCTCTGCCTTCGCTCCCCCCAGCTCTAGCTTCAGAGAGCTGAGGGGAGGAGCGGACGCACATCTGCACGAGGCGCAAGTTTCACACTGCCGCTAATACCTAGCATGCGGCGCTAAGTGGGGTGTATGGAGCGGGCTCCGGACTCCTGCCCGCTCCATACTCTGCAGCCCCCGGTTTTCAGTAACCGGGGCCACCGCTAAAAGCCAGCATGCGGCGATCGCCGCGGCTGGCTATTAACCCTTTAGATCGCCGCTGTAAAAGCTGACAGCGACGTCTAAAGGGACATGTGAATGCTCCTTGGTGGGCTAGTGGGGTGGATTGCCCCTCCGCAGTGATCGCAGGGGGAGATCCACTATGGAGGTAGCCGGAAGGCTTACCTCTGTTCCCTGCTATCCCTTGGCTCTGTCATTGATTGAGCCTGGCTGGACCAGAGCACAAAGATCAACTGAGTTCAATAGAACTCTATTCATCTGTATGAGGAATCTAATGATTCCTCCTATAAGTCTAATAAAGTGTAAAAAAAATAAAAAATAAAAAAAAAATAAAAATTATAAAAAAAAAATAAAACACATTAACCCTTCCACGTTGAAAGTTCAAATCACCCCCTTTTCCTATATAAAAACATGCTAACATAATAAAAATAAACATATTTGGTATCGCTTCGTGCGTAAATGTACGACCTATTAAAATATAACATTATGTATCCGGGACGGTAAATGTTAAAAAAAAAAATTTTTTTAAAAATAACAGAATTGCAATTTTTATAATATCCCAAAAAAAAAAAGTTAAAGTGATTAAAAAGTCAGATCAATACCAAAATAGTACCCATACAAAAAACAGATTATGGCGCAAGAAATGAGCCCTCATACAGCCTGGTATGTGGAAAATAAAGCTACAGGGGTCAAAATATGGCAATTCAAAAAAAGTTCAGAATTTTTTAAAAATTTGTAAACTATATAAATGACGCAAACTATACAAATCTGGTATTGCTGTAGTCATGTGACCTAAAGTATGAAACTAACATGTTATCTCAACCACAAGGTAAATGGCGTAGAAAAGAAAACCACCAAATCTGCTAAATTATCTTTTACTATTTCAATTTACCTAATATATATTTTTTGGTTCGGAGAATAGGTTATTGAAAAATTAAAAGGTATCATAGTAGTTAGTTATGGCCATTATAGGGTGAGGAGGGAAAAAATCATAGCGTAAAAGCGAAAATTGGCCCGGACAAGTGGGACTTGTCATGAGGGACAAGTAGATTTTGCTCCATTTTAGCCCCGTGGACAAGTATTTTTTTTTTATAAAATGTCCACACCCCTGCAGACAACAGAACTGTTTTGCATCAAGTGACGCTTCTTCTGGCCTCCCGGAAGGCCGGAAGAAGAGTCACTTGACAAGAAACAGTTCTGTCGTCTCTCACACCACCCCCCCCCCCCCCCCCCCCAACACCCCCATCTTCCCTCCCTGCACTACCCCGCAATGTTTTATGCTTCTAAGATGGATGAACTGCAAAAAAGTATGAAGTAACAGAAGGATGGGGAGTGCGTCGTGATTTTTCTACCTACCTACTGTAATTTAAATGCTTATGATGTTTGGTTCTAGCGTTCCTTAGGTGTTAATTTATGGGCTGTTCTTGTTGTTAAAAATAAAGTAAAAAATAAAAAAAAAATCCCCACTTCTCACCTTTTTTTTTTGCTGGCTCCTAGATTCAAAACAAGCTTGTTGAGCCCTGGGATAGGGAAGAAGCATTTTCAATTTGAATACCCCATATCAGGTTTTTGATGAAAAATGGATTCCTCAAAACCAGATCAAAACTGGAAAAACTGTATCAAAATGTGTGTACAAATTTCAACCCATATACAGTATGAAAAATGTACGTTTTTAACTTTTCACTCCATTTTGAATAAAGTTTCACTTGTTTGATTGAAATTCCAAGAAAATAAAACTGTGTAAAGTCAAAAGCCGTATGGTGCAAACCGAATGGAACAGTACGCACATACAGCTCTGTATAAATAAATAAAAAATAAAAAAAAACACGTATACGGTTTAATACGGTTTTTCACCTGGAGCAAAAAATGTGGAAGTCTACAGTTTTGGGTACTGGTAAAAAAAATAAAAAAAAAAAAAAAAGTTTGACTAAACCGGATGATGTGTTTGACAAACGGTTTACAATGTTAAGTCAATGCATACAGGGTTGTTTTTTTTTTTTTTTTTTTTACGGTTCCGTATGGTTTTTAACTTGAAATCATATACAGGAACTGTATAGCAAAAACGTGGTGCGCATGCACCCTAAGGCTGGATTCACATGTTGCAGTACCGTGCCACACACATTTTACCACAAATCTGGGTTTTGCAATGCAGTTAGCTGCAAATTTATTTACCGTATTTATTTTGTATATATAGTGAAATTTTTTTTTTGCAAAGTAAATTTTTATTACATTTTTCAGGAAAATACAGGACGACCTCGTAATACTTTAAGTGGGTAAATACATGGAACAGCGTAAGTCATTCCGCAAGAGTCCAAGGTCCAATGTAACAGGCGTAAAACAATCAGAACAATCTGTGTCTCACAGGGTCTTAGGGACCGAAAACGGGGAGGCAAAGGGCGCCCTAAGCGATAGTGAAATATTTTAATTAACATTACACCTACAAAAACTGACAGCCAATAACAAAATATGCAGCTTCGTAAAATGCAGCACAATAATACCAATGTGTGTGAACACAGCCTTAAAAGGGGTATTCTAGTGAAAAACATGGTTTTCATATCAACTGGCTGCAGAAAGTTAAACAGATTTGTAAATTACTTGAATCCTACCAGTACTTACACAATGAGAGATACTCCGGTTAGGAATGTGATAAAAGCTTTACAACATTTTGGATCAAACTCAAAGAAATAAAAAGGCTATAAGATACTATTATATAGGTACATGCCCAAAGTTATACAATATTAGCTTCTCCTGAAAGGGAGTCTTAAAGGGGTTATCCACCATAAGGTGATTTTAGTATGTATCTGGCAGACAGTAATGGACATGCTTTGGAAGGATCTGCACTTGTCTTGGGGCTAAATGGCTATGTTGTGAGATTACCATAATACTGTGGCTAGCTTTTTGCGAGCTGGTATTTCCTGTTTGACTTTTATTTTTTTTTTTTTTAACTACAAATCCCACAATTCCATTTTTCTCCCTCCCACACATCAGCCACCCCACCCATTGAAACAAATGAGCTGCATCCATTCAAAAGACCTGTGGTTTTCAATCAGGGTGCCTACAGCTATTGCATTAGTTGCAGATTGATCCCTCCACCCATTGAAGCAGACAGGCTCCCTGTCATCAGCTGACTAGTGAGTCAGGTATCGGCCGCATTGCAAGCTGGGAAAAATCTGAGAGTCATTTTGTATGCTGGTAAAAATAAATATTGGGGTGAAAATCACAGAAGAATTGTGAGAAAACTGCCACACACAGGTACAGACACTATATTATGAACTACACTAACTTTACAGCCCCTGTAGCATAGTTAAATAAAACAAATCCTCGAATACCCCTTTAAAACCATGAAATTCCAGCCATCAACTGGGATAGTTCCGGCAAGGAAATAACTTTGAGGATAGTCAGTAACACATCATTGTAGACATTTGTTATCTGAACGATGGTTTATAGCCATATAAAAGTAAATTTTGTAGTGTCCTGGAATTGTGTTTATATCTAAAATACAGACTTCAAAAGTGGATTAATAGCCTAGAGTAGAAAGGAACCAGTCTTCCAAGGACACACCAAATGTCATGAACCAGAAGCTTTGATGAAGTTCCTGCTTTATAGCAATTATCAAGGCTGATTTCATACGTGGCAGAAAATTCCACTTTGTTTTATTTTTTTCGAATGGGTTTTATTTCACAGGCAAAGCCTAGAAGAGGGAGTCACTAATATCTGCTACAAATCTAACACGTGTGAATATGTCCTAATAGTATCTCCAGCAGTCTCAGAAGCTGGATCTCTTGGTGTCATTTCAAAAAGGTGGAATCTACCCAAAATTATCATTTCAAAAAGCAAACTAACTATATTTGACATAAAAACAACATGTTCCCACAAGTGGAGGTCTGAATAGCGTAAACCTTTCCCAAAATGCTGTCTGTAGTGTGGAATAGCAGTTTTACAGTGGCTTGAGTTCAGACACTCTCCCCTTGGAGCGCTTGCGTCACCACCATTATACTTGATTCAGTAAACTAGTCAGAGCTTCTTTCTAAACCCCATGTTCTGTCAATCAGAATGGGCAATTTTCACACACATTTGAACTGCAGCCACTTGGGAACCGGATACCATGGTTTCCTCCAATTCACCTCCATGAAAGGTGCCGTCCCTCACACCCTTTCGTTTTCACGTCCATCCTGTACAAATGTCTCCATGGCAGTTTTATTGTTCTAGGGTGATTTGCTGTATTCCAGTACAAGAGACATTCCTTTCTTTCATTCATTGTTGCCACACTGTCTGATGTGTGTACAGGGTCATTAAAGGAAGAATCAAATGACCTCTGCCCTGTGGACATGTTACAGAAATAGCAAGTCACCAGACTCAATCCTTGCCAGATGATGAAGAAAACTAAGGAATACAAAGGATCACATACTGATTTGGGCAAGAACTAAAGAAAAACACCAATTTAGATAGAGAAAGATGTCAGCCATAAGCCGGAGCTGGGAGATGGATCTCGGGATCCCATATTTGGTTTAACAATCAATATACCCTGAATATTAATATCTTTATTAGTGATACCTCTTTTGAGCCAACCACCCAAAATCTGCATCAAAAGATAGTGCTCTCTTATGGGGGTTGTCTTCTCAAAGAAAATGTATAAAGTCAGCAACATGTATAGCACATAAATACTAATAATGAAAGACAAAGTAATGTATTTTACCCTGCATCGAATTACCGATTGCCAGCGTCGTAACCAGTCCCCAGCATGACTCCATCTCATTCCTGGTCCCCAAGCATGGCTCACCATTCAATTCAGTCACCATCAAGGCTAAATATCTCATTTCTGGTCCCTGAACTGGCTCATCATTGCATTCCTGGTCCCCAGCATGAATTCCATCTCGTTCCATATTATTTGCTTCCAAATCCTTGCTAGTTTACAGCGTTTCTTCCCATATCATTCCTTGTCCTGAGCATGGCTTACAATCTAATTTCTGTTCCCTAGCACAGCTCCACATCACAGTTTTGGTCCTCTGTTTGGCCTTCCCCTAAATACAACCCCCCAACATGGCTCCCATTACATTCTTGACCTCATGTATGGTTCCGACTTCAATACTAATCTCAGCCTGGATCCCCTTTCATCCCTGATCCACAACATGCCCCCCCAATCTCATTTCTGGTCCCATGCATAGCTTTACATTTTATTCTGTGTCCCCACTATGGCTTCCCATCTAATTCCTGACCCATCACAGGGATCCCCTCTTTCCTTCCTGAACCAGTGTAACTTTCACTCTGCTACTAGACCCCCAGAATGACTCCCCTTCTCTTTCCTGGCCCCCAGCACGGCTCTTTACCCCATTGCAGCAAAACGTGGCCTGCAGTCACCCTGTCTGCCATCCTCTCTTTTCCTGAATTTTATCCAATGACCATTGCTGGTGTTCCAAAAGCTCCTTCTGCTTTATCAGCTCCAAGGGTATGGCACAATGCTGGCAGAATCACTTTTTTAATGTTTCTTACAAGTCTCCCCCTCCGTTTTGCTCCAGCTTGCTGATGTAGCATTAGATGATTTAGAGCTTATTCAAGTCATTTCAAAAGGGGTTTAACCCCCCAAAAATGCCTCTTTGTTCAGATAAGGGGATGTTCTGCTCTCATTGACTATAATGGGATATAAATCAGTATCAGAAAGAAAGAAAAAAAAAAAAAAGTGTCGATGGAAGTGATATTGGGAGGTTTGACTGTATGAATATGGTAAGAGTGAGATTGACCAGCACCATCTGTCTCTGTAACTTTGAAATGCAAAAACGGTCTAGCCATCTAAACATGAGATGCCTTCTCCTATTCAAGACAGACATTTTTGAGATTTGCAGTGTTGTCAAGACCCTGACCCTGTGAGGTTTCTCCTCTCTAAAATCCAATGGGAGGCTCATACCATGATGTTTACACCTAATGGATGAACTATTGATCTGCACATACTATGCCTGGCATCTGCTGTCTGGATGGTCATCTAAACAATGATGCAGTGGTCTCCTTGTGGGTATGTGTCAGGCTAAGACTAGACAGCAGCATTCCTTGCCTGCAGCCTTGTCAATGCCATAATTGTTGGGGGGAGTAGACTGTTCCACCACATCTGCTAGAGGTAGTGCATTACTTGGCAGGAGTAATGTATTTAACAAGGATCCAGAAATATGGCACCATTAGGCAAGGGCTAAATGGCAACTTTGGTTCTGCAACATTAAGTATTGGGGGCTTCTAAAAGCAGATATATACGGGTATGTTTAAGGCTATGCTCACACTGTGGAATGACCGCACAGAAAATGTCCATGCTGAAATTCCAAACAGCGGTACGCCAGCAGAACACGGCGGCACTAGGACCGCTTGAAAATGCGCTGTCTAATAGACCAGGTTTTGAGACTTCACCAATTGCAAAAACAAATTGGCAGCAGCACTCCACTGAGCACTGGGCAGCAGCACTCCACTGAGCACTGGGCAGCAGCACTCCACTGAGCACTGGGCAGCAGCACTCCACTGAGCACTGGGCAGCAGCACTCCACTGAGCACTGGGCAGCTCTAATCGAGCAAGCAGAGTATGGACACAACCGTCTAGGAGACTCATGTACACAATGCACACGGATTTCTAAAGAGAGCTGAGCAGATAAGATGGGACACTAGGCTCGGTCGAGTGCTTCTGCTCCTTCGTTCGCACCCCCACTGATCCAAACTTCTAATGTGTCTCTTTAAAATGGCAAAAGTTTGCTGAAAGTTTAAATACACTAATATACCTAGTCCCTCTTCTCCCTGATGTGCTTTTGTGAGGCCCCAATATTTGATATTGCACATACAAAGTCGCCATTTAACCCTTGCCTAAAGGTGCAAATCTCTGGATCGTTGTCTAATTCTTTTACTTTATTTCAGGGTGCTTTCCCCCTTATTCCCATTTAAACCCACATTAGGCCAGAGATGCACGGAATCAAGCTGCAACACAACTAATGATAGTGAAATCCATCAAGTATAGACATCTGGTCAAGGTAGCGGCTACTTACAGGTCCTAATATGACCTTATAACTTGTGAAGCAGAATCGTGAGAGAATTGTGGGCCGTGCGACTTCCACCTGGGCCAAAGTCACCAAGTAGCCCTTTCCTTATTCCTAGTGAAATAAAAATAAAAAAGCATGTTTGCATTTACAGCTGAAATGTAAGGCTCCTTATAGTTTTACCATAGAAAGTTCAGTTCCACAGAAGTTGATGTTCAAAATTGTGTCAGGAAAAGGAAAAGTGTGGTATGCCCTCTCGCTTTACAAAAAGGAATAGGGAAACCATACTAACTACTACTTCTACTACTAACTAACCATGGTATAAGTGAGGTCACCACAACAGCTAACACAAAAGCATCCATCCTATTATTTAGTTCTTAGAAAGGTAAGCTGTCGCCAGAGTATGGCAGCAACTTGCCCCAGTTTTTAGCACTGAAGACACATGCACGCTTATCTGAACCCTATGGGGGAGATTTATCAAAACCTGCCCAGAAGAAAAGTTGCTGAGTTGCCCATAGCAACCAATCAGCTCATTTCTTTCATTTTTAAAGAGGCCTGTGAAAAATGAAAGAACTTATCTGATTGGTTGCTATGGGCAACTCAGCAACTTTTCCTCTGAACAAGTCATAAATCTCCCCCTATGTGTATGGGGCATTTAGGAGAGATATCTGTGGGCAGAGACAGATATCTAACCTGTAAGGCTAGGTTCACACTGTGGAATTTCTGGGCAGAATTTCTGCCGGAGATCGAACCGGCGGCACTAGGACTGCGCAAACTGCATTGCTGTCCCCATAGATCTCAATGCATTTCTGAGCAGATCTCCCAAAAGCTCCACCCAAAAATGCATTGCTGTCTATGGGGATGGCAATGAAGTCCTTGCGGTCCTATTGCCGTCTGCTACATCTCCGGCGGAAATTTTGCCCAGAGATTCCATAGTGTGAACCTAGCCTAAATCTAGCTTAAAAAGGAGCACTCCACTGGAAAATTATTATTATTTTTTTTTTTTTAAATCACCGGGTGCCAGAAAGTTAAACAGATTTGTACATTACTTCTATTAAAAACATTTTAATCCTTCCAGTACTAATCAGCTGCTGTTATGATCCACAGGAAGTTATTTTCTTTTTGAATTTCCTTTCTGCCTGACTAGTGCTCTCTGCTGACACCTCTGTCCATTTCAGGAACTGTCCAGAATAGGAGCAAATCCCCATAGCAAGCCTATCCTGCTCTGGACAGTTCCTGACATGGACAGAGGTGTCAGCAGAGAGCACTGTGGTCAGACAGAAAGGAAATTCAAAAAGAACTTCCTCTGTAGTATACAGCAGCTGATAAGTACTGGAAAGATTAAGATTTTTTTTAATAGATGTAATTTACAAATCTGTTTAACTTTCTGGCACCAGTTGATTTAAAAAAAAAAAAAAAAAAAAATTCCAGGGGAGTACCCCTTTAACGAAAATGGACATAAATGTACGTCATGGTGACGTGGTACTTAAAGCGCCATGACGTACATTTACGCGCCGCCATGATCGTCATGCGCGGCAGGTCCCGGCTGCTAACAGCAGCCAGGGACTCACCGGACATCCGCGATCGCGCAGGTGTCCGCCATTAACCCCTCAGATGCCGTGATCAATACAGATCACGGCATCTGCGGCAGTGTGGAATTTTGAATGGATGATCGGATCGCCCGCAGTGCTGCCGCGGGGATCCCATTATCCAGCATGGTAGCCGGAGGTCCTCTCACATGGCTCCGGTCGTCTCCCGGGGTCTTCTGCTCTGGTCCGAGATCGAGCAGAAGATCACCGATAAACACTGATCAGCGCTATGTCCTATACATAGCACTGAACAGTACTAGCAATCAAAGGATTGCTATAGATAGTCCCCTATGAGGACATAAAAAGTGTAAGGAAAAAAATTTGAAAAATCCCCTCCCCCAATAAAAAAGTTAAACATCCGTTTTTCCAATTTTACCCGAAAAAAGCGTAAAAACAAAAAACAAAACACATTTGGAATCGCTGTGTGCGTTAAAGTCTGAACTATTAAAATATATTGTTAATTATCCCGTACCGTGAACAATGTAAACTTAAAAAAAATAAAGTTCAAAATTGCTGCTTTTTTGTCACATTTTATTCCAAAAAATTTGTATACAAAATTAAGAAAAAGCAAAACCTAAGCAAAACTAGTACCGATAAAAACTACAGATCATGGCACAAAAAATTAGCCCTCATACCGCCCCATATATGGAAAAATTAGAAAGTTATAGGTGGTCAAAATAGGGCAATTTCAAATATAAAAATTTTGTTAAAATGGTTTGAGATTTTTTTAAAAAGCGGTACAATTATAGAAAACAATCATTTTAATCGAATTGACCCAAAGAATAGGAAAACCTGTCATTTTTACCGGAAAGTGTACAGCGTGAAAACAAAACCTTCCAAAATTTGCTAAATTGCGTTTTTTCTTTTCAATTTTCCCACATAAATAATATATTTTTTGGGTTGCGCCATACATTTAATGGTAAAATAAATGATGTCATTACAAAGTACAATTGGTGACGCAACAAACAAGCCCTCATATGGGTCTGTGGATGGAAACATAAGAGAGTTATGATTTTTAGAAGGCGAGGAGGAAAAAACGAAAATGCAAAAATAAAATTGGTCTGGTCCTTAAATGGGCACTGTCACCAACTTTATTTTTTGATATGTTGTAGTACTTCTGTACTACAACATATCTCTAATATACTTTTATTTTATTTTTTTTCATTAAAAAGATTTAATTTACATTTAAAAACCGGCTACTGAAAAAGGACAGATTTTGGAGTGGCAATCCGTGCTTTTTCAGTTAGGCTGCATTCGCTCCCTGCCTGTCAATCAGACAGGCGGGAGCGAGCGCATTGGCTTCCCGGCCACTGGCTGGGAGGCCACTCCTCCCGCACATCGCCGCCACCGCCTCGTTGCCGCCGCTGTCCCTGCACGCCCGCTGCCGGATTCTGCAGTAACTGCAAGTGTAATGAGGGAACGGGGTATGCGGGGCAGGGGGGCGGGAGGAGGAGAGAACGGGCTAGTGCCGTAGCGGGGGGGGGGGGGGACGTGCTAGCAAAAAAAAAAAAAAAAATAGGATGGTGGGAGCTACCCTTTAAGGGGTTAATAAACAGATACTAGTAAATGGTTACATTACATTGTGGCCTGGCTCTACAACAGAGTCACTTTGCCCCTGGACAAGCTATGATTGCTTTAAATGTTTAAAGAAGCACACTATCAGATAGCCAACATATACAATAGGTAAACATTGGAACTGAAGCGGAGTGCCCCCATCAGTAGGGAGAGAGGCTACAAAGAGTGTCTGCTTCTGTAGGACCCGACATATCCGTATGTCACAGGATAGAACACTAAATTGAACAGCTACAATGCCTCATTTCTCCTATGGAGGCGCTGTAGAGGAGCTGAACACGTGCCGCTAGGTATATATTACAGCTGATCGCTAAAGGTCCTAGAAGCAGGACACTCTCTTTAAAGGGGTACTCCAGCGTTCTGAACGCTAGATTTGGCAACCTTCACCTTAGTAGATGAGAATGTCCCCATGCAGCATCAGAAGGGACAAGTGGTGATGATGAGGATCATCTTATGATCCTATTACCTGAACAGGTTAACTCCACTGACAAGCCAAAGGGCAAATGGCTACAACCGTTTCCCAACCAGTGTGCCTTTAGCTGTTGCAAAACTACAACTCCCAGCATGTCTGGACAGCCAAACGCTGTCCAGGCATGCTGGAAGTTGTAGTTTTGCTACAGTTGGAGGCACCCTGATTGGGAAACACCGGGCTAGAAGGATCACAGACTCCCCTAGGTTCATAATGGACACATCCATACCTTCCTAAACACAAGGCCAGGTCCACAACAATTTGGGGAGATCTATCAATACCGATGCAGTTGCCAACAGCAACCAATCCAATCGCATCTTTCATTTCTCTGGTTGCTATTGGCAACTGCACGTTTTGATAAATCTCCCCCTTACAGAGAAGCACAAGCAATGTCTCTCTTAGAGTAATGCACTAAAATGCTGCAAATTTTGACGTCCTTATTTAACCAGGATCTGAACGCAAGACTACTGGAGTAAAGATAAGCATCTAAATGTTGTGATGTGTTGTGCATTGATTATTTCTGTTAAAGAGAAGGTTTTACCCCATTTAGGACTGTGTTTCCCAACCAGGATGCCTGCAGCTGTTGCAAAACTACCACTCCCAGCCTTTGGCTGTCTGGGCATGCTGAGAGTTGTAGTTTTGCAACAGCTGGAGGCATCCTGGTTGGTAAACACTGATTTAGTACATGAATTGTGGGAAGGAAAGATGTATTTGCCTTATAGCACATCTAGAAGTGAAAGCAGGGACAGGGTGGGAATCTTCGGACTGTCGTAGACATTGAGATCTATGTTGAGGACCATAGACTTGGATACAGACTACATTTAGTCCTGAGCACAATGGTGTCCAGCAGGGAATATCATCATACAGGCAAATATTTATTCCTTGTAAGAACAACAGTGCCCCCATATCTGTCATACACATAGGAGAGCAAGGGTCTAACCCAGGGCTCAAGTCCTGCAGGAACGCATGGGAACTAAGTTCCTGCACTTTTTCCACTGCAGTAACACCGTTCCCATTAGCAGAAGTCCTGCAGCACCAGCCCTTGTCAGCCCAAATCTTAAGTGAGTTCCCACACTTTTTTCCCCCAGGACTTGACCCCTGGTCTAACTCAACCGAGAACAACAAAGCCCAGCACTACACACACACCACAAGGAGTATCACTGGCCAATTGTGGATTTATTACTAGGAATAGAAATCCTGAGATCACCGATCACTCCCTGGGGCTCCACAATGCACTGGTCATCCAGATGATCCACAATGCACTGGTCATCCAGATGATCCACAATGCACTGGTCATCCAGATGATCCACAATGCACTGGTCATCCAGATGATCCACAATGCACTGGTCATCCAGATGATCCACAATGCACTGGTCATCCAGATGATCCACAATGCACTGGTCATCCAGATGATCCACAATGCACTGATCATACAGATCCACAATGCACTGATCATACAGATCCACAATGCACTGATCATACAGATCCACAATGCACTGATCATACAGATCCACAATGCACTGATCATACAGATTCACAATGCACTGATCATACAGATCCACAATGCACTGATCATACAGATCCACAATGCACTGATCATACAGATCCACATTTTGGGAAGCGCTGCCATAGACAAATGTGAACAAGACCCATCAGGTTATTCCAATAAGCGCTGATCACTATCCAGAAGGCTCCAGGGAGAGGTGCCCAGCAGCAGCCCTGCCACCATCCTGAGCCCTGGCACTGCCCTCCAGCACACAGCCTTAAATGAGTAAAGAAGTCTTAGAACTCACGTGTTACTATCATTTTTGCTCAATCCTCCCCAGTTAAAGCATTAAGTAGCAGTAGTAAGAGTTGTCAAACAAGATCCTCACTGGTATCCATATATCCCCAGGAAGGCGCCAGCCCCTCCGGACGGTTATCTCCGGCAGTAAGGTGACATAGTGGCGGCGGTACCGCAGCGTCCTCTCCACAGCCGCACTGCCCGCTCTCTACTGAGCTCCTCAGCTGCTGTGCGGCCGGGAAAAGGACTGGGGCGGGGCCTCGGCGCGGGAGAGGGCGGGGCCCGGAACTTCTCAGAGGGACCCGCTCTATCGTGTGAACAAGGGGATGGTGCTTCCCTGTGTGAAGGAGTCTGGTCCAGGACCAGCACATGATGTCATGTAACATACAACACGTACTCCTGTGTCCTTCACGACGGACACACAATGATGTAACGTCCACCATACACCTGAATATCTCACTACATGATAACATGCAACATGCTACATATACAAGGTGTATTATAGTGTGGTGTGTGACACAGGTGTATTATAGTGTGGTGTGTGACACAGGTGTATAATAGTGTGGTGTGTGACACAGGTGTATTATAGTGTGGTGTGTGACACAGGTGTATTATAGTGTGGTGTGTGACACAGGTGTATAATAGTGTGGTGTGTGACACAGGTGTATAATAGTGTGGTGTGTGACACAGGTGTATAATAGTGTGGTGTGTGACACAGGTGTATTATAGTGTGGTGTGTGACACAGGTGTATTATAGTGTGGTGTGTGACACAGGTGTATTATAGTGTGGTGTGTGACACAGGTGTATTATAGTGTGGTGTGTGACACAGGTGTATTATAGTGTGGTGTGTGACACAGGTGTATAATAGTGTGGTGTGTGACACAGGTGTATTATAGTGTGGTGTGTGACACAGGTGTATTATAGTGTGGTGTGTGACACAGATGTATTATAGTGTGGTGTGTGACACAGATGTATTATAGTGTGGTGTGTGACACAGGTGTATTATAGTGTGGTGTGTGACACAGGTGTATTATAGTGTGGTGTGTGACACAGGTGTATTATAGTGTGGTGTGTGACACAGGTGTATTATAGTGTGGTGTGTGACACAGGTGTATTATAGTGTGGTGTGTGACACAGGTGTATTATAGTGTGGTGTGTGACACAGGTGTATTATAGTGTGGTGTGTGACACAGGTGTATTATAGTGTGGTGTGTGACACAGGTGTATTATAGTGTGGTGTGTGACACAGGTGTATTATAGTGTGGTGTGTGATCCAGGTGTATTATAGTGTGGTGTGTGACACAGGTGTATAATAGTGTGGTGTGTGACACAGGTGTATTATAGTGTGGTGTGTGACACAGGTGTATTATAGTGTGGTGTGTGACACAGGTGTATAATAGTGTGGTGTGTGACACAGGTGTATAATAGTGTGGTGTGTGACACAGGTGTATTATAGTGTGGTGTGTGATCCAGGTGTATTATAGTGTGGTGTGTGACACAGGTGTATTATAGTGTGGTGTGTGACACAGGTGTATTATAGTGTGGTGTGTGACACAGGTGTATTATAGTGTGGTGTGTGACACAGGTGTATTATAGTGTGGTGTGTGACACAGGTGTATAATAGTGTGGTGTGTGACACAGGTGTATAATAGTGTGGTGTGTGACACAGGTGTATTATAGTGTGGTGTGTGACACAGGTGTATTATAGTGTGGTGTGTGACACAGATGTATTATAGTGTGGTGTGTGACACAGATGTATTATAGTGTGGTGTGTGACACAGGTGTATTATAGTGTGGTGTGTGACACAGGTGTATTATAGTGTGGTGTGTGACACAGGTGTATTATAGTGTGGTGTGTGACACAGGTGTATTATAGTGTGGTGTGTGACACAGGTGTATTATAGTGTGGTGTGTGACACAGGTGTATTATAGTGTGGTGTGTGACACAGGTGTATTATAGTGTGGTGTGTGACACAGATGTATTATAGTGTGGTGTGTGACACAGGTGTATTATAGTGTGGTGTGTGACACAGGTGTATTATAGTGTGGTGTGTGACCCAGGTGTATTATAGTGTGGTGTGTGACACAGGTGTATTATAGTGTGGTGTGTGACACAGGTGTATTATAGTGTGGTGTGTGACACAGATGTATTATAGTGTGGTGTGTGACACAGGTGTATTATAGTGTGGTGTGTGACCCAGGTGTATTATAGTGTGGTGTGTGACACAGGTGTATTATAGTGTGGTGTGTGACACAGGTGTATTATAGTGTGGTGTGTGACACAGGTGTATTATAGTGTGGTGTGTGACACAGGTGTATTATAGTGTGGTGTGTGACACAGGTGTATTATAGTGTGGTGTGTGACACAGGTGTATTATAGTGTGGTGTGTGACACAGGTGTATGGTGTATTATAGTGTGGTGTGTGACACAGGTGTATTATAGTGTGGTGTGTGACACAGGTGTATTATAGTGTGGTGTGTGACCCAGGTATATTATAGTGTGGTGTGTGACACAGGTGTATTATAGTGTGGTGTGTGACACAGATGTATTATAGTGTGGTGTGTGACACAGGTGTATGGTGTATTATAGTGTGGTGTGTGACACAGGTGTATTATAGTGTGGTGTGTGACACAGGTGTATTATAGTGTGGTGTGTGACACAGGTGTATTATAGTGTGGTGTGTGACACAGGTGTATTATAGTGTGGTGTGTGACACAGGTGTATGGTGTATTATAGTGTGGTGTGTGACACAGGTGTATTATAGTGTGGTGTGTGACACAGGTGTATTATAGTGTGGTGTGTGACCCAGGTATATTATAGTGTGGTGTGTGACACAGGTGTATTATAGTGTGGTGTGTGACACAGATGTATTATAGTGTGGTGTGTGACCCAGGTGTATTATTGTGTGGTGTGTGACACAGGTGTATTATAGTGTGGTGTGTGACCCAGGTGTATTATAGTGTGGTGTGTGACCCAGGTGTATAATAGTGTGGTGTGTGACACAGGTGTATTATAGTGTGGTGTGTGACACAGGTGTATTATAGTGTGGTGTGTGACCCAGGTGTATAATAGTGTGGTGTGTGACACAGGTGTATTATAGTGTGGTGTGTGACACAGGTGTATTATAGTGTGGTGTGTGACCCAGGTGTATTATAGTGTGGTGTGTGACACAGGTGTATAATAGTGTGGTGTGTGACCCAGGTGTATTATAGTGTGGTGTGTGACCCAGGTGTATTATAGTGTGGTGTGTGACACAGGTGTATTATAGTGTGGTGTGTGATCCAGGTGTATTATAGTGTGGTGTGTGACACAGGTGTATTATAGTGTGGTGTGTGACACAGGTTTATTATAGTGTGGTGTGTGACACAGGTGTATTATAGTGTGGTGTGTGACACAGGTGTATTATAGTGTGGTGTGTGATCCAGGTGTATTATAGTGTGGTGTGTGACACAGGTGTATTATAGTGTGGTGTGTGACACAGGTGTATTATAGGGTGGTGTGTGACCCAGGTGTATTATAGTGTGGTGTGTGACACAGGTGTATGGTGTATTATAGTGTGGTGTGTGACACAGGTGTATTATAGTGTGGTGTGTGACACAGGTGTATTATAGTGTGGTGTGTGATCCAGGTGTATTATAGTGTGGTGTGTGACACAGGTGTATTATAGTGTGGTGTGTGACACAGGTGTATTATAGTGTGGTGTGTGACCCAGGTGTATTATAGTGTGGTGTGTGACACAGGTGTATTATAGTGTGGTGTGTGACACAGGTGTATTATAGTGTGGTGTGTGACCCAGGTGTATTATAGTGTGGTGTGTGACCCAGGTGTATTATAGTGTGGTGTGTGACACAGGTGTATTATAGTGTGGTGTGTGACCCAGGTGTATTATAGTGTGGTGTGTGACACAGGTGTATTATAGTGTGGTGTGTGACACAGGTGTATTATAGTGTGGTGTGTGACCCAGGTGTATTATAGTGTGGTGTGTGACACAGGTGTATTATAGTGTGGTGTGTGACACAGATGTATTATAGTAGAAACCTTGAAAGAAGAGATCGCAGACGGCACTCACGGAAACAGCAAGAAGTTTATTCGGGATCGCTGGTCCACGCAACAACAACGACAGGTAAGTCGACCGGTTTCGCGCTACACAGAGCGCTTACACGTGACCTCTGTCATCAATTAACCCTTCCCCCTTAAATACATGCACCAGGTAATACAAAAATAGAAAACTAGACGTTACAGGGTTAAAAGCACAAATATGGTGTGTGGTATAGAGAGACTAGCATTAGTATTTACTAATTAGCTATAACAGCGCCTAAAACTGTGTAACACTATCGGAGGTAATGCATAGTATTTAAAACGCTAGGTGTGAACATAGATCCTATGCTAACAACATCCACCTGCACTATGGAAATACATTAAAATCCTCCCGTAGGTTTAGTCCTAGTGGTCCTATGGCGTCTGTAAGTATAATCATTTCAGATTCTTTTTGTAACAATAATTTATGTCTATCTCCACCAAATTTTAAGGGTGCAACTGTTTTTAATCCTAGGAATTTTAAATCTTCAATTTTGTTATTGTGTTTATATTTCATATGTTCTATTACTTTTGGGCAGCCTTTTCCAGTAGTGAGTGAACGAAAGTGTTCCCTAATTCTTTCATGCAAGGGTCTTATGGTCTTCCCAATATAGTAAAAACCGCATGTACAAACTAATGCATAAACAATATAGGTAGATTTGCATGTCACAAAATCATGGATATCAATATTCTGTGACCCTAAATGTATGCTTTTCGTTTGTATCATGTGAGAACATAAATTGCACTGTCCACATTTAAAACATCCTTGTGGTTTTGATTTTTCTATCCAGTTTTTGGACATATCATCTTGTAATCTACCTCGTACAATATGATCTCTAATATTCTTAGTTCTGCGAAAAGAAATTAATGGTTTATTCAACTGTGTTTTACTTAAGATATCATCCTGCTGGAGAATATGCCAATTTTTATGTATCGCTGACCTAATTTTATGTTCCATAGGGCTGTACATGAAGGAAAATGTAAAATTTTTTGTTTGATTTTCTATATTTAATTTAGCACGGTCATTATCATGTTTTTTTATGTGTTTTATGCAACAATTGACTGCGAGGTATTTTCCTGACCTTAAATAGTGCCTCACTCAGGACATAAAAAACATGATAATGACCGTGCTAAATTAAATATAGAAAATCAAACAAAAAATTTTACATTTTCCTTCATGTACAGCCCTATGGAACATAAAATTAGGTCAGCGATACATAAAAATTGGCATATTCTCCAGCAGGATGATATCTTAAGTAAAACACAGTTGAATAAACCATTAATTTCTTTTCGCAGAACTAAGAATATTAGAGATCATATTGTACGAGGTAGATTACAAGATGATATGTCCAAAAACTGGATAGAAAAATCAAAACCACAAGGATGTTTTAAATGTGGACAGTGCAATTTATGTTCTCACATGATACAAACGAAAAGCATACATTTAGGGTCACAGAATATTGATATCCATGATTTCGTGACATGCAAATCTACTTATATTGTTTATGCATTAGTTTGCACATGCGGTTTTTACTATATTGGGAAGACCATAAGACCCTTGCATGAAAGAATTAGGGAACACTTTCGTTCACTCACTACTGGAAAAGGCTGCCCAAAAGTAATAGAACATATGAAATATAAACACAATAACAAAATTGAAGATTTAAAATTCCTAGGATTAAAAACAGTTGCACCCTTAAAATTTGGTGGAGATAGACATAAATTATTGTTACAAAAAGAATCTGAAATGATTATACTTACAGACGCCATAGGACCACTAGGACTTAACCTACGGGAGGATTTTAATGTATTTCCATAGTGCAGGTGGATGTTGTTAGCATAGGATCTATGTTCACACCTAGCGTTTTAAATACTATGCATTACCTCCGTTAGTGTTACACAGTTTTAGGAGCTGTTATAGCTAATTAGTAAATACTAATGCTAGTCTCTCTATACCACACACCATATTTGTGCTTTTAACCCTGTAACGTCTAGTTTTCTATTTTTGTATTACCTGGTGCATGTATTTAAGGGGGAAGGGTTAATTGATGACAGAGGTCACTTGTAAGCGCTCTGTGTAGCGCGAAACCGGTCGACTTACCTGTCGTTGTTGTTGCGTGGACCAGCGATCCCGAATAAACTTCTTGCTGTTTCCGTGAGTGCCGTCTGCGATCTCTTCTTTCAAGGTTTCTACGCTTATGCTTATGGCGGACTGAGCACCGGATTTGTGGCATTTGGACCTGAAGGTGCAGTGATCCAGTATACTCCGGCAGAATCGTGAGTGCGGCAGTGCCGACATTTTCCTTCTCCATGTGTTCAGATGTATTATAGTGTGGTGTGTGACACAGGTGTATTATAGTGTGGTGTGTGACACAGGTGTATTATAGTGTGGTGTGTGACACAGGTATATTATAGTGTGGTGTGTGACACAGGTATATTATAGTGTGGTGTGTGACACAGGTGTATTATAGTGTGGTGTGTGACACAGGTGTATTATAGTGTGGTGTGTGACACAGGTGTATTATAGTGTGGTGTGTGACACAGGTGTATTATAGTGTGGTGTGTGACACAGGTGTATTATAGTGTGGTGTGTGACACAGGTGTATTATAGTGTGGTGTGTGACACAGGTGTATTATAGTGTGGTGTGTGACAAGTGTATTATAGTGTGGTGTGTGACACAGATGTATTATAGTGTGGTGTGTGACACAGGTGTATTATAGTGTGGTGTGTGACCCAGGTGTATTATAGTGTGGTGTGTGACACAGGTGTATTATAGTGTGGTGTGTGACCCAGGTGTATTATAGTGTGGTGTGTGACACAGGTGTATTATAGTGTGGTGTGTGACACAGGTGTATTATAGTGTGGTGTGTGACACAGGTGTATTATAGTGTGGTGTGTGACACAGGTGTATTATAGTGTGGTGTGTGACACAGGTGTATTATAGTGTGGTGTGTGACACAGGTGTATTATAGTGTGGTGTGTGACACAGGTGTATTATAGTGTGGTGTGTGACACAGGTGTATTATAGTGTGGTGTGTGACACAGATGTATTATAGTGTGGTGTGTAACACAGGTGTATTATTGTGTGGTGTGTTACACAGGTGTATGGTGTATTATAGTGTGATGTGTTACACAGGTGTATGGAGTATTAAAGTGTGGTGTGTGACACAGGTGTATGGTGTATTATAGTGTGATGTGTTACACAGGTGTATGTTGTATTATAGTGTGTTGTGTGACACAGGTGTATGGTGTATTATAGTGTGATATGTTACAAAGGTGTATGGTGTATTATAGTGTGATATGTTACACAGGTGTATGTTGTATTATAGTGTGATGTGTTACACAGGTGTATCATATGGTGTATTATAGTGTGATGTGTTACACAGCTGTATGGTGTATTATAGTGTGATGTGTTACACAGGTGTATGTTGTATTATAGTGTGGTGTGTTACACAGCTGTATGGTGTATTATAGTGTGGTGTGTGACACAAGTGTATGGTGTTTTATAGTGTGGTGTGTGACACAAGTGTATGGTGTATTATAGTGTGATGTGTTACACAGGTGTATGGTGTATTATAGTGTGGTGTGTGACACAGGTGTATGGTGTATTATAGTGTGATGTGTTACACAGGTGTATGGTGTATTATAGTGTGATGTGTTACACAGGTGTATGGTGTATTATAGCGGGATGTGTTACACAGGTGTATGGTGTATAAAAGTGTGGTGTGTTACACAGGTGTATGGTGTATTATAGTGTGATGTGTTACACAGGTGTATGGTGTATTATAGTGTGATGTGTTACACAGGTGTATGGTGTATAAGGGTACGTTCCCACACGACGTATTTTGCTGCGTATTTGCTGCGTATTTGGTGCTGCGTATTTTCCTACCCATTGACTTCAACAGAGAAAATAAAATACGCAGCAGCAAATACGCAGCAAATACGCCGTGTGGGAATGTACCCTTATAGTGTGGTGTGACACAGGTGTATGGAGTATTATAGTGTGGTGAGTTACACAGGTGTATGGTGTATTATAGTGTGGTGAGTTACACAGGTGTATGGTGTATTATAGTGTGATGTGTTACACAGGTGTATGGTGTATTATAGTGTGGTGTGTTACACAGGTGTATGGTGTATTATAGTGTGATGTGTTACACAGGTGTATGGTGTATTATAGTGTGATATGTTACACAGGTGTATGGTGTATTATAGTGTGATATGTTACACATGTGTATGTTGTATTATAGTGTGATGTGTTATACAGGTGTATCATATGGTGTATTATAGTGTGATGTGTTACACAGCTGTGTGGTGTATTATAGTGTGATGTGATACACAGGTGTATGGTGTATTATAGTGTGGTGTGTTACACCGGTGTATGGTGTATTATAGTGTGGTGTGTTACACAGGTGTATGGTGTATTATAGTGTGATGTGTTACACAGGTGTATGGTGTATTATAGTGTGGTGTGTGACACAGATGTATGGTGTATTATAGTGTGGTGTGTGACACAGGTATATGGTGTATTATAGTGTGGTGTGTGACACAGGTGTATGGTGTATTATTATGTGGTGTGTTACACAGGTGTATGGTGTACTATAGTGTGATGTGTGACACAGGTGTATGGAGTATTATAGTGTGGTGAGTTACACAGGTGTATGGTGTATTATAGTGTGGTGAGTTACACAGGTGTATGGTGTATTATAGTGTGATGTGTTACACAGGTGTATGTTGTATTATAGTGTGATGTGTTACACAGGTGTATGGTGCATTATAGTGTGGTGTGTTACACAGGTGTATGGTGTATTATAGTGTGATGTGTTACACAGGTGTATGGTGTATTATAGTGTGATGTGTTACAGGTATATGGTGTATTATAGTGGGACGTGTTACACAGGTGTATGGTGTATTATAGTGTGGTGTGTGACACAGGTGTATGGTGTATTATAGTGTAATGTGTTACACAGGTTTATGTTGTATTATAGTGTGATGTATTACACAGGAGTATTATAGTCTGGTGTGTGACACAGGTGTATGTTGTATTATTGTGTGATGTGTTACACCGGTGTATGGTGTATTATAGTGTGATGTGTTACAGGTGTATTGTGTATTATAGTGGGATGTGTTACACAGATGTATGGTGTATTATAGTGTGGTGTGTTACACAGGTGTATGGTGTATTATAGTGTGGTGTGTTACACAGCAGTATGGTGTATTATAGTGTGGTGTGTGACACAGGTGTATGGTGTATTATAGTGTGGTGTGTGAGACAGGTATATGGTGTATTATAGTGTGGTGTGTGACACAGGTGTATGGTGTATTATTATGTGGTGTGTTACACAGGTGTATGGTGTACTATAGTGTGATGTGTTACACAGGTGTATGTTGTATTATAGTGTGGTGTGTGACACAGGTGTATGGTGAATTATAGTGTGGTGTGTGACACAGGTGTATGTTGTATTATAGTGTGATGTGTTACACAGGTGTATGTTGTATTATAGTGTGGTGTGTGACACAGGTGTATGGTGTATTATTGTGTGGTGTGTTACACAGGTGTATGGTGTATTATAGTGTGATGTGTTACACAGGTGTATGTTGTATTATAGTGTGGTGTGTTACACAGCTGTATGGTGTATTATAGTGTGGTGTGTGACACAAGTGTATGGTGTTTTATAGTGTGGTGTGTGACACAAGTGTATGGTGTATTATAGTGTGATGTGTTACACAGGTGTATGGTGTATTATAGTGTGGTGTGTGACACAGGTGTATGGTGTATTATAGTGTGATGTGTTACACAGGTGTATGGTGTATTATAGTGTGATGTGTTAAACAGGTGTATGGTGTATTATAGCGGGATGTGTTACACAGGTGTATGGTGTATAATAGTGTGGTGTGTTATACAGGTGTATGTTGTATTATAGTGTGATGTGTTACACAAGTGTATGTTGTATTATAGTGTGATGTGTTACACAGGTGTATGGTGTATTATAGTGGGATGTGTTACACAGGTGTATGGTGTATTATAGTGTGGTGTGTTACACAGGTGTATGGTGTATTATAGTGTGGTGTGTTACACAGGTGTATGGTGTATTATAGTGTGATGTGTTACACAGGTGTATGGTGTATTATAGTGTGATGTGTTACAGGTATATGGTGTATTATAGTGGGACGTGTTACACAGGTGTATGGTGTATTATAGTGTGGTGTGTGACACAGGTGTATGGTGTATTATAGTGTGATGTGTTACACAGGTTTATGTTGTATTATAGTGTGATGTATTACACAGGAGTATTATAGTCTGGTGTGTGACACAGGTGTATGTTGTATTATTGTGTGATGTGTTACACCGGTATATGGTGTATTATAGTGTGATGTGTTACAGGTGTATTGTGTATTATAGTGGGATGTGTTACACAGATGTATGGTGTATTATAGTGTGGTGTGTTACACAGGTGTATGGTGTATTATAGTGTGGTGTGTTACACAGCAGTATGGTGTATTATAGTGTGGTGTGTGACACAGGTGTATGGTGTATTATAGTGTGGTGTGTGAGACAGGTATATGGTGTATTATAGTGTGGTGTGTGACACAGGTGTATGGTGTATTATTATGTGGTGTGTTACACAGGTGTATGGTGTACTATAGTGTGATGTGTTACACAGGTGTATGTTGTATTATAGTGTGGTGTGTGACACAGGTGTATGGTGAATTATAGTGTGGTGTGTGACACAGGTGTATGTTGTATTATAGTGTGATGTGTTACACAGGTGTATGTTGTATTATAGTGTGGTGTGTGACACAGGTGTATGGTGTATTATTGTGTGGTGTGTTACACAGGTGTATGGTGTATTATATTGTGATGTGTTACACAGGTGTATGTTGTATTATAGTGTGGTGTGTTACACAGGTGTATGGTGTATTATAGTGTGGTGTGTGACACAAGTGTATGGTGTTTTATAGTGTGGTGTGTGACACAAGTGTATGGTGTATTATAGTGTGATGTGTTACACAGGTGTATGGTGTATTATAGTGTGGTGTGTGACACAGGTGTATGGTGTATTATAGTGTGATGTGTTACACAGGTGTATGGTGTATTATAGTGTGATGTGTTACACAGGTGTACGGTGTATTATAGCGGGATGTGTTACACAAGTGTATGGTGTATAATAGTGTGGTGTGTTACACAGGTGTATGTTGTATTATAGTGTGATGTGTTACACAAGTGTATGTTGTATTATAGTGTGATGTGTTACACAGGTGTATGGTGTATTATAGTGGGATGTGTTACACAGGTGTATGGTGTATTATAGTGTGGTGTGTTACACAGGTGTATGGTGTATTATAGTGTGATGTGTTACACAGGTGTATGTTGTATTATAGTGTGATGTGTTACACAGGTGTATGTTGTATTATAGTGTGGTGTGACACAGGTGTATGGAGTATTATAGTGTGGTGAGTTACACAGGTGTATAGTGTATTATAGTGTGGTGAGTTACACAGGTGTATGGTGTATTATAGTGTGATGTGTTACACAGGTGTATGTTGTATTATAGTGTGATGTGTTACACAGGTGTATGGTGCATTATAGTGTGGTGTGTTACACAGGTGTATGGTGTATTATAGTGTGATGTGTTACACAGGTGTATGGTGTATTATAGTGTGATGTGTTACAGGTATATGGTGTATTATAGTGGGACGTGTTACACAGGTGTATGGTGTATTATAGTGTGGTGTGTGACACAGGTGTATGGTGTATTATAGTGTGATGTGTTACACAGGTGTATGTTGTATTATAGTGTGATGTGTTACAAAGGAGTATTATAGTGTGGTGTGTGACACAGGTGTATGTTGTATTATAGTGTGATGTGTTACAGGTGTATTGTGTATTATAGTGGGATGTGTTACACAGATGTATGGTGTATTATAGTGTGGTGTGTTACACAGGTGTATGGTGTATTATAGTGTGGTGTGTTACACAGCAGTATGGTGTATTATAGTGTGGTGTGTTACACAGGTGTATGGTGTATTATAGTGTGGTGTGACACAGGTGTATGGAGTATTATAGTGTGGTGAGTTACACAGGTGTATGGTGTATTATAGTGTGGTGAGTTACACAGGTGTATGGTGTATTATAGTGTGATGTGTTACACAGGTGTATGGTGTATTATAGTGTGGTGTGTTACACAGGTGTATGGTGTATTACAGTGTGGTGTGACACAGGTGTATGGAGTATTATAATGTGGTGAGTTACACAGGTGTATGGTGTATAGTGTGGTGAGTTACACAGGTGTATGGTGTATTATAGTGTGGTGAGTTACACAGGTGTATGTTGTATTATAGTGTGATGTGTTACACAGGTGTATGGTGTATTATTGTGTGGTGTGTTACACAGGTGTATGTTGTATTATAGTGTAATGTGTTACACAGGTGTATGGTGTATTATAGTGTGGTGTGTTACACAGGTGTATGGTGTATTATAGTGTGATGTGTTACACAGCAGTATGGTGTATTATAGTGTGGTGTGTTACACAGGTGTATGGTGTATTATAGTGTGGTGTGTTACACAGGTGTATGGAGTATTATAGTGTGGTGTGTTACACAGGTGTATGGTTTATTATTGTGTGATGTGTTACACAGGTGTATGGTGTATTATAGTGTGGTGTGTTACACAGGTGTATGGTGTATTATAGTGTGGTGTGTTACACAGGTGTATGGTGTATTATAGTGTGATGTGTTACACAGCAGTATGGTGTATTATAGTGTGGTGTGTTACACAGGTGTATGGTGTATTATAGTGTGGTGTGTTACACAGGTGTATGGTGTATTATAGTGTGATGTGTTACACAGGTGTATGGTGTATTATAGTGTGGTGTGTTACACAGGTTTATGGTGTATCATAGTATGATGTGTTACACAGGTGTATGGTGTATTATAGTATGATGTGTTACACAGGTGTATGGTGTATTATAGTGTGATGTGTTACACAGGTGTATGGTGTATTATAGTGTGGTGTGTTACACAGGTGTATGGTGTATTATAGTGTGGTGTGTTACACAGGTGTATGGTGTATTATAGTGTGGTGTGTTACACAGGTGTATGGTGTATTATAGTGTGATGTGTTACACAGGTGTATGGTGTATTATAGTGTGATGTGTTACACAGGTGTATGTTGTATTATAGTATGATGTGTTACACAGGTGTATGGTGTATTATAGTGTGATGTGTTACACAGGTGTATGGTGTATTATAGTGTGGTGTGTTACACAGGTGTATGGTGTATTATAGTGTGATGTGTTACACAGGTGTATGTTGTATTATAGTATGATGTGTTACACAGGTGTATGGTGTATTATAGTGTGATGTGTTACACAGGTGTATGGTGTATTATAGTGTGATGTGTTACACAGGTGTATGGTGTATTATAGTGTGATGTGTTACACAGGTGTATGGTGTATTATAGTGGGATGTGTTACACAGGAGTATGGTGTATTATAGTGTGGTGTGTTACACAGGTGTATGGTGTATTATAGTGTGGTGTGTTACACAGGTGTATGGAGTATTATAGTGTGGTGTGTTACACAGGTGTATGGTTTATTATTGTGTGATGTGTTACACAGGTGTATGGTGTATTATAGTGTGGTGTGTTACACAGGTGTATGGTGTATTATAGTGTGGTGTGTTACACAGGTGTATGGTGTATTATAGTGTGATGTGTTACACAGCAGTATGGTGTATTATAGTGTGGTGTGTTACACAGGTGTATGGTGTATTATAGTGTGGTGTGTTACACAGGTGTATGGTGTATTATAGTGTGATGTGTTACACAGGTGTATGGTGTATTATAGTGTGGTGTGTTACACAGGTTTATGGTGTATCATAGTATGATGTGTTACACAGGTGTATGGTGTATTATAGTATGATGTGTTACACAGGTGTATGGTGTATTATAGTGTGATGTGTTACACAGGTGTATGGTGTATTATAGTGTGGTGTGTTACACAGGTGTATGGTGTATTATAGTGTGGTGTGTTACACAGGTGTATGGTGTATTATAGTGTGGTGTGTTACACAGGTGTATGGTGTATTATAGTGTGATGTGTTACACAGGTGTATGGTGTATTATAGTGTGATGTGTTACACAGGTGTATGTTGTATTATAGTATGATGTGTTACACAGGTGTATGGTGTATTATAGTGTGATGTGTTACACAGGTGTATGGTGTATTATAGTGTGGTGTGTTACACAGGTGTATGGTGTATTATAGTGTGATGTGTTACACAGGTGTATGTTGTATTATAGTATGATGTGTTACACAGGTGTATGGTGTATTATAGTGTGATGTGTTACACAGGTGTATGGTGTATTATAGTGTGATGTGTTACACAGGTGTATGGTGTATTATAGTGTGATGTGTTACACAGGTGTATGGTGTATTATAGTGGGATGTGTTACACAGGTGTATGGTGTATTATAGTGTGATGTGTTACACAGGTGTATGGTGTATTATAGTGTGATGTGTTACACAGGTGTATGTTGTATTATAGTATGATGTGTTACACAGGTGTATGGTGTATTATAGTGTGGTGTGTTACACAGGTGTATGGTGTATCATAGTATGATGTGTTACACAGGTGTATGGTGTATTATAGTGTGATGTGTTACCCCAGTGTATGGAGTATAAGGATGTGTTCACACGGAGCTTTGGCTCAGCATTGATCAGTGTTATCAGTGCTCTGCTGCTCTAGCCTGCCATGGCTGACTGGAGCCTTAGAGGTGGCAGGTACGGCTCTCACGCTGTCCACACTGATCTGATCAGAACCCGCGATTTTGCAGTGGATGTCCCAATCAGCTCCGCTGAGCTACTGGAACCCTTAACTCCTGCATTTAGATGGCGCAATCCCCTTTAATCATGGCGTCTAAGGGGTTAATGCCAGGCATCAGTTTGATCAAGGATGCCCGGCATTAATCATGGGTCTTGGCTTCTGATAAAAGTCGGGACCCACTAGGTATAAACTGCGCTCAGCTCGCAGTGATGTGGAAATCCTATTGCTCGATGCCCGGGACATGTATTTCCGGTCGCTGGGCAGGGGAATTTTTCATAGATTTAGCCCTGTATTGGGCAAGCAGGGCCGGACCGACTTTCTCCCCTCCTTTTTTTTTATGCCGGTGTGAGGTTCAGGAGCGGATGCAGACTTGCATGGGATGCAAGTCTGCACATCAGACCGACACTCAGGGTGTATGGATTGGGCTCCTGACTCGAGCTTGCTCCATACTCTGCAGCCCCCGGCTAGAAGCCGAGTGCCGCTGCTTATATCCCGACATGCAGCTATTGCCGCAGCCGGCTATTAACCCTTTAGGTTACTGCTGTCAAAGTTGACAGTGGTGTCTAAAGGGATCTTTTAACCATCCCTGGCGGTCTAGCCGGATGGATCAGCCGCCCGCAGCGTGACTGGGGTGGGGGAGATGATCCCCTGTGGAGGTCTTACCTCTGCATTCATGGCTGCCCCCATAGATCTGCATTTGATTGAGCCTGCCTTGAGCAGGCTCAACCAAAAGAACACAGATCAATGGAGTTCAATAGAACTGCATTGGTCTGTATGAGGAATCTAAATGATTCCTCCTAAAAAAGTGTATTTAAAAAAAAAATGTTTAATAAAAGTTTAAACACCCATTAACCCCTTCCATATTAAAAGTTCATATCACCCTCCTTTTCCATATAAAAATATGTAAACATAATAAAAATAAACATATTTGGTATTGGCGCGTGCGTAATTGGACGAATTATAAAAAAAATTAAATGTTATATCCTGTACGGTAAATGGTGTTAACGTAAAAAAAAATACCAAATCACAGAATTGCATTTTTTATGTTTAGAACATCATATCCCAGAAAAAATGAAGGAAAAAAGTGTTCAAAAAGTCTGATCAAAAAGTCGTACCAAAATGGTACGGATACAAACAGCATATTACGGCTCAAAAAGGATCCCTCATACAGCCCAGTATACGGAAAAATAAAGGTGTTATAGGAGTCAGGAATTTTTGTTGTTTAAATTTAAAAGTTTAAAAAAAATTATTATTAAAACATGAGGGAAACTGAACAAATTTGGTATTTGTGTAATCAAGCCAACCCAAAGTATCAAAATAATATGTAAGTTTGACCACAAGGTGAATGGCGGAAAAAAGAAAGCCCCAAAATGTTCATGTTTTTCATTTTCACCTCAGAGCATAAGTTATGGAAAAATGAAAGATGTCATTACAAAGTATACTTGGCCCCGCAAAAAACAAGCCTCATATGGGTCTATAGATGGATAAATAAGAGCTATGACTATTATACGATGAGGAGGAAAAAACGAAAGTGCAGAAACAAAATAAAGACCTTATTTACAGACTATTTTGGTTGAAATTATTTTATCTACCAGGACAAGTGGGTTTTCTGGTGGGACAAGTAGATTGTGTTCCACTTTAGTCCCCTGGACAAGTATTTTTATTTATTTTTTTTATTTCCACACCCCTGGCTCGTGAGCGTTCTTCGAACTGCGGGAGCAGGACCATGGCATACAGGTATGTCCTTGGTCCTTAATTACCAGGACGCAAGGGTGTACCTGTATGTCCTTTCATCTTTAACAGGTTAAATGGGCATCACATATTGCTTTGTTTTCCTTGAGGTGGCATTACCCGGGAACTGAACACTTAGGCTATGTTCACACTTCGGAATGCCTGCACAGAGATTTTTCTCTGATCTGACATTAAGGAGACTGCGGGCACTGGCATATTATGTCGGCACTAGGATTGCACAAGAATGCGGTGTCTCATAGACGGCAATGCATTCCGTGTGGGGTCCCCAGAAAGGATAAATAGGTTCATTCTTTCCGCAGACACGTAATTCTGAATTTCCACAGCAGAAACATTTGGTGCAGAAATTCCACTGTGTGCACAGCGCAGCAGAATCCCATTGGATTCAACGGGACTCTGCTGCAGCAGAATCTCCCTGCTGAATTCCAATGTGGAAATCCGCAAGGAAATTCCGAGGTGTGAACATAGCTTTACAGCAAAGTGACACTTTGTGATCTTATTTTCATGGGACTTTTCTAATAAGTAGCTATTTTACAAAGCAAACAACCCATTTTAAACTAGTGTATCTCAATCCATATATTCTAAGCACAAAGCAACTGTTCATTTGCGCTGACTGTAATAATTTATACATTTATTCTTCATGTAATGTGGATCATATATCTCGCCTACATGTGGGAAATGCTTGGACATTAGCTTAGTGATATGGTTGCCGCCTACAAGTTTCAGCTGGAGAGGGTTGTTAACTTCTATCATTCAGTCTAGACAACAGCAAGGCATGTAACATGTCCTAGTGCAGGCTTCTAAGATGAAAGCCGCCTATTCCAGCTGGGTCCAGTTGTGTCTGTAGTTTCCTTATCTCTTATTTAAAGGCACAGAGATAAGGAGTTTTGCCTGTGGTAAAGATAAATGGTTCTTCTGCTAGAAGAGGAACTAAGGCCTTACAACTGCTCATGTTTATGTGTAGGTATCAGTACAATTATGCATGATAATATTTATACTTGTTGTTCTTGATATTTAAGTATGTATTATTATTTTTTATAGAAATAATATTCTACAGTATTTATTAAACAAGTTTGAATGTTAATACAATTTTAGCATGAGCTCAATAACTGACCAATGTAAGTTAGTCATTTACATTTAGGCTTTTACTTATGTCATATGAGATTACAATAACATCTGCTTATTCGGCAAATAGGGTTTATCTATGTGTGTGGATTTTTATCAATATTTGTTTTGTTTGGAGGATCCACAGTGTATAAATGTTCGATAGCTTAACTATAGATACATATGACTGTATGCAGACTATAGCAGGCTCTTGTGTTATTGTAGGTGTTATGATGCCGGTCTCTAGGACACTGATCTTTTTGCCTGAACATGACATGTTTCAACATAAATGGGGTTATTTGGAGAACACTGTGGAAGAGTATTAGTACACCAAGTCTTCTTGTATGACAAGTCTTCAGATCACATCAGTCTGACAAGTGCGTTGGTGTCATTCTTTGGGCATCAATATTTAACAGATAAATACATTTCTTAGCAGATGAAATGTAGATTTTCTTTTTCAAAGAAAACTATACATTTTACTATAATACATGCTGGAAATATATAATTTTACACTTTCGAGTCGTTGTCAGTTTGTCACTGAAGTAATGAAAGTGTGATGGCCCAGTATGGAATGGTGTTGCCCCGTACCTTCTTTCTTGCCCTGTCCGGCAGTGTCCCCAGGGCCCCCTGTAGTTATTTCCCCATTTGTACATATGTTTTGTATTATAAGATGTGTTATACCTTTAATAAAATGTACCATGTAATTGTTACCCAGGAGGTACCAGTGACCAGCTGACCACAGGGGTGAGCTATGGGCTCCCTGCTAGTCTCCCCATATAAGCCCTGGGTGGAGCTAGCTTCTCTCTCATTGCTGAGGTCCAGTCACGCTGTCTCAGTGTGTGTGTCCAGAGTATTGGAGGCCTCAAGCCCAGTCTGCAGCCACAGTCACGTGCAAGTAAGCTAAAACTGCAATAATTGTCAGTCACCAGTCAAGTCGTCTGTCTAGTCAACGTGGCCTGCACTAAAATACCCAGTCCTACTACAAGTCCCAGCGAGCCTGCAAGGTCTCTGAATCACTGGTCACCTCCTTGGGCTCTGGCTGCACTGTAAAGACTTCACCAACTGTCTATCCTCTGTAAAGCTACCGTTGTCCGTAACTTGGTGTCAGAGTCTTTATTGCCTCTGTGCCTAGCCCAGGATCCAGTGGAATACCTTCAGGTGGTTATAGGCTAAACCACGTCCTGGCGTCACAAATGAAAGGGGTTAACACCATCTGCCCCTAGGGTAACAACATCTTCCCTGCACCACACACCCCGCTACCACAAAAGTATTGTAAAGTCTTTGGCAAGAGCAATCCAAGCATTTTTGTCTGCAGCATTTTGTACTGACTGATATTCTAGACACTTAATTCCCCTCTAACAACCAATGAGGAGAGTTTGTACTAATGTGCACAAACATAGTCATTCACCACTGGCCCATCAGCTAGATTCTGTTGGTGTTTACAGTGGGAAACCTTGTATAGAATGAATTCACTCATAGCGTTATTTTACACAATTGACAAATTTACCACAATATCTGAACATTTCACATTCAAACTTTGATACAGATTTGCTGCGGACTTTCTGTAAGGGTAAGTTCCCACGTGCCTTATTTTGCTGCTGCGTGTTTTCTTTCCCATTGAAGTCAATGGGTAGCAAAATACGCAGCTGATTTTGCTATTCATTCATTGACAATTGGTAGAAAAATATGCAGCAGCAAAATAAGGCACGCGGGAAGGTACCCTAAAGGTGAGATCTGCCGCAGTCCATATCAACATCAAAATCTGAATGTAAACCAGCAAAATTGTCACTGGCATAAAGTTACACCATTCGACACACTGGGTGAGGGGGGGGGGGGGGATTTATCAAGACATTTAGTGGGTCCGTGTGACTTTTTTTTGTGACAACTGCTTTAGAAACGTTTCCATGATTCCTGCCCATTTGTGCAGTGGTAACTGATTTACTAAGTACGAATGTCGCAAATTTTTCACAAAATTGTTGCACGATCCCAGAAATAGATGGTTTCTCAGGTCATTTCAGCCCTGCCCTACATTTTCTGTGCGACTTTTGAGTCAGGGTATATGCGACTTTTCACACAAAAGTCGCATGTCCGCACAAAATCTGCGACTTTTTTTTAGAAGTTGCAACAGCGAAATTTATCAAAGTCCGTGTGCCGTTTGATAAATTTGGTACACGTCTGCAACCATTACAGCAACTTTTGTGCTCAAAAATAGTTAAAGGGGTACTCCGCTGATCAGCGTTTTGGAACAAACTGTTCTGAACACTGGAGTTGGCATTGGGAGCTCGTGATGTCATAGCCCCGCCCCCTCATGACATCACACCCACCCCCCTCAATGCAAGTCTATGGGAGGGGGCGTGACGGCCATCACGCCCCCTTCCATAGATTTGCATTGAGGGGGGGGGGGGTTAAATCTGTTAACTTTCTGGCACCAGTTGATTTAAAAAAAAAAAAAAAGTTTTCCACGGGAGTACCCCTTTAAGACGACCACACCCATAGAAGACCATTTAAAAAAAATATATTTTTGTTGCATCTATACAGCATATAGCACTCCTTGAGAGCTATGCATGGTAGATCAGAGAAGGCAGAAGCAGTAATAAACCAACCACTCATAGCTAGCCACCAGCCACGTTCTTTAGCAACATGTTAAAGGGGTATTCCAGGCAAAAACTTTTTTTTATATCTCAACTGGCTCCGGAAAGTTAAACAGATTTGTAAATTACTTCTATTAAAAAATGGCGGGCGTCCGCCATTAACCCCTCAGGTGCCGGGATCAATACAGATCCCGGCATCTGCGGGAGTTCGCGATTAAAATGAACGATCGGATCGCCCGCAGCGCTGCTGCGGGGATCCGATCATTCATAACGCCGCACGGAGGTCCCCTCACCTTCCTCCGTGCGGCTCCCGGCGTCTCCTGCTCTGGTCTGTGATCGAGCAGACCAGAGCAGGAGATGACCGATAATACTGATCTGTTCTATGTCCTATACATAGAACAGATCAGTATTAGCAATCATGGTATTGCTATGAATAGTCCCCTATGGGGACTATTCAAGTGTAAAAAAAAATGTAAAAAAATGTAAAAGTAAAAGTAAAAAAAAAGTGAAAAATCCCCTCCCCCAATAAAAAAGTAAAACGTCCGTTTTTTCCTATTTTACCCCCAAAAAGCGTAAAAAACATTTTTTATAGACATATTTGGTATCGCCGCGTGCGTAAATGTCCGAACTATTAAAATAAAATGTTAATGATCCCGTACGGTGAACGGCGTGAACGAAAAAATTTTTAAAAAGTCCAAAATTCCTACTTTTTTAATACATTTTATTAAAAAAAAAATTATAAAAAATGTATTAAAAGTTTTTTATATACAAATGTGGTATCAAAAAAAAGTACAGATCATGGCGCATAAAATGAGCCCCCATACCGCCGCTTATACTGAAAAATAAAAAAGTTATAGGTCATCAAAATAAAGGGATTATAAACGTACTAATTTGGTTAAAAAGTTTGTGATTTTTTTTAAGCGCAACAATAATATAAAAGTATATAATAATGGGTATCATTTTAATCGTATTGACCCTCAGAATAAAGAACACATGTCATTTTTACCAGAAATTGTACGGCGTGAAAACAAAACCTTCCAAAATTAGCAAAATTGCGTTTTTCGTTTTAATTTCCCCACAAAAATAGTGTTTTTTGGTTGCGCCATACATTTTATGATATAATGAGTGATGTCATTACAAAGGACAACTGGTCACGCAAAAAACAAGCCCTCATACTAGTCTGTGGATGAAAATATAAAAGAGTTATGATTTTTAGAAGGCGAGGAGGAAAAAATGAAAACGTAAAAATTAAATTGTCTGAGTCCTTAAGGCCAAAATGGGCTGAGTCCTTAAGGGGTTAAGGCATATTTTTCTAGTATTGAATGCAGTCAAGCTCTGTGAAGATAATATTTAAACGGATAGTATTATATTATTTCCGTGTAACATTTATAGCCCACTGAAAAGTGTAAATTCATGGGGAAACTGCTTTCGAACATCACTGTGTGTGGCCTCTGGAAGTGATTTCAACCTTTCCACAAGGTCAGGCTTTCTAGCAGTAAAATTGGGTGAATGCAGGACTTAAAAACAGATGTTTCCTCTAAGAATTTTTTGCTGGGTAAATAAATTAGCAGCAAAGAGTAAAAAATACTTTCCATTACTTTGAGATTAGTTTTTTCTTTTAGACTTTAAATTCTTTGCCTGTAAAAGGCCAAGCACCTGGCAGTTTTATATCCTCTGCGTTGCATATTTTAAACTGTTGTACATATTTCTACAAAGTCATACTGTACATTGTTTACTTACTTACATTACAGTTTTCTTTCCCTAAACATCTGGCAGCTGAATAGAAGCCTTAAGTGCCCAATCTAATTGTTTAATTTAATGTACTGCTGAGACACAACCGAGCAATTCTAAGGAAAAAAAAAAAGAATGGACCAGGGAGCTCTTGGTGCATACTTGAGATTTTTTTTTTTTTAACCTCATGGCACCCCTACCAAATAATTTGACACAAAAGACACAAAACTGCTAAAAAGAAGCAATACACAATACCTAGAGTACACTAGATATCTTTGTTAGCTACATAGATTAAAGTGCTGTTCTATCAAGTGACAAGTGAGGTCTTCTCTGATCGTAGATGTTCACTTTCCCTTTCCTTCTTATATCTTGCCCAGACGCCATGACTACTTTCTCCAGCCCCAATTCATTTCTGAAGAATCAGGTAGACAAACATATTAATATTAGACTTCACCCTTATCCAGTACTCTCCTTCCTTTTTTCCACCAATAGGGTCCCACACAAAGTAAAGTAGGTAGATAAGTGGGTTGGTGGGGAGGGGTAAGTTGGTTGGGGAGTAGTAGTTCTCCCTATTGTGTAGGTACTCCCCTGTATGTTGGTGCCCCAGTATGTAGTCTCAATAAGTAAGCTGGCACCCTTAGTAGGTAATTTCCCCCTGGTCTCCCCCATAGATAGTTTCCACAGTATGCAGTTTCCTCCAGTAGGGGGTTTGCCTACATGTAGATATAACCCCTTGTAGGTTCCCTCTCCCCCCCCCCCCCAATACGTAGTTTGCCTTCTTTGGGTGGGTAGTTTTTCCCTGTAGGCAGGACCCCTCCCTCCTGTAGGAAGTTTGCCACCTGTAGGTAGGACCATCCCTGCTCATGAGGCTGCCTGTGGCTTTGAGACTGTAAAGCCTAGGATGCTAGAATACCTGCGGCATTGCTAATCCACTACTGTTCTAGCATGACCAGTGGCCTTCTTGCCCAAGGGCTGCACCTGGCGGGTTCACATGGCACCCCATGGCAACCACAGTTGAGGATCACTGCACTAAACATATGGTGCTATGATGTGTACTGCTTTCTGCCCTCTATTAAGATATATATATATATATATATATATATATATATATATATATATATATACATATATACAGTATATATTTGTTGCAGGAGATTGTTTCACAAGACAGGGATATTCCCATCTTATTAAAAGGAAAAAGTATATCTTCGTACCAATAGATAGTAGTTAATGCTATTTAATATCTATTAACAGAATATGTCAAAAAATGCCTGACACGTGTTTGTCACCTTTTTTAAATTGCATAAGCTGCCAACAATGGGGTGGCCTTGAATTTATGATCAGGGCTCATTGTCTTGATATGTGTGGGTCCTTGAGGTAAAACCCGCACCTACAAGTCATTTATGGTATATCATATTGGAAAAGTTATTTTATGGTGTTTTCTCTGCGTATTTGTGTGACGGATCCTAGAGTCACCCTACCTACTTGGATGGACTTTAGGACATCACTATTTGCACCCCTCAGTTGATGTTGTCCAGTGACATAAAACTCAGAGTTAAAATACTTTATTTACTATTTTCATACACTTTCTGTGCACAATACACCTTTTGCACATGGTTCACATTTTGCACACGGTCCACCTTTTGTACAATGCACTAATTCTACACATGCTTCTACTTTTTGCACACAGTACAACTTCTGCACACCTCCACCTTTTGCACTCAAGGCACTGTATAGAGAGAGCTAATCACCTTCATTGGATTATCTCCCGGACTCACTGTCACCTGTATTGTCTTTACTGACCCTTCCCCCGTGATGTCCATCCTATAAAGGAAGACACTTGTCCCACAATAAAGAGTTCTGATTTTATACCTGAATACTGGTGTTGCCTAGTTCTTTGGGTACAAGGGTGCAATAATCTCTAGTTCTTCCTGGGGATATTGCCTGTGATATGCTGGGGCTTGTCATCTGGAAGGAGAAGTCACTTTTGGCAGAGTCAGTCCATCACAATTGGTGGCAACGGTGGGATCTGACTTCTCCAAGATCGACACTGAGACCAGCCCAGCTGGGGGAGATACAGCCGCTGGCTTGACCCCGGTCTCAGCAACTTACCCTGGCGAGGAAGAGCCTATAAGGATGGAGGATTTCCAAAGTCCCAGCAAACCTGTGAGGAACCTGTATCCTGGTTCACTCTTGAAAAGACTGTTATGGTAAAGACTGTTTCATAAAATCAGCAAGTAAAGTTTCTTCAGTTAACTCCTAAAATCTGCTGTGGACATTCCGTTATTTTTCCCTGCCGTTTGTGGGACGGTTGGCGGGAAGAACATTACTATTGGGGAAACCGCACCCTGGCGTCACAACATTCAAGGGTTAATACCACCAGACCATGTAACATTACCGCAACACCCCAGACACCACAACTCTCCTGGTTCACCACATTTGCATAGCTATTTTCACAGCTGCTGATTCAGATTGATTCGGTCGTTTTTACCTGTTTAAAAAATCATCGGCCGCTGGCTGCACATGTCCTCGTGTAATAGGGGATGTGCTGATAGCGACAAAGGGCTACACTAACAATACAGCAATCGTTGTGCAGCCCTCGATGCCATCACTCAAGGCTTTTAATGTATGAGCTTGTTTACAGGGCAGCTTGAGGCGTCTGGTACGGCCCTTAGATTGTTGTCATAAATGTCAAAGCATCATTTTAAAGAGGGACAGATTTAAAGATTGTGCCACCTAGATTTTTTTTTTTATGATTAAAATCAGATTCTGACCCATATTTCTTTTTTTCTAACCTGCTTCTGTTACCTGATTGTCAATGATTGTAATTTCTTTGTACATTATTATGGGGGCAGTCATATTGCCATTGTGTTCTACACAGTAAATAAAGATTTGTTTTACAGCAAACCTCATGGACACAATAAACAATAGACTGGAACTGAAACTATTGACCAGGAGGAAAAGGCTAAACTCAAAGCATCACCTATTATGAATGACCTGATCTTGTCTGGTCTATACACTGATGACACCTATCACTGTATTCCTGTCTTTAATGATAAGGAGGAGACTACTAGAATGTGATCACTTGGACCCCCACCAATGAAAGTCATGTATCCCCTGAATGAATGGATCAGGACCTGAGTGTGCACACTGCCACTTGATTCAATCTCTATAGCAGCGATCTCCAAACTGTGGAATCGAGCTGTTGCAAAACTACAAGTCCCAGCATGTCTGGAATGCCATGTACTTGGTCCCTGCTGTGACTTTTCCTTTTGCAATATCAGGAGATACACAGTTTGGGGACCACTACCCTATGAAATTGTTGGAGAAGCTCATATCTCCACCAGTCCCATAAAGATTACCAATGATCCTGCTCAAATCCCAACTCCATTCAATCGATGGGGACATGGGACTGCATTTTCAGTCGTAAGTTTTTGGCATAATACAGGAAGCACTAATACATGAACCTGCACTATAGATTCAGCCCAGGTCTCCTGCATGTATTAAATCCTTGCATTACACGAGATAGCACAGCCTGTGTAGAACTGGTATCTGCCCAGTATATGGTCAATGTTTTGGGGTATCATAATTTTTTTTATTATTATTATCATTATGATATTTAACACCTTACGGACCAAGGGCGTACCGGTTCACCCTTGGTCTTTGGTGCTTAAGCACCGAGGGTGTACCTGTACCCCTGGTCCTGTTACCTGTCTTTGGAAGCGTGCTCACAAGCTGAGCACGCTTCAAACTTGGTGGGTCCCGACTGCTATCAGCAGCCTGGACTCAGGGTTAATGTCGGGCATCGCCAATCGGTCAATGCCTGGCATTAACCCTTTAGATGCTGGAATCAAAATATTCTCTAAACTAACTCAGATTATATTCCCGAACTACTCCAAACACTCCTCCTGCCCTTAACATTCTTTTTCGAGCTTTAAAAAGCTCTGCATAATACCTTTCCTTTCACATTGTGTGAGCTCCCGGCTGGAGAAAGTGGGTGTTCCCCAGCCAACACAACGCCACTGAAGCCTGTGAGAGCTGTGCCTCGCCATGCCCCACATGCACTTGCTGAGTTTAGTCTCCTGCCAGACAGGGAGGAGACCAAACTAACTATTTGTCTTGTGGCAGGGAACAGAACAGAGCCGCCTAGTGGCTGTTTTTTCAATCAGATTAAAAATGTTTAAGGGTTGAAAATTTTAACAGCAGGGGGCGTGGCTTGCCATGTGGGGGAGATGGATGCAGGACTGCTGAGCTCCGCTCCCAAGGCCGCATACCTGGAAGAATACTGCTGCCATATGGGAGCTAGACTGTCAGGAAGGGGCTGCAAATCGAGGGGACAGTTCCAGCAACCCGAGGTCCCGATTTTTAATTATTTTAGTCCACTGTAGGGACTCGTGGAGCAGTCAGGCCCGATGCGGGGGCACTCCAAGATGGTGCAGGTGCCTCCGGCTACAGAAGCTCCCGCCCACTCACCTCCCGCCACGCGCCAGAGCACCATGTCCCGAAGAAGAGGTCCCAGGTATTGTACTGTGGTGGCTGGGGTGTTGGCAATGATATTACAGGGTCTGGTGGTATTAACTCTTATTTGTCGTGACGCCAGGGTGCGGTTTGCTTAGTATTGGAGGTCCTGCCGCCAACTGGCCCACAAACAGCAAGGATAATAAACGGAATGTCCACAGCAGAATTTATGAGAACTGGAAACTTTTACTTGAACTTTTATGCAACAGTCTTTACAAGTATACAGTGTCTCTCGAGGTAACCGGGATGCAGGTTCCCCACAGGCTTTGCTGGGACTGATAGTCTTTAGCTTTAAGCAGGCCACCGTGCTACTAATTACAAGATTTGAGTAGAATAGTAGTCACACAGGATTTGTAGGTTGAGCTCTACAACTCACGGTTTTAGTGGCTGCTGGTCCTTTAGGCTTTGGCCTAGTTGAGATGAATGAAGATATGCTGATTGTGCTTGCTTTGGATCCGGGAGATAAGAGAGAGAATTTGCAGACTACAGCCCCTTATATACTAGGGGGGCTGGACTAATCCCATTGGTTGAAAATCCTGTAAGTCCTGAACCCAGAGAGCTCTTGGTACATCACATGACATTAACACATGACCCAGGAAGGTCCTATATATCTGTACACTATACAAAAATACATTTATATGAGGTGACCAAGGGGCAAGTTCTGCAGGAGAGCCCTGTGGAATGGAGGGACTCTAGCTGAGGGGACTTTAGACAGGGACAGGACAAGGTCCTGTTCCGGGACACCACAGTACCACATGCACAAACCCATTTTAAGGAGGGTCATGTCCCTGATAGCCTGAGCCACTACTTCCCCACCTGGTTTCATAGTACCAACCCTCAAACTCGCTTGAAGGGAGTCTCTATAGGTTTCCACCGGACTCTACCCTTCAGTGTGCAAGCTGTGAGGGCCAACCCCGAGGCTTGTTATCTTTTTGCTAAAGCAGCGATCCTGGACAAGGTGATGACGATAGCGTCTATATACGCCCCTAATAGCTCCAAAGTCCCCTTTCTAACACGGATGCCATATGACCTCTCTGCCTTTGCCCAGGGCATGTTGATACTGGGTGGTGACCTTAATCTCCTTCTCCAACCCCTGCTGGATGCATCCACACAGCACTCGACTATCTCCTATTGCCAGCTCAGTAAACTCCGGAGCCTCTTACATTCCCTACAGCTGTGTGATGTGTGGTGTCTCCAGCACCCGGGGACAGGGACTACACACACTACTCTAGCCCCATGGAAGTAATAGCAGGTTAGATTACATTTTTTATGCCCCACTACTATCTGCCCAGATTATCCTCCTCACAAATAGGACATCTCTTTCTTTCAGATCATGCTCCAGTATATTGTACTGTCTGAATCCCCTCTCTCAGCACTCCGCAATTTACGTGGCATCTTAATAAGTCCCTACTTAGGACACTCTCTGTAAATCTGACCTGAAGAAGGCGGTTGCTGAATTCCTCTCTGATCATGCCTCTGACCAGACCTCGCTACCAGTGCAGCGGGAGGCGCTAAAATGTGTGCTGCGAGGGGTACTCATTAGCCATGGTTCCCGTCTTAAGAGAGAGAAGGCGGCCAAACTTCAACGCCTCCTTAGCCAGCTGAGTGCCTTAGAGGCCAAGCACATACGTTCCCAGCAGGAAGCTACTTTGAGGGACCTCATTAAGACGCGACATGAAATCTTCGCCCTGCTGAACAACGCCTACAAACAGTACAGACAATGCTGCTCTATGGCTTTTTATGAGTGGAGCAACACACCTGGGAGGTATCTGGCTAGAACTCTCAGAGATAAGTGGGCAGCACTATATGTCCCATCTATTAGTAAACCAGGGGGTGGGAAATCTTACCTGAAAAGAGATTTTGAGGGGCTTCGAGAATAACTACTCTGACCTTTACAACCCCTGCCCAGAATCCCCCAGCCCCATCCCCTCCCATTTCATTATCTGACTACATACACCACACTGCCCTGCCTAGGCTATCTGACAGTGACATTGAGTCCCTTGAGGCCCCCTTTACTGAGAAAGAGATTGTGCATGCCATAGCCAAGCTGCCATTGGGTGACAGATGGATATACGGCTAGGTTCTTCAAATCACTGCGATATTACTTACACCCCATTCTCAGTAAGGCCTTTAACTCCATCTCAACTGAATCGGGTTTCCCCTCCCTGGACCAGATGAGTATACGGCTAGGTTTTTCAAATCACTGCGAGATTACTTACTCTCCATTCTCAGTAAGGCCTTTAACTCCATCTCACCTGAATCGGGTTTCCCCTCCGCCTTTCTTAGCGCCTTTATTACAGTCATACCCAAAGAGGGTCGTGACCCTAACCTTTGCGCCAGCTACCGCCCTATATCTCTTCTGAACACGGACACCAAACTGTTTGCCAAACTACTGGCAGACCACTTGGTGGCTGTCCTTGGACCTCTTATCCACCCCGATCAATCTGGCTTCCTTTGGTCCAGGGAGGCATGCGATAACACTGTGCGAGCGTTCTCTATAGTGCACTGTGCCACTGCCCGGTGCAAACCTCTGATGCTTCTCTCACTCGATGCCAAGAAGGCGTTCGATCAGGTGGACTGGGGGTTCATGGAGGCCTCCCTGGCACAGATAGACCTAGGACCGTCCATGTTGGCTCGAGTTGTGGCCCTTTATTGAGACCCGCAAGTACGCATACTAGTTAATGGCTCTTTGTCTGCCCCTATCCTAATACGCAATGGCACGCTCCAGGGCTGCCCGCTCTCCCCCCTCCTCTATGTTATTTGTATGGAACACTTACTGAATGCGCTCAGGATGAACCCTGCTATTAAGGGGTTCTCCCAGGAGGCAGACGTGCACCTCCCAAGGTACGATGTCTCACATTTGGTGGTCGTGTCCATCTCTCCTCCCTTTCTGGTCAGTAGTGGTGTCACATATAGCGGCAGTCACTGGCGTATCTTACCCCAATGATGCTAAGGTACTCCTGTTATCTATCCTATTGGTGTCGTGGAGGACATCCAGGATCCTGGCCCACTTCCTCTTGATGGCCACTAGGGCCGTGATACCCAGACGCTGGAAGGACACTCTCCCCCAGACTGTGTCTGACTGGTACAAGATTAGTGGTACAGATTTGAACCCTAGTTTCTAGGTGGGACCTCTTCTCCGATTTACTATTTTCTATACTGTTTGCTCAGCTGTGATGAATGATGCTGGTGGACGGCTGCTGTCATGATGGAGGTGACTGGAGGAGCAAAGGTTTGTTTCTCTAGTTTATGTTTTGATACACCCCTACCCTTTAATTCCTCTCCTTGTTTCTTTTCTTCTGACTCCTCTCCGCCTCACCCCCCCCATTTCCCCGCCCCCCCCCCCCCACCTGCCTTAACTCCCCCTTCCCCCCATAATCCTTTCTCTACTCTTTCCCAGTGCCTTTCTTATTTTGGCTCCTTCACTGAGGATTATTTCTAGGGTACTGTGTTAAACAGCAATTGTAAAACTGATGTCATCTCTTAAATACTGAAGTTTCACTGCGCTGGACTTATTTTCCATATGTTTTTTATTTCCCTGTTTTTCTAAAATAAACCTCTTTTGATTAATAAAAATAATTTTGCGGTGAGAATTTTAACAGCAAGTAGATAGCAAAGTGTCTTATAAACACATAAGGGACAATATATTAAAAGTTTAGTTTGGTGACAGGTACTCTTTAACGATTCTGGCAGTTCAATGGAGCTGATCAGGACTCTGCCGTGAAATCGCGATGGACTGTGGGAGGGCCCTTACCTGCCTCCGCTTTGTCCGATCGGTCCTCTGCTGCTCCAGGAAGCCTCAGCAGGCTGGAGCAGCAGAGCCCCGATAACACTGATCAATGCTGAGCCAAAGCTCAGCATTGAACAGTGTATGCTATCGAAAGAGTGCGTGGTATAGCCCCCTATGGGGACTATGAAAAAAAAAAAAGTTAACTGACCCCTTCCTAATAAAAGTAACTAACCCCTTCCTAATCATCCCCCCCCCCCCCCCTTTTCCCATTTTTTAAATAAAATAATGTAATAAAAAATACAGTCATGGCCATAAATGTTGGCACTCCTGATTTTTTTCTAGAAAATTAAGTATTTCTCACAGAAAAGGATAGCAGTAACACATGTTTTGCTATACACATGTTTATTCCCTTTGTGTGTATTGAAACTAAACCAAAAAAGGGAGGAAAAAAAGATCAAATTGGACATAATGTCACACCATACTCCAAAAATGGGCTGCCTTTCAATATTGTGGAAAAATAAGATTGTTTCAAACATGTGATGCTCCGTTAAACTCACCGGGGGCAAGTAACAGGTATGGGTAATATATTAAATCACACCTGAAAGTAGATAAAAAGGAGAGAAGTTCACTAGTCTTTGCATTGTGTGTCTGTGTGTGCCACACTAAGCATGGACAACAGAAAGAGGACAAGAGGACTTAAGAACCAAAATTGTGGAAAAATATCAACAATCTCAAGGTTACAAGTCCATCTTCAGAGATCTTGATAATGTTGCGCATTGTGGACAAAGGCAAATCTAGAAGTTTGCAACCCATGGCCCTGTGGCTAATCTCCCTGGGTGTGGACAGAAGAGAAAAATTGATGAAAGGTGTCAACGCAGGATAGTCCGGATGGTGGATAAGCAGCCCCAAACAAGTTCCAAAGATATTCAAGCTGTCCTGCAGGCTCAGGGAGCATTAGTGTCAGCGTGAACTATCCGTCGACATTTAAATGAAATGAAACGCTATGGCAAGAGACCCAGGAGGACCCCACTGCTTACACAGAGACATAAAAAAGAAAAACTACATTTTGCCAAAATGAACTAGAGTAAGCCAAAATCCTTCTGGGAAAACCTCTTGTGGACAGATGAGGCCAAGATAGAGTTTTTTGGTAAAGCACATCATTCTACTGTTTACCGAAAATGGAATGAGGCCTACAAAGAAAAGAACACAGTACCTACAGTGAAATATGGTGGAGGTGTTAATGATGTTTTGGGGTTGTTTTACTGCCTCTGGCACTGGGTGCCTTGAATGTGTGCAAGGCATCATGAAATATGAGGATTAACAACGGATTTTGGGTTGCACTGTACAGCCCACTGTCAGAAAGCTGGGTTTGCATCTGAGATCTTGGGTCTTACAGCAGGACAATGACCCGAAACATACGTCAAAAAGCACCCAGAAATGGATGGCAACAAAGCGCTGGAGAGTTCTGAAGTGGCCAGCAATGAGTCCAGATCTAAATCCCATTGAAAACCTGTGGAGAAATCTTAAAATTGCTGTTGGGAAAAGGCACCCTTCCAAAAAGAGACCTGGAGCAGTTTGCAAAGGAAGAGTGGTCAAACATTCTGGCTGAGAGGTGTAAGAAGCTTATTGATGGTTATAGGAAGCGACTGATTTCAATTATTTTTTCCAAACGGTGTGCAACCAAATATTAAATTAAGGGTGCCAATAATTTTGACCAGACCATTTTTAGAGTTTGGTGTGACATTATGTCCAATTTGCTTTTTTGCCTCCCTTTTTTTGTTTAGTTCCAATACACACAAAAGGAATAAACAAGTGTATAGCAAAACATGTGTTACTGCAATCCTTTTCTGTGAGAAATACTTCATTTTCTAGAAAAATTTCAGGGGTGCCAATATTTACAGCCATGTCTGTATACAATCATATGTGGTACCACCGCGTACATAAATGTCCGAACTATTAAAATATTAGGTTAGTTAAACTGCACAGTCGATGACGTACACGTAAAAAAAGTAAGTTCAAAATTGCTCATTTTTGGTCATTCATATGCCAAATGCTCCAGAGGAATTTATGTAGATCTGTCCTGTCTGACACCAGTGCTTTCTGCTGACACTTCTGTCCATTTAAAGAACTGTCCAGAGCAGGAGAGGTTTGCAATGGGGATTTGCTCCTACTCTGGACAGTTCCTAACAAGGACAGAGGTGTCAGCAGAGAGCACGGTGGGCGGAAGAGAACTACACAACTTTATCTGTAGTATACAGCAGCTGATAAGTACTGGAAGGATTAAGATTTTTTAATATAAGTAAATTTGCAAACCTGTATAACTTTCTAGGACCAGTTGATTTGAAAACATTTTTGTTCCACCTGAGTACCCCTTTAAGATTTTTTTTTACTATAGAAACATAAAAAAAAATCACCAAAGTTGAAATAATAAATTGATCATATTCTGATTAAACATTTTTTGTTAGGCTCTCTCAATGTACCGCTCTTTGGTAACAGGGAAACAGACTTGATTATTTGGCTTTGCAAAGGAATTGTGACAAAAGGTCTTGTAACACATAGTGCTGTATGATAAGTAGAGCAAAGTATTACACATGACTCTGTTCTGTTCATGTTATGCAGATTTCTATTATGAAATGCAGAAAACTGATGTTTGGTTTTCCTTCAAAAACATTCGTCATACTGATGTTACCAATGTTTAATTACAAGAAAATGGTTTGTGACTTATTGGGCCTTATTTACTAAACTGAACGCAACCTGTTTTTAAGTTTGATTTTTTGCACACTTAGTACAACATTTTTGCCACCTTGATGCGACATTGTGAACCATGGTACACCAGAAACCATCCACACCATCCCTCCAAATGTTCCCTATTTGTAATGTGTGTAGAATTATTACATTTCTTTATAAAATGTTGGGAGTGATTTAAAAAAATGCTAAATACTTAAATTTAAAGGGGGATAAGATGTCTGATTGGGGGATCCTGCTGCTGGGACCCCTGGCGATCTCCCGGCCGACACTGTGGCATTCTGAACACGGAAGCTTGGGGCTTTAGTGTTTGTGATGTCACATCCCGCCCCCTTCATTCATGTCTATGGGAGAAGTGGGACCCCCCGCGATCAGACATCTTATCCCCAATACTTTGGATATTGTCAGTAACTTCTCTAATGGAGCAGATAGTCATTGAGGCTCAGCTGAGGGCACACTCATTTGCAGTTACTGTACTGTTATGAGATTTCTTATGCTTAGAAAAGACTGATGCTTGGAAAGTCCCTGCATTTCTAATGGAACAATACTGTTCATGAGTTATCACAATTACAGCCAACCCTACCTAGAAACTCCCTTTTGTGAAATATAATTTAAAAAGTAACAGTTTTCAAAGCACAGATCAAGGATCTCCTACATGAAATGTTCCAACCTAAGAGTATCCCGGAAAACCTGACACATTATAAGATATATTAGAAATTACCTACATTTCCACTAACCTAAAACATGGACTTTCTGGAATATAACTATAATGACTGTATACATCTTTATAATCATGTGAGCAATTAACAGCAGGACACTTGGGGGGAATTTAGGATAGTTTTTACCCATATTTTTTAGTGGTAAGTGTCGAAATTTTTTGTTCAAAGAGTGAATTACGCAAAAGTTTGGAGACTTTAACCTGTACAAACGATTTTAAAAAGTAGTGTGGTCAAAAGTCAGAAGAGCTGTTCCTTTTACTGTGGTAGCTTATTTACCATTTGAAACAATTTATAACTATGAAGAACATGCACCTTTTTGATAAATATGGTGGAAGTACACATGACCTACACACAGGCAAACTGTGTGAAAAATAACATGATTTACTTAGACAATGATAAATTACTCCCATAGGTACTAAGCCAAGGAAGGTAGCTGACAAAAATTCTAGGATCAGCAACTCAAAATCATGAAAAATCTGCATAAGAAGATCAGGACTGGTGACCCACCGGTAACTATTCTGTGGTTTTTTTATGATTTTTATCTACAATTGCCTTTTCTAGCTTGTAGCACACCCTTTTTATCAGTTGGTATTACAATGTTACTTAAAACTGGACGATGGTTTCTGGATAACACAAATAACAAAACTCCATTGTGACACTGACTCTGATGAATGGTAAGTGGCATTCACCTTTTTGACCCTATCTCTGTCCAAAAATATCTAACTGGTCAAAAAGGTTATCAGCAAATGTCTTTGAGTAATTATGTTCAAAAAACAAACATACACACAGAATTTGGTCATTTAGTGAAGAAATTCTGCCCAATAACTTTTTTTTATCTTAAAAGCTTATCCGTAACAGAACATCTACTGCATCCTACAATGAGCTAAAGTGGGACAAGGTGTAGTCAGAGTAGGGGGTCACCTAGAATCCCATTTGGACGGGAGAGGGGAGGGAAACTTCCTAACAACTATGAAGCTTACACTTAAGGTAAAAAGGGGTCTGCTTTTGCACTTACCACCTTGGGAGCAATAAAGCATATCCCATTTCTAATAATGAGAAAGATTTATCATGTGAAAATTAATTCTCAACGTTATGTGGGACATGATGCGATAATCATGGTTGTTTTATTCAAAACTAATGATGTGCTTGTTCCACTTTATGGAACTGGATTCTATCAATGTCAATTTTAATGCTGAGAGGCAAAAATCAGAAATCAAGCAAACAGCACAACAGGATGGGCTATTTTGTCAGGTAAAATGGTGGGCACCATGACAAAATTTGACGGGTCCTATTAAAATCCATGGGGTCCAATGGGTACAGTTGGTGACCAGTGTGCAGTGGATCTGGTATTGCAATTTCTTTGTTGTTCTGCTCCTATGATAAAGCAGAACAACCAAACAAAATAACGACAGGTGAACCTAGCTGTATTGTTACATATGAAGTCTATATATCCTCTTTTAAGGGTACGTTCACATTGATAGGATCTGCTACATATTTTGCTGCACATTTTCTGCAGCTGATTTTGCTACCCCTTGACTTTCATAGGTAGCCAATCAGTTGCAGAAAATATGCAGCAAGATATTCAGCAGATCATGTCCGTGTGAACATACTATTAAAAGATAAATAGAGTCAAAATACTCACATCGGCCCAAATTTATCAAACTGTGTGAGAGAAAGAGTGGAGAGATTTTTCCATAACAACCAATCACAGCTCAGGTAACGAGCTCTGGTAAAGTGAAAGCTGAACTGTGATTGGTTGCTGTAGGAAAATCTCTCCACTTTCTCTCTCACACACTTTGATAAATCTGGGCCATCATGCCCAAATGTGCAGACTATGGAGAGTACCACCTATATATTCAATATGCATCATGAAAAATGTTTAGTCAGGTCCAGCAAACAAAATTAAAGGGGTACTCCGGGGAACTAAACCCATAGCCCATCCTTTCCCTCTCACCAACCTATTTATTTGTCTAAATATCATTCATTAGCTTTATAGAACAGTTTCCCTCTTTCAGCTGTCACTTACATGCAGGGAGTGAGAGAAAGATGTCATAATCTGATCCTGCTTTTCTTTGTGCAAACCCCTCAGTGAGACTAGCCCTTACCCTCCTGGAAGACAAACACCATGTGATTTCTGGCTTCACAGCCACACCTCCCCTCCACCTCCCTGTGTGAGAATCTTGCAGGAAGAGAAGCCCAGTATCCTCAGCACACAATGCTGCTCTTTGCCTGCTGTAGATCATATCACTGACTGCTGTCATTCAGAGAATAGCATTATTTATTGCTGGGGGGAAGGATAGTTTGAAAAAAAGAAACATGTACAGCGTGTGCTGCTGACAATAATACAGCATGCACACAGAGAGTAAGAGCAATTGGCTGACAGCCATTACACAGAGCCGCACTGACTGCTGGGATTTGTAGTATGGGCAGCAAGCAAGGAAAAAGAAAATTTAGGAGACAACAGGGGCCACATGAGCTGGCAAAATCACATTGATAACTACAGGGGACACAGAACAGGTATTTTGGTGGCTTTGGGGCATTTTTATTTTTCTTAACTTCCCAAGAGCACCCCTTTAAGTCAATATACAGACAGTAAACAATTAATTAATACACCAACATTTGAAAGTTAGTCTTCTCAGAAGGTATATAGTGATTAAGCACTGCTTCCAACTTTAATTAACTTGCTAGTGAAAACTCTCCTGATTAAAGCCTCCAATCACAATGTAACCCCACTGTGTCAAATACCAGTTTGACTTTGCGCCAAACTTGGAAGTGTTTCCCTGGTTTTCACCCTTTATCCCACTCCAGGATGCGGAAGTTGGACTTCTTCTGCAGGGGAGATAGCAGGTCACTATCATAAGAGTGGTCCCGATTAGGTGGCAGCTGGCCAGGCAGGCCAGCACGCCCCAGTGCCCAGCACCAGGGATACAGGCAGGAGGGGTGAGCTGTCACTGAAGTTGGTAGTAGAGCAGCACAGCATACAGAACAATCTTATATATCTTTGTGGTGCCTGACAGGGATCGGGGAGGAAAACTTTAGAGAAACAAGCACTGACCTAAAGGGCACAGCTGGGCCTACAGTGGAGATGTGGAGCAGAAAATGCGACTTGGCGCCGGTGAATGCCTAGGCACTCAGTAGGCCTGCAAATGCCAAACTCTGGTGTTATACACAGCTATTATGATGCATGGGCAAAATCTCAGCTTCGTCACCTCTCAGATTAGCCTATGCCAGAGGTGTTCATCTGACAGCTATTTAAACTGTATGGCTACCTTTCAGCAGGCTCTAAAAGGTTCAAGTACATGACAAACCTGAAGGCCTTTGTTAAGCCCTTGACTGCCATAGCAACTCATTGGCACTACATACACTGCTCAAAAAAATAAAGGGAACACTAAGATAACACATCCTAGATCTGAATGAATGAAATACTTTCATCTTTACGTAGTTGAATGTGCTGACAACAAAATCACACAAAAATTATCAATGGAAATCAAATTTATCAACCCAAGGAGGTCTGGATATGGAGTCACACTCAAAATCAAAGTGGAAAACCACACTACAGGCTGATTCAACTTTGATGTAATGTCCTTAAAACAAGTCACTCAGTAGTGTGTGTGGCCTCCACGTGCCCCTATGACCTCCCTACAATGCCTGGGCATGCTCCTGATGAGTTGGCAGATGTTCTCCTGGGGGATGTCCTCCCAGACCTGGACTAAAGCATCTGCCAACTCCTGGACAGTCTGTGGTTCAACGTGGTGTTGGTGGATGGAACGACACATGATGTCCCAAATGTGCTCAATCGGATTCAGGTCTGGGGAACGGGCGGGCCAGTCCATAGCATCAATGCCTTCCTCTTGCAGGAACTGCTGACACACTCCAGCCACATGAGGTCTAGCATTGTCTTGCATTAGGAGGAACCCAGAGCCAACCGCACCAGCATATGGTTTTACAAGGGGTCTGAGGATCTCATCTTGGTACCTAATGACAGTCAGGCTACCTCTGGCAAGCACCTGGAGGGCTGTGCGGCCCACCAAAGAAATGCCACCCCACACCATTACTGACCACTGCCAAATCGGTCATGCTGGAGGATGTTGCAGGCAGCAGAACGTTCTCCACGGTGTCTCCAGACTCTGTCATGTCTGTCACATGTGCTCAGTGTGAACCAGCTTTCATCTGTGAAGAGCACAGGGCACCAAGGGTGAATTTGCCAATCTTGGTGTTCTCTGGCAAATGCCAAATGTCCTGCACGGAGTTGGGCTGTAAGTATAACCCCCACATGTGGGGGTGTCGGGCCCTAATACCACCCTCATGGAGTCTGTTTCTGACCGTTTGAGTGGACACATGCACATTTTGTGGCCTGCTGGAGGTCATTTTGCAGGGCTCTGGCAGTGCTCCTCCTGCTCCTCCTTGCACAAAGGCGGAGGTAGCGGTTCTACTGCTAGGTTGTTGCCCTCCTACATATCTCCTGATGTACTGGCCTGTCTCCTGGTTGCACCCTTTATTTTTTTGAAGCAGTGTATTTACCAATCCCCAATAACCCCCAGCATCAGTAAAGCATATAAAAATGGACCTGTCAGCAGGAAAACAGGGCAGTAAATAAGCCCATAGCTGGATAGGCACTCTTGTGAGGACTGCAGATATATATTTATTTTTTATACCCCTACAGACCTTTCCAGCACAGAGAGATATGTCTATTTTTAGATAATGCTTAGATGTAAGCACCACAACTCAGTATCGTACAGGAGCAGTGAGTTCTGTATTGGTAATGTCCCTATGTTTAGCGTATAACCGCTGGTGCTGTGACATTTTCTTCTCAAATTCTTTAATACATTTAAAAAAAATGGAAAAATGTTATACTGAACAATTTCAAGCATTTAAAAAGGAAAAAAAAACTTTGTGAAAATTACGATTTTTTACCTTCTGGATTTATCAGCTTGAAATTGTCATTTCCTGGCAGTCTTTTCTTCTCAAGCTCTTTCAAGCTGATTTTTTAGCTGTTCACATGTCGTTGGTTTCCACAAATCATTTTTTATAGACATACCGACACATCTGTTTTAGGCTAAAATCCAATGACCTGCAGCTGGATCTAAGTTTACATATCTCCAGTATGTGTGTCTTTTGTTTAAAGTTTGGAAGAGCACTTATTTGAACCGCATAGTTCTTATTACATGGACAGGAGGGGTGCTGTTTCTTGTTGTATGCACAATAAAATGCATTTTGCATAATTTTTTTTATCCCATTAAAAGTTTACAAATTAAGTTCTTAATTCTTACCCCTTAATGCCTCCCCTTACCTTATAACAGCTGTAACATTTTTTAATTTTTCAATCAACAGAACTGTAAGAGGGCTTGTTCTTCACAAAATGAGTTATATTTTTCAATAGCACCAATTTGGGGTACATGCACTTATATTAAAGGTTGAAAAAAAGTAAGAGCCCACTCCCTCTGTCAAATCACTGAGAGGCTACAGTTGCTGGTGACTAGAGATGAGCAAGCCAAGCCCAGTAAACCCAGTCTCGCTCTGAACTTTGGGGTGATAGAAAAAAGTTGGTTGCCAAACTGTCAAGCATTGCCAGGTAGGGATGAGGAACACATTGGCATTTTGGCACCTAAATGAAAGGAGGAAGTACTGGGAACATTGAGATGACATCACGGTACTCAAACATATGTGGTGATGCCAAAGTTGTGGTGTGACCACGTGGTGTGAAGTGTGTAGGTGGATGGGGCTGATGGTATTGCCAGGTGTTATTAACCCCTAATGTTCTTGACACCAGAGTGTTTTTTGGGTAACCACGCGAACAGTAGCACCACTATCTCAATGTTAGGCGGGCAATAATAGTCCAAGACCAGGTAAGGGTTAACTGGAGCTTTATTGAGGTTAGACAGTTGTTAAAGTCTTTACAGCTAGGCCAGAATAAGGACAGGGCCTTGCAGCTTGCTGGGACTTGCAGCACTTTTGGGTCAGACTTCAACACAGCCACTCTGACTATAATTGACTTGGACTAGTGACTTCACTTTTGTAGAGACAGCAGACATAGATGAGTTGACTTACTGACAATGTGGCTGGTGTGCAGGCTTTATGGCCTGCAGGTGTACTGGACCCAGGATCTGTGATGTCTGTGCTTTGCTGTTCCTCAAAATCTAAAAGAGAGATTGTAATGGCTCCCCCTCTTATAAAGGTGGGCTGAGCAAGAAGCCCATAGGTCAAGCTGCAGGTCAGGTGGTCAACTGGTGCTCTCTGGGTAACATAACACATCATGTGAACATAACAGGTGATACCTCCAAAGGTCTTTTATACTTTATATACCTATACATAACATTATGCACTATATTTACAACACTATACATAACATTTGACTTACTACTATGGGGGGAGATGTTGCAGGAGAGCCCCTATGACAATGAGGGACTTAACCTGACAGGGCCTAAGTACTGTACAGGAGAATATCCTGTACTGGGACATTACACATACCTTACAGGTTACAGCTATCAGCAAAATCTCATGACACCAGGTTGTCCAATTATTGCTTGCATTTATTTTTCATACAGCTCCCAGGCCAATAGAACACATCACATGGGTGGATTTAAGAGGCTACTGAAGACCTTATGCACTTCATTGCAAGATCAAGGAATACTTATTCCAGAAAGCCTTCACAAATATAGAATTCCAAAGTAGGCTGAGCAAAGTAAAAATCAGTGGGCTGACTCAGACAGTGACCTCCTGTCACCTGCAGTGCTATGTCCAGTTGGCGCACTATAAATCCCAGCCAGCAGTGAACAAGCCCATAAAATCTATCACATTACAAATACCTAGCAAACTGAGCAAAGCAGTGGGCTGACTTGCATTTTAGCATTAGTACATATTAAAAGCGTTGTGAACATGAAACAGCCATCTAAGGCGAAGTTATGTGTATTTTTTTGGGTCAAATCAAACATTTAGAATTTCTACCTGGATTTAGAATAGCTACACAGTTAGAAGTTTTGAGAGTAGACTAGTAGGTGAGTGACAAATAATTAAAATGACCTCCAAATCTTTTTCAATAAAAAATAGGTCTGGTAAATTAATTATTGGATCAGGTAGAAGACAAAGCAGCTTTGCCATTTCCTCTGCCAGTAAGAATGTTGGTGCCAGTACCAGCACCAGTACATGGTAGGTGTATGGTGGTAGTAGTAGCAGCAACTTCAGCAAGCGAAAGTTCTCACTGTTTTTCAGGAGTTGTGTGGTTTCTGAGCATAGTACGGCCTTTGTGGACTGTTGACTTGTTCAAGGTTTTCTCAGGAGGAGGAAGAAGTGTCTAACGATATGACATCGAGCCCGGTGGCTTTCTCATCATCTACAGTCACATGGTGCGGTGGAAATGTCCTTCCGAGGTGGACTGTTCTATCATCTCGGTCTTTGCTTCCCTCCTCCCCTCCCCCTAGTGTTAATCAGAAAGATAACATTAGCCACAAGGAGGAGTCAGCCTTTGGAGTGTGTTAAAGAGTGGGTGAAGATGAAAGCAGTGGCCATGCATAGCACTAGTGGAATCTGTGGTGGTAGGCGTGGTGGTGAGATTGTAAGGCTATGTTCACATGGAAATGTTCGCATGTAAAATCTCCACGCGAACATTGCCACTGAATGCGAAGCGCCGGCAGAACATGTTGGTGCTAGGATCATTTAGGAATGCACCATCTTATGGATGGCAAAGCTTTTGATGTGGAGTCTGCAGAAAGAATATACACGTCTATTCTTTCTGTGGACACCGAAATTTGAAACCGGAATCGGAAATCCTGCTATGCAAGCAGCTCAGCAGAATCCCATTGAAATCAATGGGACTCCAATGCAGAATTCCACAGCTCAGGAGCAGGTGACATGCTGCTGCATCTGCATGCTTGAGAAAAAAAGGATACCAGACGACGGGCACAATCGGGTGGTGGAGTACCAATCTCTTTACAGTATACTGCCATGTGGAAATTCTTTTCTATCTTTACAGATGCAGAAAACCCCACAGTGCCATCTCTACAAAAAGAAAGTAAGACCTAGCCAGGGTCCAGTTTAGGAATTATGGCTCTACATAAGCACTTGCCTAATGGGGGTCCACTCTCCACTCCCCGCAGAGTCAACACTCCACTCCCTCTGCCTGTGCTACCCCTGTATAAGGAGTTCATGATGACAATAAAGTATTTAGATACGGTATTTCTACCTGACATGAATTGTCACTAAAGGCATGTACAACTACTACCAGCCAGGCCTACACATAAAAAACTAGCCATTATCCCCAAAAAAGAAGATTTTTTTTATAGTTTTCATAAATTTTCAAACTTTACAAAAGCTATTTCTGCACTGTGTACAGGTTCTTCAATATCCTGTTGCAACTCCCACGAGGGAGAGTTTTGTATAATTTTTTCACTGTCAACAGGTTATTCATTAAATTAAGATGCTGTCACCAATCACATTGCAACTCCCAAAAACAGATACTTTGGAACACTTCTTTTACTGCCATGTGCATTTTAACAAAGGCATCAACCAGGGATACTTTATGTACCTTTAAAGGGGTACTTCGGCACTAAGACATCTTAACCCCTATCCAAAGGACTTTGAGCCTCCAGCTCTTCCTGCAGTGCTAATAGGCGGATGCTGCATGCTAGATTGCAGGGGTCCCCAGCAGCAGGACCCCCGCGATCAGACATCTTATCCCCTATCCTTTGGATAGGGGATAAGATGTCTTAGTGCTGGAGTACCCCTTTAAGTGTACACAATCCACTAGCACTGTGTATTTTTCAACAAGCTGTTAGTTACCATGGGTTAGCCATAACTTTGACAATAACTTAGCCTTGAAACCACATACAGAGGTGACCCTAGCAGTGTTATGTATGGCTTTAAAGCTCTTCGGCATGGTTATACACATGTTTTGAGGCTTAATTTATTGATGGTTCTTAGAGAACCTGTTCGCTGTAAACTGAACATTTTCCAAAAGTTTGGCAGACCAGGTGAACTGAACTTTTAAATTGTTCCCTAATCTCTACTCTTGACCTTGGCTTCTAAGGGCTTTAAAGGGGTATTCCAGTATTTTTTTTTATTTGACTATGCTACAGGGGCTGTAAAGTTAGTGTAGTTCATAATCTAGTGTCTGTACCTGTGTGTGATGGTGGTCTTACAATTCTTATGTGATTATTGCCCTAATATTTATTTTTAACAGCATACAAAGTTACTCATGTCTCGGGATTTCCCAGTTTGCAGTGCATCGAGACCTGAAATTAATAGTTAGATGATCAGAGGGAGCCTGTCCTGCTTCAATTTAGCGGAGCGGGGGCGGAGCGTGACGTCACATGGGGCCGGAGCCGTGACGTTACAATGCTCCGGCCCCGTGATGGACAGTAATCAGACCCAGAGCAAACACACTCCGGGGACTGATATTAACGGGGTGTGGTGTGCAAGATCACGGCGGTCCCCCCACGATCAGGCATCTTATCCCCTATCCTTTGGATAAGGGGATAAGATGTCTAAGTGCCGGAGTACCCCTTTAACTGCTGGTATAATACTAATTCCAATATTGGCATTAAGAAAGGGTCCCGGCTGATCTTGCATTGTGCACTTGTTATCAGAGAACTGTAATCATAAAGCACAGGTCTCTAAGAGGTTAAACATACCTCTGTATGCTCATCAATTATCCTCCGTGTCATTATGGTACAGGCTGTTGTTAGCACAACACTAAGTGTACCCGTACAATAAGCTGAGAATACAGACTACCCCAAGTTCTATTGTAGGTCCCCAAGACAAACTGCAGTGGTATTTCCCTGTTCCCAGTTGCATCACTTTTTCTGATTTTTCAGAATATTTCATAAGAAAATGACCTATCCTAGGGTTGTCCCTGGTAGCATAAAACAGAACATATATCAAAATCCAAGCAACAGAAACATTAAAGGGGTATTCCAGGAAAAAAACTTTTTTTGTTTTTTTTACATCAACTGGCTCCAGAAAGTTAAACAGATTTGCAAATTACTTAATATTAATTCTTCCAGCAGTTATCAGCTGCTGAAGTTGAGTAGTTCTTTTCTTTCTGACAACAATGCTCTCTGCTGACACCTCTGCTTGTCTCAGGAACTTTCCAGAGTAGGAGCAAATCCCCATAGCAAACCTCTAATGCTTCGGACAGTTCCTGAGACAAGCAGAGATGTTAGCAGAGAGCACTGTTGTCAGAAAGAAAATAACAACTCAACTTCAGCAGCTGATAACTACTGGAAGGATTAAGATTTTTTAATAGAAGTGATTTACAAATCTGTTTAACTTTTCCCGGAATACCCCTTTAAACCATAGAGGTTATCTCTTTACTAAATAAAGAACATATAAGATGTAGCACCGTTTGTCCTCAGAATAAGAAGTGTACAACCTCAAGAGAGACTCGGTTGAGAAAGTCATATGTGGAGCATGTATAATTCCAGAAACAGGTAACGCTTCAGCTATGCTCAAAGGAGGAAGGCATAGTAAAAGTCAATCAGTTAGTTTGTGGTAAGTCCATTTTGATCACAACAACGTAGTTCTTGATCACAGCAATCAAGGGGTTAAACAGTCAGGACTAGAGATTCCTCCAATTCCAACCATTAGATAAGGAGCTGAGCTGTTGCCAAACACTCATTACAGAGCAGCATATAACACCATTCTACAATACCATAAAAACACAGCACTGCAGCACAGCCCTGCATTTGTGATAGTGAATTTGTACAGTGATCACTGAGGGGTTTAAAGGGGTATTCCGGCCAAAGACATCTTATCCCCTATCCAAAGGGGGGGGGGGGGGTCCCAGCGGCGGGCCCCCCCTGCGATCAGACATCTTATCCAGTATCCTTTAGATAAGATCTCCATCTCCAGTCTCGGAAAGCTCTTTGTTTCCGGGACTGGGGACGTACGTAATGCAACGCCCCTTGTGATGGCCATCATGCCCCCTCCCATAGACATGAATGGAGGGAGCGTGGTGTGACGTTATGTCACATCCCCAGTCCCGCAAACAAAGAGCTTTCACAGACTGGAGATGCAGCCCCTCATAGAATGCGGGTGCTGCTCTTTGGCCAGATAACCCCTTTAAAAATCCAATGACCTTGATGTTCAAGTTCAGAAAGTTCTGCAACTTTCTGAAAAAAGTGATTCCAATTGAGGTTGACTCATGAAGATAAATGCTTTATTTCTTTATTTAGTCTTTTTTTTTTTTTTTACTTAAAGTGCATCCTCAAAGATGCAGACAAAAATAATCATAGTTATGTGACTCAGCCCACAGTAATAGCTACTTTCTTTTAACACTTCTGGACTTGCCTTTTTTCAAGGACTGTTGTACATACAGTGGGTCAAAAAAGTATTTAGTCAGTCACCAATTGTGCAGGTTCTTCCACTTAAAAAGATGAGGGAGGCCTGTAATTTTCATCATAGGTATACCTCATCTATGAGAGACATAATGAGAAAAAAAATCCATAAAATCACATTGTTTGATTATTAAAGAATTTATTTGCAAATTATATGGCGGAAAATAAGTATTTGTTCACCTACAAACAAGCAAGATTTCTGGCTCTCACAGACCTGTAACTTCTTCTTTAAGAGTCTCCTCTGTCCTCCACTCATTACCTGTATTAATGGCTCCTGTTTGACCTTGTTATCAGTATAAAAGAGACCTGTCCACAACCTCAAACAGTCACACTCTAAACTCCACTATAGCCAAGACCAAAGAGCTGTCGAAGGACACCAGAAACAAAATTGTACACCTGCACCGCATCGGGCTGGGAAGACTGAATCTGCAATAGGCAAGCAGCTTGGTGTGAATAAATCAACTGTGGGAGCAAGTATTAGAAAATGGAAGACATACAAGACCACTGATAATCTCCCTCGATCTGGGGCTCCACGCAAGATCTCACCCCGTGGTGTCAAAATGATCATGAGAACGGTGAGCAAAAATCCCAGAACCACATGGGGGGACCTAGTGAATGACCTGCAGAGAGCTGGGATCAAAGTAACAAAGACTACCATCAGTAACACACTATGCCGCCAGGGACTCAAATCATGCAGTGCCAGATGTGTCCCCCTGCTTAAGCCAGTACATGTCCGGGCCCATCTGAAGTTCGCTAGAGAGCATTTGGATGATCCAGAAGAGGATTGGAAGAATGTCATATGGTCAGATGAAACCAAAGTAGAACTTTTTGGTAAGAACTCAACTCGTCATGTTTGGAGGAGAAAGAATGCTGAGTTGCATCCAAAGAACACCATACCAACTGTGAAGCATGGGGGTGGAAACATCATTCTTTCGTTTTTCTACTAAGAGACCATTACGACTGATCCATGTAAAGGAAAGAATAAAGGGGTCATGTGTCATGAGATTTTGAGTGAAAACCTCCTTCCATCAGCAAGGGCATTGAAGATGAATCGTGGCTGAGTCTTTCAGCATGACAATGATCCCAAACACACCACCCGGGCAATGAAGGAGTGGCTTCGTAAGAAGCATTTCAAGGTCCTGGAGTGGCCTAGTCAGTCTACAGATCTCAACCCCATAGAAAACCTTTGGAGGGAGTTTAAAGGCAGTGTTGCCCAGCGACAGCCCCAAAATATCACTGCTCTAGAGGAGATCTGCATGGAGGAATGGGCCAAAATACCAGCAAGAAAACATTTGACCTCTGTCATTGCCAACAAAGGGTATATAACAAAGTATTGAGATGAACTTTTCGACCAAATACTTATTGTCCACCATAATTTGTTATATGAAATAAATTCTTTAAAAATCAGACAATGTGATTTTATGGATTTTTCCTCCTCATTATGTCTCTCATAGTTGAGGTATACCTATGATGAAAATTACAGCCTCTCTCATCTTTTTAAGTGGGAGAACTTGCACAATTGGTGGCTGACTAAATACTTTTTTGCCTCACTGTAAGCGGCATTATAGACATTGGGCCTCATTTACTAAGCTGAAACCGACCAGTTTTTGTCTGGTTATTTTGTCTGAGACATGTCTGCGCCGGTTTGCGACATTGTGCGCCTGAAAAATTCGACAAACCCAACATTGCACTGTGAAAAGCCAAAAGGGGGCGTGATCTGTCACAAAAGGGGCGTGGTCGGTCCGGAAAGGGGCGTGGTTTCACAACCCGACCGGTTTACTATTGAATTCACAGAAAATCCTGTGGGTAAATGGCTGGAAATATCAACCTAGAAAAAGCTGGTCAGAAAATGTTCCCGACTTTTCCCAATAATAAATAGAGAGGAATCCTGCAAGTCTGAAACAACTTTTCCCACTAGTAAAAACTCTTAGTAAATGAGGCCCATTTTGTTAAATGGTGCAGTAAATGGTGCAGTACTTTTCTGTAAATATAGACAATAGATATAGGAATAATTTAATAATCAAACTTTAAATGGAGGGATTCATCATACATCATCAAATTTTCCGAGCTGTGTTCTAGAATACAGAACTTTATGGTTGAGCAAATAACAGTTTCTCTTCAAAATCAGTGGCACAATACACCTTATGGTTACAGAACAAACTTCGTGACATAAAAATGTCTGAACAGTCCCGGGGATTGGGGACAAGCGATTCTTCAACAGGTCCACCAAGTTTGTATTGTTCCTAAAGTTACTATGGATTTCAGCTTTTCTTGGAGGCCACCTGTATAGAAATAATTGCCCTGATTTACTACTAAGAGTTGAGTGGAGTTTTCTTTGTGATTTTTTTTCGAACAGATATTTTTCCACAGTATTTACTAAGGTTTCCCTACATTTTGCACTTTTTCCTAATTTTTTTTTATTTTTTTACACATGCTCTGATCTGTAGGTTTTTTCTCAGCTCAAATCCACCACATTTTCTGTGGAAACCTTTTCCCGATGGTCGCGCCCCTTTTTTCGAGTTTTCACAGTAAAATAGAGAGTTGGTCGGGTTTTTTCCAATTGTGGCACAAATTCTGTCGCACACAGAATTTCTGCCGCAACACGCCAGAATCTAGTGCTCGACCCGACAAAACATGTCAGGTTTACAATAGTAAATCAGTGCCAATGTGTGCAAAATCCTAGGAGAAAGAAAGCCAACCAGTTGGTGTGAAATAGCTGGTGTAAAATTACACACAAGAGTGTAACAAGTCATGCAAGATGTACTTTGTCATACACTGTGAGCCATGTTTATAAATTAAGCCCATTTTTAGGCTGTCTAAATGGAAATGCCTAAAACAGACTATAATGACCTTGTAGCTTGGTTGGCCATGCATGTTACATGTTGGCTGTATGAGTGTTTGACATCTCGTGCCTGTGCAAAATACAATTGTGCAGTAACCTAGAGGATGTGCAGATGTTACAGTGGGGCGCACACCCATGGGATGACTGGGGGGCAGTGAATGTACAGCCTTGTCACCATTCTTGCTAGGAGGCATGAGGATTTCCACAAGGTGGTCCTGAGTTCTATGGGCTGATGCAGTTAAGGGGAACAGTACTATAAAGTGGTAGAGGATGGTAAGTTACTGGTTAGGTTCCCCCTAGGCACACCCTGGTGAACATGGGGTGCCATTGAGTGTGTGGTGCAGGGGAAAGTTAGACACTGGAAAGTCACAAAGCAGTTACAACATTTTCTATACTGAGAAAAATGGGTGCTTCCACAAAATGGAGGTCCATTCGCTTGTTAACACTGGCTCGAACACATAGGTTAACACCCATGTGGTGGTTATGTGGATATGAGGGAACCTGTAATTTATAGTCCATTAGACCTAGCTGGTGTATCTCTAAGGGTACGTTCACATGGGCAATATTTTCTGCGGAAAATCTGCAGCAGATTTTGCTACCATTGACTACCATGGGTCTGAAGGAAAATCTGAAAATCTGCCTCTATTGCAGATGTTTTGCATACTTATTGAAGTCAATGGTAGCAAAACCTACTGCAGTACACATTAACAGCATATTAGAATACAGTCAAATAAACATTACAACACTTTAACAATAAATATCATTATCATACGATAAGAAAAAACAACACACACAGTAGGGAAGTACAATAACATTAAGCATACTTTGTTGGTTCCAGCCCAGTCTAGAGAGAATACATTTAATTCTTTTTGTCTTTAGCAATATCTGATGTCCTGGGTCTCACGAAAAACGTATCTGTGAGGGTGGTATATTGTAGGTAGTTCGTGGTCTATGACAGAATTATTAGTCAACATGAGGCAACATGATGCTGTTATTTTTCATATTCTTTACAAAATCTCTGCTGTGCAAAGGTTATTTTAAGGGAAACATGCGTAAGAAACTTCCTGCGAAATGAAATGATCTGCCTGAACAATATTCCTTAAGGAATTGCAGATGTTCAGGAGGAGTTCAGCTGAGTAAAGTTTAGGAGCAGTCTGTATAAAAAACAAAGAGCATGAATTGGAAAATTGTTGTGGAGCGTAGACATTAGAGATGAGCGAACTTTTGAAAAATTTGATTTGGCCGATTCGCCGAATTAAAAAAAAAAATATTTGGTTCGATCAGAATTTATTAGTGGTGAATCAATATTAAAAACGGCTATTTCTGGACAATAGAGAGCCTCAATAGGGGTGTAGAACACTTTGCTTTGTTCTAACACGCTTATGGAGTGTGCTGGGGTAGTGAAATAATACTGTTATTCAGAATGACATGCAGATTACAGGCATCGCTTTTAGAATCACTGCCAGAGTGGCACAATGACAGAGCCTGGAGGTGGCATCAGTATGAGGAGACCATATAGTGGCTGAATAACACAGCGTGGAGGTGTTGGCATCAGGAGGCGACGATATAGTGGCCGAATTACACAGCGTGGAGGTGTTGGCAGCATGAGGAGACCATATAGACAGACATTTATCAAGCGATTTAGTTACATTTTTTTTATACTAAAAATGTCGCACAAATGTCGCACCTCCGACAACGCGATTTTTCGTGCGACATTTTGACTGGAAAGTTTTGGGGGAGTTGGTTTCCTGACCACAGCCATTATATTGTTGCGAGACTCATTGTTTACATACTGCAGAAAACCTGCCACTGCTCAAACCTGCAGCGGGATACTCATGGATAACTAACATTATCAACGTACCCTTATACTTCAGAGCTGCAGTTGCTATTCTGCTGGTGCGGTCACGCTGTATTCATAGGTGGTGAGAAGATCAGGGGGCCTGAGTAGAGGATATGGAGCATATAAATCTGAAATAACAACAACTATATTAATTACCAACATGTCCCTAATATGGGGGGCTGTACAAATTTTGAAAATGGGCTACCAAGGCGTACTCAGGAAATAAAAAGGTTAGAAACCATTGTTTTAGTGGTAATGACCACCTTTGGCTTCCAGAACTGCAATATGTTGTGGCACAGATTCCCCTAGGTGTTGAAATCATTGTGGAGTAATTTGTCCCCATATGGACAGGATAGCTTTTTGAAGTTGCTGCAAGATAGAGGTGTTGAAATACTCTGAACCTCTACCTCGTCCAAGAGATGCTCTATAGGATTACAATCTTAGTAAAGGCAAGGGAAGCAAGAACAACTTGCTACAATGTTTCTGAACCCAATCCCTCCCTAAACAGCCCCTGTGGTATAGAGCATTTTACTACTAAAAGTCCTTCTACCATAAGGTACACAGCTGCCATGAAGTGATGAACATGGTCGGACACAATGCTTAGATAAGCCTTACCATCCACAGATATTAGAGGACCCAGGCTGTGCCAAAAAAATCATTAGCCACAACTTTATGTCTCCTCCACCAATCGGACAGTTCATTGATTGATGCTGCCTGCAATTATTTCTGACCCTTGAATAAGCATGGTACAGCTGGCTTCCTCTGACCAGGCAAGGGAATTCCACTCCAATTTGTGCACTATTTTACCAACTGGAATCTGTTCTCTTAGACAACAGTGATACTCAATTTGTTGTATACACTCGACACAGGTTGGCAGTTTTTTATACTAGTCTAGCACCAATGACCATGCCTTGTACAACAGTCTCAGATCACAATTTTCCAATTCTAATGTGGATGAAATGGGTTTTTTTTTTTACTTGAATGACTATGGTTTGCATCATTTGTGCAGTGATAACTAATGCCTTGTTTCAGAGGTTAAAAGTAACTGGTCACAGAGCTACCGTATTTTTCGCCCTATAGGACGCACCGGCAAATAAGACGCACCCAATTTTAAAGGTGCAAAATCTAGAAAATAAAAAGATTCTGAACCCAACAGTGATCTTCAACCTGCGGACCTCCAGATGTTGCAAAACTACAACTCCCAGCATACCTGGACAGCCGTTTGCTGTCCCGGCATGCTGGGAGTTCTAGTTTTGCAACATCTGGAGGTCCGCAGGTTGAAGATCACTGGTATAGGAGGTAATACTCACGTGTCCCCGCCGCTCCGGACCCATCACCACTCGTCACCGCTGCCCTGGATGTCGCTCCATTGCTGTCGCCGCGTCCCCGTGGTGTTACCGACGCTCCAGACGTCTTCTTCCCCAGGATCCACGCTCTTCGTCGCCGTCATCACGTCGCTACTCACGCCGTCCCATCATCCAATAGGAGCGGCGTGCGTAACGACGTGATGACGTCGAAGGAGAGCGCTGGCCATGCAGGGGATCCCGGCACGGAGCAGACACCGAGGAGGCAGGTAAGGTCCCTCCCGGTGTCCTGTAAGCTGTTCAGGACGCCGCGATTTCACTGCCGCGGTCCCGAACAGCCCGACTGAGCAGCCGGGTTAGTGTCACTTTTGCTTCAGACGCGGTGGTCAGCTTTGATTGCTGCGTCTGAAGGGTTAATACAGGGCATCACCGCGATCTGTGATGTCCTATATTAGCCGCGGGTCCTGGCCGTTGATGGCCGCAGGGACCGCCGCGATAGGTGTGTATTCGCCGTATAAGACGCACCAACTTCCCCCCCCCAGAAAAAGTGCATCTTATACGGCGAAAAATACGGTATATCCAATAGACCACCTGAATACAAGCTTTAATATACTTATGTTGGAGTTTATCCATGTAACGTAACAGAGAAAATAAACTTTACCTCCATCAACACAATAAAGGAGGAGAGAATATTTATACGAAACTACCACAAGAGGGCATAATTTGATATTAGAGGGGCAAAGGTTTATGCAGTAATATCAAGAAGTATTTCTTTACTGAGAGAGTAGTGGATGCATGGAATAGCCTTCATTGAAGGAATTTAGGCATGCATGGGATCGGCATGAGGCCATCCTCCATAAAAGATAGGGTTGGGGACTAGATGGGTCAAATGGTTCTAATCTGCCGACACGTTCTATGTTTTTATGTTTCTATCTTGTGCCGTGCTGGCAATTGTCCTCCAGGAGTTTCCTTACCAGGAAAATGTCCTGGCTTTGTGCCAGTAAAACTTGCCGAACATCTCCCATTTAGTCTTGAGTGCCTGAGTGATGTCTGTAGTGTTTCCCCCATGCCAAAGTGTGCATATTATGTAGGGGAGCACTATAGTTGTTGCTCAATATCAATGGGTTGGAGAAGGTTTAGTGACAAGAATTCTTGGTGAGGCAAGGCTTAGTGGCCACTTCTCATTACTGACTAAGCCGATTTTTATTTTCTGCTACATAAATGGACAACACAGAGATATAGGTTTGTGAAAGCAAGCTTAAACATCTATTTACTCATATAGGTAGTGTAAAAAAGTCATTAAACAATATGCCACTGTAGCATAAAAATAATGAATTTACATGAAAACCAGTCAAGCAGATTTTTCCCCCTTACATGTACCGCGGCTGTGTTCTAAAGGACAATGAAACAAGCTCCATAGATGGCAGGTGCTGGCAGGAGAAGAAGTGGAAAAGAGGTGATATAATGGAAAGTTTTATTATATTCTTAATTCCTATTAAAGCGTGGTAGCCTATTGTACCCTCATTATAATTCGCCCCTGCCTGAAGGCCTTTTTTTAGGGGAACTTTTTACTCCTTTTTTAAAATGCATGAAAAAAAGTCTAAAAATGTAAAAATACCCTTTAAGGGTCTATTCACATGTACAGTATTCAGCGCAAATTTGAAGCGCAGGATTTCAATCTGTGTTCAGTCATTCAGTTTACATTGAATACTGTATGTGTGAATAGACCATAAAGGGGTATTCATGTCTATGGGACCCCCTCCCATAGACATGAATACCCCTTTATGGTCTATTCACACATACAGTATTCATGACGGCTGTGTACAGCGGTCACGCCCCCTCCCATAGACATGAATGGAGGGGGTGTGGCGTGACGTCACAAACCTTAAAACCCCAAGCTTACGTGTTCAGAACTCCACAGTGTCGGCCCGAAGATCATGGGGGTCCCAGCGTCCAGATCCCCTGCGATCAGACATCTTATCCCCTATCCTTTGCATAGGGGATGTCTAGGGCAGTGAACCCCTTTAATTTATGATAGGAGAGCAAACATACATGGCAGCTGCTTCATTTCTCACTTAGTACCAACGTCCAGAGAACGACATCCCTCATTTTCTTTCATCCCAAGTAACTTAGCATTTCTTCCCTTATGAACACATTTGAAATCAATTAAAATGCATAAAAAGCATAAAGTGACTGACATATAATGTACATGTTTCTATGAAGTCTATCTGGAAAAGCATCATGAAAAACTACAAGGAAAATTTTCTTGTGGACTTTAGACTGGCAAGTTTCCAGTATATAGAGTCATGGCTGATTAAAGAGAACCGTGTGCATATTTCTGCTTCCATGTCATTGGACAAGTTCCCACGTAAACTTGTAACCACCAGCGATCCCACAGATGTTTTTCTTTCTTTTTTTCTAGTACGCCCACATTTGGAGAACTGAATCAGGGAGGAAACTGAGATACTATAATTCCAAAAAATCCTCCCAGTTTTCAGCAATTTGAGTTATAGCGATTTTGGCAGATTTTTTTCTTCTATTTAAGCAGGAAAAGATAAATTTGTCACAGCACTATGGAGCTCTTATGATCAGTACAGCCCTGCCAGTTACACAACAGCTGGGTGGTGGACATTACATCATATATTTTACGAACAGATTGGAATTAGCATTATTCTGGCTCAAAACGTATTTAATATCAACTTGATTCATTCTATTCCTTAGGGAATGTGTTCTGTTTTCACTCTTGATTGTCAGCCATTCATCACACATTTAATAAGAAGAACAGAAAAAAAAACATACAGGAAGCTTCATAAATCATAGGAAACAGGGCCACAAATCACACTTTTTGGGTTTTCCTTTTGGGAAATAAATAATTGAATGCTATGAAATATATTAAATAACTAAATGCGTTCATAAATATGACCGTGTTCTAAAGGACATTAGGGATGCCTGTAGGTGATGTCAGTTACCATACATACCGAAGCATGACTTCACCTCTAACATAGTCACTGGGGTTGGAAAGTTCAAATGGCCCATGGGATTCTGGGTAAAATGACCACTCTACAACTACAGTCATCTTTCACATCACTTAAAGGGGTACTCCATCCCTAGACATCTTTTTCCCTATCCAAAGGAGTCTGGGGTGCAGCAGCCGAGAAAGCGGGGTTCTTGGCTGTGGCACCCCAGACATCCGATGCACGGAGCGAACTTCGTTCCATGCCGGATGACTGGTGATGCGGGGAGGAAGCTCATGACATCACGGTCACGCCCGCTCGTGACATCACGGCTGCCAAGCCCCATCCCATAGACTTGCATTGAGGGGGCGTGGCCGTGACGTCACATGCGGGGCGTGACTGTGACGTTATGAGCCTCTGGCGCTGCACCCAATGCTATGAGCGAACGCCGGGTGCAGCAGGGAGATCGTGGGAGTGTCCAGCGATGGGACCCCCGCAATCAGACATCATATCCCCTATCCTTCAGATAGGGGATAACATGTCTAGGGGCGGAGTACCCCTTTAACATGATATTTACTTTCTGATGTAAAGCAATATATATATATATATTTTTTTTTTGTAGTTTTCCTACAATCACCTGTCTTCATGACATATTGGTCCATGAAACAAAAAAATTAGAAGAGTCTTTGGTTCAGTCTTTCCTGCCTAATAAAATGTATTGAAAAGGTGCCAGAGAGAAAAGAAAAGGAAATAGGACAACTCAGGTCAGAGTTCACCTGTGATTTAAGGTTATGCCAGTGGTGCAATTCTAATAGCCTGGGCCTCTTAGGCTAAGTTTCCACTTGTTTTTTTCCTGGCAGTTTTTGAGCCAAAGTCAGAAGTGGATCCATAAAGGAGGAGAAGTATAAGTCCTTCCTTTATATGTCCTATTCCTTTTGAATACACTTCTGCCTTTGGCTCAAAAACTGCAGTGGCAGATCTCCAAAAACTGCCAGAAAAAAAAAACAAGTGGAAACTTAGCCTTATACATATAATTGCAGCATTGCAGTTTTTTGTGTAGTTTTTTAGATCCTAAGGCTACATAAGCATGGTTTGTGTATCAAAAACTCTGATTAGGTTGCCAAAACACAAGTTCCTAGGCATATTCATAATAACATTCCTAAGAGTTTTGCATGTAGATTTGGACCAAAAAATGATGCTCATGCAGTCGGGCCTAATGCTGCTGTAATTGCCCACTGGCCCCTGGTTTTGCTTATCACGCACAGGTAGGTTTAGAGTTCGGTCCTGTGCCACTTGAGAAACCTTGGCGTTGGTGTGCGGGCACTGGTATGTCCTTCATCTAAGGATATACTGGTGAATGTCTCAATTTTAACATCAGTGTTGAGGGATAGCCAATGTCATTGTATACATCTACCACAGTAGTACACCCATATTCCTGGGTATATTCATGCGGTAAAAGCGGTTATCCGATTGGAACACACAAGAGCCATTTTCTGTGTCAAAGGAGGAGCTACACTACAAGGGTACTCAAGGTACCCTTAAAGGAGTACTGTAGCGCTTTTTTTTTTTAATTAACCCTCCATGCCCGGGCTGCAAAATGAAACAAAACAAACTTCCGCTTCTTGTTTTCTTCCGCTTCCTGCGGGTCACTCTGCTCTCAGCGTATCACTGACTGCAGCAATGTCCTGCTGTGGCTGGTGATAAGCAGAGAGCAGCATGACTCACCGACCCACAGGAAGTGGAAGAACACAGGGACCGGAGAACGGGTCACCGACATCTGAGCAATGGGGGAACGTAGGCAGGTGAGTTAGTTTGATCTGTTTAATTTTGCAGCCACAGTACTCCTTTAATCTGCCCCTGCTTACAAATAACTGGCCCTTTAGGATAATAGCCAAATATGCATTCTTATTAAACAGGAAGTAATATTTTGCTGCAAAAGTCAACTACCTGACACTTTAAGAAGAAAAAAAATAAATTGTAATTCTTAGAGAAGTGGCAATATTCTTTTTTTTTCTACATTCTATTGAGCCCTTTTGACAGATCAGACATTTCTTCGATGAATGCAAACATCCTTCTGACTGCAAAAAAACTGATATGTTATGAGGCGTCATGGCTAATCTAAGAGATATTCAAGAAAGAAAACACTTAGTAGTAGAAAGTAAACATTTCCTCAATACTACCTTATCTGCTTTTTGTTGTAATAGTGTAAAGAGGCATTACAATTCAACTTGTCCAATGGGAGGCTTTTACATTATTTACGGTATATCTGAAGTTAATTAACCCCTTTATGACCAAAGGTGTTTTGGGCTTTTCTGATCAAAGCAAAATTTCACCCTTTGGAATGTTGCATATAAAAAAAGGTTTTGCTTGTTTGTGTACTACTTTTAAAAGGTTTGATTAGGATTTCTAATTATTTAAAATTGGAGCAAATGGTCAAATATCTGAAAAAAAATGCAATTTAAAGGGGTTGTGCGCTGCCCTGCTGTTCGGAGCTCCGCTCATAGCGTCCGGAAGTTCATTACTCCGAACGCTGTGTGCGGGCTTCCGTGTTTGCAGCCGCCGGGCGTGACATCCGCCCGCCCCCTTCGTGACATCACGCCCGCCCCCTTCGTGACGTCTCACCCGCCCCCTTCGTGACGTCTCGCCCTCCCCCTTCGTGACATCACGCCCGCCCCCTCTACCAAAGTCTATGGGAAGGGGGCGTGACAGCGGTCGTGCCCCCTTCCCATAGACTTTCGTTGAGGGGGCGGGCGAGACATCACGAGGGGGCGGACGAGATGTCACGAAGGGGCCGGGCGAGATGTCACGAAGGGGCCGGGTGAGATGTCACGAAGGGGCCGGGCGTGACGTCACGCCCAGCAGCTGCGAACACGGAAGCCCGCACACAGCGTTCGGAGTAATGAACTTCCGGACGCTGTGAGCGGAGCTCCGAACTGCAGGGCAGCGCAAAATCCCTTTAATGCTATTTATTCATTAATCCTCTTGTCCTCCAAGTACAAAGTCCATGCAAATAGAGGTTCAAGAGGCACTCAGTATGGAAGTATGCATAAAAGCTTTTCTTAATTTCTTTATTTCACAGTGCAAAAACAACAAGCATTACTTAGGACCACAAGGATACCAAACACAGCAGGTAAGGTTACAACTGTTTCACACCGGACACTGAATTTCTTCCGACCCAAATCCATTGTAATGTCAAATATGTGTACAACATATGAAGCTGCTATAGCATTAATAAAAAGGTCCTTCTTTAGCTTTAGACTCAAAAGTGGACAGGGTCAGGGAAGAAGAAAATAAAATTGGTTGCAAGGGATGATTATTTTATTTTTGGCACGATGTACATCCTACATGACAAGGATAAGTTATTAGCACCTTGTTTATTCTGGGCTTGCTTCTAAGTGGCTTGTGTGTGAGTAGGGTTAAAAAGTTAAAAGTCTTGGAAATTACTTCTTTTTCCCTGACTTTTCCTATTTTTATAGCCAATATAGTGGATAGGAAGATTGGCGGCTTTCTTTAGTGCACAATGTGTTGTATGTAAACATGACTGGAGCAGGGAAAGATCCAGGGTGAATACTGTTGATGCAGATACGAACATGTTGCCCATCTGGAAGCTCATATTTGAGATCTCGACCAGTAAAATGCAAGACTCAGGGCTATTGGCAATTTTAGAGGAGCGTGCTGTTCGCTGAACAAGCAGTTAGAGGAATAGACCTGGAAGGTTGGCAAATAAATCAGGAGGATGTAGCTGGGTTAATATAGTCACAGGGACTGGAAAGGGTTCCAAGACAAGGAAGGCCACTCCTGCTTCTGTGATCCCAAGCATGTTCGGTGATATTGTGAGGGCTTGGTCTCAAAAAAGGCAACCCTAGTGAAAATTGCTTCTCCTAAAAGCTGGGACAACAGTCCAACTAGTGCAGAATGGCAATGCAGGTAGGCGAAAACAGCTAGTGGTTGCAGGGTAATGTATAACCAAGAAGACAGAGTTGTTTCTTGCCAGGTCTGCCTCAACCAAAGAGTTTCTTTCTTTCTAGTGATAGGGTTCTGCATTTTTTGCATAGAGGCTCGTAACAAGAATATAGTTTTGCCTCTGTATAAATCATTAGTCAGACCACATACAATGGGGCAAAAAATATTTAGTCAGCCACCAATCGTGCAAGTTTTCCCACTTAAAAAGATGAGAGAGGCCTGTCATTTTCATCATAGGTATACCTCAACCATGAGAGACACAATGAGAAAAAAAAAAAACATAAAATCACATTGTCTGATTTTATTAGCAAATTATGGTGGAAAAAAGCATTTGGTTATCTACAAACAAACAAGATTTCTGGCTCTCACAGACCTGTAACAACTTATTTAAGTGTTTCCTCTGTACTCCACTCGTTACCTGTATTAATGGCACCTGTTTGAACTTATCAGTATAAAAGACACCTGTCCACAACCTCAAACAGTCACACAAAAAAATCTCAACTATGGTCAAGACCAAAGAGCTGTTGAAGGACACCAGAAACAAAATTGTAGACCTGCGCCAGGCTGGGAAGACTGAATCTGCAATAGGCAAGCAGCTTGGTGTAAACAAATCAACTGTGGGAGCAATTATTAGAAAATGGAAGACATACAAGACCACTGATAATCTCCCTCGATCTGGGGCTCCATGCAAGATCTCACCCTGTGGTGTCAAAATGATCACAAGAACAGTGAGCAAAAATCCCTGCTCAGAGCTGGGAGACCTGCAGAGAGCTGGGATCAAAGTAAAAAAGGCTACCATCAGTAACACACTATGCCGCCAGGGACTTAAATCATGCAGTGCCAGATGTGTCCCTCTGCTTAAACCAGTACATGTTCGGGCCCGTCTGAAGTTTACTAGTGAGCATTTGGATGATCTAGAAGAGGATTGGGAGAATGTCTTATGGTCAGATGAAACCAAAGTAGAACTTTTTGGTAAAAACTCAACTTGTCGTGTTTGGAGAAGAAAGAATGCTGAGTTGCATCCAAAGAACACCATACCTACTGTAAAACATGGGGGTGGAAACATCATACTTTGGGGCTGTTTTTCATCAAAGGGACCAGGATGACTGATCCTTGTAAAGGAAAGAATGAATGGGGCCATGTATCATGAGATTTTGATTGAAAATCTCCTTTCATCAGCAAGGGCATTGAAGATGAAATGTGGCTAGGTCTTTCAGCATGACAATGATCCCAAACACACTGCCTGGGCAATGAAGGAGTGGCTTCGCCTAGCCCGTCTCCAGATCTCAACCCCATTGAAAACCTTTGGAGGGAGTTAAAAGTCTGTGTTGCCCAGTGACAGCCCAAACACATCACTGCTCTAGAGGAGATCTGGATGGAGAAATGGACCAAAATACCAGTAACAGTATGTGAAAACCTTGTGAAGACTTACATCTGTAATTGCCAACAAAGGGTATATATAACAAAGCATTGAGAGGAACTTTTGTTATTTACCAAATACTTATTTTCCACCATAATTTGCAAATAAATTATTTAAAAATCAGACAATGGGATTTTATGGATTTCTTTTTCTCATTATGTCTCTCATAGTTGAGGTATAGCTATGATAAAAAAATACAGGCCTCTCTCATTTTTTTAAGTGGGAGAACTTGCACAATTGGTGCCTGACTAAATACTTTTTTGCCCCACTGTACAAGAAATTCAACAAGATCCAACAGATGAATATACAAACAAATTGGAGGAACTATGCTATGATGCACACCACATGAATATACTTACAAAAACAAAAAAACACTTTCTTTTGGGCACAGAGAAAAAACTCCTGTTATTTTATACATTGCCGAAAGTCCACAAACATGCCACAGAACCTCCAGGGAGACCTATAGTGTCAGGAATTCAGTCCTTAACAACTAACCTGTCTCAATATGTAAACCAATTCCTACAACCCCTTGTAAAACAAGTTCCTTCATATCTTAACCCCTTAAGGACGCAGGACGTAAATGTACGTCCTGGTTCGGTGGTACTTAACGCACCAGGACGTACATTTACGTCATGTGCATAACCGCGGGCATCGGAGCGATGCCCGTGTCATGTGCGGCTGATCCCGGCTGCTGATCGCAGCCAGGGACCCGCCGGCAATGGCCGACGCCCGCGATCTCGCGGGCGTCCGCCATTAACCCCTCAGGTGCCGGGATCAATACAGATCCCGGCATCTGCGGCAGTGCGCGATTTAAATGAATGATCGGATCGCCCGCAGCGCTGCTGCGGGGATCCGATCATTCAGAACGCCGCACGGAGGTCCTCTCACCTTCCTGCTTCCGGCTCCCGGCGTCTTCTGCTCTGGTCTGAGATCGAGCAGACCAGAGCAGGAGATGACCGATAATACTGATCTGTTCTATGTCCTATACATAGAACAGATCAGTATTAGCAATCATGGTATTGCTATGAATAGTCCCCTATGGGGACTATTCAAGTGTAAAAAAAAATGTAAAAAAATGTAAAAGTAAAAAAAAAAGTGAAAAATCCCCAATAAAAAAGTAAAACGTCATTTTTTTCCGATTTTACCCCCAAAAAGCGTAAAAAATAAATTTTATAGACATATTTGGTATCACCGCATGCGTAAATGTCCGAACTATTAAAATAAAATGTTAATGATCCCGTACGGTGAACGGCGTGAACGTAAAAAAAAAAAAGTCCAAAATTGCTACTTTTTTAATACATTTTATAAAAAAAAATTATAAAAATGTATTAAAAGTTTTTTATATGCAAATGTAGTATAAAAAAAAAGTACAGGTCATGGTGCAAAAATGAGCCCTCATACCGCCGCTTATACGGACGCATGGATCTACGGGGGCGCAAAAAACCACCTCACACCGGCTCCAGCTTCGGAAGAGTTTGTTCCAAATGCGGAGCAGCGGAGTATCCCTTTAAGATTGGACTTTACATAAAGGCAAACTCCTCCCTCTTTAAAAAATTTTCGATTCCCCTGCACCATGTCAATTGTCCCACTGACAATATAGTTTCCCAATCCAGTCCCCAAGGCACACCAACAGTCCAGGACTTGAATATTACAAAGTATGAGCACTATAGTACTATTTATAAAACACAACATCCAGACGGATCTTCAGAGATGCCCTGCTCTGAATTTGGCTTACTTTTTTTCCACGCCATTGTGAAAAATGTCAAGTGTTTTCCAAATGTCTCTTTGGAACATTACAATTTTAAACTTTCGTTAGAAAAGTAAATTGTGCTAATCTGCTTTTGGCCTGCATTGTAAGTCCTTGACTAATGTTTTGTTTTGTACCAAATAAAACAATTCTGGGCTCCTGTATAATTGAAAGTCTGGTGAATGTTTGTTGTCCTCAGAAATTCCCTTGTCATATTTTATCTGCCAGTCTAAACACGATGACATGATTTTTGTCATAACCTTCTTATTGAGAAAGAGCAATTTAAGAAAAAGAACAGAGCTTTGTTAAAAAGAGTGCTGCTCTTGCTCAGAATGGAATCATTCAATACATTTGATAACAAATAGTAGAATCAAGGTCTTTTTCCACATGCAGAGATCACTGATCTCATTGATCAGTTCTCAATGTCTAATGATCCCTCACATGGCTCAATCGATTGCAGGCCGAGCCACATGAATGATCGGTGAGTTCATTATTGTTGGTTGCAATCCCATGTGTACACAGGTCATAACTCCTTCACCAAAGATCAGATGACAAATCAGCATTTATATGTTGGTTGGCTGATCGCTGGCCCTTTTACATGAGACCAGCAATCCGATAATGGGCCAGCATAAAAGGGCCTTTACAGAATTCTACAGGTATTTAGAGCTGATAAAAAGATACCTGTCAATGAAGTTCAAAATGCCACATTTCTTCCCCAATATGGAGTGCTATGCCTGTCCCTGACATGAATATGCAATTTTTCCGATTCTCACGTCCTAGTGACGTGCTGGCATATTTATGTCAGGGGCAGGCATAGCGCTGCATTTTGGAAGAGGCAGGGAAGCTCAGCATGCTGTCTCCCCGCCTTCATTGCACACAGAAGCGCTGAAGCAATGCAGCTACCGGGAGGCATAACTTTTTTAATATGCTGGACTGATTTCTGTAAGTAACCCCTCATTTTTATGCTGTTCACCTGCACTATTACCCAGCTTATTGGGTTTAGTGGGGGTGTACAGGCTGCCAGTCCCCTTTAATGAATGATACTGAATACATGCATCATGAGTGGGTGCACGTTCCCATAACATGATTGATATATTTGCCCATCTAGTGGGTACTGCCCAGTGTACCCACAAGATTGTGGTAGGAGATCAGCTGTTGAATAAGTAAGTTTACTCTCATATATACTTTAGAAGGTGTAGTTTTTAAAATAGGGTGCAGTATTGTTCCTTTATTGGCCTATAATTCATTCAGTCTACAGTGATGTCTGGAAAGCCAAAAGGCAATCACTATGCCCTTTACTTAGCACATTGAGGAATCTTATTTTTAAAAAAAATGTGGGTCATTTTGGGGGTTTTCCTTGTGTTCTGGCACCTCTCAGCCTCTGCAAACCACATTGCTTAGTGCATAAATTAACAATTTTAAATAAAATAAAAAAAAAATATGTGTGTCTTCTACATTTTAAATGTAACTTAAAAATGGGCTTTAAAAATAAAGTACACATTTATAAATATAAATGACATAACCTATTAGCACAGTATGCTTTAATATATGTGAATATCTAGAAGTTAAAATAAGAAAAACATTGTTCCCATGAATTTGTGTATTTTTAATTATGTTAGTTACTTTGGCCAACTTAAAAAAAAAACACAGTGTCAGAATTTCTTGGACTGAATAACATTGACATAGTTATTCTTTAATACACATTCCAGATTTACAGACCTAGTTAGATTGCATTAACAGAATCCGCACCTTAATCCCAAAAGAACACGTGAACATAGCCTTAGGCTTTCAATTTGATAAAGAAATGAATAAAACATGTTTTTGTTTTTTAATAAATAAAATATTAAATATTACTAGGTACCGTAAGTACACATGAAAAGCCTTCTGGAATGAATATGTCACCTTAACTCCCCAAAAGATATTTGTGCCTGTTTCCTATAAAAGCCGAGGAAAGTGTGTTAGTTAAAGGGGTACTCCACTGGAGAGCCTTCCGGCGGCGTAAGAACATTTAGTTCCGAATGCTGTGCGTGCACTGCAGGGGTCGGTCACGCCCCTTGTTACATCAGGCCATGCCCCCTCATTACATGTCTCTGGGAGGGGGCGTGATGGCCATTATGCCCCCTTAACCCCTTAAGGACTGAGCCCTTTTTCACCTTAAGGACTGAGGCCTTTTTCACAATTCTGACCACCGTCACTTTAAGCGTTAATAAAACGCTTTTACCGAATATTCTGATTCTGAGACTGTTTTTTCGTGACATATTCTACTTTATTTTGGTGGTAAATTTTCGGTGTTACTTGCATCCTTTCTTGGTGAAAAATCCCAAAATTTCATGAAAATGTTGAAAATTTTGCATTTTTCTAACTTTAAAGCTCTCTACTTTAACCCATTAAGGACCGAGCCCTTTTTCACCTTAAGGACCGGAGCGTTTTTTGCAATTCTGACCACTGTCACTTTAAACATTAATAACTCTGGAATGCTTTTAGTTATCATTCTGATTCCGAGATTGTTTTTTCGTGACATATTCTACTTTAACTTAGTGGTAAAATTTTATGGTAACTTGCATCCTTTCTTGGTGAAAAATCACCAAATTTGATGAAAAAAATTAAAATTTAGCATTTTTCTAATTTTGAAGCTCTCTGCTTGTAAGGAAAATGGATATTCAAAATATATTTTTTTTTGGGTTCACATATACAATATGTCTACTTTATGTTTGCATCATAAAATTTATGAGTTTTTACTTTTGGAAGACACCAGAGGGCTTCAAAGTTCAGCAGCAATTTTGAAATTTTTCACAAAATTTTCAAACTCGCTATTTTTCGTGGACCAGTTCAGGTTTGAAGTGGATTTGAAGGGCCTTCATATTAGAAATGCCCCATAAAAGACCCCATTATAAAAACTACACCCCCAAAGTATTCAAAATGACATTCAGTAAGTGTATTAACCCTTTAGGTGTGTCACAGGAATAGCAGCAAAGTGAAGGAGAAAATTCAAAATCTTCATTTTTTACACTTGCATGTTCTTGTAGACCCAATTTTTGAATTTTTGCAAGGGGTAAAAAGAAGAAAATTTTTACTTGTATTTGAAACCCAATTTCTCTCGAGTAAGCACATACCTCATATGTCTATGTTAATTGTTCGGCGGGCGCAGTAGAGGGCTCAGAAGGGAAGGAGCGTCAAATGGTTTTTGGGGGCATGTCACCTTTAGGAAGCCTCAATGGTGCCAGAACAGCAAAAAAACACACATGGCATACCATTTTGGAAACTAGACCCCTCAGGGAACGTAACAAGGGGTAACCTTAATACCCCACAGGTGTTTCACGACTTTTGCATATGTAAAAAAAATAAAAAAATTTTACCTAAAATGCTTGGTTTCCCAAAAATTTTACATTTTTAAAAAGTGTAATAGCAGAAAATACCCCCCCAAAATTTGAAACCCAATTTCTCCCGATTCAGAAAACACCCCTAATGGGGGTGAAAATTGCTCTGCTGGCGCACTACAGGTCTCAGAAGAGAAGGAGTCACATTTGGCTTTTTGAAAGCAAATTTTGCTCTGGGGGCATGCCGCATTTAGGAAGCCCCTATGGTGCCAGAACAGCAAAAAAAAAACACATGGCATACCATTTTGGAAACTAGACCCCTCGGGGAATGTAACAAGGGGTAATGTGAACCTTAATACCCTACAGGTGCTTCACGACTTTTGCATATGTAAAAAAAAAATTTTTTTTTTTACCTAATATGCTTGGTTTCCCAAAATTTTTACATTTTTAAAAAGGGTAATAGCAGAAAATACCCCCCAAAATTTGAAGCCCAATTTCTCCCGATTCAGAAAACACCCCTAATGGGGGTGAAAAGTGCTCTGCTGGCGCACTACAGGTCTCAGAAGAGAAGGAGTCACATTTGGCTTTTTGAAAGCAAATTTTGCTCTGGGGGCATGCCGCATTTAGGAAGCCCCTATGGTGCCAGGACAGCAAAAAAAAAAACACATAGCATACCATTTTGGAAACTAGACCCCTCGGGAACGTAACAAGGGGTTAAGTGAACCTTTATACCCCACAGGTGTTTCATGACTTTTGTATGTGTAAAAAAAAATTATTTTTTTTAACCTAAAATGCTTGTTTTCCCAAAAATTTTACATTTTTAAAAAGGGTAATAGCAGAAAATACCCCATAAAATTTGAAGCCCAATTTCTCCAGAGTACGGCGATACCCCATATGTGGCCCTAAATTGTTGCCTTGAAATACGACAGGGCTCCAAAATGAGAGTGCCATGCGCATTTGAGGCCTAAATTAGGGATTGCATAGGGGTGGACATAGGGGTATTCTACGCCAGTGATTCCCAAACAGGGGGCCTCCAGCTGTTGTAAAACTCCCAGCATGCCTGGACAGTCAGTGGCTATCTGGCAATACTGGGAGTAGTTGTTTTGCAACAGCTGGAGGCTCCGTTCTGGAAACAGTGGCGTACCAGACGTTTTTCATTTTTATTGGGGAGGGGAGGGGGGCTGTGTAGGGGTATGTGTATATGTAGTGTTTTTTACTTTTTATTTTATTTTGTGGTAGTGTAGTGTAGTGTTTTTAGAGTACAGTCACACGGGCGGGGGTTCACAGTAGTTTCTCGCTGGCAGCTTGAGCTGCAGCATAAAATTTGCCGCAGCTCAAACTTGCAGCCGGATACTTACTGTAATCCTCCGCCCATGTGAGTGTACCCTGTACGTTCACATTGGGGGGGGGGGGGGGAACATCCAGCTGTTTCAAAACTACAACTCCCAGCATGTACGGTCTATCAGTGCATGCTGGGAGTTGTAGTTTTGCAACCGCTGGAGGCTCCGTTTTGGAAACAGTGACGTACCAAACGTTTTTCATTTTTATTGGGGAGGGGAGGCGGGCTGTGTAGGGGTATGTGTATATGTAGTGTTTTTTACTTTTTATTTTATTTTGTGTTAGTGTAGTGTAGTGTTTTTAGGGTACAGTCACACGGGCGGGGGTTCACAGTAGTTTCTCGCTGGCAGTTTGAGCTGCGACAGAAAATTTGCCGCAGCTCAAACTTGCAGCCGGATACTTACTGTAATCCTCTGCCCATGTGAGTGTACCCTGTACGTTCACATTGGGGGGGGGGGGGGGAAACATCCAGCTGTTGCAAAACTACAACTCCCAGCATGTACGGTCTATCAGTGCATGCTGGGAGTTGTAGTTTTGCAACAGCTGGAGACACACAGGTTGTGAAACACCGAGTTTGGTAACAAACTCAGTGTTTTGCAACCAGTGTGCCTTCAGCTGTTGCAAAAGCTACAACCCCCAGCATGTACAGACAGCGGAAGGACATGCTGGGTCTTGTAGTTATGCAACAGCCGGAGGCATACTACATTGGCTGGGGATGCTGGGGATTGTAGTTATGCAACAGCTGGAGACACACTGGTTTACTACTTAACTCAGTGTGCCTTCAGCTGTTGCAAAACTACAACTCTCAGCAGTCACCGACAGCCAACGGGCATGCTGGGAGTTGTAGTTATTCAACCACCAGATGCACCACTACAACTCCCAGCATGCACTTTAGCTGATTGTGCAAGCTGGGAGTTGTAGTTACACAACAGCTGAAGGTACACTTTTCCATAGAAAGAATGTGCCTCCAGCTGTTGCAAAACTACAAGTCCCAGCATGCCCAATAGGGCATGCTGGGAGTTGTGGTGGTCTGCCTCCTGCTGTTGCATAACTACAGCTCCCAGCATGCCCTTGTTGCATGCTGGGAGCTGTTGCTAAGCAACAGCAGGAGGCTGTCACTCACCTCCAACGATCCAAACTGCAGGACTGTCCCTCGCCGCCGCCGTCGCTCCTGGGGCCCCGATCCCAACAGGGACGCCGGGGATCGGGGTCCCCAGCACCCGGGGTGCACGTTCCGCACCCGCTCACGTCCTCCGGAAGAGGGGCGGAGCGGGTTGCGGGAGTGACACCCGCAGCAGGCGCCCTGATTGGTCGGCCGACGAATCCGGCCGACGAATCAGGGCGATCGTGAGGTGGCACCAGTGCCACCTCACTCCTGCAGACTCTGGCTGTTCGGGGCCGTCTCTGACGGCCCCGATCAGCCAGTAATTCCGGGCCATCGGGTCACTGGAGACCCGATTGACCCGGAATCCGCCGCAGATCGCTGGACTGAATTGTCCAGCGATCTGCGGCAATCGCCGACATGGGGGGACATAATGACCCCCCTGGGCGATATGCCGGGATGCCTGCTGAACGATTTCAGCAGGCATCCGGCTCCGGCTCCCCTCCGGCTAGCGGTGGGGGCCGGAAATGCTCAGGGCGTATCCATACGCCCTCGGTCCTTAAGGACTTGGAAACGGGGGCGTATGGATACGCCCTATGTCCTTAAGGGGTTAAGGAAAATGGATATTCCAAATAAATTTTATTTTTATTCACAAATACAATATGTCCACTTTATGTTAGCTTCATAAAATGGACATACTTTTACTTTTTGAAAAAATTAGAGGGCTTCAAAGTAGAGCAGCAATTTTCAAAAATGTAATGAAAATTGCAAAATCTGAAGGGACAGATGTTACAGAACTACAACTCCCAGCATGCCTGGGTGGTCTAGGCATGCTGAGTGTTGTAGTTTGGCAACATCTGGAGGGCTACCATTTGGGCACCACTGTAACAGTGGTTGCCAAACTGTGACCCTCCAGATGTTGCAAATCTACAACTCCCAGCATGCCCAGACAGCCTTTGGCTGTTTGGTCATGCATGGGAGTTGCACTCCGGCCTTCCTAGTGGTTGCCACAGTAAAGATCACATTACTTTCACTTTCATTTCTCCCCCCCCACCATCGATTCCCTACCTGAGCCGTGATCTCCGCTGGATGTCTGCGATGATCGCCGGGCCCCACGCATCTTCTCCCCCCCATTCTACCCGACATCCAGGGGTGGGCAGAACGGGGGGTTTCCATGGCAACCCCCTGTCCTGCGCTGCCATTGGTCAGAACTCAGTTCTGACTAATGGCAGGGGAAAGGAGGAGATCGCAGCACTGCGACCTCACTCCTATCCCTTAGGCTGATCGGGCTGTCACTGACCACTCCGATCATCCCTATTTTCCGGGTGAGCGGGTCACCAGAGACCCGATCAGCCCGGAATTGGAGAAAATCGCATGTCTGAATTGACATGCGATTTTCTCCGATCGCCGACATGGGGGGGTCTCAGGACCCCCCTGGGCGATGTGCCGGGGTGCCTGCTTAATGATTTCAGCAGGCATCCCGATTCGGTCCCCAACCGGCTAGCGGCAGGGACCGGAATTCCCACGGGCGTATCCATACGCCCTGCGTCCTTAAAGACTTTAAAACGGGGGCGTATGGATGCGCCCTGCGTCCTTAACAGGTTAAATAGACTTGCATTGAGGGGGCGTGGCCTGACATGAGGGGGCATGGTCAACTCCCTGAGTGCGCGCACAGCGTTCATCACTAAATGCTCCGAATGCAGCCGAAAGGCTGGCCAGTGGAGTACCCCTTTAACTAAATTGCTTGTTTTTAGACCCCCTATTCCACATTGTCACAAGAGTATTCAGGTCAGTATTTTGCATCAGTGCTTGTAAGACAAACCCAGAAGTGGGACGTAAATGGAGAAAAGAATAATGTAATGCTTTGCATGCCTTTCATATTGTGGGCCCACCCCTGGTTTACACTGTGAGGTTTTAATTCCACTTTCCTTGGCTTCTGTTGCATGAAGTTTAGAACTGAGATGTAAAATCATGGAAGGTAACTTCCACATAAATGCAACCAATACATATAGTTGTGACGTAAGCTATTAGATTTATAGGGACTGGTGTGAGAAAAGAAGCTATAAACAGTAGCTGTAAAGGCTTTCACTAGAAATTCCTATCATACCTTCCTTATTTACAAGCCTCATTGGTCAATCCAAGAGCTCATTTTATGGGCATATTTACGGCTTTATTGCCATATGCCCTGGCAGAGCAGGATCTTGCACACTGAAATGGCTCTTTCATGGCAGACTTTGCCCACAGGTCATGTGGAAGATGTAGACAAAAGATGTTCATGAAATGTGTTGACCAGCACTACTATTGTGTGAACTATATTGAGAAAAGTCATTCACAAACATGGATTAATGCTGGTTTGTTAGTTATAGCTGACAACCTATTGAATATAACCAGGATTCACTTTTGCTTATCCTTATGCTTTTCTTCAGAGTGATGGCAGAAAAGTATTAAAGGGATTATCCACCATAAGGTGATTTTAGTACATACCTGGCAGACAGTAATGGACAGGCTTAGGAAGGATCTGCGCTTGTCTTGGGGCTTAATGGCTATGTTGTGAGATTACCAGAACACTGTGGTTAGCTTTTTGTAAACTTTCCTGTTGGAGTTCAGTCTCTTAAACTACATATCCTATGCTTCCTTGTTTGAAAGTGTGAAGTCACTTTTCTCCAACCCACACATCAGCCACCCCACCCATTGAAACACAAATGAGCTGCATCCATTCAAAAGATCCGTCTTTTCTAACCAGGGTCTACAGCTGTTGCAAAATGATCTCTCTCCCACCCAGCGGACACTTCACCCATTGAAGCAGGACAGGCTCCCTCTGATCACCTTACTAGTGATGTCATGTCTCGACGCACTGCAACCTGGGAAAACCCGAGATCTGAGTAATCACAGAAGAATTGTGAGGCCACCGTCACACACAGGTACAGACACTTTGTTATGAACTATACTAACCAAACTGCCAAAGACCAAGAGGGGCTATTTTAACCCCTTAAAACATTCATCCAGTGATAGGACGGGTGGCAGGATATATGTTTAAATTTCTGTGCTGCCACCCAACCCCGAGACTTCAGGTGTTCAGTCTACAGATTTGGTTTAAGTCTCATAGACTTACATGGGCTATCCGCAAAATCTGTAGATTGCACGCCTGAAGTCTTGCGCAAGTTTTGGTGGCGGCATGAAATTTAAAACATATATTCTGCTGCTCTTGCTATCACTGGATATACGCTTTAACTATCTTGGCTTTACATGGCTGCCCCTTGCATGCCAAATGTCAGCATTGTGTATGAAATGTATAGCATTGATATGTTGTTACTATGCTATACTTAAGTATTATTTGGATGCCATTATTAATGCATTGTATGGTAGTATTATTTGGTATTTAAAAGATAGAATAGAAAAAATATAGCAGTGATACCACATGGCGGTATTATTTGGGCAATCAATGGCAGTATAGTGTGGTCATTGTATTCCAATGTGATTTGTCATTGTATGACAGTAGCCAGATGTAAGTGATGACATAACCCTATTAAGCAAGTATTTTTGTACTGCACCATAGACCAACAGGGGCTTTATTTTTAACCCCTTAAATGGGTAGTCTGGCAATAATCTTATTTTTAAAATCTAGTCAGGGAGGGAGCGTGTTGAAAAAGAACACACTATCGTGCTACTGCTGGTATAACAGAACTCTGCTACCTGCTATCCACAGCTTCTGGGTTCGGGGACGTGATATCCCATGCCTGCTCAGTCAGTCAGTGGCTGAGGTGGGACATCGCTGTGGCTGCTGATTGTATGACATAACATGATCCAAATAACACTACACTTACCAGTAATAATAGTAGTAGCCACATAAACATTTAGATGCTTTACAATTTCCAGTACAACACTGACACTTTACAGGTTTCAAGTGTGCGGTAGGTAAGAGTGGGATTTTTATCTGAATCACTCTATCCCTGGCCAGTATCTGAAAAAAGGTTAATTGCCGGACTACCCCTTTTACTATTTCGGCATTACAAGGCTGCCACTTGCATGTTAAATGTCAATATTAAAAATTGAGTGGAGAAAGACAACTGGCACTGCTATCTATAAGTAGGCTGCCACGCTCCCATGTTTGAGTCACTGCCAAAACTACTCTTTACAGGGTGTTATGTGGCACAGTCACTATTAAGATAGCATGCACATACATCCAAAAGACTTTCAGTATCCTTTATCATTAGTACAGCACATGTTAGCCAAGAGGTACGTCGCATAATGCATTACAATTGTCGCTTGCTTTTTGGATGCACTGGCATGCACTTTTGTAAGAATTCTCTGGAATAAAGCAAGCCAGCAAATTAGTGGTGAGTGCCACCTTTTAAGTACTATTATTGACTAAATATCAGTATTGTACAGGAAATTAATAACATCTTCTCTATATGGCTACTGGATATTGTAGTATTATACGGATCCTGCTATTTAGGTATTGTATGGGATATTCTTTGACCAGTGAATGGCAGTATTGTATGGCCATTGTATACAAATATACAATGTCATATTGAGTAGATAAGGCATATACACAAGCTGGCAATGAAGGAAACCTAAAAAGACAACTAAAGTTGCACCATCCATCTGTAAGAATATGATAACTAAGGGAATAAACTCTGTTCCTCATTGACATCCTCTTAGATAAGAATACCTTGTGTAAAGAGACTACCGTAGTTATAGAAGTGGATGCAAAAATATAGCCACAATTCATCGTCATTTAGGTCAAGTTGCATAACAAGTGGAAATCAGCAAGGTCTTCGCATTAAAGCAATACTCACATAACACCCCTTAATCCCCTTTCCAATAGGTATTATGTAACCACAGCCCTGGATCCAAATGTTTTGTTTGGAGTCTTTCACGAACAGCATTGACAAGAACAAAGAAATTCATGTTGGCAGGACAAAAAGAGCTTCCTACAATCAATTCATTCAGAATCATAGGAACCAAATGTTATAAAAAGAAAGTCTAAGTTAACCTTGGTGCTTGAACATAATTGAAAATAGCAGCAGAGTACGTAAAAAAACAAGCAGATCACACAGAAGATGGCAGCTGGACCACAGAACGGTTTCAGATGACAGCAAAGATGTAACCAGACCAATTGGTTTTTATAGAACGCAATTAAAATATTTCCCTAATGTCTCCCTCATTACGAAACACTTTGGAACGATTATGGAGTCACCATGCAGTCTGCTATGTAGGGAAAATACTTGTTAACTTCTAAATGCTTTTGCCCTTCTCCCTTTGATCACGATGAAAGAGAAAGGCTCAATGTTGCCTGAATTACTATGAAGCTATTGAGATGTAAATCATAATCATTCAGAGTAGACAAAAAATCCTACACATTTTTTAGAGTGACATTATATATAATAAATAATAATAATCACTTTATTTCCACTTTAGGTTAAATAAAGAAATATATTGAACAAATAAATCAGATATGATTACAGTCTCTCTAAAAATATACAAATCCTTTTTTACTTTGCATGTTCTACATGTATCTTTCGACTTGGTATGTGTAAAAAGGAAATAACCTATTGTTTAAAGATATGTTTAGCATAAATAAATCATGTAGGGTGAGATGTATCAAAACCTGTCCAAAGGAAAAGTTGTTGATTTGCTCATAGCAACCAATCAGATCACTTCTTTCATTTTTCAGAGGCCTTTAAAAAAAATGAAAGAAGCAAGCCGATTGGATGCTATGGGCAACTCAGCAAAATTTCCTCTGGACAGGTTTTATAAGTCTCCACCGTAGTGTTTATTGTGGCCACTAGGCTCAATCATAAGCTGAAATTTCTTGTTTTGTTTCCATCAGTTTCCTCTTTATCATCACAGACAGGAGAACTGAGACAGTTACACAGTATATAGATAACACAGGATCTGCCACCATTCACAATAGGTGGTAGTCATATCTCAGCCTTCCCCTCTCCTGTAGAATGACTTCTGTACATTTCACAGAGCATTCCTAGAAACCACTCCTATACAAGTAAATATGATCTGGGTGAAACTATTATGCCTTTGTTTAGGTACATGATCTTAATTATATCTTGAAGATAGGCAAGATGGCTGCCCTCATAATAAAGTACAAAAAAAATTTAACATTTACAATCAGAAAATAGAAAAACATAAGAAAAAGAACATGTTTCAGTCTCTAGCTCATATCAGTAAAATTCTAGGTGATAAATAGAATGTTATATGGCAAGCTTGCATCACAAAGCCTAGTCACAAAATGAAATCAAGCTAGGGTTTTACATCTCATTGTATAATGCACAGTAACTCAAAGGGTCACTTCCATGTTATTAAACTTTTGACATACAGCACTGACATGTTGAAAGTTTAGATCAGTGGAGGTCTCAGTGTGAAGATCCCCTCTGATTGTTAAATACAGTCCTGTGAAGCATGTAGAGCGTACTTCTGTAAGAAACAGTCATGTAATGTCCCCAAGTTTCATTGCTCTGTTTAACCCCTTGGGGACGGAGGGTTTTTCCATTTTTACACTTTCGTTTTTTCCCCTTACCTTTTAAAAATCATAACCCTTCCAATTTTGCACCTAAAAATCCATATGATGGCTTATTGTTTGCGCCACCAATTCTACTTTGAAATGACATTAGTCATTTTAACCACAAATCTACGATGAAAGGGGAAAAAAATCCTTTTGCGACAAAATTGAAGAAAAAATGCCATTTTGTAACTTTTGGGGGCTTCAGTTTCTATGCAGTACATTTTTTGGTAAACATGACACTCTGTAGAGCCATATGATTAAAATGATACCCTACTTACATAGGTTTGATTTTGTTGTACTTCTGGAAAAAATCATAACTACATGCAGGAAAATGTATACGTTTAAAAGTGTCACCTTCTGACCTCTTTACCTTTTTTTTTTTTTTTACCGCGTACGGGATGGTATGAGGGCTCATTTTTTGCGCCATGTTCTGAAGTTTTTAGTTTCTCGTAGGAAACCACTGATCCATGATTCTGCCGCTTGACTGCTGATGCCTGGATCTCAGGCACTGAGCAGTCATTTGGCGATCGGACAGCGAGGAGGAAGGTAGGGACCCTTCTGCTGTCCTACAGCTGTTCGGGATGCTGCGATTTCGCAGCGGTGATCCCGAACAGCCCACTGAGCTAACCTGCATTGATTTACTTTCAATTTGATTTGTTTAGTGCAGCACGCTATTAGCCACGGGTCCCGGCTGTTGTTAGAGGCCTGGCCCGACCCGCTATGACGCGGGGCCACAGCATTATGCATTATGTAAAACTTAACTTTTAATAAAATGCTTAGGATAAAAGGTTTGAAGGGGGGGGGGGGGGGGGACTTCCCCTGTAAGGCCCTACTTTAGCATTATTAATTCCCACCAGGAACCGGTCCCTTTTCCCCCTACAAACACTGCGATTCCCAAGGGTTTTTAGGTGGAAATAGGGCCTCCCTTTTTAACCCCTTAAGGACGCAAGGTTTTTCCATTTTCATTTTTTCCTCATCACCTTCTAAAAATCATAACACTTTCAATTTTGCACATAAAATTCCATTTGATGGCTTATTTTTTGTGCCACCAATTCTACTTTGCAGTGTCATTAGTCATTTTACCAAAAAATCCATGGCGAAACGGAAAAAAAAAATGTATTGTGCGACAAAATTGAAGAAAAAATATCATTTTGTAACTTTTGGGGGCTTCCGTTTCTACGCAGTGCATTTTTTCAGTAAAAATAACACCTTATCATTAATCTGTAGGTCCATAAGGTTAAAATGATACCCTACTTATATAGGTTGGATATCGTCGTACTTCGGAAAAAAATCATAACTACATGCAGGAAAATGTATACGTTAACCCTATAACTTTTTTATTTTTCCATGTACGGGCGGTATGAGGACCCATTTTTTGTGCCGTGTTCTGAAGTTTTTATCAGTACCATTTTTGTATTGATCGGACTTTTTGATCGCTTTTTATTCATTTTTTCATGATATAAAAAGTTACCAAAAATACGCTATTTTGGACTTTGAAATTTTTTTGCGGGTACGCCATTGACCATGTGGTTTAATTAACAATATATTTTTATAGTTCGGACATTTCCACACCCGGCGATACCACATATGTTTATATTCATTTTTATTTACACAGTTTTTTTTTATGGGAAAAGGGGGGTAATTCAAACTTTTATTAGGGAAGGGGTTAAATGACCTTTGTATAACTTTTTTTTTTTCACTTTTTTTTTTGCAGTGTTATAGCTCCCATAGGGGGCTATAACACTGCACACACTGACCTTTTACCCTGATTTCTGCAAAGCCATAGCTTTGCATGGATCAGCGAGATAGGGGCTTGATTGCTCAAGCCTGTAGCTCAGGCTTGGAGCATTCAAACGCCGATCGGATGTGACGGAGCAAGGTAAGGGGGTCTCCGCTGGCGTACTAGCTGATCGGAACATCGCGATCGGATCAGCCCGAGTGAGCTGCCGGGAAGCGTTTACTTTCATTTTTAGACGCAGCAATCAACTTTGATTGCCGCGTCTAAAGGGTTAATAGTGCGCGGCACAACGATCGGTGACGCACGCTATTAGCCCAGAGTCCCGGCTATTGTTAGCCGGGACCGACGCGGTGTGATGCGGGGTACGCCCTTCGTCCTGAAGGAGTTAAGACCAGTAACACTTTCCTCGAAAAGGTGGCCAGGTAAACATCCCCCTTGATGAAAAACTGCTACACCACCAAGTAGCTGATTTTCCCACCAACAGTCTGCACTGATTGACTGCTACTGCCGACGACTACAGGAACCACTGTTCCACTACCTCCCGGGAAGGTAGGCTGCCCCGAAGCAGGTGGTCTTCCCCGGGAATGTTTGGCTCCAGACTTTCCATTTCTGCCACCATGCTGACTGCCAACCATGCTACCACCTTGCTGGCTTCTCCTGATGATGATGAAGCCCCTCCTGCACCCCGCTCCCAAGTGCGATCGGCTTCATCATCATCGAGTTGTGTCTGCACGTCACTGATGTCCTCCTCTGGTTCCTCAACAGTGTCTGCTTTAGGAGCCTGAATGCTGGCAACACCACCTCCCACGTCACTCTCCTCATGACTACTTGCCCGCCTAGTGGAGGAAGCGGCGGATCTCCACCTCTTGGCTGGGCAGTAGCTGCTGACTGTCCTCTAGTATATCGTTTTCCAGAGGTGTAGGAACCCTCAGAAATCTGGAGGGATAGCATTCTAACCGGGTGTGGCTTTGCAGGGGCAGAGTCACAAAGTGGGCGGGGCCACAAAGTGGGCGGATCCAGTCAATGTTGCAGGACGCTACAAAATTGAGCTTCAGGCTCTTCAGCACAGGTACATTCAGGCAGCAGTGAATTTAGGAGACAGGGATCTATCAGGACTGTGGGAGTCAGGCTGTGTGTGAGGTCAGGGTGGGGGGAGGTTTCTCAAAAAAAAAAGATTTTTTTTTTAAATAACTGGTGCCAGAAAGTTAAACAGATTTGTAAATTACTTCTATTTAAAAATCATAATTTTTCCGGTACTTATCAGCTGCTGTATGCTCCAGAGGAAGTTGTGTAGGTCTTTCCAGTCTGACCACAGTGCTCTCTGCTGACCCCTCTGCCCATGTCATGAACTGTCCAGAGTAGGAGCAAAACCCGGTAGGAACTGTCCAGAACAGGATAGGTTTGCTAACATGGACAGAGGGGTCAGCAGAGAGCACTCTGGTCAGACAGAAAAGAACTAAACAGCTTACTCTGGAGCATACAGCAGCTGATAAGTGCTGGAAGGATTAGGATTTTTAATAGAAGTAATTTACAAATCTGTTTTACTTTCTGGAGCCAGCTTATGAAAAAAATAGTTTTCCTCCGGAGAACCCCTTTGAGGCAGTGTGTCCTTTAGGCCTCTGGGGTCTATGTTAATTTTTACTGAAAAGTACACCGTGTAGAAACATAAGCCCCTAAAAGTTTCAAAGTGGCAGGTTATTTTTCTATTTGGCTCCGCACAATGTTATTTTTTAACAATTTGTGCTAAAACGAGTGAAGTCAATACAAAGTACAATTGGTGGGGGGGGGGGGGGGGGGACATGCCCCATATGGGTAGGTGGGAAATTCAAAGCATCATGAGTATTAGAAGACTAGGAGGAAAAAACTAGAGTGCAAAAATGAAAAATCCCTGCCTCTTTAAAGGGGTACTCCGCTGCACACCTTATCCACTTTACAAAAGGATAGGAAATAAGATGTTGAACCAATATCACCATTAACGCCACACTATGACCACTACCAATAGCACCATATAATGACGGGATAATATTACCATACTGATACCATACTATACTGAATAAAACCACTATACACAGTTGTATCCCTTATACAGCAGTGACCATATAGTAGTGACCGCGGCTCTACAGACCATATAAGTGATTACATACAGTTACACCAGGTGATGTCGTCCTGTTGGCAGTAGCAGCATCCTAGGGGGTTAATCCCTGTAGGTAGGTCCCATTGTAGATGGTTGCCCCTCTTTAATAAAGGACAAGTCTCATGTTACAAAACTTTTAGAGCTTTATGGAGGAGGCATGGTGGCCTCCATTTTGGGCGGGGGTCGTGACACACTCCTGTGTTGGAGCACAGGAGCTCAAAACAGCTGATCATGGGGGCCCGAGCGCTCGGACCCCTGGCAATCTGAAACTTATCCCCTATCCTTCGGATAGGGGATCAGTTTTGTAACATGAGACTTGTCCTTTTAAGTTGAAGTCCTCAATATATGGTTGCAGCCCCCCATATATAGTAGTAGAAGCCCCCACTTAAAGTAGTAGCAGCCCCCATTTTGGTAGTAGTTGCAGCAGCCCCTCTAGGTAGTAGATGTAGTAGAAGCCCCCTTTAGGTAGTAGAAGCCCCTTTAGGTAGTAGTAGCAGCTCCCTTTAGGTAGTAGCAGCCCACTTTAGGTAGGTAGCAGTAGTAGCAGCGCATTTTAGGTACACACATCATACATACATCCGTCTAGCTTACACGCATCTATCATACATACACACACATCATACACACATCATACATATACACGCATAATACATACACGCACACATCATACAATCATACATATATCTAGCTTATACACATCTATCATACATACACACATCTATCATGCATGCACTACATACATAAATTCACACATCATACATACACGCATCTATTATACATGCATATACACATCATACAAACAGACAGCATACATACATGCACACATCATACATACACATATCATACATACACCCGCCACCCCCCCACATCATACAATAGATACACACATCATTCCCCCCCAACCATTCCCACCTCCCCCCACGCGTCCTTGGCCTCCTCACCTGCGTTTGCCACGAGTGGAGAGTGGCATTGAGGTGCTGCTGAAACAGCGTCAGAGGCTCAGCCACTCACAGCTAGGCCGCACAGATTCCCCCACAACGAAATGGTCATTCGGTGCTGGCAAGGACGCGCAGGGGAAGGGGAGGGGGGACAGGTCAGTGAATGGTGGTATTGGAATGGTTAGGAGCAGGTTATAGGTTAAGTTCATAGGTATATAGGCAGGTAATGAGTTTACCAGGTAGGTAGACAGGGTAGGTGGGTAGGCTGGTAACACATTTGGTAGGTAGGCCCTTAATCTAGTGTTTTCCAAGCAGTGTGTCTCCAGCTGTTGCAAACCTACAACTCCCAGCATGCCCAGAAAGACTTTGGCTGTCTGGGCATGCTGGGAGTTATAGGTTTACAAGAGCTGGAGGCACCCAGGTTGGGTAACCCTGCCCTTAGTGATGGGACTTAAGCAGATGGGGCACCGGCATGCTAAAGATGTTTTTCATGTAGGAGAGCGCCCAATAGGAGGAGGAAGATCGGAGACCACACACCACCACCCCTAGAACCCGAACATCTTAACTAATTCAGGTGAACCAAGGCTCCTCTCCGGCAGGACGCGTGTCATGGGTGGTACCTGCCAGACGTCCGGCGCTTACCACTGGACGAAGCGGACATCGAGCAGGTGCCGCTCGGGCAAGAAAGTTGAAATTTCCCCCCCCCACCAGATTTTCGGTGCCCCCCCTGGTGGGCCCTGACGGGAAGAGGGGAGCACGCCTTTGGATAGGGGATAAGATGTCTAGGGGCGGACTACCCCTCTAAATAAGAGATATCTTACATTGAATCTTTTCCCACAAAACTATACATCAATCTGTTCAGCTCCTCCTTTTTATAATATGCTGCCTTTGGATTAGATTGAATGTTTATGTTTCCTCTAATTTACCTCTTTAGTCATTGAAAGAGTATACATACATAAGCTGTGAATAATACAGAATAGGGAATTCAGCTATTATAAATTTTAACACTTAAAGGGGTTCTCCACCATAAGGTGATTTTAGTATGTACCTAGCAGACAGTAATGGACATGCTTAGGAAGTATCTGCGCTTGTCTTGGGGCCAAATGGCTATGTTGTGGCTATTACCATAACACTGTGGCTAGCTTTTTGTGAACTAGTATTTCCTGTTTGACTTTTCTTTTTTTTTTTTTTTTTTACTACAAATCCCACAATTCCATTTTCCTCCCTCCCACACATCATCCACCCCACCCATTGAAACATAAATGAGCTGCATCCATTCAAAGACCTGTGGTTTTCAATCAGGGTGCCTACAGCTGTTGCATTAGTTGCAGATTGATCTGTCTCCCACCAAGCGATCTCTACACCCATTGAAGCAGACAGGCTCCCTGTCATCAGCTGATTAGTGATGTCAGGTCTCGGCCGCATTGAATGCCGGGAAAAATATGAGACAACAGTCATTTTGTATGCTGGTAAAAATAAATATTGGAGTGAAAATCACAGAAGAATTGTGAGAAAACCGTCACACACAGGTACAGACACTATATTATGAAATATACTAACTTTACAGCCCCTGTAGCATAGTCAAATAAAATAAAAAAAATTCCTGGAATACCCATTTAATTTCTGCTATTTCTAGAGGACAATACATTTAGGAATTTAGGTATAATGTATTCCTGTATGAGCATCATTACATGGACCCTAGAGGTATGAGTAGCACTGAAATGCCCACCTTCTCCCCATTGGAGATTATAACATAGAATTTTGGACAGGAAGAACATTTTAAATATTTAATGAATGAGCAAAGCAGGTTCTCTTTAAAAAGAATGCTATTCTATTGAATGGACAGGATGTTCTCTGAAATGAGTTCCATAAATGGTAGTTCATTGCTCTATACATTGTTAGTTTAAAACATAAATTGATTTCTTTATTGATTTAATATTACAGGTGCAGTTAAAGGAAAACTGTCTGCAAGTTCATCCACACTAAACCCAATACACTGGGTTATAGTGTGGGTGAACAGGAGTTGATACAGGGGTCACTTACTATTTTTTGTCCAGTAGCAGCTGAGTTATATGCCTGTTCCTTACTTCTGTCTATAATATGTGCTTCAAGGCGGGACACCAGCTGGCAGTCTGCTTCAACCTCTCGCACTGATGTTTCTAAGCCCGACCCCGTTTTATAAATATTCATTATCTTCAACTCCATGTCCTAGAGACGTGGAGTCACATATCCCTGAGTGCAGCGCTCTGATTGCAGAGCGCATGCGCATGACGGTGTGAGTGTATGGCTATTGAAGCCTCGCTACCCCTGACTTCTGGGTGTAGTGAGGGATCGGCACATGGGCACTGTCTAAGTGCTCTCTGATGACAGCTGTCTTGGGAACTGTCCAGAGCAAACCTCTTCTACTCTGCATTTCCCGAGACAAGCAGAGATGACAGCAGAGAGCACTGTTGCCAGACAGAAAAGAACACATCAACTTCAGCAGCTGATAATTATTGGAAGGATTAAGGTTTTTTAATAGAAGTAATTTATAAATCTGTTTGACTCTCTGGAGCCCGTTGATATAAAAAAAAAAAGTTTTTCCCTGGAATACCCCTTTAAGTAATGGAATATGTTCTACTGCTCTATTTGCGAGCCTTTATGAATAGGTTTCTTTGACCCCAACAGGAAAATTTTACCTGCCGTATCATCCTGTATTACTAGAATTACTTTTAGGGTAAAAAGTGTCATGGTCATGTGATTATTACATACATGCATGGCTTGTTACAAAGCAAAAAATTTACTAAAATGAAGAAGAACGTAAACTATTGTTGCCTCTGCTCCTGACCCTTCAGAATTACAACCTAAAGATTGAAGGGAGATAAAATGGTTAATCAAAAATGATATAAAGCATGTTTCTACCATAAATAAAGTGAGGTAATAGGGGGAGATTTATCAAAACCTGTGCAGAGGAACAATTGACCAGTTGCCCTTAACAACCAATCAGCTCGCTTCTGCAAAATGAAAAAAAGTGATCTGATTGGTTGCTATGGGCAACTATGCAACTATTCCTTTGTACAAGTTTTGATAAATCTCCCCCTAAGAGCTCTATTAATTGACTTTAAATGGCCACTGTCATTAGGACAAACTTATAACATGTCCTGACATGTCAAATGTTTTGTCTGAGTGTCCAGACCTTTGTTTATCAGGATAAGGAGCCAGGAGAATTTGCGCTTAGCACGTTCTCCTCCTTGCTCCATGTCACGCGATTGAGACAAACTGGCCATGTAAGTCTATGAGAGTGTCTTGATCATGTGACACAGGCAGGAAGAGGAGCGCGGTCTTCTCCCGGTCAGTTCTTTTGAATAACAGAGGTCTGAACTCTCAGACCCTTTTCCTAACGACAGGTACAGTTGTGCATGTTGAAAACCATCAAAGAGAAGAACAGAAAGTACAGGGTGGTCCAGATACACCTTAATAAAATGGGAATGGTCAGTGATATTAACTTCCTGTTTGTGGCACATTAGCATATGTGAGGGGGGAAACTTTTCAAGATGGGTGGTGACCATGGCGGCCATTTTGAAGTTGGCCATTTTGAATCCAACTTTAGTTTTTTTCAATAGGAAGAGGGTCATGTGACACATCAAACTTATTGGGAATTTCACAAGAAAAACAATGATGTGCTTGGTTTTAACGTAAATTTATTCTTTCATGAGTTATTTACAAGCTTCTGACCACTTATAAAATGTGTTCAATGTGCTGCCTATTGTGTTGGATTGTCAATGCAACCCTCTTCTCCCACTCTTCACACACTGATAGCAACACCGCAGAAGAAATGCAAGCACAGGCTTCCAGTATCCGTAGTTTCAGGTGCTGCAGAATGGGCAAAACAAAAATTGGAACAGGACCCTCAGTTTACACAGAAGATTTTGTTCAGTGATGAAGCAAACTTTTATGTGAATGGTGAAGTTAACAAACAAAACCACCGCAATTGGCCTGACACTAACCCACAATGGATGGATCCCTCCAAGACTGTTGGAACACAAAAATTGATGGTATGGTGTGGTATATGGGGTACAAAGATAGTGGGGCCATTCTTCATCAATGGAAACCTCAAGGCCACTGAATATGCGAAATTGCTATATGATGATGTGTTTCCTTCTTTATGCACTGAAGCTGGCACGTTCCCTGAGTTTTTCCAGCAAGATGGTGCACCACCACATTATGGGTGTCAGGTCCGAGCATTCCTAGATGAACAGTTTCCTGGAAAGTGGATTGGTCGTCGTGGGCCAGTTGAATGACCCCCAAGGTCTCCCGATCTGACCCCCTTAGACTTTTATCTTTGGGGTCATCTGAAGGCAATTGTCTATGCTGTGAAGATAATGGAAGCCTGTGCTAGCATTTCTCCTGCGGTGTTGCTATCAGTGTGTGAAGAGTGGGAGAAGAGGGTTGCATTGACAATCCAACACAATGGGCAGCACATGGAACACATTTTATAAGTGGTCAGAAACTTGTAAATAACTCATGAAAGAATAAAGTTACAACCAAGCACATCATTGTTTTTCTTGTGAAATTCCCAATAAGTTTGATGTGTCACATGACCCTCTTCCTATTGAAAAAACAAAAGTTGGATTCAAAATGGCTGACTTCAAAATGGCCGGCATGGTCACCACCCATCTTGAAAAGTTTCCCCCCTCACATATACTAATGTGCCACAAACAGAAAGTTAATATCACCAACCATTCCCATTTTATTAAGGTGTTTCCATATAAATGGCCCACCCTGTATATCCAAATATTCTATTACTTTTCATCAAAAATAACTGCTATTTGTTGAAACTATAATAACCCTTAATAGTTTATTTGTTTTTGGAACTAGATTATTGTCTTAATACCACTGAGGTATATGGCCAAAAAATGTTTATGTAGGTTGGAAACCAAGTTTATAAAATATTTTCTCCAAAATCTCTTTATGCTTCTTAAAACAAGTACAGATATGTTCTCCAGATTTCAAACTTGGATGAACAGATCCTATAAATGAATCATAAGATATTGCATTATGTGCCGTGTGCCAGGAAAGCTTGGCTGAAGGCAAGAACTGCAGTGTTTTGCTATCTGAAACACTAGGAGATCAAATGATACTTTAGCACATCTCTTGAGCAGGCACTACATTACCAAGTGGATAGTGCAATGGGAGAAGAATTCAAAGAATTACAAATACATTTTTTCTACTCATTACTCTGCCGTTAAATACAGATAAAGATGCATTTTTTCACTGTGTAATAATTTACCACACCTGCACACTTGTCCAAATTCCTATGGACTTAAGAGTCTTATGCCTTTTACTTGAATTCTACATTGCCGATAAATACTGAGACAGCTATTTCTCTTTACACCTTTCCGATGTAAAGACTTGTGGGGTCTAGTAATAAATATGGGCTACATTAGTATAAAATTGATTTACCATGCAGAACTGCTCTGAATTTATGAAGAACTATTCTATGGTATCAATGTTACCTAATCTAGCTAAACAATATGGTGAGAGAATATGCTTCATTCACTGTAGCAATAACTCCTTCTGATTCTAGCAAATCTTGCCTAAAATATAAAATTTATCATTGGTCAGAGGTGTTTATGCTGCTTGCCCGACACTTACATTGTGGCAGTCTAGGTATAATCTTGTACAAATGGAACTTTATCACTGAAACACCAAAACATGACATTTTATCTATTCCTCTAAAATCAGATCCAAAATTGGTCCAAAATGGCATCAAACCAACAACAATAACATAGTGCTGCAAGAATGACCGTAATCGGTATCAGAATTGCAGACCTACCCATACATACAATCAATATGCCAGTCAACAAGAGTCAAGGTCTGTGGGTACACAGTATAAATACCACCTATCTAAAGTAAGAAGGGGGTTAGGGAGAGGAAAGAGGGGGGAGGGACTAATGGTGAAAATATAACGGGCCAATTGTGATGACGGCACCTAACCCTAGAAGGCCCTGTGCCTAGAATTAGACGTAGTGAGAGGGCCAGTGAAGAGTAAAGGGCGGCCCTGCTCTGGAACCTAACCCTAATACTTCCAATGAATTCCCTTAGATAGAGGTGGATAAGGATAGGGGCTCTCTATCTCACTGGGGTACCCTATGTAGCTCTGTGGGTAGGGAAGGATTGCCCTGTTTCTGATATACAGAGTTTAGCTTAAGGGGTGGAAAAAAACAGGTGCAAGATGGAAAGCATATTCACAAATAATGGCCTGGAGTTAAGGCCTATTGTCATGCTATAAAGAATCACCAGATATCGCATATTTCATAAACATCAGGACCTAATGTCTGGCTGTGTGTCTAACATATAGTGCATGTACAGATTGAAATCATATAGTATCCACAAAAAGGCACAGATTAATACCTCAATAACGACACAGTAAAAGACCCCCAGATGTCACTTGGACACTAATTGATTTGCGTTTTTGCATGGTGATTTGTTACAAATGGAACATCAGATGCGTAAAACTATTTTTCAAGTGACTCAGTATTAGCCACATTGCTATTTGTGAAGGGATTTATGATGTTGAAATGGTTCCAGAATACACAGATAACCTGTTTAGATCGAGATAATATTCAAAAGGAATCTGTGATGGAAACGTTCAAGCTGCCCAAGTGAGTCATGGGTAGTCCCTGCCCTATCGGCCTTGACTGATAGGGTTGGGCAATAAGTAGGGTGCAGGCAGAAGCCAATGAAGCTGCCAGATGACTTGTGGTTCAGGCAGCATGAAAATTATGAAAGATTCCATATAACTGAGGCTTTGTTGACACAGTGGAACTCTGCTGCCACCAAATTTCTGAGCTCGATTCTGCTTGGAAATTCTGTTGCAGTGGAGTGCCTTTAGCTAAGCTTTCCTGGGAGTTTACTTGGACTGTGTCACAATTGGTAATTTCCTACTGAAAGACTTTTGCTCGATATTTGATGCCATTTTTTTTTACTTTTCCTTTCATTTAAAATAAAAGTTTTGACTTGTCATAGAGAGATTTTAAAAGTTTTGATAAGTTGGGGTCTTAGTGCTGAGACCCCACCCCACTGATCAGGAGAACAGGCTTGGATAAGTGCAAGATCTTTGTCTCAATGCTCTATTATAAGTCTATGGGACAGCAAGAGAGAGATCACTGACAGCCAAGGAGTAAAGTGCTTGACCGATAAACATGAATGTATCTTTGTGACATCAACACCGAAACAGGAGGCACCAACAACACAAGTACAAATACTCAATCTAAAGAAGAGTGCAGCAAAGACAAGTAAATACTTTGCAGAAATAGGGAAGATAATACCAGCCATGTATACTGCCAAGACTATCATCACTTGCGTAACCTAATTTCGCTTCCTATTTGCTTTGTCAGGGGGAAGCAAGTAGGAAGCAAAACGTACGTTGGGGTATATGTGCCATATTATTTTTCTCACACATATTCATTCATGTTTTTATGTAATTATGCATAATTTTATGTTTAATAAAAGTATGTGTTTTTGTATTTGTGTTGGTGCCTCCTGTTTTGGTGTTGATTTGTTTATTTGGCCCAGCAGCAATTTTGCACTGATTGCAGTTTGTCTTAGAGTTATGTCAAGTTTTATTTATTTATTTATTTATTTTTTGTGGAAAAAAAGCTACAAGGAGGTCTTGATTTGATAAGAAACTCTAGAATTAAAAAGTAACACCCACTTTATGGCACTTTTGCTAAATAAATAAAATGTCATGTACATAATAAAAAAATTGCCGTTCTTTCTGTAATAAAAACATGATAAAGCATTTTTGGCTTTTATCCAAATTATCGGTAGAATTTTTTTGGTCATCTACAAGCATAACTGCTAGTTTTACTGTAAGGTTTGTGGAGCTTCTGAGCATGTGATAAAACTATAAAACGGTTATTGAAACAGCCATGTATAAAATCACAAATCTAGTTGATTGTTCTTTTGAATAGTTATCTTAGATAAGTCCAAAGTAAAGAGTGTTTTTCTTTTGACTTTCTGGCACCAGTTAAGCTATCAGCTCTTCAAAGATCTTTGTAGAAAAAATTTGATATAACATGAGTTTGACGTAAATGGTGAGATGCATGGAGGGTGTACATTAATGGAAACTATCAAACAAACCTTTGACATGTTGTAACATTAGCCTTACAAATAATCAGAAGCTGCAGATTACAAAAAATGATAGCCTCTATTGTTGGTCAGCCAATAAGTATTTCCGTGGAAGTAAGATGAAACATAACATTCTGTGTTTAGAAGGGAACAGTTATAAAAGTGAAAAGCAATACAGAGTTCGCAACAGTAGCCAGCAATGGACCTCTGACCCTCTTATCAAATGTCAAGTAATTATACACCATGTGAAGAACTACCTGAACTTTATTAGATATTCCCACCAATAAAATCTATTGGAAACACTGTTAGCACAAAGAAGAAAGATTTAAATAGGCATTGTCAGATTCAAAAACTTTTTATATATTGTACGTCTTGGAAAAACATTCACCTTTCTAATATACTTCATAAGAATGTTTCCTTTTTATAGAAATAATGGCTTATAAAAACAGCACTAGGGGTCCCCATACCATCCAGGGCATAAAACTATTCCAGCTGCAGCATCATCTTTGTCCCAGCTGAAGCACAGGCAGGGATAAAGTCCAGTAAGCGAGGGTGGGACTAGCACTTCTCTGTGCTCACTCCTTTCCTAACAGAATGCAACATGAAAACAGAGAGAATTGGGTAATATAGCAGCCTGCAGGGATTGGATAAAGAGACCCAACACAGTACAGCAGACTCAAGGAGGGAGATGAATCATGCAGAGTGAGGACATGCCCCCTCCAAAGCACAGAATGACAAACCAAGAAAGCAACAGGTAGAAGGTATTTGTGAGAGAAATATAGGTATTTCTTAAGGAATCAGATGAATGCCATTTTTTTAAATGGGAAAAATACTTACATTTTATTATTCTGATTGTCCCAATGGGATCTGTTGGGTCTAGATTGTTTCCTAAATGTGGATGTACTTTCCCTTATAGTGGGAGCATCTGAAAAAGTGCAGTTCAGAGCACTGCAGCTGTAAAGTAACAGATACAGGGGATGTACACTGTTTTATGCCCCCTCTGGACCAGCAGAGAGTCACACAAACATAGAACCCACGTCTAACAATCTCATTATTTACTCTTAGAATTCAGCTATAAACCAGGCTGCCTAGTTCAGGTCAGAAGCAGATTTCAATGGGTATAACATATCATAAAGCTTCACCAAAATACCAAAACATCAATGTCAACCTCTCTATCAAATACTTCTCTGGATACATGCCAAAGCTAAGAACTGGAAAGAAAAGTACAGAACTTGCGTGACTTCCTACTGATGGACATTATTTTTGGCAAGGGGCTCTTCTAAAGAAAACTGGGACATAAGGTAATAGAATTGGGAATTGTTTTTAAAATGCTTTAAAATTTGTGACTCCTCTTATGACTTAGCTACAGTTATGTTGGGAAAACCACTTTAAAGGGGTAGTCCAGTGCTGAAAAACGTATCCCCTATCCTAAGGATAGGTGATAGGTTTCAGATCGCGGGGGGTCCAACCGCTGGGCCCCCCGCGATCTCCTGTACGGGGCCCCAGTTTGCTGACCAGATAGAGGGTGTCGACCACCGCACGAAGTGGCAGCTAACACGACCCTCAATACATCGCTATGGTAGAGCCAGAGATTGCCAAAGGCAACGCTCCAGCTCTGCCACAGAGTTGTATTGAGGGGGCGTGTCAGCGTCCGCTTCATTTGGTGGTCAACACGCCCGCGGGCTGCCGGGCCTGTACAGGAGATCGGGAGAGGCCCCAGCGGTCGGACCCCCTGCAATCTGAAGCTTATCTCCTATCCTTTTTCAGCACTGGATATCTCCTTTAAGAAATGTAAACTTGCCTTTATGAGGTATTTACTTCTTGGAGTCAAGATTATTGTCTCAAATGTAATTAGATTTCTTTTGATCATTTTTTGACGGAGACAATTTAATTTACAAGAAACAAACAAACCCAAACAATTGTGCAATAACATCTACATGAATTCTATGAAACGGTTTAGGAATATTAGGTAAATCAATAAAAAAATATAAAGCATCTAATCCTCATTGCTATGACTTTTTAGACCAAACTTAAACCATAGATTAAATTACAGGAGTACAGTTTGTAAAAAAAGAAAATAAAAAAATTATATATATATATATATATATATATATATATACCCACTGTATATATAAATATAACGTCTATACTGTTTTAAAGGAGTACTCTAGTGCAGAGTATTCCGGCTCCGTCCTGCCCGGGCTGCAAAATAAATGAAAATGAACCATTACTCACCTCCCTGGGTTCCCGCGGAGCGCCACTACAGCTGATCGGTCCTCCGGTCCATCTCCTTCATACTTCCGGGTGTAACGAAGCGTCACATGGTGCTCAGCCTATCCCTGGCCGAGGCAGAACATTGCGGCGGCCGGCGATAGGCTGAGCGCCATGTGACGCTTCGTTACACCCGGAAGTATGAAGAGGATGGATCGGAGGACTGATCAGCTGTAGCGGCGCTCCGCGGGAACCCAGGGAGGTGAGAGATGGTTCATTTTCATTTATTTTGCAGCGCGGGCAGGACGGAGCAGAAATACTCTGAACTAGAGTACTCCTTTAATAGACGGACACACCAGAAAACATGCCTAATCTTTTGTTCCTATTTCAGATTAGTGATGAGTGAGGTGTGTATTTTTATTTATACCTGTTCTAACAGCTATTCCATGTATATGCCCATCTTGGGGCTGGATTATTGCATAGTGTTTTACAGTGTAGAAAACTATTAAACTATTGCTGATAGTATAAGACTGTGTACAGAAATAGGCTATTGACATGGGAATGTTAACACTAAATTATCAATGTATTCATGCATTTCCAGGAGGAGCAACAGAGGAAAGACAAATCAGAGTTCTTAGACAGGATGCTACAAAAATTGATACATCATGTGACATACTGTTATTTACTAAAACAAAAATGTCAGGTGGGGCCACGGGTACTTGTGGAACATAACACAAACTATGATGAGATACATTGCCCTGTCTTCATGCTGATACATGGATTTGTATTTTTGCATGTAAAATAATGATCTAAATGCCAAGAATACTATACCGGTTGCTCCTGATCTATGTCTACACTATAGACCATAAGTCTTGGTAAGGAAGAAAGCATTTACATATACCTCTTTCACCCCTTTGACAGCTACAATTTTGGGGGCTTTAAAAAGCCCTTTACATGAGCGCCCGGCCCCCAAGGTAGATTTTAAACACACATTCATTCTGTAATCAGGCGCTGGCGTTGTGACAAATGTCAATGTGTATAGGAATGTGTGTTTCTGAAAGGAGTCTATTCACAGGGAAACCATATTTCGCTTTGTTTTTCACCTTGGTAACAACAAAACATATTTAGAATAACAACAAGAGTACACTAGTTTATAAAGACACAAGAACAGTTGATACATGTTAAAGTAAGGATAAATCGTAGGGAAATCATAGTGCTGTATAATATATGAGAGGATGTTATGTTGCTAAAATAAGTAAACAGCCACCAAAAATCTAGATGGTAATTTTAACAACCTGATTGAGAATGTTTTTCGCTATTATCTACAGTAATAATCCAGAAATTCGGATATTTTGTGTGGGTCTGACTGCTGGGACTCTTCCCCATTCCTAGGAATAAAAGGGTTGCAAGCACTGGTTTGGCACAGTTCCCTGTAAGTGAATGCAGAGAAAGTAACACGCTCCATGCAGACATTGGCCCTGATTTACTAAGAGTGTTGTGTAGGTTTCTTTGGGGTTTTTAATTCCCTACAATTTATTTTCCACGGTATTTACTAAGGTTTCCCTACATTTTCCACTTTCCCTACATTTTGCTTTTTTTTTTTTACACATGCTCTGATCTGTCTGGTTTTCCTCAGTTCAAATCCACCACATTTTATGTGGAAACCTTAGTAAATATGTTGGGTTTTTGTGAAAATCTCGGGGACACGCCCCTTTTCAGAGACCATGCCCCCTTTCCCAGCAGCCACGCCCCTTTTCAGGTTTTCTTAGCAAAATGGAGAGTTAGCTTTTTCATATATATATATATATATATATATATATATATATATATATATATATATATATATATATATATATAAATAAATCAATGGTGTGTTTAAGTTTTACATATCTATTTTGGTAAATAAATGTGGTTTGTATCTTGATTTAATGCTGGAAACTGAAGCTTAACATTAATAAAACACGTACAAACAAAAAAAATAATAATCCAGGATTAGGCTTTGCAGCCCCTTGCTTGTCATCATCTGGAGTTCTGGAAAAACAAATACTTTCAGCCTGGTCAGAGGCTGCAGTCCCCAGAGTGGCATTTCCGATGGCCTGTTTACATTTCCATGGCTATCATATCCGCAGTCAGGATAGATGTGGTTACAGTAGGCTTCATGGACTGCACAGTGAGCATCTAAAAGAAGCATATGAACATCTGCTTGTATCTGCCACCCCCGCTTAAGCACATTCTAAGGACTTTGACTGCCTTAAAATATTTTGCCATATTTGTGTGGGATGTTTAACTATATTTTATGTTCTCTTTGGGTTCTTTATGAGTCGTAACCCATTTCAGCAATAGAAAGCAAATTGGTGACATTTAACCTCCAATTTAATAAACATATGGCAAAGGTATGAGTGCCCACTGTAGCACAAAGACTTTTATAGTCCTAACATTATAAGATTTAGTGGTGTATGTCTCTTTATATTGTTGTCCCACTTTCAATTAATAGTAAAATTAGACAAAGAGAAACTGAGTAAACACATAACAAGGTGTTGAATTATAACTACAGTATTTCATAACTACTAACCAATTCTATTTAAACCTTAAGGTGCACAAAACACTTTGGGCTAAAGTCGGTAGATTTAAGCCAGAGCCATAAAGGATACATGTTCATGTGTGTGGGGAGGTCTGGGGAGATAGCGGTTGGATGAAATTGTATGACCATCTTTATGGTAACACACCTTCTTTATTCCCTGTAAGTTCTAAGAAAAAAATCACTATACAGTGATGATCAGTTGTGTTAAGTCATATACATCAAATTATGTGGACCCAGACTTGCCCCTTAAATCCATGAACTTTTGGTGGCTTCTTACATGCAGGCTTGTTACGTAGATTCAGGGTTGTTTGGGTAGATTCTGTCCCCTTTTCCTAAGATTTTTTTAAGATCATGTAAAAAAAAGCATTGTGAAACGCCCCACGTGTGGACACACTGTGCCACAAGTGGCTGCTGGCCAGGTAGACAGTCCAAGATCATACAAAGGAGATGCAAGTCAGAGTCCAAGGAATGAGGCAAAGGCAAAGTCTAGAACACAGGCAGGGATCAGTAACACAGGATCAGCAGACAGACAGACTTCAGAGACCCAGCAATGCAGAATAAACAACTTTGCTCAGACCAGGAACAACAGGTGTGGCAGACTTATATAGGGTTTTCCTGGCTGAGATTGGAGGAGGATCCATTAGTGAGTTCTATAAAGTTCATTGGTTCTATAAAACTCAGACAGTACTCGTGCATTGTCCCTAGTGGACAGAGTGGAAACTGCAGCAAGAGGCACACCAGAGCAGGAAGACCAGGAAATACAGCAGACACATGGCACAGAGTATGTCGCCCGGTGCTGGTAAGAACCAGGACACATGGTGCGCTGTTGGTTGCCAACCAGCAACGTTACACATTGCTATTTTTTATGATACACTGAATATGATGGGACAATACTTTAAGAAAAAACCTTACCCAGTTTAGAAAACCAATTTTCTCTGATCATTGTTCAGGATTCTCATCTTGTGGCTGGAGAACAGTTAGGAAGAGCATCTCTAGCCCTGTAGGACCTTTCCTATGATAGGGTAGGATGCCACAGAAAGTACTTACAGGAACAGAGACCTATGTCATGGGGTGTTAGGAGAGCACTGTCTTACATAGCATGGGTAAGTGTCAGCAACATTTTGAGCAGTTATAGGTAATTTATGCACTTTATCACTATATGTGATGTCAGGTGGTCGGAGCCTATTATGCCTACAAAGTTTTCTGAGATAACCTGTCTTGCTGCTTAATATGTGATAGGTTTACAACAATGCTCATATTATAGTCTAGTTATTGTTGCTGCATTATTTATTGCACTGCCATTGCCCTCTTGTGGGAGTTTTTTACACCCTCACACTGCTATGTGAATATAGGTTGGCACTTATACCTTTGATGACTTTGTGATCTAGTGTATTTCTCCTAGCTATTGTCAGTCTATACTGTTATCTGAGCGCCTATTATACATGTAATATTATATTTGTATTAATGAAGATATTGGGGGGTATTTATCAGTTTTACCTGTTGACAGTTTCTTTTTGTCCTTTTTTTTTCACTTTGGTTTTCGTGGACATGCACCAAATTTATCATTTGGTGCAAGTTGTTAGTAATTTTGGCTGAAATGTTGAAATCAGCTGTTCACAGCGCCTTTTACACAGAACTTACCGCCACAGAGGACGCGTATTTTACCCTGTAGAGCAGCCATTTCGGAGTCCCTCCTGCAGTATATCAGCAAGTGACATGAGTTATTTTCTTTTGTGGGGTTTATAGTCACCATGTGAAATGGATCTTATTTTCAACTTGAGTAGTTTTTTTTTTGGTTACTTTAGTGCAGTGGTCTTCAACCTGCGGACCTCCAGATGTTGCAAAACTACAATTCCCAGCATGCTGGGAGTTGCAGTTTTGCAACATCTGGAGGTCCGCAGGTTGGAGACCACTGCTTTAGTGCTTACCTTTCCTGAACCTGTGTGGCCATGTCCAATGCTGGCTCAACGGAGGGTGAAGGTTCCTCAGAGACAACTATATCGCAGGATAGTATTGAACAGTCCTGGAGGCGTCGCTGCTTTCACCCAAAAAAAAATGTTCATGTATTTTGACGCCTTTACATTTTCTGACATTGCTAGGTGTGTTTTCCATGTGCAAAATTTCTTGGCAGTGATTTGCGCCCAAAAAAGCCCTAAAGACGCAAAATTGCGCCAAAGATGGATTGGCGCAAATGATGAATTACTGACTAAAGTTAAAATCCCACACAGGACCGTGTGATTTTGATAAGGTTGTAAAAATGACAGTGGAGAAGATTCGCCAAACTTTGGCGCAAAAAGACACTGCGCCAAAGTATTGCGCCAAAGTTACGTGAAAAAAAAACCACATAAATCCTTTGATAAATACCCCCCATTGATTTTATCATTTTACATTGATTATCAACTAGTGTTTTTCTGGGTATACCTATGTCAAAGGCAGTAGTCCCTGCTCCTGTACACTTACTGAGTGGCTAGACATATTGTAGTCCCTGCTCCTGTACACTTACTGAGTGGCTAGACATATTGTAGTCCCTGCTCCTGTACACTTACTGAGTGGCTAGACATATTGTAGTCCCTGCTCCTGTACACTTACTGAGTGGCTAGACATATTGTAGTCCCTGCTCCTGTACACTTACTGAGTGGCTAGACATATTGCAGTCCCTGCTCCTGTACACTTACTGAGTGGCTAGACATATTGTAGTCCCTGCTCCTGTACACTTACTGAGTGGCTAGACATATTGTAGTCCCTGCTCCTGTACACTTACTGAGTGGCTAGACATATTGTAGTCCCTGCTCCTGTACACTTACTGAGTGGCTAGACATATTGTAGTCCCTGCTCCTGTACACTTACTGAGTGGCTAGACATATTGTAGTCCCTGCTCCTGTACACTTACTGAGTGGTTAGACATATTGTAGTCCCTGCTCCTGTACACTTACTGAGTGGCTAGACACATTGTAGTCCCTGCTCCTGTACACTTACTGAGTGGCTAGACACATTGTAGTCCCTGCTCCTGTACACTTACTGAGTGGCTAGACACATTGTAGTCCCTGCTCCTGTACACTGACTGAGTGGCTAGACATATTGTAGTCCCTGCTCCTGTACACTTACTGAGTGGCTAGACATATTGTAGTCCCTGCTCCTGTACACTTACTGACTGGCTAGACATATTGTAGTCCCTGCTCCTGTACACTTACTGAGTGGCTAGACATATTGTAGTCCCTGCTCCTGTACACTTACTGAGGGGCTAGACATATTGTAGTCCCTGCTCCTGTACACTTACTGAGTGGCTAGACATATTGTAGTCCCTGCTCCTGTACACTTACTGAGTGGCTAGACATATTGTAGTCCCTGCTCCTGTACACTTACTGAGTGGCTAGACATATTGTAGTCCCTGCTCCTGTACACTTATTGAGTGGCTAGACATATTGTAGTCCCTGCTCCTGTACACTTACTGAGTGGCTAGACATATTGTAGTCCCTGCTCCTGTACACTTACTGAGTGGCTAGACATATTGTAGTCCCTGCTCCTGTACACTTACTGAGTGGCTAGACATATTGTAGTCCCTGCTCCTGTACACTTACTGAGTGGCTAGACATATTGTAGTCCCTGCTCCTGTACACTTACTGAGGGGCTAGACATATTGTAGTCCCTGCTCCTGTACACTTACTGAGTGGCTAGACATATTGTAGTCCCTGCTCCTGTACACTTACTGAGTGGCTAGACATATTGTAGTCCCTGCTCCTGTACACTTACTGAGTGGCTAGACATATTGTAGTCCCTGCTCCTGTACACTTACTGAGTGGCTAGACATATTGTAGTCCCTGCTCCTGTACACTTACTGAGTGGCTAGACATATTGTAGTCCCTGCTCCTGTACACTTACTGAGTGGCTAGACATATTGTAGTCCCTGCTCCTGTACACTTACTGAGGGGCTAGACATATTGTAGTCCCTGCTCCTGTACACTTACTGAGTGGCTAGACATATTGTAGTCCCTGCTCCTGTACACTTACTGAGTGGCTAGACATATTGTAGTCCCTGCTCCTGTACACTTACTGAGTGGCTAGACATATTGTAGTCCCTGCTCCTGTACACTTACTGAGTTCGTTTTTTTGTTTGTAGTACACTAGTTTTGTTTTTCTACTCTCTGGATGTACCATATTCCAGAACATATAAGATACCATCTACTATTAATTTAATTTTGTAGTACACTTGGCTAGTACAGTGTGTATTAGTCATGTGAATGGGGTTATTTAGGGAATTTCGGTGATTTTGTGCTTCTGGTGTATATAACATATATATGCACCTGTGTGACCACAAAATAGCCACAACACATAAAAGTAATTTTTACTCACTAAAAGTAAACAGTAAAAGAGGGACAGTTATCTTTGTTGCTTTGGTAAGCGAGTTCTCTATTCATTCCTTTTTTTGCTTTGGTTTTGCTTATGTGTGACATATTTGTCATACTACCACAGGGGGTTGATAAATCTGGCGCACATAAGCAAAAAACAATAAATCACTTTGGAATACAATTTTCTTAGCACACATAAACAAAAAACATGTATATGTGTTTATTACATTTCTTTTAACCCCTTTTTTCCACCTAAATGTACTAACCCATTTTTTTTCTTCTAATGTTAGATACGTGTATGCAGAGGACTACAGTGATCAGCATTTTGGTTAAATATTAATAAAATGGTCAACGAGGGCTTGTGGGGGAGTGTTTTTTTGGGGGGGAATAAAAGCTTTTTAACGTGTTTAAAAAAAATAATGTTATTTACTTTACAGGCTTAGTAGAGGAAGCTGTCTTAAAGACGGAGTCCATTACCAAGCCAGGCTTAGTGTTAGCCCCACAAACAGCTAGCGCTAACTACCAAATATTTTCCTGGTACCCGCCGCCACAGGGGTGCCGGGAAGAACTGGTACCAACAGGCCCGGAGCGTCAAAACTGGCGCTACTGGGCCTAGGCGGTAACAGGCTGGCGTTATTTGGGCTGGGGAGGGCCAGAAACAATGGTCCTCACCCACCCTGGTAACATCAGGCTGTTGCTGCTTGGTTGGTATCTGGCTGAGAATGAAAATAGGGGGAACCACACACTTTTTTAAAATGAATTATTTATGAAAAAAAAAAAGGGTAGGAAATATGAAATATGAAACTACATTGCCGTACTTTATATTTCTGTGAATGAGCCAGCTCTACTCCCTGGCTGGCTGCCTACATCTGCCACTTGCCCGCTAGCTGTTGGAGAACTACAACTCCCAGCATGTCCTTACAGTGAGGATATGCTGGGAGTTGTAGTTGCACCAGCTAGTGGGTGGGAGGTAGATACAGGCTGGTGCCAGGGAGTGGGGCTGCGCAAAAAGTTGCACAAAAGCGACTTTTTAAAAATTGGGGTCAAAAGCAAGTTTTGTAAGCCAGGCCTGGTTTACACTTGTGACTTTTTGAAGGGGGTTTGCGACTTTTTTTTGTTTAGGTCTGACTTTCGCACTTGATAAATTCCCGACCACTGCAAAGTGAAAGCTGAAAATTGGTTAGATAGGGCGGATTGGTATTTTTTTGTTTACCAACAAAAGTCACAAAAAAATTTGCTCTGGGGCACGTGACACTTTTTGTGCGACTTTTGTAAGCAAAAAGAACCCTCTAAATCCCTTGATAAATCAATGACTGTTGGCAGAGATCTTGTCACCAATAACAAATGAGATGGAAAGTATATTGGTAAATTAAAAAAGTTATCTTTTTTTATACTGAAATTGTAACTTCCCCTTCACTCCCCTGGATCCGCCTTTGTGGCAAAGCAAAGTGCCAGACAGCACATGATGGGTCTTTCAAGAATCAAGTATTACCGCTGGCATAACAAATATGTTTTCATGAAAATACAAACTATGCTAATAGAGGCATAACAACCTCACCTTATTAAATAACTATTTTATGGGAACATAGGTGCTGATTAATATGCCTGGAACACAGAAAGTTCTCTGACATGGTGACAGATTATAATTGTCTGTATCCTGAAACCTGAATACTAAAGCAGCAGATCTGTGATAACAAGTATAAAAGGCATGTTTACCAGACGAGGTGTTCTACAGTCATCTGCAGCACAAACAAACAAATATATCTGACTCAATTACCTACAAGTACCGTATATACTCGAGTATAAGCCGAGTTTTTCAGCGTGATTTTTCGTGCTGAAAACGCCCCCCTCGGCTTATACTCGAGTGAACTCTCCACCTGTCAGTGGTCTTCAACCTGCGGACCTCCAAATGTTGCAAAACTACAACTCCCAGCATGCTCGGACAGCCATCGGCTGTCCGGGGATGCTGGGAGTTGTAGTTTTGAAACCTCTGGAGGTCCGCAGGTTAAAGACCACTGTGGCCTTCGTAATCATCCAGACACTCCCTTTTGTTTTCTACTCACCACCCCTCGGTGGGAAGGAAGGGTGAGCTGGTCCGGGCCATCTATGCTGCAGGGACCGTCCGGTGGGGAGGGTTAGTCGTTCCGCACTATCCATTTTCCCCCGGGGGGGGGGGGCTCTTCTCCACGCTCCGGACCTGCCCCGGAATAGTGACGTCGCCTTGACGATGACGCACAGGGACGCGCATGAACGTCCCTGTGCGTCGTCGTCAAGGCAACGTCACTAGTCCGGGGCCAGGCCCGGAGAAGAGGGCCCCCCCCGGTGAAAATGGACAGCCGGCCAGAACGACTAACCCTCCCCACCGGACGGTCCGGGCCATCTATGCTGCATGGACCGTCCGGTGGGGAGGGTTAGTCGTTCCGGCCAGCTGTCCATTTTTCCCCCTCATGTGATATGATTGTTACATGACATTGTAATATATGGTGTATTAACATGTACCCCACTCCCTTCATGCACTTTTTCAGTACTGGGACTGTTACAATATTGAGACTTGATATATGCGTGCATATGTTATAATGGAATATCAATAAAGTATTGCTTTTATAGTTCACAATACATAGTTAAGCTCTCTCTTTTCTGTTGTATACAAGTTGTTATGGAGCTACATGCATGTTACAATAGAGGATTCTGGGAGGGATATATATGATGCACACAATTATGGTTATGATTGAAAAAAATCCCCACCCAGTTAGAACTATTGTGTTGATAGTAAACTGCTTAGAAGAACCCATGGTGCTGATTGTTGGGGCAAGGTCAGATGAGTCTGGGCATTTAGAACCTTTTAGATTGACATCACCTGGTCTTCCCAGATGATGATTGAGAACAATCCATGACACTGGCAGGTCTCAGCTTTGCAAAGGGGGCAGTGCATGCTATAAATTCTGCAGGGTGCCCAAACTTTGCAGACACCATTTTTTGTTTTCTGTTACTTTGAAAGTTTAAATGATGGAAATAAAATCTAACTTTTGTTGACATATTATAGGAATGTCTAATCTGTAATTTGATGCCTTTTGGAGATTTTTCCATCCTTCCTCGGCTTCTTTATGCACATTAATACAAATTTTTACCTGGGGTGCCCAAACTTTTGATCCCCACTGTACTGTGCTTAGTGATGCTTTTTGGCTTGGGCCTTAAATTCTTTGATGATAGCACAAGGTAACATCCCTCTTCAATAGAGATTTCAACATTGATCTTTCAATCTTAAGGGTTATGAAACCCTCTTGAGTACTGCTGCTGCCTGCTCCTGACTGTGTCTTTCAGGAACTACTTGGCCTACGTATGCTGCTGTTGTAGCAGGTGTAGTGGAAAATTGGACCGATCTGACTTACCTTATCCGGACTTCCAGCGCCAATTTTCCACTACACCTGCTACTATACTATACTGGGACAGCTTGCCTGACTCCAGAGGACTGAGGCTGCGGATCTGGCAATTACTACCATACCAAGCGCTTTAGGTGTTGTGCTCTGAGCGCAACATCCTCCGGTGAGTTTAACCGAAAATACGTGTAAACTTTTAACCCTAACGTCCTTCACTAGGGGCACAAATTCCTCTCTTTTTCTCTTTTTTCTTTCTATGTTTTTACATATGCTGCTGGGCTTGGTCCTTAAATTTTTGGATGTTAGCACTAGCTTACATTTGCTTAATTGAGATTTCAACATTGATATTTCAATGTAAGGGGTTATGAAACCATCTTGTGTACTGCTGATGTCTGCTCCTGACTGTGTGTTTCAGGAACCTCTTGGCTTACTGATGCTGCTGGGCTTGGGGCTTACATTTTTGGATGTTAGCACTAGCTTATATACATGCTTAATTGACATTTCAACATTGATCTTTCAATGTAAGGGGTTATGAAACCCTCTTGTGTACTGCTGATGCCTGCTCCTGACTGTGTTTCAGGAACTACTTGGCTTACTGATGCTGCTGGGCTTGGGCCTTAAATTGTTGGATGTTAGCACTAGCTTACATACATGCTTAATAGAGTTTTCAACATTGATCTTTCAATCTTAGGGTTTATGAAACCCTCTTGTGTACTCCTGCTGCTGACTGCTCCTGTCTGTGTTATTCAGCAACTACATGGTTTAGTGATGCTGTTGGGCTTGTGCCTTAAATTTTTGGATGGTAGCACTAGCTAACATGCACCTTCAATAGAGATTTCAACATTCACCTTTTAATGTTAGGGGTTGTGAACCCCTCTTGTTGCTGCCTGCTCCCGTATGTGTCATATAGCAACTACATGGTTTTGTGATGCTGCTGGGCCTAGGACATTACCTATATATGTTTATGGTAGCACTAGGTACCATACATCTTCAATTGAAATTTCAAAATTCATCTTTTATTATTAGAGATTGTGAGGCCCTATTGTCTCCTCATCTGCTGCCAACTCCAGGCTGTGCCATTCAGACACTATATGGTCTCCTCATGCTTCAGACACCTCCAGGCTGTGTCATTCAGCCACTATATGGTCTTCATATATTGACTGTGTATTGTAGGAAACATGTGGCTATCCTTGAGTTACTCTCCCAGTTACTATCCCAGGTGGTAGATTTACCATTTTGAAGTTCTTCAGTTCCAGTAGGCTTTAAGTCGTTCATTCTTTGTTGTGGTTCTTCAGTTGCAGAATTATGTTGTATCATGTTTTCCTGTTCCTCCGATGAGCTAATGTCATTGGAACATACAATACTCAAATTGTCATCTAATGAAGGATCCTTTTCTTCAGAGAACGTATGTATAATTTTATTATTTTGAATGTCAGGTGGTATTCTGACAATTTCTGATTACAAAGGAATTTTGTAATCTGGGACACAGGTAAAAATAAGTATTTGTAATCGTACTGTAGCACATTTTTCTGCCATCGTTAGTGCATACCACATACCTACATCTAAGTAGTGTACTATTTTGTACCTGTTAATCTGTCAAGGACCTAGATACTGTGAAAGGACAGCCAATAGTACACACCTGCTGTTGTTCTAGACAAATACTGTTTTAAGTGAAGTGAAGAGTATTGTACTCCCCTCATATACGCAATAAGTATGTCAGGCAGAGTAGTGAAATTTAAATGTCAAAATCCTTCATTTAAATTTAAAAATTTCAAATTTAAATTTAAAAATCATAAATTTCGATGCTGCCAACTCTAGGCTGTGCCATTCAGACACTATATGGTCTTTCAGCCACTCCAGGCTCTGTCATTGTGCTGCTCTGCGGCAGTGATTCTAAAAGTGATGTCTGTAATCTGCATGCTATTCTGAATAACAGTATTATTTCACTACCCCAGCACACTCCATATGCATGTTAGAACACAGCAAAGTGTTCTACACCCCTATTGAGGCTTTCCATAGGCCGGAAATAGCTATTTTTAATGTATGTTCGCCGCAAATAAATTTGGATCAAAACAAATTTTAGGAAAAATTTGGTGAATCGGCCAAATCAAATTTTTCAAAAGTTTGCTCATCTCTACTGATCATTATTATCGGCGATCTTCTGCTCTGGTGTGCTCAATCACAGACCAGAGAAGAAGACTCCAGGAGATGGCCGGAGGCAGGTGAGGGGACCTCCGGTTGCCATTTTAGATGATCAGATCCCCGTGGCAGCGAATTATCTATTTAAACATGCTCATTGCCGAGATGCCATGATCTGTATTCATCACGGCGTTTGAGGGGTTAATGGCGGACATGCAAAGGAATGGAGATTACATAACTCATACATATCATGTCTCCATCATGTCCATCCACAAAGTATTTGTCACGATTCGGCTTCCAGGTAGTGGATCCTCTGTGTCAGCGAGGGATTGGCGTGGACCGTGCTAGTGGACCGGTTCTAAGCCGCAAAGCGGGATGGTCTTGCTGCGGCAGTAGCAACCAGGTCGTATCCACTAGCAACGGCTCTACCTCGCTGACTGCTGAGAAGGCGTGGGACAGAAGGACTAGGCAGAGGCAAGGTCAGACGTAGCAGAAGGTCGGGGGCAGGCGGCAAGGTTCGTAGTCAGGATGGGTAGCAGAAGTTCAGGTACACAGGCTTGGACAACACTAAACGCTTTCACTGGCACAAGGCAACAAGATCCGGCAAGGGAGTGCAAGGGAGGAGACCAGATATAGCCAGGGAGCAGGTGGAAGCCAATTAAGCTAATTGGGCCAGGCACCAATCATTGGTGCACTGGCCCTTTAAGTCTCAGAGAGCTGGCGCGCGCGCGCCCTAGAGAGCGGAGCCGCGCGCGCCAGCACATGACAGCAGGGGACCGGGACGGGTAAGTGACCTGGGATGCGATTCGCGAGCGGGCGCGTCCCGCTGTGCGAATCGCATCCCCAACGGCCATGACAGTGCGGCGCTCCCGGTCAGCAGGACTGACCGGGGCGCTGCAGGGAGAAAGACGCCGTGAGCGCTCCGGGGAGGAGCGGGGACCCGGAGCGCTAGGCGTAACAGTACCCCCCCCCTTAGGTCTCCCCTTCTCTTTGTCCAGTAACTGCCTCCCCTGGGATGAGGACACCGGGAAAGAATGGAGGGTTTCCTCAACGGCAGGCAGTACAGCAGGAGTGGGAATGGGGAGGGAGGGCAGAGGGCGAGGCCTGGCACGGGGCAGTGTGACTCCAGGACGGGGGCCATGGGGTGGCACAGAGGCTTGCCTGACGGGACTGGGAGGGGGGGAGAGGCACTTCCTGTGGCAGGCAGAGTCCCAGTTCCTGATCTCCCCGGTGGTCCAATCAATGGTGGGGGAATGAAGCCGGAGCCAAGGCAGACCGAGGAGGACCTCAGAGGTACAGTTGGGGAGAATGAAGAACTCAATCCTCTCAAGGTGGGGTCCAATAGACATGAGGAGGGGCTCTGTGCGGTAACGCACGGTGCAGTCCAATCTGGCTCCGTTGACCGCGGAAATGTAGAGCGGCTTGACGAGACGGGTCACCGGGATGCTGAATTTATTAACAAACGACTCCAAAATAAAATTTCCTGAGGCACCGGAGTCCAAGCAGGCCACGGCTGAGAGGGAGGAGCTGGCTGAAGAAGAAATCCGCACGGGTACCGTGAGACGTGGAGGAGCAGACTTGGAACCAAGAGACGCCACACCCACGTGAGCTGGGTGCGTGCGTGCGTTTCCCAGGCGTGGAGGACGGATAGGGCAATCCACCAAGAAATGCTCGGTACTGGCACAAGGCAACAAGATCCGGCAAGGGAGTGCAAGGGAGGAGACCAGATATAGCCAGGGAGCAGGTGGAAGCCAATTAAGCTAATTGGGCCAGGCACCAATCATTGGTGCACTGGCCCTTTAAGTCTCAGAGAGCTGGCGCGCGCGCGCCCTAGAGAGCGGAGCCGCGCGCCAGCACATGACAGCAGGGGACCGGGACGGGTAAGTGACCTGGGATGCGATTCGCGAGCGGGCGCGTCCCGCTGTGCGAATCGCATCCCCAACGGCCATGACAGTGCGGCGCTCCCGGTCAGCGGGACTGACCGGGGCGCTGCAGGGAGAAAGACGCCGTGAGCGCTCCGGGGAGGAGCGGGGACCCGGAGCGCTAGGCGTAACAGTATTATTTGACATGTTTCTGTGATATGAATACATTATGAACTTGTTGAAGCCTTATCTTTCCCTTTGATAAATATGATAAAAATAGTTATCTCACAGCAAAGCCTTATTGAGTAATTTTTACAAGGTTTCTGTGAATTCCTTCGGTATTAGGACAACACACTGCCTTGTTAAGGATTCATTTAATACACAAAGGGTTTGAGCTAAACAAGAACTATAAGTAAGCTTTGATTTACAGCTTGTTGATTTAATTTTAGACACTCATGAGAATCTTGGAATGTTCTCAGTATTTTCACTGTCTGGTCAGCATAACATTGGATTGTGACAATAACCATATCAGTTTTATGTGAACTCTGAACAAATTGCTGTGAATGTGTTAAACCTTAAGCCCTAAGTTGCTAAAAATAGCTTCATACATATACAAATGACGTCCTTTCATACCATTGGCTTCACTGTATTGAGGCATTGGTTAATGGAAATAGATCTCTTGTAAATACAGAATATTTGGAATCTTTATAATGTTTGCCAAACCAGCAGAATTCTCATTCACAGTCTATTTAGTGTCTACAGTATGCATGAATGGCAATTGTCCCAAAAACCCTTCTTCTCTGGACAGCTATGAGGTGGCATCAGGGAGCACCATGTTGAAGTTTAATAAAATGTAACCCCCTCCCGACCCATGACTTACATCTACGTCATGACCGGGAAGGTTTTCCTGACCTGACCATGTACGTCATGCAGATACTGGCCGCTACTCGCGGCATCCCGCTGTGCCCGGTAAGATGGTGGCCATCACTGATAGGCAGCCATCTTGCCTCGGGACCTGGGGGGGGGGGGTTTGTTTTCCCCCACTCACAGCAATCGCTCCTATCAGCTAGTCGAATATGACAAGCTGATGATAGCGTTTCGCACAGAAAAATCCTGTGTGTGTGTCCTGATCATAATGCTAATAATAATCTAAGCCTTCTAATGTTGTAAAAAAAGTTAAAGAATGTTTAACAAATTATGCAAACATAAAGTAGACATGTTGTGGGTGTGAATTAGTAACTACATTTATTTGGCATGACTATTTCTCTTACAAGTAGAGAGTTTCAAACATAGAGAAAAGAAAATTTTTCCAATTTTCACAATATTTTAGAGTTTTTCACAAAAATCACTTCATGTATCAAAAATTTTTTACTGCTAATATAAAGCACAATATGTCTCGAAAAAACTATCTCTGAATCACTTTGCCAGGTAAAAGCAGTTCAAAGTTATTACCACTTAAATAGACACATGTCAGATTTAAAAAAATGGACTGGGTCATGAAGGCCAAAACTAGCTGGGTCATGACGGAGTTAAAAAAGCACAAAATAAAAAGAAAACAAATAAACAATTGCACAAAACAACATCCCTGGAAGCACTGCATCTGCAACAACTAAAACCAAGATGATGGCTTGCGTAGGGGAAAAAATGCCTGAATTGCTGTGTTTTGTTCTGCATGCCGTTCAAAAAATGAAATAACAAATCATTAAAATGTTGTGGATATCCCAAAATAGCACCAGTGAAAATTACAGACCATCCCACAAAAAAACCCACTTAGCATCATTCAGTATATAAAAAAAAGTATGGCAGAATATGATGAGACAAAATTATTTCTATAAAAGTTTTTATTGTGTAAGGGTACGTTCCCACACGGCGTATTTTGCTGCCTATTTGCTGCGTATTTGGTGCTACGTATTTTCCTACACATTGACTTCAACAGAGAAAATAAAATATGCAGCAGCAAATACGCAGCAAATACGCCGTGTGGGAATGTACCCTTAAAATAGTAAAAATAAAACACCATAAATTTAGTTCTGCCCCAATCGTATAACTTTGCAGAAAAAAGGTATACATCTTTTAGATTGCCTAGTGAATGCGGTCAAAAATAGTCATCCAGTTTATTTTCTTTTCCCAGGGGCAAAAAACTAAAACAAAAAAAATATGTTTCCAATATGCTATATGTAGGTCAAAACTGGCTATGGCACCAAATAGCTGTTAACCTCTACAAATAAATAATGTAGGTTTCCAGGTTCCCATTCTAAGGCTGCAATCAAAGGTCTTAAAGGGGTACTACCGTGGAAAACCTTATTTTTTTTTATTAACTGGTGCCAGAAAGTTAAACAAATTTGTAAATCACTTCTATTAAAAAATCTTAATCCTTCCAGTACTTTTTAGGGGCTGTATAGTAAAGAGAAATCCAAAAAAGAAATGCATTTCCCGTGATGTCCTGACCACAGTGCTCTCTGCTGACCTCTGCTGTCCATTTTAGGAACTGGAGAAAATCCCCATAGCAAACATATGCTTCTCTGGACAGTTCCTAAAATGGACAGCAGAGGTCAGCAGAGAGTACTGTGGTCAGGACATCACAGGAAATGCATTTCTTTTTGGATTTCTCTTTAGTATAAAGCCCCTAAAAAGTACTGGAAGGATTAAGATTTTTTAAAAGAAGTGATTTACAAATCTGTTTAACTTTCTGGCACCAGTTGATTTAAAAAAAAAAAAAGTTTTCCATGGTAGTACCCCTTTAACCCCTTAACCCCTTAAGGACGCAGGACGTAAATGTACGTCCTGGTGAGGTGGTACTTAACGCACCAGGACGTACATTTACGTCCTAAGCATAACCGCGGGCATCGGAGCGATGCCCGTGTCATGCGCGGCTGATCCCGGCTGCTGATCGCAGCCAGGGATCCGCCGGCAATGGCCGACGCCCGCGATCTCGCGGGCGTCCGCCATTAACCCCTCAGGTGCCGGGATCAATACAGATCCCGGCATCTGCGGCAGTTCGCGATTTAAATGAACGATCGGATCGCCCGCAGCACTGCTGCGGGGATCCGATCATTCATAACGCCGCACGGAGGTCCCCTCTCCTTCCTCCGTGCGGCTCCCGGCATCTCCTGCTCTGGTCTGAGATCGAGCAGACCAGAGCAGGAGATGACCGATAATACTGATCTGTTCTATGTCCTATACATAGAACAGATCAGTATTAGCAATCATGGTATTGCTATGAATAGTCCCCTATGGGGACTATTCAAGTGTAAAAAAAAATGTAAAAAAATGTAAAAGTAAAAAAAAGTGAAAAATCCCCTCCCCCAATAAAAAAGTAAAACGTCCGTTTTTCCTATTTTACCCCCAAAAAGCGTAAAAAACATTTTTTATAGACATATTTGGTATCGCCGCGTGCGTAAATGTCCGAACTATTAAAATAAAATGTTAATGATCCCGTACGGTGAACGGCGTGAACGAAAAAAAAAAAAAAAAGTCCAAAATTCTTACTTTTTGAATACATTTTATTAAAAAAAAATTATAAAAAATGTATTAAAAGTTTTTTATATGCAAATGTGGTATCAAAAAAAAGTACAGATCATGGCGCAAAAAATGAGCCCCAATACCGCCACTTATACGGAAAAATAAAAAAGTTAGAGGTCATCAAAATAAAGGGATTATAAACGTACTAATTTGGTTAAAAAGTTTGTGATTTTTTTTAAGCGCAACAATAATATAAAAGTATGTAATAATGGGTATCATTTTAATTGTATTGACCCTCAGAATAAAGAACACATGTCATTTTTACCATAAATTGTACGGCGTGAAAACAAAACCTTCCAAAATTAGCAAAATTGCGTTTTTCGTTTTAATTTCCCCACAAAAATAGTGTTTTTTGGTTGCGCCATACATTTTATGATATAATGAGTGATGTCATTACAAAGTAAAACTGGTCGCACAAAAAACAAGCCCTCATACTAGTCTGTGGATGAAAATATAAAATAGTTATGATTTTTAGAAGGCGAGGAGGAAAAAATGAAAACGTAAAAATTAAATTGTCTGAGTCCTTAAGGCCAAAATGGGCTGAGTCCTTAAGGGGTTAAGGACGCAGGACGTAAATGTACATCCTGGTGTGGTGGTACTTAACGCACCAGGACGTACATTTACGTCCTAAGCATAACCGCGGGCATCGGAGCGATGCCCGTGTCATGCGCGGCTGATCCCGGCTGCTGATCGCAGCCAGGGACCCGCCGCAATGGCCGACGCCCGTGATCTCGCGGGCGTCTGCCATTAACCCCTCAGGTGTCGGGATCAATACAGATCCCGGCATCTGCGACAGTGCGCGATTTGAATGAATGATCGGATCGCCCGCAGCGCTGCTGCGGGGATCCGATCATTCATAACGCCGCACGGAGGTCCCCTCTCCTTCCTCCGTGCGGCTCCCGGCGTCTCCTGCTCTGGTCTGTGATCGAGCAGACCAGAGCAGAAGATGACCGAAAACACTGATCTGTTCTATGTCCTATACATAGAACAGATCAGTATTAGCAATCATGGTGTTGCTATGAATAGTCCCCTATGGGGACTATTCAAGTGTAAAAAAAAAATGTAAAAGTAAAAGTAAAAAAAAAGTGAAAAATCCCCTCCCCCAATAAAAAAGTAAAACGTCCGTTTTTTCCTATTTTACCCCCAAAAAGCGTAAAAAATTTTTTATAGACATATTTGGTATCGCCACGTGCGTAAATGTCCGAACTATTAAAATAAAATGTTAATGATCCCGTACGGTTAACGGCGTGAACGAAAAAAAAAAAGTCCAAAATTCCTACTTTTTTAATACATTTTATTTAAAAAAAATTATAAAAAATGTATTAAAAGTTTTTTATATGCAAATGTGGTATCAAAAAAAAGTACAGATCATGGCGCAAAAAATGAGCCCCCATACCGCCGCTTATACGGAAAAATAAAAAAGTTATAGGTCATCAAAATAAAGGGATTATAAACGTACTAATTTGGTTAAAAAGTTTGTGATTTTTTTTAAGCGCAACAATAATATAAAAGTATGTAATAATGGGTATCATTTTAATCGTATTGACCCTCAGAATAAAGAACACATGTCATTTTTACCATAAATTGTACGGCGTGAAAACGAAACCTTCCAAAATTAGCAAAATTGCGTTTTTCGTTTTAATTTCCCCACAAAAATAGTGTTTTTTGGTTGCGCCATACATTTTATGATATAATGAGTGATGTCACTACAAAGGACAACTGGTCGCGCAAAAAACAAGCCCTCATACTAGTCTGTGGATGAAAATATAAAAGAGTTATGATTTTTAGAAGGCGAGGAGGAAAAAATGAAAAACGTAAAAATTAAATTGTCCTTAAGGCCAAAATGGGCTAAGTCCTTAAGGGGTTAACTCCTTAACAACGCAGGACGTATATTTACGTCCTCTGCCGGCTTCCGCGATATGCTGCGGGGTCACGCGCGTCATATCGGCACGGTCAATGGCGTACGCGCAAAAAAAATTCCAAAGTCCAAAAAAGCGTATTTTGGGTCACTTTTTATACCATTAAAAAAATTCATAAAAAGTGATCAAAAAGTCCAATCAAAACAAAAATTGCACCAATAAAATCTTCAGATCACGGGGCAAAAAATTAGTCCTCATACCGCCCTGTACGTGGAAAAATAAAAAAGTTGTAGGGGTCAGAAGATGACATTTTTAAACATATAAATTTTCCTGCATGTAGTTATGATTTTTTCCAGAAGTACGACAAAATCAAACCTATATAAGAAGGGTACCATATTAACCATATGGACCTACAGAATAATGATAAGGTGTCATTTTTACCGAAAAATGTACTGTGTAGAAACGGAAGCCCCCAAAAGTTACAAAATGGCGTTTTTTCTTCGATTTTGTCGCACAATGATTTTTTTTTTCGTTTCGCCGTGAATGTTTGGGTAAAATGACTAATATCTCTGCAAAGTAGAATTGGTGACTCAAAAAATAAGCCATAATATGGATTTTTAGGTGGAAAATTGAAAGGGTTATGATTTTTAAAAGGTAAGGAGGAAAAAACGAAAGTGCAAAAACTGAAAAACCCTGAGTCCTTAAGGGGTTAAACAAACTACTACCCACATTTGTACCAGGATTTGCTGGTGTAATACATAACATGCAGATACATGGCTGTATTTTGCTTGTCTGAAACTAATCTCAATCCTTTTTTAAAGTGAGATTGATTCAATAGTAAAATCAGAAGGTGATAATGCAGGATGTAAGGTATTACTGTGTATATGAGTCTACACTTTAAAAAAGTATTCCATGATTTATTATTTTTATATATACTGCTGACCAAGTTGTAAAAAATAAGCCATACTTAACCACCATGGTCCTCCACAGGTCACAGTGCAGCTGATTTCAGTCCCCTGCTGCTTGTCCCTTCTGCCTGCTTCCAAGATGGCATGTTGGAGCAGGAGCACAGCAGAATAAAATCCAGGAATACCCCTTTAAAGTCAATGGGGGAATTTATCAACCCCCTGAATCAGCTTTTTAGCATCATAAAGTCACAAACGTTTGTGCAAGTGGGTGGGACTTAAGGTAAATTTGGCTTGTGTGGGAGACCATGCCCACTTTAAGCTATTTTAAACTAGGAAATTAGTGTAAGTTGCAGCTGAAATCTATGCCAGCTCAGTGCTAGAATAGATTTTAAAGCATGGTGCATGGGCTGTCATGGCTGTAGTGGTAGATTTATAAGGAGGAATGCTAAATGTATTCGCCAGGGGAATTTTACTGAAGACTAGCTTGTGAATCGCTTCAGAAATCCCCCCCCCCCCCACACAGTACCTCTAATGCCTCAGCATTATTAATAATGTGTAGCGGCAAACCTTTTGCCATTTTAGGCCATCTGGGTGTTATTCCTGCCCACTAAGTTAAAAAAAATCAAAAAATCGAAATTTTTGTTGTATTATGTGAACATGTGTCTCGACCTTCATTTCAACTCTTAACTAAAGTATGCAACATATCTTAATAATGTTTGAACAAATGTGGTCACCTTTTATGTGAATAATATTTATACAGTTAAAATGCATTTAAGCTATTGTAAACACTTATAACCAATGGAGCCCATAGACAAAGTTTCAGAAATTCTTGGCATTGCATTGAGGAGAGCGTGCAGCAATTTTGAACTCTGGCTTACATGTTAATGGTAGCTATTCAGTATTACTAAGAATTACACAACAGGCTGTTAATATGTTAGAATAATAAATCCTAGCAGCCTTGATGAAACATACAGAATTTAGAAAGTGTTCCAAAGTTTGAAGGGTAATTTAAGGTGGTTCCTTGCAAACTGTGCAAACAAGCAACACCAATAGAAATGGAATGACAGAACACTACAAAACACCAACTTCATGATGTGGAAATGGATTATCCACCCCATTATTTCGGATGTCTCAAGATAGGTCATCAATATTAGACTGGAGGGGGAACACTATATTAGTGTATTATTGGTTTTGTTTAGTGGTAGTGTACCTGACTCAAAGAATGCATGCTGTTTTCTGATAGAGTGATTAGTTCCCGACTCGATCAAGGCCCAACCTCAGACCTAACTATCCAGCACACTCTACCATATCCCACTGCAAATAGCTGAGGGAACCAAGTAGATAGAACCAGACCTGTGAGTCCTGAACCTGATCTTGCAGGTGTGTAAGCACTGCCAAAGAGAAGCAGAAAGGAGTTGCTCTGAAGCACATCAGCTTGTCTGTGGTACGCTTTAAATATCTTGTTAATGGAAGGGGATCCAACACTCAGGATCACAACAGGAGTAACCTAGTGACCGAGGTAGAGCGCCGGGTACACCGTATTCTGAAACCGTAGGCTGCGGTATCTTGTTTTCATTGAAAGGAGGCGAAGGAAGGCGTCATCTACTACCTCAGCCCTCTCTGCCACTGATGGGAATCATGCCTCATCCTTGTTTCCACAGGCCAAACAGCAGTCTTACAGGTCAAGACATGTCTCAGCCTCCACAGTTTCACACACTTCACATTTAATGGCCCAGCACACACAATTTTTGCCCATGTCTTTGCTGCTCTCGCAGGCGGCATTCTCTTCCACCATTGCACCAGTAGTGACTCCTACACAAGCCACACATACTGGTAACACTCTCATAAGCTTTAACTCCAGCATAACTTGTCCTGCATGGTGGTAAACCTGCCTATTTTATGTAGGCATGGGTATTCACCCACAGAACAGTCACATGACCTCATTCTCACCAATCACAGTCACACATTGGGCTCCTAATGCAGGCCCCTAGCATCTAGCTCATAGCTCTATGGTGTCCAGTGGTGAACTTCCCTGCTGCCATGTTGCCAAGCTGCACAGATGCCACCACAATTAACATATTAACACTATACAAAGAATACAGTACAGTATACAACATAACCTGTCCGCAATGTGTCCTGCAAATAAAAAAAAATAACTGGTTAACTTCAAGTTTCGAAGACTGCTGAGGATTCATGTTATTGGACTGCCAGGGATCCAAAACTGATCTCCTCTCCTGTGGAGAGAGAATTAGGCTAGGTTCATACTCTGGAATTTCCAAGCGTATGTCTGCCAAGAAATGACTTTAGGCAATTCCAGTGTAGCAGAGTCCCATTGCTGTCAACAGAATTAGGGTGCACAGCGCAGACTACAGTATTTAGTCAATTTAGTAAATAATCCTGCTCATTATTTTTATCAAATACAAGCAGATTACATTGGTCCTCTTTGTAATACAGTATATCATAACAATAGACATATTATAGAGATATTATACATTGCAGTAAATGCTGAAGTCTGATTTGCTTTACCCTTAAGGGTCTTTTCACATGTACAGTATTCAGCGCAGATTTGATGCGCAGGATTTGAAGCTGTGTTCAGTCAGTTTACATTGAAATCTGTAGCAGAATCAAATTTGTGCAGAATACTGTATATGTGAATAGAGAACTCTGGGTTCGGGAAAGTCACATCACAGGTATGCTCAGCCAATCAGCAACTGCGGCAATGTCCAGCCTAAAACACTGTCCCTGAACCTGGAAGCACTGTACAGCAGAGACTGCGGCTCTGTTATACCGGTGGCAGAGTGGGAGCGAGGAAGGTAAGCTTTTTTTTTATTTATTTTTTGTTAAACTACCCACTTCCTGTGCAAATAAGGAAGAACGTGCAACCAGATCCAACCCCTTGCATTTTTTAAAGCCTAACAAAGGTGTGAATAAAAGCATAGGTTAGAAGAATCAGTCTTTTATTTATATTTTCCTTTTTTTTTTTCTTTTTTTTTTATACAATTTTGGCTTTGGCTCAAAATAATGCCACCAAAATGGCACGCACAATCCAGGCTTATTGGTCCATTACCTCATTTAGTTCTCATAAACTGTACATGTGTGTTCTGGACTGTTGGAGTAGCAAAATAAATAAAAAATAAAAAAACAGAACACAAAGCAATAAAGATTTTTCCCAGGGAAACACTTCCATGTTAGGTACAACAAGAAGCGCCTTTAACCTGCACTAAAGTGACTTTTGGAACATCAATTAAATTGCTATAAATTAGTAGTGTGCAATGTACAGTTGAAGTGGCTAAATGGAATTTCCTTATTTGTTGCTGATTCCTTACCTAAGGCTCTTATGAGCATTACAATTAAAACAGATTTATAGTATAAAGTAAATTCTTGCTTCAGTTTGGAATGGAAAAGTACAACAAAATTACGAACTAGGCACCTAATATACATTTAAAGGGAATCTCCACTTTAAGCCTGTTAATTTGTACATAGTATTAAAAATGTTGCTATATTGATCAGCTGTTTTGGACATGAGTATTTTTAGTTACAAGGTTAAAAAAAGTCCATTGAGTACAACAGTACAGTGGTCCCCCGACATATGAACATTTCAACATACACTACTCAAAAAAAATAAAGGGAACACTAAGGTAACACATCCTAGATCTGAATGAATGAACTAATCGTATAAAACACTTTCGTATTTTCATAGTTGAATGTGCTGACAACAAAATCACACAAAAATTATCAATGGAAATCAAATTCATCAACCCATTGAGGTTTGGATATGGAGTCACACTCAAAATCAAAGTGGAAAATCACACTACAGGCTGATCCAACTTTATGTAATGTCCTTAAAACAAGTCAAAATGAGGCTCAGTATGGTGTGTGGCCTCCATGTGCCCATATGACCTCCCTACAATGCCTGGGCATGCTCCTGATGAGGTGGCGGATGGTCTCCTGAGGGATGCCCTCCCAGACCTGGACTAAAGCATCTGTCAACTCCTAGACAGTCTGTGGTGCAACGTGGCGTTGGTGGATGGAGCGAGATGTGCTCAATCGGCTTCAGGTCTGGGGAACGGGCGAGCCAGTCTACAGCATCAATGCCTTCCTCTTGCAGGAACTGCTGACACACTCCAGCCACATGAGGTCTAGCATTGTCTTGCATTAAGAGGAACCCAGGGCCAACCGCACCAGCATATGGTCTAACAAGGGGTCTGAGGATCTCATCTCGGTACCTAATGGCAGTGAGGCTACCTCTGGCAAGCACATGGAGGGCTGTGCGGCCCCCCAAAGAAATGCCACACCACACCATTACCGACTCACCGCCAAATCGGTCATGCTGGAGGATGCTGCAGGCAGCAGAACATTCTCCATGGCATCTCCAGACTCTGTCACATCTGTCACATGTGCTCAGTGTGAACCTGCTTTCATCTGTGAAGAGTACAGGGCACCAGTGGCAAATTTACCAATCTTGGTGTTCTCTGGCAAATGCAAAACGTCCTGCATGGTTATAGGCTGTAAGTACAACCCCCACCTGTGGATGTCGGGCCCTCATACCACCCTCATGGAGTCTATTTCTTACCGTTTGAGTGGACACATGCACATTTGTGGCCTGCTGGAGGTCATTTTGCAGGGCTCTGCTCCTCCTTGCACAAAGGCAGAGGTAGCGGTCCTGCTGCTGGGTTGTTGCCCTTCTACAGCTTCCTCCGTGTCTCCTGATATACTGGCCAGTCTACTGGTGGCGCCTCCATGCTCTGGACACTATGCTGACAGACACTGCAAACCTTCTTGCCACAGCTCGCATTGATGTGTCATCCTGGATGAGCTGCACTACCTGCGCCACTTGTATGGGTTGTAGACTCCGTCTCATGCTACCACTAGAGTGAAAGTACCGCCAGCATTCAAAAGTGACCAAAACATCAACCAGGAAGCATAGGAACTGAGAGGTGGTCTGTGGTCACCATCTGCAGAACGACTCCTTTATTGCGGGTGTCTTGCTAATTGCCTATTATTTCCACCTGTTGTCTTTTCCATTTGCACAACAGCATGTGAAATTGATTGTCAATCAGTGTTGCTTCCTGAGTGGACAGTGTGATTTCACAGAAGTGTGATTGACTTGGAGTTACATTGTGTTGTTTAAGTGTTCTCTTTATTTTTTTGAGCAGTGTACTATGGCCTCTCAGAGGCCATCGTATGTTGAATGCAGCATCAACATATGATGCTTCTTTGTGTCAGGGCCATCGCAAAAATGGCCATATGGCAGCGCTGACTACTCCAACTGCTGCCGGATAGCCATTTAATGTGCCCCGTTAAATGATACTCATATGTCCCCGCCGCTCCGGCCGGTCAGTTAGCCGTTTCTCTGCGTCCGCATCACTACGTCGCCGTCGCTCTCCGTCGGAGTCACCACATTGCCGTTCACGCCGCCCCATCGTCCAATAGGGGCGTCGTGAGGGCCTACATGATGACGGCAACAGAGAGCGACAGTGCAGGGCAATGGCAACGTAGTTATACGGCAGCAGAGGAGAAGTGAACTGATGCGCCAGGGCATCTGGAACATGTGAGTATCATTGAGCATCCCAAACCCTCAACATATGTTGGTTTCAACAAACGATGGTCCGCCTGGAACCAATTACCATCGTATGTTGAGGGACCACTGTACTGTGCTCAGAAAAAAAAGGCAAACAATCCTTATGTAGGCTGATGCCAATTGCCCTGTACTAGGAGGAAAAAATCTTCCCTACTCCAGAAATCTATTAAGCAACAGCTTAACCGTATAGAGAAGGTAAGCGGCCCTCAATATAGCAACACAATTAACCCCAGAGTTGAAGCCCGGCGTTGCTAACACCCCTCTTAATCCTAGCTCTAAAATTTTACTTTCATTAGAATCTTTAAAAAATAAACAAAAAACTCTGAGAAAATATTTAAAACTAATACAGTGATAGAATGTTTATGGAATAAACGGTATACAAAACAAGGTGAGCTCCCTTTTGTACAGGAATTACGTCGCTGCAGTACATCACATTAGGTACTATTACAATATGAACTTAAAATTGTAGACTGTCATGCCCTCCTCAACATGTTTCACCATAATAATGGCATTAGCAAGAAGCTTATGTTGGCAATGGCTGCTGATGATAGCCAGCGGGGTTGTTTATAATTACCCCTATGACATATAATTTCATATCGTAGTAAGACCCTTTACACTACCCACGTAATGAGCCCTTGTGAATGCTCCCCTGTATGAATCTCCCTAATGTGTCTATTTATGCTGTGCAGAGTACTCCCTTTTCATTTTACTTTTGTGATGATTGTACTACCCCCATGTTGTAGTTAGGCCCCACACTGTCCCCATATGATAGTTAGGCCCCACACTACCTCCATATAGTAGTTAGGCCTCCTCTGTGCTTCTGTATAATAGTTAGGCCCCTCTATGCCCCATGTAGTAATTAGGTTCATCACACTGACTCATGTGTGGCAACATGAAAAAACATGGCAACATGATCGCACATCTACAACACGCACAGTGATCCTAGGTTTCTCTGCAAAATGTCACAAGATCATGAAGTGCAAGTCCGCTAGCCATGTCATGGCCACCTGTAAGTAGCAGGTCTCTAACATCCCTCGCATAAAATGGCGCTGCACTGAGTGGTGACCACCACCCCTGCAACAACACCCCTGTGTCCATAGGGGGAATAACCCACTGGAAGAGAAGCCCCTATTCCCCCTTACTGGACCCAGGGCTGCTCCACCCCTTAGACACGGCACCGTAGCAGCAATGGCCGCTGCAATGCACAGCACCAGCTACTGCTTCAGCTTTTTAGCATCCTTCTGATGCTCCACAAGTCTCCTCTCCTCTCTCTAATCTTTCATTTTAGGTAGTTTGCGACAAAAAAGTTGCCTGCTTCAAGACTCTTAAATACACACAGTTAAAAGTTCTGTGGTGGGCTCCCCTTACCCTGAAGGCCCGGTCATGACCCCTGCTCATTTTACATATTATAATCATATTACGTATGTAACCCTGAATAGACATAGTGAATGCCTCCCATTGCATATACTGATTCATAGTCTGGATGCCCTATAGAAAAATGGTGATTTCCAGTGGTTACAGTGGTATAATAATTCTACTTTATTTGGTCTCAAAAAAGAACATTAATCTGTGGTAGCACGGTGGACTTGGAGAGAATGAAGTTTACTAATACTTAGACTTATGAGTTATGATAATGTCTAAATGATATTTACAATATCCAGAAGAATATTACTTTGAGTATTTCTGCCCTAAAATGATTATAGTTTGCTTTCTGAGAAGTGTTGTGGTTGTAATTCCTTTCCTGGATATGACATTGAATTGCAAAAAAATTCTGCTGACCACTAACCTAGGTTTTGCAACTTTATTCCAAGTACAAATGGTTTGTATTCTTTCAGTGTCATTGAACAGATCAAGTTATTTTGTGACACAATGTTATGAACGATTCAGTTACAAGAAAAATGATAAGAAAATGCATGAAAAATAAGCATTGTTCATCTACATCTAGATAGTAAAATTTTCCCATATGTGGTAACGTTGACATATGAAGGTCAACGTAAACAACTAAAATTCTTTCCCATGTATTGCACATTAGGTAATGTAGAAAACAACATAGTGAACCTCATAATAAAAAGTGGTGTCCAGAAAATTGGAAACTGTAATACTACAATACTGATACTTTTTGTTAGAACAGTTTTTATGCAAGAAGCCTGAAATAAAGTTTCACCTTTTAGAAACTTTGTTTGTGTGCTGAGGCTCACAACACTAGTGTTAGGGTGCATTCACACCATGTTTAGCTAATATGGTCACTGGATACGGTGAGAAAATGTCAAAACCAACCGCTGCCGTATCTGGACCACATCTCATTCGAATGGAGTCAGATAGGGACTTTGGTCAGTTCATTTCTGGACTGTATCCAGTTTTGTAGCCTGACTGAAAACCGAGGTATGCCGCAGTTTTCAGTCTGGCAACAAACCCGGACATGATGAAAAAATTAGCCGACCGGAATCACTACCTGACTTCGTTCGGCTCATAGAAATGCATGAGATGCAGGGCGAATCTGGCGGGGATATGGTAGTGGCTGGTTTTGACATATCCCCACTGTGTACAGTGACCTTATTGACTAAACGTGGTGTGAATGCTCCCTATCACTAGTGTTGTGATCCTCAGCACATGAAGCATACCTCTCCTCTAGGATTAGGCCCCTTCTGGGTAAAGACTATGACTGTGTCCAGTGACCTTATTGACTAAACGTGGTGTGAATGCACCCTATCACTAGTGTTGTGATCCTCAGCACATGAAGCATACCTCTTCTCTAGGATTAGGCCCCTTCTGGGTCAAGACTATGACTGTGTGCAGTGACCTTATTAACTAAACGTGGTGTGAATGCACCCTATCACTAGTGTTGTGATCCTCAGCACATGAAGCATACCTCTCCTCTAGCATTAGACCCCTTCTGGGTCAAGACTATGCTTAGTACCTCTCCATTTATGCAGAAGAATTTGTTGGTAGCGGGCTGTTTGGACACTTCCCCCTCAGATCCGGTGACTGTATTAGCTAAACATGGTAGGAATGCACCCTTAGGGAGTTTGTAGGCTACTGCAGGGAGTTTGTTGTTAACCTGCATGTGGAGTCAAACAGGGACAGAGATTGATCTCGAAAGTGTATGTGGGTTAAAGCCTGTCCAACAGTACAGACAGTGGGCTGACGTATAAACCAAGCCTGTTTTGGACTGTGGGACTGAGATGGTGCTTACTGTGGAGTAAGACAGCTCAGTGGTTAAAGGGGTTATCCACCATAAGGTGATTTTACTATGTACCTGCCAGACAGTAATGGACATGCTTAGGAAGGATCTGCGCTTGTCTTGGGGCTAAATGGCTATGTTGTGAGATTACTATAACAATGTGGCTAGCTTTTTGTGAACTAGTATTTACTTTTTGAGTTTTCTTTTTTGCCTACAAATCCCATAATTCCATTTTCCTCCCTCCCACACATCATCCACCCCACCCATTGAAACATAAATGAGCTGCATCAATTCAAAAGACTTGTGTTTTCCAATCAGGGTGCCTACAGCTGTTGCATTAGTCGCAAATTGATCTCTCTCCCACCATGCGATCCCTCCACCCATTGAAGCAAACAGGCTCCGTTATCAGCTGACTAGTGAGCCAGGTCTCGGCCGCATTGCAACCTGGGAAAAATCTGAGACAACAGTCATTTTGTATGCTGTTAAAAATGTATATTGGGGTGAAAATCACATAAGAATTGTGAGAAAACCGTCACACACAGGCACATACACAATATTATGAACTACACTAACTTTACAGCCTCTGTAGCATAGTCAAATAAAAAAAATCCTGCAATATCCCTTGAAATGTTCATTAACTTTGGGAGAGGTTCATTCTTGGAGTCTGCTTGTAGGTGGAAGGTAGCAGATGAAGGTTGGAAGCCTAAGTAAGGATTATTGGGTCACAATTTGGTAGAGTCCACTCTCAGAGCTTAATAGCAAGTTGGGGCTCAGAGTCATGAATATTAGATACAAATTAATTTATTGATAATAAGATATTCATTATGTGTCTTTTGACCCACAGGGCCCCTGTGGGTCAGAAGAAATACACTGATATATTAAATAGTCTATACATAAAATATTTAAAGCATAAAATATGGCAAATAATTATTTAAAACTAATAAAATACATAAAAGGAAAAAACTTTCAAATGATTCCCTAAGTGTCCACAGAGTCTGTAGAAATAATGCAGGTAGATAATGTGAATAAATATCTCAGTTGTGGCAATAAATCCAGATGATTTAACTTCAATTATGGTGTCTGTAGATATTGTCTCTAACGGATACAGCGATTAATACAATAGTAACTGGGCAACAGATGAAACAATTTGTAACCTTATATGAGGTTGTGATTCTAGTTCTCTGCACCACGCTGGGTTGGTTGCCGGACGGGTCCCGGTTTCCCAAGCAGTGACAGCACTGCTAGAGACACGGCTGTCTCCCAGGTATGCAGCGGAGATGGTGTATAGTGGAAACGCTTCTCACATGATAAATAATTTTTAGTCGGTACCTCTATTGTGTTGTCCTGATTGTCAGCTGGTCACAATCCCTGGGCAGAGGGTGTGCTGTTAGAGACTTGGCTGTCTCAGTTCATACAGCGGCAGCGGTGGGCTCGATCTGAGGGTACTGCAGCAGTTCTCCTGCAAGCATGGAAAATGGAAAGCCAGCGATGTCCTTGTGGTGTAAATGGCACATAATGTCCTGTGATGATTAGCAGGTGCCGTGGGTCTTTGTGTATCGCTGTATCCTTGTGGGATTTTGGTGGATGACACTTAGGATAAATAGTAGTTTAAGGCTGGACGCGTTTCAGGTCCTCCATAGGACCTTTCTTCAGCAGCTCAACATGTAAATTCCACAAGGATACAGCGATACACAAAGACCCACGGCACCTGCTAGTCATCACAGGACATTACGTGCCACCCACACCAGGAGAACATCGCTGGCTTTCCATTTTCCTTGCTTGCAGGAGAACTGCTGTAGTACCCTCAGATCAAGCCCACCGCTGCCGCTGTACGAACTGAGACCGCCAAGTCTCTAACAGCGCACCCTCTGCCCAGCGATTTTGACCGGCTGACGATCAGGACAACACAATAGAGGTACCAACTAAAAAGCGTTTCCACTATACATCATCTCCGCTGCATACCTGTGAGACAGCCGTGTCTCTAGCAGCACTGTTACTGCTTGGGAAACCGGAACCCATCCGGCGACCAACCCAGCATACAACAAAGGTACCAACTTTTACCATATTGCATTTCAAATACTGTAACCAGTTACAACCAAAAATAATTACCGCCGTTGCACATTTTTTGAGACTGCCAAGTCTCTAGTAGTGCACGGTGCAGAGAACTAGAATCACAACCTCATATAAGGTTACAAATTGTTTCATCTGTTGCCCAGTTACTATTGTATCAATCGCTGTATATGTTAGAGACAATGGCCCTGATTTACTATTGCAAACCTGACATGTTTTGTCGTGTTGTGCGCCAGTTTCGGGCGCATTGCGCCTGAAATTTTGTCTGCGCCAGAATATGTGCCTGAAATTCTGTCTGCGCCTGAATTTGCGCCTGAATTGAAAAAAACCCCAACTAACTCTCCATTTTGCTAAGAAAACCAGAAAAGGGGCGTGGCTGTTGGGGAAAGGGGCGTGGTCACAGAAAAGGGGCGTGTTCCCGACATTTTCACAAAATCCCAACATATTTACCAAAGTTTCCACAGAAAATGTGGTAGATTTCAGCTGAGGAAAACCCTAAAGATCAGAGCATGTGTAAAGAAAGCAAAGTGTAGGGAAAGTGGAAAATGTAGGGAAACCTTAGTAAATTCCATGGAAAATAAATTGTAGGGAATTAAAACCCACAAAGAAACCTACAAAACACTCTTAGTAAATCAGGGCCATTATCTACAGACACCAAAATTGAAGTTAAATCATCTGGATTTATTGCCGCAACTGAAATATTTATTCACATTATCTACCTGCATTATTTCTACAGACTCTGTGGACACTTAGGGAATAATTTTAAAGTTTTCTCATTTTATGTATTTTATTAGTTTTAAAGAATTATTTGCCATATTTTATGCTTTGAATATTTTATGTATAGACTATTTAATATATCAGTGTATTTCTGCTGACCCACAGGGGCCCTGTGGGTCAAAAGACACAAATATTACGAATATCTTATTATCAATAAATTAATTTGTATCTAATATTCATGATTCTGAGCCCCAATTTTTCTATATATTTTGTATAATTTTTGGCGCCTTGGGTACAGGTGTTATTTGGGCAGCCCGAGTCACAGATTGTCTGGGAGATAAGAGCCTCTCTAATATTTCTTCATCTTAATAGCAAGTTGTTGTTCACCAAGTAGCAGAATGGGGGAATGAGGTCTGAGTGTAATCTGGTGCATTTGGTCTGGGAAGTGTGGCCCAAAATAGTTTGGTGGGAAGGGTAGAGCTGAAGTACCCAAGTTATGTAGTTAAGCATCCTGTTGAATTGACTTTGATGGTTTGCTGTGCTCTGGTATAGGCTTCACACTGTTTAAGATTTTATCTTTCAGGCCTTTTACAACTAGGTTGAGTAACGGTTCCTGTGCGGCAGCAGGGGCATACAAGTGTAGATTAACCATAAAATTCTGTTTAAAGGGGTACTCCGCCCCTAGACATCTTATCCCCTATCCAAAGGATAGGGGATAAGATGTCAGATCGCCGCGGTCCCGCTGCTGGGGAGCCCCGAGTTCGCTCTGCACGTAATGACGGGCAATACAGGGGCCGGAGCATCGTTACGTCACGGCTTTGCCCCGTGACATCACGGCCCGCCCCTTTCTATACAAGTCTATGGGAAGGGGCGTGGCGGTCATCACGCCCCCTGCCATAGACTTGCATTAATGGGACGGGCCGCGATGTCACGAGGGGTGGAGCAATGACGTCATGCTGCTCCGTCCCCTGTATCGCCCGTCATTACGCACAGAGCGAACTCGATCTGACATCTGATGTCTAGGGGCGGAGTACTCCTTTAACCCCTTAAGGACCCAGCCATTTTACACCTTAGGACCCGGACATTTTTTGCACATCTGACCATTGTCACTTTAAACATTAATAACTCTGGAATGCTTTTACTTATCATTCTGATTCCGAGATTGTTTTTTCGTGACATATTCTACTTTAACATAGTGGTAAATTTTTGTGGTAACTTGGATCCTTTCTTGGTGAAAAATCCCCAAATTTGATGAAAAAATTTAAAATTTAGCATTTTTCTAACTTTGAAGCTCTCTGCTTGTAAGGAAAATGGATATTCCAAATAATTTTTTTTAAATTCACAAATACAATATGTCCACTTTATGTTTGCATCATAAAATTGACGTGTTTTTACTTTTGGAAGACACCAGAGGGCTTCCAAGTTCAGCAGCAATTTTCCAATTTTTCACAAAATTTCCAAACTCACAATTTTTCAGGGACCAGTTCAGGTTTGAAGTGGATTTGAAGGGTCTTCATGTTATAAATACCCCACAAATGACCCCATTATAAAAACTGCACCCCCCAAAGTATTCAAAATGACATTCAGTCAGCGTTTTAACCCTTTAGGTGTTTCACAGGAATAGCAGCAAAGTGAAGGAGAAAATTCACAATCTTCATTTTTTACACTTGCATGTTCTTGTAGACCTAATTTTTGAATTTTTACAAGGGGTAAAAGGAGAAAATTTATACTTATATTTGTAGCCCAATTTCTCTCGAGTAAGCACATACCTCATATGTCTATGTAAAGTGTTCAGCGGGCGCAGTAGAGGGCTCAGAAGCGAAGGAGTGACAAGGGGATTTTGGACAGTACGTTTTTCTGAAATGCTTTTTGGGGGGAATGTTGCATTTAGGAAGCCCCTATGGTGCCAAAACAGCAAAAAAAAAAACACATGGCATACCATTTTGGAAACTAGACCCTTGCAGAACGTATCAAGGAATAAAGTGAGCCTTAATACCCCATCGGTGTTTCACGACTTTTGCATATATAAAAAATTTTAAAACAATTTCACTAAAATGTGTGTTTCCCCCCAAAATTTCACATTTTTGCAAGGGTTAATAGCAAAAAATACCCTGCAAAATTTGTAACCCCATCTCTTCTGAGTATGGAGGTACCCCATAAGTTGACCTGAAGTGCACTACGGGCGAACTACAATGCTCAGAAGAGAAGGAGTCATATTTTGCTTTTTGAGAGCAAATTTTGCTCGGGGGCATGTCGCATTTAGGAAGCCCCTATGGTGCCAGGACAGCAAAAAATACCCACATGGCCTACCATTTTGTAAACTAGACTCCTTGAGGAACGTAACAAGGAATAAAGTGAGCCTTAATACCCCACAGGGGTTTCGCGACTTTTACATACGTAAAAAAAAAAAAAAAATTCACCAAAATGTGTGTTTCCCCCCAAAATTTCACATTTTTGTAAGGGTTAATAGCAGAAAATACCCCCCAAAATTTGTAACCCCATCTCTTCTGAGTATGGAGGTACCCCCATAAGTTGACCTGAAGTGCACTACGGGCAAACTACAATGCTCAGAAGAGGAGTCATATTTGGCTTTTTGAGAGCAAATTTTGCTCTGGGGGCATGTCGCATTTAGGAAGCCCCTATGGTGCCAGGACCAAGGGCTGTCTGGGCATGCTGGGAGTTGTAGTGTAAGGGGACCAGATGGAGCAGTCCAGATCGCTTTTCGGCGGTCAGGACTGCTGCAAAGGTCCCGCAACGCTGCCGAAGATCCACTCACCTGTCGCCACCACCGCCGTCTCCGCCGCCGGGATCCGGGTCTTCAGGGACGAAGTAAGTACCGGGGCCGGTCCCCAGCACTCCCCCGTCCCCCGCCGCGTACTCCGGTCCTAACCGCCCCCCCCTGCGATTGGGCGGTTAGCTAACCGAGGATTCGCAGGGGATAGGAGGAGGTGGCAGGCTTGCCACCTCGCTCCTATACTTCAGTATGGTCCTGGCTGTCTGTGACAACCGGGATCATGCAAAATTACCGGGCGGTCGGGTCCCAGAGACCCAACCAGCCGGTATTGCCGCAGATCGCAGGGGCGATTTCCCTCGCGATTTGCGATGATCGCCGACATGGGGGCCTACGTGGCCCCCCTCAGCGTTTGCCCTGGATGCCTGCTGAAGCATTTCAGCAGGCATCCGCGTCCGATCTCTGCCCGGCACTCGGCAGGGACCGGAAAACGCCATGACGTACTCATACGTCATGGGTCCTTAAAGCCCAGGGTGCGGAGACGTATGCATACGTCATGGGTCCTTAAGGGGTTAAGTTTTAGTAGCATTCAAGTCAGAGTGCCATTTTGGGTGTTGTAACCATTGACCTATTGTGCTCATAATATGTTATGATTTTAGGAGCTGTTGTAATTGGAGTTTTCTTTATAGTGCAGACATAACCCAAAACATTGGGACTTCCACCAATCTAGAGAATGTGGGCCCCTGTATAGTATAACAGAAAATTAGGTCGCAGCACATGCACCTGCAAACCATTGTAAATTATGGGAATCTGAGAAACTAATATGTTTCTGTTTGTCCTGAAAGAGAAGTGTATGTGATATCAGTATGTAATATTATCAGTAATTTACTCATTATATATTTCAATAATTCAGATTTGATTCTGATCCACTCTAAACAGATAGGATGCACAGTTCACAAGTCCCTACTATAATGAATACAACCATGATAGAACACGCTATAAAGCATGTATAAATAAACAGATGATCATTGCATATGCACCAAATCACACCCACCTGCAATTGCCAATAGTCGCATGATGTTGCCTGTAGAAATTTACTCAATATATATGCCAGTCTTACAAATACCAATTTGTTGAGCCTCCTTCTAAACCTTAGAACCCTTTTTTGAAAGTAGAGAGAGTGCGCACAATAAAAACATGTTGCAAATTTTTATGAAAGCAGGCATGTGCTAAGATTTGGGACATTTTTTTTCTGCCAAAGTAACAGCTGACAGCCCTGAATAAATACCACAAAGATATTTAAACATTTTAAAATAACATAACTGGTGATCTCAATACATTTTCGAGACTCCATTAGATAATTGTAGACTTCAATTACTGGTAAAACTAACAATGTGATAAATAAGTGAACTCTGTGGTATGGAGTCTCTGTGGGAGTACCTTCCTCTGGCGCCACACCAGAGTAGCAAGGAAGTCATATTCTACAGCACTTGAGATGTTTTAAGTGTAATGTGTGTTTCATAACAATTTCTAAATTTATATTTTCCCTGTTGTGTCAATGCAGGGAAACCCAAAAATAAAGCTTTGATCCCTTCAGGACCAAGCCCATTTTCACCTTAAAGGGGTACATCTTATCCCCTATCCAAAGATGTCTGATCGCGGGGGTTCTGCCGCTGAGGATCCCCACAATCTCGTATGCAACACCCACCTGTGTTGTGGGGGGTGAAATCACACAGGGGCAGAGTCGTGACGTCACGATACTCCGTACCAGTAGTCGTGACCGGGAAGACTCGGAGGCTGCAGCGCTGCATGCAGCTTCCACAGGTGGGTGCTGCATGCGAGATTGTGGGGGTCCCTAGCTGCAGGACCCCTCGATCAGACATCTTAGGGCCGGAGTAACACTTTAAGGAGCAGAGCATTTTTTGTAAATCTGACCACTGTCACTTTAAGCATTAATAACTCTGGGATGCTTATACTTTTTATTCTAATTGCGAGACTGTTTCGTCGTGACATATTCTACTTTATGCAGGGGATTATATATAAAGAATTATATATATATATATATATATATATATATATATATATATATATATTCTATATGCAAACCAGTCCTCAAGAGTCAGTAGAAAAAGAAAGAGTCAGAAGAAAAAGGAAAAAGGAAATTGCTGATTATGGTGTTTGAAACAATGATTTGTTATTTGCGGGGTATATTTAGTGGAAAACCCGAATTATAGTTGGAAACAATATGTTATCAATATTAAATCACATTTATTAAATTTAAATACTATACACATCAGTGCAGGGCCCTTGCACAAGATGTGTTTAAAAACTAATAAAATATGCAGATAAATGATGATAAAATAATATTACAATAATATCTGCCACCTTTTGTTAAAGTCAACTAATGGGACTAGAGTCTGTGGTATGGAAAAAAAGTGATGTCCGTGCAGCGAAATAGTAGTAGCTTCATAAACAGAGGATGGAATCAATATGCCAGGTCATTCCCAATGTGTGGATAATGTTTCACAGGATACTGTAATAGCTATACAGAGTAATGCCTGCAGTCTCATTCCTCAGTAGCCATACCCCGTTACTCCATTATAAAAACTGCACCCCTCTACGTATTCAAAATGACATTCAGAAAGCATGTTAACCCTTTAGGTGTTCCACAGGAATAGCAGCAAAGGGAAGGAGAAAATTCAAAATCTAAATTTTTTACACTCGCATGTTTTTGTAAACCCAGTTTTTGAATTTTTACAAGGAGTAAAAAGAAAGGAATCCCCCCAAAATTTGTAACCCAATTTATCTTGAGTAAGGAAATACCTCATACGTGGATGTAAAGTGGTCTAGGGGTGCACTAGAGGGCTCAGAAGGGGAAGAGCAACAATGGGATTTTGGAGAGTAAATTTTGCTGAAATGTTTTTGGGGGGCATGTCTCATTTAGGAAGACCCTATGGTGCCAGAACATCAAAAAAAAAAAAAAAAAAAAGAAAAAAACACATGGCATACTATTTTGGAAACTACACCCCTCAATAAGGGACATAATAAGGGGTCCAGTGAGCCTTAACGCTCCACAGGTTAAAGTCTGATGTGTAAATGAAATGCGTTTTTTCCCCCTAAATTTTTCCTTTTTACAAGGGGAAATAGGAGAAAATGCCCCCCAAACCTTGTAACCCCATTTCTTTTGAGTATGGAAATACCCCATGTGTGGACGTAAAGTGCTCTGCGGGTGCACAAAAATGCTCAGAAGAGAAGGAGTCACATTTGGCTTTTGGAAAGCAAATTTTGCTGAAATGTTTTTGGGGGGGCATGTCGCATTTATAGTGCCAGAACAGAAAAACAAACAAACAAAAAAAAAAAAAACACATGACACACTATTTTAGAGACCACAAATGTACATAGTGCGCTCTCAATCCTGAGCCGTGCTGTGCGCCCACAGAGCATTTTACATCCACGAAAGGGGTATTATCATACTCAGGAGAAATTGCGTTACAAATTTCGGGGGTCTTTTTTTCCTTTTACCTCTTGTGAAAAGGTATGGGGCAACACCAGCATGTTAGTGTTAAAATTTTTTATTTTTTTACAATAACATGCTGGCGTAGACCCCGACTTTTCCTTTTCATAAGGGGTAAAAGGAGATAAAGCCCCACAAAATTTGTTAGGCAATTTCTCCCGAGTACGGAAATTCCCCATACATGGCACTAAACTGTTGCCTTGCTATACGACAGGGCTCCGAAGTGAGAGAGCACCAATGCGAATTTGAGGCCTAAATTAGGGAAAGACCCAGATGCAAGAATTACACTTGCCTCCGATACCAAAATTACCCTAAGGCAGTGTTTCCCAAACAGGGTGTCTCCAGCTGTTGCAAAACTCCCAGCATGCCTGGACAGTCAATGGCTGTCCGTCAATACTGGGAGTTGTTGTTTTGCAACAGCTGGAGGCTCCCTTTTCGAAACATTTTTTTGGGGGGAAATAACTGTGTATATATATATGTAGTGTTTTACTTTTTATTTTGTGTAGTGTAGTTTTTTTCGGGTACATTCACATGGGCGGGGGTTTACAGTGAGTTTCCTGCTGGGAGTTTGAGCTGCAGCGGAAAATTTGCTGCATCTCAAACTTGCAGTGAGAAACTCACTATTAACCTTCGACCCTGTGAATGTACCCTGTAAACCTCCAGCTGTTGCAAAACTACAACTCCCAGCATGCCCTTTGGCTGTTCGTGCATCCTGGGGGTTGTAGTTATGCAACAGCTGGAGGCTCATTGGTTGAAAAACACAGAGTTTGTTACTTAACTCGCAACCAGTGTGCCTCCAGCTGTTGCCTAACTACAACCCCCAGCATGTTTGGTTACAGTTAGGTCACAAACTCAGTGTTTTGCAACCAGTGTGCCTTTAGCTGTTGCAAAAGCTACAACTCTCAGCATGCAGTGACAGCCAAAGGGCATGCTGGGACTTGTAGTAATGCAACAGCTGGAGGCACACTACTGTAACTCCCAGCATGCCCTTTGGCTATCTGTGCATGCTGGGGGTTGTAGTTATGCAACAGCTGGAGGCACACTTTTTCCGGGGCCCCAGCCTCAGGTACAGACTCCCGGCACCCACTCTCGCCCTCCGAGCTGATTTGGTATCGGCTGACTGACCAGGATGATCGCCTCACTCCTGCTGCTAAACGATGATCGGCGCCGTCTTGGACGGCACCTATCAGCCTTTTTTTCCGTGTCACCGGGGACCCGATTGACCAGGAATCACCACAAAGTGACGATCTGAATTGAAAGTGCTGACATGGAGGGGTCTCAGGACCCTCCCAGGCGTTGTCACGGAATGCCTGCTGAAAAATAGTAGAAATAGTAAATAGTAGTGTTTTTAGGGTAGCTTGTAAACACAAATAAATGTTAGGGACATCATTTTGATACTGACAAAATCTAACACAATGTCCCACTACAGTGTCCTGTAACATTGTAACAATTGTAAGATTCTACTTTGCATTTCATTGTGAACCATAATGGTGTGAGGGAGAAGCCTCCCCAGCCCAGCCTCACTTCCCCAAGAAGAAGGAAGTTAGTTGGTGAGAGTGAGAAGGAGAGGAAAGTTCAGTCTCCTTCCATCCATTAGCTGAGTCTCATTTCCCGGGACCACTTGGGAGAACAACTCTTCTTATAGGAAGATTAGACTACACATGTTAAATTTACATGTAGTCCTATCTGAGGAATTGTGTAAGGATTTAAAGACTACTTTCAGGTGAAGAGGACATTTTAAAGGGGTACTCCGCCCCTATACATCTTATTCCCTATCTAAAGGACCTCCACGATCTCGATTATGGCATCCCAGACATCCGGTGCACGGAGCACACTTTGCTCTGTGCCGGATGACTGGCAATGCAGGGTGGAGGCTCGTGACGTCACTGCCACACCTCGCTTGTGATGTCACGGCCACGTCCCCTCAATGCAAGTCTATGGGAGGGGGCGTGACGGCCCTCCCATAGACCTGCATTGAGGGGACGTGGCCGGCGGGACCCTTGCGATCACAAGTTGTGTTATGTACCCCATACAGGCTTCAGGATAGGCCTAGAGATGACATGGTTAACACATAATGGAATACTCTAAGACCTGCATTCCATATTGCAGCTGAAGTACTGTACATGTGTTTATACTGCATTTAAACCTCTAGAAGCCAACCAGTAAAGATGACCTCAGTGGAGATATTCAGGACTAGTGCCTACAGCTTGGAAAAAAGGCTAGAGGAGAGCACAGACTTCAGAAATCCACATCTACTTTGCTGCTTTTCTTACCTAGGACACCTCCTCATTCCACCTATTGAACTGCTGTATCAAAATAAAACAGTACCTCAAATTACTGTGGAAGGATCTATTCTAATAAAAGAACACCACCATGATGTCAGGAGCGGGTGTGACCATAACGTCATGAGCCTTCGCCCTGCCTCGCCAGCCATCCAGCATGGAGTGAAGTTCGCTCCATGCACCGGATGTCTGGGTTGGCGCAACAGAGATTGTGGGGGTCCCCACCGGCGGGACCCCAGCGATCAGACATCTTATCCCCTATCTTTTGCATAGGGGATAAGATGTCTAGGGGCAGAGTACCCCTTTAACACCAGAGATGAATGTGAGCTTCTACTCTTCTACAGAGTATTTTGGCAATAAAATGAAGCCACCCCATCTACCTGTTAAGGGGTGCCATATAACATTGTACCTTTTTTTAGTATTCAAAGTCTAAATTTGGATTTTTTTTTAACTAAAACTTCTCCTGAACTCGACCATGTAATTTTATAATGTGATCTAAGTAGGAAAAAACACATAAATCACTTATCAATTATTCTTTTCATATTTCCTCATAACTCGAGGAGGTCACACACACAATTCTGTAGAGGGAAATAGAGTGATAACCTGCATTTTGCCATGAATGTGCTATTTTTTCCAACAACTCATTATCCTTAGCTAAAAATTTCTGACTATAAACAGTCTGTTATCTAAACCTACAAAGCTTCATGGCAGACTTCCGAAAGGCGTGTGCTTCTCATACGGGAACGAGGCAGCGCAATGCTATTAGGAAGTTGATAATAAATAGCATGCTGTCTTGCAAGCAAAGTCTGAATATATGTCTGGTTTCCCAATGGGGCATTTTATCGATCTTTTTGCATTTCCTTTATATGAGCTAAACCGCTCACAACATTCTATTTTCTCATCCATAACTCTGCTGCTAAGCCACTTGTTAATAAGAAAAATGAAAATAAAGTGACTATAAGGTTAGGTTTCCACACAGCTTTTTTTTCTGGCGTTTTTTTTTTTTGGAAAATTGCCACTGCAGTTTTTGAGCCAAAGCCAGAAGTGGATCCAGTAAGAAGGAGAAATATAAGTCCTTTCTTTATGTTTTCCATACTTTTAAATACACTTTTGGCATTGGCACTTGGGTGGAAACCTAGCCTTACAACATGTAAAACATGCACAGGGACATTTAACCCCTTAACAACGGTCTCTATATATTTACTGCTGTAATGCTGCTGTTTGGCAAACACCATAGCCGACATTTATCATTGTCTTTAGACAGTTTTTTGTGTCTACAAAAGGTGCAAAAAAGGCACAAGCAGGGTTTATTTGCGCCTTTTTTGCACCTTTTGGTTTACACATTTCTGCTGATTTTGAGTTGCAATCCACTGATTTTGGCAATACACATGATATGGAAGGGTTTTATGAACTGCGCCTTTTTGTGAAAAGGCGCACAAAAAGGCAAAAGCCACTGAAAAGTCTCTAAAAGTACACCAGCCCAGATTTAGCTTAACTTTTTTGTGTACATGCACAAAATGTATCAAATGTGCTCTGTGACCATTTAACAAATTTGGTGCTCCCACACATTACCAGCACACAAAAATAAAGAGTGTAAAAAAAGTGCTTCACTTACACTACAATGATAAATGCCGGCCCATGTGCCCAAGGTCTTACCAGGGCAGTGTGACATTCTGGGTGCCACTGGCTTTATCTTATAGGGCTGGCGTGCGCTCCCTAGTGGTTCCTCTTCCAATTTTTGGAAGGCAATCCCTATTTAAAGGGGCCTCACCTGCTGTTCAGGGCCTCAGCAAGATTGTGCATTCTGATTTAGTTTGTCTGCATTGCTAGGTCTCTACCTGATCTGTCTGTTGTACCTGGTTCCTGATCCGTGCCCGTTTATTGGACTCTGTATGCACTTTGTAAATAAACACCATTATCAGCATTACTGTGTCTGGTGCTATTTCTAGTGTCAGGTTTGTCCCATTCTGCTTGCCGGGCCGTCTGCCATTTGTTGCCCAGTGGGTCCACACCCGTGGGGCGTGACAATGGCGCAGCTGTGCGGCAGGTCTGCACCCCTTAAAGTATTCAAAATGACATTCAGAAAGTTTGTTAACCCTTTATGTGTTTCACAGGAATAGCATCAAAGTGGAGGAGAAAATTCTAAATCTTTTTTTTTTTTACACTAACATGTTCTTGTAAACCCATTTTTCTTCATTTCACAAGGGGTAATAGTTAAAATTTCCCCCAAAATATGTAACCCTATTTCTCTTGAGTAAGGAAATACCTCATATGTGGATGTAAAGTGCTCTGTGGGTGCACTAGAGGGCTCAGAAGGGAAGGAGCAACAATGGGATTTTGTAGAGCGAATTTTGCTGAAATGGTTTTTACTGGGGAATGTCACATTTAGGGAGCCCCCATGGTGCCATTACAGCAAAAAAAACAAAAAAAAAAAAACACATGGCAAACTATTTTGGAAACTACACCCTTCAAGGAATGTAACAAGGGGTATAGTGAGCCTTAACACCCCACAGGGCTTTATGAATTTTCACTAAAGTTGGACGTGAGAAGGAAACATTTTATTTTTTTCACTAAAATGCTAGTGTTATCCCAAATTTCTCATTTTTACAAGGGGTAATAGGAGAAAAAGCCCCCCAAAATTTGCAACACAATTTCTTCTGAGTATGGAAATACCCCATATGTTGATGTAAAGTGCTCAGATAAGAAGGAGCGCCATTGGGATTTTGGAAAGAGAATTGGATTGGAATAGAAGTCAGGAGCCCTCCAGATATTGCAAAACTACAACTCTCAGCATGCCCAGACAGCCTTTGGCTATCTGGGCATGCTGGGAGTTGTAGTTGTGAAACTATGCAGAAGTGAAGATCACTTACCAGATTTTCACTGCTGCATTCTGCTGCTGCCGGTCCTCCCCGCCGCAGGTCCCTCGCTGTCTGCCCCTGTCTCCTGCCGGTCCCCCGCTGTCTGCCGCTGTCCCCACCAGTAATCGCCGTTGCCATCTTTGCCCCGCTCTTCCCGGACTTCCAGAGCGGGGATCTCAACTTTGACCCCCCGCCCCTGCCCTGTGATTCGCCATTCTCACCAACTAACTTCCTTCTTCTTGGGGAAGTGAGGCTGGGCTGGGGTGGCTTCTCCCTCACACCATTATGGTTCACAATGAAATGCAAAGTAGAATCTTGCAATTGTTACGATGTTACAGGACACTGTAGTGGGACATTGTGTTAGATTTTGTCAGTATCAAAATGATGTCCCTAACATTTATTTGTGTTTACAAGCTACCCTAAAAACACTACTATTTCTACTATTTTTCAGCAGGCATTCCGTGACAACGCCTGGGAGGGTCCTGAGACCCCTCCATGTCGGCACTTTCAATTAAGATCGTCACTTTGTGGCGATTCCTGGTCAATCGGGTCCCCGGTGACACGGAAAAAAAGGGTAATAGGTGCCATCCAAGACGGCGCCGATCATCGTTTAGCAGCAGGAGTGAGGCGATCATCCTGATTAGTCAGCCGATACCAAATCAGCTCGGAGGGCGAGAGTGGGTGCCGGGAGTCTGTACCTGAGGCTGGGGCCCCGGAAAAAGTGTGCCTCCAGCTGTTGCATAACTACAACCCCCAGCATGCACAGATAGCCAAAGGGCATGCTGGGAGTTACAGTAGTGTGCCTCCAGCTGTTGCATTACTACAAGTCCCAGCATGCCCTTCGGCTGTCACTGCATGCTGAGAGTTGTAGCTTTTGCAACAGCTAAAGGCACACTGGTTGCAAAACACTGAGTTTGTGACCTAACTGTAACCATACATGCTGGGGGTTGTAGTTATGCAACAGCTGGAGGCACACTGGTTGCGAGTTAAGTAACAAACTCTGTGTTTTTCAACCAATGAGCCTCCAGCTGTTGCATAACTACAACCCCCATGATGCACGAACAGCCAAAGGGCATGCTGGGAGTTGTAGTTTTGCAACAGCTGGAGGTTTACAGGGTACATTCACAGGGTCGAAGGTTAATAGTGAGTTTCTCACTGCAAGTTTGAGATGCAGCAAATTTTCCGCTGCAGCTCAAACTCCCAGCAGGAAACTCGCTGTAAACCCTCGCCCATGTGAATGTACCCGAAAAAAACTACACTACACAAAATAAAAAGTAAAACACTACATATATACACAGTTATTTCCCCCCAAAAAAATGTTTCCAAAACGGAGCCTCCAGCTGTTGCAAAACAACAATTCCCAGTATTGCCGGACAGCCATTGACTGTCCAGGCATGCTGGGAGTTTTGCAACAGCTGGAGACACCCTGTTTGGGAAACACTGCCTTAGGGTAATTTTGGTATCTGAGGCAAGTGTAATTCTTGCATCTGGGTCTTTCCCTAATTTAGGCCTCAAATTCGCATTGGTGCTCTCTCACTTCGGAGCCCTGTCGTATTGCAAGGCAATAGTTTAGTGCCATGTATGGGGAATTTCCGTACTCGGGAGAAATTGCCTAACAAATTTTGGGCACCCCTGCCATCTCGCTCCTATACTTTAGGATGATCGGCGCTGTCTCTGACAGCTCCGATCATCCCTATTTTCTGGGCTATCGGGTCACCAGAGACCCGATCAGCCCGGAAAAGCCATGATTCGCTGGTCAGAATTGACCGTCTCTAGTGCCCCCTGGGCGATATGCCGGGATGGCTGCTGATAGATATCAGCAGTCATCCCATTCCGATCACCGTGTCCGGAGACATGGTGATCCAGGAAAACTGTGCCATAAATGTACGGCGCTGTGCACTAAGTACTTCTTAGCAGCGCCGTACATTTACGGTGCTCGTCCTTAAGGGGTTAAATGTGAATTAACCTCTTCCCTATTAAAAGTTTGAATCACCCCCCTTTTCCCATTTTGTAAAAAAATTATGTAAACAAAAATAAGCATTAACATATGTGGTATTGCCACGTGTGTAAATGTCCGAACTATTTAAATATAATGTTTATTAAACCACACTGTCAATGCCGTATGCGTAAGAAATACCAAAGTCCAAAATTGTGTATTTTTGGTCACTTCATTAACCATTAAAAAATGAATAAAAAGCGATAAATAAAAAGTCCCATCACAACAAAAATGGTACCAATAAAAACTACAGATCATTTCACAAAAAATAGCTCTGATACAACCCCCTATACGGAAAAATAAAAAAGTTATAGGAGACAGAAGAGGACAATTTTAAGTATGTTACCCAATTTGTATAGATTTTGTACAAAAAGTATCATTGTAATCATATGGACCTACAGAATAAAGACAATATGTCATTTTTACTGATAAGTGTAGTTCGTAGAAACGGAAGGTCCAGAAAGTTGCTGAATTGCTTTCTTTTCTTTTTTTTATTTCTCCCCACAAATAAAAACTTTTTGTTTCGTCATACATTTTATATGGTAAAATGAGTGTTGTCATTACAAAAATTGGTGGCGCACAAACCAAGCCTCAAATCGATCTGTAGGTAAAAAAATTGAAAGTGTAATGGCTATTAGAAAGCATCAAGGAAAAAATGAAACTTCCTCAAAAAAAATGTGCCCAGTCCTTAACCCCTTTACTCCTTAGCCTGTTTTGTCCTTAATGACCAAGGCGAATTTTCAGAATCTGACGTGTCCACTTATTTGGTAATAACTTTGGAACACTTTTACTTATAAAGGTGATTGTGAGAAAGTTTTTTATTGACATATTGTACTTTATATTAGTGGTACATTTTGATTGATATATTCAGCGTTTTTTGTGAAAAACTCCAAAATTTGGCACACAAAAAAAATGAAAAATTAGCATTTTAATAGATTTTACATTTTTCTGCGTGTACAACATATAGTCATACTGCACCAAATTAATGATTAATCACATCTACAATATATCTACTTTATGTTCCCATTATTTGATAAAAATTCTTTTACTTTTTTAGAACGTTAGAAGCAGGGGCAGACTGACAGGTCGGCCATTTGGGCACTGCCCGAGGGCCGCGCCATTGCCTGCAACTTTATTTTTTTTTTAATTTTAGGGGCCCAGGAGCCCAGACTTAAACTAAGTTTAGAAGAGCTGCAGAGTTTAACTCTATCTGTGTCCTAAGATGACCATCGATGGCCCTTTAGGAAAAAACATGTTCCTGAGCAAACGCCGCCACACGCTGCAATGAATATACTAGGGGAGATTTATGAAAGCCTGTGTAGAGGAAGAGGGGGCAGTTACATCATTCTTCCTCTACACATGGTTTTATACATCCCCTCTACATTTCTCTGGTTGGGAGAAATAAATATAACACACCACACAGTAATAGTAAAGCTGACTGATGAAGTTCCCTTGACTTTCCATCAATCAGAGAGTGGCACCATTTTTATAAACCTTATAGAAAAGTCCCCCAGGTAACAGCCATGCAGAAGATGATGGTTAAAAGCTTTAATGCATTTAAGCCAATTAGAGCACAGTACTGCTCAAACAGAACTCCCATGAGGTGATAGTGTGTGTTACGCCGAACGCTCCGGGGCCCCGCTCCTCCCCGGAGCGCTCGCAGCGTTTTCCTGTTTGCAGCGCCCCGGTCAGACCCGCTGACCGGGAGCGCTGCGATAATGTCCCTAGCAGGGATGTGATCCGCGATGCGGGACGCGCCCGCTCGCGGTTCGCATCCCAGCCTGCTTACCAGACTCGTTCCCGTCTGTACAGTCCCGTCGCGCAGCCCCGCTCCATAGGGCGCGCCGGCTCTCTGCGATTTAAAGGGCCAGTGCGCCGCTGATTGGCGCCTGGTTCTAATTAGTGAAATCACCTGTGCACTTCCCTATATAACCTCACTTCCCCTTCCCTTCCTTGCCGGGTCTTGTTGCCATTGTGCCAGTGAAAGTGTTCTTTGTATGTCCCAAGCCAGTGTTCCAGACCTCCTGCCGTTGCCCCTGACTACGATCCTTGCTGCCTGCCCTGACCTTCTGCTACGTCCGACCTTGCTCTTGCCTAATCCCTTGTACCGCGCCTATCTCAGCAGTCAGAGAGGTTGAGCCGTTATCTGTGGATACGACCTGGTTGCTACCGCCGCTGCAAGACCATCCCGCTTTGCGGCGGGCTCTGGTGAACACCAGTAGCAACTTAGAACCGGTCCACCGGTACGGTCCACGCCAATCCCTCTCTGACACAGAGGATCCACCTCCTGCATGCCGAATCCTGACAGTAGATCCGGCCATGGATTCCGCTGAGGTCCCGCTGCCAGTTGTCGCTGACCTTACCACGGTGGTCGCCCAGCAGTCGCAACAGATAGAGCAACAAGGCCATCAGTTGTCTCAACTGACTGTTATGCTACAACAGCTTCTACCACAGCTACAGCAACCATCTCCTCCGCCAGCTCCTGCTCCTCCTCCGCAGCGAGTGGCCGCTTCCAGCCTCCGCTTATCTTTGCCGGACAAATTTGATGGGGACTCTAAACTTTGCCGTGGTTTTCTCTCGCAATGTTCCCTGCATTTGGAGATGATGTCGGACCAGTTTCCTACTGAACGGTCGAAGGTGGCTTTCATGGTTAGTCTCCTGTCTGGGAAGGCCCTGTCATGGGCCACACCGCTCTGGGACCGCAATGATCCTGTCACTGCCACCGTACAGTCCTTCTTCGCTGAGGTTCGTAGTGTCTTCGAGGAACCAGCCTGAGCTTCTTCTGCCGAGACTGCCTTGCTGAACCTGGTCCAGGGTAATTCTTCTGTAGGCGAGTACGCCATCCAATTTATACCCTCGCCTCTGAATTATCTTGGAATAACGAGGCCCTCTGCGCGACCTTCAAAAAAGGCCTATCCAGTAACATCAAAGATGTGCTGGCCGCACGAGAAATTCCTGCCAACCTGCATGAACTTATCCATTTGGCCACCCGCATTGACATGCGCTTTTCCGAAAGACGCCAGGAGCTCCGTCAGGATATGGACTTTGTTCGCACTAGGCGGTTTCTCTACCCGGCTCCTCTCTTCTCTGGTCCGCTGCAATCTGTTCCTGTGCCTACTGCCGTGGAGGCTATGCAAGTAGACCGGTCTCGCCTGACACCAAAAGAGAGGACACACCGCCGCAATGAGAACCTATGCCTGTATTGTGCCAGTACCGAACACTTCCTGAAGGATTGTCCTATCCGTCCTCCACGTCAGGAAAGACGCACTCCGATTCCGCACAAAGGTGAGACAGTTCTAGGTGCGAACTCTGCTTCTCCATGTCTTACTGTGCCTGTGCGGATTTCTTCTCCTAATTCCTCCTTCTCAGCTTTGGCCTTCTTGGATTCTGGATCTGCAGGGAATTTTATTTTGGCCTCTTTCTTTAACAGGTTCAACATCCCAGTGACCAGTCTCGCCAGACCTCTCTACATCGCTTCAATTAATGGAGAAAGAATGGACTGTACTGTGCGTTACCGCACAGAGCCCCTGTTAATGTGCATTGGACCTCATCACGAGAAAATTAAATTTCTGGTCCTCTCTAACTGCACTTCTGAAATTCTCCTACCCTTGACTGGACCACCGGGGAGATCAAGAACTGGGGTGCTTCTTGCCACAAAAAATGCCTCACGTCTGCTCCCAGTCCCGCCAGTCAAACCCCTGTGGCTCCTCCTATACCAGGCCTCCCCAAGGCCTATTTGGACTATGCCGATGTTTTTTGCAAAAAACAAGCAGAGACTTTGCCTCCTCACAGGCCTTATGACTGCCCTCCTTCCTGGCACTACTCCCCCTCGGAGCAGGATCTATCCTCTGTCAGTTCCTGGGACACAAGCCATGTCGGATTACATCCAAGAAAATTTAAAGAGGGGATTCATCTGCAAGTCTTCCTCCCCTGCCGGAGCGGGGTTCTTCTTTGTCTCCAAAAAAGACGGTTCCTTACGGCCATGCATCGATTACCGCGGTCTTAATAAGATCACTATAAAAAAACGCTATCCCCTGCTGTTACGCCGAGCGCTCCGGGTCCCCGCTCCTCCCCGGAGCGCTCGCAACATCCTCGCAATTGCAGCGCCCCGGTCAGATCTGCTGACCGGGTGCGCTGCGATACCTCTCCCAGCCGGGATGCGATTCGCGATGCGAGTGGCGCCCGCTCGCGGTGCGCACCCCGGCTCCCGTACCTGACTCGCTCTCCGTCGGTCCTGTCCCGGCGCGCGCGGCCCCGCTCCTTAGGGCGCGCGCGCGCCGGGTCTCTGCGATTTAAAGGGCCACTGCGCCACTGATTGGCGCAGTTGGCTTAATTAGTGTGTTCACCTGTGCACTCCCTATTTATACCTCACTTCCCCTGCACTCCCTCGCCGGATCTTGTTGCCATTGTGCCAGTGAAAGCGTTTCCTTGTGTGTTCCTAGCCTGTGTTCCAGACCTCCTGCCGTTGCCCCTGACTACGATCCTTGCTGCCTGCCCCGACCTTCTGCTACGTCCGACCTTGCTCTTGTCTACTCCCTTGTACCGCGCCTATCTTCAGCAGTCAGAGAGGTTGAGCCGTTGCTAGTGGATACGACCTGGTTGCTACCGCCGCTGCAAGACCATCCCGCTTTGCGGCGGGCTCTGGTGAATACCAGTAGCAACTTAGAACCGGTCCACTAGCACGGTCCACGCCAATCCCTCTCTGGCACAGAGGATCCACCTCCTGCCAGCCGAATCGTGACAGTAGATCCGGCCATGGATCCCGCTAAAGTTCCACTGCCAGTTGTCGCCGACCTCACCACGGTGGTCGCCCAGCAGTCGCAACAGATAGCGCAACAAGGCCACCAGCTGTCTCAACTGACCGTGATGCTACAGCAGCTACTACCACAGCTTCAGCAATCATCTCCTCCGCCAGCTCCTGCACCTCCTCCGCAGCGAGTGGCCGCTTCCGGCCTACGACTATCCTTGTCGGATAAATTTGATGGGGACTCTAAGTTTTGCCGTGGCTTTCTTTCACAATGTTCCCTGCACTTGGAGATGATGTCGGACCAGTTTCCTACTGAAAGGTCTAAGGTGGCTTTCGTAGTCAGCCTTCTGTCTGGGAAAGCTCTGTCATGGGCCACACCGCTCTGGGACCGCAATGACCCCGTCACTGCCTCTGTACACTCCTTCTTCTCGGAAATTCGAAGTGTCTTTGAGGAACCTGCCCGAGCCTCTTCTGCTGAGACTGCCCTGCTGAACCTGGTCCAGGGTAATTCTTCCGTTGGCGAGTACGCCATCCAATTGCGTACTCTTGCTTCCGAATTATCCTGGAATAATGAGGCCCTCTGCGCGACCTTTAAAAAAGGCCTATCCAGCAACATTAAAGATGTTCTGGCCGCACGAGAAATTCCTGCTAACCTGCATGAACTTATTCATCTAGCCACTCGCATTGACATGCGTTTTTCCGAAAGGCGTCAGGAGCTCCGCCAGGATATGGACTTCGCACGAGGTGTTTTTTCTCCCCGGCTCCTCTCTCCTCTGGTCCTCTGCAATCCGTTCCTGTGCCTCCCGCCGTGGAGGCTATGCAAGTTGACCGGTCTCGCTTGACACCTCAAGAGAGGACACAACGCCGCATGGAGAATCTTTGCCTGTACTGTGCCGGTACCGAACACTTCCTGAAGGATTGTCCTATCCGTCCTCCTCGCCTGGAAAGACGTACGCTGACTCCGCACAAAGGTGAGACAGTTCTTGATGTCAACTCTGCTTCTCCACGCCTTACTGTGCCTGTGCAGATATCTGCCTCTACCTTCTCCTTCTCTACTATGGCCTTCTTGGATTCCGGATCTGCAGGAAATTTTATTTTGGCCTCTCTCATCAACAGGTTCAACATCCCGGTGACCAGTCTCGCCAGACCCCTCTACATCAATTGTGTTAACAATGAAAGATTGGACTGTACCGTGCGTTACCGCACGGAACCCCTCCTAATGTGCATCGGACCTCATCACGAAAAAATTGAGTTTTTGGTCCTCTCCAATTGCACTTCCGAAATTCTCCTTGGATTACCGTGGCTTCAACGCCATTCCCCAACCCTTGATTGGTCCACAGGAGAGATCAAGAGCTGGGGTACTTCTTGTTTCAAGGACTGTCTTAAACCGGTTCCCAGTACTCCCTGCCGTGACCCTGTGGTTCCCCCTGTAACCGGTCTCCCTAAGGCTTATATGGACTATGCTGATGTATTTTGCAAAAAGCAAGCTGAGACTTTACCTCCTCACAGGCCTTATGACTGTCCTATTGACCTCCTCCCGGGCACTACTCCACCCCGGGGCAGAATTTATCCTCTGTCCGCCCCAGAGACTCTTGCTATGTCTGAATACATCCAGGAAAATTTAAAAAAGGGGTTTATCCGCAAATCCTCCTCTCCTGCCGGAGCTGGATTTTTTTTTGTGTCCAAAAAAGATGGCTCCCTACGTCCTTGCATTGATTACCGTGGACTTAATAAAATCACGGTAAAGAACCGCTACCCCCTACCTCTTATCTCAGAACTCTTTGATCGCCTTCAAGGTGCCCACATCTTTACCAAACTGGACTTAAGAGGTGCTTATAATCTCATCCGCATCAGGGAGGGGGACGAATGGAAAACTGCATTTAACACCAGAGATGGACACTTTGAGTATCTGGTCATGCCCTTTGGCCTGTGCAACGCCCCTGCCGTCTTCCAAGACTTTGTTAATGAAATTTTTCGTGATCTCTTATATTCCTGTGTTGTTGTGTATCTGGACGATATTCTGATTTTTTCTGCCAACTTAGAAGAACACCGCCAGCATGTCCGCATGGTTCTTCAGAGACTTCGAGACAATCAACTTTATGCCAAAATGGAGAAATGTCTGTTTGAATGTCAATCTCTTCCTTTCCTGGGATACTTGGTCTCTGGCCAGGGATTACAAATGGACCTGGATAAACTCTCTGCCGTCTTAGATTGGCCACGCCCCTCCGGACTCCGTGCTATCCAACGTTTTTTGGGGTTCGCCAATTATTACAGACAATTTATTCCACACTTTTCCACTATTGTGGCTCCTATCGTGGCTTTAACCAAGAAGAATGCTAATCCCAAGTCCTGGTCTCCCCAAGCAGAAGACGCATTTAAACGGCTCAAGTCTGCCTTTTCTTCTGCTCCCGTGCTCTCCAGACCTGACCCATCTAAACCCTTCCTATTGGAGGTTGATGCCTCCTCAGTGGGAGCTGGAGCGGTCCTTCTACAAAAAAATTCTTCCGGGCATGCTGTTACTTGTGTTTTTTTTTCTAGGACCTTCTCTCCGGCGGAGAGAAACTACTCCATCGGGGATCGAGAACTACTGGCCATTAAATTGGCACTTGAGGAATGGAGGCATCTGCTGGAGGGATCAAAATTTCCAGTTATCATTTACACCGATCACAAGAATCTCTCCTATCTCCAGTCTGCCCAACGGCTGAACCCTCGCCAGGCCAGGTGGTCGTTGTTTTTTGCCCGTTTTAACTTTGAAATTCATTTTCGCCCTGCCGACAAGAACATTAGGGCCGATGCTCTCTCTCGTTCCTCGGATGCCTCGGAAGTAGAGGTCTCTCCGCAACACATCATTCCTCCTGACTGTCTGATCTCCACTTCTCCAGCCTCCATCAGGCAAACTCCTCCAGGGAAGACCTTCGTTTCTCCACGCCAACGTCTCGGGATTCTCAAATGGGGTCACTCCTCCCACCTCGCAGGCCATGCGGGCATCAAAAAGTCCTTGCAACTCATCTCTCGTTTCTATTGGTGGCCGACTCTGGAAACGGATGTTGTTGATTTTGTGCGGGCCTGCACTGTCTGTGCCCGGGATAAGACTCCTCGCCAGAAGCCTGCTGGTCTCCTTCATCCTCTGCCTGTCCCTGAACAGCCTTGGTCTCTGATCTCTTTATTACAGACCTACCCCCATCCCGTGGCAACACTGTTGTTTGGGTGGTCGTTGATCGATTTTCCAAGATGGCACACTTTATTCCTCTTCCTGGTCTTCCTTCAGCGCCTCAGTTGGCAAAACAATTTTTTGTACACATTTTTCGTCTTCACGGTTTGCCCACGCAGATCGTCTCGGATAGAGGCGTCCAATTCGTGTCAAAATTCTGGAGGGCTCTCTGTAAACAACTCAAGATTAAATTAAACTTCTCTTCTGCTTATCATCCTCAATCCAATGGGCAAGTAGAAAGAATTAACCAGGTCCTGGGTGACTATTTACGGCATTTTGTTTCCTCCCGCCAGGATGACTGGGCAGATCTTCTACCATGGGCTGAATTCTCATACAACTTCAGAGTCTCTGAATCTTCTGCTAAATCCCCATTTTTCGTGGTGTACGGCCGTCACCCTCTTCCCCCCCTCCCTACTCCCTTGCACTCTGGTTTGCCCGCTGTGGATGAAGTGACTCGTGATCTTTCCACCATATGGAAAGAGACCCAAAATTCTCTTTTACAGGCTTCATCTCGCATGAAAAGGTTTGCCGATAAGAAAAGAAGAACTCCCCCCATTTTTGCTCCCGGAGACAAGGTATGGCTCTCCGCTAAATATGTCCGCTTTCGTGTCCCCAGTTACAAACTGGGACCACGCTATCTTGGTCCCTTCAAAGTCTTGTGCCAGATTAATCCTGTCTCTTACAAACTTCTTCTTCCTCCTTCTCTTCGTATTCCCAATGCCTTTCATGTCTCTCTCCTTAAACCACTCATCATCATCAACCGTTTCTCTCCCAAACTTGTTTCTCCCACTCCTGTTTCCGGTTCTTCTGACATCTTCTCCGTGAAGGAGATATTGGCCTCCAAGACGGTCAGAGGAAAAAGATTTTTCTTGGTAGATTGGGAGGGCTGTGGTCCAGAAGAGAGATCCTGGGAACCTGAGGACAACATCCTAGACAAAAGTCTGGTCCTCAGGTTCTCAGGCTCCAAGAAGAGGGGGAGACCCAAGGGGGGGGGGGGGGTACTGTTACGCCGAGCGCTCCGGGTCCCCGCTCCTCCCCGGAGCGCTCGCAACATCCTCGCAATTGCAGCGCCCCGGTCAGATCTGCTGACCGGGTGCGCTGCGATACCTCTCCCAGCCGGGATGCGATTCGCGATGCGAGTGGCGCCCGCTCGCGATGCGCACCCCGGCTCCCGTACCTGACTCGCTCTCTGTCGGTCCTGTCCCGGCGCGCGCGGCCCCGCTCCTTAGGGCTTGCGCGCGCCGGGTCTCTGCGATTTAAAGGGCCACTGCGCCACTGATTGGCGCAGTTGGCTTAATTAGTGTGTTCACCTGTGCACTCCCTATTTATACCTCACTTCCCCTGCACTCCCTCGCCGGATCTTGTTGCCATTGTGCCAGTGAAAGCGTTTCCTTGTGTGTTCCTAGCCTGTGTTCCAGACCTCCTGCCGTTACCCCTGACTACGATCCTTGCTGCCTGCCCCGACCTTCTGCTACGTCCGACCTTGCTCTTGTCTACTCCCTTGTACCGCCCCTATCTTCAGCAGTCAGAGAGGTTGAGCCGTTGCTAGTGGATACGACCTGGTTGCTACCGCCGCTGCAAGACCATCCCGCTTTGCGGCGGGCTCTGGTGAATACCAGTAGCAACTTAGAACCGGTCCACTAGCACGGTCCACGCCAATCCCTCTCTGGCACAGAGGATCCACCTCCTGCCAGCCAAATCGTGACACCTGCCTCTTATCTCGGAACTCTTTGACCGCCTACGTGGCGCTAACATCTTCACCAAATTGGATTTAAGAGGTGCATATAATCTCATCCGCATCAGGGAAGGGGATGAGTGGAAGACCGCATTTAATACCAGAGACGGACACTTTGAATGTCTGGTTATGCCCTTTGGGCTCTGCAACGCCCCTGCTGTCTTCCAGGACTTTGTGAATGAAATTTTTTGAGATCTCTTATATACCTCTGTTGTGGTTTACTTGGACGACATTTTGATTTTTTCTTCTAACCTCGAAGAACACCGCCGTCATGTCCGTCTTGTGCTCCAGAGACTCCGTGACAATCAAATATATGCCAAGATGGAGAAATGTCTCTTTGAATGCCAATCTCTTCCCTTCCTAGGATATTTAGTCTCTGGCCAGGGACTTCAAATGGACCCAGACAAACTGTCAGCCGTGTTAGATTGGCCATGCCCCTCCGGACTCCGAGCTATCCAACGCTTCTTGGGGTTTGCCAATTACTACCGACAATTTATTCCGCATTTTTCCACCATTGTGGCTCCAATTGTGGCCCTAACCAAGAAAAACGCCAACCCTAAGTCCTGGCCTCCCCAAGCGGACGAGGCATTCAACCGTCTCAAAACTGCGTTTTCTTCTGCTCCTGTACTCTCCAGACCTGATCCATCTAAACCCTTCTTGCTGGAGGTAGACACCTCCTCGGTGGGAGCCGGAGCTGTACTCCTACAAAAAAACTCTTCTGGACATAACATTACTTGTGGTTTCTTTCCTAAGACCTTCTCTCCGGCGGAGAAAAATTACTCCATTGGTGATCGAGAACTGCTGGCCATAAAACTAGCCCTTGAGGAATGGAGGCACCTGCTGGAGGGCTCCAAATACCCATTTATCATCTACACGGATCACACGAATCTCTCTTATCTTCAGTCTGCCCAACGGCTGAACCCACGCCAGGCTAGGTGGTCGTCGTTTTTTGCCCGTTTTAACTTTGAAATTCATTTTCGCCCTGCTGACAAAAACATCAGGGCTGACGCCCTCTCTCGTTCCTCTGATGCCTCCGAAACGGAAACCCCCCTGCAACACATTGTTCCTCCTGAGTGTTTGATCTCCTCTTCCCCAGCTTCCATCAGACAAACACCTCCTGGAAAGACTTTCGTCCCCCCATGCCAGCGCCTCAAGATCCTCAGGTGGGGACATTCCTAGCACCTCGCCAGCCATGCTGGCGTCAAGAAGTCCATCCAACTCATCTCTCGATTTTATTGGTGGCCTACCCTGGAAGCAGATGTTGCTGATTTCGTTCGGGCTTGTACAGTCTGTGCCCGGGACAAGACTCCTCGCCAGAAGCCTGCCGGCCTCCTTCATCCTCTGCCTGTCCCTGAGCTACCATGGTCTCAGATTTCCATGAACTTCATAACGGACCTGCCTTTATCCCATGGCAACACAGTCATTTGGGTGGTCGTTGATCGTTTCTCCAAGATGGCACATTTTATTCCACTTCCAGGCCTTCCTTCTGCGCCACAGTTGGCGAAACAATTTTTTGTGCACATTTTTCGCCTTCACGGGCTTCCCACGCATATCGTCTCGGATAGAGGCGTGCAATTTGTGTTGAAATTCTGGAGAGCTCTGTGTAATCAACTAAAAATCAAATTAAATTTCTTGTCTTCCTATCATCCCCAATCCAATGGGCAAGTAGAGAGAGTTAACCAGGTTCTTGGTGACTATTTGCGACATTTTGTTTCCTCCCGCCAGGATGATTGGGTCGATCTTCTACCCTGGGCTGAATTCTCGTACAATTTCAAAGACTCTGAATCCTCCGCTAAATCCCCGTTCTTTGTGGTGTACGGCCGTCACCCTCTTCCCCCCCTCCCCACTCCCACGCCTTCTGGTTTGCCCGCTGTTGACGAAGTTACCCGGGACTTCTCCACCATCTGGAAGGAGACTCAAAAATCCCTCCTACAGGCCTCATCCCGGATGAAGAAGCATGCCGACAAAAAGAGAAGAACTCCTCCTGTCTTTGCTCCTGGAGACAAAGTGTGGCTCTCCGCCAAGTATATCCGCTTCCGTGTCCCCAGTTATAAACTGGGACAACGTTATCTTGGACCCTTTAAAATCAAGTGCCAAATCAATCCTGTCTCCTACAAACTCCTTCTTCCCCCTTCTCTCCGTATTCCTAACGCTTTTCATGTTTCTCTCCTTAAACCGCTTATCCTTAACCGCTTCTCTCCCAAGGTTGTCGCTCCTACTCCTGTCTCCGGGTCCTCAGATGTCTTCTCGGTTAAAGAAATTCTCGCGTCTAAGACAGTCAGAGGTAAAAAAAAAATTCTCGTAGATTGGGAGAATTGCGGTCCTGAGGAGAGGTCGTGGGAACCCGAGGATAACATCCTCGACAAGGACCTCATTCACAAATTTTCGGGTTCCAAAAAGAGGGGGAGATCCAGGGGGGGGGTACTGTTACACCGCGCACTCCGGGTCCCCGCTCCTCCCCGGAGCGCTTGCAGCGTTTTCCTGTTCGCAGCGCCCCGGTCAGACCCGCTGACCGGGAGCTCTGCGATAATGTCCCTAGCAGGGATGCGATCCGCGATGCGGGACGCGCCCGCTCGCGGTTCGCATCCCAGCCCGCTTACCAGACTCGTTCCCCGTCTGTACAGTCCAGGCGCGCGCGCGCCGGCTCTCTGCGATTTAAAGGGCCAGTGCGCCGCTGATTGGCGCCTGGTTCTAATTAGTGAAATCACCTGTGCACTTCCCTATATAACCTCACTTCCCCTTCCCTTCCTTGCCGGATCTTGTTGCCATTGTGCCAGTGAAAGCGTTCTTTGTATGTCCCAAGCCAGTGTTCCAGACCTTCTGCCATTGCCCCTGACTACGATCCTTGCTGCCTGCCCTGACCTTCTGCTAAGTCCGACCTTGCTCTTGCCTAATCCCTTGTACCGCGCCTATCTCAGCAGTCAGAGAGGTTGAGCCGTTACCGGTGGATACGACCTGGTTGCTACCGCCGCTGCAAGACCATCCCGCTTTGCGGCGGGCTCTGGTGAATACCAGTAGCAACTTAGAACCGGTCCACCGGTACGGTCCACGCCAATCCCTCTCTGACACAGAGGATCCACCTCCAGCCTGCCGAATGCTGACAGTGTGTCATATCTGTGATGTCATAATCCACCAGAGGGCAGCACTGAGCATGAAAAGCTGTGCAGGGCTGCTCATTCTTCATCACAGAAGGAGGAGGAGAAGACCCAGAGCCAGGAGCAGCATCCAAGGGGGACCAGCATCTGTATTGTAGTTCCCTGTAAAGCAGTATTTCCCAACCAGTGAGCCTCCAGCTGTTGCAATACTACAACTCCCATCGTGCCCAGACTGTCTGGGCCTGCTGGGAGTTGTAGGTTTTGTAGTTTTGCAACAGCTGGAAGCTCACTGGTTGGGAAACACTGCTAAAAAGAAAAAGTATATCATAGAATGTTGAAGAATCTTGTAATACCTAATACCATTTTTTACTTACCTGGTTTTCCCTTTTGTACAGCAAGAAGACTACAATGTAGGACCCCAATGAACTAGATTCATACACGTAACTGGTAAGTGTAACATTGGGGTGGAAAAGGGGTTTCAGGGAAGATCTGTGTAAATCTATTAAAATAGGTCTTTGTTGCAGTTCTTTGTGCTTGAAAAGTTCTTGTACATTCCCAAAATTAACATGTCAATTTTTCTTTTGTTTTTATCACTTAGATGTATTATTATTAGAGATGAGCGAATCACATGTGACAAATCCGAATTCGTTACGAAATTCAGGAAGAATTTGATTTGCAAGGAATGCGAATATCGCCGCGAGTCTATTGCGCAAATCACTTAATTAAGCTCCATTTAGTGCGGTCTAGGCTCCAGGGCATCTAAAATGGTGGATCCACTTGTGAGGACATGGGGCAAGGAATCCTTGGAAGGCGGGAACAAGGGTAGGCTACGAGTACAACATGCAGGACAGATACACAGGGAGTAATGATGGAACAGGTGAGGTGGGGGCGTGAGGGAGGGGCGGAAACCGGTTTCTCGCATTGAGGCGCTTCCTCTGGCCCAGAAGAAAGCTGAAATATGAAGTTGCATCCGTGTCTGTGGTGAGTGCATTATCTGAGTTTTCTCCTACATGTATTGTATATATATATATATATATATATATATATATATATATATATATATATCATTTTGTAAGGATTTCACCCTGGGGATAGCTGTAGGTTCGTCCTTGACACAGCCACTGGACACGTTTGACACTGACAGGCATAGGATAGCAGATCAGTCTCTACCTTAGGTAAAGACTGATCTGCTCCTGTTGCCATGTCAACAGAGGCCACTGTCAGGCACCCTGCTTTCCCTTTGCAGTGCGCCGATCGGTGACAGAAGGAGGGGTCACAGTGACCACAGCATCTATAGGGTTAACTTAGGATTGAAGCGTAGGTCCGATATTGAGTGCCGCTAGTGGCCTCCTCTGACGGTGCCCCCTCACCTCCAATTGCTTCACTGTGTGAAGCGATGGAGGAGAGGGGGAAGGAGGAGACCCCTGCAAGATCCCTGCTATTTGTCCGTCTGTACTGACGGACCAATAGCAGCAATTGCTGGCCGGTGACCACTGCAATTGGTCCCTGGCTGGCTTTAGGGAGGCTTGACTGTGCAGCACAGCTGAGCTCAATAAACTGTCACAGCGCCACCGGGCGCTGTGACAGTTTATTTCTATCAGGTATCATTAGGGTCATCCCTAATTAGGGTCATCCCTAATCACCACATACATGTACCTGATTTTGCTTAAAAGAGGTTAAATGGGCACTGTCAGATTGGAAAACTTTTTATACAGTCATGGCCGTAAATGTTGGTACTCCTGAAATTTTTCAAGAAAATTAAGAATTTCTCACAGAAAAGGATTGCAGCAACACATGTTTTGCTATACACATGTTTATTCCCTTTGTGTGTATTAGAACTAAACCAAAAAAAGCGAGGAAAAAAAAGCAAATTGGACTTAATGTAACACAAAACTCCAAATATGGTCTGTAAAAAATTAATGGCACCCTTAACTCCATATTTGCTTGCACACTGTCACGATGCCGGCTGGCAGGTAGTGGATCCTCTGTGCCAGAGAGGGATTGGCGTGGACCGTGCTAGTGGATCGGTTCTAAGTCACTACTGGTTTTCACCAGAGCCCGCCGCAAAGCGGGATGGTCTTGCTGCGGCGGTAGTGACCAGGTCGTATCCACTAGCAACGGCTCAACCTCTCTGGCTGCTGAAGATAGGCGCGGTACAAGGGAGTAGACAGAAGCAAGGTCGGACGTAGCAGAAGGTCGGGGCAGGCAGCAAGGATCGTAGTCAGGGGCAACGGCAGGAGGTCTGGAACACAGGCTAGGAACACACAAGGAAACGCTTTCACTGGCACGATGGCAACAAGATCCGGCAAGGAAGTGCAGGGGAAGTGAGGTGATATAGGGAAGTGCACAGGTGATCACACTAATTGGAACCACTGCGCCAATCAGCGGCGCAGTGGCCCTTTAAATCGCAAAGACCCGGCGCGCGCGCGCCCTAGGGAGCGGGGCCGCGCGCGCCGGGACAGGACAGACGGAGAGCGAGTCAGGTACGGGAGCCGGGGTGCGCATCGCGAGCGGGCGCTACCCGCATCGCGAATCGCATCCCGGCTGGAGGCGGTATCGCAGCGCCCCGGGTCAGTGGATCTGACCGGAGCGCTGCAGTGAGGAGAGTGTAGCGAGCGCTCCGGGGAGGAGCGGGGACCCGGAGCGCTCGGCGTAACAGTACCCCCCCCTTGGGTCTCCCCCTCTTCTTAGAGCCTGAGAACCTGAGGAGCAGACTTTTGTCTAGGATATTGTCCTCAGGTTCCCAGGATCTCTCTTCTGGACCACAACCCTCCCAGTCCACTAAAAAAAAGGTTTTCCCTCTGACCTTTTTGGATGCCAGAATCTCTTTGACGGAGAAGATGTCCGAGGAGCCGGAAACAGGAGTGGGAGGAACAGATTTGGGAGAGAAACGGTTGATGATAAGTGGTTTAAGAAGAGAAACGTGAAAGGCATTAGGAATACGAAGAGAAGGAGGAAGAAGAAGTTTGTAAGAGACAGGATTAATCTGGCACAAAATTTTGAAAGGACCAAGATAGCGTGGTCCCAACTTGTAGCTAGGGACACGGAAGCGGACATATTTAGCGGAGAGCCATACCTTGTCTCCAGGGGAAAAAATGGGAGGAGCTCTTCTTTTCTTATCCGCGAACTTCTTCATGCGTGATGAAGCCTGTAAGAGAGAATTTTGGGTCTCTCTCCATATGATGGAAAGATCACGAGAAATTTCATCCACAGCGGGCAGACCAGAGGGCAAGGGGGTAGGGAGGGGGGGAAGAGGGTGACGGCCGTACACCACGAAAAATGGGGATTTGGAGGAAGATTCAGAGACTCTGAAATTATACGAGAATTCGGCCCAAGGTAGAAGATCTGCCCAGTCATCCTGGCGGGAGGAAACAAAATGTCGTAAATAATCACCCAAGACCTGGTTAATTCTTTCTACTTGTCCATTGGATTGAGGATGATATGCAGAAGAAAAATTTAATTTAATCTTGAGTTGTTTACAGAGAGCCCTCCAGAATTTAGACACGAATTGGACGCCTCTATCCGAGACGATCTGCGTAGGCAACCCGTGAAGACGAAAAATGTGTACAAAAAATTGTTTAGCCAACTGAGGCGCTGAAGGAAGACCAGGAAGAGGGATGAAATGTGCCATTTTGGAGAATCGATCAACGACCACCCAAATAACAGTGTTGCCACGGGAAGGGGGTAAGTCAGTAATAAAATCCATACCAATCAGAGACCAAGGCTGTTCGGGGACAGGCAGAGGATGAAGAAAACCAGCGGGCTTCTGGCGAGGAGTCTTATCCCGGGCACAGATAGTGCAGGCTCGCACAAAGTCCACAACATCCGTCTCTAGAGTCGGCCACCAATAGAAGCGAGAGAGGAGTTGCACAGATTTCTTGATGCCCGCATGACCTGCGAGATGGGAGGAGTGACCCCATTTGAGGATTCCGAGGCGTTGGCGTGGAGAAACAAAGGTCTTTCCTGGAGGAGTTTGCCTGATGGAGGCTGGAGAAGTGGAAATCAGGCAGTCAGGAGGAATGATGTGTTGCGGAGAGAGTTCAACTTCAGAAGCATCCGAGGAACGAGAGAGAGCATCGGCCCTAATGTTCTTATCGGCAGGCCGAAAGTGAATTTCAAAATTAAATCGGGCAAAGAACAGAGACCACCTGGCCTGGCGAGGATTCAGCCGTTGGGCAGACTGGAGGTAGGAGAGGTTCTTGTGATCGGTGTAAATAATAACTGGAAATCTTGATCCCTCCAGCAGATGCCTCCATTCCTCAAGTGCTAATTTAATGGCTAGAAGCTCTCGATCCCCGATGGAGTAGTTCCTCTCCGCCGGAGAGAAGGTCCTAGAAAAAAAACCACAAGTAACAGCATGCCCGGAAGAATTTTTTTGTAGAAGGACAGCTCCAGCTCCCACTGAGGAGGCATCAACCTCCAATAGGAAGGGTTTAGATGGGTCAGGTCTGGAGAGCACGGGAGCCGAAGAAAAGGCAGACTTGAGCCGTTTAAAGGCGTCTTCCGCTTGAGGAGGCCAAGACTTGGGATCGGCATTTTTTTTGGTTAAAGCCACGATAGGAGCCACAACGGTAGAAAAATGTGGAATAAATTGCCTGTAATAATTGGCGAACCCCAAAAAACGTTGGATAGCACGGAGTCCGGAGGGGCGTGGCCAATCTAAGACGGCAGAGAGTTTGTCTGGATCCATTTGTAGTCCCTGGCCAGAGACCAAGTATCCTAGGAAAGGAAGAGATTGGCATTCAAACAGACATTTCTCTATTTTGGCATAGAGTTGATTGTCACGAAGTCTCTGAAGAACCATACGGACATGCTGGCGGTGTTCTTCTAGATTGGCAGAAAAAATCAGGATATCGTCCAGATATACAACAACACAGGAGTATAAGAGATCACGAAAAATTTCATTAACAAAGTCTTGGAAGACGGCAGGGGCGTTGCACAGGCCAAAGGGCATGACCAGATACTCAAAGTGTCCATCTCTGGTGTTAAATGCCGTTTTCCATTCATCCCCCTCTCTGATGCGGATGAGATTATAAGCACCTCTTAAGTCCAGTTTGGTAAAGATGTGGGCACCTTGGAGGCGATCAAAGAGTTCAGAGATGAGGGGTAGGGGGTAGCGGTTCTTAACCGTGATTTTATTAAGACCGCGGTAGTCAATGCAAGGACGTAGAGAGCCATCTTTTTTGGACACAAAGAAAAATCCGGCTCCGGCAGGAGAGGAGGATTTACGGATAAAGCCCTTTTTTAAATTTTCCTGGACGTATTCAGACATGGCAAGAGTCTCTGGGGCGGACAGAGGATAAATTCTGCCCCGGGGTGGAGTAGTGCCCGGGAGGAGGTCGATAGGACAATCATAAGGCCTGTGAGGAGGTAGAGTCTCAGCTTGTTTTTTGCAAAAAACATCCGCAAAGTCCATATAGGCCTTAGGGAGACCGGTTACAGGAGGAACCACAGAGTCACGGCAAGGGTTACTGGGAACCGGTTTTAGGCAGTCCTTGGAACAAGAGGGCCCCCAACTCTTGATCTCCCCAGTGGACCAATCCAGGGTTGGGGAATGAAGTTGAAGCCAGGGAAGTCCAAGGAGAATTTCAGAAGTGCAATTGGGGAGGACCAAAAGTTCAATCCTCTCGTGATGAGATCCGATGCACATTAGAAGGGGCTCCGTGCGGAAACGTATGGTACAGTCCAATCTTTCATTGTTTACACAATTGATGTAGAGGGGTCTGGCGAGACTGGTCACCGGGATGTTGAACCTGTTGACGAGAGAGGCCAAAATAAAATTTCCTGCAGATCCGGAGTCCAAGAAGGCCATAGTAGAGAAGGAGAAGGCAGAGGCAGATATCCGCACAGGCACAGTAAGACGTGGAGAAGCAGAGTAGACATCAAGGACTGTCTCACCTTTGTGCGGAGTCAGCGTACGTCTTTCCAGGCGGGGAGGACGGATAGGACAATCCTTCAGGAAGTGTTCGGTACTAGCACAGTACAGGCAGAGATTCTCCATGCGGCGTCGTGTCCTCTCTTGAGGTGTCAGGCGAGACCGGTCGACCTGCATAGCCTCCACGGCGGGAGGCACAGGAACAGATTGCAGGGGACCAGAGGAGAGAGGAGCCGGGGAGAAGAAACGCCTCGTGCGAACAGAGTCCATATCCTGGCGGAGCTCCTGACGCCTTTCGGAAAAACGCATGTCAATGCGAGTGGCTAGGTGAATGAGTTCATGTAGATTAGCAGGGATTTCTCGTGCGGCCAGAACATCTTTAATGTTGCTGGATAGGCCTTTTTTAAAGGTCGCGCAGAGGGCCTCATTATTCCAGGATAATTCTGAAGCAAGAGTACGGAATTGTACGGCATACTCGCCAACGGAAGAATTACCCTGGACCAGGTTCAACAGGGCAGTCTCAGCAGAAGAGGCTCGGGCAGGTTCCTCAAAGACACTTCGAATTTCCGAGAAGAAGGAGTGTACAGAGGCAGTGACGGGGTCATTGCGGTCCCAGAGCGGTGTGGCCCAAGACAGGGCTTTTCCAGACAGAAGGCTGACTACGAAAGCCACCTTAGACCTTTCAGTGGGAAACTGGTCCGACATCATCTCCAAGTGCAGTGAACATTGGGAAAGAAAGCCACGGCAAAACTTAGAGTCCCCATCAAATTTATCCGGCAAGGATAGTCGTAGTCCAGAAGCGGCCACTCGCTGCGGAGGAGGTGCAGGAGCTGGCGGAGGAGATGATTGCTGAAGCTGTGGTAGTAACTGCTGTAGCATAACGGTCAGTTGAGACAGCTGTTGGCCTTGTTGCGCTATCTGTTGTGACTGCTGGGCGACCACCGTGGTGAGGTCAGCGACAACTGGCAGAGGAACTTCAGCGGGATCCATGGCCGGATCTACTGTCACGATGCCGGCTGGCAGGTAGTGGATCCTCTGTGCCAGAGAGGGATTGGCGTGGACCGTGCTAGTGGATCGGTTCTAAGTCACTACTGGTTTTCACCAGAGCCCGCCGCAAAGCGGGATGGTCTTGCTGCGGCGGTAGTGACCAGGTCGTATCCACTAGCAACGGCTCAACCTCTCTGGCTGCTGAAGATAGGCGCGGTACAAGGGAGTAGACAGAAGCAAGGTCGGACGTAGCAGAAGGTCGGGGCAGGCAGCAAGGATCGTAGTCAGGGGCAACGGCAGGAGGTCTGGAACACAGGCTAGGAACACACAAGGAAACGCTTTCACTGGCACGATGGCAACAAGATCCGGCAAGGAAGTGCAGGGGAAGTGAGGTGATATAGGGAAGTGCACAGGTGATCACACTAATTGGAACCACTGCGCCAATCAGCGGCGCAGTGGCCCTTTAAATCGCAAAGACCCGGCGCGCGCGCCCTAGGGAGCGGGGCCGCGCGCGCCGGGACAGGACAGACGGAGAGCGAGTCAGGTACGGGAGCCGGGGTGCGCATCGCGAGCGGGCGCTACCCGCATCGCGAATCGCATCCCGGCTGGAGGCGGTATCGCAGCGCCCCGGGTCAGTGGATCTGACCGGAGCGCTGCAGTGAGGAGAGTGTAGCGAGCGCTCCGGGGAGGAGCGGGGACCCGGAGCGCTCGGCGTAACACACACCCTTTGGAAAAAATAACTGAAATCAGTCGCTTCCTATAACCATCAATAAGCTTCTTACACCTCTCAGCCGGAATGTTGGACCACTCTTCCTTTGCAAACTGCTCCAGGTCTCTTATTAAAAGGGCACCTTTTCCCAACAGCAATTTTAAGATCTCTCCACAGGTCTTCTGGCCACTTCAAAACTCTTCAGCGCTTTGTTGCCATCCATTTCTGGTTGCTTTTTGACATATTTTTGGGGTCATTGTCCAGCTGGAAGACCCAAGATCCCAGACGCAAACCCAGCTTTCTGACACTGGGCTGTACAGATTTCATGATGCCTTGCACACATTTAAGGCACCCAGTGCCAGAGGCATCAATACAACCCCAAAACAACATTGAACCTCCACCATATTTCACTGTAGGTACTGTGTTCTTTGTATGCCTCATTCCATTTTCGGTAAACAGTAGAATGATGTGCTCTATCTTGGTCTCATCTGTCCTTAAGATGTTTTCCCAGACTGATTTTGGCTTACTCAAGTTAATTTTGGCAAAATGTAGTCTTGCTTTTTTATGTCTCTCCTGGATCTCCTGCCATAGAGTTTCATTTCATTTAAATGTTGAACATATAGTTCGTGCTGACACTGATGCTCCCTGAGCCTGCAGGACAGCTTGAATATCTTTGGAACTTGTTTGGGGCTGCTTATCCACCATCCGGACTATCCTGTGCTGACACCTTTCATCAATTTTTCTCTCCCGTCCATGCCCAGGGAGATTAGGTACAGTGCCATGGGTTGCAAATTTCTTCATAATGTTGCGCACTGTGGACAAAGGCAAATCTAGATCTCTGGAGATTAACTTGTAACCTTGAGATGGTTAATATTTTTCCACAATTTTGGTTTCCAAGTCCTCAGACAGTTCTCTTCTCCTCTTTCTGTTGTCCATGCTTAGTGTGGCACACCCAGACACACAATGCAAATACTAAGTGAACTTCTCTCCTTTTTATCTGCATTCAGGTGGGATTTTTATATTGCCCACACCTGTTACTTGCCCCAGGTGAGCTTAAAGGAGAATCACATGCTTGACACAATCTTATTTTTCCAAAAATTTGAAAGGTGCCAATAATTTTGTCCAGCCCATTTTTGGAGTTTGATGTGACATTATGTCCTTTTGCTTTTTTTCCCCTCACTTTTTTGGTTTAGTTCCAATACACACAGAGGGAATAAACATGTGTATAGCAAAACGTGTTACTTCAATCCTTTCCTGTGAGAAATACTTCATTTTCTAGAAAAAATTTCAAGGGTGCCAACATTTACGCCCATGTACATCTTGGCAATACATTAAATTAACAGCAATTAACATTTCTAATGTAAGAAAATGTTATTTCCCTTTTATAGAAATCATGGCTTATAAAATCATGACTTTGTCCAAGCTGAAGCACAGGCATGGACAAAGTCTTTTCTAGATCACCCTCACTTACTGGACTTTGTCTATGCCTGTGCTTCAGCTTGGACAAAGCCATGATTTTATTAGTGTTTAGTGTGAATATTTAAAATGCGAATTTTCACCACGAATATCGGCACTTCATGATTTTGCGAATATTTAGAATATAGTGATATATATTCATAATGAGGAATGTTTTTTTTTTATATGCACATTTTTATGCAAATATTTATCCAAATATCGTCACTTCCAGACTGGACACTGATTTATTGGCTTTCCAGAACTATACAAAATCTGCAATTTGTTTGGACATTTAGTGACCTCTCAACTCTCAAGTCTCTTCTGTGTCAATTTATTAGTGATAACAAAAATCCAATCCCTAGTGAGTTTCAAGGCAACACCAACCCGATGTGGGTTTCCCAAATAAAGCCCCCCCTGAAATATCTTACATTATTAATACTGATTAAAAAGGAATATCTTATGCCATACAAACAAAAGTCACTAAAATACTCAGTCAGCGCCTAGGGTTGTGAACCTTCACTTAGTGGTCTCACACTACCAGGTGGAGCTACGATTCTCTATAGTTTGCACCTAATCTCATTTATTTGCTAAGACTAGCTATTATATATACTAGCCATAATGTGATATAATGGGGACAATACAATTCTCGAAAGGCACTACTGTATAAAAACATAAATCGCCTCCACAAAGTTTTGCTGTATCCATGGCTTTGTCAATGGCTAACTCTGTCTCCTCTGAGTGATACTTTTAAGCTCTTCTCACCATGGTCCAGTACACAAATCTGCAATAAAAATTCCTGGTCAATTCAATTTTTTTTCCCAAACACAAGAAAAGAACCCTCATTTGAATATCTAAATACAGTCACTGCACCATTTTCATTGTAAACAATATAAGGCTAGGTTTCCACTTGTTTTTTTTTTTTGTACACCTAAAAAAACGCCAGCAAAAACGCCACAAAAACTGCCACAGGTTTTTCCTGAGTTTTGGCAGTTTTTCTGGTGTTTTTTCTGGCATTTTCCCTGATGTGTGGAAATAGCCAGTTTTGTCCCCTGTGGCCGTTTTCTCACTGCCTTCTGGGTTCCACTCTGTGGGTCAGATGCTGAGCGCCCGGTCCACAGAGTGTAAGGAGGTGAGGAGTGATGTACAGCATCACTACTCACCTCCCCGGCCGTATAGTATATAGTGTTGAGCGGCATAGGCCATATTCGAATTCGCGAATATTCGCGAATATATGGACGAATATTCGTCATATATTCGCGAATATTCGCATATTCGTTATACCCTCGTTTTATTTTCGCATATGCGAATATTCGCGTATGCGAAAATTAACATATGTGAAAAGTTGCATATACAAAATTAACGCATGCGGAAATTCGCATATGCGAAAATTAGCATATGCGAAAATTAGCATGTGCTAATATTCGCATATGCGAATTTACGCACGTCAGTCTTACACAGTAGTATTACAGCCTTCTTTACACCACATAAGCTGGAAGCAGAGAGGGATGATCACTGTGATGTGTACTGTGAAGAAAAAAAAAAAAAAAAAACGAATATTCGTAATTACGAATATATAGCGCTATATTCGCGAAATTCGCGAATTCGCGAATATGCGATATTCGCGAATAATATTCGAATTGCGAATATTCGCGAGCAACACTAATAGTATACAGGGTGGCAGAGTGTACCCGTGTATACTATACAGGAGCGGGGAATACCGGAGCGGACTCCCTGCTCCTATAGCCCCTTTGGGCGGTATACAGAATATACAGCTATCTATAGATAGCTGTATATAGTGTATACAGAACAGGAGGTCCACTTACCTCCCTCGTTTCTGTCACCACCGGTCCGTGTAGCTCCGCCCCCTAGTGATGACGTCTTTAGCGGCAGAGCTACAGACGGGATTCAGGCTAGTCTGAAGCTGTTCATATTGTCCGCTTTGGATAATGGGAACAGACCCTTCTGCCAGTGTCTACGCAGACAGGGAGACTCCAGCTTTTGCTAAACTACAACTCCCAGCATGCCCAGACAGCCAAAGGCTGTCTGGGCATTCTGGGAGTTGTAGTTTTGCACCAATTGGAGTCTTCCTGTTTAGGTAGACATTGCATTATGGGCGCTCTCCCCTGCAGAGAGCGGAAAAAATGTCCTAACCCATTTTTTTGTGTTTTTTTTCTTCTCATTTCAGATCCGTGTATGCAGAGGATTTCAACAGATTCGATGGATTACAACGGATGAACTTGATTTTTTTTATTTTAATAAAATGGTTAATGAGGGCTGTGGGGGAGTGTTTTTTAAAATAAAATAATTTTTCCAATGTGTTGTGTATTTTTTAAATTGAATATTCAGGCTTAGTAATGGAGGCTGTCTTATAGACGGAGTCCATTACTAAGCCGGGGCATAGGGTTATCCCCAAAAACAGCTGGCGTTAACCACCAATTATTACCACAATACCCACCGCCACAGGGGTGACGGGAAGAGCCGGTACCAACAGGCTCGGAGCGTCAAAAATGGCGCTCCTGGGCCTAGGTGGTAACAGGCTGGCGTTATTTAGGCTGGGGAGGGCCAGTAACAATGGTCCTCGCCCACCCTGGTAACGTCAGGCTTTTTCTGCTTTGTTGGTATCTGGCTGATACTGAATATACAGGGAACCCTGTGCGTTTTTTTTTCATAAATAAATAAAAAAATAAAATGCACAGGGTTCCCCCTATTTTCAGTATCAGCCAGATACCAACCAAGCAGCAACAGCCTGACGTTACCAGGGTGGGTGAGGACCATTGATACTGGCCCTCCCAACCTAAACAACGCCAGCCTGTTACTGCCTAGGCCCAGGAGCGCCATTTTTGACGCTCCGGCCTGTTGGTACCAGCTCTTCCCGGCACCCCTGTGGCGGTGGGTAATGGGGTAATAATTGGGGGTTAGCACCAGCTGTTTTGGGGGCTGACGCTAAGCCCTGACTTAGTAATGGATTCCGTCTATTAGCCAGCCTCTATTACTAAGCCTGAATATTCAATAGAAAAAAAACACAACACATTGGAAAATTTGTTTTATTTTAAAAAACACTCCCCCACAGCCCTCGTTAACCATTATAATAAAATTTAAAAAATCAAGTTCCTCCGTCGTAATCCATCGAATCCGTTGTAATCCTCTGCTTACACAGATCTGAAACGAGAAGAAAAAAACACAAAAAAATGGGTTAGGACATTTTTTGCGCTCTCTGCCCATAATGCAATGTCTACCTAAACAGGGAGACTCCAATTGGTGCAAAACTACAACTCTCAGCATGCCCAGACAGCCTTTGGCTGTCTGGGCATGCTGGGAGTTGTAGTTTAGCAACAGCTGGAGTCTCCCTGTCTGGGTAGACACTGGCAGAAGGGTCTGTTCCCATTATCCAAAACGGACAATGTGAACAGAGCTTCAGACTTACTAGCCTGGATCTAGTCTGTAGCTCCACCCCTAATGATGTCATCACTAGGGGCGGAGCTACACGGACCCGCGGGGACTGGACGGAGGTAAGGGGACTTCTCCATCTTCTGTATACACTATATACAGCTATCTATAGATAGCTGTATATAGTGTATACCGCCCAAAGGGTTAACCTACACTGTCCAGCAGTGTAAGTTAACTCTTTCCTTGCCAGGCTGGCTTAGCGCACAGCTCAGCAAGATTTACGTGAGCCAGCAATGTGTATACTGTATACACATTGCAGGCTCACTGTAAGTTCTTGCTGGGCAGTAGGTATACGATGTATATCTACTGCTCAGCATCAGCTGATCTCCTGGCTCTGTATCCTTGAGAACAGCTGATCCTGACAGTCACTTCAGGAGGATCGCAGCAGGTGTCAGGAGGAGTGACATCCGCTGTGATCTGGCCCTTACTGCAGGTACTACTGCTCCCACTCTGCTGGGAGCTGTAGTACCTGCATTAATAGACAGATCGCAGCGAGTGTCACTCCTCCTGACACCCGCAGTGATCCTCCGGTATAATGTATAGATATGGGCGGCTGCTCTTCTATGGTCCCCTGCACTGACGTATATATACACATATTCCTATTTCCCGCAGAGCTGTGATTGACTGGAACCATCTGACCAATCACAGCTCTGCGGGAAAAATGAATAGATGTATATATACGCCAGTGCAGGGACCATAAAAGAGCAGCCACATCTATACATTATACAGGATCGCAACTGACCCCTGCGATCTGTCAATTAGTACAGGTAACTACTACTCCTATCATGGAACAGTGTGTTCCATGCTGGGAGTAGTAGTACTACCTAAAAAATGTAAAAAAAAATAAAAAGTGAAACACACACACACATTTTTATTATTGTCGGCTACATTTTTAGTGCCCTACCCGCCCACATAAATTGATCCCTGTTTAAAAATGAAATAACATTTTGTTATAAAAAAGATAAATTTCATTTTTTTGCCATCACTACTGTATCTTTTTTATTATTATTTTTTTATGGTACCCTACTAAATTTTAATTAAAAAGGTTTCTCCAACACTTTTTTGGATCGCTAAAGTCCAAAAGAGAATAAAAAACGCCTGAAAAAACGCCAAATTTGAAACCCACATGGCGTTTTTCTTGGTGTTTTTTCACTCCCATAGACTTCTATGGGAGAAAAATGCCAAGATTTAAAAAAAAAAAACGCCAAAGTCTTGACAAGAGGTCGTTTTTTTAAAAACTGCAAAGGAGCCCAAAAACACCAAAAGGAGTAAAAAAAACGACAAACTGAAAAACGCTAAGTGGATTTGGCATTTTGCAGTTTACTATTGACTTGCAGCTAACATCTGGCCGTTTTTATTGGCGTTTTTGTAAAAAAAAAAAAAACAAGTGGAAACCTAGCCTAATGTAGACCTGGTAACATTTGCAGACAGAGAGCAGTTTTTGTACGTTTTGGCTTTCCCTCAAGGAACAAAGAAGCATGAATAAAATATGGTTATTAAAGAAGGTGAAGGAAAACTGATAGATATTTTAGGTCAAGAATGATAGTAGCCAGATACATTGTTCTCTTTCCCCTAAAATTGGTCTCCTAACATTTATAAACTGTATACATTACACATGAAGCATCAACTCGTGAACTTCCTGGGATTTATTTGGACTTTTTGGAGTTTCCTTTCCTTAAGATAAGAAACACAGCAATTTAGGTTCAAATGAAGTTAATATTTTATAACAAACTGGAGAATCAAAGTTCAAAGACTTCCTGGTTAGTCACTAAAATATATGTGCAGAGAGGCAAATTTGTCTTGTAGGGCACTTTGTTCTTTAATTAGATGCGTTTTTATCAGCCCTACAATTAAAAAAAGAATCTATTTTTGCATTGCCAAATTATATTCCTGTCTGGTTAATACTGAGTACTGGACCACGGAAAATTCAGACAATTCTGCTTCATTACACTTTATTATGTATAGAAAAGCAAAAACATTTAATAAAAACAATTATCATTTCTTTATATGATGTCAACCTATTTCATTGCACTGTACAGAGCCTTAAAGGGGTACTCCGGTGGAAAACTTTTTTTTTTTTTTTTTACTCAACTGGTGCCAGAAAGTTAAACAGATTTGTAAATTACTTCTATTAAAAAATCCTTCCAGTACTTATTAGCTGCTAAATACTTCAGAGGAAATTCTTTTCTTTTTGGAACACAGAGCTCTCTGCTGAATCACGAGCACAGTGCAATCCATTTTAAGAACTGTCCAGAGTAGGAGAAAATCCCCATAGCAAACATATGCAGCTCTGTTCAGTTCCTAAAATGGACAGAGATGTCAGCAGAGAGCACTGTGCTCGTGATTCAGCAGAGAGCACTGTGTTCCAAAAAGAAAATAATTTCCTCTGTAGTATTCAGCAGCTAATAAGTACTGGAAGGATTAAGATTTTTTGATAGAAGTAATTTACAAATCTGTTTAACTTTCTAGCACCAGTTGATAAAAAAAAAAAAAGTTTTCCACCGGAGTACCCCTTTAACCTACTGTCCCCACCAGGACTTCAAATCTTAAAGAACTGTAGTGCAATATAACTTATCCCCTATCACAACAGTATTAGGAGGGCATACAAAGACTCCTCAAACCACCCACAGCTATAAACCAAAAGTGCTACTGATAAAAACTACAGAGCATGGAGCAAAATGAAATGAAAGATGTCATTACAAAGTACAATTGGTTGTGGGAAAAACAATCCCTCCTATGGGTCTGCGAATAGAAAAAGAAAAAGAGTTATGCCTCTTAAAAGGCGAGGAGGAAAACTTAAATGAAAATTTCTTGTGTCCACAAGGCCAGAATGGGCTGTGTCCTTTAGGGGGTTAACGATTTGTATTTGTTATCCAATTTACCACTGCTCACCTGGGGTTCAAGAAAGGGTGCTGTTATAGTTGTCGCAGGGCAGGTAGTAAGTTATATGATGATCTCATAGATTAGATTTGCGTAACCTAGAAAATTAGACCATTGGGTGGCGGCCTCGCTTGTCTGCTGGACATTCACATAATAAACAGATGTACTTGTATGTACTGCTGACAAGTGATGAAAAAGAACATTTAGAATTAGTTTGTCTTTTGAGAAATCAGCAAATCAGGATATTTTAGGAACAAAGAATTTGTACATAAATTTGTTTACACCTTCACCCTTAAGGAGTTATCCAGTCTTTTTAACCCCTTAAAGGGGTACTCCGCTGCCCTCTGTCGGAAGCTCCGCTCCCCAGCGTCCGGAAGTTTATTGTTCCGGACACTGTGTGCGGGCTTCCGTGTTGAGGGCCGCCCCTCGTGATGTCACGCCCGCCCCCTTTGTGACGTCACGCCCGCCCCCTCAGCGAAAGTTTTTGCGAAGGGGACGCGATGGCCGTCACGCCCCCTTCCCATAGACTTTTGTTGAGGGGGCGGGCGTGATGTCACGAAGGGGGCGAGCGTGACGTCACGAGGGGCATCCCTGAACATGGAAGCCCGCACACAGCGTCTGGAACAGTAAGCTTCCAGATGCTGGGGAGCGAAGCTTCCGACACAGGGCAGCTGAGTACCCCTTTAAAGGGGTATTCCAGTAAAAACATTTGTTCCTATCAATTGGGTCCAGAAAGTTAAACAGATTTGCATATTACTTATATTAAAAAAATCTTAATCCTTCCAATAATTATCAGCTGCTGAAGATGAGTTGTTATTTTCTGTCTTGCAACAGTGCTCTCTGCTGACATCTCTGCTTGTCTCAGGAATTGCACAGAGTGGAAGAGGTTTGCTACGGGGATTTGCTTCTACTCTGGACAGTTCCCAAGACAGGTGTCATCAGAGAGCAGAAAAAAGTTTTCTCCTGGATAACCCCTTTAAGGACCAGGTCAATTTTTGTTTTTGCCCTTTCGTTTTTTCCTTCTCGTGCTATAACAGAATAAGTCTTATTTTTTCGTCTACACACCCAGATAAGAGCTTGTTTTTTGAAGGACCAATTTTACTTTGTAATGTCTTCATTCATTTTTCCATAACATATGCTCCAAAATGAAAAATATATATATATATTTTTGGAGGTGAAATAAAAAAGAAATAAAAAAAAAGCAATTTTGCAAATTTGGGGTGGTCTTTTTTTTTACGCCATTCAATGTGCGGTCAAACTAACGTAATCTTAATTCTTTAGGTCGTCAGGATTAAAACAATACCCAATCTGTATAGTTTGCATCATGTTTTACTAATTTTATGAAATTCTAAACTTTTTAGATTTTTTTTTTCTTATTGCCATTTTCCAACCCCTATAATATTTTTGTTTTGTTTAACTGCCTATATGAGTGCTCTGTAGTTTTTATTGGTATCATTGTGGGATATGATGTCATACAAAAACCGCAATTCTGAGGTTTCATATTTTTTTTTTTTTACATTTACGTCATTTACTATATGGGATGAATAAAGTTATATTTTAATAGTTCAGACAATTACGCACGTGGCGATACCATATGTTCATTTTTATTATGTTTACATGTTTTTATTTGGAAAATGGGAAAAGGGGGCTGATTTAAACTTTTTACATGGAAGGGGTTAATGGGAGTTTTTTTTTAAACTTTTATTTAACTTATTTTTTTTTTTAACTTTTTTTAGTGCCCTTAGGGACTTTAAAGAGGAATAATTGGATTCCTCATACAGGTCAATGTAGTTCCGTAGAATGCAGAGCCATGGACGGGTAGGAAGGAGAGGTAAGGGCTTTCGGCTACCTCAGCAGTGGATCGCATTATTGGTGTTTAGAGCCTTCCTTTTGTGCGGTTTATTAAATATTCCCATGTCTCATCATTATTATCGAGGAGCAGAAATAAATTATATAGTGTCATCATTTCCCTAATCTTCACCATGGAATGTGATAATTATCAGTTCTCACGCAGCGCACAATTCGTGCTCTTTATTACCTAACATTAGATTCTGACAAGATGCCAAGCAATATTCAAGGGTTAGCACACAGCTCTTTTGGGCCAAACTTACAGTATACTACAGGATATACAAATAACAGAGAATACAGGTATTTATTCAAATTGTAATCCAAATAACATATGCTAGGCAATGAATGTAAAATGACATCCCAACCTTCTTACCTGCATTTTATATTCTGGCATAAATTATATATTCAAAAAACCTGGTTAATATTCAGCACTATTACCTGTTGGATTTGCCAAGCAATAGAATCATTTTGGACAGTTCATACTACATTTTCAGTTATTGTCAATGAAATAATAGATTTAGGGTGTATTCACACATAAAATATCCTGCGCATATTTGAATATGCAGATTTGATGCTGCTGATCTCAATGTATGCTAAATAAGTGCAGGACACTGTATATGTGAATACACCCTTTACCTTCTAAAATGATGGCATATGTCTAGGACCTGCTCCCACCACTGGTTTTTTAGAGGCGGTAGCACTTTGGACACCTGGCTGTGCAGGGTACTACAGCACCATTCAAATGAGTGGTATATTTTGACCTCTCAGAAAACTGATATGAGCAGTCATAGATATACAGATACATAAAAGAGGTGCAAAGATGGCGCTATATAGTGCAGTCATTTTGTACCAAGTCAGGTAGTGCAGTATAGGTGACAAATATCAGCTCATCTTGCAGTGTTGCATCAGGCTCAACACTATGAAGCGCTTTGAGAATGAAGATTTCGTAAAGCAGCCGGCGTTCTCAGAACGGTGGGAAATGCAGGTACACAGTGGAGATAAGGATAGCCTGGCAGGGTTCTCCTTGCATCCGATAAAAGATCTGACTTCAAGCTCGCGGTGCTTAGCCCGGAGAAACGGTGGTGGTGAATTCAGGGTGTCTTTTTATTTTGCAGGTACTTAGACAACGTGTTTCGAAGGGATTCCCCCTTCTTCCTCAGGTCACTATACTGACCTTCTGAAAAAAAGTCGGATCTTTTGTCAGATGCAAGGAGAACCCTTCCAGGGCTTTCCTTACCTCCACTGTGTACCTGCATGAGCAGTCCTAGAACACACTCATTTTCCTTGTCACTTTCAAAATTTGACAAAAGTCAAGAAAAATTACAGAAATTGGGGGGAAGCAACAGTGCTGATTTTCATTTTTTGTCAAGAATGGTGTATCAGCTGTTATATTTAAAGTAGAACATGATGTTTGGAGACCATTAGTACATACTGGACTAGATTTACTATTACAAATTCACCTTAATTCTGGCATATATTTGTGCTAAAAACTTACATGACTTGCACCACATTCATATGTTGAGACACTTTTTAGACACTTTCCGACGGTTCTAACAAAAGTAACATGGCCATATAACAGCGTGGGGTTTCAGTACATAGGGACATAATTCTGGTTTAAAGTAAGCCAACTAATAGGGGCTCTAAAACCTGACTAGTTTCCATGAGTAAGAGAAGCATAATGCATGCAGGTATAGGATTGTTTGATATGAATTCTCCAATGATGTTTTAATATGTTTGTTCACATTCATGAAGTCAGTTTTAATGAATTATAAAGTTTATGGGATTTTAAAGATCTAAACGTGTGCTGAAAGCAGCACTTCTCTTCTGGAGTAACCTCAGACTAGACAGTCTTCAGATTTAAACAGCTTGAGCCTCTGAGATAAATCATTTGAATACTTAAAGGGGTACTTCGGTGAAAAACTTTTTTTTTTAAATCAACGGGTGCCAGAAAGTTAAACAGATTTGTAAATTACTTCTATTAAAAAATCTTAATCCTTCCTGTACTTATTAGCTGCTGAATACTACAGCGGAAATTCTTTTCTTTTTGAAACACAGAGCTTTCTGCTGACATCATGACCACAGTGCTCTCTGCTGACATCTCTGTCCATTTTAGGAACTGCCCAGAACAGCATATGTTTGCTATGGGGATTTCCTTTTATTCTGAACACTTCCTAAAATGGACAGAGATGTCAGTAGAGAGCACTGTGCTCATGATGTCAGCAGACAGCTCTGTGTTTCAAATGGAAAATAATTTCCACTGTAGTATTCAGCAGCTAATAAGTACAGGAAGGATTAAGATTTTTTAATAGAAGTAATTTACAAATCTGTTTAACTTTCTGGCACCAGTTGATTTAAAAAAAAAAAAAAAGTTTTTCACCGCAGTACCCTTTTAAATTCTTAGACAGTACTTTAATACATTATCAACCAGAACAGCTCCCATGGACCACACCACCACAATCTTATACCAAGTACCATGATCTATGTGAGAGTCCTAATCACTACACTATATACAGCTCCACAATACATTGTACACTAAAGAACCAGAAACTAGCATAACCACTGCATGAAAGAACTTTACTTTATTAGGTAATTGATAAAATCACAAAAAGCACATATGGCAGCACCTATTTCACTAGAGTGCATAGTGCAATAACCCATAACGGTATCTGGGCTGCTACAACCTAAAACGGAATCAAATGTTCTCTAATAACTGCCCCTGTATGAACCACAAGTATACTCATAATGTTGCCTGTCCAGACTAGCCCCGACGTTCGTTTCGTCACCAAACTTTATCAAGGGAAGCCATCTCCCACTGTTTCTGAAACCTTAGATATCCCTAACTGAGCACACTCACCTGCTCTTAACCGCCAACTTCCGGATGCCGGTACATGCGCTTGTGTCAGGCGGAACCATGTGTCACGCTACTGCCATGTCACCAGAACCCAGCGCAGGCGAAACAAAAAATGTTCAGGCATGTGCTGTGAACCTTCAGACGCCCGGAGCGAGGTACATCCAGGCACCATGCGCATGTGCACTACGGCGGAACACGGCGGACATTTATACTACTGACTTTATTTGTACATGTCCTCCCTTGTTCTATGAAAGTGCACTTTCCAAGTTAATGAAAATAAAAATTTTAATAAAATTAATAAGAGAATTAGGTACAATAAAAATAATCTCCATATATATATATATATATATATATATATATATATTTATATATAGTAAATTTGAGTAGCCGTATTAGTCCAGTGATGCAGATGCAAATCATAAAATGTTGCAGTATCTTGTAATACCTTTTTTATTGGACTAACCTTAGTCCAGTGATGCAGATGCAAATCATAAAATGTTGCAGTATCTTGTAATACCTTTTTTATCGGACTAACCTAAATTTATTGCACACAAAGGATCCACGCAACGCGTTTCAAAGCCGTTCCGGCTTTTTCGTCAGGCTCGTCTAACGACGCGCCTGATGAAAAAGCCGGAACGACTTTGAAACGCGTTGCGTGGATCCTTTGTGTGCAATAAATTTACCCATATATACTTCTTGTGGCAGCGCGATTCATCTCCCTTTTCTTGGATCTCCTTTTATCTACATTTGCACCTGGACACTGGGAGCCGCAGCAGCCGCGATTACCCTTTCAAAATTGAGGAAAAATAAGATTGTTTCAAGCATGTTATGCTCCTTTAAATTTACCTTGGGCAATTAACAGGTGTGGGCAATATAAAAATCACACCAGAACGCAGATAAGGAGAGAAGTTCCCATACTCTTTGCATTTTGTGTCTATGTGTGCCACACTAAGCATGGACAACAGAAAGAGGAGAAGAGAATTGTCTGAGGACTTAAAATATCAACAATCTTAAGGTTACAAGTCCATCTCCAGACATCTAGATTTGCCTTTTTCCACAGTGTGCAACATTATCAAGAAGTTTGCAACCCATGGCACTGTAGCTAATCTCCCTGGACATGGATGGAAGAGAAAAATTGATGAAAGGTGTAATCGCAGGATAGTCCGGATGGTGAATAAGCAGCCCCAAACAAGTTCCAAAGATATTCAAGCTGTCCTGCAGGCTCAGGGAGCATCAGTGTCAGTGCAAACTATCCGTTGACATTTAAATTAAATGAAACCCAGGAGTACACCACTGCTGATGCAGAGACCTAAAAAAGCAAGACTACATTTTGCCAAAATTAACTTAAGTGGGAAAACCTCTTGCGGACAGATGAGACCAAGATAGAGCTTTTTGGTAAAACACACCATTCTACTGTTCACCGAAAACAGAATGAGGCCTACAATGAAAAGAACACAGTATCTACAGTAAAATATGGTAGATGTTCAATGATGTTTTGGGGTTGTTTTGCTGCCTCTGGCACTGGGTGCCTTGAATGTGTGCAAGGCATCATCAAATCTGAGGATTACCAATGGATTTTGGGTCACTCTATAAAGCCCAGTGTCAGAAAGCTGAGTTTGCATCCAAGATCTTCCAGCAGGACAATGAGGGAAAGTTGCTAAGTTGCCCATGGCAACCAATCAGATCGCTTCTTTCATTTTTGAAAAGGCCTCTGCAAAATGAAAGAAGTGATCTGATTGGTTGCTATGGGCAACTCAGCAACTTTTCCTCTGGACAGGTTTTGATAAATCTCCCCCAATGACCCCAAACATACATCAAAAAGCACCCAGAAATGGATGGCAACAAAGCGCTGGAGAGTTCTGAAGTGGCCAGCAATGAGTCCAGATCTAAATCCCATTGAACACCTGTGGAGAGATCTTAAAATTGCTCTTGGGAAAAGGCACCCTTCCAATAAGAGAGACCTGGAGCAGTTTGCAAAGGAAGAGAGGTCCAACATTCCGGCTGAGAGGTGTAAGAAGCTTATTGATGGTTATAGGAAGCAACTGATTTCAGTTATTTTTTCCAAAGGGTGTGCAACCAAATATTAAGTCAAGGGTGCCAATAATTTTGTACAGCCCATTTTTGGAGTTTGGTGTGACATTATGTCCAATTTGCTTTTCTTCCTCACTTTTTTGGTTTAGTTCCAATATACACATAAAAGGGAATTAACGGAGAACCCCTTTAAGGACTCTGCTTTCTCAGTAGCCTTTTCTTTAGGGACACCAACCTTCACAGGCTCATCTGCAGGCTGATAATTCTTGGTTCCTTTAGGCCTCTCTTCACCCATACCTTCAGACGTGTCACTGGCTTTACTTGCAGCTTCTGCGGTTATCTCTGACTTAGCTTCTGTCTCAGAGAACTTCTCTGCCTCAGCATTTTCACCATCCAATGTCCATATTTCTGCAGCTTTCAAGGACCTTTCAGTCTCAGCTTTAGAGGACTTCTCATATGGCTTCCTCTCATGGTCTTCAGACTCTACCGTTTCTTGAGTCCATTGCTAAGACTCCGCCACTTTTAGAGAAAGCATCTCAGTCTCCAGTAGCTTTAAAGGGGTACTCCGGTGGGAAACTTTTTTTTTTAAATCAACTGGTGCCAGTAAGTTAAACAGATTTGTAAATCACTTCTATTAAAAAATCTTAATCCTTCCAGTACTTTTTAGGGGCTGTATACTAAAGAGAAATCCAAAAAAGAAATGCATTTCCTCTGATGTCATGACCACAGTGCTCTCTGCTGACCTCTGCTGTCCATTTTAGGAACTGTCCAGAGCAGGAGAAAATCCCCATAGCAAACATATGCTGCTCTGGACAGTTCCTAAAATGCCTTTTACAGTATTGTGCTCAAAGAGTTGACAAATTTACCCACAAAAGAAGACCCCTCCCCAAATTTTCATCAGGATTATTCTCAACTTATCACCAATGCATACAGTAACGGTATACTCAACAAAAATGAGAGACAATTTCTAACAGTATCCACTCTCCCAATTGGCATTTTTCTATCATTTACCCAAAATACACAAAAGTTTACAAAATCCACCAGGAAGACCAATAATCTCCGGTATTGGATCACTTACCAGCCAATTATCACATTTTATAGACCTATACTTGCAAAAAATTGTCATTACTCTCCCCTCCCGCCTGAAAGATTCAGCCAGTCTAATCCGTGATCTCATAGATTTACGTTGGGAACCTCATTATCTTTTTCTGACCCTGGATGTAACATCTTTATATTCCAATATCCGCCATGATCTCGGCCTAAACACTACAGCTGATTTTCTCCAAAGGGAGAGCCTGGAAAAGGGTCAAATCAAGTTCCTACTGGATGGCCTTGAATTCATTCTAACACATAATGTGTTCAGCCATGAAGGCCAACTTTATTACCAAGAAAAGGGAAAGGCAATGGGGACCCGTGTGGCCCCCAGTTACGTCAACCTTTTTATGGGGGGGTTCGAAGCGGAATATATACATGGATCTGTTGTCTTCAATAAAGATATTCTCTATTACAAGCATTATATCGATGACTTGTTCATCATCTGGAAGGGAGGCATAGAAGGCGCCGAAAAATTAATCAGTCATCTCAATAATAACACATGGGATTTGGAATTCAGCCCAAATATGAACCCTGATAATATAGTGTTCCTGGACTTGGAAGTAAGCCACGAGGAAAATCGAATAACAACACGTACACATTTCAAACCAGTAGACACGAACAGTTTTCTGGATTTTAAAAGTGGTCACTATTATGGACATTAATCAACGGGTTTAGTCAGGTTTTCTTTACTCTAATTGTCGCAAAATTGTCGAAACTGCGACTACATGATTTTTCGTGCAACATTTTGACTGGAAAGCGAGAAAAGCAAGTTTTCCTAAAATTTACTATGTAGTAATAATTTTAAAATGGACTACGGGTAGTCAGGTATTTATTAACTGCGACAGTCCCAACTGCGCAAAAAAAAGTCGCAACAGCATTAAAAATTGACTAAATTTACTCCAGCTCAAACATGGAGCAGAAAAAGCTACTACCAAAGTAAAAAAGGAAAAATTGCTTACGTGAAAGAAAATTATCAACAGGCTGAAACCAGTTGATAAATACGTCGCACATAAGCAAAAAAAAAGTAAGGAAAAAATTACTAAAAAAAAAGAATACATAAGCAAACATTGATAAATGTCCCTCTATAAGAATTGGCTGAAAAATATACCTTTCAGCCAATATCGTAGGATACGGAGGAATTGTACCAAAACAGAGGACTATAAGTTACAGTCCAAAATATTACAGGACCGCTTCAGACAACAAAAACTATCCCGAAGCTATCCTTAAAGATGCATTTACCCGTAACCTGTTAAGCAATGAATCAGCATTGCTCCCTCCCACTCTTAATCAAGATCTGGATCCAACACCCAACTCTGCCACCACCATAGCCAAAAAGAAAAAAAACACGAACTTCGGAACAAATTTTATCACAACATATAATAGCCAACATAAAGAAATACGAAGAATTTTAAAAAACAACTGGCACATCCTTCAGCAAGATTCCATCCTGAAAACAATTTTACTAACTGCTCCCGCATTCACATTTCGGAGAGCAAAGACTTTGAGAAATATGTTAGCACCAAGTCGTCTAAGAAAAAAGAATCTGAAAACTTCAACATCTCCCCAACAGAAAATAACCCCCCTTCCTAAAGGCTCATACAAATGCAGGCAAAAGGGCTGCCTTTGTTGCCAAAACTTCTCTCTTTCACTTCCAACATCACCTCTGTTACATTTCCTATCAAAATCCATCTGGACTGCAGTTCAAATTTTGTTATTTATCCAATTGAGTGCAAGTGTGGGTTACAATACGTTGGACGCACAACACAGACCCTTAGAAGACGTCTAAACGGACACCGGTATAACTGCACAAAAGGACTCCTCAAGCAAAGTGTCTCCAGTCACATCACTGAGAAGCATAATAAGGACTTCTCTTTTATTAATAATACACCAATAGAACAGATTTCAGCCGACTGTGACAATAGGACTCAGATCCTGAATAAACGTGAAGCGTACTGGATTTTGAAATTGCATTGTCTTTATCCAGATGGACTTAACGAGTGTATAGAACTTAAATATTACCTAATTATTTGGCCAATACCGTTTCAATGGGTGTATAACTATAACTAATTATTCAATACTGTTCTTATACACTCCTACTAATTTAATCAAATCTATAGTACACACCATCTAACTCCCTGATATTGTATTATAACCCCCACCCTTTTTATCTCCCCCTTCCCCCCTCTACCATCTCTACATTCATACTCTGTTTACCTTAATTACATCCATTACATAAGCACCCATCTTCATACAAGCTCATACCCACTCAATCATAACCTCATACATTTAATCTATCCAACAGATACCCACAGACTTTTTCCATCATAACCACACATAGCACCAGACAATATTTATCATATTTACAAAACCCCTTTAAACAGAATATTGAATCAAGATACACTAGCCATTCTTCAAGTTTAGCCCCCAGTCTACCAGCCACCCTCTCACCCTCACCCCCTCTCCACACACCATATATTGATATGCTTTTCCATATTAGTATATCTAAATAAAGCCCATTCAGCATATTCAAATATAACCTAATGCCAATTCAATGGCTGTAGCCAGAGCAGCGGCATCGCTATGTATGTGCCGCAGATCTCTCGCACTGATACCCGGCCTACAGGGAGACACGGCGCACAGGCGTCCGTGTCTCCTTGACAACCGGAGAGCGTCCACTACGTCACGCAGCCTCACACATTCCCTGCTGCGCGCCGCTAACCAGCGGCGTCTGCGCATCCATAGCAACCACTCTAGAAGGGATTGGAAGTGACACGCCGGGATTCCCTGCTTGTATAAGCGCGCTCCCAGCTCGCGCTCACACACCACGCCGGCACCAAGCATAGACAGGACCAAGACCAGGTAACTCCTCTTCAAGCAAGAAAACACTGCATATCTTTCTTTAATTCCCCTTCTAATAGACTATCTTTTCCTCTCATAGTACACTCACACTATATCTACAACAAAGAGTGGTAAGTCCTTATCTTGTATTTACAAGAATCCTGTTGCCTTCTAATGTGTAATAGATGCCTCAAATAAAGGGGCTAGGTAACCAGAAATCAACATTGTATGTTGCTCACTATGATGTACTGTCTCACTCACAAATTTGAATGGATCATATACTCCATATACTATTTGCTATGGTTTTAGAAGTATACTATTATTATTTTTTAACCAGAACATGAATTGTATATTGCTCAATGATGAATTCACACATGTACATGTATTGATATGTGGAAAAAAATTTAAACACATAATTTATTTATTTACCTTCCACTGACTAAAAACGGTGGCCATGTTTGGATATTTTTATATATATATATATATATATATATATATATATATATATATATATATATATATCTTTTAATACTGTTTTTATAGTATCCTTGTTATGGGCCTGAGGAAGGCTTAACCCCTTAAGGATGCAGCCCATTTTCACCTCTAGGACGCAGCCCTTTTTTGCACATCTGACCACTGTCACTTTAAACATTAATAACTCTGGAATGCTTTTACTTATCAATCTGATTCCGAGATTGTTTTTTCGTGACATATTCTACTTTAACATAGTGGTAAATTTTTGTGGTAACTTGTATCCTTTCTTGGTGAAAAATTCCCAAATTTGATGAAAAAATTAACTTTGAAGCTCTCTGCTTGTAAGGAAAATGGATATTCCAAATAATTTTGTTTTTTGGATTCCCATATACAATATGTCTACTTTATGACTGCATCATAAAATTGACGTGTTTTTAGTTTTGGAAGACATCAGAGGGCTTCAAAGTTCAGCAGCAATTTTACAATTTTTCACAAAATTTTCAAAATCGCTATTTTTCATGGACCAGTTCAGGTTTGCAGTGGATTTGAAGGGTCTTCATATTAGAAATACCCCATAAATGACCCCATTATAAAAACTACACCCCCAAAGTATTCAAAATGACATTCAGTAAGTGTTTTAATCCTTTAGGTGTTTCACAGGAAAAGCAGCAAAGTGAAGGAGAAATTAAAAATCTTCATTTTTTACACTTGCATGTTCTTGTAGACCCAATTTTTGAATTTTTACAAGGGGTAAAAGGATAAAATTTATAATTGAATTTGTAGCCCACTTTCTCTCGAGTAAGCACATACTTCATATGTCTATGTAAAGTGTTCGGCAGGCGCAGTAGAGGGCTCAGAAGCGAAGGAGCGACAAGGGGATTTTGGAGAGTTCGTTTTTCTGAAATGGTTTTTGGGGGGCATGTTGCATTTAGGAAGCCCCTATGGTGCCAGAACAGCAAAAAAAAAAAAAACCCACATGGCATACCATTTTGGAAACTAGACCCCTTGAGGAATGTAACAAGGAATTAAGTGAGCCTTAATACCCCACAGGTGTTTCACGACTTTTGCATATGTAAAAAAAAATATTTTTTTTCACTAAAATGTGTGTTTCCCCCCCCCCCCCAAATTTCAAATTTTTGCAAGGGTTAATAGCAGAAAATACCCCCCAAAATTTGTAACCCCATCTCTTCTGAGTATGGAGGTATGCCATAAGTTGACCTGAAGTGCACTACGGGCGAACTACAATGCTCAGAAGAGAAGGAGTCATATTTGGCTTTTTGAGAGCAAATTTTGCTCTGGGGGCATGCCGCATTTAGGAAGCCCCTATGGTGCCAGGACAGCAAAAAAAAAAAAAAACCCACATGGCATACAGTTTTGGAAACTAGACCCCTTGGGGAATGTAACAAGGGATAAAGAGAACCTTAATACCCCACAGGTGTTTAACGACTTTTGCATATGTAAAAAAAACATTTTTTTTACACTAAAATGCTTGTTTTCCCCCAAATTTTACATTTTTACAAGGGATAATAGCAGAAAATACCCCCCAAAATTTGTAACCCCATCTCTTCTGAGTATGGAAATACCCCATAAGTGGACGTGAAGTGCACTGGGGGTGAACTACAATGCTCAGAAGAGAAGGAGCGTCATTGAGCTTTTGGAGAGAGAATTTGGCCATGTGCATTTACAAAGCCCCCCGTGGTGTCAGAACAGTGGACCCCCCACATGTGACCCCATTATTACAACTACACCCCTCACGGAATGTAATAAGGGGTGCAGTGAGAATTTACACCCCACTGGCATTTGACGGATCTTTGGGACAGTGGGCTGTGCGAATTAAAAATTTTATTTTTCATTTTCACAGACCCCTTGTAACATTCCGTGAGGGGTGTAGTTTCCAAAATGGGGTCACATGTGGGTATTTATTGTTTTGCGCTTATGTCAGAACCGCTGTAAAATCAGCCACCCCTGTGCAAATCACCAATTTAGACCTCAAATGTACATGGTGCGCTCTCACTCCTGAGCCTTGTTGTGCGTCCGCAGAGCACTTTGCGCCCACATATGGGGTATTTCCATACTCAGGAGAAATTGCGTTACAAATTTTGGGGGCTTTTTTCTTTTACCGCTTGTGAAATTTTAAAGTATGTGGCAACACCAGTATGTTAGTGCACAAAAATGTTTTTTTTAACACTTACATGCTGGTGTAGACCCCAACTTTACCTTTTCACAAGGGGTAAAAGGAGAAAAAGCCCCCCAAAATGTGTTAGGCAATTTCTCCCGAGTACGGCGATACCCCATATGTGGCCCTAAACTGTTGCCTAGAAATACGACAGGGCTCCAAAGTGAGAGCGCCATGCGCATTTGAGGCCTAAATTAGGGATTTGCATAGGGGTGGACATAGGGGTATTCTAAGCCAGTGATTCCCAAACAGGGTGCCTCCAGCTGTTGCAAAACTCCCAGCATGCTTGGACAGTCAATGGCTGTCCGGAAATGCTGGGAGTTTTTATTTTGCAACAGCTGGAGGCTCCGTTTTGGAAACACTGCCGTAGGATACGTTTTTCATTTTTATTGGGGGGGGGGGGTCAGTGTATGTGTGTATATGTAGTGTTTTACTCTTTATTGTGTGTTAGTGTTGTGTAGTGTAGTGTTTTTAGGCTACATTCACACTGACGGCGGATTACACTGAGTCTCCCGCTAGGAGGGAACTCACTGTAATCCGCCGCCAGTGTGAATGTAACCTGTACATTCACATGGGAGGGGGAGCTAAACTACAACTCCCAGCATGCACTGACAGAACGTGCATGCTGGGAGTTGTAGTTTTGCAACAGCTGGAGGCACACTGGTTGAAAAATACTGAGTTAGGTAATAGAACCTATTACCTAACTCGGTATTTCCCAACCAGTGTGCCTCCAGCTGTTGCAGAACTACAACTCTCAGCATGTACTGATTGCCAGCTGGAGGCACGCAAGTACTACTCCCAGCATGCCGAGACAGCCTTTTGCTGTTCCTGAATGCTGGGAGTTGTAGTTTTGCAAGATTTAGAGGGGTTCAGGCTGGAGATCACTGACAGTGGTCGCTAAACTGTAGCCCTCCAGATGTTGCAAAACTACAAATCTCAGCATGCTTAGACAGCAAACTGCTGTCTGGGCATGCTGGGAGTTGTAGTTTTGTAACATCTGGAGGGCTACAGTTTAGAGACCACTCTCAGCGATCTCTAGCCTGAACCCCATCTTGCAAAACTACAAATCCCAGCATGCCAACACAGCAAACTGTTGCCCTGCAGATGTTGCTAGACAACAGACTCCCGGACACGCCGCTGCCATACTCACCTCCACCGCCGCCATGATCACAGCCGCCGCCGTCATCTGGAGCTCCGCCGCCGGGTAAGTGACCGCCGCCGCTGCTACTACTCGGTTCCCCCCGCTTTGCCCGGACACCGATGGGTGGGCATAGCGGGGGGGGGGGAACCAAACTTTAACCCCCCCGCCCCCAGTCTGCTATTGGTCGGTCGCTCCGGCAGATCAATAGCAGGGATAGGAGGGGGTGGCACCCCTGCCACCTCATTCCTATCCCTTCAGGGGGGTCGAGGGTGTCTTGGACACCCCCGATCCCCCTTATTTTATTGCGGCGCTGCCGTTGGTGGGCAGGGGGAGAGCGCTCCCCCTGCAAACACCATAGATGCCGTGATTGGAACTGATCACGGCATCTATGGGGTTAATGCTGCCGGGACCGGCGCGATCGCGGCCCCGGCAGCTGAGGTGGGACTCCGGCTGTGATTGACAGCTGAGTCCCGCGGGCGACCTCCTGCGCTGCCCGTGGCAGAGCAGGAGATCGCTTGGACGTATGCATACGTCCATTTGCGCGAACGTTTAGTTCGCCTGGACGTATGCATACGTCCAATAGCGGGAAGGGGTTAATGCCGAAACGCGTTGTCCGAAAATACTGAATAAACATTTGCTTTGTCCTGTGCCGGCTTGTGTTCAATTACTGTTCTTCAAAAGGAGCAGCGCCTCCCCTGAATACCGTCATTTTTTCGTCCCATTGCTTACATTATATACTAAACCCCCTGAGGGAGCCCAGTGATGGTAAGGAGTGCAGCAGCCCCATACATCTGCAACCCAAACACCCTAATCTTACATACCAACCTGCGGATTGCTATTACGCATACCCCATAAAGTCAGTATATCACCGAGGTGTGGTGAAGAGTTCACACCGAGATTGATATACATAATAAGGGAGCACTCCCTGTCTCTTTTTTTCCTCTCCCTCTTGAAACTCATCTCCTTCACTCAGGACTCTGTGACAGGAAGCGCAGCACCCAGCTCCACATGTACTCTCTTCAGTACTTCTGCATTATCCACAGACATCTCGGAAGCTTCTTTTCCAGTCACCTCTTCCAGATGACCACACAATATTAACCCCTTTGGGCTCATCTTTATCCACAAGGTTCAGCATAGCTTCTTCTCTCTCGGTCTCAGTTACTTCTTCAAGGTGACAGCATAACTCTAGCCCCACCTTGGGCTCATCTTTAACTGGTGGATGGAACCCATGTTCCTGTACCTGATCAGTTTCTAGTTTTACTACAGATTCTGTTTCAGTCAGAGGCACAGTTGTCACTTGAGTCCCTGGATCCTCTTGGACTTGACTCGCAGTCTGTTCTTCAGCTCTCCCAGCAGTCTGGCAGACCCTTATCTGACATATCTAGTGACTAATGACACTCTATCCTCAGCCTCTGTTGAGTAACTCAACTAGTGAGTGGTCCAAGTTGTGTTGTGAGCCTATCAGGTGCACCCGCTCTTGTTACCTGACAGTCTTCCCATAATTGCTGAAAAAATGGAAAATCCGTCCCCAGTTCTATATCATACTCCAGGGAGGGCTCTATTGCAACCTTGTGACTCACAGTACCATAGGGAGTAGAAATACAGACATTAACAGTTTTACAACCCCAAATAACTGCCTGTATAGACACTATGACAGGGTCCGGCTTCACCAGACATATTATACCCCTAGGCTCTAGCAAAGCAATCATCTTTTTACCACCTACTACCAGCTCACAGAGGTTTTCTTTTGTCCTGTCAGAGTTGGAAGCAGTATAACGTTACTTCAGAACACATAGGCATGACTGTTTGACAAGAAACATTATCACACTGCATAGGTTCAAAATTTACAGGACAGTTCACACAGTCAAGCAGTGACACACAACCCATCATTAGCTCAGGAACCTTTGTGTGCAGTTTCTCTGGCACATTCTCCTCATTCCACAACTGCCAAAAACATGGGAAGTTTCTGCCTAGTATAAACTCCACATTAAACTCTGCACACACCCACTCCAGCACTCCACACTCCAGCTTATGGCTTACTGTCCCATAACAGGTTTCAAAGTCAATTAGAACAGTCTTACCAGATTCCGGTTGAATCTTTACAAACAGTATTATGTCTGGCATGACTCTGGATACAGCCTGGTGACAGTCCAGTTCAACGTATAGCGGGATACCACCCACCATCAACTCACGGATCCTCACATCCATCTTTTCTAGCCTCCTGACCAGAGGATAATCAGGTGCAAAGATGTCCTCTTGCTGAACTGCAGCCAATTTCATCAAGGTGCTCACCATAGCATCAATCTTAGCGACAACTGGTTTCTGTCCACGTCGGTTGCTCCTAGCAATGGCATTTCAACATCGACCCATCTTTGCAAAACAAACAACACAGCTTACTGCTGTTGTGCTGAGCAGGTGGCCCGTCCACCTGTCTCCTTAGCTGAGAGAGCGCTCACTCGCTTGACGAGATCCATTGCCCCTAGCAACGCTTTCACCACAGGCTCAGTCCTGCTCTTGTACTCCACAGCTGGGCTTGGCCAACTTTCAACATGCAGGGTGGGTTGCTACTGGCAACAACTTACTCACTGTTCACACACAGCATTTGCAGCCTCTTGCTGTGTGTACTTAGACTCCTTGTCTTGTCCACTTTACTGTTGTGGGTGTCACTCACAGCCCTGTCTGTGTGCTTCTAACAAGGACCCCTGTCCCCCCCCCCCCCCAAAAGCCACCTTGCTGTCTTCTGGGAAGAGCACACAATATTGTTTCCTTTCCTTACACTTACCACCATTCTGCTGGTCTCATTAATAAGGCACCTTATGAGCATCTCTGCTGGCCCACCTAGGAGAAAAAACTGGGAAAAACACCCTTTCATTGCCCTCAAACCTGCCTCAATGCCACAATATATACACACATATAGAATATTGCTGTCTACAGATACACAAACAAAGCAACATGAGTTGAGTAAAAAGACAATTAGGATAGAAGAATCTACAGCCCAACTCTGATCATAGGTACAAAGACATCTACCTTGGATACCAGACAGCAACATTGCTTGTTTACATCCCCTGGAACCACCCCAAATGATAAAATGCTTTATAGTGGAATGAGGATAACGTTCATTGGTAAGCTTTCTTATTCTGATCATGATGTATAAACATTAGACTGCATTAACATTTATAATAATGTGTCCTCATAAACCTGCAAGGTTTAACAGTTGTTTAAACAGCGGCAGAGTTAATAACTATAACACAAGTTTAAAGACTGATATATCATGCTAGTAAAGCTCTATTCAGAGAAGTATACACTTCTATAATAATATATAATTTTCTATAAATATTACACAATCAGAAGTTGATGGTCAGCAGTGCTCATAGTCTGCTTTGATAAGTATCACAAGTGGTCAGGCACTTTGGGTATTCTGCTACATAAAGGATACTAGTGCTTGTATATGTAAAGGCATAAATATGAGGCACTCTTCTGCATTCATCTTCGGCGGTATAAAAATAAAGGCACCTACTCAGATCACATCTTAGTGACCTGAAAAGGCCCTAGGTTGCCAGTGTGCTGTAAGTACCACCAGGACCTTATTTAGCATTGGGCAGCCTTGTGCCTAGGGAAGCATTGTTGAGTGGAGCAGCCTTTCAATATGCCCAGGTTGTCTGATAACATTAAAGAAAAGCCTGTACTTACTTCACTCGCTCCCCTGGAGCCTATGTTAATACGGCATCCAATCTCCGCTAAAGTTTGCTTTCTGATGCTGCAGATGGTGCATCACATTGCCGCTCCCCCAATTACTGGCTTTGGCGGGAACCCTTCAGCATCCAGTGATTGGCTGAGCGCAAATGCGTTATGCGATCTGCAGCACCAGGAAGTGAAGTTCCGCAGAGATTGGGAGCCTTGATAACAGAGGCTGCGGGAGAGCAAGGGAAGTTATCAGGCAGCCTAGGCACATTTATGTAAAATATGTTTTTTCTGGACAACATTTTTTGCTGTATATTTGTCACAGATCTGAATAAAAAAAACTTCACCAAATGTGAAATAACACTAAGGCTATGTTCAGATGTCGGAAAATCTCATAGCGGATTTTCCGCAGACTGCAGGCGCCAGCATAATATGCCGGCACTATGGCCGCTTTGAAATGCGCGGTCTCTATAGATGGAAATGCATTTCCGTGCAAAGTCCACAGAAAGAATGGACTTGTCCATTCTTTCTGCGGACAGTGGAATTGATGTGGAAATTCCACCGTGTGCACAGCGCAGCAGATTCCCATTAAATACATGCTGTGGATTCCGCACGGTTATTCTGACATGTGAACATAGCCTTAAGAGTACGTTTACACATAATGGGGGGTATTTGGTTTGAGTTCTCAGGACAGCAAAACTGTACATACAGCCTAGAGTACCCCACCTGCATTTTTACATTGCAGAAGAATAAAGATACATTTTAGAAGGCAAGCAACTAAGTGCCATACGCTTTTGGCTTTGCACACTAATTTGAGATACCTTTATAATTATTGTTTATAGGTACAGTAGATCTTGGACACAAGGTCACTAAGCTCGTAGCCTGAATAACAAAATAAGAATTATGAATCATCTTGGATAATTCCACATGTTACCGTTCCCATTAAACACTGACGCTCTCTAGGGACCTGAAGTTCATTTTACAAACACTTAGAGGAAATTACAAGTTAAATAACAGACACAACATTCCACTGGTTTCCTTTTGATTCCCAATTTGGAAAACCATAAATTTCCATAACCAACTGTTTCTATGTGCGCTCTTTATTTTTGTCTTCCAAGTAACACCCTTTTTGAAAGTTAATTGCTAGGTTTAGAATGTTCTTGTTTACACAGAATGTGTTGTGTGTGCTTTATTCTTGGAAATTTTTTTAGAGGATCCACCAAAATAAAAATGTAACTGTGGGTTGGAAATTTACTGTTATAAGGTAGATCATATGTAAATAAATAGAAGGGTCAAAACACAGGAAATATTAGTTATATTCCTGGACACACACTGTCCTTTTATTAGGGCCATAAATAACATCACTAGCATAAATAACTTTACAAAATATTTTTGAAAGTACAGATTGTTCAGTAAATGCCTTGTGTACTGGAAACATAGAAAGATAGGACGATGTGGCCCATTTTTGCCCATATATTGTTAACTTTTAATTTTTAGATGTATATTAGCCGGCGTTGCCTGGTTTTTCCTTCATAATCCTTGTTGGGGAGAAAAATCAACAAAGGAGGAAGCTTTTGACTTCATATCCCATCCTCATATATTGTTGTCATATCCCAACTCCATATCCAGCCCTCATATTTCAACCTCATATCCCGTCCTCATATCCCCACCTCATATCCCGTCTTCATATCCCGTCCTTATATCTCCACCTCATATGCCATCTTCATATCCTGTCATCATATCTCAACCTCATATCCTGACCTCCTATCCCATCTTCATATCTCGGCCTCATATCCCGTCCTCATATCCCATCCTCATATCTTGACCTCCTATCCCGTCCTCATATCTCAACCTCATATCCCATCCTCATATCCCGACCTCCTATCTCAACCTCATGAGGATGGGATATGGGGACGGGATATGAGGACGGGAAATGAGGTTGAGATAGGAGCTCGGGATATGAGGATGGGATATGAGGATGGGATATGAGGTTGAGATATGAGGACGGGAAATATCCCTACCTCCTATCTCTACCTCAAATCCTGTCCTCACATCCCATCTTCATATACCGACCTCAAATCCTGTCCTTATCTCCAATCCGCATATCCTGTCCTCAGGTGGGACTGATTGTGATCAACCAGGGTGGGGCTTGTAGCCTGTCTCCCCCCTCTCCCATTGTATGTGTGCTTAGTCAAACTGGAGGTAACTGGGGAGCAGTCTACAAGTCTGATCCAATGCTGCTGTAATTTGGTTCCTGGTTTTGCTTATCCGACACAGGTAGGTTAATGTTAGGTCCCATACCACTTGAGAAACCTTGGCATTGGTGTGCGGGCTCAGGTATCTCCTTCATATAAGGATATACTGGCTAATGTCTCAATTTTACAACAGTTTTGAGGGTTAGCTAATGTCATTGTTTACATCTACCACAGTAGTGAACCTATATTGTGGTCCACAAATGCAGGACCTCCACCCCAACATAGGTGCACAACTGCACTTGGGGTTGAGCACCTCCTGCCATTTCAGACCACGTCAATGTAGTGATTTGCAAGCCAGACTGATGCACAAAAAGGGGTGGGGCTTAAATATTGGTGTGTCTTTGTGAGATGGGGTGTGGCTTGCAAGCCGGATTGCCACATTCATCAGGAGATGCAGAGTGGAGCTTGTGGAGTAAGGTACTGTAAGCCCCAAATACTTGCATGGGACTTGAAACAAAAACCCATATTTTATATAAGGGTGTAGGTAAGGGTTAATTTAACTATCATATCTTTTTATTTGACATATAAGTAATATGTGTACCAGGTATTATTGAAATATCTCCAGCCGTATGGAAGTTATGTGGGAAAATACATTTCCCATTGATTTGCATGGGACTTTAACCCCTTAAGGACCACAGGTTTTTCCGTTTTTACACTTTCGTTTTTTCCGCCTCACCTTTTAAAAATCATAACCCTTTCAATTTTGCACCTAATAATCCATAAAAGCTTATTTTTTGCACCACCAATTCTACTTTTCAGTGACATCAGTCATTTTACCCAAAAATCTACGGTGAAATGGAAAAAATTAAAACATTGTGTGCCGAAATTGAAGAAAAAAAAATGCCATTTTGTAACTTTTGGGGGCTTCCATTTATACGCAGTAAATTTTTCGATAAAAATAACACCTAATCTTTATTCTGTAGGTCCATACGATCAAAATGATACCCTACTTGTAGGTTTGATCTAGGCTTGATTTTGTCGTACTTCTGGAAAAAATCATAACTACATGCATGAAAATGTATACGTTTAAAATTGTCATCTTCTGACCCCTATAACTTTTTTATTTTTCCGTGTACAGGGCCGGTATGAGAGCTAATTTTTTGTGCCGTGATCTGAAGTTTTTATCGGTATCATTTTTGTATTAATCAGACCTTTTGATCGCTTTTTATTCATTTTTTCATGATATAAAAAGTGACCAAAAATACACTATTTTGGATTTTGGAATGTTTTTTCGAGTACGCCATTGACCCTGCGGTTTAATTAATGATATTTTTTTTATAGTTCGGATATTTACACATGCGGCGATACCGATTTTATTTTATTTTTTTATGGGAAAAGGGGGGGATTTGGACTTTTATTAAGGAAAGGGTTATATCACATTTATTAACTTTTTTTTTACACTTATTTTTTTGCAATGTTATAGCCCCCATAGGAGGCTATAATATTGCATACACTGATTGCCAGCACTGTTAACTGCAAAGCTATAGCTTTGCATTGATCAGTGTTATCGGCGGTCGATTGCTCAAGCCTGAATCTCAGGCTTGGAGCAATCAATCACCGATCGGACGCGCCGGAGAAAGGTGAGTGACTCTCCGCTCGTGTCCTAGCTGATCGGGACACCGCATTTTCACTTCGGTTGTCCTGATCAGCCCCACTGAGCAGTCGGGAAGGTTTTACTTTCCTATTAGACGTGGCGTTCAACTTTGAATGCCGCGTCTAAAGGATTAATAGCACGCGGCACCGCGATTGCTGCCACGCGCTATTAGCCCCGGGTCCTGGCTTCAGATACATGCCGGGACCAACCCGATATGACACGCGGTCACTGCGTGACCGCGCGTTATACTTTATTGCGGGAGCCGTCCTCGGACGTAAATATACGTCTGTGGTTGTTAAGGGGTTAAACAAAAACCCTGACCCTCACAAATGGGGGTAGTAAAGGGTTAAATTAACCATCCTATATTTTAAGTGGACATATAAGTAACATGTGACCAAGTATTATTGAAATATCTCCAGCCGTTTGGAAGTTATGCAGTAACATATATTTCCCGTAGACTTGTATGGGACTTTAAACAAAAACCCTGACCCTGGCAAATGGGGGGGATTAAGGGTTAAATCACCCATCCTATGTTTGTTGTTGACATATAAGTAACATGTGTGCAAAGTTTCATGTTAATATCTTTAGCCGTTTGGACGTGATGCTGGAACATACATACACACATTGGCCCTCATTTACTATGGCAAACCCGACATGTTTTGTCAGGTTGTGCAACAGATTCTGTCGCATTGCGCCAGAAATTCTGTCTGCAACAGATTTTGCTCCAGAATTTGCGCCAGAATTGAAAAAACCCAGACTAACTCTCCATTTTGCTAAGAAAACCCGAAAAAGGGGCGTGCTCTCCGAAAAGGGGCGTGATCCCGACATATTCACACAAACCCAACATATTTACTAAGGTTTCAACAGAAAATGTGGTGGATTTGAGCTGAGGAAAACCAGACAGATCAGAGCATGTGTAAAAAAAGCTAAATGTAGGGAAACCTTAGTAAATACCGCGGAAAATAAATTGTAGGGAATTAAAACCCACAAAGAAACCTACACTCCACTCTCATTAAATAAGGGCCATTGAGTTTTAAATATATAGATTTATCCTAGATCTGTTAAAATTTACTGCTCTTATAGGGGTAACTCCACTGGAAAAAAAATATTTAAATCAACTGGTGCCAGAAAGGTAAACAGATTTGTAAATTACTTCTATTAAAAAATCTTAATCCTTCCAGTACTTATCAGCTGCTATATGCTCCACAGGAAGTTATTTTCTTTTTGAATTTCCTTTCTGTCTGACCACAGAACTCTCTGCTGACACCTCCTACATTTTCTCCAACTCTGGACAGTTCCTAAAATGGACAGAGGTGTCAGCAGAGAGCACTGTGGTCAGACAGAAAGGAAATTCAAAAAGAAAACTTCCTGGGGAGCAAATAGCAGCTAATAAGTACTGAAAGGATTAAGATTTTTTAATAGAAGTAATTTAAAAATATGTTTAAATATGTTTTTAAAAAAGGTTTTCCAGTGAAGTACCCTTTAAGTCCCTGAGATAAGACATGAGATGGAAACTGGCCAAAGGTCTGAACATATATATCAGCTAACTGTTGGCCAAGAGAAGAGAGGAATAAGCCACTGCCAGACATGAAGTATACTGTATACAGTATTATCATGATCAGACAAAATTGTTTATGGAACAACGATGTGAATGCTGTTTTTTTAACATATAATTTCAGACAGGGTCTATATGAAATGCTGACTTTATTACATTTTACTTTTCCATTTTTTTCGGAAAAAAAGCTACATTCTCATGCCACACAGGGGTGGTTTATATTCAAGCTTGAATCACAGGATGGTGTACTATATGGTTTATGTATCAGTTCACATAAAATAGACGAGGCATCCAAACAATAAAAAATTATACAATGCGCCCCAAGAAACAGAGAAACGTGTTGTCTGTACCCACCGAATAAAGAAATAAATTATTTATTTGGATTATACCATTCTGTCCTTGACGGAATTCCATTACCCCGGAAGAATTTCCCAAGGCGCCGCATCAACAGTTTTTTCCACTTGGAGAAAGGGGCCCTGCAGCACTCTCTCTCTCTCCAGATGTTCACATATCAACACCGCCATCTTTGATGACCGGGTATACAGCCACGGGATCATTTTGGAGCAATTTGATAGCTCCTGCAAGCGCTAAACAGTGTTGTTCCTGCTGTGCAACACAAATAGTTGAGTTGACACATATCATCCTCCCCCTCTTTTCCCTAACACTCCATTGAATCAATGGTAATGGCACTTCGTTGGCGCCTATTTCTGTTATTTCTTATTTTTCCTCCCCATTAAGTTAGATTTCCTTTAATGTTATATGCAGATTCCATTTAAATATAAGGCTAAGATAACTCTTCAGAAATTTTAATCCCACTGAAGTCAAACGAGAAACTGGAACGGTTCCGTTATGATTAGACTAGATCAGGGATTATTTTTTTCTCCCTTGTTAATACAATGAAATTAAATGGAAACCCTGTTGAAAAGTGTTATTTTTTTAACATTATCTGGCCAGTCTTTCACACACTGGTCTAAATATCTGTCTGTGTTTTTTATAATATATATATATATATATATATATATATATATATATATATATATATACACACCGATATATAAAACAAGTCCAGAAATCACCGCACAAGCACGATGCTTGATTAAGGCTATTGTTGCCGAAACGTTGCACCTTACTTTGGGAATAAAAAACACCAGCTTTTATTGATTCAAGACCTTCTTGTGCAGTGATTTCTGGACTTGTTGTATTACTATCCCTGGCTGGCTGCCTGGGTGGTCACATGCACGGAGGTCGGTCCCTGGTGCGGTCTCATCATTCAATATATATATATATATATATATATATATATATATTTATATATATACACTCAGATCACATAGGGCAAGGGAAAGTGTAGCCCCAAGCTCACCCAGACCACTGTATCTGCCTTTTTGGGTTCCCACCTCCTTAATAGAATGCACCAAACTACACTGTTCTACTATAGTGCAAGGTCTAGTAATGTCCAATATCATAAACAAAGACTGTCCATAACTAATTGATTTCCAGTGGTTCCTCTGTTAGAAAATGGGAGGTCCAGATAAGGCAACCCCCCTATTGTCGTATATGTAAACCATAGAGTGAGTTCCTAGTTCGGGACTTTCTTCTTTTTAGCTAGTCTGCTACATGGATGGCTATTCACTGTCTGCTACATTTCCTTTGCAGTGGTCACTGACTGGATAGTCATGGCTTCCAATGGTATTTACAGGTAATTGCCCAGAATTAGAGACAGCAAGTAGTAATTTTGTTTTGAGCAGGGGGTGTCTTTATTAGGACAACCCCTATATCAGACAAATTGGAATTTTAATTCTATAGGTCAGCCTCCTAACAAATGTAGCCTCCTACTAGCAGACAATGTGGCTCCAATATGTGTACTATGAAATTCATAAAATCATTGAATTCTCGCTGGGCTCATCTTTGCAAAGCTGGCGCTGAAAAGCCAGGAAACCCGCTGTAACATTGTCTAAATGTTGAAGTAATCCTTTGAATAACTTAAAATGATTCTTGTTGAAAGGAAATACCAAAGCCGTGTACTTTGGCACCAGTTTAACAATCACCTACTGCAGAAATAGAAGCACATTTGGAAATTGACATACTAGTTTAGTATCAATAATAATGGGGGATGAGCATCAATAGGTTATTCATTTTTTTAGCCCAAGGTTGCAGGCTTGGATGTTGTAAACACTTGGCTGCCAAATCCCAGTTTAAAATGGGAAGTGAAGCCACAATACATTTTTTGCTCTTAAAATAGTGTGTAGGCAGGAAAGGGTGGAGGAAACATTACTTGATGTGTTTTCCTGATCAGCTGAAGACCAACACAGAACTTTAACTGATGGGGCAATGACCCTTGGAACAGAAGGACTTGGTGCAGATTAGGAAACTATTACAAAACAATTTTGGAAGTTCCATTGCATGACACAACATCCTTCCTATTAAAAGGTTTTCGATTTGTGTTTTAATAATTTTTATAATTTTTTATTGTCTGTGAAATTGTGGAGTATTTATACAGTGACCCCCCAACCTACAATGGCCCTGACATACGATCATTTCATCATACGATGGCCTCTCAGAGGCCATCGCATGTTGAAGGCAGCATCAACATAAGATGCTTTTGTATGTCGGGGCAATCGCATAAACGGCTATCCGGCAGCGCAGACTGCTTCAGCTGCCACTGGATAGCCATTTACGGTGCCCCGTGTGGTCCGCTGATGATCACTTACCTGTCCTCGGGGCTCCGGCGCGTCCTCTTCGGGATCCCCTGCATCGTCGGTGCTCTCCATCATCGTCATCGCATCGCTGCGCACGCCGTCCCGTCATCCAATAGGAGCGGCGTGCGTAACGATGTGATGGTGGCGACAGAGAGCGAAGATACTGGGGAAGCAGAGGCCTTGCCGGAGCGTCGTTGACATGGCGACAGCGATGAAAGGCGACATCCAGGGCAGCGGTGACGAGCGGTGAAGGTCCGGAGCGGCGGGGACAGGTGAGTACAACTTCCTCTACCAGTGGTCTTCAACCTGCGGACCTCCAGATGTTGCAATACTACAACTCCCAGCATGCCCGGACAGCCGTTGGGTGTTGTAGTTTTGCAACATCTGGAGGTCCGCAGGTTGTAGACCACTGTCCTATACTTTGCATTGCACGGATCCCTCAACATATGATGGTTTCAACAAACGATGGTTCATTTGGAACGGATTACCATCGTATGTTGAGGGACCACTGTACTCTGAACCTATACAGTGTATAATGGACACATTTTCTAAATCAAATTGTTTGGTTACACGCAAAGGACTCCCAGAGGTGTCAATACAGAGGTTGTTTTACACAGATGACCCCCTTTTGCCAACATGACAAATAGTTTATCATATTCTGCATTTTCACGCCAGTTGTATAGCCATTGACTATACATTTCCCTAGCAGCAGGGGAAATATGCATGTATCCATTCAACTGAATATTGACTATGTGGCCATTTTGTGGGCATGCTTTTGGTGTGGTTTCCTAGGTGCACAGTTTACACACTGATTTATAATGTCGGACTTTTGCAAAAGTCGCACAGCTTTGCGCAGCTGCCACTCCAGACAGGACCAGGTGACGGCAGCTGGGCTGACTGACAAGTCCATTCCACATTACCTGCAAGTTGCATTACCTGACATTTATCAGACAAGAAAAAACTGAATTTGCGAGTATCTGTCATGATCTTGTTAAATGTTAGAATCCTCCCAGTTCACGGCCCCCATCATGATAAACCATAGTTTTCTACCTTGATATTGCTCTGTATTTTCTTCTCAGTCTCAGCCAAATTCACAGACTGGGAAGCCCCTTCCCCAGCAGGTGTGACATCATCTGAAGCCATACAGGGGAGAACTTCCTCCCTCACTCTGCTAGTGAGCCCAGAGCAGTTCAATGTGAGATGAGCTATGATTGGCTAAGGCCACCCCCCCCCCCTCCTCCTCAGCACTCCAGACTGCATTTCCTGATTTTGGACTTTTGCCAGGCCAACATGAGTCCGAAGTCTGTGTAAGAGATAGAGGGAAATGTGCTCTGGACAAGTACTCCCAGTGGCAGCTTTTTTAAACACAAATAAAACATAGAAAACTTCATTTTTATTTTTTTTTTAAACATAGTACATCAGAAAGATTTGTTTTATTTACCATAAGGAGTGCAATAGCACAAAATTGTTTTAATGACAGTGCCCATTTAATGATTAAGGTACCATTTAAAACTGTTTAGTTTATTTAAAGCAGATCACAATAATATACCACCCTATATAACGATAGTATAATATGAGACAGGTACACTCTACCATTAGTCAAAACAGCACAGAAAGCAATTGTGTTATTAGGTTTTATTAGGCAAATCGCACAAATGTTTGTTGATGAGGCCTCTAATGCTAAATATAAATTTTGTTAAAATGTATTGCTTTACATGCATTTACTGCACATTATGGACAACACAATGGCCTGATCAACATGCATCACCAGGGTCCTAAGATTAAACGGGGTGTGATGCCCTCCACGCCCCCTCCCACAGACTGGCATTGAGGGGGCGGGTTGTGATGTCACAAGGGGGCAGAGTCGTACATCACAATACTCCGGCCCTGTGATCGTGAGTCAGACACGGAGCCATCCTCGCTCCGTGAGGCTGATGATAGGGGGTGCTGCAGGAGAGATTACGGAAGTGAGAAGTGAGTGTGGAAGTGAGAAAAGTGACCTCACACTTACAAACAAGGAATGGTGAGATTTGTAGTTTAAGGGAACAAACTCCAACAGGAAATAGCAAGTTCACAAAAAGATATCCTCAGCTTTATGGTAATCTCAAAACACAGCCACTTAGCTCCAAGACAAGCACGGATCCTTGCTAAGCATGTCCATTACTGTCTGGCAGGTATGTACTAAAATCACCTTATGGTGGATAATCCCTTTATGTCTGAAGGCAAAGATCTGAATGAATGAATGGAGCAGCAGTGCACATGCTCTGATCACCTTTATCACATACTTGTCTTTGTCACCTGTCCTGTAATGATACGGTTAAATCTCGGGATAGCCCCCATAACCTTTACTTCATTCATTCTACATGCAATAGGTGGGACATTTAAAAACTGTCCAATAGTAAAACTATATTTGTTGCCCATAGCAACCAATCATAGCTCAGCTATCAAACCTAATTGAGCTCTGGTAAAATGAAAGCTCTGATTGGTTGCTATAGGCAACAAGGCATTTTTAATATTAGTCCGTTTTTGATCACCCCCCGATATAGTTGTAAAGTGAGTTAAAACCCTTAGGCCTTTACACATACATTTTGTTAAGTATTTTGCATCTGTGTCTATAAGGGAGTGGTCGGTTGCTGTGGTTCATGTATACTGCTTCGCTGACACAGTGTGCATAGTCCTGTTTATTGAGATTATGGCAAGGTCTCTGAGTATTTGACTATGTTTTCTTTCATTCCTGTAGGTTTGGGATAATATTACACTACTTCGTATTGTAGATACCTTTGCAGCTTTGCTCTTTAGGCTGAGTTTACACTTCCGCTCAGGAATTTTCAGTGCAGCAGAATCCCAGTGCTGGCAATGGGATTCCGCTGCACAGTGCACACTATGGAATTTCAGCGGAGGATGTTAAGCCACTGAAATTCTTCTGCCAAAAGAATGAATGAAGCAGGACAGTTTCTGTATATGCTGAAAAACTAGAAATCCAGGCATGCACTTTTTCCCTGTACTTATGTATTCCCAAGCAATCCCTTTGTTCTGTATTTTCCCAATAAGCAGAGTTCAATCTAATGACTTTAGGAGTTTTGCGCTCTTTTTCGATAACTAAGCCAGCCCCTTGTAGTCATATGATTAGTGATGGGAGAGGAAAGTAGTCATGTGCAGCAGCATAGGGAGAAGCACTGCTTCTGAGGCCATGTGAACCCTTGCAGCTCTGGATATCCCTATTAATATTGAGACCTGTGATGGTGACAATACTCATGGCCGTTTCAGGTTTTGCCTTTAGCAGAGATGGCTGATTGGCTCTGTAGGTCTTTAACCCCCCACTCTCCCCATCCCCCCATCGCCGGCTATGTCAGCCATGGGAAAAACTCTCTCATGGAATATGGAGTTGCACATTGTATGCTATTTTAATGTCTAAGTTTTTTTCTATCTTTCTCTTTTTTTCTATATCTTTTAGACATTATTTTTATAGGGTGGGAATTTTTCCTCTATAACATGCAGGTCTTGGAATCAGATTATAAAAGGACGGGAAGTACTTGACAGCTGAGCCTTCCTGTCACTAACAAATATAGAGTATGGTATGTGTGACTCAAGTACTAACTACATCCAGTAAGTTACGATTTAGCTGCTGAGACTTATTTAAAAATGATTTCCCCTTTGTTTTTCACACCAGAAACTATTTTTTCAAAGTTTTGGAGTTACGGAAAATCATTAATATGGCTTAAAGGGATTAATGCGCTCAGTGATTTTGCAGTTGAATAGGTGAACATTTATATGTCCTATTTAAAACATAAATAAATAAATAAAATTTAGCAAATTTGTATTGCCATTCTGCAAGGTTTACACCACTCGCACAACTAAAAAGTAGGTGGGGGGGGGGGGGGGGGGGGTAAAGAGCAAAAAGGGTGCGGCCTCTATGGCCCCACAGATTTTGGTCAGTTCCCCCCCCCCCCCCATTAACTTTTGTTAACTGTAATGAAAATCTACTATAGCCCAAAGCTGCAGTAGATTTTCAACTGCAGAGCCCCGGCAGCAGGCACAGAGGCAGATTCTTTAAGAAGCACATGCCAGCCAGAAGGAGTAAATGAAAAAAGATTCCACCATTATACTAGCATTTTCCTGTCCACACCTACAGATGCATAAAAAGTGGCATGACTTAAAGGGGTACTCCAGTGGAAAACTTTTTTTTTTTTTAGTTCAACACGTTCCAGAAAATTAAACAGATTTGTAATTTACTTCTAATGAAAAATCTTAATCTTTCCAGTACTTATTAGCTGCTGTATGCTCCACAGGAAGTTCTTTTCTTTTTAAATTCCTTTTCTGTCTGACCACAGTGCTCTCTGCGGACACCTCTGTCTGTGTCAGGAACTGTCCAGAGCAGGAGAGGTTTGCTATGGAGATGTACTCCTGCTCTTGAAAATTCCTGACATGGACAGAGGTGTCATCAGAGCGCACTGTGGTAAGACTGGAAAGAAATTCAAAAATAAAAAAATTTACTCTGAAGTATACAGCAGCTGATAAGTAAAGGAAGGATTAAGAATTTTTAATAGAAGTAATTTACAAATGTGTTTAACTTTCTGGCACCAGTTGATTTTAAAAAAAATTTTCACTTTGATGCATTAAACTTTACCAGAAACATAAATAAACACAGTTCATCATTTTTGGTGCACATTTTGGCACACATTGCTCCTAAAATAAAATGGGGAGTTATTTCTGGTACATTACATAATGTGTAACAAGTTTTATTAATCAATAAGTTATAAAAAGGTTAAGCCATTTCATTTCCATATTAACAGATTGACACTTTTTATTTATTCCCCCTACTTTCTGTTGCACTAAATTTTTCATGACAATTGGTGGAAAGTTGGTGTCATTTTCTCTGCAGAAAATCAAAGACATGACGTTCACAAGGACATAGCATATTCATTGCTTTTAGCATACGTAATACCAAGAAGTGTAAAATATGGACGACCACTTTTTCACATACATAAAACCATTTTAGCAAGAAGCTAAAATTTGGCAGAACTTCAGACTCTTAACAGATCAAACAGAAGATCGCTTGAAGCCCTAAACTCTAAATCAAACAGAGAAAAGACACAAATGTGTGATACGGTATTCTACACATGCTTGCAATATTTCATTCTAAATAAATAATGTTTGTTAACTTCATAAAATATTTACTGTTGCTATGGGATTACATCAGAGTACAACAATCCCAGCCTCAGCCAATGGTAGTCATCTCAAGGCCAATGAGCAAATATTACTAAATTTGGGTGCCGCACGAGATAAAGAAATATTTTAATTGCTTATTTTATTTTCATACTTGGTTTAATAGTATATACAAAAATGTAATACTTATCTAAGTTGGCAAAGAGCAGATATTTTATGAAGTTAAAGCCAAAACTTTTTGATAGGTTTTAAATGATAGTGAGCAGTATCTTCTTGCATTTTGTAAAATGTTCAAAACAAGTCCAACCTACATACCTAGATCAATAAAATGGTTGATAATCCAGTAAGGAATGTATTGGCTCATTTTACATTTTTCACATTATTGGCATCCCAGAATTCTCTAAATATTAAGAACACTGTCTAAAACTAGGTCTGAAATTAAAGGGGGTATTCCAGGAAAAAAAAAATGTTTTATATTTATCAACTGGCTCCAGAAAGTTAAACAGATTTGTAAATTACTTCTATAAAAAAAATCTTAATCCTTTCAGTACTTTTGAGCTGCTGAAGTTAAATTGCTCTTTTCTGTCTAAGTACTCCCTGATGACACCTGTCTCGGGAACTGTCCAGAGTAGAAGCAAATCCCCACTGATACTCTGTGCAGTTCCTGAGACAAGCAGAGATGTCGGCAGAGAGCACTGTTGCGAGACAGAAAATAACAACTCATCTTCTGCAGCTGATAATTATTGGAAGGATTAAGATTTTTTAATAGAAGTAATTTACAAATCTGTTTAACTTTCTGGAACCAGTTGATATAAAAAATAAAAAAAAGTTTTTTACTGGAATACCCCTTTAAGTGACATGTGTAACTGTATGGATATAACTTATGTATTTTTATGTATTTACAGCCTTCAGACACTTTTTTTGACATTTTGTTATGTTGAGGCCTTGTGCTTCAATAAAAAATAGTTTTAGCTCTTTCAGGTTAGGGCCTCACACATCGCTTACGCAGCATATTTGATGCTGTGGATGCACTGCCAGCAGCCATAGAGTGATGGCACCTTTCTCCCTGTAGCTTTGTGTTTCCACTTGTAGTGGTGGATTTCCAATCTGCAGTCATGAGCTGACACACAGTTACCCTGCGGCAGCAGGGAGCTTGCTCTGCAGTCGCTCTATGACTGCCAGCAGCGCATCCGCAGAGTCTAACACGCTGTGGATGCACTATGTGAGACCCTGTGGTAGGCAGGGGTGAGGGAGTGTAGTGTGGTGGGTTAGTTATGTGACTAAGGTGAATGTTCGCCAGGGGTGTTAACCAACCACACTCCAAGGTAGAGCGGTTGCCGGTGCCAAGCGTTGGGTAAAGAATACCTCAAATGCCAGGTTAAGGTGACCACTTGAACTTTACTCAAACAATTGCAGGAAAAGATAGTACAGACAGTTCGGTTCAGTAGATATGCAATTGTAGTGAGGGATGCAGTGAGAAACCACAGTTGCAATTCTGGGCTTTCTAGAACTTAACCGACTAGTCTTAACCGACTGTGACATCACTTAGACTGGAATAGACAGGACTTAAACAGATTTGACTAGACTTAACTTGAATAGCCTTGACTTTGGAATAGACTTGACTTGTATACACTTGACTTCAGGAGCTGACTAAAACTACCTTGAGCTGCCTTACAGTAGGATTCAAAATTGGGTGCTTACTGCCAGGGTGGACTTAATGGACAGGGGCGGCTGGGGGATCTTTCCCCCATTTTTCTTGGTTGCTATGGGACCTGTCAACTCTGGCAACTGGGTCTTTGGGCCTGTCCCCATGTGGTGAGGGAAAGGTCACACAGCAGAGGTCTTGCCTTGACCTACACTAACTCTAAATTCTCTTTCTACACTGAACTTACTCCTTCCTGTCTGGTCAGACCTGGGTGAAGAAGGGCAGGAGGCCCTGATTGGCTGGATTGCTCATGTGGTTTCTCACCCATCTTCCTACAGAGATAACATTAACTCCTTATATGACATAAGAAATGACATCAGACAATGGAAACTGCTGTAGGAGCTGTAGGGCCAGAAGTGGGCACCATAAAGTGACATCCACCTGACAAGGCAGGTAGACAAGGGGGTTCTGCACTAGGAAACCTTTGGCACAATCTGCACTCAGTACCCCATAATGTGAAAACAGAATTTTAGAATTGTTTTCGATTTATTGAAAATAAAAACTACATTGTGAGGATATGTGTATTTAGACCCCTCTCAGACTATCAGAAACAAGACTATTTGCTCTGATGAAACCAAGATTGAGCTTTTTGGCACTAATTTGGTGTCTCGCAGTCTGAGAGTCCTTCAGACAGGCTTTCATGTGTCCTTTGAATGGGCAAATGCTTATTTTATGCCACTCTACAATAAAGACCAGATATCGGGAGTACTGCAGTTATGGTTGATTGTCTGGAAGTTTCTCCATCTGCACACATGTTCTTTAAAGACAGGGTGACCACTGAAATCTTTGTCACCTCTCTTACCAAAACATTTATTCCACCCATTATTACTTAGTTTGGTGCAGCAACAAGCTCTAAAAAGAGCCCTGGTTAAACCAAACTTTTCCCATTTAAGAATCATGAAGACCACTATGTACTTTCAGTGCAGCAGAACTTATTTTTCTACCCTTCTTCAGATCTGTCCCTGCACACAATCATCTGTCTGGGCTCTACAGGCAGTCCCCCCCCCCCCCCTCATTGCTTGATTTTTGCTCTCATGTTCATTGTCAGCTGTGAGATCTGATAATGGACAGAAGCATATTTTTCCAAATTCTGTCCAATCAACAAAATTTACCACAGGTGACTCCAATTAAAGGAGATATCCAGTGGTGACTCAGTGGTGAGCAACTTATCCCCTATCTTAAGGATAGGGGATAAGTTTGAGATCGCGGGGGGTCCAACCGCTGGGGCCCCCTGCGATCTCCTGTACGGAGCCCCGACAGGCCGCGGGAAGGGGGCGTGTCGACCTCCGCACGAGGCGGCGGCCGACATGCCCCCTCAATACAACTCTATGGCAGAGCCGAAGCGCTGCCTTCGGTAATCTCCGGCTCTGCCATAGAGATGTATTGAGGGGGCGTGTCGGCCGCCGCTTCGTGCGGGGGTCGACACCCGCTATCTGGGCGGAGAGCCTGGCCCCCGTACAGAGAGATCGCAGGGGGCCCCAGCGGTCGGACCCCCCGCGATCTCAAACTTATCCCCTATCCTTAGGATAGAGGATAAGTTTTTCACCACTGGACTACCCCTTTAAGGTGTAGAAATGTCTCAGAGAAATTGCAGAGCTAGATTTCAAGTGTAATAGCAAAGAGTCTAAAGTATACAGGGAAGACCAGGGAAGAGTATTATGTAGTGCTGTAATACTCTAAAGATACAGAGGTGGTAAAAGATGATAAAGGTGTACTCAGGTACAACTCTGGTATATACATGTAGCAGCCTGCATACAATACTAGATGCTAGGCAGGAGTGATAAGGACAGTAAAAGGCAGTCGTGCAAATTCCAGTAAAAATCACCAATAGTATAAATAGAGTAAATAGAGAAAAGGGAGGGAATTGGATGGAGTGCTTCTGCTAGAAAAGACGGGACTCAGAACGCCACGGTAGCTCAGGACGATTGTCCGAAATCTTTTAATAAATATTTTTAATATTTAATAAATATATATTTTTTCTGTTTTGTCTACTTCTAGTATTTGTTATGTTTTATATTACATTAAGATATGTTTTCTGGAAATTGTTACGTAACAGATGACCCTTAGGTAACCGGCTATTCCACAGAGTTTAGAATTTTATTAAGAGCGTGGTACACTTCTCGAAATTCACATTCCAATAAATATTTTCATTATTTTTTCATAAGTGTCCAGTAATAGTTTGTTCTCCTGCTGGTTAGTGCCATTCTACTCCTACCCTCCTTTTGGTGATTCCCTGGAATCTGCCCTATGGCTGTTTACTATAGAAAATGGTATGAGTACTTATGCAAAATTTTTGTAAACACTTCAAGAAAGTTCTCTCATTACAGGGTTTTAAATGCAGTTTGATGGGAAAACCGCGAGTTTAAAATGTTTTTAATTTATTTTTTAGCACAAGGCCTCAACATAACAAGTCTGATGATTTTCCAAATGTACAAATATATGTGAGGTGGCCCAGTACGGGATTGTACCCCCGTACCCCTGCTGCACTGTTCGGTAGCCTCCCTACAGTGACCCCTGGGCCCCCTCTGGGCCCCCTCTACACCTGTACCCTTGTGTGTGTGTATATATATATATATATATATATATATATGTATATATATTGCCTGTATGATATTGTATAATGTTTATAAAAGGTGTTACAGCTTTGATTACCAGTTGTCATGTGAGTGTAACCCAGTGAGGTATCATTGACCATGTGACCTTAGGGTGACCTATGGGACACCTCAGAGTCTCCCCAATGCCCTGGGTGGAGCCTCTGCTCTCTCTTCCTGCTTATGCTGAGTTGCAGCAAGGTCAAGTCCAAGAGTGTGTCTGGAATCCATAGGAGGCCTCAAGTCAGTCCAGCAGCCACATTTCTACAAGTAAGCTACAATTGGGGTATAGTCCATCCCATTCAAGTCAAAGTCATCTGTCTTCAGTCAGCGTGGCCTGCATCAATATTGTCCCAGCAAGCCCTGAGGTCTCTGAAGTCACTGGTCACCCTGTGGGCCTGGCTAAGCTGTATAGACTGTTCCATCTGTCACTCAGTAAAGCTACCGTTGTCCGTAACATGGCGTCAGAGTCATTATTTCCCCTGTCACTATCCCAGGATCCAGCGGTATACTTTCGGGTGGTATTGAGGATAAACCACGCCCTGGCGTCATGAACACAAGGGGTTAATGCAATCTACCCCTATGGTAATTCCATCTGCCCTGCATCACACCCTCTACCACATATGAATGGACAGTAAATACATCTTTGGAGTGATCTGGATAGAACATGGATCCAGGGATTTATTCTGATCACCATATTGGAATCAGAAAGAACTTTTTCCTCTGTTATGGGGAAATTGGCATCAGCTTTAAAAGGTTATTTGCATTCCTCTGGATCAACACAGTAGGGTTTTAGGTTAAACTTGATGGACTATTTTTATCAGCCTCATAAACTATGTAACTATGTAACTGTTCCCTTTCCCAAGAATGGCTAACAATTGATATATACAAAGGCTATGTTTCTGGGGTATAGAAATGTGGTGTCCCAGCACCAGTGGTGTTGAGTTCACCAAAGGACTTATTGTACTATTAATTATGTTTGCACTTTGTTGAGAAGAAATATATTTTTCTAATGAATTCATTTGTTGCTATCTGTATATATGTTATTTATGTATTACTGTACCCTTTAGAGAAGAGCTGTGTAAACCCATGTGATCCTGCCTATGGGAACCCCTAAATTCTTACCCATATAGTGTAGTGGGGGAGGAGTTGCCTCAGTTCCTGTGAGAGCTCAGTCTGAGTAACAGTGTGGTTAAGGTGTGTTGTGTATGGAAGCCTCAAGGGAAGGTCCAGGGAAAGTCCTTCACAGAACCCTACCTACCAGGATTCATCTACCCGTCTTAGGCTGGGTTCACACTACGATTTGTATTTACGGTTCCCGTATACGGCTGGGAGGAGGGGTGGGCGGGGCTTAATTGCGGCGCCCGTGGTCGACCATATTTTTGCCTGCGGTCGGGAAACCGCATACGGCCGAAAAAGCAGCTGACCGGAGGCTGCGGTTCACTCCGGTCGGCTCATAGACATACATTAACTACGGTTCCCGAATACGGCTGAGTGCGGGCGCCGCGATTAAGCCCCATCCACCCCTCCCAGCCGTATACGGGAACCGTAAATACAAACCGTAGTGTGAACCCAGCCTTACAAGTCAGTATCAATCCATTTGGTGAAAGCACCATAAGTCCTAGCAAGGCAACAGGGCTCCCAACAAATTACCCTGCATCCTCTCACCCAGTACCAGACTGTATGTGTAATACCATCTGCATTCTGCTTGGTAAAGCCAGTTATCTGTAACCTAATGTCGGTGTGTTTAATTACTCCCCGTGTCTGGCCCAGGAGAAGCTGTCTCCAACCTCAGACCGTGTATAATGGTGCCCTGGCATCACGAAGTGATAAAGTATTTCTCCACCCTCTGGCTACCACAGAAACAATCTGGAATACTCACACCACCCCCACACAAACACAGGGAGAACATACAAACTTCATGATGTTTACCTTTGTTAAATGGAACCCAGAACCCCAGTGGACCCCGATTTGAGTAACCAAAAAATATGAAAAAATTATTTGTCTAAGTTGGACTGTGAAAAGCAAACAGAAGGGGTTCAGTGGATAAATATAGAGAAAGTGGAACCAAAGAGACAGTGAGAAACAGGATGACAGCCAGGATTGAACAAAGAAATTCAAACCATATGTTTCAACATTTTCACTCAACATGAAAATGCAAGGTGGGAGAACAAGTGCTATGGAAAGGTCATATTTATCTTATGACAAAGATATGACTGAGGAGTTTTTAGTAGTATGGGGCAATCTCAAACACAATAGATAAATCCCTAAGCTCGAGAGCTATGTAATTTTACCTCTCCTTAGCAGTGGCAATAAATACATTTCTGCAAGCAGCTTATTGTTGGGGTTACAGAATTTGGTTAATTTCCTTTAAGAAAAGGGAATTTCACACCGAAGTAAGTGATCACATATAGATTTGCCATTACCTACTGATCTGTTCTGGGTGTAATAGAGGTGTAAGTAAACACATAGTTTGATGTGGCTCGTCATCATAATTCTGGGCATTGTAATTTTAATAGTCCCCTGCATTGGCGAGATAGAAGGCTTTTTGTTAATATATAAAAGTGCCCAGTGGGCATTCCTCAGCACATTATGAGCCAAGGTAAGTGCAGCTTATGTCCTTAGGTGCATGCTGGGCAAAGGTGGGGTAGGTATATGCAAGTGGGCATAGTGGTGGTAATCAAGAGGAGATGGGCTGGCTGCATAACCCTGGGTTCTTGCTAGGTGGGGAACACCCTGTGGACACTCAAGCCTCATCTGCATATTGACAAAAAGGCTTATATATTGGTGCTGGAGAAGACTATTGGAATATAAACAGAAACATGATGACTTGCCCCTGTTTTCCTGCTGACATGTCCCCTTTAAATGGAGGGGCTGCAGCACTAAATAAGTTATATGTCTCTTTCACAGATTTTTCTTGTACAGTGGCCACCCGCAGTATAGCGAACTGCAACATAGACCTGTTCACTTTAATGGGGATCTGCTGCAGTTGCCTGCATGGCTGCACAACAATGGGTCCCGTTATATGTAAAGAAAAAAAAGGTTCCCTGTACAAAGATGGTAATAGGCAGATATCAGCTCGAAAAGTGTACATTTTTCTAGAATAATTTGAAATCTTAAAGCCTAACTGTCTGCACTTTTCAGCACCACAGTATAAAAAGTATAGTGCACAGAATATGATTTTTATGGCACATAATTGCAGTTTTCACGATATGTGTGGCAGGCGGTGAAGTGGATAACTAGCTGGCAAATGTCATGTTCAGGGCACCAGAAGTAAGGTTGTGTTTGTAGTTAATAATGAGCAGAAGTGGTACAACCCTATGTTGAGATGTATAGTGCCAAAAGCATAGGCGATAAGTGGGACCCCCATGATCTCTCCTGCAGCCCTCCCAAGTTATCAGCTGTACAGAGCTAAGTTTGCTCATTGGCTGATGACTCACGATTCGAGGCCGGCGGTTCGTGATGTCACGGCTCCACCCCCTCGTGACATCAAACCCCGCCTCCTTAATGCAAGTCTATGGGAGGTGGCGTGACAGCGGCCATGTCCCCTGCCATAGACTTGCATTAAGGCGGCGGGGCATGATATCACGAGGGGGCAGAGCCGTGAAGTCACGATAAACTAGCCCCTGTATTGTAAGTCATCAGCCATGGAGAAAACTTAGCTCTGTACAGCTGATGACTCGGAGGCTGCAGGAGAGATCATGGGGGTCCCCAGCAGCGGGACCCCCTCAATCAGACTTGGTACCCAGTACCCCTTTAAGCTGTAATCCATATCAATGCCTTTGGAAAATAATAGGGTTTATAGAAAACAACTTGTTTTTCTGGTACAGTTGCAATTCAGGGGAATAATACTATGGAATAAATGCAGATTTGAGAATAGAGTACTTGAGGGACACATGGTAGTTTCAGTAGTAGCTGGTTACGCATCATAAATTTGAGTGGCAGGTTTATTCACGAAGATTTGATAGAGTGGGCTTCCTACTTGTGCACCGATCCAAAAGGGAGTACTATATTAATTTGCTTTCGAAAAACCATATCAAGTTAAACCCCACCCCCAACATTTTTCAGAAAGCAAGGTGTAAATGCACTCAAAAATAGTGGATATGCATAATAAATATGCTGTATTGAAAATGGTCATGGAAAAAAGATAAAATATATAAGTAAAATGCAGCCATACTGCCCAAGGACAATTATACATTTTCCCCTCTGAGCCTCACCAAAGTTTCAGAGTGTTTTTTTTTTTTTTAGACAATCCTGCATCCCCACATGCTTTTTTTTCAAGAGCTCAATGCTTTTGTATGCTCAAGAGAAACATTAGAATGTACGCTTTAACTAGTCAAGATACAATGGAAATTGTAAAAGGATTTACTAAAACCTGTGCAGAGGAAGTGTATCAGTTGCCCATAGTAACCTATCGGATAATTTTTTATTTTTCAGATTTTTCAAATTATAGAAGCCCTCTGATTGCAATCGACAACTGCTCCACTTTCCCTTTGCACAGGTTTTAACCTCTTTAGGGCATAGGGTGTATGGATACGCCCTGCATTCCGAGTCCTTAAGGACCGAGGGCGTATCCATACGCCCGTGGGAATTCCGGTCCCCACCGCTAGCCGGTTGGGGACCGGAGCCGGATGCCTGCTGAAATCGTTCAGCAGGCATCCCGGCATATCGCCCAGGGGGTCATTATGCCCCCCCAATGTCGGCGATGGGCGCAGATCGCTGGACAATTCAGTCCAGCGATCTGCGGCGATTCCGGGTCAATCGGGTCTCCAGTGACCCGGAATCACTGGCTGATCGGGGCCGTCTCTGACGGCCCCGATCAGCCATAACCTGCAGGGGTGAGGTGGCACTGGTGCCACCTCACGATCGCCCTGATTCGTCGGCCAGTTTACCGGCCGACAAATCAGGGCGCCTGCTGCGGGTGTCACTCCCACAACCCGCTCCGCCCCTCTTCCGGAGGACGTGAGCGGGTGCGGGACGTGGGACGTGAGCGGGAGCTGGGGACCCCGATCCCCGGCGTCAATGTTGGGATCGGGGCCCCAGGAGCGGCGGCGGCGGCGAGGGACTGACCAGTGTCCCGGAGCAGTAGCAGGAGGTGAGTGACAGCCTCCTGCTGTTGCTTAGCAACAGCTCCCAGCATGCAAAAAGGGCATGCTGGGAGCTGTAGTTATGCAACAGCAGGAGGCAGACAACCACAACTCCCAGCATTCCCTTATGGGCATGCTGGGACTTATAGTTTTGCAACAGCTGGAGGCACATTTTTTCTATGGAAAAGTGTACCTTCAGCTGTTATATAACTACAACTCCCAGCTTGCACAAACAGCTAAAGTGCATGCTGGGAGTTGTAGTGGTGCATCTGCTGGTTGCATAACTACAACTCCCAGCATGCCCGTTGGCTGTCGGTGACTGCTGAGAGTTGTGGTTTTGTAACAGTTGAAGGCACAATGGTTGGGAAACTCAGAGTTTTTTTTCCCTAACTCAGTGTTTCACGACCGGCGTGCCTCCAGCTGTTGCAAACTACAACTCTCAGCAGTCACCGTACAAGCTGAGAGTTGTAGTTTTGCAACAGCTGGAAGCACACTGGTTGTGAAACACTGAGTTAGGTCACAAACTCAGTGATACATAACCAGTGTGCCTACAGCTGTTGCAAAACTAAAACTCTCAGCATGTACAGTCTGTCAGCGCATGCTGGGAGTTGTAGTTTTGCCACAGCTGGATGTTTCCCCCCTATGTGAACGTACAGGGTACACTCACATGGGCGGAGGTTTACAGTAAGTATACGGCTGCAAGTTTGAGCTGCGGCAAATTTTCTGCCGCAGCTCAAACTGCCAGCGAGAAACTACTGTGAACCCCCGCCCGTGCGACTGTACCCTAAAAACACTACACTACACTAACATACAATAAAATAAAAAGTAAAAAACACTACATATACACATACCCCTACACAGGCCCCCTCCCCAATAAAAATGAAAAACGTCTGGTACGCCACTGTTTCCAAAACGTAGCCTTCAGCTGTTGCAAAACAACAACTCCCAGTATTGTCGGACAGCCGTTGACTATCCAGGCATGCTGGGAGTTTTGCAACAGCTGGAGGCACCCTGTTTGGGAATCACTGGCGTAGAATTCCCCTATGTCCACCCCTATGCAAGTCCCTAATTTAGGCCTCAAATGCGCATGGCGCTCTCACTTTGGAGCCCTGTCGTATTTCAAGGCAACAGTTTAGGGTCACATATGGGGTATCGCCGTACTCGGGAGAAATTGTGTTACAAATTTTGGGGGTCTTTTTCTGCTTTTACCCTTTTTAAAAATGTAAACTTTTTGGGAAAACAAGCATTTTAGGTAAAAAAAAAATATTTTTTTTACATATGCAAAATTCGTGAAACACCTGTGGGGTATAAAGGTTCAATTAACCCCTTGTTACGTTCCCCGAGGGGTCTAGTTTCCAAAATGGTATACCATGTGTTTTTTTTTTGCTGTCCTGGCACCATAGGGGCTTCCTAAATGCGGCATGCCCCCAGAGCAAAATTTGCTTCCAAAAAGCCAAATGTGACTACTTCTCTTCTGAGACCTGTAGTGCGCCAGCAGAGCGCTTTTCACCCCCATATGGGGTGTTTTCTGAATCGGGAGAAATTGGACTTCAAATTTTGAGGGACATTTTCTGCTATTACCCTTTTTAAAAATGTAACATTTTTGGGAAAACAAGCATTTTAGGTCAATTTTTTTTTTTTTTTTACATTTGCAAAAGTCATGAAACACCTGTGGGGTATTAAGGCTCACTTTATCCCATGTTACATTCCCCGAGGGGTCTAGTTTCCAAAATGGTATGCCATGTGTTTTTTTTTTGCTGTTCTGGCACCATAGGGGCTTCCTAAATGCAACATGCCCCCCAAAAACAATTTCAGAAAAACGTACTCTCCAAAATCCCCTTGTCGCTCCTTCACTTCTGAGCCCTCTACTGCGCCCACAGAACAATTTACATAGACATATGAGGTATGTCCTTACTCGAGAGAAATTGGGCTACAAATACAAGTAAAAATTTTCTCCTTTTACCACTTGCAAAAATTCAAAAATTGGGTCTGCAAGAACATGCTGCTATTCCTGTGAAACACCTAAAGGGTTAAAACACTTACTGAATGTCATTTTGAATACTTTGGGGGGTGTAGTTTTTATAATGGGGTCATTTATGGGGTATTTCTAATATGAAGACCCTTCAAATCCACTTCAAAACTTAACTGGTCCCTGAAAAATATTGAGTTTGAAAATTTTGTGAAAAATTGCTGCTGGACTCTGAAGCCCTCTGATGTCTTCCAAAAGTAAAAACTTGTCAATTTTATGATGCAAACATAAAGTAGACATATTATATATGTGAATTTAAAAATATGTATTCGTAATATCCATTTTCCTTACAAGCAGAAAGCTTCAAAGTTAGAAAAATGCAAAATTTTCAAATTTTTCATCAAATTTACGGATTTTTCACCAAGAAAGGATGCAAGTTACCATAAAATTTTACCACTATATTAAAGAAGAATATGTCACGAAAAAAGATTCTCGGAATCAGAATGATAACTAAAAGCTTTCCAGAGTTATTAATGTTTAAAGTGACAGTGGTCAGATGTGCAAAAAACGCTCTGGTCCTTAAGGCCAAAATGGGCTTGGTCCTGAAAGGGTTAATAAATCTTCCCACAAGAACACTATTGCCATAATATTATAAGTAGACCATTATATACGTTTACAGTGCAGCTTTATTCATTGTAGCCATCCCCTATTGTATTATACAGATTCAAGCACACATTAATAAAATGAGAACTAGGAGAACTGGTGTGAGATTTGTTAACAGACAATTCTGAATGTCATTTGATCTGCATCACTCTTGTGAAGTCAGTGCGCCATCTAGAGACAACACTCTGCACTGCAATGGCCTGATTATAAGTGTAAATGATGTGTACAAAACATTTGTTTATTTTAATTATTATGATTATTATTTTATTGGGGATTTTATTTACTAAACTAAAAATAAATAAATAAACATTTTTCATCATTAGCTTTATTTATGGAAAATATTTTTGTGCCTGTGGGAAAATGCTTGATATCAGGCTTAAACACCACAAAATGAACAGAGTAGTATAAAATAAATAATGAAGAGGATGTAACTCCTCCGATAAGCTGGTCAGTGTGGGTGCATGGTGTGGTGGCCCAGTGCGGGAGCTGTTACCCCATACCCTGGCTGCCCTTTCAGGCAGCCTCCCTGCAGTGTCCCCTAAGCCCCCCATGCATCTGTTCTACTGTAATTGTATATTATCCCAAATTTTATGTATATAAGAATGTTGTATCTTTAAGAAATGTTAACCTGGGATCATCAGTTGTCATGTGATTGCTACCCAGGAGGTATCAGTGACCAGGTGACTTAAGGGTGACCAATGGTACCCCACCAGAGTCTCCCCCATAAAAGCCCCGGGAGGAGTCTCCTCTCTCTCTCTTAGTTCCTGAGTCTTTGCTGAGGTGCAGTTGAGCCTAAGAGTGAGTCTGGAGTCATAGGAGCCTCAAGTCAAGTCTGCAGCCACAAGCTACAAGTCTACAAGTAAGCTTAAAGTCACAGCTTAGTCTGTCTCCAGTCAAGTCAAGTCAGACACTGTCATCTGTTGTCAAGTCAACGTGGCCTGCACTGAATTGTCTGTATCTACTGCAAGTCCAGGCAAGCCCTTAAGGTCTCTGAAGTCACTGGTCACCTCCATGGGCCTGGCTACACTGTACCATCTGTCACTCAGTAGAGCTACCGTTGTCCGTAACTTTGGGTCTGAGTTATTATTGCCCCCGTTCCTAGCCCAGGATCCAGCGGTATACCTTTGGCTGGTATTTAGGATAAACCACGCCCTAGCATTATGAATACAAGAGGTTAATGCCATCTGCCCCTAGGGGAATTCTGTGATAGCCTGGGGGAGTAGGGTATATGGGAGTGTAGCTGTGCGGTTACTAAGGGTGCTTGCTTAACCCTTTCTATTCGTGACGCCAGGGTGAGGGCTATTCTCTGTATGCTTGTCCTACCGCAGAAACTTGTCAGAACTTTTACTAAAGATTTAAATCAATAATGAACAGGAACAGTCCATATAACAGAGTGTTACGCCTATCGCTCCGGGTCCCCGCTCCTCCCCGGAGCGCTCACGGCGTCTTTCTCCCTGCAGCTCCCCGGTCAGTCCCGCTGACCGGGAGCGCTGCACTGTCATGGCCGTTGGGGATGCGATTCGCACAGCGGGACGCGCCCGCTCGCGAGTCGCATCCCAGGTCACTTACCCGTTCCCGTCCCCTGCTGTCATGTGCTGGCGCGCGCGGCTCCGCTCTCTAGGGCGCGCGCGCGCCAGCTCCCTGAGACTTAAAGGGCCAGTGCACCAATGATTGGTGCCTGGCCCAATTAGCTTAATTGGCTTCCACCTGGTCCCTGACTATATCTAACCTCCTCCCATGCACTCCCTTGCCGGATCTTGTTGCCCTTGTGCCTAGTGAAAGCGTATTGTGTGTCTAAAGCCTGTGTACCAGAACTTCTGCTATCCACCCTGACTACGAACCTTGCCGCCTGCCCCCGACCTTCTGCTACGTCCGACCTTGCTTCCGTCTACTCCCTTGTACCTCGCCTATCATCAGCAGTCAGAGAGGTGACCCGTTGCTAGTGGATACGACCTGGTCACTACCGCCGCAGCAAGACCATCCCGCTTTGCGGCGGGCTCTGGTGAAAACCAGTAGTGACTTAGAACCGGTCCACTAGCGCGGTCCTCGCCAATCCCTCTCTGGCACAGAGGATCCACTACCTGCCAGCCGGCATCGTGACAGTAGATCCGGCCATGGATCCCGCTGACGTCCCTCTGCCTTATATCTCTGATATCACCACGGTGGTCGCCCAGCAATCCCGACAGATCGCCCATCTAACCCACCAGCTGTCGGAAGTATTCACCATTGTGCAGCAACTTCAGTCGCAACTTCAGCAGCAATCATCTCCTCCGCCAGCTCCTGCACCCCTTCCGCAGCGAGTGGCCACTCCTAGCCTCCGCCTGTCCTTGCCGGACAAATTTAATGGGGACTCTAAGTTTTGCCGTGGCTTTCTTTCGCAATGTTCTCTGCACTTGGAGATGATGTCGGACCAGTTTCCTACTGAAAGGTCTAAGGTGGCTTTCGTAGTCAGCCTTCTGTCTGGAAAAGCTCTGTCATGGGCCACACCGCTCTGGGACCGCAATGACCCCGTCACTGCCTCTGTACACTCCTTCTTCTCGGAAATTCGAAGTGTCTTTGAGGAACCTGCCCGAGCCTCTTCTGCTGAGACTGCCCTGCTGAACCTGGTCCAGGGTAATTCTTCCGTTGGCGAGTACGCCATACAATTCCGTACTCTTGCTTCTGAACTTTCCTGGAATAATGAGGCCCTCTGCGCGACCTTTAAAAAAGGCCTATCCAGCAACATTAAAGATGTTCTGGCCGCACGAGAAACTCCTGCTAACCTGCATGAACTCATTCATCTAGCCACGCGCATTGACATGCGTTTTTCTGAGAGACATCAAGAGCTCCGCCAGGAAAAAGACTTAGATCTCTGGACACCTCTCCCACAGTCTCCACTGCAATCTGCGCCTAGGCCTCCCGCCGAGGAAGCCATGCAAGTGGATCGGTCTCGCCTGACCCTGGAAGAGAGGAATCGCCGTAAGGAAGAGAATCTTTGTCTGTACTGTGCCAGTACCGAACATTTTTTGGTGGATTGCCCTATCCGTCCTCCACGTCTGGGAAACGCACGCTCGCACCCAGCTCTCGTGGGTGTGGCGTCTCTGGATGCTAAGTCGGCTTCTCCACGTCTCACGGTGCCTGTACGGATTTCTACTTCAGCCAGCTCTTCCCTCTCAGCCGTGGCCTGCCTGGACTCTGGTGCTTCTGGGTATTTTATTCGGGAGTCCTTGGTGAATAAATTCCGCATTCCGATGACCCGTCTTGTCAAGCCACTCCACATTTCCGCGGTCAACGGAGCCAGGTTGGATTGCACCGTGCGTTACCGCACGGAGCCCCTCCTAATGTGCATCGGACCTCATCACGAGAAAATTGAATTTTTTGTCCTTCCCAATTGCACTTCCGAAGTTCTCCTTGGACTACCCTGGCTTCTACACCATTCCCCAACCCTGGACTGGTCCACTGGGGAGATCAAGAGTTGGGGTCCCTCTTGTTCCAAGGACTGCCTTAAACCAGTTCCCAGTACTCCCTGCCGTGACCCTGTGGTTCCTCCTGTATCCGGTCCCCCTAAGGTCGTTAGGGACTCTGCCTGCCACAGAAAATGCCTCTCCCCCCCTCCCAGTCCCTTCAGGCAAGCCTCTGTGTCCCCTCATGGCTCCCGTCCTTGTGTCTCCCTGCCCCGTGCCAAGCTTCACCCTCTGCCCTCCCTCCCCATTCCTACTCCTGCTGTACTGCCTGCCATTGAGGAAACCATCCATTCCTTCCCGGTGTCCTCATCCCAGGGGAGGCAGTCACCGGACAAAAAAAAGGGGAGACCTAAGGGGGGGGGTACTGTTACGCCTAGCGCTCCGGGTCCCCGCTCCTCCCCGGAGCGCTCACGGCGTCTTTCTCCCTGCAGCTCCCCGGTCAGTCCCGCTGACCGGGAGCGCTGCACTGTCATGGCCGTTGGGGATGCGATTCGCACAGCGGGACGCGCCCGCTCGCGAGTCGCATCCCAGGTCACTTACCCGTTCCCGTCCCCTGCTGTCATGTGCTGGCGCGCGCGGCTCCGCTCTCTAGGGCGCGCGCGCGCCAGCTCCCTGAGACTTAAAGGGCCAGTGCACCAATGATTGGTGCCTGGCCCAATTAGCTTAATTGGCTTCCACCTGGTCCCTGACTATATCTAACCTCCTCCCATGCACTCCCTTGCCGGATCTTGTTGCCCTTGTGCCTAGTGAAAGCGTATTGTGTGTCTAAAGCCTGTGTACCAGAACTTCTGCTATCCACCCTGACTACGAACCTTGCCGCCTGCCCCCGACCTTCTGCTACGTCCGACCTTGCTTCCGTCTACTCCCTTGTACCTCGCCTATCATCAGCAGTCAGAGAGGTGACCCGTTGCTAGTGGATACGACCTGGTCACTACCGCCGCAGCAAGACCATCCCGCTTTGCGGCGGGCTCTGGTGAAAACCAGTAGTGACTTAGAACCGGTCCACTAGCGCGGTCCTCGCCAATCCCTCTCTGGCACAGAGGATCCACTACCTGCCAGCCGGCATCGTGACACAGAGTCTATTAGAGCTTGACAAGTGGTTGGGACCTCGTGAGTCTATTGAGCTTAGGAAGATAATTTTTGCGGTGATCCACTGGATTTAGGGGTTTAGATTCGGTCCAGTAATCACGCTAGCTTTAGCGGAGATTGAGATTTTAACTCACGGTTTAGTTTTATGCTGAGGCCGGCAGACTTCTGGCCTAGCTTGTCTTTGAAAGTTGCGCAGATCCGTCCTGCTAGACCGGCATCCACGAGAGCAGCAACCCAAGAGAGCGATAATTGGCTACAGCTCCCTTATATGGGCAGGGGCTGGACTTAAGCTCACTGGTCCATACAACTGTCAATCTCCTGTACAGAGAGTTATTGGTAATCATGTGACCCAAGGACCTCCAAAGGCCCTCCAACACAGCATAGAGGAATTAACATGGTCACATGACCGAAGGTCCTGCAACGCTAACAAGGTAAGTAGACTAATATACACTATATTAAATATACACATTATTAAATATATACATAATAACATTACGAAATTAGAAAAGGAAGAGGCGACTAGGGGCTGTGCCACCTGGGGAACCCTACCTGAACGTAGTAACTCTGACTTTGGGGACCACCATGCAAGGTACGGTATGCAATACGGTACCGGGACACCACAATTCCATCTGCCCTGCATCACATCCCATACCACAACTTAAATTCGACCCCTATGGATATGATATTAAAGGGGTATTCCAGGCAAAAACTTTTTTTTAATATATATATCAACTGGCTCCGGAAAGTTAAACAGATTTGTAAATTACTTCTATTAAAAAATCTTAATCCTTCCAATAGTTATTAGCTTCTGAAGTTTTCTGTCTAACTGCTCAATGATGATGTCACGTCCTGGGAGCTGTGCATGATGGGAGAATATCCCCATAGGAACTGCACAGCTCCCGGGACATGAGTCATCAGAGAGCAGTTAGACGGAAAACAGCAACTCAACTTCAGAAGCTAATAACTATTGGAAGGATTAAGATTTTTTAATAGAAGTAATTTACAAATCTGTTTAACTTTCCAGAGCCAGTTGATATATAAAAAAAAGTTTTTGCCTGGAATACCCCTTTAAGTGTCTAAACTGAGAATAGGCCATCAAAATTTAAGCTAGTATCACGATGCAGTATATGGCTTAGTATTTTTGCATCAGTATTTGTAAGCCAAAACTAGGCACAACAACAAAACACAGCAAAAAGTCACTTCAAATGCTGTCTTACAAATACTGATGCAAAATACTGGGCTAAATACGGCCATGTGAAAGTGGTTTAAAGCTCCAGAAAACCCCTTTAACCCCTCCTTTTTTACTGTAAGAACTGTATAGTAGCTATATAATATAATTTCAGAACACTTATTGGTTATATAGAAATGAAAAAGTCTTATTAACTCTGGTTTATTGATTTAATTTTAAGGGAATCTGTCAGATGGTTTCACATGGTCTATCTCATCACAGTGCCAGGTGTAAGGGTCACAAGCAACTTCACAATCATACGTTTAGATTTAGGAATTTCTGCTTAAGAGCCAAAAAACATGTATCTTTTCATATAAGTGCCCACAAAGGGGGCAGTGGTTCTCAACCTTTTTAGCGACTGTACTCCAAAGGGTGAAAGTATGTCAGCGGGTACCCCTCGCACGTAAATTTACGTGGAAATTATGCGAGAGGGGTACCCGCGGACAAAATAAGTAATAAAATTACTTATTTTCATAATGGCGTGTGCTTGCCTTTATACTAATGCGATACTTAATCCCCTTGTGCCATTATTCCCCCTTCCCTTTGATCCCCTTTTGCCATTATCCCTCCCCCTTCCCTCTGATCCCCTTTTGCCATTATTCCCACCTCCATCTTAATCCCCTTGTGCCATTATTATCCAATATGGCAAAAGGGGATCAAAGGGAGGGGGGAATAATGGCACAAGGGGATTAAGATGGAGGGGAGGGGGGGGGTAATCCTCACACCACCACCACCCCATTTTAATGCCTTTGTGCCATTATTCCCCCCTCCCTCTGGTCCCCTTTTGCCATTATCAGATAAGGGCAAAATGGGATCAGAGGGAGGGGGAATAATGGCACAAGGGCATTAAGATGGAGGGGGAGGGATAATGGCAAAAGGGGATCAGTAGGAGGGGGGGGGGGGGATAATGGCACAAGGGGATAAAGATGAAGGAGGGAATAATGGCACAAGGGGATTGCATGTATATATTAGCCCAGGGGGATAGGGGGGAGAGAAATAATGGCACAAAGGCATTAAGATGGAGGGGGGGGGAGGGATAATGGCATAAGGGGATCAGAAGGAGGGGGGAATAATGGCATAGAGGGATTAAGATGGAGGGGGGTAATGATTACCCCCCCCTCCATCTTAATCCCCCTGTGCCATTATTCCCCCCTCCCTCTTATCCCCTTTTGCCACTACCCCCCCCCCCCCCCCAACACACACACCTTCCATCTTAATGCCCTTGTACTATTATTCCCCCTTCCCTCTGGTCCCATTTTGCCATTATCTGATAATGGCACAAGGGCATTAAGATGGAGGGGGGGGGGGATAATGGCATAAGGGGATCAGAAGGAGGGGGGAATAATGGCACAGGGGGATTAAGATGGAGGGGGTAATGATTATCCCCCCTCCATCTTAATCCCCCTGTGCCATTATTCCCCCCTCCCTCTGATGCCCTTTTGCCACTACCCCCCCCCCCCCCCCCCACACACACACACCTTCCATCTTAATGCCCTTGTACTATTATTCCCCCTTCCCTCTGGTCCCATTTTGCCATTATCTGATAATGGCACAAGGGCATTAAGGTGGAGGGGGGGGGTCACCCCCCCCCCCCCCTCCATCTTCTGCAATCTTCTGCCACACGCCCCGGCTCTCCTCATGCACGGAGCAACCACCGCTCCGTGCATGGTGGTAGATGTGCTGTCGCGAACACCATGGCCCAGTCAAGCAGTTGATCGGTGGAAGTGCCAGAAGTTAGCATCCCATGATTTTATATTGATGATGAACTACTGTAAGCATAAGACTGCATAATTCCTTTTAATACATAGATTTTTTTAAATAACACAAAAAATGAAATAATCCAAAAATGGATTACACATATAATATTGGTATAACACTAATGCCCAAATATATTAGCACCTGCTTTAGTGCATTTTGTAGTGTCTAGTCTGCTGTGTGACATATGTATTAAAGTATTACTGTCACACAAAAAAAAAAGACTTGACATGTCAGGCAAACATGTCAAAAGTTTTGATCAGTCAGGGTCTCAGTGCAAAGACCCCCACAGATATCTAGCTTATTGCAGGAGAAGGGCTCTGTTATAGGCCATGAAGCATGTCACCTGCAATAAGACAGATTGAGTGGAACTTGGAAAGTGATGTGTGCTGCCGCTCACTGTTCCTGGCTATATCTAGTGATCAATGGTGGTCTCAGCATGGAAACCCCGACCCATGAAACTTTTGACACGTCTGCATGACATGTCAAAAGTTTTTCTTAATGACAGTAAGGCTTTATCCATTGGGTCATAATTTATAGCTGCACGCACAATGCATGTCAATTTGCAAAAGTGGCCAAAACATTTATGAAATGTAACTTTGAAAATTGAAAAAAAGTGTTCCTTTAATCTGGTATAAATTGTGCCAACTATATCAAAATGGCACACTTACACTATACATTTTGTGCAATTTTTAGTATTTAAGACCTACTTAGATTCTTTATGTCACTGCACGTCATGAACATATGTCAGTATTCTGTATCAGAAAACTTAGAACAACCATTGTGTTCTAGTGTTGCTCGCGAATATTCGCAATTCGAATATTATTCGCGAATATCGCATATTCGCGAATTCGCGAATTTCGCGAATATAGCGCTATATATTCGTAATTACGAATATTCGTTTTTTTTTTTTGTTTGTTTTTTCTTCACAGTACACATCACAGTGATCACCCCTCTCTGCTTCCAGCTTGAGTGGTGTAAAGAAGGCTGTAATACTACTGTGTGAGACGGGCGTGCAAAACTTCGCATATGCGAAAATTAGCATATGCTAATTTTCGCATATGCGAATTGTTACGTATGTTGATTTTGTATATGCTAATTTTCACATATGTTAATTTTCGCATACGTGAATGTTCGCATTTGCGAAAATAAAACGAGAATATAACGAATATGCGAATATTCGCGAATATATGACGAATATTCGCCCATATATTCGCGAATATTCGCGAATTCGAATATGGCCTATGCCGCTCAACACTATTGTGTTCCCCCTTAATAATTATTTTATTCAAATCTGTCAAATGTGACAAAATGTGACACAAATTTGATGCCATTTTTGTAGCACATATTCAACCCTTTTCCTAGTACATTTCATTTGATAAACGTGTCCCATTGTGTCTACATGTGTGTCAAAGTTCATATAGAGAACCCGTCCCCTGACGCCTTTCAGCTTTGTGTCATCAAACAAGTGACACTTGATACAATGCTTATATAATCTGGCAGTCTCTAATTATTAACATTCATTAAGACCATTGGGTTTACTTTGACTAAGACTGTAAAATACAATTGTCCGGATTATCAAAATAGACAAATTAACTAGGATTACAGAAGAACAACCCGGATGTTTTATGTTTCATGGAGTGATATGTTTCAATACAATCGTATAAGCAAAGGTCAGGAAAGACATCCTAAAGAAATAAACAATGACATGGATTAGGTTACACATAGGAGTAGGGTTACACAATGTTGAAATGCCATAAGAGAAATGGGAAACAGAACACTAAAACAACAGTTAGCAATGTAAAATCTATAGTTACATAGGTGGCACAGTTGGAAAGAATAGACACGTCCATCAAGTTTAACCAAAGCTGGGAGAATATGGATGAGGGAAAGTGGTATGAGTAAATGAAGAAGAAGGGATGTGATACTATATTTCTATGAACACATTAGTGTCATTTTGTTCTATAAATGTATCTAAGCCTGTTTGAAGCCCTAAGATGTTTTTGCTGTGACCAGTTCCTGAGGTAGACTGTTTCATACATTTTATAGAAGGCTTGTCACCTCCAGAGACTATGGAGGACATTTATCATTGTTGCTTTGGTAAGCGTTCTATAGTTTTGTTTTGTTTTTTGCCTTGCTTTTGCTTATCATACTATCACAGGGGGTTGATAAATTTTGCTCACATAAGCAAAAACCAATAAATCACTTTACAACACCACTTTTTAACACACATAAGAAAAAATTAATAAATGACTTCAGAACACCACTTTGTTACACCACCTCCTCTCCTCTGTGACTTCCCCTAAATGTACCAACCTATTTTATTTGTGTTTTTTTCCTTCTCATTTCAGATCCGTGTATGCTGAGGACTCTGTGGATACATCATCGACCCTCGTTTTTTTTTTTTTTTTTTGTTTACTATTAATAAAATGGTTAAAGGGGTACTCTGGTGAAAAACTTTTTTTTTTTTTTTTAAATCAACTGGTGCCAGAAAGTTAAACAGATTTGTATATTACTTCTATAAAAAAATCTTAATCCTTCCTGTACTTATTAGCTGCTGAATACTACAGTGGAAATTCTTTTCCGTTTGAAACACAGAGCTCTCTGCGGACATCACGAGCATAGTGCTCTCTGCTGACATCTCTGTTCATTTTAGGAAGTGTCCAGATTAAAAGGAAAACCCCATAGAAAACATATGCTGTTCAAGGCAGTTCCGAAAATGGACAGAGATGTCAGCAGAGAGCACTGTGCTCATGATGTCAGCAGACAGCTCTGTGTTTCAAAAAGAAAAGAATTTCCGCTGTAGTATTCAGCAGCCAATAAGTACAGGAAGGATTAAGATTTTTTTAATAGAAGTAATTTACAAATCTGTTCAACTTTCTGGCACCAGTTGATAAAAAAAAAAAAAAAAGTTTTTCACCGGAGTAATCCTTTAATGAGGGCATGCGGGGAGTATTTTTTTGGAATAAAAGTTTTTAAAACATGCTGTGTTTTTTTTTTTTTTTTTTTTACTTTACAGGATAGTGGAAGCCATCTTATAGAAATAGACCATTACTAAGCTGGAGCTTAGTGTTAGCCCTAAAATTAGTTGGTGCTAACTCAAAATTATGGTACCCACTGCCACAGGGGTGTCCAGAAGACCCAGTACCAACTGGTCTGGAGCATCAAAAATGGCGTTCCTTGGCCTAGGCAGTAACAGGCTGGCATTATTTCAGCTGGGGAGGGCAAGTAACAATGGTCTTCGCCCACCCTGGTAACATCAGGCTGTTGCTACTTAGTTTGTATCTGGCTGAGAATGAAAATATGGGTAACCCCACACACTTTTTGCATAAATAGTTAAATATTAAAAAAAGAAGAAAAAAAAAAAAGAAAAGGGGCAGCCTGACGCTACCAGGGTGGGCAAGGACCATTGTTACTGGCCCTACCCAGCTTAAATAACGCCAGCCTGTTACTGCCTAGGCCCAGGAGCACCATTTTTTATGCTCAGGGCCCTTTTTGCAATGGTGTTGGGTACTGGGGTAATAATTGGGGGTTAGCACTAGCTGTTATTGAGGTTAATGTTAAGCCCCAGCTGAGTAATAGATAGCTTCCACTACTAAACCTGTAAAGTAAATACAATTAAAAAAAAACACAACACGTTTTAAAACTTTTATTCCAAAAAACACTTCCCCACGAGCCCTTGTTAACCATTTTATTAATAGTAAGCAAAAAAATGCAGGTCATCATCATAGTCCACCAAATTCGAAGTAGTCCACTGGATACACGGATTTGAAATGAGAAGAAAAAAAAAGCACCAAAAATTGGTTAGTACATTTATGGCGGTGAAAGCCGATAAAGCAGGGTTTCCAAACAGGGAGCCTCCAGCTGTTGCTAAACTACACCCCCATTATTACCAGACAACCTTTGTCTAGGAAGGATTGTAGTTGCAATTTAACAACAGTGAGCCTCCAGTTAAGCACCAGCTGGAAACTCACTGTTCCCAAACTACAACTCCCGTGATGGGAGTTGTAGTTCAGCAGCAGCTGGAGGCACGCTGGTAATTAAATGGCTCCCTGGCCACCCACCCACATCTCTCACCCACCCACTAGCTGTTGCAAGACTACATTTCCCAGCATGCCCTTACAGTGAGGACATGCTGGCAGTAGTCATTGAACCAGCGGGCAGGGGGGAGATATAGGCGGGTGGCCAGGGAGCAGAGCCGGCCTGTTCCCAGAAATATGAGACTACTGAACTGTAATTTCATATTTCCCGCCCAGAGCCATGATCAGGGGAAATATGAAATTACACTGCCATAGTTTAATATTTCTGGGAGCTGGCAGGCTCTGCTCCCCAGCTAGCGGCCACCCGCCCACATCTCGCACCCACTACAACTCCCAGCATGCCCTTACAGCATGGACATGCTGGGAGTATTCCTGCCAGCTCCCAGGAATATAAAACTAGGGAAATATGAAAAAACAGTGCTGTGATTTCATATTCCTTCGCTCCCTGGTCACCTGCCCACATCTAACCCCCCCCCCCCCCCCCCCCCCCGCTAGCTGTTGAAAGTCTACAACTCCCAGCATGCCATTACAGTGAGGACATGCTGTAAGTTGTAGCTGCAATAGCTAGCAGGGCGGGTGCTTCACAAAAAAAAAAACCACATGAAAAGTCTTACATGTAACTTTTTTTACGACTTTTTAAAAATGCTGTCAAAAGGCAGTTTTGAAAGCCAGGTCGGACCTGACTTGCCACTTTTTGAAGGGATTTGTGACTTTTTTCTTTTTTGCTTACTTGCGACATTCACACTTCATAACTTCCCAACCAGTGCAAAGTGAAAACTGAAAGTTGCTTAGGTAGGGCTATTTGCAACTTTATGTATACCCAAAAAAAGTCACACAAAAATTTGCTTAGGCACCCGTGCGACTTTTGTAAGCAAAAAAAAAAAAAAAGAGCTCTAAATCCCTTGATAAATCTCTCTCTTTTTTCTCTCCAGGTAAATGATTGCCCCCTGGCCTTTTGAGGGTGTTTTACTTGGAACAGTTTTTCCTGACATTTTCTGTTTTCTGTATGGGTCATTTATATACTTAAAAAAGATGTTAACCCACCCCCTCCTTAAACATCTCTTCTCAAAACGAAACAAATTTATTTTAATCTTCCCTCATGACCAAGATGTTCTATGACCCTTATTAGTTGCTCACCTTTATACCTTTTCCTACTAGCCTTAGAAGCAGCTGCTTAAAGGGGTTCTCCACCATAAGGGGATTTGAGTAAGTACCTGGCAGACAGTAATGGACATGCTTAGGAAGGATCTGCACTTGTGTTGGGGCTAAATGGCTATGTTGTGAGATTACTATAATACTGTGGCTAGCTTTTTGTGAACTTGTATTTCCTGTTTGACTTTTCTTTTTTTGACTGCAAATCCCACAATTCCATTTTCCTCCCTCCCACACATCAGCCACCCCACCCATTGAAACATAAATGAACTGCACCCATTCAAATCAGTGTGGTTTTCAATCAGGGTGCCTACAGCTGTTGCATTAGTTGCAGATTGATCCCTCCACCCATTGAAGCAGACAGGCTCCCTGTCATCAGCTGACTAGTGAGTCAGGTCTCGGCTGCATTGCAAGCTGGGAAAATCTGAGACAACAGTCATTTTGTATGCTGGTAAAAATAAATATTGGAATGAAAATCACAGAAGAATTGTGAGAAAACCGCCACATACAGGTACAGACACTATATTATGAACTACACTAACTTTACAGCCCCTGTAGCATAGTCAAATGAAAAAAAGATCCTATAATACCCCTTTAACATTGCATGCTGTTCTGTAGTCTGTGACACACAAGTACAGCCAGATCCTTCTCTGTAAAGTTCCCACTAAGTTTATATAAACTAATCTTATTACGCGATAAAGCAGTGAGCTCATGTTACTAGCAGTAGCATTTTGAGCTGCAGGCTCTAGTGAGTACATTTATAACTTCATGCAGGTCTTCAATAAAAATTTTTGCTGACAAACTTCCAGCAAACTTCCTGTCTGGGATAAACATATATCTATCTTAAAATAAAAAAAGGAAATAATGTAAGGGCAGACTAGATGGGCGAGGTGGTCTTTTTCTGCTGACAATCTTCTATGTTACTGTAAAGGCATTACTAGTTGGTCTACATAGCAAATACCTATAAGCAGAGCCACTTGTACCATAAGTGCAACTGGTGCAACTGCACACACTTGAATATATATATACACTAAATCATAAAATTATGTAGAGGCCTGGGAGGCCTTCTTTTTCAAAGTTATTGGCATTTCTCAAAAAAGAAAAAAAAAGACTGCTGCCACCTTGTGTCTACAAAATACTGTTAGTCCAACAAAAAAAAGTATTCCAAGATTCTGCAACATTCTGTGATTTTGCATCTGCATCACTGGACTAATATGGCTACTCCAAACTATTATATACAGTCATGGCCGCAAATGTTGGCACCCCTGATATTTTTCTAAAAAATTAAAGGGGTATTCCAGGCCAAAACTTTTTTATATATATCAACTGGCTCCGGAAAGTTAAACAGATTTGTAAATTACTTCTGTTAAAAAATCTTAATCCTTCCAATAGTTATTAGCTTCTGAAGTTGAGTTGTTGTTTTCTGTCTAACTGCTCTCTGATGACTCACGTCCCGGGAGCTGTGCAGTTCCTATGGGGATATTCTCCCATCATGCACAGCTCCCCGGACGTGACATCATCATTGAGCAGTTAGACAGAAAACTTCAGAAGCTAATAACTATTGGAAGGATTAAGATTTTTTAATAGAAGTAATTTACAAATCTGTTTAACTTTCTAGAGCCAGTTGACTATATATATATATATATATATATATATATATATATATATATATATATAAAAGGTTTTTCCTGGAATACCCCTTTAAGTATTTCTCACAGAAAAGGATGACAGTAACACATGTTTTGTTATACACATGTTTATTCCCTTTGTGTGTGTATTGGAACTAAACAAAAAAAGGGAGGGAAAAAGCAAATTGGATATAATGTCACACCAAACTCAAATAACGGACTGGACAAAATTATTGGCACCCTTTCAAAATTGTGGAAAAATAAGAATGTTTCAAGCAAGTGATGCTCCTTTAAAAACTCACCTGGGGCAAATAACATGTGTGGGCAATATAAAAATCACACCTGAAAGCAGATTAAAAGGAGAGAAGTTAACTTAGTCTTTGCATTGAGTGTCTGTGTGTGCCACACTAAGCATTAGTGTTGAGCGGCATAGGCCATATTCGAATTCGCGAATATTCGCGAATATGTGGACGAATATTCGTCATATATTCGCGAATATTCGCATATTCGTAATATTATAGTTTTATTTTCGCATATGCGAATATTCGCATATGCGAAAATAACATATGCGAAAATTAGCATAGACAAAAAATTAGCATAAGCAAAAATCCGCATATACGAAAATTAGCATATGCTAATTTTCGCATATGCGAAAATTCGCACGCCAGTCTCACACAGTAGTATTAGAGCCTTCTTTACACCACACAAGCTGGAAGCAGAGAGGGATGATCACTGTGATGTGTACTGTGGAAAAAAAAACAAATATTCGTAATTACGAATATATAGCGCTATATTCGCGAATATTCGCAAATAAAATTCGTATTGCGAATATTCGCGAGCAACACTACTAAGCATGGACAACAGAAAGAGGAGAAGAGAACTGTCTGAGGATATCAACAATCTCAAGGTTGTACAAGTCCATCTCCAGAGATCTAGATTTGCCTTTGCCTTTGTGCACAACATTATCAAGAAGTTTGCAACCCATGGCACTGTAGCTAATCTCCCTGAGTGTGGACAGAAAATAAAAATTGATGAAAGATGTCAACGCAGGATAGTCCGGATGGTGGATAAGCAGCCCCAAACAAGTTCCAAAGATATTCAAGCTGGCCTGCAGGCTCAGGGAGCATCAGTGTCAGCGCGAACTATCCGTCAACATTTAAATGAAATGAAACGCTATGGCAGGAAACCCAAGAGGCCCACACTGCTGACAAAGAGATATAAAAAAGCAAGACTACATTTTGCCAAAATGAACTTGAGTAAGTCAAAATCCTTCTGGGAAAACATCTTGTGGACAGATGAGACCAAGACAGAGCTTTTTGGTAAAGCACATCATCCTACTGTTTACCGAAAATGGAATGAGGCCTACAAAGAAAAGAACACGGGGGAGATTTGTCAAAACCTGTGCAGAGGAAAAGTTGCCCAGTTGCCCATAGCAACCAATAAGATCGCTTCTTTCATTTTTCAGAGACCTTGTTAAAAATGAAAGAAGCAAGCTGATTGATTGCTATGGGCAACTGGGCAACTTTTCCTCTGCACAGGTTTTGATAAATCTCCCCCACAGTACCTATAGTGAAATATGGTGGAGGTTCAATTATGTTTTGGGGTTGTTTTACTGCCGCTGGCACTGAATGTGTGCAAGGCATCATGAAATCTGAGGATTACCAACGGATTTTGGGTCGCTCTGTACAGCCCAGTGGCAGAAAGCTGGGTTTGCGTCCCAGATCTTGGGTCTTCCAGCAGGACAATGACCCCAAACATACGTCAAAAAGCACCCAGAAATGGATTGCAACAAAGCACTGACGAGTTCTGAAGTGGACAGCAGTAAGTCCAGATCTAAATTCCATTGAACTCCAGTGGAGAGATCTTAAAATAGCTGTTGGGGAAAGGCGCCCTTCCAATAAGAGAGACCTGGAACAATTTCCAAAGGAAGCGTGGTCCAAGATACCGGCTGAGAGGTGTAAGAAGCTTATTGATGGTTACAGGAAGCGACTGATTTCAGTTATATTTTCCAAAAGGTGTGCAACCAAATATTAAGTTTTGTCCAGACCATTTTCGGAGTATGGTGTGACATTATGTCCAATTTGCTTTTTTTCCTCCCTTTTTTGGTTTAGTTCCAATGTGTATAGCAAAACATGTGTTACTGCAATCCTTTTCTGTGAGAAATACTTAATTTTCTTGAAAAATTTCAGGGGTGCCAACATTTAAGGCCATGACCGTATACACAGTATTTCACATACAGTAAGTACACCTCTCACATTTTGTAACTATTGCATTAAAGGGTTACTCTGCCCCTAGACATCTTATCCCTTATCCAAAGGATAGCGGATAAGATGTCTGATCGCGGGGGTCCCGCCACTGGGGACCCCGCATTCTACCATGCGGCACCCACATGCAGCGGCTTCCAGAACCGCTGGAGGCCCTCAGGCTAATACCATCACGACCACAGGGACGTAAGATCATGACGTCCAGACGTCACTATGCCCCCACGGCGGGACCCCCGCGATAAGATGTCTAGGGGCGGAGTACCCCTTTAAATCTTTTCATGTGACCACACTGAAAAATTAACACTCTGCTACAACGTAAAGTAGTGAGTGCACAGCCTGTATAACAGTGTTTAACCTTTTAAGGACACCGGGCGTATGCCGGTTGGGGTCCGCTGAAATCATCCCCCCCCCCCCCCCATGTCGACGATCGCAGAAAATCGCATGTCAATTCAGACATGCGATTTTCTGCTATTCCGGGCTGATCGGGACAGCCCTGATCATCCTGAGGGATAGGAGCAAGGTCGCAGTGCTGCGATCTCCTCCTATCCCCTGCCATTGGTCAGAACTGAAAGTGAAAGTAAAGTGATCTTTACTGTGGCAACCACTAGGAAGGCCAAACTGCAACTTCCAGCATGCCCAGACAGCCAAAGACTGTCTGGGTATGCTGGGAGTTGTAGTTTTGCAACATCTGGAGGGTCACAGTTTGGAGACCACTGTTACAGTGGTGCCCAAACGGTAGCCCTCCAGATGTTGCCAAACTACAACTCTCAGCATGCCTAGACTGCCCAAGCATGCTGGGAGTTGTAGTTCTGTAACATCTGTCCCTTCAGATTTAGCAATTTTCATGAAATTTTCGAAAATTGCTGCTCTACTTTGAAGCCCTCTATTTTTTTCAAAAAGCAAAAATATGTCCATTTTATGATGCCAACATAAAGTGGACATATTGTATTTGTGAATAAAAATAAAATGTATTTGGAATATCCATTTTCCTTACAAGTAGAGAGCTTCAAAGTTAGAAAAATGCAACATTTTCTAAATTTTCATGAAATTTTGGATTTTTCACCAAAAAAGGATGCAAGTAACGCCGAAAATTTACCACCAAAATAAAGTAGAATATGTCATGAAAAAACAATCTCAGAAGCAGAATATTCGGTAAAAGCGTTTGAGTTATTAATTCGTAAAGTGACTGTGGTCAGAATTGCGAAAAAGGGCTCAGTCCTGGGTTAAAGGGGTACTCCGGTGAAAAACTTTTTTTTTTTTTTTTTTTTATCAACTGGTGCCAGAAAGTTACACTGATTTGTAAGTTACTCCTATTAAAAAATCTTAATCCATCCTCTACTTATTAGCTACTGAATACTACAGCAGACATTCTTTTCTTTTTGAAACACAGAGCTGTCTGCTGACATCATGAGCACAGTGCTCTCTGCTGACATCTCTGTCCATTTTGGGAACTGTCCAGAACAGCATATGTTTGCTATGGGGATTTTCTTTTACTCTGGACAGTTCCTAAAATGGACAGAGATGTCAGCAGAGAGCACTGTGCTCATGATGTCAGCAGACAGCTCTGTGTTTCAAATGGAAAAGAATTTCCACTGTAGTATTCAGCAGCTAATAATTACAGGAAGGATTAAGATTTTTTAATAGAAGTAATTTACAAATCTACAAAAATGAAAAGAATTGGAGTGGCTCTTGTTCTGACCACGACCACTAAAGACCTGGGCTGCCCAATAACTACACCTATACCCGCGGTGTTGAAAATAAAATTAAAAAGGAATAATTGGGGCTCAAGGTCAAGGATATATGGACACCATTAGAGATGAGCGAATCGTTGACGAACCCGAATTCGTTACGAATTTCATGAAAAATTTGATTTGCAACGAATATCGCTGCGATTCTATCGCGCCAATTGCTTCATTAAACTCCATTTTACAGCGTTCCAGGCTATTGGGGACCTATTATGGCAGATCCACATGTGAGTACATGGGGCAGGGCATTATGGGAGGGCGGGAAACAGCGGTGGGAATGAAGGTAGGCGGGCTGACCCTGAATCACATGTGAGATGCAGCCTATTAGTGTTCACTGACCCCTGTGATGTCACAGCCCCTATATAATCGGCGGCCATCTTGCCTCACTTCATTTCATCTATGCACTCAGATGGAGAGGACGGGACTGCGTGTGTGTGAATAGTTCATACGACAGCGTTACACTGCAACTGCTAGTCACATCAACATTAGGGAAAGGCAGCAGTGCAGAGTGATTTGCTGTTACACTGAGAAGGATCATTGATTGCTAAACCTCCTATTCACGTTATTGAGCATTACAGCAGAGAGGGGCAGATAGCTGTCAGCTGCCTCATACAGATCTCCAAGCTGCCTGAACTTTCTGAAGCATCTCATCTCCTCATTGTTCAGTAGTGTTGCTCGCGAATATTCGCAATTCGAATATTATTCGCGAATATCGCATATTCGCGAATTCGCGAATTTCGCGAATATAGCGCTATATATTCGTAATTACGAATATTCGTTTTAATTTTTTTTCTTTTTTTTTTTTTTTCTTCACAGTACACATCTCAGTGATCACCCCTCTCTGCTTCCAGCTTGTGTGGTGTTAAGAAGGCTGTAATACTACTGTGTGAGACTGGCGTGCGAACATTCGCATATGCGAAAATTAGCATATGCGAATTTTCGTATATGCGAATTTTCGCATGTACTAATTTTGCATATGCCAATATTCACATATGTTAATTTTCGCAAACGCAAATATTCGCATATGCGAAAATAAAACGAGAATATAACGAATATGCGAATATTTGCGAATATATGACGAATATTAGTCCATATATTCGCGAATTCGAATATGGCCTATGCCGCTCAACACTATTGTTCAGCCCAATTGACTTTATTTTTATTTGCTCCACAAATCTTCTGCTGCTCAGAATTGTGTGACAGAGTGCAATTTAGGGTTTAACCCTGGATGTTTTTTGTGGTACTGCACTGTTGGGTCCTGCTGCTGTTCAGAAATACGTGATTGTTCAGTGGACTGTAGTGCATTTGTACCATTTTGTACCTGTTAATCTGTCAAGGGGCTGGCTACATACTGTGCAAGTCCAAACAATACTATTCACGGCTGTTTTGTTTTTTTTAAACAGTTTTTTCTGCGTATAGTTACGCATATATAACTGCCCTCATCAGTGCATACCGCATAGGTACATGCAAGTATTGTACCATTTAGTACCTGTTAAGCTGTCAAGGTGCTCCATTCCGTCAAAGTCCAAACAATAGTATCCACCGGCTGGTGTTTTACAAAAATACAGAGTTTTTTCTGCTAATAGGCCCTCATCAGTGCACACCGCATAGGTACATCCAAGTATTGTACCATTTAGTAGCTGTCAAGGTGCTCCAAACCGTCAAAGTCCAAACAATAGTATCCACCAGCTGGTGTTTTACAAAAATACAGAGTTTTTTCTGCTAATAGGCATATTACTGCCCTCATCAGTGTATACCGCATAAGTACATCCAAGTATTGTACCATTTAGTACCTGTTAAGCTGTCAAGGTGCTCCATACCGTCAAAGTCCAAACAATAGTATCCACTGACTGGTGTATTACAAAAATACAGAGTTTTTTCTGCTAATAGTTACCGTATATACTCGAGTATAAGCCGACACGGTATAAGCCGAGACCCCTAATTTCAACCCAAAATCCCAGGAAAAGTTATTGACTCGAGTATAAGCCTAGGGTGGGAAATACATCATCCCCCCCTGTCATCATCCAGACCCGTCATTAACATCCTCATCATCATCATCCCCTTGTCATCATCCCACACATCCCCCCTTCATCATCCCCTTGTCATCCCACACATCCCCCCTTCATCATCCCCTTGTCATCCCACACATCCCCCCTTCATCATCCCCCCTGTCATCATCCAGACCCGTCATTAACATCCTCATCATCATCACCGCCTGTCATCATCCAGACCCTCATCATCATCACCTGTCATCATCCCCTTGTCTTCATCCCACACATCCCCCCCTTCATCATCCCCTTGTCATCATCCCACACATCCCCCCTTCATCATCCCCTTGTCATCATCCCCACCCCCCTTCATCATCCCCTTGTAATCATCCCACACACCCCCCTTCATCATCCCACACACCCCCCTTCATCATCCCACCCCCCCTTCATCATCCTCTTGTCATCATCCCACACACCCCCCCTCTTCATCATCCTCTTCTCATCATCCGCCCTCAGTGGTCTTCAACCTGCGGACCTCCAGAGGTTTCAAAACTACAACTCCCAGTAAGCCCGGGCAGCCATCGGCTGTCCGGGCTTGCTGGGAGTTGTATTTTTGAAACCTCCGGAGGTCCGCAGGTTGAAGACCACTGCGGCCTTTGACATCATCCAGCCCCCTCTCACCCCCTTTAGTTCTGTATAGTACTCACCTCCGCTCGGCGCTGGTCCGGTCCTGCAGGGCTGTCCGGAGGGGAGGTGGTCCGGTGGGATAGTGGTTCCGGGCTGCTATCTTCACCGGGGGCGCCTCTTCTCCGCGCTTCCGGCCCGGAATAGGGGCGTTGCCTTGACAATGACGCAGAAGTACGTTGGCAATGAACGCACCTCTGCGTCGTTGTCAAGGCAACGTGACTATTCTGAGGCCGGGCCCGAAGCGCTTAGAAGAGGCCTCCCCGGTGAAGATAGCAGCCCGGAACCACTATCCCACCGGACCACCTCCTCTCCGGACAGTCCTGCAGCACCGGACCAGCGCCGAGCGGAGGTGAGTACTGTACAGAACTAAAGGGGGGTGAGAGGGGGCTGGATGATGTCGAAGGCCGCAGTGGTCTTCAACCTGCGGACCTCCGGAGGTTTCAAAACTACAACTCCCAGCAAGCCCGGACAGCCGATGGCTGCCCGGGCTTGCTGGGAGTTGTAGTTTTGAAACCTCTGGAGGTCCGCAGGTTGAAGACCACTGCGGGTGGAGAGTTCACTCGAGTATAAGCCGAGGGGGGTGTTTTCAGCACGAAAAATCGTGCTGAAAAACTCGGCTTATACTCGAGTATATACGGTAGGCATATTACTGCCCTCATCAGTGCATACCGCACAGTACCGCATCCAAGTATTGTACCATCTAGTACCTGTTAATCTGTCAAGGGCCTACATACTGTTCAAGGACAGCCGTAAGTAATCACCTGCTTCTGTTCTAGACAAATACTGTTTAAAGAGTAGTGTAGCGTATTGTAATACCCTCATAAACACACTAAGTATGTCAGGCAGAGAAGTGCCAGGACGTGCAGAGAGGAGTGGCAGAGGCCTAAATACTTCAGGCAGAGTTGGCAGCAGACTTGGGGCGAGTGGCAGCAGGAATCGCAGCGAGAGGCCTGAGCTCCCGTTATCAGCCAGCGGTCGTGTCTCCACCAGCAACCCATCTGCCGTCGTCGATTGGTTAACACGCTCATCCACATCATCACAAGTGACATCTGACACCCCCAGTCAACAGTCGGTGGGTTCCTCAGACACAACCCTCAGTTGGCATGGCCTGGGAGCAGTCCGTGTCCTCCCATTGCCTTTGTCCTATGCTGTTCCCTCTCCTAAAGAAGTATCTTATGCTGTGGGTTCAGCTCCACTATTTACTGAGGACGATCCAATAGAGGACAGTCAGCAGCTACTGGACAGCCAAGAAGGGGAAGAGATGCGGAGAGAGACGTGGGAGGCGGTGTTGCAGGTGTTCAGGGTCCTGAAGCAGGCACTGTTGGGGAACCTGAGGAGGACATCAGTGATGTGCACACAACTGTTGATAATGATGAAGCCGATCGCAATTGGGAGTCAAGTGCAGAAGGGGCTTCATCATCATCAGGAGAAGAGAGTTGCAGGTTGCCCTTGAGGCAGCAAGGCGGTAGCACGTTGGCAGTCAGCGTGGTGGCAGTAGTGGAAATTCAGGAGCCAAACGTGCCTGGGGGAGACCACCTGCTTCGCAGCAGCCTACCTTTCCGGGAGGTAGTGGAACAGGGGTTCCTGGAGACGGCTCCAGTAGCAGTCAATTAGTGTGGACTACGGGTGGGGAAATCAGCTACTCGGCGGTGTGGAAGTTTTTCATAAGGCATCCGGAGGAGGTTCACGTAGCCACATGCAAGATCTGTCGGCAGAAGGTGAAACGTGGCCAGGGTCCCAATGTCGGCACCATGGCCCTGCGTCAACCCATGCTTCGCCACCATAAAGCGGCCTGGGAGAACCGTGGCTTCGATGTAGTGGTCCAGCCTGCTGCATCACCCAGTGGCCATCCGCTCCCTCCTTCATCCAGCCAAGGCTCCACCACCTCAGCCGAAGGGAGCTGTCAAACCCTCCTTCTGTCGCTCCTGCTTCTCCCGCTTTTAGTCAGCCATTCCGCCAACAATCCATCGGCGAAGCCATGTCCAAGAGACAACAGTATGCGCCCACTCATCCAACGGCGCAGAAGTTGAAAGTGCTCCTGTCCAAATTGCTGGTGTTGCAGTCCCACCCTTTTCAAGTGCACCTTTCAGAGAATTGATGGCTTGTGCCGAGCCGAGGTGGAGAGTCCCAAGCCGTCATTTCTTTGCGAAGGAGGCAGTACCAGCCCTGCATAAGTTTGTACAAGAGAAGGTGGGCCAGTCCTTTAGCCTGTCGCTGTGTTCAAAAGTGCATGGCAGCGCCGACGTGTGGAGCTGTAACTATGGGCAGGGACAATACTTGTCTTTTACGACTCACTGGGTAAATGTGGTTCCTGCACAGCCACAACAGCAACTTGGACAGGCCACACCGCTTCCTCCTCCACGCTCTCGCTCCCAGGCAGTTGGTCCTGTTACAGTGTGTGACGCCGCCTCCTCATGCTCCACCGTGTCCTCGACCTCCACTGCACGTCCAAATCTCGGTGGCCATTCATCGTACCATGTGTGTAGGGTACGGCGGTGTCAAGCTGTTCTTCACGTGGTTTTCCTTGGCAAACAGAGTCACACAGGGGAGGAACTGCTAAAGTTCATTCGTAAAGAAATCAGAGTATGGCTTACTCCACGAAATCTGGAAATGGGAACCATGGTGACAGACAACGGGAAGAACATCGTATCCACACAAGGAAGTGTGAAACATGCGCCCTGCATGGCACACGTGTTGAATCTGGATGTCAAGCACTTCCTCAAGTCTTCACCCCATTTGCAAAACATCCTGAAAATGGCAAGGAAACTGTGCATGCACTTCAGCCACTCGTACACCGCCAAGCACACCTTCCTTGAGCTGCAGCGTCAGAACGATATCCCACAACATAGTCTTATTTGTGACATTGCCACACATTGGAATTCCACCCTCCATATGTTGGACAGACTATACGAACAAAGAAAAGCCATCACCGATTTCTTGATGATCCAAGCAGATAGGAGTACTCCCCTGTGTAACTTCAATGTGAACCAGTGGCAGCTCATACGTGACACCTGTCGTTTGCTGAGGCCCTTTGAGGAAGCCACATTATTTGTGAGTCGCCTGGATTACGCCATGAACGACGTAATTCCACTCCTACATTTCCTACAACAAATGATTGAAACCATGGCTGGTCACGGCAATGGAGACGTTGCGCCTACATCTCAAGGCTACATGAGCCCTATGGGGGCTGAACTGGAGGAGGAGGATGAACAGGGGCAGAGCGGAGCACAGTTTAAATTGGATGAGATGGCCAGTGTTTCTAGTCTTCAGACAAGAGAGGAGGAGCAGGAGCAGCCAGAGGAGCTGGAGGGTTATGAGGAAGTTGAGACAGAGGACCCAGACACACTGTGGCAGTATGCAGTGGAGATAGAGGCAGGTAGTCCCTCTGAGTCACTGGCACAAATGGCACGATGCAAGCTCAGTTGCTTGCGTAGTGACCCCCGAATTGTCAAAATTCGTCAGCGGGATGACTTCTGGATCTCCACCTTATTAGACCCTCGCTACCGTCCCAAATTGAGGGCCTTTTTTTACACCCACTTAGAGGGAGGAGAAACTGACCTACTACAGAGAGATTCATGGTCCATCCACTCTCAGGTCTGAGTCGGGGGGCCCTCTGCGCTCACCTTCCACTGCCATGGCTGCTGGGGAGGGATGGGAGGAGCAGTACCAGCTCAATCAGCAGCAGCCTGAGTCTATAGTCGCTGATGAGTAGCTTTCTTCACCCGCATAGTGAAGCAACTCATCAGCAGCAGGTAGACATGGAGCAGGACCTGAACCAGCAGTTGGTGGCATACCTTGACATGGCCATGCCAACAACCCTTGAAGATCCGCTGGACTTCTGGGCAGCCAAACTTGATTTATTGCCACAACTAGCAGAGTTTGCCCGGGAAAAGCTGTCCTGCCCGGCCAGTAGTGTGCCATCAGAGCGGGTGTTTGGTTCGGCCGGGGCCATAGTCACCCCAAGGCGAACTCGTCTGTCCACTAAAAATGTGGAGAGACTGACATTTGTCAAGATGAATCAGGGATGGATCAGCCAGGATTTACAGCCACCAATGACAGATGGGTCTGAGTAGATTGACCATGCTCCTACAACAAAATTTTCTCTATTATGCTTGGTTATGAAACCCTCTGGGGCAGACCTGGGCATTGTACGGCCTGCTTGCCACATACGGCCCTTTGATTGGCTCTGACCGGCCCGTGCTGACTGGGGGACAACTATGCTGCCTAATCTGGGGACAACTATGCTCCTAATCTGGGGGACAACTATGCTCCTAATCTGGGGGACAACTATGCTGCCTAATCTGGGGGACATCTATGCTGCCTAATCTGGGGGACATCTATGCTGCCTAATCTGGGGGACATCTATGCTGCCTAATCTGGGGGACAATTATGCTCCTAATCTGGGGGACATCTATGCTGCCTAATCTGGGGGACAATTATGCTCCTAATCTGGGGGACATCTATGCTGCCTAATCTGGGGGACAATTATGCTCCTAATCTGGGCGACATCTATGCTGCCTAATCTGGGGGACATCTATGGTCCTAATCTGGGGCACATCTATGCTGCCTAATCTGGGGGACATCTATGGTCCTAATCTGGGGGACATCTATGCTGCCTAATATGGGGGAAACTGATGCTTCTGGCCTTGGGCCTGTAATTTTTTGAAGTTTAGCAGTAGCTATATACATGCTTAATGCAAATGTAAACATTGATCTTTAAATGTAAGGGGTTATGAAACCCTCTTGGGTACTGTGAATGACTGCTCCAGACTCTTTCTGTGTCTTTCACAAACTACTTGCCTCCCTGGTGCCTCTGGCCTTGGGCCTTAAATTTTTGGATGTTTAGCAGTAGCTAAATACATGCTTAATGCAAATTTCAACAATGATGGTTAAATTCTCGGCGCTCTGCCAGGGCCTTCTCCTATCCCGCCTGGGCCGATCCGAGGACCTCACTAACCAATACAATCGGTTGTAGCGACGGGCGGTGTGTACAAAGGGCAAGGACTTAATCAACGCAAGCGTATGACCCTCACTTACTTACTAATTCCTCGTTTTAAGGGTAAATAATTGCAATCCCAGATCCCTATCACGAACTGGTTTCAGCGTGTAACACGCACCTGTCCTTGAAAGATAGAGACACGCTAATCCGTTCAGTGGAGCGCTAGTGCGGCCCGGGACATCTGAGGCCATAACACACCTGTTATTGCTCGATCTCGCAATTGATCGGGCAAGGTAAGCGCTTATTAAAGCCTCTTGGGTACTGCTGAGGCCTACTCCTGACTGTTCCTGGTGCAATGTATGGGGTAATTAAACACTCTTGGGTAGTGTTATTGTTAAACTTACTGATAATTTTATCAGTAATAAAATTGAAATTTGCAGAATGCTAACCGTTACACAACGGAACGCTTGTTGCGTGTGATTTTTTTAATGAAACTAAAAAAAAAAAATCTGGAGAGGGATTAACTCTGCTTAATCATTTTTGGTGAAAAAAAATCCTTTGGTGATCTGATCTTTTTGAGCCAGATGCGCGTACACACATATGTAATAATTTTTTTAAAATAATTTCAAACATTGTGTGGTTTATTATTTTTGGGAAGAAAGTCTTTGGGTGGTCCACCGTCCTGCATTATAGAGTCTTCTGAAATGTTGGATATGCGCTTGTTCTTACACAAAGGTATACATTTAAAAAAAAAATTATACAATTTTGTTGATTTTTGGGCGGATTGTGAAGCCCTGTGTGTACTGGTGCATCAGCCAACTCCATGCTGTGTCCTTCAGGCAATATATGGGTTCCTGATGCCGCAGAGGTGGGGCCTGGGTCTGGGAATGTAAAATTTTTGGATAGAGGGTGCTACCTATGAGAAATCTTTGTCAAACATTTCTCATTTTGTGTTGTTTTTTGGGGGGAGGATTGTGAAGCCCTGTTGTGTAGTGTACTCGTGCATCAGCCAACTCCACGCTGTGCCATTCACCCACTATATAGTGTCCTCAAGCTGCCAACACCTCCACGCTGTGCCATTCAGCCACTATATGGTCTCCTCATGCTGCCAACACCTCCACACTGTGTCATTCTGCCACTATATGGTGTCCTCATGCTGCCAACACCTCCACGCTATGTCATTCAGTCACTATATGGTCTCTTGACACTGATGCCACCACCAGGCTCTGTCATTGTGCTGCTGTGCGGCAGTGATTCTAAGAGCGATGCCGGTAATCTGCATGCTATTCTGAATAACAATATTATTTCACTACCCCAGCACACTCCATATGCGTTTTAGGACACAGCAAAGTGTTCTATACCCCTATAGAGGCTGTATGTGTCACGATTCGGCTGGCAGGAGGTGGATCCTCTGTGCCAGAGAGGGATTGGCGTGGACCGTGTTGGTGGACCGGTACTAAGTTGCTACTGGTATTCACCAGAGCCCGCCGCAAAAGCGGGATGGTCTTGCAGTGGCGGTAGCAACCAGGTCGTATCCACCAGCAACGGCTCAACCTCTCTGACTGCTGAAGATAAGCGCGGTACAAGGGAGTAGACAAGAGCAAGGTCGGACCTAGCAGAAGGTCAGGGCAGGCAGCAAGGATCGTAGTCAGGGGCAACGGCAGGAGGTCTGGAACACAGGCTAGGAACATACAAGGAAACGCTTTCACTGGCACAATGGCAACAAGATCCGGCGAGGGAGTGCAGGGGAAGTGAGGTATAAGTAGGGAGTGCACAGGTGAACATACTGATTAAGCCTGCTGCGCCAATCAGTGGCGCAGTGGCCCTTTAAATTGCAGAGACCCGGCGCGTGCGCCCTAAGGAGCGGGGCCGCGCGCGCCGGGACAAGACAGACGGGGAACGGGTCAGGTATGGGAGCCGGGATGCGCATCGCGAGCGGGCGCCTCCCGCATCGCGAATCGCATCCCGGCTGGGAGTGATATTGCAGCGCACCCGGTCAGCAGGTCTGAATGAGAGGATGCTGCGAGCGCTCCGGGGAGGAGCGGGGACCCGGAGCGCTCGGCGTAACAGTATGTAGGCTTGAAATAGCCTTTTTTTAATATAGATTCGCCGCGAAAAAATTAGGATCGAAACGAACTTTTCCGGAAAATTCGGCTAATCGGCCGAATTGAATTTTTGAAAAGTTCGCTCATCTCTAGACACCATGTATTAGATGAATATAAATAACTTATTAAATTAAACAATGTACATGCGGTGGTGACAGTGACCCACAGGGCCCTTGTGGGATCACAGCACTCACTAATAAAATATTATCTCAATAAATAAATAAAATTATAAAATTAATTATTGCAATGAGACCACCATAAAAGAAATATTATATAAGCAGAAATAAAATCTATAAAAATACTATAAACCTTATTGTACTGACCAACAGAAGCAAAGAAATACTAGAGACCAGAAACAGCAAATATTGGTCACAATTCAGCCTAAATTATCACAGTCACAGATAGCAATGGTGACAGGTAGCAGCAACTATGGTCCCAATTATCACAATTGTAGCAGCAAATATAGTCAAAATTAGCAGCAGTTAATGGCACAAAGTTCAGCAGAGTTCAGCTACATTAGTGGTGAGACTGAATGGGGTAACTCATAGCAACAATCGGCATCCTGAGTAAGATCTAAGTTCTGTTTCACAATTCAGATAGCCTTTTTTTAGATAAACCCGCAATAGTCTCTTAGTAACAGTATTGGTTCTAATATGCCGGCATATGTAGATTGCAACTAAATGTATCAGCTGATACGGCTCACCGCTCCAGGGTCTGTGCACAGCCGAGGGTTCGCTGAGATACTGCGATCTCTTGTGGCAAGGCTGGAATATCTCCTCGATGTCTGTGACAGATGCGCTCTCGTGGCAGGAGAGGGCACCGCCGAAGGCTCGGCCGTCTCCTAATGTGGCGCTGCTTGTTGGTAGCGGTGGACTCCAGATGGGGAGGCTACAGTGCTTTAGCTGGCAGTGTCGGACCGCATCCTCTTAGCTCAGAGGTATGCGGTGCTTGTTAGTAACGGTGGGCTCCGGGCAAGGAGGTTACAGCGCTTCAGCTGACTGTGTCAGTCCGTGTCCTCGTGGTTTGGAGGTACGCGTGCGATATTGCAAGTAAAGCCTCTTGTTGCAGGGCTCTCAAGGCTTATAGCAAGGTGGTCTCAGTCCCTCATAGCAGGGGGCTGGACGCGTTTCAAGACTCTCTCAGTATATATAGGGGTATATATATATCAATGCTGCTGAGGAAAAGACAGAGAGTCTTGAAACGCGTCCAGCCCCCTTCAAAGAGTGACTGGGACCACCTTGCTATAAGCCTTGAGAGCCCTGCAACAAGAGGCTTTACTTGCAATATCGCACGCGTACCTCCGAACCACGAGGACGCGGACCGACACAGTCAGCTGAACACACAGCCATTACTATCAAAATTTAGGCAACTAAAATCATGTGGCCACCATTATTTTCTAGCACTGCATCAAGGCTCTTGGGCATGGAGGTCACCAAAGCTTCACAGGTTGCCACAGGTTGAGGATGTCCCACAGATGCTTAATATGGTATAAATCTGGAGACATGCTTGGCCACTCCATCACCTTTACCCTCAGCTTATTTAGTAAGGCAGTGGTCCTCTGGGAGGTGTGTTTGGGGTCATTATCATGTTGGAATACCTCCTTGCGACCAATTGAGGGGGTCATGCTCTGCTTCAGTATGCGACAGTACATGTTGGTTCCCTCAATGAACTGTAGCTCCCCAGTGCCAGCAACACTCATGCAGGCCCAGACCATGACACTTCTACCACAATGCTTGATTGTAGGCAACACACATTTGTCTTTGTATTCCTCACCTGGTTGCCGCCAAACACGCTTGACACCATCTGAACCAAATAAGTTTATCTTGGTCTCAATAGAGCATGGGACCTGGTTCCACTAAGCAATGATCTTAATCTGCTACTCTTCAGCAAATGTGTGGGCTTTCTTTTGTTTCATCTTTAGAAGACACTTACTTTTGGGATGACAACAATGCATACCAATTTGATGCAGTGTGCGGGTATAGTCTGAGCACTGACAGGCTGACCCGCACCCCCCTTTTACCTCTGCAGCAATTCTGGTAGAACTCATACATCTATTTCCCAAGACAACCTCTTAACACTGAGCACGTGCACTCAACTTCTTTGGTAGACCATGGTGAGGCCTGTTCTGAGTCTAAACTGTCCTGTGAACACACACTCTCGCAGTGTCCAGCTCACCACTCCTCGTCTCAGTGCGCGGAAACGTGTGGACTCCACGTACAAATGCAAACTGACAAGAAAAGGAAAGTCCAGCACTGCAGGTCCAAAGCAAGGAAGCCGTTTTATTGTATAAGTTCACGGTTACCATGTGTAGGGACACGGTGTCCTTCCTAGATTTGCATCTCATTGGTGATGCACAAGAGGGCAAAATTTTCACGTCCACTTATAGGAAGGACACCTCTGTCAATTCCATCTTGCGAGCTGACTCGTGTCATCCCCCCCACGTTACTAGGAATCTTCCAGTGGGGGAGATGATCCGCGCCAGACGCAATTGCTCTAGAAAGGAGGATTTCACCCGTGAATCAGAAGCCATAGGGGTACGTTTGAAACAAATAGGATACACAGAGGGCTCCATCAGTCGTGCCGTTCGGATCGCCCATGATCGCGATCGAACGGAGCTACTGAGGGGGAGACACCCCAATCTTAGCCTTAACGCTGAGCATCAAAATCAGAATCCTGTAACCCTTGTCACACAATTTAGTGACGACTTTACTGCCATTCGTAGGATTGTCAACACATACATCCCCATGATTTCGGGGGACCCAGCATACTCTGGGATTTTTTCGAATGGTTTTAGAGTTGTCCCTAGGAAAGCCAGAACTATTGCTAGTAGGGTTTCCCCAAGCATGTTTCAACACACTGGTGGTACTACACCTTGTTGGTTGCAACATAAAGGATCATACAAGTGTGGCCATAACAAGTGCACATATTGTTGTGTCATGCTTAAAGTAAAGAATTTAAGTCCACCAGCAATGGAGAAATATTTCAAATGGAGAGATACATTAATTGCAATACTACTTTTGTAGTATACTGTATCACGTGCCGGGAATGCAACATCCAATATGTGGGGTGTACGACGGGTACCCTCAAAGTGAGAATTCGAAGGCATCTGTCAGACATCCCACACTTTAATTCCCGCCACGTATCCATGGTCAGCAGACACTGTGCAGAATATCATGCAGGCTCTTTCTTGAGTCTATATGTTCAAGGCATTGAGAAGGTCACAGCCCCGATACGAGGAGGAGATCATAGAAGGAAGCTTTTGGACCGAGAGGTCTATTGGATCCTCAAATTGGGCACTAGATTCCCGACAGGTATGAACAGGAGGCAAGATACCATGTTATACTACTAGTTCTAAACTGGGTGTGGTGAGATTGTGTGTACTGCCTCCTGTTCACACTTGTCCCCCTTTAACAACATTAGTTACCAATATACGGACCTCCTTCAACTACAGGGTTATCACTGGATCTAATAATAGTGCAGGATTAACAGTTATATATTTGCATGCACTATCCATATTCAATTATTCTAGGTATATGTTTTTGCCTTTTGCTTAGGTTTCATGTATCCAGTGATCACCCTTAAGTTGATTTCATTTTGTGGTTCCGATGATCACTCTGCACCTTATATTATATAAATTTAATCTTGTCATTCAGATTTTTATGTTTTTTGATTTGGTGCATGAGCTTTTTCATCGGATTTCTTTCTCCAACTTTGCTGTTAGAACGACTCTCGCATTACTTGCTAATACATGCAGGTATGATTAGAGACTCGTTCACACACACAGGTTTTAACCCCATGTTTATATCCCCCGTTCTTTTGTTATATAAATTTTTTTACTTTACAAGCACATCATTGGTTATGCTACTGATTTAGTAATGTGTGGTGTAACACCTACCACATTTATTTACATTATTCTCACTAGTGGGGGCTTTTGATCAATATGTTTATTTAACTTTATATATCTTCTATTAAACTGTGTATTTACTATTTTTGTACATTTCACAGCTGAAATCATGCATCTTGTAAGAATTTCTCTTTATTTTTGTATATTCACTATATTTATTGTTGTTTATAATATATTGGTGCAAATTTTTTCTATGTGTATTGTACATCAAGTCTGTGTCTGTGTGGGAGGGAGGTGGCCCCGCCCACACCACTCAGGTGTTTTCACCTGGTGGGGGGTGGAGCCGCTTTCCCCTATATAGACCAGAAGGATCTTAATATTTCTTTGTACGACTAAGGCGAGAGAGCTCGTCGAAACGCGTCACTTGTGATCCACGTTTGGTGTCCGTGTGTTCTTATACAATAAAACGGCTTCCTTGCTTTGGACCTGCAGTGCTGGACTTTCCTTTTCTAAACTGTCCTGTGAAACCATTGTATGGTCTTGCCCACCATGATGCAGCTCAGTTTTAGTGTCTTGGCAATCTTCTTACAGCCTAGGCCATCTTGATGAAGAGAAACAATTATTTTTGTCAGATCCTCAGATAGTTCTCTGCCATGAGGTGCCATGTTGAATTTTTAGTAACCAGTATTAGAGAGTGTGAGAGCAAATTTAAGACAACAGCTCCCTATCTACACCTGAGACCTTGTAACACTTATGAATCACATGGCACTGTGGAGAAATAATGGCTAATTGGGCCCAATTTAAACATTGCCACTTAAGGGTGTACTCACTTGTTTCCAAGGTTTAGACGTTAACCCCTTAAAGGGGTACTCCGCCCCTAGACATCTTATCCTCTATGCAAAGGATAGGGGATAAGATTTCAGTACGCCGCGGTCCCGCTGCTGGGGATCCCCGGGATCCCCGCTGCAGCACTGCGCTATCATTAAAGAACAGAGCGAGTTCGCTCTGTGTGTAATGACGGGCGATACAGGGGATGGAGCCACGTGACGTCATGGCTCCGCCCCTCGTGACATCACGGCCCGTCCCCTTAATGCAAGTCTATGGCAGGGGGCGTGACGACCACCACGCCCCCTCCCATAGACTTGTATTGAAAGGGGTGGGCCGTGACATCACGAGGGGCGGAGCCGTGATGTAACGATGCTCCGGCCCCTGTATTGCGTGTCATTACGTGCAGAGCGAACTCGCTCTGTGCTGTAATGATAGTGCAGTGCCGCAGCGGGGATCCCGGGGATCCCCAGCAGCGGGACTGTGGCGTACTGACATCTTATGCCCTATCCTTTGGATAGAGGATAAGATGTCTAGGGGCGGAGTACTGGGCACTGTCACCAACTTTATTTTTTTATATGTTGTAGTACTTCTGTACTACAACATATCTCTAATATACTTTTATTTTTATTTTTTTCATTAAAAAGGTTTAATTTACATTTAAAAACCGGCCACTGAAAAAGGACAGATTTTGGAGTGGCAATCAGTCCTTTTTCAGTTAGGCTGCACTCGCTCCCTGCCTGTCAATCAGACAGGCGGGAGCGAGCGCATTGGCTCCCCGGCCACTGGCTGGGAGGCCACTCCTCCCGCACATCGCCGCCGCCGCCTCGTTCCCGCCGCTGTCCCTGCACGCCCGCTGCCGGACTCTGCAGTAACTGCAAGTGTAATGAGGGAACGAGGTATGCGGGGCTGGGGGGGGGGGGGAGGAGGGAACGGGCTAGTGCTGTAGCGGGGGGGGGGGGGATCGGGCTAGCAAAAAAATAAAAAATAGGATGGTGGGAGCTACCCTTTAAGGACCGGGACATTTTTCATTTTTGCACTTTCGTTTTTTCATCTAAAAATCATAACGCTTTCACCTACAGACCCAAATGAGGGCGTTTTTTTGCACCACCAATTATACTTCGCAATACATCAATCATTCCACCACAAAATCTATGGCAAAACCAGAAAAAAATATATTTGTGGGGCATATTCTACTATTCTACTACTTTATTTTATTTCACCACTTAAAAAAAAATTATAACTACATGTACCAAAATTAGTATGTTTAAAATTGTCATCTTCTGATCCCTATAACTTTTTTGTTTTTCCGCATACTCGGGTGTTTTTGATCGCTTAAAATTTTTTTTTAGGGTATACAAAATTATAAAAAATACGCAATTTTGAACTTTGGAATTTTTTTTTTACGTATACGCCATTGACTGTGTGGTTAAATTAAGGTTATATTTTTATAGTTCGGACATTTACGCACGCGGCGATACCACATATGTTTATTTATGTTTACATTTGTTTTTAAATGGGAAAAGAGGGGTGATTTTATTACGGAAGGGGTTATATTACATTTATTAACTTTTTTTCAAAACTATTTTTACACAATTTTTTAGTCCCCATAGGGGACCATTACATGCAACCTACTAATTGCATATACTGTTCAATGCTATGCCATAGCATAGCCTTGATCAGTGCTATCGGCACTCTGCTGCTCCAGCCTGGATCTCAGGCATGGAGCAGCAGAGTGCCGATCGGACTGAGAAGGTAAGCACCCTCCTCTGTCCATACAGCTGTTAAGGACGCAGCGATTTCACTGTAGCAGTCCCGAACAGCCTGGCTGAGCTGCCGGGAGTCGTTTAGTTTCACTTTAGACTCGGCAATCAACTTTGATCGCTGCATCTAAAGGGTTAATGCCGGGCATTACCGCGATCGGTGATGTCTGGCATCGGGACCACCCGGCTATGATGCGGGGTCAGCCCGTGACCCCGTGTTACAGCGTGGGAGCGGGTCCAGGGCGTACAGGTACGCCCTTGGTCCTTAAGGTGTTAATGGCTGTATGTTAATTTTTTGAGGGGACAACATTACATTTTAGCAGAGTGTAATTTCAGTGTTGTCACAAATTTTTTACAAAATGTGAGGGGTGATATGTAGACAATTTTTCTCTTACCTTAAATTTTCATTTCCTAGAGTCCATAGCTGGCACACAATGGGTTAACAGTCTCTCATTGACCCTGGAGGAAAAGGTGTAGCTAGCAGTTAGAACTACAAGAACAATTAAACAATCATTAATTAATCTACCACACCGTACTAAATCCCCACAAAAAAAAGCCTCCGTGTATAGTATGCAGAAAAACACTTTATTGAGAGGGATACTTGTGCTACCTTCGGACTCGAGGGAATGAAAATTTCAGGTGAGAGAAAAATGTTCTACTTCCTGTCATTCTCTGGTGGCACACAGTGGGAATTGCAAAGCAATACAGAAAAAACTAAGGGGGGAGGGCAATTAAACAGGACCAGCAGCATTTATAACACTCATATGAAAAGCTGATCTCTCAGACACTGCCACATCCAAAATATAGTGTTTGATAAAGATTGTAGGCGAAGCCCATGTCACTGCTCTGCAGATTTGTTCCATTGGAACATGATACCTTTCAGCCCATGATGCCGCTGTTGAACGGGTAGAATGGGCTTTTAGCAGTAACGGAGAAGAAGCCCCCTCCAGAAAGTAGCAATGATTAATCACATCACTGATACATCATGCCAAAGAGGACTTGGTAGCCTTTCTGCCCCTGTGAGGACCTGAAAATTGTAGGAAGAAAGCTTCTGACAATCTGAAAGATGAGGTCCTATCCTCATAGGGTAGCACAGATATTTTAACATCCAATGGAGTGGACTCACCTTCTGTGTCTTCAAAAACAGGTTGAACGATTTCTTGGTTGAGGTTCACCATGGAGGGTATCTTTGGCAAAAACCCCAGCACAGTCCTGAAGACGACTCCATCAGGCCAGATTCTCAAATAGGGCTCTTTGCAGGATAAGGCTTGACGTTCAGTTCCCCCTCCCCTTATGGAAGCTGGTTCCTGCTGAGCCAGTCTGCCGGGACTTTCTCAGATACCCCAATATTGATGGCTGACAAGGATAACAGATTGTCTTCTGCCCACGTCATCAGTTTGGTGCATTCATTCTGGAGGAGACGATTCCTGGTCCCTGGTCCCTTAGGATCTAGAACATGTCCAGTTTGGCCGCAGCTACATCCAATTTTGTAGGAGATTCCCATTCAGAGATGAAACCTGGGTTCAATCTATAAATGGATTAAAATCTGTTTTCTTCGGTTTTCTTTTCAGGTCTGGACCAGTCCTTTTTAACCATTCTGAGCATATGGCCAGGTAGCATCCTTACTCCAGCTTCAGGGAAGTAGTATAACTGTTTGTTTTTATTTATGAGAAACATCTTTTTCAACCTCCAATGTCTGCTTCACTGTTTGGATCAATTTAGGCACTTCGGGGAAGATTTATCAAACCCTGTCCAGAGGGAAAGCTTCTGAGTTGCCCATAGCAACCAATAAGCAACCAATAAGAAGCAAACTGATTGAATGCTATGGACAACATGGCAACTTTTCCTCTGAACAGGTTTTGATAAATCTCCCCCTTTACCTTTATGGAATTTGAAGATGTCCTCTAATACTTCAATCTCAGGTTCCGATGGGCTGATGAGCTGGACTCTTCTGGTGAGGCTCCCCTTTCCCTCTCATGCTTTTTTTTTTTTAGCAGAAACAAAAATGCAGCGGAGTTCCCCTCTAAGAAGCTAAAGTCTGAGGAGGGTGCAGACATGCCTCACAAATATCCTGGCCCCCAAGAGTCAGGAAGAAGTTTATGGCATTGGGGCACACAGCGTGTGCCTAGATTTTCTGGTTGCTCTGGGTATCTGAAAAACAAAACATCAACACTAAGATGCCCACCAGAAATGCGGGTCTCCAGATTAAGACACATCTTGTGTGTCAGAGAGACCAGCTGCCCCTGGAGAGCATGGTCTCTATCCGACACTGCGGCCATTGTGAGGATTCTCGAGAGAGAGAACCTGTCTCTCACACATGCGCAGTGCGAATCCTACAGCACTGCGCAAGCGCAGACATTTTACATGCCAGAACACTGCTGGAGCTCCGCACACCAGAATCTGGCAATTTTTTCCAGAAGTCCCCACTTGCCGGAGAGGAGTGCAACTTCACTCTGGCAGCAGATAAGTCACTAGGGGGAATTCCTCGGTTTACAACTGGCTGGTACAGCTCCAGGGACTAGACAAACGCCTAGTATAAAGGGCAATATGTTCTTGTGCCTCTTCTTCCTCCAAGAGTAGAGAAAGAAAAAAAAAACCACACAGGGCTGTCATTTGTGGGGCTTTAGTACTGTGTCAGGTTTGGTAGATTAACCCCTTAAAGGGGTACTCCGCCCCTAGACATCTTATCCCCTATCCAAAGGATAGGGGATAAGATGTCAGATCGCCGCGATCCCGCTGCTGGGGAGCCCCGGGATCCTCGCTGCGGCACCCCGCTATCATTACAGCACAGAGCGAGTTCACTCTGCACGTAATGACGGGCAGTACAGGGGCCGGGGCATCGTTACGTTACGGCTCCACCCCTCGTGATGTCACAGCCCGCCCCTTTCAATACAAGTCTATGGGAGGGGGCGTGGCGGTCATCACGCCCCCTGCCATAGACTTGAATTAAGGGGACGGGCCGTGATGTCACGAGGGGTGGAGCTATGATGTCACGCTGCCCCGTCCCCTGTATCGCCCGTCATTATGCACAGAGCGAACTCGCCCTGTGCTGTAATGATAGCGGGGTGCCGCAGCAGGGATCCCGGGGCTGATGCCAGAAAGTTAAACAGATTTGTAAATTACTTCTATTAAAAAATCTTAATCCTTCCAGTACCTATTAGCTGCTGAATACTACAGGAGAAAATTATTTTCTTTTTGAAACACAGAGCTCTCTGCTGGCATCTCTGTCCATTTTAAGAACTGTCCATAGTAGGAGAAAATCCTCATAGAAAACATATGCTGCTCTGGACAGTTCTTAAAATGGACAGAGATGTCAGCAGAGAGCACTATGCTTGTTATTCAGTAGAGAGCACTGTGTTCCAAAAAGAAAATAATTTTCTCTGTAGTATTCAGCAGCTAATAAGTACTGGGAGGTTTAAGATTTTTTAATAGAAGTAATTTACAAATCTGTTTAACTTTCTGACACCGGAGTACCCCTTTAAATAGGGATGGGTTTAATTCACTTTTATTAACTTTTATTTTTACACTTTATTTATGTATTTTTTTTGCCCCCACAGGGGGCTATAACATGCAATCTTTTGATTGCTTACACTGATCAAAGCTATGCCATAGTTTTTTTTAGTTTCACTTTAGATGCCATGATCAACTTTGATCGCAGCATCTAAAGGGTTGATGCCGGCCATCGGCCCGATTGGCGGTGCCTGGCATTAGCCGTGGGCCCTAGCTGCCCATAGCAACTGGGACCAACCAGGTTTAACCCATTCTCTGCTGGTGAGAATGGTTTAAACCCCGTAAACCCCTTAAGTACCAGGGCTCGAGGACATACCTGTACTCTCTTGGTCCTAGACAGATCAAATAACAATTGTTTAATTGTTCTTGTGGTTCTAACTGCTAGTTACACCCTCTCATCCGAGGTCAATGAGAGAATATTAACCCATTGTGTTCTGCCGGAGGACTACAGGAAATATTCTTTATTCCATATAGTTAAAAAAAAATTGAAGAAAAAGGCGTCACACAAGAACAAGCGATCTCACCACTGAACAATAGCATGTACATAGACATGTTAATACATTATGTCCATTTGATGTGGCTGTACATGCCAATGTTTATAAAGTGCCTACTGTGGGCAATAACAAAATGGTGCACATCATGTAGACAGAAATAGTATATAGGTATACAAACAGTTTTTAGAGCAGATTACACCAGAATTCTGGCACATTTGCTATGCTTTATCAGCCACATTATCTTCAGGGATATCCTATCGGTCTACTTCATGCGATATTCATAAAATGCATAACTAATCAGTGTTGCATCATTTACATGATCATAATTTGTATGCCAAGTTGTAGAAGTGTGCAAAATCCAGCTTCCTAAAACTTCAATGCTTTATTTCGATCATTAAAAATCAACAAAAAAGTGCATATTAAAAGCCAAGAGAAACATTGACTCGTTTCGGTTTGTAAAAAACCTTAATCATAGCGGTATCTCTCAAGGCGAGAGAATGGTTTATATATCTGTTCAAGAGTCAAAACCAACAAATACTGAAAGAGTACGCCTACCTAGAAGTGTGCATTCATCTGTAGTCAGTAAGTGACTACAGGTGTGCGAACAGGTACATAGCTCTAATATGCAGACTGAGTCCAGGAGACCATATAGTATATAGTACATATAATGTTGCATATCTATAAGATACCCACAACTATAATAAATCAATATACATATGAAAGGTCATTTCTGAAATATAATCCCTGTGGGTATCTCGTGTCCAGACGGAGGATCCAAAACGCCTCGCGTCTGAACACCAGTTTATTCCAGTCACCACTTCGTCTTGATGGTTTGACCTTTTCGATCCCCTGCACATTCAAATTTAGTGGTTCTACTGTATGTTTTTCAAGCAAATGTCTCGTAAGTCCAAATACGGATCGTGAGTGGACAGAAAATTGATTACATGGGGCCAAATGTTGAGATATTCTCGTCTTAAGTTTTCTAGTTGTGCAACCAACATATTGTAGATTGCAGGGTATGCAAGTCACCAAATAAATCACATGTGTATACCCGTAGATGTAGATTGGAAATTCTTAGAGTTGTTGATAAATTTGCATACATTGCATCGTGTGTGGCCACATTTATAAGTTACCTGGGAACCGGCCCTCTACCTCTCCATGCTTCCTTGCTAGGATTACAGATCCTCCAGGATTGAGATGTGACTATACCAGATGGTGAGCTGACTCTACTCTTTTTTCTTTTTTGCAAGTTGTAGAAGTGCCAGGTCTAGAAACAAGAGCTACCCTTCCTGGGCTATAATAACTCTGGGGGAGATTTATCAAAACCTGTCCAGAGGAAAAACTGCTGAGTTGCCCATAGCAACCAATCAGATAGCTTCTTTCATTTTTAGCAAGGCCTCTGAAAAAATGAAAGAAGCGATCGGATTGGTTGCTATGGGCAACTCAACAACTTTTACTCTGGGCAGGATTTGATAAATCCCCCTCTCTGTCTTTATGTCTTTATCCTAATGTTTTATATGGATCCTGACAAAGACTCTTGCACATTAATATCACGTCCTTGGTTGTTAACCAGTTAAATGCTAGTGCCACACAACCATATCATAACTGTGCAGAATCTATATATTCATAGTTACGTTGGTAATCAGAGCCTTTTCCAAAGAATGTTTTGCTGATCTCTCAGAATCGGATCAGTTATCTTCCTTCCAAAAAAGGTAAATGCTCCTACATAACCTGCGGTGGTTTGAAAAGGTGGAAAGTTGGAAACTATGAAAGCAAAAAGGTCCTGGGTAAATGAATCAGTTCACAATTCTTCCAAAAGCCGAGTCAGAAAACAACAAGTACGCTTTAACCATGCCACTTGGCCATATACACAATTTTGACAGGATATAAATTCTCAGCTAGTTGGCAGGACTGAGTCCAGTTTTCAAGATGACTTTCTCTATGATGTTACGTTGGTTTTGGAAATATATTAGTGCATGTATTTTAAAATATGACAGATTTATGCTTAGAGTAAGATGTTTTACAGAAAGACAATGAAAGGTGGACTCCTAGCCTTGTAGAGAAAGTTTCTGACAATAGCCAGATGAAAATTACTGAGATGCTTAGCACCATGTGGCTGCGTGGATCTTCCTGACAGAGAAGTATAAACAAGGAAATCATTTAGTCATTCAGCTCATTTTCCAAGTAAATATGCTGCAACCTGCAACATACTTTCACTGGATAAGGAATAAATATTTAAATCTGAAATTGTACTCCAAAAATATGAAAGGAGAAAGATTCACTGTATATGATCATAGAATTTCCGATAATAAAAAGTAGATTAAGCTTTTAATTACACATTAATATATTCTGTAAGAAAAGGTTTCCTAAATTATTTAAAAGAGTTAAAGGGGGTTGTCCAGTTAAAAATAACATATCCCTATCCACAGAATAGGAGACAACTGTCTGATCCAACCTCTGGGACCCGCGGCTCTTAGAAAGAGTTTGTGCTGAAGATGAGTGCTGTGCTAGGCTATCTTCCATGCTTCCATAGAATGCGTGTTGTCTTCAGAAGGTGCTCTCTATGACCCCTTTTTGGAGATACAAGCGAGATTAAACACTTGTCATATCCTAGTACAGGACCTTGTCCTGTCCCTTGTCTAAAATCCCCTCAGCTAGAGTCCCTCCATTCATATAGCGCTCTCCTGCAGGGCTTACCCTTGGTTCATGTAAAGGGTGTTTATATTTATATAATGTATAGAAAATATATGTACAGGACCTTAGTGGTCACATGATGCACAGCTGTGATGTATACAATGTACAAGGACCTTAGAGTTCATGTGATGTACCCAGAGTTCACTGGGTTCATAACTTACAGGTTTTCTGACCAATGAGCTTAGTCCAGCCCCTTATTATATAAAAGGCTGAAGCCACTAAATTCGCTCTCTTAGCTCTTAGTTCTTGCACTATCTAGAAGCACAAGCCTCTCATCAGCATCAATACAATTCATCTAGGCCAAAGCCTAAGAACCTGTAGCCACTAAACGTGAGTTACTCTAAGCTCCATCTATCAAATCCTGTGTGACTACTAACAGCTAAAATATTAATTAGTAGCACAGTGGTCTGCATAAAAGCTCATTGCTTCCAAGTCCCAGCAAACCTGTGAGGAACCCGTATCCCAGTTCACTCAGGAAAAGACTTATGTTAAAGACTGTTTCATAAATTCTGCAAGTAAAGTTTCTTCAGTTTATCCCTGAAATCCGCTGTGGACATTCCGTTATTTTTTCCCTGCCGTTTGTGGGATGGTTGGCGGTAGGAACATTACTACTGAGAGGGGGGGGGGGGCATGTTGCATTTAGGAAGACCCTATGGTGCAAGAACAGCAAAAAAAAACAACAACATGGCATACCATTTTAGAAGGTACCCCCCTCAAGGAACGTAACAAGCAGTATAGTGAGCCTTAACACCCTACACAAGTTTGATAAATGTTCATTAAAGTGGGATGTGAAAAGGAAAAATTAGATTTTTATACTAAAATGCTGGGGTTTCCCCCAATTTTTCATTTTCATAAGTGGTAATAGGAGAAAATCATTATACTCCCTTTGGGTGAATGTACTCCCTTTGGGTGAAGGTACAATTTTTTTCTGATCTGCAGTAACATCATGCCTATTATATTGTGGATTTGTGATTGAGGTATGTTCTGTGAATGAGATCCACCGTAAATCTGGGACAAAATCTGCACGTAACACATTTTTTTGCTGCATATTGGCTGCATGAAAAAATTCTGGGGTGTATTTAGTATGACTGCCTAGGGCAGCATGAACTTTAAATATGGCCTTGCGTATAGCTACAAGGGCTCTGTAAATTCAACGTGATCCCTGAAAGCCATTCCAGCAAAATCTGCACTGATAGACCCATAGTGCTGCTTTCCTTATAAGCCCTGCCCTGTGCACCAACAACAATTCCTAACCATGCATGGAGTGTTCTCAGGAGATATTATGTAACAAATTATGGGATGTTAATTCACTTTCATCCAATAGGAGCGGTGTGCGTAGCGACGTGATGACGATGACGTGATGGCGGCGACGGAGAGCGTGGATCCCGGGGGAGAAGACGTCCGGGGACACCCCGGGGACACGGCCACAGCGATGCAGTGACATCCAGGGCAGCGGTGACGGGTCCGGAGCGGCGGGACACGTGAGTATTACCTCTTATCCAGTGGTCTTCAACCTGCGGACCTCCAGATGTTGCAAAACTACAACTCCCAGCATGCTCGGACAGCCAACGGCTGTCCGTGCATGCTGGGAGTTGTAGTTTTGCAACATCTGGAGGTCCGCAGGTTGAAGATCACTGTTGGGTGCAGAATCTTTTTTTTTCTAGATTTTGCACCTTTAAAATTGGGTGCGTCTTACATGCCGGTGCGTCCTATAGGGCGAAAAATACGGTACCTCTTAAAGGGAATCTGTCAGCTAATTATGACTGGGGCTGTGTTAGAAAGGGAAGGGAAGTGTTGAGCACGAATATTCGTAATGCAAATTTTTATCGCGAATATCGGCACTTCGTGATTTCACGAATATTTAGAAGTACAGTACTATATATTTGTAATGAGGAATATTAGTTTTTTTTGTTTTTTTTCCCATGCAAATTTTGTATGCAAATTTTATGCGAATTGTGCATGCGAATTTTCGCATGGAAAAAAAAGTTAACATAGTGAATATGCGAATTTTGCAAACATAGGATGAATAATCGTCAATATATTCGTGAAATATCGCGAATTCTAATACAGCATCTGCCACTCATCACTAGGGAAGAGGATAAGTCAAGGAAATGTCACTGTAATTAAAAGAGATATATACAGTATATATATATATATATATATATATATATATATATATATGCACTAATGAATATTTTATCATGCATTGAATATGTACGTAACCTTAGCTATTACAATTAAAGTTTTTTAGAGGTGCAAAACTTCCCATGTCTTGTTTTCCAACCCTAAAGCAATTGGAAAAAACAACCATAGTGTACACATCAAAAGCATTCCTTCAGCTGGTATTCTTTGTTTCTTGTAAAGGTCTGACCTCAAGTATTTGTAGTCAAATGATTTCCATAGGAGGGATTTTTAGCATTCAAGAGCCACATGTTTTGTGCAGAGAAAGGGGAAGAAGTGGAGCCTTGATTTATGCTGTACATGTTGGGTCATTTATATTGTTCCCGTATTACACAAAAACATTATGTTAAATTACATTCAGCTTTAAGCTTGCACTTCTCATTTTACACAAGTATAGAACAAAGTAATGGTTTTACAACTAACCACATCAAAGTACAAGCCAGGGGTTAGTCTTCTGAAGTGTTTAGGGTCCTAAGCGCATTATTGCTTTTTAAAAAGATAGCATACATCTTTGAGAAACTAATGTTTATGAAGAGATGTTATAAACTTTCAGCTCCAATGTATATTTATACAAGGGTAACCTTTTATACACACAAGAACCATTGCTATCATACAAAAACAATATAGAATTCATAGAAAAAAAAAAAAAAAAGTGTTCCTCCCATGCAGTTATATGTATTTATATTATTAAATATTTTGATAATGTAAATATGCAGCAATATTAAAAAATATCTGTTTTTCAAAGTTGACTATATTCTTTAAATAGAAAAGTTGCACTCAACTGCTGTCTACTGCTTTTTAGGGTCAATCTATCTGGAGCAGCACAGACCAAGACATAACACAGAAAATGGTGTCGGGGAGAGAGAGAGAGAGAGAGAGAGAGAGAGAGAGAGAGAGAGAGAGAGAGAGAGAGAGAGAGAGAGAGAGAGAGAGTGTGCACAGTGCTACCTTCTGAATGTAATTTTCCCCACCCACTTCCCTTGTCAACATCATTATTCATCAGTTTTCATTATTGCTAACATAGTACCTTGCAAACCCTATACATCCGTAACCCTTTCTTTACTTCCGCATGTCATCTAAAGTAGTGTACTGTACATCATCCCCCAACACAGGGCAAGCCTGTTCAGTTAAGTGCACTTTCAATATCACAGTGTCATGGAATTGAAGTAAAAGTAGGTGCTCTGCTGGAATTGGCCAGAGAAATAAGGAATATGAAGTCCTGTTTGTGTATTACTTGCAAACAGCTGCACACTGTCTCTGGTTTAACCCCCACCCCCTTGAATTGGAAAGAATGAGAAATAGCTGTACATCATGGAAGAAACTCTTGGGAATCAGAGAGCACTAAATCATCTTGCCACCTATTTGAAGGGTTAATCTATTAGAATTATGCAGGTAGGTTTTAACTTTAAAATATGTGCATCTCCCATCTGCTGCGTGTGCCTGCAATCTCTACAGTTGCAAGACTTGTATTGTTTGATCTGATATAAGTTTCTGTACAACTATGAAATGCATATTTCCTGAGCAAGGGGCTAGTGCAACTTATTTAACCACTGTATTTATCAATATAAAAAAAAACTGTGAGGAATCAAAAACTAGGGGGGCAGCATTCTGAGTACTGTATGTTATGTCCGTTTCTGTTGTGGTGACCTAGGGTGTTGTAATGATGATGCAGGGTCTGGTGGTATTAACCCTTGCTTTGTTGTGATGCCAGGGTGTGGTTTGCTTAGTATAAGAGATCTTGCCGCCAACTGGACCACAAAGGCAGGGATAATAAACAGAATGTCCAAAGCAGATTTTATGAGATAACTGGAAACTTTTACTTGAACTTCTTATGCAAACAGTCTTTACACTTAAACAGTTTCTTTTGAGGTAACCGGGATGCAGGTTCCTCACAGGCTTTGCTGGGACTAATAGTCTTTAGCTTTAAGCAGGCCACTGTGCTACTAATTGTATGAGTTGAGTTGAATAGTAGTCGCAAGGATTTAGGAAACAGAGCTTTATAACTAACGGTTTTAGTGGCTGCTGGTTCTTTAGGATTTGGCCTAGTTGAGATGAATTTATATATGCTGATTGTGCTTGCTTGGGTGTCCAGGAGGAAGAGATAAGAGCAAGAACCAAGAGAGGGAATTTACAGACTACAGCCCCTTATATATTAGGTAGGGGCTGGCCTAATCCCATTGGCTGCAAAGCCTGTAAGTCCTGAACCCAGAGAACTCTGGGTACATCACATGACATCATCACATGACCCAGGAAGGTCCTAAATATCTGTAAAATCATTAAAATATATCACGTGACCTAGGTAGGTCCTATACATTTGTACACTATACAGAAATATATTTATATGAGGCGACCAAGGGACAAGCCCTGCAGGAGAGTCCTGTGGAATGGAGGGACTCTAGCTGAGGGGACTTTAGACAGGGACAGGAAAAAGGTCCTGTACCTTATTTTCATTTTTCTGCTTTAGTCCAGACATTGTTTTTGTGTCTGAACAGTTTATTCTCTGCTAATTCTCCCTGGTTTGGGAAGAGTTCCATGCAACACTGGGAGGTTATTTAAGGCCTCTTTAGGGGCTGCTTTGTGCTGGTAATTAGATCTGTGCTCTGACGGCCATGTCTTGTTTATTATGCACCTTAGCTATGTTTGTTTGGACACTTTTCCTGAGTTTTAACCATGGTTATCTGTCCTGTATGATATATAGATTTTAGCCTGCTTTGTTTTAGTACATTTGATGGGTTTTAGTATTTGTGTATGTTTGTTCTGTATTTTGCTTTGTGTTCCCTTAGTCTGTATTCACACTGTGCGTTATGTCAGTCCTGTTTTGTCCTTGTTATCCTGCAACTCAGAGGATAGAATCCTGTTTGGAGCTTTGTGCTAATCCGTATATCTAGGAGTGAGTGAGTCTTCTGCCTGTACCCGTGTTTGCTTTTATTTTGGATTTTTGTTTTCCTCCTGGGCCAGTATCCTATCACTCAATGGACAGTGCCCGCTGGCTAGGAGCCTATTTGGCTTTAGTATTTATGTTCCTCTATGATTGGAGTGGGGTGTCTAGTTTGTTCCTTGTTCTGAGTCCAGTATGAACAGTGCTCTTTATTTATTGACCTGTTTAGTATTCATCCCCTGCATCTCCTGGTTTTGTCTGCTGAGCTTATCCCCATATCTAGTCTTGTTCATATTATCATGTCTGCCGTTAATCTTGATTCCGGTTTCTGTATGTTAGTATGCTATATCCTGCCTTGTTTTTATTTATATATCTGTTAGTTGGTTATTGAATTCCAGTTATTTTTTTGACTTGTTTTCCAACATGTACAGTACCATTTGTTTTGTTGACTTCAATGCCCATGCACTTTAGCACAAGGAAGGGGCTGGCTCCAAGTTGTCGATTCGTCATTTAGGGCAAATGGACAAGTAAGCAGGGAGAGGGGATTATAGGGACAGCTTTAGGGCTCACTTCTCCCTGCCCACCCCTGTTCATGACATAGTACAGTTAAAAACATGTGTGCAAAGAAAGCCGTAGGTTTACAGTGAATCACCTGAAAAAAATCACATGACCACAAAGCTGTAAAACAGTTCACAGTACACTGAGCACCAGTTTTAGGTGCACTCCCCTTCCTGGTTCTGGGACTCAATACATCAGAATGTTCCACAGCCAATCACTTGCTGAGGTGGAACACTGCTGCAGCCGATGATTGGCTGAGTAGCAACTGACTCTAGCATCCGAAAGAGGAGAGCACAGGAGACTTGGACATCTTTATGAAAAAAAAATCCTTTCACCAGAACACTCCTTTAACCTGTTAAGGACATAGGACGTTCTCTAACGTCCCCACTACCTGGGCTTTAATGCCCAAGGACGTTAGAGAACGTCCTGTTGTATTTCCGGTCTCTGCCGCTCGCCGGGCAGAGATCGGAACTGGATGCCTGCTGAAATCCTTCAGCAGGCATCCAGGGCAAACGCCGAGGGGGGCCATGTAGGCCTCCCATGTCGGCGATCGCCGCAAATCGCAAGGGAAATCGCCCTTGCGATCTGAGGCGATGCCGGGCTGATCGGGTCTCTTGGACCCGACCACCCGGTAATTTCGCATGATCCCGGCTGTCACAGACAGCCAGGACCATGCTGAAGTATCGGAGCGAGGTGGCAAGCCTGCCACCTCCTCCGATCCCCTGCGATCCGTCGGTTAGTTAACCGACCAATCGCAGGAGGGGGGGCGGTTACTTCCTCCCGTCCTGCCCGGCCCCTTGAAGTCCGGAGAGGACGGGAGGAAGACCGGAGGACGCGGCGGGGGACAGGGGAGTGCTGGGGACCAGCCCCGGTACTTACCTCGTCCCTGAAGACCCGGATCCCGGCGAGGAAGATGGCGGCGGCGGCGACAGGTGAGTAGATCTTCAGCCGCGGTCGGGCCCTTTACAGCAATGCACGTCGCCGTAAAGCGACATGCATTGCTGTAATGGGACCGTGTAAACTACAACTCCCAGCATGCCCAGACAGCCCTTGGCGTCTGGGCATGCTGGGAGTTGCAGTTTTGCAACATCTGGAGGTCCACAGTTTGGAGACCACTGTGCCCTTCCAGATGTTGCAAAACTACACATCCTCAGCATGCCCTTATTGTCCAGGCATGCTGGGAGTTGTAGTTCTGTAACATCTGGCCCTTCAGATGTTGCAGAACTACAACTCCCAGCATGCCTGGACAGTTTTGGCATACTGGGAGTTGTAGTTTTGCAACATCTGGAAGGGCACAGATTGGGAACCACTGTATTAGTGGTCTGCAAACTGTAGTCCTCCAGATGTTGCAAAACTACAACTCCCAGCATGCTGGGAGTTGTAGTTCGGCAACATCTGGCTCTAAAGATGTTGCCGAACTACTACTCCCAGCATTCCTGAGAATGCTGGGAGTTGTGGTTTTGCAACAACTGGAGGCACACTGGTTGGGAAACATTGTCTGTTTCCTAACTCAGTGTTTCCCAACCGTGTGCCTCCAGCTGTTGCAAAACTATAACTACCAGCATGCACTGATAAACTGTGCATGCTGGGAGTTGTAGTTTTGTAACAGCTGGAGGTCCCCCCCCTGTGAATGTACAGGGTACATTCACATGGGCAGGGGGCTTACAGTGAGTATCAGGCTGCAAGTTTGCGATGCAGCTAATTTTGCGCGGCAGCTCAAACTCGCAGCGGGAACTCGCTGTAATCCCCCGCCCGTGTGACTGTACCCTAAAAACACTACACTACACTACACTACCACAAAATAAAATAAAAAGTAAAAAACACTACATATACACATACCCCTACACAGCCCCCCTCCCCTCCCAATAAAATTGAAAAACGTCCGGTACGCCACTGTTTCCAAAATGGAGCCTCCAGCTGTTGCAAAACAACAACTCCCAGTATTGCTGGACAGCTGTTGACTGTCCAAGCATGCTGGGAGTTTTGCAACAGCTGGAGGCACCCTGTTTGGGAATCACTGGCGTAGAATACCCCTATGTCCACCCCTATGCAAGTCCCTAATTCAGGCCTCAAATGCGCATGGCGCTCTCACTTTGGAGCCCTGTCGTATTTCAAGGCAACAGTTTAGGGTCACATATGGGGTATCGCCGTACTCGGGAGAAATTGTGTTACAAATTTTGGGGGGATTTTTCTCCTTTAACCCCTTATGAAAAGGTGAAGTTGGGGTCTACAACAGCGTGTTATTGTAAAAAAATAAATTTTTTACACTAACACACTGGTGTTGCCCTTTACTTTTCATTTTGACAAGAGGTAAAAGGGAAAAACGCCCCCCAAAATTTGTAATGCAATTTCTCCCGACTACGGAGATACCCCATAAGTGGGCGCAAACTTCTCTGGGGGCGCACAACAAGGCCCAGAAGGGAGAGTGCACCATGTACATTTGAGGTGATTTGCACAGGGGTGGCTGATTGTTACAGCGGTTTTGACAAACGCAAAAAAAAAAAAACCCCACATGTGACCACATTTCGGAAACTACACCCCTCACGGAATATAATGAGGGGTGAAGTGAGAATTTACACCCCACTGGTGTCTGACAGATCTTTGGAAGAGTGGGCTGTGCAAATTAAAAATTTTGTACAGCCCACTGTTCCAAAGTTCTGATAGACACCAGTGGGGGGTAAATGCTCACTGTACACCTTGTTACGTTCCTCAAGGGGTCTAGTTTCCAAAATGGTATACCATGTGGGGGTTATTTTGCTGTCCTGGCACCATAGGGGCTTCCTAAATGCGACATGCCCCCCGAGCAAAATTTGCTCTCCAAAAGCCAAATATGACTCCTTCTCTTCTGAGCATTGTAGTTCGCCCGTAGTGCACTTCAGGTCCACTTATGGGGTACCTTCATACTCAGAAGAGATGGGGTTACAAATTTTGGGGGGTATTTTCTGCTATTAACCCTTGCAAAAATGTGAAATTTGGGGGGAAACACACATTTTAGTGAAAAAAAATATATTTTTTTTACATATGCAAAAGTCGTGAAACCCCTGTGGGGTATTAAGGCTCACTTTATTCCTTGTTACGTTCCTCAAGGGGTCTAGTTTCCAAAATGGTATGCCACGTGAGGGTTTTTTGCTGTTGTGGCACCATAGGGGCTTCCTAAATGCGACATGCCCCCCGACCAAAATTTTCTCTCCAAAAGCCAAATATGACTCCTTCTCTTCTGAGCATTGTAGTTCGCCCGTAATGCACTTCAGGTCCACTTATGGGGTACCTCCATACTCAGAAGAGATGGGGTTACAAATTTTGGGGGGTATTTTCTGCTATTAACCCTTGCAAAAATGTGAAATTTGGGGGGAAACACACATATTAGTGAAAAATTTTTTTTTTTTTTTTACATATGCAAAAGTCGTGAAACACCTGTGCGGTATTAAGGTTCACTTTACCCCTTGTTACGTTTCCCAAGGGGTCTAGTTTCCAAAATGGTATGCCATGTGGGGATTTTTTGCTGTTCTGGTACCATAGGGGCTTCCTAAATGCAACATGCCCCCCAAAAACCATTTTAGAAAAACGTACTCTCCAAAATTCCCTTGTCGCTCCTTCGCTTCTGAGCCCTCTACTGCACCCGCCGAACACTTTACATAGACATATGAGGTTTGTGCTTACTCGAGAGAAATTGGGCTACAAATATAAGTATAAATTTTCTCTTTTTACCCCTTGTAAAAATTCAAAAATTGGGTCTACAAGAACATGCGAGTGTAAAAAATGAAGATGGTGAATTTTCTCCTTCACTTTGCTGCTATTCCTGTGAAACACCTAAAGGGTTAAAACGCTGACTGAATGTCATTTTGAATACTTTGGGGGGTGCAGTTTTTATAATGGGGTCATTTGTGGGGTATTTCTAATATGAAGACCCTTCAAATCCACTTCAAACCTGAACTGGTCCCTGAAAAATAGTGAGTTTGAAAATTTTGTGAAAAATTGGAAAATTGCTGCTGAACTTTGAAGCCCTCTGGTGTCTTCCAAAAGTAAAAACTCATTAATTTTATGATGCAAACATAAAGTAGACATATTGTATTTGTGAATAAAAAAAATTTTTATTTGGAATATCCATTTTCCTTACAAGCAGAGAGCTTCAAAGTTCGAAAAATGCAAAATTTTCAATTTTTTCAGCAAATTTTGAAATTTTTCACTATGAAACGATGCAAGTATCGACAAAATTTTACCAATAACATAAAGTAGAATATGTCACGAAAAAACAATCTCGGAATCAGAATGATAGGTAAAAGCATTCCAGAGTTATTAATGTTTAAAGTGACAGTGGTCAGATGTTCAAAAAACGCTCCGGTCCTAAGGTGTAAAATGGCCTGGTCCTTAAGGGGTTAAAATGCGGCATCAAAAACTACAGGACAAACTCCCCTTGCTCTCACATATAGAACTAAGAAAAAGAAGAAATTACAAATCTATATAAAAATTTTAATTATTGAACTAATTTAAAAAATATATATTGAATCCATAAGTCCTGGCCTGACAGTGGGTCTGATGAGGACAATGGGCAGATGTCAGTTTGCAAGGCCCAGCCAGGGGTCTTATGACATAGATATATTGTGCACACAAAAATCGTCCTTTAAATGCTTGTGTGTGAGAACCCTAAGGCTTGTACCTGAAAACAGCTAACTAACTGCAGCGTGATCCCTAGTGTGAAAGTTGTACAAATCCAAAAAGGAGTTCAAAATTCTAATCACTCCATGTATCAAATTTTGACCTAAAAATAAACCACAATCCATGATATATAATCCTTGTTCACCTTTTCTAAAGGCTTGCCAGTTGTGCTCTTATGCTAATGCTCTTATAACATTTATTTGATTTCACAGTCGTGGGAAAGTTTATAACATTGGACGTCACATCATTTTAAAAACTGCATTTCCCAAAGTACAACCACATTTCCAGAAAATGTTCTGTTGTATCCTGGCTGTTTGTTGTTAGCAAGCATATGTTTCTGGACACAGCCTTCAAATAGTAAAAACAAATTGCTTAAACTTCCTTTAATTTAGAACAGATTTCCAAGACCCATTTCTGTTTATTTGTAAAGATAATTGAAAATGCGAAATGGTAAACGCCCCACTCGGCTATGTCACATTTTGTTATTGAATGTGTTGGAGGTTTATGTCAGAGTATTCCCTGATGAGTACCTCTGAAGTGTCTATAGGATTTTATGCACCCAGAGTGTCTTTTTGCCATACACTGGGCTGCTATGTGTTGGAATACCGTATATACTCGAGTATAAGCCGAGTTTTTCAGCACGATTTTTCGTGCTGAAAACACCGCCCTCGGCTTATACTCGAGTGAACTCTCCGCCTGTCAATCCCTTCAGTGGTCTTCAACCTGCGGACCTCCAGATGTTTCAAAACTACAACTCCCAGCATGCACGGACAGCCATCGGCTGTCCGAGCATGCTGGGAGTTGTAGTTCTGAAACATCTGGAGGTCCGCAGGTTGAAGACCACTGCGGCCTTCATCATCATCCAGACCCCCCCCCCCCTTTAGTTTTCTACTCACCTCCCCTCAGTGGGAAGGAAGGGTGAGCTGGTCCCGGCCATCTATGCTGCAGAGACCATCCGGTGGGGAGAGTTAGTCATTCCGGGCTGTCCATCTTCACCGGGGGGGGGGGGGGCCCTCTTCTCCGCTCCGGGCCTGGCCTCTGACAAGTGACATTGCCTTGACGACGCACAGGGACGTCCCTGCGCATGAACGTCCCTGTGCGTCGTCGTCAAGGCAACGTCACTAGTCTGGGGCTGGGTCCAGAGCGGAGAAGAGGGCCCCCCCCAGTGAAGATGGACAGCCCAGAACGACTAACCCTCCCCACCGGACGGTCCATGCAGCATAGATGGCCCGGACCAGCTCACCCTTCCTTCCCACCGAGGGGAGGCGAGTAGAAAACTAAAGGGGGGAGGGGGGTCTGGATGATGACGAAGGCCACAGTGGTCCTCAACCTGCGGACCTCCAGATGTTTCAAAACTACAACTCCCAGCATGTCCGGACAGCCAATGGCTGTCCGGGCATGCTGGGAGTTGTAGTTTTGCAACATCTGGAAGTCCGCAGGTTAAAGACGACTGGATTGACAGGCAGTGATGATAAAGGGGGGGGGATGATGACAGGGCAATGATGAAGGGGGGGGATGATGACAGACGGTGATGATGAAGGGGGGGATGATGACGGGGTGTTTATTACGGGGTGAGTGTGCAATACTAGCTGGCAGTTTTTATATGATCTAGTGTCAAATGTCTATTGCACACTCACCACAGATGATAAGACACTGAGGATTAAGAAGTGTTTTCTTTAATCCATTTTTGTATTTTTTAACCCTTGAGTGAGGGTTACTTAGTTAACCTCGTGCCTTTTGCTGTGAGCTCCACTTGCCTTTTCCATTGTTTATTATGGGGGTCTGAATGATGACAGGGGGGGGGTGATGACATGGGGGGATGATGTATTTCCCACCCTAGGCTTATAGTCGAGTCAATAACTTTTCCTTGGTTTTTGGGGTGAAATTAGGGGCCTTGGCTTATATTCGGGTTGGCTTATACTCGAGTATATACGGTCCTTCCTTTTTTACTGTATAAGAAAGGAAGATAATCACAGGGAAAGGATATGTGCTGCTATAGTAGCCCCCTGCAAGTAAAATAGCAGGTGTAGGGTGCACTCCTTAGTTTAACTTAAAAATGTTTTAATTGATTTACTAAAGATTTATAATTTTATTTAAACCCCTATACAAGTGGCTCTGTTTTTCTCTTTTTTGATGATTATGTGTAAGAGTAGTCTATAACTCTTTCATATGCAGAGGGACACTCTAAAACATGTAGTATATGCGTTTTACACATATACAATTGGATCTGTTGCAATCTTGCATTGGAGGTATATCTTAGGAGATGCCAACAATATCCTCCCAGCCCAACACAAAATTCAACAGCCTAAGAGATTAAGAAGTGTATAGTGATTAATAAAAGAAGTGTTCAGGAGTTCAAAATAAAGCAGCCATGTATATTTTATTCTGTGATTTCTTCTGAATATTTTGGTGTCTGTTTTCCTAACATATATTAAGGATTTTTACTTTTGATGACATCATTTATTTCTGTTAACATTCCGGTCCCTAATGCGGCTTCCAACAATTTTCTCACTTCAAGTTTATGCACACACTTCTATGGCCATTTCATATGGAGCTAAATAAGCAAAGCATGTGTCTGGTGTGTGGGAGGAAAGCAGAAAACTCAGAGGAAATGCATGCAAATATGGGAAGTATATACCAACTCCTTGGCCAGCTGCAAACCCAGAGCTACAAGACAAGAAAGCAACACTAACCAACAAGACAATACCACTCATTTTAACAGTTAAAAATGACAAACAGTCGCATCATTTTTGTGCAAGATCCAGCTGTGTGCAAAAAGTAGGTGATTATTTGCCCTTTTACGCCCACTTACACATAGACATGGCTTATTGGCTTTCAGGAAAGGTTCACTATATAGCCCTGGATCAAGCCAACCAATCTGTAGCCTATACCCTAGGTGACAATATAAAAAACTAAAAAAATAGAATAAAACATATTGGCGCTCAAAAGATCACTTAGATATCTGGGTAAAGTTACACATCAAAACTATATAGATATTTCTTAAAACTATACAGATACTAAGTATAAAACAATAATGCTAAAAGGCAGACCACAGGGCTCTTGTGGTCACTTTAGAAAGTAAATAGAGAAGAAAAATTGCTAACAACACCTAAATAATCTCCTCAAGGTATATAACATAAATAATCCCCCTATAATTATATAAATGAAGGGTAAAAAAAAGCTGATCACTACATAGTCCACATATGTATATATCTCTGCTTTTTAACGGATTTGTATTCCATACATGAGCATTCACGAAGATCCTGCAATAATGTAACAGTCTGATATGTGCCATGCTTGTTGACAAAATAGGAAAAATATATAATAAATAAATTGGAAACAAAAAGAAATATGGAACTTACAGTGTTAAAGATGGATAAATGAAGGGGGCTCAATTCCAGGGTCCAAATGCTGGTTTGTAAAAATAGACTTTGTTACCCATTACAGCGTAACTTTTATTATTTAACGTGATCATGAACATGAAAGTAGCACTGTTAGCTTCTGTATAGGCAACAAAGACAGGGTTCCTTGGGGTCTCATGAATTTAAATTAAAAGAAAAAGTGCTTTCTATTACAATAGGAATAAAATAGCTTTTGTTTTACTGGTGTTTCACTGCTTATTGGTCAGTAAGAAACTTTTTCTGTGAGCCAACTTTGGCACATGTGACTCATTATCCATAAACGGAGCTCACTTGTAATAACTGCTTTCTTATGAGACAAAGATAAATAGCAGGTAATGATTACCCAAAGCTGGCCGTACAAATTCTCCCCTGATCAAACAAGCATGCGTACATTTCTTGTGAGCAGAAGGCTTGTTGGCAAGAGTAGATATTGGATGGAATTACATGGAACCATGGATTAGTAAAAAATATAAAGGCAGAACCTTTGTTTCTGCAATGTTTCATATGGATTAACAGTTCCTATTTGTCTGTTGTATATGTCTTTTGTGATTTCATTTATCTGAAGATGAGGATACCCCTCTAAAAAGAGGGCAAAGTCACACTCCAACACCCATACAAGTCTATGGGGTCGAACTGCATGCCTGAATGCCAACAGTGTTTCATCTGAATACATATTTCAAGATATCTCTCTAAGGAGCATTCCCGGTTGAATACATAATACATAATTGTATGACGACACAAGGTGTGGCAACGTGGCTTTCTTTCTGAGGAGGTGGTCATGGTGAACTCAGTAAAAGAGTTCAAAAGGCCTGGATGCATTTTTGGAGGGTAATAACATTATATGTCATGTATACAAGATTTATAAGGACAGAATGTTGCTCCAGGGATTTATTCTGATGCCATATTTGGAGTCGGGAAGGAATTTTTATCTCTAGTATGAGAGTTTTTTTTCTTCCTTCCTCTGGATCAACTCAGTAGGGCTTTAGGTTGAACTTGATGGACTCTGGTCTTTTTTCAACCTTATAAACTATGTAACTATGACTCCATAGTACACTGTGTGTTGGCCTACAATGTCCATGCATTTGGCTTTACTGTTTGCATATGTTGTCACCCTGTGTTGGCTTTTTGCAATCTGCAATTTGACTCAAATATTTATTTCACATACTTGTTAGCTCCTTGTATGTTATTCCTAACACATATCTAGGGAAGGGAAAATAGACTGTTAAGTCTTTTCATTTTTGGCAGAAGACAATGAACATGGGGCTTGCAAACAAATAAACTGTGGAAGTTTATCTTTCGTTGTAATATAACTAAGCTGCTACATTGTCTAAGACAGATGCTTAAGACTTGTATTTATACACACTCATTATCAGCATTTCTTTCCCAAGTTTCAAATTAAAAACTGATGTGTGAATGATGTGCAATTACAAAGATTCCGCTGAACTATTAAAAATCGCAAACATTCTTCACAAACATATTTCATACCTAGTACCTGTACTTGTCAAAAAAAAATAAGAAGTTTGGAGCGGTGGGTGTTTGAGTGCTGAAAGTCAAACCCTTCAAAAAGGAGTCTAGTATGAATAAAGTAAAAAACAAAAACAAAATACAACATCTATAGTTATGAGAAAGTAAATATTTTAAATAAGTGTATGCATGGTTTATGTAGTTTGTGTAACTAATGTCAATTGCATAGATGGTGTAGCATTGTGAGGGTGTCTGGCAGGATGAAATAAGAAAAAAAAATGGGTTACGAAAAAAAAAAAAAAAAAAAAAAGCAGTACTCATCTAACTGATCCTCTGCCCCACTGCCTGGGCCCTTTTTGATGTCTACTTCCACGTCCCTGTTTTAGTACACGCTCTACCAATCACTGATAACAGTAGAGACTCATCTCAGCCAGCAGTTGGCTGAATACACATTTCTCAACGTAAACTTTTAGTTAGCCATTCAAAGTGACAATGGCTATACACATACCAATAAAATCATCAGCAAAAGGTGGAGAAGAATCTCCTGAAAGTGGATTCCTCTCCACCTTCTGCATTCTACAGACCATCTGAGCACAGGACCAATGCAGGCTGCACTCCTCTGAGATACCGCTGATTGTGGAACCAAGCCCTCCATGGTGTTGTGCTCATAGTACAACACACAAAGGTGAGCAAACTTCTATCTCCACGTATAATGTTCATTTTGAAAAGGATAATTGCGCTTACATGCGCATCGGTCTATTCTGCTTTGCTTTCTTTCAAAAAGCTGCTGAATAAAATCATCAGGGAATGGCTGAAACCCCTTAAAGATCACAGAGCTCCATCAATAGAGGAATTGGTAAAAAATGTATTCTAAAAGAAATTGAAAGACAGTTGAAAAAAATGTATGCTGGTGTTTTATTTCCCCAAAAAATGCCCAGGCAGCCTGTACAAGTAGATTGCTGATAGTACTGACCTGTGCTATGCCACTGCATAACACTGAACAGTACTAGATATAACATGATTGCTATTAATAGTTCCGGATGGGGACTTTAAAAATAATTTTTTATTTTTAAAAACATTTTTTTAATTATTTAATTTAATCACCCAGCTTTCCCGTTTTATAAATAAAAACATGTAAACAAACAAAAAAGCAAGTTTGAGGCGCTTGGAATCATTTAGATAATTGAACATAGGCCGTTTGTACATTAGATTGAATCTGTAAATTGCAAGAGCAAAAGTAGCTATGATGAAGAACCTTAATACTTGAAACATGTAGCTTTTTAAATGTTGTGATCAGACCCAGACTCGCCATTGGACACACCGGGCTGTCCCCCTCCCCCCGACGCAAGACTGTATTTATTTATTTTTTAAATAAAATACCTGCCTTGAGGGAACCTTACACTCCAGGCTCATTTCCAGGCCCCAAATCCAATAAGCAGAGGCAGAGACACTGGCAGTTTAACAGTAGCGGTGGCTGCTGAGAGCAGATGTGCAGACATAGGAGTCTGGAGGAGGAGGACAGAGGGCCTGGGGGTAATTAGGGGTCTGAAGGGAAATGACAGAGGTGTCTAGGTGGGTGAAAGAGGGAACAGAGGAGTCTGGAGGAGGAGAACAGAGGGGTCTGGGGGATATAGGTGTCTGGATAAGGAGAACCGAGTGGACTGTGGAGGGAAGACATATGGATCAGGATGAGGAGCACAGAAGGGTCTGGGAGGAGGAGGCAAAATAAGGATCAGAGGAGTATGGAGGAGCAGGAGAACATAGGTGTGATGACTAGTGTTGCTCGCGAATATTCACAATGCAAATTTTATATGTGATATTCGCGAATTTGTGAATATTCGCAAATATAGCACTATATACTCGCAATTACGAATATTCGTTCTTTTTTTCTTCACAGTACACATTCCAATGATCATCCCTCTCTGCTTCCAGCTTGTGTAGTGTAAAGAAGGCTCTAATACTACTGTGTGAGACTGGCGTGCAAATTTTTGTATATGCTAGTTTTCGCATGTGCGAAAATAATACGCGAATATTATGAATATGCGAATTTAGTGAATATATGATGAATATTCGACCATATATTCGCAAAATATCGCAAATTCGAATATGGCCGGAACGCATAGGGTTAATGATTTCTAGCCCTGTTGTTTGTTTTGGTTGCTGGGATGACGCCTCTGTGCTCCTGGGTTTGGTCAAGCATATATAAGGAGGCCCTTTTCAGTCATTCTCTGCTTGTGATAGTTCTTAGTAACTTACTTAGCTATCTCTGTGCTCATTCTATTTATTCTGGTTTTGTGACTTTTGGCTTGGCTTTTGACTTCCCTTTGATACTCTGTTACTGTACTCTGTTACTCGCCAGGTTTATACTTGGCCCTCTGACTACGTATTTTTGTGTGTGCGTGTTTAGGTTTGTTTTCTGTTGGTCGTGTACCTCCAGCCTTTCCTGACCTTTAGTCAGTTTTGTAGTTTATTGTTTTAACTTTTTGACTGTCCCCCACTTATTTAGGAAGGGACTGTCACTCTGGTTACTGACCTGTCGTCTAGGGCAGTTAGGTAAGTAGTAGGCAGGGACAGGGCAGTGGGTGAGAATAGTGTACACTCCTTCCCTGCCCAGACGTGACAGTAGGGGTCTGGAGGAGGACTTGGTGGTCTGTGGGAACAAGAGGGGTTTGTAATAGAAGGGGACAGAGGGGTCTGGAGGAGAACCGTACAGGGTGGCATTCAGCCGAACTAAAAAGAAACTGTGTGGCAGTATAATTCTCAGAGGCACAGAGCGTGTGGTAGACTTATAATGATCATTATGTTCACATAGAGAATGAGGATCAGCTGACAAAGTTAGGACCCAATGTTGTTTGGGCTTCAAACTCTGCAGAGAAAAGAAGTTATGGCATCTTGACAAGATGAAGAAAAGAAAGGACTATAGAGAAGACATTGCCTGGAAGTCACTGATATCATTGTGCCAGATTGTCCCATAAAAGCTGTAGTCACTTGTTAGTTCTGCAGTGATAATTAATGAGACTGTACCCGAATCTGTGGCTCTCCAGCTGTTTCAAACCTACAACTGCCATAATGGCTAAGACTCTGTAACCGCTGGAAAGCTGCTTTAACCAAAGGTGATGGATGGGAGTCTCAGTAATCGACTCCTGCGTCTATCAACAAAAAAAGGAAAGTAAAAATTAGCTGTTTAGTCTAAAATGCCTGGGCCTATTTTTCTTCCCAGTCCAGGTCTGGTTGTGAACATTGTTACTTTTTAATTAAAGTATAAATATAGTTTTTTGTAACTACAAGATGTTGGTTCTGGAACCCACATATTATGTTACTGTGATTGGGAATTACAGTAGGTGATACAATTATGTTCTAAAGACAAGTGGCCATTAATTGTCATCACCAACGACTGGAAAAAGGGACTTTACAATGACTACATAGCAGAAATGAATAAATTACTAAAACAATAAAACATTTATACTGCAGCTGAAAAAATTATCTGTAAGTAAATGGGAATATTGCCTACTGGTATCAAAGTCCTCTTGATGCTTTATTCCTCCCCACATAAATCTTGATTTAGACTTTTTACCCCAATGAGGTTGGAGCTTCTCAATGGACTTTCAAAGACTTGATTCGGAAATCCTTTGCTGAAGCAAGAGATGTAACGGGTTTTTGAGAGATGTTTTCCATTAAACTCTGTGTTTATCATTTCCATGAGAAACCTAAAGACTGCTTGGACTCATTATACTATTAGAGCATGACCAGAGGGGATGAGAAAGCTGGGTCTCTCGAGAGAAGTGCTTGCGAAGGCAAACAGTGCGTGTGGTCATCAAAGGATAAACAGTGATTTTATTGTCACAGTATAAGGAGTGCTTGAAGCTATAAGTTACATTTGTCTCTGCAGCTGGGAAGTTTATTCCTCGCTATATAAACTGATGATATGGTATTGGAAGATATTATTCAGCTGGGACTTTTACTGAATGATTAATAGTTAGCACATGGCCACCTATATGTTATATACACTGATCAGCCAGAGCATAAATATAAAAACATAATTTTGTAAGTCTTCTGTGTGTTATAAAATCTGCTCTGACTCCACTGGGGAATTTAGTGGCCAACACCTTAATGGGTAACTCACATTAAAATACATTTTTGCTATTGCACTCATTATGATAAAAAAAAAAAAAAAAAGATTTCTAATATACTTTGTTTAAAAAAAATGAAGTTTTCTATGTTTTATTTGTGCTTTAAAAAGCTCAAGAGCACATTTTCCCCCATTTTAGGCCCCTTTCACACTACAAAATTACTCAGTTTTAACTCCTTAAGGACTCAGGACGTACCGGTACGTCCTGAGCCCAGCTACCGGTGTTTAAAACGGGGTCACGCCCAATGGCGTTGCGACCCGGGTGCGGCCCGCACCGGGTGACACCAACCCAATGGGGTGACACCAAGACGCCCCCCCCCCGGCATTGACCAGCGCTGTGCGGCCGTCCAACAGCACCCCCCCCAGCATTTACCAGCGCTGTGCGCCCGTCCAACAGCACCTCCCCCCCGGCATTCACCAGCGCTGTGCGCCCGTCCAACAACCCAATCCCCCCCCCGGCATTCACCAGCGCTGTGTGCCCGTCAGCAGAACCCCTCCGCCCGGCCTTCATCGCCGCTGTGCGCCCGTCCGTCAGCTGCCCCCTCGGCCTTCATCGCCGCTGTGCGCCAGTCCGTCAGCACCACCGCATGGGACGTAAGTGACGTCACTCGCAGGGTGCCCGGAGAGAAGGAGCGCTGCGCTGGATGGGTGAGTGTGTGTCTGTCTCTCTGTCTGTCGCTATCTCTGTAAGTGTGTGACTGTCTGTGTGTAACTCTGTGTGTGTGTGTGTGTGTGTATGTATGTGACTGTGTGTGACTCGGTGTGTGTGTGTATGTGACTGTGTGTATGTGTCTGTGTTGCAGGGGGACCCAGGAGCGCTACACCCCTGCCCACAATCATTTCTTGTATTGGAATTATGTAGGAGGCCTTCTGGTGTGCCAAGTATGCCTTATTTTCTGTGTGTGTGTGTGACTCTGTGACTCTGTGTGTGTGTGACTCTGTGTGTGTGTGACTCTGTGTGTGTGACTGTGACTCTGTGTGTGTGTGTGTGTGTGTCTGTCTGACTGTGTGTTTGTGTGTGTGTCTCTGTGTTGTATGTGTTTTTTTTTGTGTGGGGGGGGGGGTTAAACAGCAATCTAATGTGGGGAGACTTTGACCCATTGTGGGGAACCTGCAAGGGAACCTGCGGCCTAATGTGGGGTAACTACTACCAAATGTGCGGAGTCTATGCTACATAATGTGGGGATTCTATCCACCTAATGTGGGAATCTATGCTACCTAATGTGGGGAAACTGCTACCTAATGTGGGGAATCTGTGCTACCAAATGTGGGGTGTCTATGCTACCTAATGTGGGGAATCTGTGCTACCGAATGTGGGGAATCTATGCTACCTAATGTGGGGAAACTGCAACCTAATGTGGGGAATCTGTGCTACCTAATGTGGGGAAATTGCTACCTAATGTGGGGGAACACGTACCAAATGTGGGGAATCTATGCTGCCTAATGTGGGGAAAATATGCTACCTAATGTGGGGGAACTGCTGCCTACCTAAAGTGGGGGAACTGCTGCCTACCTAATGCTCCCCCCTGGCAGTAGCACCCTCATCATCCACCAGCAACACCCCCACCCCCAGCAGTAGCACCTCCATCAGCAGATCCTGATGGTGAATGATGGCGGTGCTCTTGCCGGGAGGATGATCCTGCGGTTGGATGATGGGGGTGATACTGCCAGGGGGGATGGCCAGTTGCACCCTCATCATCCTCCAGCAACACCCCCCCAGTAGTAGCACCCCCATCATCCACTAGCAACACCACCAAAACCCCCCTCCCGTGGTAATAGCATCAGCTAACGGATGTTGAGGGGTGTTACTGCGGTTGTGGTATTATATTCAGAGGGTGCACTGTATGGCAACGTTATATTCAGAGGGCGCAGTTTGTGGTAGCATTATATTCAGAGGGCACAGTGGGTGGTAGTATTATATTCAGGGGTACAGTGTGTGGCGGTATTATATTCAGGGGTACAGTATGTGGTAGATTTATATTCAGAGGGTACAGTATGTGATGGTATTATATTCAGAATGTACAGTGTGTGGTAGTATTATATTCAGAGGGTACAGTGTCTGGCGGTATTATATTCAGGGGTACAGTATGTGGTAGATTTATATTCAGAGGGTACAGTATGTGATGGTATTATATTTAGAATGTACAGTGTGTGGTAGTATTATATTCAGAGGGTACAGTGTGTGGCGGTATTATATTCAGGGGTACAGTATGTGGCAGACTTATATTCAGAGTGTACAGTATGTGTTGGTATTATATTCAGAATGTACAGTGTGTGGTAGTATTATATTCAGTGGGTATGGTGTATGGAATGTTTATAATCAAAGAGTGTAGTGTATAGTAGTATTATATTTAGAGGATACAGTGTCTGTTAGGTTTATAATAATCCTTTTTTTCATATAGAGGATGAGAATGCGCTGACATAGTGAGGAGACGTCTGGGCGTCACATTCTACAGACAGAAGTTTTAGCTGGACCAGGCGGTATGTACCATCTGAATTAGATAATGGAAGACTATAGAGAAGACGTCACCTGTAGTCACTGATATCATTGTGTATTCTCCTCACTATAGAGAAGACGTCTCCTGTAGTCACTGATATCATTGTGTATTCTCCTCACTATAGAGAAGACGTCACCTGTAGTCACTGATATCATTGTGTATTCTCCTCACTATAGAGAAGACGTCACCTGTAGTCACTGATATCATTGTGTATTCTCCTCACTATAGAGAAGACGTCACCTGTAGTCACTGATATCATTGTGTATTTCCCTCACTATAGAGAAGATGTCACCTGTAATCACTGATATCATTGTGTATTCTCCTCACTATAGAGAAGACGTCACCTGTAGTCACTGATATCATTGTGTATTTTCCTCACTATAGAGAAGACGTCACCTGTAGTCACTGATATCATTGTACATTCTCGTCTCTGTGTCCTATCAGAGCTGTAGTCGCTTGTCAGTTCTACAGTTATGGTGAGTGAAACTACAACTCCCAGCATAACCTCACCACTGCTCAAAGGGGTACTCTACTGGAAAACATTTTTTTTTATCAATTGGTGCTACAAAGTTAAACAGATTTGTAAATTACTTCTATTTAAAAATCTTAATCCTTCAAGTACTTATTATATGCTGTATAAGTGATTCACAGGAAATTCTTTTCTTTTTGAATTTATTTTCTGTCTGACCACAGTGCTCTGTGCTGACACCTCTGTCCATGTCAAGAACTGTCCATAGTAGGAGCAAATCCCCATAGCAAACCTATCCTGCTCTGGACAGTTCCTGACATGGACAGAGGTGTCAGCAAATAGCACTGTGGTCAGACTGGAAAGAACTACACAACTTCCTGTGGAGCATATAGCAGCTGATAAGTACTGTAAGGATTAAGATTTTAAATAGAAGTAATTTAAAAATCTGTTTAACTTTCTGGCACCATTTGATATAAAAGTAAATGTTTTCCAGTGGAGTACCCCTTTAAGTAATTCTCGGAGCTGTATATTTAAATGGTGAAAACCTCTTTAACACTTTCCTATTCTGTGGCAACTGGTATATCTGATTATTAGACTGGAATTTCTCACAATGCGCTACAACAGTGGTGTCTGTCACAACAGGCTAAAAACGTGCTGAGGGGGGGGAGGTATGGGGTGACACCATTTTCTACCGCACCGGGTGACACCAACCCTAGCAACGCCACTGGTCACGCCGTGACCCCGCATCACACCGGGTCGGTCCCGGCTATGATTACCGTTGTGCCGCGCGCTGTTAACCCTCCAGACGCGGCGATCAAAGTTGACCGCCGAGTCTGAAAGGGAAACTAAACGCTTCCCGGCAGCTCAGTCGGGCTGATCGGGACATCGCGATAAAATCGCGATGATCCGATCAGCTGGGATGCAGGCGGAGGTCTCCTTACCTGTGTCCGCGGCATCCGATCGGGGTTTGATTGCTCCAAGCCTGAGCTACAGGCTTGAGCAATCGAGCCCCTATCTCGCTGATCCATGCAGAGCTATGGCTCTGCAGGGATCAGCATAGGAGATCAGTGTGTGCAGTGCTATAGCTCCCTAGGGGAGCTATAACACTGCAAAAAAGAAGTGAAACAAAAAAAGTTAACAAAGGTCATTTAACCCCTTCCCTATTAAAAGTTTGAATCACCCCCCTTTTCCCATTAAAAAAAAAAAACTGTGTAAATAAAAATGAAAATAAACATATGTGGTATTGCCGCGTGCGTAAATGTCTGATCTATAAAAATATATCATTAATTAAAGCGCACGGTCAATGGCGTACGCACAAAAAAATTCCAAAGTCCAAAATTGCGTATTTTTGGTCACTTTTTATATCATAAAAAAATGAATAAAAAGCGATCAAAAAGTCCGATCAATGCGAAAATTGTACCGATAAAAACTGCAGAACATGTTGCAAAAAATGAGCCCTCATACTGACCTGTACGCGGAAAAATAAAAAACTTATTGGGGTCAGAAGATGACAATTTTAAACGTATTCATTTTCATACATGTAAATATGATTTTTTTCAGAAGTGCGACAAAATCAAACCTATATAAGTAGGATATCATATTAATCGAATGGACCTACAGAATAAAGATAAGGTGTCATTTTTACCAAAAAATGCACTGCGTAGAAACGGAAGCCCCCAAAAGTTACAAAATGAAATTTTTTCTTCAATTTTGTCGCACAATGATTTTTTTTTCCGCCGTGGATTTTTTGGTAAAATGACTAATGTCACTGCAAAGTAGAATTGGTGGCGCAAAAAAATAAGCCATCATTTGGAATTTTATGTGCAAAATTGAAAGCGTTATGATTTTTAGAAGGTGATGAGGAAAAAATGAAAATGCAAAAACGGAAAAACGCTGAGTCCTTAAAGATCCGTACGAAGGTCCGTTTGAACATTCGATAGGGGATAAGATGTTTTTGCCCGGAATACCCCTGTAATAATGCATGCATGCACTATTTCTCCCATTACTATCTTTCGTCACAAAATAACAGCCGTTATTAATAACGGGTTAAAACAGCTATTAGAAAAATCCCATAGAGTATAATGGGATTTTCTAACGGGCGCATAGGATTTTGTAACTGCCGTTTTCAGCTGATTTTCAGACGGAACTTCGTATGGATCTTTAAAACGGAGTCATTTTGTAGTGTGAAAGAAGCCTTATACACAGACTTAGGACCGAGGTCCAAACACAGAAAGTGCAGCCTGGAGTGCTGAGGGGGGGGGTGTCCAGCCTCCTCCAATCATAGCTCCTCTCCCATTTAACTGCCATATGCTGTTGGTTGGACACCCCCCCCCCCCCCTCAGCACTCCAGGCTGCACTTTCTGTGTTTGGACTTTTTTTATTTAGCATAAGGAGTGCAATAGCAAAAATTAGTTTTAATGAGAGTGCCCGTTTAAACACTTTGTCATGTTCCTTAAAACATTCCTGAACAATTTTTCCAGTAAGGCAAGGTGCATAATGCTGCTGAAAGAGTAATTTTTACATGAATCCATTATCCAAAGATTCAAAAAACAAAAATGTCCAGAGCATTATCTCTAACAACTTGCTTTCCATGGTAAATTCTGGTGCCATCTTTTCTTCAGAGAAGTTAGAAATATGGCCCATATGAAATAAAAGAAAATATGATTCTGCAGACCAGGCCCTCTTCTTTTATTGCTCCAGTCCCATATACAGAGAGATTATGTGTTCTGACACCTTTCTATCATAACAAGCAAAACCATCTCCAGCAAATTGTGCTACATTAGCTTGTGTGTGTGTGTGGATTAGACAAGCTAGAATTTGCTCCCGAGATGTGTCAATGAATTTAGGGCACCCCTAAAGATGTTGCCAATTTGCCAGTTTTATACTTCGCACCACTGTATACCATGAACAACTGACAAGACCTGCCATTTTGGATATTCTCTGACCCAGTTAATTAGCCATTAATACTTGGCTCGTGGAATCTTACTATTGCCCAATTTTCCTACATTCAGCACGATCCACTTCAATAACTGATTATTGATCAGTTGCTGCTCAATACTGTATATCCCTTCCCTTGACATGTGGTATTATTACTAGAACAATGCTGTTTACTTTAAATGCTGTTTACTTTAACTGTGCTTAACTTTTAACCCCTATACTCAATAGCCTGTTTTGACCTTAATGACCAAGGCAAATTTTCTAAATCTGACATGTGTCCACTTATTTGGTAATAACTTTGGAACGCTTTCACTTATTGTACTTTACATTTGTGGTAAATTTTGATTGATATATTAAGCTTTTTTGTTAAAAAAAATAAAAATAAATAGTCATGCCGCACCAAATTAATGATTATTTCACCTCTACAATATGTCTACTTTATGTTCCCATCATTCGGTAAACATTCTTTTACTTTTTTTTTTGAATGTTAGAGGGTTTATAAGTTTAGCAGCAATTTTCCAGATTTTCAAGAAAATTGCTAAATCTCATTTTTCAGGGACCAGTTCAGTTCTGAAGTGGAATTGGGGGACCTGTCTGTTAGATACCCCAATAAATCACCCCATTTTATAAACTGCACCCCTTTAAGTAATCAGAATGACATTAAAGAAGTTTATTAACCCTTTAGACATTTCATAGAAACAAAAGCAAAGTGGAGGCGGAATTTTAAAATTTTACATTTTTGCAGATTATTCATTTTAATCCATTTTTTCTGTAACACAGTAGGTGTTGACAAAGAAATACAACTCAAGATTTATTCCCCGAATTCTGACGTGTGCTGTGTGGATTTTGTGGAATCCTTCTAGTTTAGGATATTTTGTTGGCATCATATAAAATTACAGGGGCCTTGGGAAGCAAAAATATTTTTGGGAGACAAGTTGACACTTTCATTGGTACCATTCTGGGGTACATGTGACACTGTTTTTTAGATGGTATACATAAAAAATATCTATTCTGCAGATAATTTTTTTTTAGGTCGTTCGTCATGCGGTATAAATTACATGCTAATGTTACACTGCAGGTTGATACGATTACGGCGATGACAAATTTATATACTTTTTTTTTCTATTTTAGTTCATCTATGGCATAAAAAAAATTTTCATCGTGTTTGTAAGTCACTTATTCGGAGAGCTGTAAAACTTTTTTATTTTTTCACTGTTGCAGTTGTGTGAGGACTCTTTTTTTGCAGGACATGTTGATGTATTTGGGGGGACTATTTTTGGGGTGTATTGTATAACTATATAATATTATTTTTTATATTTTTCTACTTTTTTTCTTTTCTTTTTCAATTTTATTTAATTTATTTCAATTTTTTCACACTTTTTTCACACTTTTTTTTTTTACTATTATATACATAATTCAAATCTGTACTCCACTGAATTATGCCTATGTCTGTCAGTACTGACAAGCATAGGATAGATCAGTAAGGGACTGATCGCTCATGTTGCCATGCCATGGCAACCATCAGCGCTCTGCTTTCCCTCCCTCTGTAACGCTAATAGACGCGGTCACAGTGACCGCAGCGTCTACAGGGTTAACTCAGGATCGGAGCGCAACTGAGTGCCCGCGGGTAACCTCCTCCGATGGGTCCCCCTCACTACCGATCGCTTCACACAGTGAAGCGACAAAGGAGAGTGGGAAGGAGGAGACCCCCGCCAGATCCCTACTATTGGTCCATCTGTACTGACGGACCAATAGCAGTGATCGCCGGCCGGGGACGGCTTCAGGGAGGCTCAGCTGTACAGCACAGCCGAGCTCAATAAACTGTCACAGTGCCTGGTGGTGCTGTAACAGTTTATTTCGATCAGGTACATGTACATGATGATGCGGGAAGTCATCCCTAATCATCAAATTGTACCTGATTTTACGTAAAGGGGTCAATGTCATAGTCTAATTGTAGCTAGGCTGTGCGTATGTTTGTGAAAAAAAAAATATATATATATATATATATATACACATACATACACACACACACAGTATGGAAAAAGAGCATGTAGTCAACCACCAATTGTGCAAGTTCTCCCACTTAAAAAGATAAGAGAGGCCTGTAATTTTCATCATAGGTATACTTCAACTATGAGAGACAGAATTGGGAGAAAGAATACAGGAAATCACATTGTAGGATTTCTAATTAATTAATTGGTAAATTCCTTGGTAAAATAAGTATTTGGTCACCTACAAACAAGCAAGATTTCTGTCCTCCACTCGTTACCTGTATTAATGGCACCTGTTTGAACTTGTTATCAGTATAAAAGACACCTGTCCACAACCTCAAACAGTCACACTCTAAACTCCACTATGGCCAAGACCAATGAGCTGTCGAAGGACACCGGAAACAAAATTGTACACCTGCACCAGGCAGGGAAGACTGAATCTGCAATAGGGAAGCAACTTGGTGTGAAGAAATCAACTGTTGGAGCAATTTTTTTTTTTAAAAGGAAGACATACAAGACCACTGATAATCTCCCTCAATCTGGGGCTCCACGCAAGATCTCACCCCGTGGTGTCAAAATGATCACAAGAACGGTGAGCAAAAATCCCAGAACCACATGGGGGGACCTAGTGAATGACCTGCAGAGAGCTGGGATCAAAGTAACAAAGGCTACCATCAGTAACACACTACTCTGCCAGGGACTCAAATAATGTAGTGCCAGACGTGTCCCCCTACTTAAGCCAGTACATGTCTGAAGTTTGCTAGAGAGCATTTGGATGATCCAGAAGAGGACTGGGAGAATGTCATATGGTCAGATGAAACCAAAGTAGAACTTTTTGGTAATAACTCAACTTGTCATGTTTGGAGGAAAAAGAATGCTGAGTTGCATCCAAAGTACACCATACCTACTGTGAAGCATGGGGGTGCAATCATCATGCTTTGGGGCTGTTTTTCAGCAAAGGGACCAGGACGACTGATCAATGTAAAGCAAAGAATGAATGGGGCCATGTATCGTGAGATTTTGAGAGAAATACTCCTTCCATCAGTAAGGGCATTGAAGATTAAATGTGGCTGGGTCTTTCAGCATGACAATGATCCCAAACACAACACCCGGGCAAAGAAGGAGTGGCTTCGTAAGAAGCATTTCAAGGTCCAGGAGTGGCCTAGCCAGTCTCCAGATCTCAACCCCATAGAAAACCTTTGGAGGGAGTTGAAAGTCTGTGTTGCCCAGCGACAGCCCCAAAACACCACTGCTCTAGAGGAGATCTGCATGGAGGAATGGGCTAAAATACCAGTAACAGTGTGTGAAAACCTTGTGAAGACTCACAGAAAACGTTTGGCCTCTGTCATTGCCAACAAAGGGTATATAACAAAGTATTAAGATGAATTTTTGTTATTGACCAAATACTTATTTCCCCCCATAATTTGCAAATAAATTCTTTAAAAATCAGACAATGTGATTTTATTGATTTTTTTTTCTCATTTTGTCTCTCATAGCTGAGGCTTACCTATGATGGAAATTACAGGCCTCTCTCAACTTTTTAAGTGGGAGAACTTGCACAATTGGTGGCTGACTAAATACTCTTTTTTTCCACTGTATATACACACATACTCACACATACTCACTGGCTACTTAACTTAACTTATTAGGTATACCTGCTCATTGGCTTGTTAACACAAATGGGTACTCAGCCAATCACATGGCAGCAACTCAATGCATTTGGGCATGTGGACGTGGTCGAGACAACTTGCTGAAGTTCTAACTGGGCACCAGAATAGGGAAGAAAGGGGGTTTAAGTGACCTTGATTGTGGCATGGTTGATTGTGCCAGATGGGCTGGTTTGAGTATTTCAGAAACTGCTGTCCTACTGGCATTATCACAAACAACCATCTCTAGGCTTCACAGAGAATGGTCCGAAAAAGTGAAAATATCATGTGAGCAGCAGTTGTGTGGAAGAAAATGCCCTTTGATGTCAGAGGTCATAGAAGAATGGGCAAACTGGTTTAAGGTGACAAAAAGGCAACAGTAACTCAAATAACCACTTGTTAGAAACAAAGTAACCAGAATACCATCTCTAAACACATAACATGCCAAACTTTGAAGCAGATATAGCAGCAGAAGACCACACCAGGTGCCACTCCTGTCAGCTAAGCACATGAAGCTTAGACTACAGTTCGTACAGGCTCTCCCAAATTTGGCAATGGAACGTTGCCGGGATGGGAATGGCTTCAGAATGGGCAAATAAAACATAGTCCTGCCGCTCTGAGAAAGCCTGTCACCTTAGTACCAGGAATCTTAAAAATCCTAACATGGTGATTTTTTAAAGGGGATCTGTCATCAGCAAATGAATGGCTAAAGGAAATCTGTCAGTAGTATCACCCACACTAAACCTGTTACACAGGCTTGTAGTGCGAGTGATGCTGATTAAAATGGTACTCACATTGTGGAAATTCACCCAGTCGTTCCGCCACAAATTGAGTTTTTCTATATATATGCTAATGAGGGCTTTGGGGCATGGCCGAGCTCCGATCAGAGCTTCGGGCACCCTGATGTCCTGTCCGCCGGGCGGCGGCTGTGCCCGGCTCATCAATATTCATAAAACCCTTCCCTGCTCCTTCGGCCGTGTTATAGCTTTGCACATGCACCGCTTTCTGTGCAACGACGTCTGCAGCTGTGAAGCCGAGGGGAACGCCACTTCTGGGAGGACACAGTAAGCGGCGCATGCGCAGTACCATAACATGGCCGAAGGAGCAGGGAGTGGGTATATGAATATTCATGAGCCGAGCGTAGCGGCATCAGGGTGCCAGAAGCTCGGATTGGAGCTCCGCACATGCCCCAAGGCCCTCATTGGCATATATAGAAAAACACAATTTGCGGTGGAATGGCTGGGCAAATCTACACAATGTGAGTACCATTTCAATTAGCATCACCCACACTACAAGCCTGTGTAACAGGTTTAGTGCAAGTGATACTGCTGACTGATTTCCTTTAAATGAAGTCTTTATGGTAAACTTTTTCTTAAACAATTTTTTTTTTTTTACTAGCCATCTTATAAAATTATCTGGAAATCTTTTTTATTCTGATCACAATAAACTGACACATTCTATTCTGTACAGTCTCCTCCTTATATTTGTAGACAGAAGTATAGTTAAAGCTTACACCAGTATATAGATGAGATACCATTCACAATAGCCGAAGCTCAGAACCATCCCACCCCTTCTTATGGAAGTTGAGGTGGCAGATATGTACATATTTGCCAGTTATGGGGGAATGGACTAGGACTAAAAGAAACATATGAGCTAACGTAAAGATGGTAAACTTAAACCTGGGGGAAGTTGTGGAGATATTGTGCATGACATCTGTAGTGTCCCACTGTCCACTAAAAAAACGCTGGTTAGGTGTTTTGTTTGCCTTTTAAATTCTAAAATGTTTATGCTGTTACATGATTTAGTATGTTTTACACTGTGAATTTGCTTTGTAACCAGAAAGCACTATGGCTAAGAAAGGGTTAAAATACACACACACACACACACACTCAACACAACAGCCTCTCCTAAGGCTATGTTCACACAGTTGAATATCTGCACAAAAAATTCTGCATGGACATTCCGCTACAGCAAAGTCCCATTGATTTCAATGGGATTCTGCTGCACTGTGCACACAGCGAAAATCCCAATTCCAGCTTCCACAAAAAGAATAGACTTATCTATTCTTTTTTGTAATCTGCATAGAAATGCATTACTGTCTATGGAGACGGCACATTTCTGATTGGTCCTAGTGCCCGCTGGAAGACTGAAAGGTGCGCTGGGGAACTACTACAACCACCATGTCACATGCAACCCCCTGTTCCCTTTGCCAGCCCAAGAAGTGCGGTAGGTATGGTGGAAGCCCTCCAGCCATCTTGACCACTGTAACATGTACAGTGAGTACTTTAATACATCGGCTCTTTTGTCACCATAATACACATCATAGGTTGCTGCATATCAGGGGTTAATAGGTTATAGCATAATGTGGCTGCCATGAGACATAATAAACAGACTGGCATTAAAATAGATAGGGTCTATAAAGGAATGACCAAAATTAGCACCTGACAATGTGAAATGTGTTGTAGAGTTGAAGTTGAGTTATTGCTTAGTTTTGTGAAGTGCCAAGAAACAGTGTAATGCCAACGTTGTCCACAGGGTAGTTTGAAAACAACACTGACAATAAAAAGCCCCTGCTAAAGTTAACAGTAACCTGAAAGAGAGGGAAAACTGATCAAGAGTGTTCTGGGACATAAAAGCAACAAAGCCACATAGAAGTAACTACAACCAACAACCTTGAGTGCCCTGCATGAGAGTTATACTAACCATCAAGTGCATTGTACCTTTGTATTCTTTTTTTATAAACTAGTTTGGACTGTAGATACTTCTTTCATAGGGAACCACTGAAATACAACTGTGCAGTCTGACACTTGTTTGGGTTGCCTTTCTTTTGAAGGCTTAGAATATCATACACAAATCTATTATGCTTTAAAGGGGTAGTCCAGTGGTGAAAAACGTATCCCCTATCCTAAGGATAGGGGATAAGTTTGAGATCGTGGGGGGTCAGACCGCTGGGGCCCCCTGCGATATCTCTGTACGAGGCCCCGGCTTTCCGTCCAGATAGCGGGTGTCGACCCCCGCACGAAGTGGCGGCCGACACGCCCCCTCAATACATCTCAATGGCAGAGCCGGAGATTGCCGAAGGCAGCGCTTCGGCTCTGCCATAGAGTTCTATTGAGGGGGGCGTGTCGGCCACCGCCTCGTGCGGAGGTCGACACGCCCCCTTCCCGCGGGCTGTCGGAGCTCCGTACAGGAGATCGCGGGGGGCCCCAGCGGTCGGACCCCCCGCGATCTGCAACTTATCCCCTATCCTTAGGATAGGGGATAAGTTGCTCACCACTGAGTCACCACTGGACTACTCCTTTAAGGTACTCCACAATACCTATCAGTTTGGCATACAGTTGGCAAATAGCCTACGAGTCTGGAAAACACTACAGAAATAACTAAGGGCATAGAGCGTGCATCGATAAATACATTTGTCAGTATGCAATGGTGTATTGATTTTAGTTGAGCTATAATCTCTTAGGGCTCTTATCTAATACAACTTTTTCACAGAGGACCTGTAGTTAGCCCAAAACATGAGTTTTATTTTTGTATCACCTTGTAGCCTTGTGTGCCCTGATTTCATTGGTTTAACTTTTTTGCTACAACTCTGATTCCCTAGAAATAAGGTTTTTATATTTGGTTGACTTTTTGCGCTTGTCAATGAATACTGAGATTGGCAGGAACTCATTTTCAAATAGTGTTGTGAATGCTAGAGGGGGAGTGAGAATAGGAGCTTCATATGCCCTGTGAACATGATTCATGACCCTACAGCCTGATACTTAATTTGAGTCTAGCATTCACATCCCATTTTGCAATGATTTTCCTGCCCATCTGACAATTCAATGAAGTGCATATAGTCATCCAAATAGCAAAATCTGTATATCACAGGAACCAGGGGTAAGGCATGACAAGAAAGTAAAAACACTGTTGGTATCAGGGCACTCAAGGCTACAAGGTGATATGAAAAAAAAACTAACTGATTGGCTAAGGAGGCTGTCACATGGACTCTGTCTCCAAAGGTGGGGGCAAGAGCGCTCGAGTCTGGTAAGTAGCCTGGCCCCTGGCAGGGGGTTCCAGCGATCAGGCCCCCACCCAAAGTACCTCTTTAGGTCAGACATCTAACATATGGATGTTTTCTCCAGATTTGCTTCAAAAACTGTACATTTAAATTAGGAAACACTAACTCTGCATTTTGGGAGATAAGCTTAAAGGAGTAGTCCAGTGGTGACTCAGTGGTTTACAACTTATCCCCTATCCTAAGGATAGGGGATAAGTTGCAGATCGCGGGGGGTCCGACCCCTGGGGCCCCCCGCGATCTCCTGTACGGAGCCCCGACAGCCCGCGGGAAGGGGGCATGTCGACCTCCGCACGAAGCGGAGGCCGACACGCCCCCTCAATACAACTCAATGGCAGAGCCGAAGCGCTGCCTTCGGCAATCTCCGGCTCTGCCATTGAGATGTATTGAGGGGGCGTGTCGTACAGAGAGATCGCGGGGGGCCCCAGCGGTCGGACCCCCCGCGATCTCAAACTTATCCCCTATCCTTAGGATAGGGGATAAGTTTTTCACCACTGGACTACCCCTTTAACTCTAAGGAATGTGTCTGTTGACAAGCTCTGGCGTATGTGTAATGCAATGTATGTGTGGTAGGCAGGAGCTCGCGGGTTACACAGGTCTGGCTATTGCTCTTTCTTGCATAGTTGATTGATTGCTCGCTTCTAGATGCGTAGGCCTTAGAACAGGGGTCTCAAACTCAAATTATCCTGGGGCCACTGGAGGTAGCAGCTGGGTGAGGCTGGCCCGCATGCGCCCAATACTTATAATGCCCTCATCATACGCCCCTCATCATCCACCAGCAACACCCTCCACCAGCAGTAGCACCCCCATCATCCACCAGCAACCCCCCATTCCCCCTACACCGTGTGGTAATAGCATGAGCTGACGGATGATGGGGGAGCTGCTTCCCCACATTAAGGTAGGCAACAGGTTCCCCACATTAGGTAGGCAGCAGGTTCCCCACATTAGGTAGTAGCAGGTTCCCCACATTAGGTAGGCAGCAGGTTCCCCATATTAGGTAGGCAGCAGGTTCCCCACATTAGGTAGGCAGCAGGTTCCCCACATTAGGTAGGCAGCAGGTTCCCCACATTAGGTAGTAGCAGGTTCCCCACATTAGGTAGCATTTTCGATTACCCCCCTCCCCCCCGACTCACACACACAGACACCCACACATGCACACACACACACATAGACAGACACACACACATGCACACATACATAGACAGACAGGCACACACATGCACACAGACATAGACAGACACACACACACATGCATAGACAGACAGACACACACACATGCACACACATAGACAGACATATACACATGCAAACACACATAGACAGACAGACACACACACACACATAGACAGACAGACACACACACATAGACACAAGCAGACAGACACCCACACATGCACACACATAGCCAGACACACACACACACACACATGCACAGACACATAGACAGACAGACACACACAAGCAGACAGACACACACACATGCACACACGCATAGACAGACACACACACAAACACACACATGCACATACGCAGACTGACTGACACACACACACATAGATAACCTTACCTGTCCTGCACTGCGCTTCTCCTCTCCAGAGTAGTGAAGAAAACTGTGTCTTGAAGCGTTCTGTGTCCCTTATAGCTGAGGAAAGTGCTGAGTCACTGTGCTGAGTGCTGAGACACTGTGATTGGTTGATGGGGTGTGTGTGCAGTCTCTGCTCTGCTCAGGACACAGAACTGCTTCAAGACACCGTTTTCTTCACTACATACCAGGCGCGGGCCACAAACGTTCGTTCTGCGGGCCGAAAAAGGCCCGTGGGCCGGGAGTTTGAGACCCCTGCCTTAGAAAGTCTCGTGCTTCTAGTCGCGTAGGCCTTAGAAAGTCTCATGCTTCTAGTCTTGTAGGCCTTCAATGAATAAGTCAAAACTGACTGTACTGGCCAGCTGTACTGGATGATATTGTTAAGTTGGTGCACCCCATGTTACAGAAGACAAGAAGATAGAACAATGTGCCAGCTTTACTTGTGTAGATGCTTGGTGGTTACACCTTAGACTCCCATATAAAAAATTGCAGTGATTTGCCGTTTTTAGAGGATTCTGCTGTATAGAATAGCAGAGGTCTGCTGTTTTCCATGGAGCAGAAAAACACAGACCCCACCTGAAAAATTCCACTCTTCTCTCCTCAATTGGGTGACTGGGTACTATGCAGTATAAGCCAGGAGATTTCCCAACACATGGAGCACATAGATACGACTGGCATGACCCTTAGGGTTTATGGTATTGTAATCCTCAGCTAACGGTCTCCTATCTGGGTAGGATCTATATTCTCTAGCACACAGTGATGCAGACCTCTATAGAAACATCCTGCTAATGGCAAGTTCATATTCAGGTTATGATACATCACACGTATACATCAACATTTTGTCAAAATGTGACAACGATATATATGCATGTGCAGGAAAGCACAAAATGTTGCACTAAGATATGTTCTTGGGGTAGATTGTTACTTGAGGACACTGTCAGATGGTGTAAAGAGTCATAGAGGAAGTGCTGTGTAATAAGTTACACAGAAGACTGCCTTTGTTGCCACCTTGAAGGAGTCTGGCTTGACTAAAATTACAAGTCCTGTTTAAAGGGGTACTCCACTGGTAAGCTTTCTGAAGTAAATGTTCAGAACGCTGTTTTTGCGCTGCTGGTTTCGGCCCCGACCCTCGTGATGTCACGGTCACGCCCCCTCAATGCAAGTCTATGGAAGGGGGAGTGACCGTGATGTCACGAGGGGGCGTGGTTAAACCCCGTAGCGCGAAAACAGCGTTCAGAACATTTACTTCCGAACACTGGCCAGTGGAGTACCCCTTTAAAGCTCTTTAATGGGTCAAGGTATTGACTTACAGAGGATCTTTATAAAACAGATGGAAAAAAAAACGGCACTCTATCTGTAGAAATACTTCTATATCTTTATTTTCATCTGTGAATGACACAAGCTGCAGCAGACAGAGTAGCAACTTCCCTGCCTGTATTCACGCAGCTCCCCACTGCAGCTTGTATCATGCACAGACGAAAAGACGTAGAAGTATTTATACAGATGGTGAGTGACTTTTTTATTATCTCTTCTATGAAGATATTTTGCATTGGAGACTGTATCAGAAACTAAGCACCAAACACAAGTAGAACACGCCTGTCTGCCCTCTGAGTAGCTGCACTCCTTATAAGTGTGAACAGCACCCCATCTAGCAGTAGTGCCAGCCAAACCTCCTGTTGTTTCTACATTGACTTACAGAGGAACTACCTCCAATAGGTGGCACTAGAGGCAGTGTTCTTCTGGAGTTGAGCTAATTTGCATGCCAAAATGTGCTACATGGGATGATACATTATTAAGACGTTAAATATGTAAGGGCAATAGAGGTGATGACATTCAGAGATCTTGAGTCTGTTGAACACTAGTGTTGCTCACGAATATTCGCAATTCGAATATTATTCGCGAATATCGCATATTCGCGAATTCGCGAATTTCGCGAATATAGCGCTATATATTCGTAATTACGAATATTCGTTTTTTTTTTTGTTTTTTTTTCACAGTACACATCACAGTGATCACCCCTCTCTGCTTCCAGCTTGTTTGGTGTAAAGAAGGCTGTAATACTACTGTGTGAGACTGTCGTGCGAAAATGCGCATATGCGAAAATTAGCATATGCGTATTTTCGCATATGCGCATTTTCGCGCTTGTTAATTTTGAATATGAAAATATTCGCATGTGTTAATTTTCGCATATGCGAATTTCCGCATATGCGAAAATAAAACGGAAATATAACGAATGTGCGAATATTCGCGAATATATGACGAATATTCGTCCATATATTCGCGAATATTCGCGAATTCGAATATGGCCTATGCCGCTCAACACTATTGAACACCTGTGGTACTTCATAGAGTCATAGGGTCATAAATCCTGGTGTTACTTGCGCCAATGAGTGGAAATTTCCTATATTCTTTAAATAACTTTTCCATATTAAGACTTGTCAGATCTGTCACTGAGTGTCTATGTCCATTAAAGTATAGCTAAATATAGTGGTGGATCCAGATTCTCTCTCAGTCATTCATTTGTCAACGTTCATGTGCATAGAAGGGTTGCAAATCTAATTTAAAGGGGTATTCTGGGCAAAAACATTTTGTCCCCTATCCAAAGTATAGGGGATAAGATGTCTGATTGCGGGGGGCCCGCTGCTGAGACCCCCACGATCTCCTTGCAGCACCTGCATTCTATGTGAGTGCTGAATCTCCAGTTTCGGAAACCTCCGGGTTTCCGGGACTGGGGACATGACGTCCCGCCACGCCCCCCTCCATTCATGTCTATGGGAGGGGGCGTGATGGCCACCACGCCCCTTCCAATAGACATGAATGGAGGGGGCGTGTCTTGACGTCATGTCCCCAGTCCCGGAGGTTTCCGAAATTGGAGATTCAGCACCCACATAGAATGCAGGTGCTGCAAGGAGATCGCGGGGGTCTCAGCAGCGGGCCCCCCACGATCCTTTGGATAGGGGACAAAATGTTTTTGCCTGGAATACCCCTTTAAGAAAAGGTATCACTACTATTATAATGCTTTTGTCTTTTTTACGTAATATCACGTAGCTAAGCATAAATAAATATAAATCCATCATTGCACTTAATATTGTAGATCATATGGCTGGTTTTACACAGGCGTAATGCACCTGCATTTTTAGATCTAAAGTTTGACTGTATTTCCTGGCCAGACACCTATCAGTTTGGCTTCTCAGAAATGCAATTGGGGGGTTCTTGCAGTGGTAATATGGGTGCAAAAATGTTGCAATATTAAAGGTATGTCAAAACCAGCTTAAAGAGTATTACTTGTCCTATGCTGGACAAATCGGTCAATGTCATTGTAGAATTTGTCAAACCAAATACACATCATCTTTATCTACAAGATAATATACATCATTTTTATTCACTGGCTGCTGCGGGAAGATGTAATATTAGAGAATGGCCATTCAAATAAGGGTCCAAAATGAGGACACCCCTCAACTATGTCTATACGCATGTAGGGTATAAAAGACAGGAGGTGTTAAAAAAGAAAAAAAAAGGTCAATAACACCACCTTCCTAGTTCCAATTTTCAGTTTTGTTACTTCAAAAGAAGGTGTAACTAAGCATTCTCACTATTGCTACATATTTATTACATAATTTTGCCAGTTCCCAAAAATGGACTGCATGTACGAATCGCACTAGTCCCAACATTGCTCCAGTTACAGTGATAGTGATGAATGTATAATTATATCACACTTTCTGTACCGTTTATTCTATTTGATGGTTATCAGACGCTCTGGACCAGTCAGATCGGGATCAGCAGCAGTAATGCATTTGCAAAGTTAGCCTTATTACATAACATAGATGACATTATTTTACACAATATGACTCAAAGCATAAACCATTAGAAATAAGATGAGAAACTGCTGTCAAAACAGTGTGCGCTATATACAATATCCCCAGCATTGATGTATCCAGTGATCATCTCAACACTTATTCTGCTAAAGATAGCCATGCATTACACTTCTGTCACTTCATCCTGTCTAACCTGATAACCTTCTCTCTCTCGTACTCTTCCAGAACACATCCCAAGCTTTGTTAGTAGAATCCTTGACGTGTTCACTGAAGGATCTCTTCAGACGGGACTTCCCTGGATATGCCATGATGTGTGCTGTAAAACCCAAAGTCACTTTAAATCCAAAGTCCCATTAAAATCCAGGCAGAGCACTAATCCTAATAGCATTAAGCAGTGGTATATAGGATAATGTAGGCTGAGCCTTCTCCAGTGATCTGCACACCCCTCGCTGTGTGTCTCTCTCACAGAAAACCTCCCTCTAAACTGTTTGGGGTCAGGCCAGGCTGGAAAGGAAATAGCAGCCCACTAGGGTCCCCCCTGCCTTGTAGCCCAGCACAGCTCTGCATCTCAGCTGACAGACATTCTAAACAGATTCCAATCAGATCTGGAAATAAAAGTGTTAGGCAATCGGACACAATAATGCTGATATAGCACGCAGCGTACTGAAACTTCTGCTTTACCGGCTTTAACAGAAGAAGAAAAAACGTCTTCATGTTATCTTTACACATTTGTAATTTTTATTCCATTGATGTCAGGAAGAAGAAACATGTAACATTGTGGCTGAGATCTGTCTATGGTTGGCAGTTCCCTAGCCCCCCTGAATAAGCAAGAGCCCATCGTACTTGTTTTCTATTATCCACCATCTCTAATACCAGGATTTTTCGGCCGGGTTCACACTATAGAATTTCCGGCTGGAGATTGTGAGAGCGGCCAGCTCAGTTGGTGCTAGGGCCACACAGACATTGCCATCCAAATGTCTGCAATGCGGATCCCCCCAGAACATTGAGCAGGTTCATTGTTCTGGTGGCATAAATTTAAAGGGGTACTCTGCTGCACAGCGTTTGGAACAAACGGTTCTGAACATTGGAGCCAGCGTCGGGAGCTCGTGACTTCATAGCCCCACCCCCTCATGATGTCACACCCTGCCCCCTCAATGTAAGTCTATAGGAGGGGGCGTGACAGTCATCATATACTTGCATTGAGAGGGTGGGGCGTGATGTCATGAGGGGGCGGGTCTATGACGTCACAAGCTCCCGGTGTGAGGTGGTTTTTTGCGCCCCCGTAGATCCATGTGTCCGCTCCTCCCCCAGCTCTCCGAACATTTCCGAAGCTAGAACTGGGGGAGGGCAGAGCAAGGGGAAGGAGAAAGTTCACGCCCCCTCCCTCATCTCCCCTCCCTGAGCTCGGCTGGATGCAGATCTCTACGGCCACGCCCACTCCCTGAGGACATAGATCTCCTCGGCAGGTCCCCTCCCTCATCTCCCCGAGCTGAGGACGTAAATCTCCACGGCAGGTCCCTCCCTCATCTCCCCCAGCAGATCTCCACGGCAGGTCCCCTCAAAGGAGGACATACTGTACGGGCTACAGGCTAAAGGGGGACAAAGGAGGACATACTGTACGGACTAAAGACTGCACAAGCTAAAGGGGGACATACTGAGCTCTATGTGTAAAGGGGGACCTACTGTACAGGCTAAAGGGGGACATTTAGCCTGAACAGTATGTCCCCCTTTAGCCCGTGTCCCCCTTTACACATAGAGCTCATTGGGAGCACTGCTCTATGTCCTATGCTCGGGGAGATGAGGGAGGGGACCTGCCGTGGAGATCTATGTCCTCAGTGAGGGGGCGGGCCGTAGAGATCTGCGTCCAGCCGAGCAGCCGAGCTCAGGGAGGGGACCTGCCGTGGAGATCTATGTCCTCAGGGAGGGGGGCGGGCCGTAGAGATCTGCGTCCAGCCGAGCTCAGGGAGATGAGGGAGGGGGCGTGAACTTTCTCCTTCCCCTTGCTCTGCCCTCCCCCAGTTCTAGCTTCGGAAATGTTTCGGAGAGCTGGGGGAGGAGCGGACGCATGGATCTACGGGGGCGCAAAAAAACACCTCACACCGGCGCTGGCTCCAGCATTCAGAACAGTTTGTTCCAAGTGCTGTGCACCGGAGTACCCCCTTTAAATGGGATTCCGCAGTCTCATTTAGACAGCAGCATTTCCACGGAGGAAATTCTTCTTTCCACATTCTGCAAAAATATAAGACCAGTCTTTTATTTTGCGGAAGTTCGCTCTTAGAACACAGAAATTCCATTGAAATTCCACTATTCTGTTCAGCAAGTTTCGCTGTACAAAATTTCTGTGGAATTGCCGAAATTCCTCGGTGTGAACATACCCTTTGATGGAAATTTTAGTGGTTAGAGAAAAAGCTTAAATAAAATAACCTTACTTCAATCTCTGTTTTGACATAAACTTGGGCTTAGATACCCTATATGACAAGTGCAGACACACTAAGGCTGCGTTCAAACTTTGCGCCTATTTTGCGGTACCGAAACAAATGACTCCATACCTTTTTACCACATTTATTGTTCCATTTTTGTACTATGATTTTGGTACTTTGTGGTAAAACATGTCAAAAATGCATGCGGCAATTAGTTGCGGTACTGCTAAGTATCCAAAACTTGTGAACAATCCCTTACAACCGATAAATCATGACTGTAATCACAATAAATACATTTTTGACAGTTAACCCCTTCCTGCCACAGCAAGGTTTTCACTCCTGCTTTGCAAAAGCCGTTATCCTAGTAATATGAGTGATTCTTTTGTTTTTTATTCACATCATTTTATTGATAAGCATTTAAAAATGGATTTGTGGGTAAAAAAATGCACTGTTTTTTGTCACAGTTTTTTTGGGAGGATAGGGGTTTGTTTTAAAATTGTACTTCAGTGTTTTAGTGCTTGGGCAGGGAATGGTGCAAGAACAGCCAGCTCAGTCAATCACTTGCCAAGATGGGACACCACTGTGGCCAATAACTGGCTGGACCGGCAGGTTCTGAGCGCTCGGCTCGGCAGCAGAAAAAAGAAAAAAAAAAAAAAAGATCGGGGGACTGGACAGAGGTGAATAGGATTTGTGGGGGGAGCCATGTTGCAAACCACGAATATTTTGCAATGAAAATGACCCGGCCATTTTTGTGGTCTGTTTTTGAGCTGTAAACTGACCTGTTTTATTGCTAAAGAAACTGACTAATACAGTGGTCCCTCAAGTTACAATATTAATTGGTTCTGGGATGACCATTGTATGTTGAAACCATTGTATGTTGAGACCAGAACTCTATGGAAACCTGGTAATTGGTTCTAAAGGCACCAAAATGTCATCCAAAAATAGGAAAAAGTGAGGATTAAAGAAAAATAAGTAGATAATCAATACAGATAAAGCAAATCCTTACATATAAAAGTAAGAAAGATCTGCTGGGAGCTGTAAATCACTGTCTATGCCAGTGTTTCCCAAGCAGGGAGCCTCCAGCTGTTGCAAAACTACAACTCCCAGCATGCCCGGACAGCCAAAGGCTGTCCGGGCATGCTGGGAGCTGTAGTTTTGCAACAGCTGGGGACACCCTGCTTGGGAAATACTGGTCTATGTAGAGGACAGGAGCTTCTTCAGGGTCCTGTAAGTAAAAAAGTAATGGAGTCGCCCTCACCTGGTGTCCAAAGGAGCAGCTAACCCTGGTACAGGTAAAGTGTACAGAACATGTAATGCCTCCCTCTACTGTAGGGGGTGCTACCAGACACCAGTCAGTGCATACACTTCAGTAAGGGTGGGTTCACACTACGTTTTCTCCCATACGGGAGCGCATACGGCAGGAGGGAGCTGAAAGCTCGCGCTCCCGTATGTAACCGTATGCGCTCCCGTATGTCATTCATTTCAATGAGCCGACCGGAGTGAAACGTTCGGTCCGGTCGGCTCATTTTTGCGCCGTATGCGCTTTTACAACCGGACCTAAAACCGTGGTTGACCACGGTTTTAGGTCCGGTTGTAAAAGCGCATACGGCGCAAAAATGAGCCGACCGGACCGAACGTTTCACTCCGGTCGGCTCATTGAAGTGAATGGCATACGGGAGCGCATACGGTCACATACGGGAGCGCGAGGTTTTAGCTCCCTCCTGCCGTATGCGCTCCCGTATGGGACAAAACGTAGTGTGAACCCAGCCTGATACAGGGGTTTTACCAGTGAATGCCCATTTTGATTGGTTGCTTCTTCCGGCCATTGACACGTTTCACAGATCTGGACGGTCCGTACATTGTATGTTGAGTCTGGTTTCAACTTACGATGGTCCAGAAAAGACCATTGTATGTTGAAACTATTGTATGTTGAGGCCATTGTAAGTTGAGGGATGACTGTATACAGAGTCTAAGGCTATGTTCACACACAGTATTTTGGTCACGATGTTGCTCAGTATTTTTAACTAAAACAACTACTGGAAGTCTTTCCCTGTGTTGATTCCACTCCTGGTTTTAGTTAAAAATTGCTGACCAAAATCCTACATGTGAACATAGCCTTTGGGTGGTTTCATACACAGTTTAGGTTTAGAAAAATGCATCTAACAGAAGTGTAAGTGCTTTCTTTATATTTCCTATTCCTTTTGAATCCTCCCCTAACTATGGTTTTAGAAAATATAATATCAAATCTTCATTGATACCAAAAACAAAAATAATTTTTGTAACATGTGAATATACAGCTATTTTATTAAAATCCCAATAGACAGAACAGATATTATGCCTTTGCCTTAAATAAAATTGTTATTATATTACCATGCTAGGAAATCCTCCAAACCTCATATGGGCATAATGCAATACATATGTGAGATGAGGATCCTGTGTCCTGGCATTTTTTTACTCAGCTACATCAAATAAATCTTTAGACTTCAAGGTGGGGAAATCCTTGGAAAAAAATACTTGGAAGAAAACTTCAAAGCAGGGGGTGTAAAGAGAATATGGATCAGGTCGAAATGACTAAAGGATGTAACATTTTTCTGCGGTAAATATTTACAGCTGGGACTTGGTAGCCAATGCAGTATTTATATATATACATATATATGTATGTATGGTGATCCCTCAACTTACAATGGCCTCAACATACAATAGTTTCAGCCTACAATGTTTTTTTCTGGACCATTGTAACTTGAAACCAGGCTCAACATACAATGCTACAGACAGTCCAGATCTGTGAAATGTGTCACAACTGGAGGAACTGACCAATCAGAATGGACATTTTACTGGTAAATCACCTCTATTACTGAAGTGCATGCACCATTTTGATGTCTGGTAGCGCCCCCTACAGTACAGGGAAGAACTACAAGTTCTGTACTACTCTTTGCCTGTGCCAGGGTTAGCTGCTCCTTTGGACACCAAGTAAGGGTGGCTCCATTTGGGACACTGTGTGTACTGTATAGGACCCTGAAGAAGCTTCTGTCCTCTACATAAACTATTGTTTCCCAACCAGGGTGCCTCCAGCTGTTGCAAAACTCCAACTCTCAGCATGCCCGGACAGCCAACGGCTGTCCGGGCATGCTGAGAGTTGGAGTTTTGCAACAGCTGGAGGCCCTCTGGTTGGGAAACACTGACATAGACAGTGATTTACAGCTGCAAGCAGATCTTTTTTTTTTTTTTTTTTATCTGTATTAGTTAATTACTTATTATTCTTTAATCCTCACTTTTTCCTATTTTTGGATGACATTTTTGGTGGCTTCAGAACCAATTACCAGGTTTCCATAGAGTTATGGTCTCAACTAGAGATGAGCGAACTTACAGTAAATTCGATTCGTCACGAACTTCTCGGCTCGGCAGTTGACGCCTTATCCTGCATAAATGAGTTCAGCTTTCCGGTGCTCCGGTGGGCTGGAAAAGGTGGATACAGTCCTAGAAGACTCTTTCCTAGGAATGTATCCACCTTTTCCAGCCCACCAGAGCACCTGAAGGCTGAACTCATTTATGCAGGATAAGTCATCAACTGCCGAGCCGAGAAGTTTGTGACGAATCGAATTTACTGTAAGTTCGCTCATCTCTAGTCTCAACATACAATGGTCTGAACATACAATGGTCGTCCTGGAACCAATTAATATTGTAACTTGAGGGACCACTGTATTGCCTGTTTTAGTGACACACACGAACTCTTGCTTTTTGTGTTAGTGTTTATCTACTCGCAGGCTATTTTAGTTGCTATTTTTCCCACTGAAAAGATTGTAATAAGATTTAAAATAAATAATAGGTTGCATTTAGGCTGGATAAAAACACATTTTATATGTTTTTCTTACATTCTGCCAGGCTGTATTTTCTACTCACATATAGCTTTTGTTACACACATGGCTTTTAATGATGGAGTGAAGTTCCTTGAGCCCACCAAAGGAAATGATTCCAAGGGCCCACCCTCTTTTTGTGAGTCTTTAAAGAAATGGGGGGAGATTTATAAAAACCTGTGCAAAGGAAATGTTGCCCAGTTGACCATAGCAACCAATCAGATTGCTACGTTCATTTTGCAGAGGCCTTGTTGAAAATGAAAGAAGCGAGCTGATTGGTTGCTATGGGCAACTGGGCAACTTTTCCTCTGGACAGGTTTTTGATAAATCTCCCTCATGGTTTCACACCCTGGATTGAATCTGCTATCTGGTTAGTAGTTTTAAAGTCCGCTCCAGGTGAGTTGTCTGCTGCTAAACCATGTGACCTTAAATTAGGGGTACGTTGTGGGGTTCTGTGCTTTATTTTTCTTTAGCATTTTTTACTGTTTCGGTTATGTGTGCACAGGCCACTTTTAATACCATGATTTTCTGGACTGAAAATAAAGAGAAACAGAGAAAATAAACAGAAGCAAATGCATGTTAAAGGTAGGTGGAGGTTCACACGTGAGGAGGATTTATCAGCGCTGTATGATAAGGTTAGATGGGATTTTGTTGAAAATCTTTGGACAAGTCTCTCTTTTGCACAATTTTTTTAAACTTTTGTCATAAACACTCTTTATAGCGCCTCACTTTTTAAGTATATCTTAGCATTCATGAAAGGTTTATAAAACAAAAAAGAAAAAAATCAATAAATCACTTCAGTACACCATTCTGTATGATTCCTCCTATTCTCTGTGACTTTTCAGTACAAAAAGTCAGTTTTTTTGTGAGACTATTGAAAAGAGGTTTCCAAAGGCGGTTTTGTAAGCCAGGTGAGAAGATGTGCTGTTTTTTGGAAGGGGTTTGCAACCTCTTGTGCGACATTTGCACTTGATAAATCCGTAACCACTACAAAGTGAACTGAAGGAGAAGCAGCAACACATGGGCAGTGTAAATGGTATTCGAGTGCTGTAGGTACACAGTCCCAGTCTGAGGGCCAGGTAAAGTGTAGAGCAAAAGACGACCATAGCACTCACAGATGAGGTGAGGAGTAGCTTTATTCCATTACAACACGGCTAGCGACATTTCAGCTACGCAACTGCAGCCATAATCAAGCTTGATAATGGCTGCAATTGTGTAGCTGAAACGTCGCCAGCCTCCCGCCGTCCCCTCAGCTGATCAGGACATCGCGATTTCCACGCGATGGTCCCGATCAGCTCCGCTGACCTGCGGGGCGTCTATTTTCGGCATTTTAGACACCGCAATCAACTTTGATTGCGGTGTCTAAAGGGTTAATGCCGAGCATCGTCGCCATCGCTGTTGTTCGGCATTAGCAGTGGGTCCTGGCTGCTGATAGCAGCCGGGACCGAAAGGCTATGAAACAAACTCTGCTTCTGAGCTCTCTTCATAGACCCCGCTGTATGACAGCGGCGTATATTTACGGCGCTCATCGTTAAGGGGTTAAAGACAATAATAAATGTCCCCAATATTGCATAGTGACCGGGGTCAGCTGCAGAGCCATAGGGTGTAAGGGCATGCTGGGAGTTGTAGTTAGTAACTTACTGCCACTGACACAGCCTATGGCTCTGCAGCAGACTCAAAGCAAAACTCCAACTCCAAACATGTTGCACCATATAGCAGTATAGTATAAGTTACAGTGCAACATGCTGGAAGTTGTAGTTTTGGTCAGCTGCAGATCTATAGGATGTGTTAGGACATACTGGGTGTTGTATTTAGTAAATAACTACAACTCCCAGCATTCCCTGACACCGCCTATGGCTCTGCAGCTGACCCAAAACTAATGCTACAACCCCTAGCATGCCCTGAAACCGCACAATGCTTTGTAGCTGTAGCTTTTGGGTCAGTTACAGAAAATTTTTCAAGTACTTTGCTGGGTATGTGTAATAAAACAATCCTTAACCAATAATTTTTTATTTTTTTTAAGTGGTTTTGATTTTCGGCCAAGCACAGTTTAAAGGAGAACTCTGGGATACAAAACTTATCCCGGAGTTTTCCTTTAACCCCTTAAGGACAATGGACGTACTCCTACGCCCCCGTTTCCAAGTCATTAAGGACCGAGGACGTAGGAGTACGTCCTGTCCATTCCCGGCCCCCCGCCGCTATCCGGAGGGGAGCTGGTGCCCGATGCCTGCTGAAATCGTTCAGCAGGCATCGGGGCATATCGCCCTGGGGGGTCATTATGCCCCCCCATGTCGGCGATGGCCGCAGATCGCTGGACAATTCAGTCCAGCGATCTGCGGCGATTCCGGGTCAATCGGGTCTCCAGTGACCCGGAATTACTGGCTGATCGGGGCAGTCAGAGACGGCCCTTAACAGCCATAGACAGCACTGGTGCCACCTCACGATCGCCCTGATTCGTCGGCCGGCCGACCAATCAGGGCCCCTGCTGCGGGTGTCACTCCCGCAACCCGCTCCGCCCCTCTTCCGGAGGACGTGAGCGGGTGCGGGACGTGCACCCCGAGTGCTGGGGACCCCGATCCCCGGCGTGAATGTTGGGATCGGGGCCCCAGGAGCAGCGGTGGCGGCAGCGGGACTGACCTGCGCGGCGTGGATCGTTGGAGGTGAGTGACGGCCTCCTGCTGTTGCTTAGCAACAGCTCCCAGCATGCAAAAAGGGCATGCTGGGAGCTGTAGTTATGCAACAGGAGGAGGCAGACCACCACAACTCCCAGCATTCCCTTATGGGCATGCTGGGACTTATGGTTTTGCAACAGCTGGAGGCACATTTTTTCTATGGAAAAGTGTACCTTCAGCTGTTGTATAACTACAACTCCCAGCTTGCACAGTCAGCTAAAGTGCATGCTGGGAGCTATAGTGGTGCATCTGGTGGTTGCATAACTACAACTCCCAGCATGCCCGTTGGCTGTCGGTGACTGCTGAGAGTTGTAGTTTTGCAACAGCTGAAGGCCCACTGAGTTAAGTGGCAAACCAGTGTGTCTCCAGCTGTTGCATAACTACAATCCCCAGCATCCCCAGCCAAAGTAGTATGCCTCCAGCTGTTGCATAACTACTAGACCCAGCATGCCCTTCCGCTGTCCGTACATGCTTGGGGTTGTAGCTTTTGCAACAGCTGAAGGCACACTGGTTGCAAAACACTGAGTTTGTTACCAAACTCAGTGTTTCACAACCAGTGTGCCTCCAGCTGTTGCAAAACTACAACTCCCAGCATTTATAAAAGGTAAAAAACACTACATATACACATACCCCTACACAGCCCCCCTCCCCAATAAAAATTAAAAACGTCTGGTACGCCACTGTTTCCAAAACGGAGCCTCCAGATGTTGCGAAACTACAACTCCCAGCATGCACTTATAGACCCTACATGCTGGGAGTTGTAGTTTTGTAACAGCTGGATGTCCCCCCCCCCCCCCAATGTGAACCTACAGGGTACACTCACATGGGCAGAGGTTTACAGTAAGTATCCGGCTGCAAGTTTGAGCTGCGGCAAATTTTCTGCCGCAGCTCAAACTGCCAGCGAGAAACTACTGTTAACCCCCGCCCGTGCGACTGTACCCTAAAAACACTACACTACCAAAAAATAAAATAAAAAGTAAAAAACACTACATGTACACATACCCCTACACAGCCCCCCTCCCAAATAAAAATGAAAAACGTCTGGTACGCCACTGTTTCCAAAACGGAGCCTCCAGCTGTTGCAAAACAACTACTCCCAGTATTGCCAGATAGCCGTTGACTGTCCAGGCATGCTGGGAGTTTTACAACAGCTGGAGGCACCCTGTTTGGGAATCACTGGCGTAGAATACCCCTATGTCCACCCCTATGCAAGTCCCTAATTTAGGCCTCAAATGCGCATGGCGCTCTCACTTTGGAGCCCTGTCGTCTTTCAAGGCAACAGTTTAGGGTCACATATGGGGTATCGCCGTACTCGGGAGAAATTGGGCTTCAAATTTTGGGGGGTATTTTCTGCTATTACCCTTTTTAAAAAATGTTAAATTTTTGGGAAACCAAGCATTTTAGGTAAAATCTTTTTTATTTTTTTTACATATGCAAAAGTCATGAATCACCTGTGGGGTATTAAGGTTCATATTACCCCCTGTTACGTTCCCCGAGGGGTCGAGTTTCCAAAATGGTGTGCCATGTGTTTTTTTTTTTTGCTGTTATGGCACCGTAGGGGCTTCCTAAAGGTGACATGCCCCCCTAAAACCATTTGTCGCTCCTTCCCTTCTGAGCCCTCTACTGCGCCCGCCGAACAATTAACATAGACATATGAGGTATGTCCTTACTCGAGAGTAATTGGGTTTCAAATACAAGTAAAAATTTTCTCCTTTTTACCCCTTGCAAAAATTCAAAAATTGGGTCTACAAGAACATGCGAGTGTAAAAAATGAAGATTGTGAATTTCCCCACATTAGGTGCAGTATAGCTCCCCACATTAGGTGCAGTATAGCCCCACATTAGGAAGAAGCAGTTTCCCCACATTAGGTAGTAGCAGGTTCCCCAAATTCGGTAGCATTGTCGTTCCCCCATTGCCCCACCGACTCACACACACACACACACAGGCAACCACACATGCGCACACACACACACAGACCGACAACCACACATGCGCACACACACACACACAGACACCCACACATACACATAGACAACCTTACCTGACCTGCGCTGCGCTTCTCTTCTCTCCAGTGGCGCCCTGACGAGTGACGTCACTGACGTCCTGTGCGGGTCTGTGGAGGTACGTCACATGTGCGACGTCCCTCTTCGGACTCCGGCCGCCAGCCAACCGTAGACGCGGAGGAGGTTGGGGTAAGTGAAGCCTTACGGTGTAATGAAGAAAACTGTGCCCTGTAGCAGAATGTTACCCTTCGCATAGGGACACAGTTGAGGGAGGGTAGTGGGAATGTAATGAGAGGGAGCGGCCTGCAAAGCAGAAAACTGTGTCCCTGTGCGGAGGGTCACATTCTGCTACAGGGCACAGTTTTCTTCATTACACTGGCATTTAGCGCTGCTTGCACAAAGCAGGGCTAAATCTCGGGCGTCGGGCAATACAAATTATATATACTTGGTGCGAGCTGTGTCGGCCACCTGGCACCCCTGTTGCTATGGCGCCCTGTGCGGCCGCACAGCTCACACACCCCTAAGGCCGGCCCTGAGTGCATGGAACATATGCATGGAGTAATTGGAAGATGCAATGGCTTTTTCCAAGCATCTAAAATATTCTCCCTTTTTGGAGGTTGCAACAGGATTGGAGATATATATCATTGTGGGTGTAAGTGAAGTGTTTTACTACACCTTTTTTGTGTGTGCTGGTAATTTGTAGGAGCCCAAAATTTATTAAAAAGTCACTGAGCATTTGATAAAATTTGTGCAGGTCACATCTTCTGAAATTTCTCTCTTCACATACACCAAAAAGCTAAGCTAAGTCTGGGCTGGTGTAGTTTTAGAGACCTTTCAGTGGCTTTGCGCTTTTTTGCGACTTATCACAAAAAGGCGCAGTTCATAAAACCCTTCGATATCGTGTGTATTGCCAAAATCAGTGGATTGCAACTCAAAATCAGCAGAAATGTGAAAACCAAAAGGCGCAAATAAACCCTGCTTTCGCCTTTTTTGCACCTTTTCTAGACATAAAAAAACTGTCTATAGACAATGATAAATGTCAGCCAGTGTCTCAAAATAGTGAAGAAATACTGTAACTTCTTGGGAGTTGCAACAGGTTTTGAGTCTGGCAAGTGAGGGCACAATGGATTTTTCCAAGTGTTCCAAAATTCCACCCTTTTTTGGAGAAGAAATGTTTTTTGTAAAACAGGCCGAATTTTTTTTAAATTTTTTAGGGATCATGGGTTGTGTATGTGTAGGCCTGGTAGTAGCGACAGTAAGGGTGATGTTGGACTGGTTGTAGTTGTATGAAGCGGACAGCAGGCAGTAGTGGACTGGTGAGAGTTGTAGTAGCAAGCTGATAGCAGGCAGAGGTGGACTGGTGGGAGTTGCAGTAGCCAGCGGACATCAAGGGTGGTGGGTTGGTGGGAGTAGTAGTAGCTAGCAGGCAGTGGTGGTAGTGCTGCCTCATCAGTGGCATATGGCACAGGAGGTTTAAATTCTTCACTGACCAATGTCTGATTCATGTTAACAAACATAGGTTAGGTGATGACAATGCCTGCTGCGCTGAACACTATCTCTACACTATGCACAATACTACACTTGACAATGAAGACAGAACACCCATGGCAAAAGTGGCAAGGTCTGGTCAATGGTCTAACTTGGTGACCCAGAAGTACATGGGATCTGGACTTATGGTGTATGTCAAAGAAAGTGCACAGCTTAAGTATGCATCAACCTGGTTTTTCAGGTGGTAATGTACATCCCTTAGGTGGTGATTCATGTCAGATGGAATACCAGATGCAGAGCAGCAACGGTGTTTGTGCTGTTATAGTCTACTATGTTTCCCAATCTCAGATTACGTGCCAGTGTGAAACTTCCTGTTGCAGAAAGGGCAGCAACAACTTCACTTTGTAGTCGTGTGAATAACCTAGGGAAGAAAACACATTTGATTGTACTTACAGACCCGAACCTTGAACCATCAGGGGACCTAGGATAAAATCGTGACAACAGAAAATAGCGGTTGAGGTGTGCCCAAATACCGCGACCGTGGGCACGCCTATATAGAGGGCATGCCCTGATGTGAGATTAGATATTTGTGATTTGTAAGACCTTTTGGAAAGAAAGGGCGAGCAGGGTGGGTGATGCCAACGATACATACGTCCCTACCTGTGGGAGAGGGGTGGTTTTATACCCCACGCCACTCCCACAAATGCAGCCAATTAGGCTTTCAACTTGTAGTCGTGGCTCGAAGAGCCGTAAGTGAATAACCTAGGGAAGAAAACACATTTGATTGTACTTACAGACCCGAACCTTGAACCATCAGGGGAACTAGGATAAAATCGTGACCACAGAATAGCGGTTGAGGTGTGCCCAAATACCGCATGGGCACGCCTATATAGAGGGCAAAATAGTCAATAAATCAATAGGCCCAGTGTCAGACCTGGTGATCTGTGACCGAGACGCGTGAATTCCCCTGGTCTGAGAAAGCCGTAGAAAGCGAGGTGGATGGCGGCTTTGATGATCGTGCTGAGCTGGAAACCGAAAGGGTGAGTGTCCAGAAGAGAAGACATAGCCTGAAAAAGGTCCCCAGTGACAGGTGCGCGAGGAAGGGACCTGGGGTGTGACAGACGTGACAATCCTCTGAGAGCTGCCTTGATGGGATGAGCAGAAAGCAGTGAAGGTGCATTACGATGCAACAAAGACCTGTGGTGCTGAAGACCCGTTAGGTGCACCTTGATAGTGTTGTGAGACAGATGTAGAGAGGAATGGCAAAAACCTACAAAAGCTAGGGAGGAGTGCACGGAAATTGTGACAGGGAGACCTAAGTTGTGCATGAAAGAGGTGAAGGATGCCAGAGCGGCATTGTAGGCCCGAATTGTACTGGGTGCTAGTGAGTTTCAAATTAAGGTGTTGGCTATGGATATTTAAGTGGCTAATCCATCGTTAGCTGCTGGAGCAGGGGGACCGTGACTCCGGCTTGATCTGCTTCTGGTTGTACCTGGAAGAACACACTTAGTTTAGCCCGTGAAAGTGCATCGGCTGCTAGATTCAACCTACCCTCAATGTATTCAATGTAAAAGTGAAAGTTGTGTTGGAGAGACAGTGAGATAAACCTTCTAACAAAATGCATAATTTGAGGAGATTTGGAGCACCCTTTGTTAAGGATATTGACCGTGGCGGTGTTGTCACATAGGAACCACACGGTCGTGTTAGACCAAGAATGCCCCCAGACCGTGGCGGCCGCTACAATGGAGTATGTCTCAAATAAGGCCCATGGTTTCCCTGAAATCGGGGATGCTGAGAATTTTTGGGGGCCAAGGCCCCGCCAGCCAGTGGTTGCCATGTATGGCTGCGAATCCGAAAGCTGAGGCATTGGACACAACTGTGGGGGACAATTCTGTAACTGAGGTTGTGAAGAAAGAGACCCCGTTCCAGTTTTGTAGGAAATGATCCCACATAAGCAGGTCGGCCATGGCTTCGTTACCGAGGTGAATCGAGTGCCTATGGCCCAAGACTGACGGGAGAAGGTCCAGGAGTCTGGAAATGAAGGCTCTTCCCTAAGGTATGATCCTCATGGCGAAAGCCATCATGCCCAAGATGCTCTGTAGCTCGACCCTGGACACCGTGCGGCATCTGGATAGCCTATGTATTAGTTCTCGGATTCTAGTCAGTTTGTCCTGAGGCAGACTAGCCTGCATGTTTGTGGTGTCCAGGATGATGCCTAGAAAAACAAGCTGTCTGGTGGGACCCTCAGTATTGTGAGGTGCGGTGGGGACCCCGATATCTTTGAATAGAGACAGAAGTGAGGAAAGGTTGTTGGGTGGGTGTTTAGGATGTTCCAGCAGTAGGAAATCATCCAAGTAGTGTATTGTGTTTTGGCAGTTGGCAGTGTTCTGAAGTGCCCAGTGTAAGGCTGTGGCTAACTGATTAAAGAACCATGGGCTACTTTTGGCCCCGAAAGTCAGTTTGACGGCAAAATAATATTTGTCTTGCCATTTGACACCGTGCGACTGCCAGAGGTCTGGCCTGATGGGGAGTAACTTAAACGCGTCAGTTATGTCAGCTTTTGACAGCCAAGTGTCCCTCCCTAGCTTCAGGATGACCTGTATTGCTTGGTCAATGGATGAATATTTCTTCGAGAATTCGTCTGACGGAATTAGGGCGTTAATGCTGGGTATGATGGAAGAGTAAGGAGCTGAGAGATCATAGATTAATCTCTTTTTATTAGAGAATTTACCAGTAGCCAGCCCCAGCGGGCTGACTCTCCAGGCAGGGGGGGGGGGGGGGGGGGACATCAAATGGACCAATCATGAAACCTTTGGTCAGCTCAGACTTGATCAATCCAGAGACGACCTCGGGCTCTGCAAGGGCTGACATCAGGTTGGGGCACTTGTATGTGCATTGAGGAAGAGCGACCAAGCCCGTGTGGAAGCCATCACAGAACCCTGCCACCAACCAACTGACCCAGTTGGGATCGGGGTGACTGGCAAGGACCTGGACCCAGACCATGCCTAGTCATGCCCGAGAGCCCTTCTGGGAGCAGATTGAGCTGGGGTGAGCCCTGTAGCATATGAAGCATATATGAAGCAATCTGCAACTACTGAACTGGCAGGTAGAGAGATTAAAGTTGTTGCAGATCTGGGTTTTCCCCAGATACCTCACAGGTCTGCCCAGCCTGTCCAGGGCGGGTGTGTTTCTCTGAGCTGGCGATGTGTAAGGACCGTAGCCCCTGCTGGAGCCAGGTTCCCCTTGGTCGCTGCTCCGGGGACACCAGTTGGATGGGTGGGTGGTGACCCCACACAAAGTGCAGGAGGGAGCTTTCATGCCTGCGAAGTGTTTGCAATACAACTCCGTGTCTACGGCCCCCCAGTTGGTCACATAATTGAATTGTGCATAGGCTGCTGCTGCTTTCGGCGAGAATGCCTTGTGGTATTCATAGAACGTGGTTCCCCCGTATTTGTGAGCCATCTGTATTACTCTGTGGAGGTACAGGTCTAACTCCTCCCTGCGGCCAGGGTTGACGGAGCAGACGACGTCCCTGAAGAGTCCGAAAGCCAGTGTGAATTCGGTGACGTTAAACGACCTTTTGAGCCTAGCGTCCTTGCTTTTGAAGGTGACTGCTAGCTTGCCACAGGCGACAGTCTTGGTATCTTTTGATGTCAGTTGTGGCAATGAGCAGGGAAGCAAGGTTAATATCCTTGCCCTCAAGAATGTCTTTTTTTGATGTGCGCGGGTGTGATGTTGGGTGGAGGTTGTGGCATACCTGGAGGCGTAGCCTGAGAGGTAGAAGCCCTGGGTGGTGCTACCACTGGGGCTGCTTCGCCACTTTTGGAAAGTTCCATGCAGTCCAGTCTGGCCTGGAAGCCTGACACTGAAGCTAGGACGTCCGCCATCATTGTGTGGAGCTGTGATAGGGAGGCGCTTGAAACCTGAGCCTGAGCCGATTCCTTACTACCCCTGGGGGCTTGATACGCGTTAAGCAGGCTGAACAACTCGCCCTTCCTGGCCGAGGCTGGAAAGAGGATGCCCCTTCTCCTCAGCTCCTCTATCAGCCTGGGGATGGTCCAAAGCCCTGGCAGGGGTTTCTGGGATGGAGAGGGCATCCTCGATATTTGAGAAGTGAGACATGCCTCTAGCCGAACCTAACCGGGCCAGTGAAGGGTGCCGGTGGGGGAAAGGAACAGATGACTAATGTGACTTTTCGCAAACTGAACCACCATGCCTAGCTACTAAGTTGACACTAACCTGCTGGATATCCTGAGCTGTTATGACCCACGGGAGCCTTGACGGCATAGCCCGACTTTTAAGCTGTGGATATTATATGAGACAATTAGCGTAATACATGAGTGCGATAAACTAGAGGGTGTGGGTGGCGAAGGGATGTAATATTTGAGACTATGTGTACGCCGTTGCACTGAAGAAGAGTCAGAAACGGCATATGCAGAGGACCCCGCTGAAGACGTGTCAGATAAGGTGATCCTCTGCCCAAAGTTACGTCATATTGCGCTGAATGAGTCAGGTACAATATGTACACCATGCCCCGACTGATGTGGAGTCAGACCGGAGGCTGGATGTTGTGTGTGAGAGGACGCACGTGGCACTGAAGGATGTCAGGGGCAGCGTCGTGAGTGACATCGGGGTGTATACCCGTGGATGTGTGAACGTGAAATACGGAAGGCATGAGTGGGTTATGGGTTGCAGGGTTTGGTTTTATTTTTTATTTTTTTGTATACCTTGAGCTGAAAGCTGAGAGGAAATCGCTTGAAGGGAAATCTCTAACACCAACAACCAACTAGACAACCTGAAACAAAAACATGGAATAACATTGACCTGCCGGATCGACTGACCCGACAGTTGATTTTTGGATTTATTTGGAAGCATGGCGGGCAATGAGGTCTCCAGCAGCGACCTTGAAATATGGGCGGTACGGTATATATACATATACACATTTCATTTTTTTTTTTTTTTTTTTTTTTTTTAATACCTAAAGCTGAAAGTTTGAAAGGGAAACCACTTGTAGGGGCTTTGGTAACCACGGACTCCCAGCAACAACCCGGAAATGCAGTGTGCATGCATTATCTGCCTGCTGCCAAGGAGACTGTAACCAGGGTGCACTCTGTGTGGGGTTTGGCGGTGCGGAAACCCCTCCATTTCCCCCCCCCCGGGCTCGGGAGGTTTAGTGGAGAAGGTGTAGACCCTGTGTGAGGATCCTCCACCCCCTGGAACCCCCCCACTGAGGCCCAACGCAGGTGACCCCTGCTCAGTGGGCAGGAGTGAACTGTGCCCCCATGAAGTGCTGGCAGACACCTGACTGTCATTGTCTGCCACACTGATATGTTTTATTTGTAACACATACACTTTTTTTTCTTTTTCGGCCTGGGCCTGGCGGCGAGGCGTTTCCCCGCCGCCAATGTCCCCAACCGGACTGTTCCGCTGCCTCCCCCTCTGCCCGTACGGTGTGTGGCGGTGGGGAGGGCCGGCGAGAGAGCCGGTAACGCATGCCCCACCCACCGGGACCCCGCAGTCCCGCCCCGCCACGTTGAAGAAATGCCGGGAGACCCGAGAGGGGGGGGGGAGAGCGCAAGGCCTGGTGGGAGGACGGACGAACGGCGCCTGTGCCCAGGCGGGCCTCCCCCCGGCAAGCGATGCGAGGCGGCGCCGGGGGAGTGACGTCATCCGCCAGGGCCGCAAAACTCCGCCCCCACTGCCACGCCGCCGAGCGCAGCCGGCAAGCCGAGTGAGGGACAGAGGAACGGGCCCGGCACGAGGACGCCCCACCCCGGGCCGGCGAGCGCATGCAGGGGAGCAGGAAGGTAAGGGGAGCTGAGCCCCGCGGTTGCCCCTGGGAACCGGGACTCCCAGTGGCGGCGGCAAGGCTGGTGGGATGCCCTGGGAGTGCAGGGAAGGGGCACAGAAACAGGCACAAGAGGGAGCAAGTGGGGGAGGAGGAGACACACATGGAGCTGGCCCTCACCTGAGACACCTCGCAGAGGACGGGGGATAGGAACCACCAACACGACTACTCATTCCGGGAACATATGACCTAATACGGTAGACTACTAGAGCACTACCGCCAACGATACATACGCCCCTACCTGTGGGAGAAGGGTGGTTTTATACCCCACGCCACTCCCACAAATGCAGCCAATTAGGCTTTCAACATGTAGCTTGTTTAGGCTTAGCAGATCTAATACAGCATGGCAGCGCTTGTCTTTGCACCGATGAAAGGAGGGTAAGCTATGCTCTTCCCTGTGTGTGTGTGTGTGTGTATGGGGGGGGGGGGTGAGCAAGATGTCCATGAAGAAGGATCTGGATGAGAAGGAGGATAGGTATAAGAAGTTGAACTGGATCAGTGCAACTGTGGAGATGCCACTACTATTTTCTGGCCTAGTTGCAGTGGAGCTTTGTACTGCACAATGTCGCCCTAGTGGGTCATAAAAGACATGTATTGGCCCTGGTCATAGCTACTAATCAAAGTAACTACTGTGGCACATACTGTGCCGCACACCAACAACTGCATGGAGTGGCCCATAGGCATGCGCCACCTGGGCTGAGCATAACCAGTTAGTTGCCTTAAGGTCATGGAGTCAACAATTGATATTGTTGTACCTGCACACCAACAGCTTGATTAGGTATGAATTAAGCTGCTCTGCAATAGGGTGACTGGGTGAATACTGTTGTCTGTATGACGTCGATTAACAAATAGATACCTGATGAGATAGAAGACCAGGACAAGACAGGAGGAGAACAAGACTGCCTGTGGAGCAGATTGTGGGGTGTCCCTATTGTTCAGTGTGAACTGAAACAAAAGACAGACAGTGCTCCGTAGTGTGATACCGTCGTTGCATAAAGGGGGCTCAGGCAGAGGTGGCACTTACCACAACGGGTTACACTCCGCCAAGTGCAACAATGGATTAAGGCAATGTTAGCGAGGTGACTGCAGCTGCGCCACGTCCAAATCGAAACAAATCCAAACAAAAGAACTTGACCTCCAACGTGTCGACGGGATTCAAGGCGATCTGACGTTTATTTTCCCATGATGCAACACGTTTTACAGTAGGACTGCTTCATCAGGCATGCCGCTAAGTGCTTATATAGAGATGCAAAGATGCTCCTACACTCAGACCCTGGCCACTTCTTAGTTTCTGTTTGTAGAGAAGGCACTGTGCCATGATTTCTGCACCTGGCAAGGAACAAAAAAATCTCCACATGGCAGAATACCGTAAAGAGTTAGGTGTACCACCCCTGATTGTGCCTTTCTCAAACTTACAGATGCTCTTGAGCTGATCATACCAGCAGGCCTACGTCTGGTACATGTGACTGATGTTCTAGCCCTACATCTGCTCTGCTTTTCATCATGGATACTACCACCATTCCCCTTCTGCTCTGAACACACCACCTCCTCATCACTGGTTCCCACATCCTGTCCAAAACGACATCATCATCAATCTCCTCCTCACTGTTCCTGTCATTCCTCTGCGCATGGACTGCTTGCCCTCCCCCAGCATATCCACTATCTTTAAAATATCACCACCACCAGTCTCACTAGTGCCGGGCCTGACTGGTGATAAAAACCAGACCTGGTAAAATGTGCACACCAGTCCCACAACATTGCGTCATTGTGCCAGCCAACGGCAACAAGAAAGGGAGGCATTTGATTTGCCAGGCTTCCATTTTGTCGTGTTGAGAGCTTGGTGCTGTGACCTTTGATAACTAAATAATGTATTTTTGATGTGGTGCGAGGCTTTCTGTGCTCTGTAAGGAGAAATGCATGATGGCAGTCTGAGTGTCGAGCAGGTTTGGCTGTCAGTTGGAGGGAGGAGCTGGGCAGGAGGACATGGCTGAGTCTCTACCTCCTGTCTCAGCCTGCACTGACCTCAGTTGTAGTTTTTGGTTTGGGTCACTTGCAGAGCCATAGGCTGCAGGGCATGCTGGGAGTTGCAGTTTGGCACTAATTACAACTCCCAGCATGTCCTAACTGCAATTCCAAGCATGCCCTGACAAAGCCAATGACTCTGTAGCTGGCCCAAATCAGAACCACAACTCCTAGCATGTCCTAACAGCAACTCCCAGCATACCCTGACAGCCAATGGCTCTGCAGCTGACCCAAACCATAACTACAACCTCCAGCATGTTGCACTACCCAGCAGTATAGTGTAAGTTTTAGTGTGACATGCAAGGAGTTGTAATTCTGTTTTGGGTCAGCTGCAGAGCCATTGGCTGTGTCAGGGCATGCTGAGGGCTGCAGCCAGGACATGCTGGGAGTTGTTGTTAGTACCCCCTCTCTCACACAGTAGTAACTAGAGCAGGACCCCCCTCCCCAGCCTCCCCCCTTATAACAGGTCCCCCCTCTTCATGCCCCCTTTCACATAACAGGTCTCCCCTCCTCAGGCCCCCTCACACAGTAAAAGCATCAGGTTCTCTCTCCTCTCACCCAGTGCAGCACATCTTCCCCAAGTAGCATCAGTACCTGTGTGCCGTCAGTGGGAGGAGCCAGAGGAGCAGTGAGGTGGTAGAAAGTGAGTGTCCTGTCTGTACTGCTCTTGGTACAGACTCTCTAGCCTCCGGACCTCCACTCACAGGGGAAGATTTATCAAAACCTGTACAGGGGAATAGTTGCAGAGTTGCCCAAAGCAACCAATCAGATTTCTTCTTTCATTTTTGAAAAGGCCTCTGAAAAATGAAAGAAGGGATCTGTTTGGTTGCTATGGGCAACTCAGCAACTTTTCCCATGGACAGGTTTTGATAAATTTTCCCCACTGTGTCAGCCTGTCAGGAGTCTCAGGACCTGTGTTTGATGCTGCTGTGCTCAGGTCCTGAGTTCTGACAGGCTGACACAGTGACTTGTCGGGACTCAGGCAGCCTGTCCTCCAGCCTTGGCTGGCCCACAGAGGACCGGCTTAAAGGAATATTTCCCCATATCCCATTAGGCCAGTCCAGCCATGCACTAGTGTGGTGAGAGTGTTTGAAGGGCAGATGGCATTAACCCTTTATGTTTGTGATGCCAGGGCATGGTTTACTTCACCATCTGAGGTAGAGCTGATGATTCCTGGGCCAGGCACAGGGCAAATAATTACTCCAATGCAAAGTTACGGAACAGCTTTTTACTGAGGTAGACAATGTGTTAAAGTCTTTACAGCTCAGTTCAAGCCCAAGGAGATGCACGGTGAACTTTAGGAAGCTTATTGGATTGCTGGGACTTGTAGTGGACTTGGACTGACTTATGCAACCCACACCTACTTTAGTAAATGACACTTGACTATCTTGACTAGGCTTCTCTCCTGTATTTGTGCTTACCACCAGGCTTTAACTTTCACCTGCAGGGGTTAACTTGCAGTAGAAGCATGGTTGCAGGACTAGGACTCAGGCCTCCCTCTGGATCACACAGACTAAACTCCTCAGCTCTTCACTTCACTGTACCTCAGCTTAATCTGACTAGAACTACTACTCTAGCTCCTCCCTGGTTTATGAGGGAGCAATTTGGAGGGATCCCATTTGCCAGATAAGTCCCAAGTTCACCTTACACCTTTCTTGGTAACATAGTCCTTAGCAACTGTTTTTTAAAGGTACATTAACATATTAATACATTACATAACATTGCATTAACCCACACATAACTTAATATGGTACAGAGAGTTCTGAGGAGTGTGGGGTCGGGGAGATTGATTGAATTTGCCTTCTGTACTCGGCCACCACACTAGTGCTATGCTCGGCCATTGCTTTCCACCTCCACCACCTCTGCACCAGCCTCACACAACTCCTCATGGCTATTCCTCTGCTTAGTACTAGTACAGTACTTAGTACAGAAATTATGGAAAAGACCATCTAGGAAGGACATTTCAAACATGCCATGAGGAATTTTTTTTTTTTTTTTGTCTCTGGAAATCTAGTCAAGTGTTGAAAAATTTGCCAGTGAAGTTTTACTCTCACAACTAGAAATGCTGTTTTTGTTAAGAGGGCTCAGAGCAGCGGGTGTGACCACCGTCATGAGGGGCGTGGCCGTGACGTTGTGGCCGCTGCTTCAAGCTTTCTGAACTGGATGTTCTGAAGGCTGGGGAACGGGAGTACCCCTTTAAACTCAGAAAATACAGGTAAAGTGGTTCACAAAGGCCCAGACAAGTTTCACTCTCACTGCTAGAAATGCTCTGCTTTTCATTAGACCCAGAAAATGGTCTACTAGTATAAGACAGTCAAATCTTTATAGAGTGATGACTTTTCCTGTAACTAAACGTCAGTAAAATGTTGTAAAGTTATTACTGCAGAAGGAACTTTCTACAAATGTTTTTTGATTTTCCAATATGTGACTTAATGTGATTTGGCATGCTGCCTTATAGTTCCCACATCTTTTTAACTGTAAGATTTTTGTCTCCCCAGAAACAGTTCCCTAACAATTCTTCTTCTATATTTGATATCAGATCATCTAACCTAATAGTAGTGAAGCACTGTATGTGGTAACTATAGATTCTTTTATATATTCTATGGAATATGCTGGGCAATACTATGTCTAATAACATTTCAGTATATTCTGCATAGTAAAAATCCCACCCACTCCTGCTTTGCATAGCACACACTGACTTTATAAACCTGTCTTGGAAAATTCTGCATGTTACATTATATAAAATGTGCAATCTTTGGGAATTTAACATTTAAAATTTGGGTCTCAATAAAACATTGTGACTTCTTCCTCATAATTTTTTTCTTTGGTCAAAATGATCGGAGACATTTATCATCGTTGCTTTGGTAAGCAAGCTCTGTAGTCATTTTTTTTTGCTTTTGCTTATGTGTGACACATTTATCATACTATCACAGGGGGTTGATAAATTTGGCTTACATGAGCAAAAACCAAGAAATCACTTTTAAATACCATTTTTTTTAGCACACATAAGCAAAAAACAAATAATGACTACAGAACACCACTATGCAGCTTTGAAAAAAAATGTGCATATATATATATATATATATATATATATATATATATATATATATATATATATATATATATATATATATATATATATATATAATTAGTGTGTGTGTTTATTACATTTTTTTAACACTGTTTTTTCTCCCTAAATGTACTTACTCATTTTTTCATTTTTATTTGTTACTTCTTCTACAGATCCGTGTATCCTGTGGACTCCTTCGGATTCGGTGGACTACTTCGACGACCAGCGTTTTTCTTTGCTTGATGTTAATAAAATGGTTAACGAGGGCTTGTGGGGGAGTGTTTTTTTGCAATTTTTTTTTAAACCTGTTGTGTTTTTTTTTTTTTTTTACTTACTGGACAGGCTTAGAAGTGGAAGCTGTCTTACAGACGGAGTCCATTACTAAGCCGGGCTTAGCATTAGCCACAAAAACAGCTGACAATGCGCTAACCCCCAATTATTACCCTGGTACCCAACACCACAGGGGTGCTGGGAAGAGCTGGTACCAACAGGCCTGGAGCATCAAAAATGGCACTCCTGGGCCTAGGCGGTAACAGGCTGGCGTTATTTAGGCTGGGGAGGGCCAGTAACAATGGTCCTCGCCCATCCTGGTAACGTCAGGCTCTTACTGTTTGGTTGGTATTTGGCTGAGAATAAAAATAGGGGGGACCCTATGTTTTTTTTTAAAATAATTATTTATTTATTTAAAAAAACGCATAGGGTCCCCCCTATTTTTATTCTCAGCCAAATACCAACCAAACAGCAACAGCCTGACGTTACCAGGGTGGGCGAGAACCATTGTTACCTGCCCTCCCCAGCCTAAATAACGCCAGCCTGTTACCGCCTAGGCCCAGGAGCGCCATTTTTGACGCTCCGGGCCTGTTGGTACCGGCTCTTCTCGGCACCCCTGTGGCGTTGGGTACCGGGGTAATAATTGGGGGTTAGCGCTAGCTGTTTTTGTGGCTAACGCTAAGCCCAGCTCAGTAATGGACTCCGTCTATACGACAGCTTCCACTACTAAGCCTGTCAAGTAAAGTAAGGAAAAAACACAACAGGTTTAAAAAAAAATTTATTACAAAAAAAACTCCCTCACAAGCCCTGGTTAACCATTTTTTTTTAAATCAAACAAAGAAAAACGCTGGTCATCGAAGTAGTCCACCGAATCCAAAGGAGTCCACAGGATACATGGATCTGAAATGAGAAAAAAATAAATAAATAAATGGGTTAGTACATTTATCACCTGCTCGCACATCTCCCACCCCGCACGACTACAACTCCCAGCATGCCCTTACAGTAAGGACATGCTGGGTGTTGTAGTTGTGTGGTGCAGGAGATGTGTGGGCAAATGACAAGCTTGTCCCCTGCCCCAGCTGCAGGACTACAACTTACAGTAAGGACATGCTGGGAGTTCTAGTCCTGCAGCTGGGGGCAGGGGACAAGCTTGTCATTCGCCTGCACTGCACAACTACAACTCCGAGCATGTCCTTACAGTAAGGGCATGCTGGAAGTGGTAGTCCTGCAAAGAGAGCCCGGGCACACACACACAGAGTCACACACAGTCACACACACACACAGAGTCACACACAGACAGTCACACACAGACAGAGACAGACAGACACACACACACTCACCCATCCAGCGCAGCGATCCTTCTCTGGGTGCCCTGCGAGTGACGTCACTGACGGAGGGACGTCAGGCTGGCACAACCGAAGACGTGGGAGCGGAGGCCGGGCACAGTGCAGGTGAAGGCCGGGGGGGGGGGTGAGAGGGGTGCTGGTGGGGGCGGAAGCAGGAGGCCGGGAACAGTGCAGATGAAGGCCGGGGGGGTGAAAGGGGTGCTGGTGGGGACGGAGGCCGGGAACAGTGCAGATGAAGGCCGGGGGGGCAGATACGGATGGGCATAGTGCAGGCCGGTGGGGGGTTGGGGTGCTGACGGACCCCCCCCCCCCCCCCCCGACAGACTCCTATATCCCCTAATCATGTCACTGTTCCGGTCAGGTCCTGTGATTGGCTGCTGGTCCTGGCCAATCACAGGACCCAGCGGGAAATGTGAAATGACAGCAGAGGATTTTGGAGTCTGCGGTGCCGGTATATGTTGTAAGGAGCCCGGGCTGACATTACAGTGCAGCCGCCCAGGCTCCTCATACTGCCTCCCCGCTACCCTCACTTAGCAATGATGGGGACACTGATATCCCCCCCCCACTTGTCTCCCGCCCGAGCCGCTCAGCTCCCGCTGCTACAAGACTACAACTCCCAGCATGCCCTCACTGTATGGGCATGCTGGGACTTGTAGTCTTGCAACAGTTAGCAGACAGATGGGAGTTGTGTGGCGCTAGCAGGTGAGAGGGGGGGGGGATGTAAATCACTGCAGCGTCCCTGTAGCGAAGTGAGGGTAGCGGGGAGAAAGTATGTCTGAGCCCAGGCGGCAGTAGCTTTTCCTGCTCCATGTTGGAGTAAATTTAGTCAATTTTTACGGCCGTTGCGACATTTTATTGACTAAAGCAAATCCATTTTGAAAAATGAACTACGTAAGCAAGTTTGAATTTTCTTGCTTTTCTTGTTCTTCCCGCAAATTGTCGCACGAAAACACACGTCGTCACAGTTGCGACAATTTTGCGACAATTATAGTAAAACCTGACTAAACCCCTTGATAAATGTCTGTCGATATCCTTCACAAGTTAAAAAAGTTCCAAACAGGGTGCATAAATTTCATGTTATCATATAAAGGAGGTGGTACAGATACAAGACTAATGAACGTCCACTCACTCCTACACTATATAGCCAAAATTATATGAACATCTAATAATCACACTCATATGAGCTTGCTGAATATTTCCTTACAAAACCTTGGCTGTCAATACAGAGATACATCTTATAAGATTTTAGAATATTTGCGGCCACACAGCCAAAAGAGCATTTGTGAAATTGGGCACGGACGCTGGACAAGAATATCCGGCTCACTTTTGGCATGACTATTTATCCCAAATGCCTTTGATTGGGGTTAAGTTTAGGGCTGGGTACATCAGCCAAGTAGAGGCTGGAAGGTGAGAGAAAGTGATGAGGTGTGCCAGGCTGTGACACTTCAGTGGCTCGGCCCTGCCTCCTTCACAGGTTTGGGAACCACCATTAGCTTCAGAAATGGTGCAGTTTACTTTTATACCCTAACAGCTATCCAATTGTATCCTTTAAACCTTTTAGGGAAAGACCCATTTTCATAGTGAATGGGACTTAGCAGAAAGTGGTTGGGGTAGAAAGGGGTCATGGCCTCCAGCACCCATCTCAATTCGTTAGAAATCTATACCAGTTAGATACAGTCAGAGGCATATGGGGCAGCCACATATATGCCAGATTAGTATAAAATGAGCTCCTATTAGTAAATCTGGCCAGCAGGATTTTACCCAAGGTTGGCATGTGAAACACCAGTTTAGGTTTATTCCCCGATTATCTTTAGTCAAGTATCAAAGGAAGATATAGAAAAATCAGGGGCCGAGAAATAACCATAAAAGAGTAATGTATGAGTGGATAGAAATGACTGCGTCCTACTTCTACCCACAAATAATTTCCTCTGTAGTATATGTACCATCAGCCTGACATGATTATTGGAAAAAGAAAAATGATCTGTAATGTCTGTGTGCTATGTAATTTATTAAAGTAAATCATTTCCCCCTTTTAGCTCCTCTAAGGGGCCATAATGTGCCGAAGTTGTATTCCCTGATTGTTTATGCTTTCCACCTCTGTTAGTTTGCCATAGGGGCCATTACCCTTAGATATCTTCGTAACAGGAAACGGCTGGAAAGATTTTATGAATGTATGATACGTCACCCACAAAATAGGACCACACAAATCAAAATATCTACATTGCTACAGATAAATCTGTATTATTTGGTAAGGAAACTTTTCTTTTTCAAACACTAAATAATTATGCAAGGCTAACAGATGTGGGTGTTTTGGATAATACCAGTTATCTTGGCATAATAAAACAGGAGTACTGGGCCCAGCAGGTAACAGCTCTCCTGCCACTTCAAAGGCAAGATACACCCCACTGTCTATTATAATGAATTTTATAGCCTGTAGCCCACCATATTGTTGAGTCATAAGGGGTATATTCTATTTTTAGGAATAGCTCTGTTAGTTCAAACAAAGCGATCATAAACAGTTTTTGTCACATGGCATTGCTCTTGTGTCAGTAATATATCTCATAATACAGAACACTGACAGTGTTCACAGTAGTAATGTATTGTGAGGCCAAATATCACTCAGCAAAATCTCACATATTTTATAGGGAATTTATGCAGATTTCCAACACAGTAATTTTCTGCATGATCTATACAGGTAAAATATATTTTTAAACATGCTTTATCTGTAAGGCTAAATTTACACATCATAAAATTCTGGTGTATTTTATATTATGCATTTTCCTCTGTAAATTGCCCCAAAAAAAGGTGTGTTTTTTTTTATTTATTAATTTTTTTGCAGACAGATGAAAATGTGTGCATAAAATACAATATACCAGTAAATTGGAGAGGCACCTCCATACTATAACATTCTGTATATACCAGCGGTATGCAACCGGCAGACCATGGGCTAGATTTGGACCGTGGCCACCAAAATGTCATTTTGGTACAGTTCATAAACATAGTGGCACAGTTCATATGGGGGGGAACATAGAGGCACAATTCATATTGGGGCAAAGTAGTACAGTTCATATGGGTGGCATAGTGGCACAGTTTATGTAGGGGCATAGTGGTACAGTTTATATGGGGGGGGGGCATATTGACAGTTCAAATGACGAAAATAGTAACAGTTCCTAAGGGGGGAGGGTACATAGTGGCACAGTTCATATGAGGGGGCATAGTAGTATTTTTCGTATGGGGGCAAAGTTGCATAGTTAATATTGTGGCATGGTGGCACAGTTAATATGGATGCATAGTGGTACAGTTAATACAGATGCATAGTGGCACAGTTCATATGGATGCATAGTGGCACATTTTATTAGGAGGCATAGTGGAATCTTTCATTGAGGGGGCATAGTGGAATCTCTTATTGAATGGTCACGTACACCTAATTCATTGTTCTGTTGGCAATATTATATTTGAGGGACCAGCATGTGGCAGTATTATACTCAGAAGCATGGTTTATGGCAGTATAATATTCAGGGGCACTGTGTGGGGCAGTATTATATTCGGGAGAGATTTAAAGATTTAGACTGGCACTAATTGTCCCCATGTACTAACATATGTGTGATAGCTTGGGGGTGTAGGGTACGTTGGGTATATCTGTGCAGTGATGAAAGGGTGTTGCATTAACCCTTAACTGTCGTGACGCCAGGGTGTGGGTTCCTCTCTCTATATGTATCCTACCGCCACCCGACCCAGGAACGATAGGGAGGAATAAAGTATTGTCCACAACCGGAAATTTTAGTAAACTGAAGATAACTTTACTGCAGATTTTATGCAGGTTAAATGTACTAACAGTCTTTACAGAGGACCGGCTCCTCACGGGTTTGGTTGGGACCTTGTAGGGAATGAGCTTGGAGGATTTACTTTACGCTGTTCCACTGGATTTAGGGGTATTGTTTAGGTCCAGCAGTCATGCAGGATTAACGGAATTTGGATTGAGTAGACTCGCTGTTTAGTAAGGCTCTGGATTGGTAGGCTTCAGGCCTAATTTGTCTTGTAGGTAAGCACAGAGCTCCGCTCGCTGTCATATCCCAAGGGAAAGAGCCGGACAAGAGAGCGAGAATTGGACAACAGCGCCCTTATATCTAAAGGGACAGGCTTCAAGCTTATTGGTCCCCCAGACCTGTCGTCCTAATACAAAGCATTGTGGTACATCACGTGACATGAGCACATGAACTGGAAGGTCCTTAACCTTAGCAGAACAACATGATTATTAATCATGTGACCTAAGGTCCTGGAAGCAACATTTACACTATACAATACATAATATATATACATAAAATTAAAGAAGGAAGAGGCGACTAGGGGTAATCCCACTAAGAGCATCCTAACAGTACGGAGGAACTCTGATTTTGGGGACTTATTACACAAGGTACAGTACACGTACAGTACCGGGACACCACTTATGCAATCCGGGTCATAGACTAGCAGTCTGGCGGTGCTAAGAGCAAGGAGAGTACATACATGGGCAACATGAGTGAAAGAAAAACTCGGCAACTCACCACTGCTGTACAACAAACTTGGCTTTAATCCAAAGCGTAAGTCATGACTCACATTGTGGCTGGGGAGGGGAAAGATAGATTCAGTGTGTACCTGTGGAGCAGGGCAGTTTCGTACCTTCCTGGCATTTCAAGCCACGCAGACGCTTGATCCCTCAGGATTAAATGCCTTGGGACTGGCTAGTCTCAACCATAAACAGGATTTGTGTCTTTTTGTAAACTTTTTGTAATGCTTTCTGTATATGTTATATGTCTATTGCTATTGTAATTTTTGCATACCGGTTTGTAGCCCTGCCCCTTCCCCGCCCTGGCATCCCACATCACCTGGTTCATTAACAGGTAATCTGAAGTATCGAGCGTCTGCATGGCTTGAAGAAGTGCCAGGAAGGCACGAAACTGCACCGTTCCATGGGTACCCCCTGACTCTATTGTTCCCCTCCCCAGCCACGATATGTGTCATGACCTATGCTTTGGATTTAAGCCAAGTTCATTGTGCAGCAGTGGTGAGTTGCTGAGTTTTTCTTTCTCTCATCTTGCCTATTATATTCGGAAGCATGGTGTGTTGCACTATTATATTCAGGGGCACAGTATGTGGAAGTATTATATTCAGGGGCACAGTGTGTGTGACAGTATTCAGGTCATACAGAAACAATATAGTTACATCCTCCACTTTTCAGTCGCTCATTTTACTCTTTGATTTATTAATAGAGTAATACTAATGTTGTACAACAGGCAGTTGTATGGTACTGCAGCTGCATGGTGGGAACCAGGTCTCTGTGTTCAGTTCGGACCTTCACTGGATGGCAGATCTGGAAAAGATAACTAGACTTGTGCACTAGAAAAATTTTCCTTTAATTTCGTTTCGTTTTTTCGTTTTGGGAAAAAAAATTCGGTTCGGCAATATTTTCGGTTTAGATTTTTCGGATACATTCGGTATTCGGGTATTCGTGTTGTTTTTTTTTCGGATACATTCGGTATTCGGGTACATTCTGTAAATCTTTTTAGTCTTTTTTTGGACTTTAGCGATCCTAATAAATAATGGAGATACCTTTTTTATTAAAATTTCGCAGGGTATCATAAAAAAATCATAATAAAAAAGATACAGTGGTGATGGAAAAAATTGTATCTAACGAAATGTATCTTTTTTATTATGAAATGTTTATTCATTTTTAAACAGGGATCAATTTATGTGAGCGGGTAAAGCACAAAAAATGGAGCCGACAATAATAAAAATGTAGTGTGTGCGTGTTTTTCACTTTTTTTAAAAACATTTTTTAGGTAGTACTACTACTCCCAGCATGGAACACACTCTTCCATGATGGGAGTAGTAGTTACCTGTACTAATTGACAGATCGCAGGGGTCCCTTGCGATCCCCCTGTATAATGTATAGATGCAGCGGCTGCTCTTCTATGGTCCCCTGCACTCACGTATATATACACATATTCATATTTCCCGCAGAGCTGTGATTGGCCAGATGGTTCCAGCCAATCACAGCTCTCTGTGAGAAATAGGAATATGTGTATATATACGGCTGTGCAGGGGACCATAGGAGAGCGGCCGCCGCATTCATACATTATACTGGAGGATCGCAGCGGGCGTCAGGAGTGATACCCACAGTGATCTTCCCTTTACTACAAGTACTACCACTCCCAACATGGAGTACACTCTGCCTCATGCTGGGAGCTGTAGTATCTGCATTAATAGACAGATCGCAGCGGGTGTCAGAAGTTACACTCGCTGCCATATGTCTATTAATGCAGGTACTACAGCTCCCAGCATGGAGCAGAGTGTGCTCCATGTTGGGAGTATTAGTACCTGCAGTAAGAGACAGATCCCAGGGATGTCACTCCTCCTGACACCTGCTGCGATCCTCCTGATGTGAATGTCGGGATCAGCTGTTCTCAGGGCTACAGAGCCGGGAGAACAGCTGACGCTGAGCCGTAGGTATACATCGTATATCTACTGCCCAGCAACAACTTACAGTGAGCCTGCAATGTGTATATACAGTATACACATTGCTGGCTCACTTAACCCCTTGCTGAGCTGTGCGCTATGCGCAAGCCCAGCAAGGGAAGAGTTAACTTACACTGCTGGACAGTGTAGGTTAACCCTTTGGGCGGTATATACTTTATACAGCTATCTATAGATAGCTGTATACAGTGTATACAGAAGACGAAGTCCAGCTTACTTCCCTCGAGTCCCGGGCTGGGTTCGTGTAGCTCCGCCCCCTAGTGATGACGTCATTAGGGGGGCGGAGCTACAGAAGGGAACAAGACTAGTTAATCTGAAGCTCTGTTCACATTGTACGTTTTGTATAATGTGAACAGACCCTTCTGGCAGTGTCTACCCAGACAGGGAGACTCCAGCTGTTGCTAAACTACAACTCCCAGCATGCCCAGACAGCCAAAGGCTGTCTGGGCATGCTGGGAGTTGTAGTTTTGCACCAATTGGTGGCTCCCTGTTTGGGTAGACATTGCATCATGGGTGCTCTCCCCAGCGGACAGCGCCAAAAATGTCATAACCAATTTTTTGTGTTTTTTTTCTTCTCTTTTCAGATCCGTGTATGCAGAGGATTACTGCGGATTCGATGGATTACGGCGGATTATTTATTTTTTCCTTTAATAAAATGGTTAACGAGGGCTGTGGGGGAGTGTTTTTTTAAATAAAATAATTTTTCCAATGTGTTGTGTTTTTTTTTTATTTTTATTGAATTTTCAGGGTTAGTAGCGGAAGCTGTCTTATTGACGGAATCCATTACTAGGCCAGGGCTTAGTGCTAGCCCCAAAAACAGCTAGCACTAATCCCCAATTATTACCCCGGTACCCACCGCCACAGGGGTGCCAGGAAGAGCCGGTACCAACAGGCCTGGAGCGTCAAAAATGGCACTCCTGGACCTAGGCGGTAACAGGCTGGCGTTATTTAGGCTGGGGAGGGCCAGTAACAATGGTCCTCACCCACCCTGGTAACGTCAGGCTGTTGCTGTTTGGTTGGTATTGTGCTGAGAATGAAAATACGGGGAACCCTATGCGTTTTTTTTTTTATTTAAATAAATTTTTTTTTTTTTTAAACGCATAAGGTTCCCCGTATTTTCATTCTCAGCACAATACCAACCAAACAGCAACAGCCTGACGTTACCAGGGTGGGCGAGGACCATTGTTACTGGCCCTCCCCAGCCTAAATAACGCCAGCCTGTTACCGCCTAGGCCCAGGAGCGCCATTTTGACGCTCCGGGCCTGTTGGTACCGGCTCTTCCCGGCACCCCTGTGGCGGTGGGTACCGGGGTAATAATTGGGGGTTAGCGCTAGCTGTTTTTGGGGCTAGCACTAAGCCCTGGCCTAGTAATGGATTCCGTCAATAAGACAGCTTCCACTACTAACCCTGAAAATTCAATAAAAAAAAACAAAAAAACTCAACACATTGGAAAAATTATTTTATTTAAAAAAACACTCCCCCACAGCCCTCGTTAACCATTTTATTAAAGGAAAAAATAAATAATCCGCCGTAATCCATCAAATCCGCAGTAATCCTCTGCATACACGGATCTGAAACGAGAAGAAAAAAACACAAAAAATTGGTTATGACATTTTTGGCGCAGTCCGCTGGGGAGAGCACCCATGATGCAATGTCTACCCAAACAGGGAGCCACCAATTGGTGCAAAACTACAACTCCCAGCATGCCCAGACAGCCTTTGGCTGTCTGGGCATGCTGGGAGTTGTAGTTTAGCAACAGCTGGAGTCTCCCTGTCTGGGTAGACACTGCCAGAAGGGTCTGTTCACATTATACAAAACGTACAATGTGAACAGAGCTTCAGATTAATTAGCCTTGTTCCCTTCTGTAGCTCCGCCCCCTAATGACGTCATCACTAGGGGGCGGAGCTACACGAACCCGGCCCGGGACTCAGGGAAGTAAGCTGGACTACGTCTTCTGTATACACTGTATACAGCTATCTATAGATAGCTGTATATTGTGTATACCGCCCAAAGGGTTAACTTACACTGTCCAGCAGTGTAAGTTAACTCTTCCCTTGCTGGGCTTGCGCATAGCGCACAGCTCAGCAAGGGGTTAAGTGAGCCAGCAATGTGTATACTGTATATACACATTGCAGGCTCACTGTAAGTTGTTGCTGGGCAGTAGATATACCATGTATACCTATGGCTCAGCGTCAGCTGTTCTCCCGGCTCTGTAGCCCTGAGAACAGCTGATCCCGACATTCACATCAGGAGGATCGCAGCGGGTGTCAGGAGAAGTGACATCCCTGGGATCTGTCCCTTACTACAAGTACTACCACTCCCAACATGGAGTACACTCTGCTCCATGCTGGGAGCTGTAGTACCTGCATTAATAGACATATGGCAGCGAGTGTAACTTCTGACACCCGCTGCGATCTGTCTATTGATACAGGTACTACAGTTCCCAGCATGGAGCAGAGTGTACTCCATGTTGGGAGTGGTAGTACTTGTAGTAAAGGAAAGATCACTGCGGGTATCACTCCTAACGCCCGCTGCGATCCTCCAGTATAATGTATGAATGCGGCGGCCGTTCTCCTATGGTCCCCTGCACGGCCGTAGATATACACATATTCCTATTTCTCACAGAGAGCTGTGATTGGCTGGAACCATCTGGCCAATCACAGCTCTGCGGGAAATATGAATATGTGTATATATACGTGAGTGCAGGGGACCATAGAAGAGCAGCCGGCGCATCTATACATTATACAAGAGGATCGCAAGGGACCCCTGCGATCTGTCAATTAGTACAGGTAACTACTACTCCCATCATGGAAGAGTGTGTTCCATGCTGGGAGTAGTAGTACTACCTAAAAAATGTTTAAAAAAAAAAAAAAAGTGAAAAACACGCACACACTACATTTTTGCTATTGTCGGCTACATTTTTAGTGCTTTACCCGCTCACATAAATTGATCCCTGTTTAAAAATGAATAAACATTTCATAATAAAAATCATACATTTCATTAGATACAATTTTTTCCATCACCACTGTATCTTTTTTATTATGATTTTTTTATGATACCCTACGAAATTTTAATAAAAAAGGTATCTCCATAACTTTTTAGGATCGCTAAAGTCCAAAAAAAGAATAAAAAGATTTACCGAATGTACCCGAATACCGAATGTATCCGAAAAATCAAACTATCTGTATCCTTTTTATTAACTTTGTTATCAGAATTAATTCTTCACGTCGTTTATGGATAACGAATGCATTCGTTATTTACAGGTCGGGAAATAACGAATGTATTCGTTACTTTGCTATTCGTATTATCGTGGCTATTCGGGAATGTTCAAAATATGTTTTTGTGCATTCGGATGGGTCCGAATGCACGAAAACGGTAAAATTCGTTAATTTAGACATTCGTGCCGAACCGAATTGCACATGTCTAAAGATAACCCCTACTAAAATAGTTGTGCACAATACCCACTGGGCATCGTACTGTTGCCTAAGCAATTATACCACCCAACATATACAGTATTCATTCTCTGAGGTGCTTCCAGATATAGCCTAGCATATTGCTTTGGTATCTCCGGCGGCTCCACAGAGAACGACCGGGGCACATGCCGACTCATTGGTCCATTCAGTGGGGAAAGTCAGGTCCCCATATCAAGATTAAAGGGCCTTCCAGAGGACTCCTCTTATATCAGACACCTGTGGATAGGGGATACATTTTTATTTTTTATTGGTTGGAATACCCTTTAATCTTTAAGAAAACCTGGTAGGTCCTATTTTAACATAACTGGAGAATACTTTTTTTTTTCTGGACTAATTGCCAACCATGTTTCATTATTTAAATTGAGTCATTAGCTTTTTCAATGGTCTATACCAATTATTTTCATGGTCATTTGGGGAAGATTTATTAACCTCTTGAGGCTAAGTTTCCACTTGGTTTTTTTTCTGGCAGTTTTTGGAAAACTGCCACTGCAGTTTTTGAGCCAAAGTCAGAAGTGGATCCATAAAGGAAGGAGAAGTGTAAGTCCTTCCTTTATATGTCCTATTCCTTTTGAATACACTTCCGGCTTTGCTCAAAAACTGCAGTATCAGTATTCCAAAAACTGCCATAAAAAAAAACAACTGGAAACTTAGCCTAAGGACATGGGATGCAAATTTACTTCTGGTACTTAAAGGGTACCTCTCATCAAATAAACTTTTGATATATTTTAGATTAATGAATGTTGAATAACTTTCCAATGGCATGTTAATGAAAAATATGCTTCTTTCTATTGTATTTTTCCCGATCAGTCCTGTCAGCAAGCATTTCTGACTCATGCTGGAGTCCTAAACACTCAGAGCTGCCAGCCAGCTTTGTTCACAGCCAAACAGGTTGTGAACAAAGCAGGCTGGCAGCTCTGAGTGTTCTCCTTTGTGAACAAAGCAGACTGGCAGCTCGTAGTGTTTAGGACTCCAGCATGAGTCTGAAATGCTTGCTGCCAGGACTGGTAGGGAGACCCCTAGTGGTCATTTCTTCAAAGTGGAAAATTAAATAGAAAGAAGCATATTTTTTAATAACATGCAATTGCAAAGTTATTCTGCATACATTAATCTATAATATATCTAAAGTTTTTTTGATGAGAGGTACCCTTTAATGCACCAGGATGTACATTTCTGTCCTAGACATAAAGCGAGCGCAGGAGCTGCACCCACTTCATGCAAGGCAGGTCCCAGCAATTGTAATTGCTGATCAGATCGCCTGCGGCACAACCACAGGGATCTGATCAGCAAATATAGGAGATGGATGTCCCCTCACCTGTCTCTGCTGCTCTCCCTGGTAATGACAGGCTGTTGCTGCATGCTTAGTATCTGTCTGAGAATAAAAATAGGGGGAACCCTATGAGTGTTTATTTATTTATTTTTATTATTATTTACGCTAAAAACTTATGGGGTTCTTCATATTTTCACTCTCAGCCCGATACCAACCAAGCAGCAACAGCCTGACGTTACCAAGGTGACGGGCCCTCCCCAGCCTAAATAAAGCCAGCATGTTACCGCCTAGGCCCAGGAGTGCCATTTTTGATGCTCCGGCCTGTTAGTACAGGCTCCTCCCAGAGGTGGGTACCGGGGTAATATTCAGGGGTTAGCGCTAGCTGTTTTTGAGGCTAATGCTAAGCCTGTGCTTAGTATTTGACTCAGTCTATAAGACGGCTTCCACTACTTAGCCTGTCAAGTAAATAAAAAAATACACAACACTTTTATTTAAAAAAAATAAATAAATAAACACTCCAACACAAGCCCCCGTTAACCATTTTATTATTATTAAACAAAAAAACATCTGTAGACGTTTGTTGACACACGCTGACCGGGGTGTACGTCTGACCAATATGAGGGATATCAACATATGAGGTTTATCGGCGCCATCTATCAGCCAGCCTCACTGTGACATCTGTCCATTATCATTGGACTGTTTAATATTAAAGTTCCTTGAGAAACCCTGAAACCAGATGGGGGGTAAACGCGTCGGAACTATAGGGCAACAGTCTGTAATGTTGTTTCTTTTATTTTTCACTTACTTTTCACAAGAGGTGTTATAAGTCTTGATGGATACCCAATGTTGAAGGTGATTGTCTACCTCCCCCTTTATTGCTCATTGGTCAAAAGGCTGAGTGTGATTAAAGGGCTATGTCAAAGGGACATAGAGTCTGAATCAATATACCTTGGCAAGACTGACCAGACACATCTTTTCACCTTATTTAATATTGCTTATTGATTTGGACAGGACTGACAATAGACTACATTGCGTATTTGGTATCATTATTTATCTATTTTTTGTCACGAATGTATAGTCACAATAAGAATCTCTGATTTTCAATGCATACCAATAAATTAATTGTTTTATGCATATTTAAACAAGGGTCTATAAGGGCTGTGAGACATATAGTCTAAGCTTGCATCATCTGTTAGTTTGCTTAGTTTAACACCAGCACAATGCACCTGAATTTGATGCGTCTTTGGCATATATAAGCCCTGCCCCTTCAAAAACCTTGCCCAATTTCTGGTAAACCTTACCTCCTTATTGTTCAAGGTTAAAAAGTGTCTAAAAAGTATCTAAAACACACTGAAAATGTGGAGCACGTAATGTAAGACTTTTTAGTATGCATTGCACCAGATTTTGGCAGTTTTATTTCTCTCTCCCATGGGTTAAGAAAATAAAAAATAAAATAAAAAAAATTGCAGCAAAACCACAATGGTACCACAATAGAACCACAGCAAAACAGTAATGAAACTGTAAAGTGTAATCAAAGCCATACAGTTCCCCTGTAAGAATAATTCACCTAATAGATGTGTGGTGTCCCAGCACTAGTGGCTGTCCAGTGGATGCTTTGGGCAGCCTGGCAGCACAACTGTTGGGCCCACCAAAAGACTGATCGTTATATTAATTATGTTATGCACTTTATTAAGAAGTAATATATTTTTTTATGTTTTTTTGTTGTTGTTACCCTAATGTATGTATGTTTTTATGTTACTGTGCCTTTACGCAGAGAGCAGTGTAAACCTCATGTGGCCCTGCCTGCCAATATAGTGTAGGGATGGGGGGGAGGAGTTCCCACAGACTAGCTGAGCCACAGTGTGGTAAATGTCTAAGAAATGTTGTGTGCTCAAGGGAAGGCTCAGGTCAAATTTATTCAATCCGGTAATTTTGCAAGGATCACCCATACGGTGGAAGTTCATGCCCTGGCGGAGAAGGCTACAATACCTTGGCAGAACCCTAGCTACCAGGAACAATCTACAAATCTTCGAAGCCAGTATCAATTCATTTGGTGAAAGCGCCACAAGTCCCAGCAAGGCAACAAGGCTCCCAAGGGGTAATGCTGCATCCTCTCACGTACCAGACTGTCTGTGTAATACCATCTGCACCCTGCTCAGTAAAGACAGTTATCCGTATCTGACATTAGAGTGTTCCTTTACTCCTTGTGTCTGGCCCAGGAGAAGTTGTCTACAACCTCGGATAGTGTATAGGTTAGCAGTGCCCTGGTGTCATGAAGTGATAAGGTATTTCCCTACACCACCCGTGGTACCACAGATGCCTATTAGGTTTATATTTTGATTATTTTTGCTGTATTTGTAACTTTTTTACCAGTTCTAATGCACTGCAGAGTATATTGGAGCTTTATTTAACCCCTAACGACAATGGACGTAAATGTACGTCATGGTGCCGTGGTACTTAACGCACCATGACGTACATTTACCATGCGCGGCAGGTCCCGGCTGCTATCACGATCGCACGGATGTCCGGCTGTCTCCCGGGGTCTTCTGTTCTGGTCTGAGATCGAGCAGACAAGAGCAGAAGATCGCTGATAACGCTGATCAGTGCTATGCTCTATGCATAGCACTGAACAGTATTAGCAATCAAATGATTGCTATAAATAGTCCTATATGGGGACTATTAAAGTGTGTGTAAAAAAAAAAAAAAAAGTGAAAAATCCCCATCCCCAATAAATAAGTAAAATGTCTGTTTTCCCATCGCCATGACAGCACCACCTGAGAGAGGGACTCCGCCCTTAGGGACAGGAAACCTTGGAGAATAAAAGGAAGTCCATTCCTCTCCATCCTCAGTGGTTTCCTGTCCCTATGGGAAGCCTGGAGAGGCCCCAGTCTCAGGGGAGCTTTAGGAATGGCTGAGGGATTTCTTTATGCTGGGCCCCTCGGTGTAGGTGGTGGAGAATCCCTTATGATCCCTAATGAGGGATCCCAGCCGAGCTCACTTGTTTCCTCTGGTTTGAATCTCCCGCCCTCCCCCCACTCTCCTCCGTCGGAGCCCGATGTTAAACTCGCAATTTTTTATGTGCCGCTGTTGTTAGTTGCGGCGGGCTCTGGCGGAGAAACCCGGCGTCTGAGCGCGGTCTTGCGGACGACTGGAGAAAGCTGCAGCAAGCATAGGGAGCGGAGATTAGCACCGTCGCTGCCGCGCAGGTGACGATGCAAGAGGAAGCTGGAGGTCAGAAGAGGGCGGATGTGACATCACAAGCCGGGCCTCTGGCGCTCAGGAGGCGGCAGATTTAAAAGGAGCTCTTTTTCTGTCATTCTTCCTCCTGTGGTGAGCCGGGCCAGTCATTCATACCTGCCAGCATTGGAGTGGGGGATTTTCTTCCTGTGTTCCAGCATGAGTACTAGCGGTGATAACCCAAGGTGTACTCCATCTGACTCATCTGCAAAGATGCCATCTTCGGTATCGGCAGTTTCTGAGTGAGTGTATTCTTTCTATGTTTTTTAGGTATTTTTTACTAAGTGTGGTATTTTTGGTTATTTTCAGCACGGTGATGATGCACCTAGGAAACCTTCCAAAAAGACAAAAAATCGTGAATGTAACGTGTAGAGGAATATTACCTCCTGAATATGGAAAGGCTGTTCATGTCAGCCCTGTATTGATAGGCTGATTACTTCAGAAGTTCCAGCCTTAGTTCCATCTCTTCTGGCACAAATGCAGGATCTCATTAGGAAGGAGGTCCAGTCATCCATTCAAAGTTTAACAGCTGCTACTCCTGTGGTTACTGATTCTGCACCTCTTCCCACTGCTTCTACTGTTATTACTGCTCCAGTGGTCTTAAATCAATATGATTCTGATGAAGAGGGTATTATTGTGCCAGATGGGTCGGACTCAGGAGAAGAGTCAGAGGAAGACTCCTCAGGGAAAGCTTTTTTTTCACCTGAGGACACCGACCAATTGGTGAAGGCGGTTCGTTCCGCTCTAAATATGGAAGAGCCCAGAGAACCAAGGTCAATCCAAGACATTATGTTTGAGGGGCTTAATTCTAAAAAGTATAGGGTATTCCCTATACACAAAATTATTTCAAAAGTTATCCATAAAGAATGGGAGAACCCTGACAAAAAGAAACCCTGCCTAAGGTTTTAAAAAGAAAATATCCATTCGCTGACACTGAAACTAAAATTTGGGGTCGCCCACCAAAAATTCATGTGTCTATTTCTAAGATCTCTAGGAAGGGATCTCTCCCATTTGAAGACCTTGGGTCCCTTAAGGATCCAATGGATAAAAAAATGGAAATTTTCCTTAAAAGAACATGGGAAGCATCAGGGGCAGCCTTGAAACCTAACATGGCAGGGACCTCTGTAGCCAGGGACCTATACGTAAGGGGGTGGCCTTCTTAGCTGACTCCACCTCTGATGCACTAAGGTTATCTGCCCGTGCTGGAGCACTGTCAAATTTAGCTAGGAGGGCTTTATGGTTAAAACATTGGTCAGGTAAAGTGTCCTCAAAAAATAAATGATGTGCCATCCCCTGTGAAGGAGAGCATTTGTTTGGGTCTGTTCTTTCTGATATACTTGAGAAAGCAAATGACAGGAAGAAAGGGTTTCCCTTTGACTTTAGCAAACGTAACCAGTCCTTTCGTTCCAGAGGGCGAGGTGGAGGTCAGAATAGAGGAAGAGGTCAGTCAGGGCACTGGAAATTCTCCAAAAAGAATAGTGGCCTCATGTTCAACCAGCCCCAAACCTCAAAAAAATCAGGATCTCAATGACAGGGTCCTGCGAGTGGGTGGCAGACTGCAGAATTTCTTTCCAGAGTGGCAAAAAATAGCAGGCAGTTCCCAGGTTCTGGATGTCATTCATAATGGTCTGCGCTGGGAATTTTGCAGCCTCCCTCCCACCCGCTTTATCATAACCAAAAATCCTGTAGGGTCAATGGGTCAAATCTCATTACAACAGGAAGTTCTTCTGTTAATAAAAAAAAAAAGGGGTTCTAGTACAGGTACCATCAGGTCAGGAGTGTCAGGGATTTTATTCCACACTGTTCATGGTCAAAAAACCCAACAACACCTTTCGGGTAATTATAAATTTAAAACCTCTAAACAGATTTATAAAATACCAAAAATTCAAAATGGATACATTAAAATCAACTGTAAACCTGATTACAAAAAATGCTCATGGCCTCACTGGACTTAAAGGATGCCTACTTCCATGTACCCATACATCCGGACTTTCAAAAGTACCTAAGAATTGCTGTGCGCCTAGGCCCCAAACTAATGCATCTTCAGTTTTGTGCCCTTCCCTTTGGGATCTCAGTATCTCCAAGGATCTTCACGAAAGTGATGTCAGAGATTGCAGCACACATAAGGGAAGAGGAAGGAATTTTCATCCCATACCTGGACGATTTTCTCCTGGTAGCGGACTCAGCTTCAAAGGTCCTCTCATATGCAGAAAAACATCTAGCGTCAATATCAGCAGTTCATCTAAAGGACTCCCTCAACACCAGAGCAGACTATCTGAGCAGACATCGTCTCCATCAGGGGGAATGGTGCCTAAACAAGGACATATTCAAAAAAAAATTGTGTACTATGGGGCTATCCTCAGATAGATCTGTTTGCCACCAGAGAGAATCGCCAAGTAAAACAGTTTCTCTCCCTGTCCCCCTCAGAGTACCCTACAGCAGTGGACGCACTGTCCCAGTACTGGAAGTGGAGTCTGAGCTATGCCTTCCCTCCACTAGCGTTAATACCACGAGTTCTAAAAAAGATTCAGAGGACAGAGCTAGGGTCATTCTCATAGCTCCATTCTGGCCCCGCAGGGCCTGGTTTTCATGCCTTCGGGAGATGTCATTAACCTTGGGTCTTACCGGAACAACCGGATCTTTTGTTTCAGGGTCCTATTTTCCATCCAGACACTCACAGTCTGCACCTAACTGCATGGAATTTGAAAGGGTAATTCTGAGGCGCAAAGGTGTTTTTTTTTATAACTGTTTATTTAGCAATTTTTCATTAGAACGTAAAGGGAAAAAGATAATACAAAAAGAAAAGAAAAATTGGAGTCATACATAATGAATCTGAAGCATCAGCACTATGCAATAAAGAAAACAACAATCGCATATAAGTTGAGGAAAAACCTCTCATAAGGGGAAAATGTAGATATGAGTAAAATAAAAAAGTAACGGAGGAAGAATGGGGGGTAGAGGCGAGTAAAAAAGAGGAAGGAAGAGAACATTTAGAAAGAAAATAAATGGGCAGAAATTCGCATGGCCATGCTGTGTCATCAATAATGTAGGGAATTATCGTATTCTTCCCAAAGCCTCCATGTTGTCTGGAAGATGTGCATCTTATTGTCGAGCATTGCCGACATACGTTCCATTCTGTATATCTCTCTGATCTTATCTAGCAAGGCTCGAGTCGGTGGAGGTTCAGGGGATTTCCACCAACGGGCTATAAGGCATTTGGATGCTGTCAGTATGTGTAGGAGTAATTTAGAGGAGACAGAAGACATACCAGAGATTGGGAGATTCAGAAGGCATGTAGCCGGGTGGAGAGGAACAATGACATTCAAGACTCGAAAAATCAGGGATTGAACCTCCAGCCAGAAATGTCTCAATGCCGAACAGTCCCAAAAAAATATGTTGTAGAGAGCCAGTGTCAGTTTGGCATCTCCAACACAGTGGGGATACTTGGGGGAAAAAGCAGTGTAGCCTCTCTGGGGTCTGGTACCACCTCATAAAAATTTTGTGCTTGTTTTCCTGATAGGAGGCACAGGAAGACTATTTAGCTGCTGCCCTCCAAATGGCCTGCCATTGAGAGGTAGATAAAGGGTTACCCAGATATGTCTCCCATTTGTCCATGTAGGAATGTCTATGTGTATGGAATCCTCCTTCTGAGGATAAGATATTGTAGATAGTGGATATGAGGCCTTTGGTGGAGGTAGAGCCTCTACATAGCAGCTCAAATGGTGTGGGAGGTGAGAAGGGAGAGCAATGTGGGGGTAAATCCAAATAACAAATAATTACCTGATATAGCCCAAAGGCATCACTTGGAAGGCCATATTTGTCTCTTAAGACATGGAATGGGATGATTGTTCTCGAGAGCGGATTAACAATATCCGCTAAATGAAAGAGTTGTGATTTGATCCATGGAGTAGTAACTGTAGGGTCCCAACTTTCTGGGATTAGTGGATTATATAGGAGAGGGGTAAGGAGAGAAGGTTTAGATTTTAGGTGGAACATTGAAATAGATTGTTCCCATACCTTGATCATCAGTCTCATAGGGCCCAATAATTTAGATGATGTGACTATGGGGTCTTTGGACCATATGAAAAAGCTTGGGTGAATGGGGGACACCCACATCTTCTCCACCTCTGTCCATTTGTTAAAGGCCAGGAAGGTCGACCAAGATGGGATTCTACGCAGATGAACTGCTAAATAGTAGTTATGGAGGTCTGGTATGGCCAGACCACCATAGGACTTTTTTGTGGTAAGGACGGATGAGTGGATTCTATGGTTGCCCCCACCCCAAATGAATTTGAGCATTTCAGACTGAAGCTTCCTTAGCATGGTCTTGGGGACATGAACAGGTAACGTTTCAAGGAGATACAATATTTTGGGTAAGATGGACATCTTTATCGTAGCCACCCTTCCAAAAAAGGATAGCGGAAGAGAAGTCCACTTCTTTAACAATTCTTTGATATTGTTCAAGAGGGGCGGGAAATTAACCCTATATAAGGTAGGATATTTGGCGGTAAGACGAATACCTAGATAGGATAAGGATTCAGTCTGCCATCTATATGGAAAGGAGGATTTTAAGGACCCAAGGACCTCATTAGAGATGTTTATTGGCAAGGCCTCCGTCTTGTGGGAGTTTATTTTATAACCTGAGAGGCTACTAAATTCTTTAATGGCTATGTGTAAATTTGGTAGGGAGATTTGGGGGTTACATAGGGATAATAGAACGTCATCCGCAAATAGGGTAATTTTAAATTCCCTGGAATTAACTCTAATGCCTTGAATATTGGGGTTATTGCTTATATGGGCTGCAAGGGGCTCTATGCAAAGAATAAATAACAAGGGGGATAGAGGACAACCCTGACGTGTCCCATTATTTATGGTGAAGCTAAGGCAGGAGACGGCATCGAGGAAAGGACCAGAAATCCCATAGGCACACAAAGTTGACATCAGGAAAGGCCAACTGAGTCTGTCAAATGCCTTCTCTGCGTCTAAACTCAAAAACTCCAGGTGTCTTCCTGTCTTATTTAGAATGTCTATGAGGTCAATATTTTGTCGGGTGCCGTCTCCTGCCTGTCTATTAAGCACAAAGCCTACTTGGTCTTTGTTAATTAAGGAAGGGATAATATAGCTCAGTCTGTTTGCTAAGAGTTTCGTGAATAATTTTAAGTCTGAATTTAAAAGTGGTATGGGCCTATAACTCGAGCAGTCGGCCGGATCTTTACCTGGCTTCGGGATGACAGTGATATACGAGTTTAGCATGGAAGATGGGATGGGGGATTTTGATAAGAAGGAATTAAACAATCGTGTGAGATGTGGGGAGAGTATGTCAGCATAAGTTTTATAATAAAGGGACGGGAGGTCATCAGGTCCTGGGGATTTACCATTAGGCAGCTCATTGATAACCTCCTGGATCTCTTCGGCAGTAAAACCCGCATTCAACGAGTCCAAGTCATTAGGTTTGACTGTCGGGAGGCCACATGAAGTAAGGTAGTTTTGAACTCGGGACAGATCTTCACCAGATTGTGCAGTCAGGGAAGGAGGAAGATTATACAGTTTTTGGTAAAAATCATTAAATAAGTCAGCCATTTGTGTAGGATCATAAACTAGGTGGCCATTGGCATCTTTTAAGGCAAATGGATTGTTTTGGGTCGATTGTGAATTTAATTGGGAAGCCAACAAGGAGTCTGGTCTATTGGCCTTCGTATAATATCTGTGTTTAGTGAAGGTAAGGAGTCTCTCGACTCTGCCAATTGCAATATCTTTTAATTGAGATCTCAGATGAACTATTTGTCGAAGTATGGCTCTAGAGGGGCGTCTAGCCATTCTTTCCTCTAATGCATGTAGTTTTCTTTTAAATTCGTTAGTAGATCTGAGTGTATCTCTTTTTAATCTGGAAGATAATGCTATGCAATGGCCTCTTAACACTGCCTTGTGGGCCTCCCATAATGTGGATAAGGAGGAGACTGATCCCGTAATTTGAAGAAAGTAGTCTTCAATACAAGATTTAAGAAATGTCCTATGTGCCTCCGTCTTGAGGAGTGATTCGTTCAAGCGCCAATGGTAGACTGTCCATGGTGTGGAGGTCGGTTTTAGGTCCAGAGTAACCGGCGCATGGTCCGACCACGTAATAGAATGAATCAGGGCCTTGTCATCAAGGCGTAGGCCCATCAGGTTACCCATGAATGTGTCTATTCTGGAGTGAGTCATGTGTGGGCGTGAGTAGGAGGTATATTCCCTGCTAGTGTGATTTGCAACCCTCCAAAGGTCATATAAATGATTACGTCGACTCAACTGTCGAAATAAAGTGGAAGTGCGTGTAAGAGTGGGTGAGGGCGTGGGATGGTCTATAGAAGTCCTGTCTGAAGAAGGTGAAAACTGGATGTTAAAATCTCCCCCAATGAGTAAGGTGGTTGGAGGAAGTCTGGCTAACCTGGCTAGGACCCTAGTAAGGAAGGGGATGAGGCGCAAAGGTTTATCTGATTCAGTCATCTCTACATTACAGTCAAGTAGGAAGCCTGTTACCTCAGCAATATACTTCAAGATCTGGAAGGCTTACTTTAAGTTTATAGACCCATCCTTGGTGGACTTTAACAAACCCAATATTGCGTCAATTCTGGACTAGAAAAAGGTCTTAGGTTAGCCACCCTCAAGGTGCAAGTGTCAGCCCTAGGATCCTTGTTTTCTCAATCTATAGCCAGTCATCTGTGGATTGTGAGATGTTTTAAGGCAATCAAAATGCTCCAGATTCCAAAACTTCCTAAAATTCCTTCTTGGGATTTAACCTTAGTTCTCAATATGCTATGTGGTGAACCCTTTGAGCCAGTTTCCTCCATCTCCATCAGACACCTGACTCTGAAGACTGCTCTCCTGGTAGCTGTTACCTCTGCTCGTAGAGTGGGTGAAATAGCTAATTTTTCTTGCCTTGAGCCATATACTCGTATCCGAGATGATACAATAGTTCTTAGGACTGACCCAGCATTTTTGCCAAAGGTGGTATCTAATTTTCACTTATCTCAGGAAATAGTCTTACCCTCATTTTGTAGCAACCCAGCAAATGAGAGGGAGAAATCTTTTCATATGCTGGATGTAAGGAGGTGCGTTATTTCTTATTTGGAAAGAACTAAAGATTTAAGGAAATCAAGTAGACTATTTGTACAATTCTGTGGCCAGAATAAGGGTAATAGTGTTAGAAGTGACACCATAGCTAGATGGATTAGGGAGGCTATTTGTTAGTCTTATGTCTCCTCTGGCCTTTCTCCTCCTGTTGGCCTCAAGGCTCACTCTACACGTGCAGTTACATCCTCCTGGGCCGAGAGGAGAGGGGCCTCGATAGACCAAATCTGTAAGGCGGCCACCTGGTCATCTCCCCACACTTTTTTTCGCCACTATAGGTTTGATGTGGGGAGCTGTTCTGATTTATCCTTTGGTCGGAAGGTCCTCCAAACTGTTATCCCACCCTAATCTTGGTCTCTGGTATTCTCTCTGGTGGTGCTTTCATGGCGATGGGAAAAGCCGGTAATTACTCACCGGTAATTCTGTTTTCACGAGCCATGACAGCACCGCTGCATTCCCACCCTTTTTTGTTTTTTCAAAATATTGTATCACGGGTGTTTAGGTCACTTGGGTGTGAAAAAAAAAAAGGAAATTTATGTTTGCTTGTTTAGTTATTGTTGCTTTCATGACTGTTATTACTAAGTAGGAAGGCTCTTCTAGGTCTCTGTAACTCACTGAGGATGAAGAGGAGTGGACTTCCTTTTATTCTCCAAGGTTTCCTGTCCCTAGGGGCGGAGTCCCTCTCTCAGGTGGTGCTGTCATGGCTCGTGAAAACAGAATTACCGGTGAGTAATTACCGGCTTTTTACCATTTTATCCCCAAAAAAGCGTAAAACAAATAATTCATACACATATTTGGTATCGCCGTGTGCGAAAAAGTCTGAACTATTAAAATATATTGTTAATTATCCCGTACGGTGAACGGCATAAATGTAAAAAAAAAATTTAAAAGTCCAAAATTGCTCCTTTTTTGTCACATTTTATTCCAAAAAATTTTATAAAAAATGTATAAAAAGTAAAACCTAAGCAAAAGTGGTACTGATAAAAACTCATACCCTCCTACCGCCCCATATATGGAAGAATGAGAAAGTTATAGGTGGTCAAAATAGGGCTATTTCAAACATACTGATTTTGTTAAAATGGTTTGAGATTTTTTTTAAGCGGTACAATTATAGAAAAGCATATAACTAGGGTATCATTTTAATCTTATTGACCAACAGAATAAAGAAAACATGTCATTTTTTTTATCGGAAAGTGTACAGCGTGAAAACAAAACCTTCAAAAGTTTGCTAAATTGCGTTTTTCTTTTCAATTTTCCCACATAAATAATATATATTTGGTTGCGCCATACATTTTATGGTAAAATAAGTGATGTAATTAACCTGTTCAGGACACAGGGCGTATGCATCCCGAGACCCCCCCCATGTCGGCGATCGGAGAAAATCGCATGTCAATTCACACATGCGATTTTCTCCAATTCCGGGCTGATCGGGTCTCTGGTGACCCGATCACCCGGAAAATAGGGTTGATCGGAGTTGTCAGCGACAGCCCCGATCAGCCTAAGGGATAGGAGTGAGGTCGCAGAGCTGTAATCTCCTCCTATCCCCTGCCATTAGTCAGAACGGAGTTCTGACCAATGGCAGTGCAGGACAGGGGGTTGCCATGGCAAGCCCCATTCTGCCCGCCCCCGGATGTCGAGGGGATCGTGGGAAGAAGATGGAGGCCGTACCTGCAGGAAAAGATGCCTGGGGACCCGGGATCTTCGCTGGAAACTGCTGGATCCTGGCTCAGGTAGGGAATCGTCGGTGGGTGGGGGGGGGAATTGAAAGTGAAAGTAAAACTATCTTTACTGTGGCAACCATTCGGAAGGCCAAACTGCAACTACCAGCATGCCCAGACAGCCAAAGGCTGTCTGGGCATGCTGGGAGTTGTAGTTTTGCAACATCTGGAGGGTCACAGTTTGGAGACCACTGTTACAGTTGTGCCCAAATGGTAGCCCTCCAGATGTTGCCAAACTACAACTCTCAGCATGCCTGGATTGCCCAGGCATGCTGGGAGTTGTAGTTCTATAACATCTGTCCCTTCAGATTTAGCCATTTTCATGAATTTTTTGAAAATTGCTGCTCTACTTTGAAGCCCTCTAATTTTTTCAAAAAGCAAAAATATGTCCATTTTATGATGCCAACATAAAGTGGACATATTGTATTTGTGAAGAAAAAAAATGTATTGTGAATATCCATTTTCCTTACAAGTAGAGAGCTTCAAAGAAATTTTGGGATTTTTCACCAAAAAAGGATGCAAGTAGCGCCGAAAATTTACCACCAAAATAAAGTAGAATATGTCACGAAAAAACAATCTCAGAATCAGAATATTTGGTAAAAGCGTTTTCGCGTTATTAATTCATAAAGCGACGGTGGTCAGAATTGTGAAAAAGGGCTCAGTCCTTAAGGTGAAAAAGGGCTGCGTCCTTAAGGGGTTAAAAAGTACAATTGGTGACGCAAAAATCAAGCCCTCATAAGGGTCTGTGAATAGAAATATAAAAGAGTTATGATTTTTAGAAGGCGAGGAGGAAAAAACAAAAATGCAAAAATAAAATTGGTCTGGTCCAAAATGGGCCTGGTCCTTAAGGGGTTAAGAAAATATATATTATAAAAGATCATTCTCATTTTGGACATTTTATAGAATATCTACAGGATATGCCAAATTTGTCCCTTAGATGTGGTTCTGACCCCTAGGACCCACACCTGTCTCTAGAACAAGGATTCCCTGGCCACTCTTCAGCTTGCTTGGGGTGGCCAAGAGGGGTTAGAAAAGCCAAAAATAGCAGAGCCAGGTGCCTTATACAATTTGTATTCACTGACATTAACTCTGGGAGTTGATTCGGGAGGTGTGGGTTCCAGAAGTGGAATCTATATCTATGCAGATGAGAATATCCCTTTAGGAAATCACTAAATATTAATTTCCCTAATATAATGCTTACAGGGGTTCTCCGCCCCTAGACATGTTATCCCCTCGGAACTTCACTCCATGCCGGATGATGGACAACCCCCCTCTATTCATGTCTTTGGGAGGGGGCGTGACAGCTGTGTACTAGCCATCACGCCCCTCAGAGAATGAATAGCGGGGGCGTGGTGTTATGATCACGTACATCCCTGGTTTCCATGTTCATGAATGCTGCATCGCCGGCGCGGGGATCGCGGGGAGTCCCAGTGGCTGAACCCCTCACGGTCATACATGTTATACCCTATCCTTCTGATAGAAAATAACATGTCTGGGGGCGCAGTACCCCTTTAAAGTGTTATTGTCATTAAAATCAACTTTTTTATATGTTGAGTTATTACCCAGGGAAGCCGGCCGAGAGATCCTTACATTTCTCCACATAAGTCTGATCAGTTTCATTATAATGACAGTAATGTTTTAAAGAGAATGGCCCTGATTTACTTAGAGTAGAGTGGAGTTTTCTTTCTTGGTTTAATTCCCTACATTTTGCTCTTTTCCCTACATTTTGCATTTTTACACATGCTCTGATCTGTAGGGTTTTCCTCAGCTCAAATCCACTACATTTTCTGTGGAAACCTTATGTTGGGTTATTGTGAAAATGTTGCGGACACGCCCCCTTTTCAGAGGACACACCCCTTTCCCCAGCAAAATGGAGAGTTAGTCAGGGTTTTTTCAATTCTGGTGCACATTCTGGCGCAGACAGAATTTCTGGTGCAATGTTTCAGAATCTGTCCTACAACCCGACAAAACATATCGGGTTTATAATAGAAAATCAGCCAATGAGCAACTAGACAATGATCATTTCTTTAAATCAGTTGTTTTAAACATCTTTTTAAAGTATTTTTTTTTTTTCTAATTATTCATTTTTGCCGTTTTCAGTCTGGCCATTAGGGAAAAGGAAGCTGAGGCTTCCTGTTCTGTCTGTAAAGATTGTAAGAGGCTGCTGGTAAGTGATCTGTACAGCATTACAGTCAAAGGTGACACCAGTAGATACAGATGACAATAGGATTTCAGCCTCCCCTCCCTTGTTGAATAACCTCTGCACACCTCAGAGCATGCTTACAAACATGTTTCATTCAAAGAATATGATCTAGAGATAATCATTGAGTCCCTGGGGCTTTCTGTAAAGCATATTACTAAATTCTGTTCAAATCATCTTAGGCCAGAGAGAAGCCAGTATAATAATGCACTAAAATGTAAAAAATAAAATACAGAAAAAAGAAGCAAACTTGAAAAAAACATGTAGAAGTGTCTGGCTTTAATTAGTATTAAAAAATCTAGGTGACTCATTCAGTTTAAATAGCCTTATTGTTGAGATTCATAAAATACGTCAATACTATATATATTCAAAAACTAATAATAATCAAAAGCTTTTAAATGTATTTCACTACTAATACTTGTTTTGCATAATTCTAGCAACAATAATAAATTAAAATAATAATAAATTCCTCAACTGTCTTGGTACTCATTACTAATCTACAATGAAACAGAAAGCCCCATATGGAAAGTATATGAACTTTATTTATGTGGTTTCTAAGTTGTAACTATAAACATAGATTCTGAATATAATCATCTGCACAGTTTTAGTATCTTGGTTATAATACATATTGTTAGGCATGTGTGGACATACCGTACAGGCTCTTCAGTTGACATTTCCCATGAAGAGCATATTTACAACACAGAATGATGTACAAAGAGTCATTGTTAATTAAAACAAATTCTCTCCTGGGGCCCCCTTTACATATGTCCGTCATCCGGCTGCGCTTCCCTCTGGCGCTGTAGAAAAGGGAAACTGATTGTAGAACGGATTCCATTCATTTAAATGAGACAGTTCACAATTATCCAGCATCTTAAAGGGGTTATCCAGGAAAAAACTTTTTTCTATATATCAACTGGCTCCAGAAAGTTAAACAGATTTGTAAATTACTTCTATTAAAAAATCTTAATCCTTTCAATAATTATCAACTGCTGAAGTTGAGTTGTTGTTTTCTGTCTGGCAACAGTGTGCAGTTCCCGAGACAAGCAGAGATGTCAGCAGAGAGCAGAGTAGAAGAGGTTTGCTATGGGGATTTGCTTCTAAACTGGGCGGTTCCCGACAACGTGTCATCAGAGAGCACTTAGACAGAAAAAAAACAGCTCAACTTCAGCAGCTCATAAGTTCTGAAAGGATTAAGATTTTTAATAGAAGTAATTTACAAATCTGTTTAACTTTCTGGAGCCAGTTGATATAAAAAAAAGTTTTTTTCCTGGATTACCCCTTTAAGTTGGACACTGGGTGGAACACAGCACATGGGAGCCATACAGGGGAATACAACTTGCTGTGTTCCTGTTTGGCATGCAAAATTGATGAATGGCAAATCCTAAACAAACAATGCTAACTGATGCATTTTGTCTTCATTTGTGGCAGCAGCAAGCCGGATTCTGGACATATGTGAACCCAGCCTAAGGGTTTATGGACCGTCTCACTAGAACTATAGTACATCCAGGGGCTGGCTGGCAAATTATAGTCTGGGGGACAAGCACTGGCCCACCTGTTTAATTATGCACCCACATATAGTATTAGGCCCCTTTGTGCCCCCTTTCAGTACTTGGCCTCCCTCTGTGCCATCATATAGTATTAGGCTCACATCTGTGCCTTCATATAGTATAAGACCTGCCCCCTCTGTGCTTCTATATAGTATTAGGCTGCTTTATGCCCCTTTATAGTTTTAGGCCCACATATGTGCTTTTTTTTTTTTTGTAATATATTTTTATTCAACATTTTCGGAACAATACAGAAACATATCAGAAATAGCACGATCCCCACCTGGGAAAAATAATGGAGCGTGATCCAACATACAATTCAACAACTGTCTTAAACATGATAAATACTGAGGTGCTGCAGTGAAGTGATGTAGGATTCCCTCCCTCCCCAAGGATTCAATAAGCCTAATCCTTACAGTCTAAACCGAATCAGGAAGCTGTAATGCCCCTAGCGTCCCTTTCAATGATTCCGTAAGGTACCATGTGGTATGTCTAAAAGGATATACTATGTCTGCTACCTCCAGGGGATTATAGTGTGTAACAATAAACGGCGTCCACTTTTTGAAGAAACGTGCCGTGCCGGAGTTGCAATGGCGTTCAGCATCCAATCTGTCTACCCCTAAAAAGAACTTCAATTGAGCTATCAATAATTGCAGGTCCGGTACCCGGTCCTCCAACCAACGGACAAACAAGCATCGGAGAGCAACCAGCAAGACCACATGTATTATTTTAGGGATCCTTTGGATCCCCGCCTGATCCTCCTCAGGAGGACGAAGCTGGTGAAATATAAGGGTCTGAATCTTAAAAGGAAGACTTACCCGCCAGTGGTCCCTGATGTAGGAGCAGACCGAGCGCCAGTAGCCAGCCGAGTGAGCACAGTCCCAGATCCCGTGAAAAAGATTTGTCATAGGTGCAAGACATTTGGGGCAGTGTGTTATACGCTCAGGGAAAGAAGGTGACGGTGGGATATTAAAGCCATACAAGGCTGCGTGGGAAACTTTAAAATCGGTCTCCCTCCATCGTTCATTGATAACCTGTTTACAAACCACCTCCCATCCCGTCAATATGGTCTCATGAATGTCTGGATCCCCAGTCCATCTCTCCCAGGTGGTAAATAGGTGTTTTGGGTCAAATTTTAAAAGTCTCCCCCGTAAAGCTAGATATAGTTGGGAAATGGAAGCCTTCCTCGGACCATCCCCCACTATGTCATCAAAAGAGTGGACAGGGGCCTCAACCGTCAGGTTCCTAAGTCGGGTCGAACAAAAGGAGTATAATTGATTTGCATAGATCAATTGAGTCTGGGGTAAAGAAAATTTTGCTACCATCTCTGCAGGGGAAAGCCATGACCTTCGATCCTCATCCCACAAATCTCTAGCTCTCAAAACCCCCTCCCTCTCCCAGAGAGCAAGCCAGGTAGATGAAGTCCCTTTGAGAGAATTCAGGGTGTCCTCTGAGTGGCATTCGCTTGGACAACAAGTGCGGTAGGCCAAAAATCTTACGGAGTTCCTTCCAGGTAATAATGGTATCCCTAAGGACCTGCGAGCTCTTGACCTGCGGGGGTAGCTTAGTGTAGGAAGTATGCAGTAGGGCTGTCAATGACCACGGTGCCGCCAGCTCTCGCTCAATCAATAGATTAAAGAAGTTTGATGAATCATGCAACCAATCCATCACATTGCGGAACAAGCATACCAAGTTGTAACCCCTCACATTGGGGAGGTTAACCCCCCCTTCCATCCTACACAGCATCAGCTTTTTAAGCGCAATTCTGGGTCTCTTCCCGTGCCATATGAATTTAGTGAATGCTGCGTTGAGTGTCTTGACATCTACGTGCTTCAGCAATATTGGGAGTGTCTGTAGTAGGTAAAGTAGCCTGGGAAAACTTATCATCTTCACCAGATGACAACGTCCCATAAAGGACAGCGAAAGGTCTTTCCACCGTGCCAACTCGTCCACTATCTTCTTAATCACCGGGGTAAAATTCAACGCATATAGTGTATCCGCGGTTCTCCCTAGTGTATCCCCAGGTAGAGAATGGAAGAAGTGCTATAAGTGATCCCTAAATCCCCAACCATCCGCTCCCAGCGAGGCGGGCCCTTCCCCAAAGGAAGGAGCACACTTTTGGACGCGTTCACCTTATAGCCCATGAAACCTTCCACCCCGGCCAGAAAAGACAATACCTTGGGAACATCCTGCCCTGGGTCATCCAAGAACATCAGCACATCATCCGCAAACAGGGATATTTTGAGTTCTCTGGAATCCACCGCTATACCTCTGTACGTGTCCGAAGCTAGCAAAAAGCGCGCCAAGGGTCCAATTGCTAAATCAAACAAAAGGGGCGATAAAGGACATCCCTGTCGTGTCCCTCTATACAGTTGGATATATGGAGACAAAAAGCCAGGGGTATACACCCTAGCTGCCAGGCCAGAATAGAGGTTCTCCAGGAAACCACTGAACCTCCCCGTGATACCAAAGCGTTCTAGAACTAAATATAACCAATCCCACCGGACATTATCGAACGCTTTTTCCGCGTCTAGAGCGAGCAGTGCAGGGTGGGGTGTAGCCGCAGGCCTTCTGCCCACACTATCCATGACCGCCAGAACTTTCCGTATGTTCGTGACAGCTGAACGCGTTTTTACAAAGCCCACTTGATGATCTCCTACCAACTCGGGCAAGAGTTTCGCTAGCCGGTCCGCTAATATTTTGGTAAGTAATTTAATATCCTGATTAATAAGCGATATTGGACGATAGGAGCCAGGATCTAGTGGATCCTTGCCCGGCTTGGGGAGAACCTTAATGAAGGCTAGTTTTGCTTCCGGCGACAAGTTTCCACCAGACAGGACACCGTTAAAGTAAGCTGTCAGGGCAGGAGTGACCTGATCAACTAGGGGTTTATAAAATTCCCCCGGATAACCGTCCGGTCCCGGGGCCTTCCCATTGGCTAGAGATCTGATAGCCCCCCTAACCTCTTCTACTGTGATGGCCATGTTCAGCTCGCGCTGTTGGTCCTCAGACAACTTTGGGAGACTCACTTTGTCCAAAAAGTCCCGACCCTCAGAACCTACGTCAGGTGGAGCGGAGTACAAGTCTGCATAGTAAGCACCCAATAGAGCACTTACAACCTTCGGATCTCTACTAACCTGACCCTGGGTGTCCTTCAGTGCAAGCACATGCGTAGACGAATGTGGGCCCTTCGCTAGTCTAGCCAGCAAGCGACCTGCCTTGCTTCCCTGTTTAAACAGCTGGAGATCGTAATGTGAGCGATAAACTCGCTCCCTCCTGTCTAACCATAGTTCATAGTCGGCACGCGCTGTCTGCCATGCTAGTTTATTGGGGGGGGGGGGGTCGAGGAGGATACAAACTTGGAATAGGCTGCGGCTAAGCGAGAGCTGGCGGCCGCATGTCCCTCTTGCGATTTACGCTTTAACGTGGAAAGATAGGCCATTACCTTACCCCTCAGGACTACGTTGGCTGTCTCCCAGAAAAGGGCAGGGTCCCCTTCATGTTGGGCATTGTCAATTTGAAATTCCAGCCACCACCCCTGAAGAAGATCTTGAAAAGACTCATCCTTCGCTAAATAAGAAGGGAAGCGCCACAAAAAATCAGTCCCCTTCGGGTGTGAGTGCCGAAACTCCAACACTACGGGGGAGTGGTCAGAAATGATCAGGTCAGAGATGTCCGTTACAGTCACCCTAGGGCATAGGGAAGGGCTCACCATGAGGTAATCAATTCGGGACCAGGAATTGTGTGTATGGGAGTAGTGCGTATACTCACGACCGTCGGGATGAAAATGTCTCCAGGCATCCACCAAGCCTGTACTGGACAGAAACGGTTGCAGGACCCTATCACTCTGTCGGATGGCCACTGGCGCCGATGTCGCCCCTCTCCTGTCCACCAGGGGATCCACCACCGAGTTCAGATCACCTCCAACCACCACCTGCAGACCTGCTGCACTAGTTAACTCCTCTGTTAGGGAACGAAAGAAAGAGGTGTTATCTCCATTCGGTGCATATACATTATAGATAGCATAAGATTGCTCGCCATGTACTAAGGAAATATGGGAAAGACGTCCCGCATCATCATGGGTATGGGAGATCAAATGGTGTTGGAATGCCTTGTGTATCAGAATCAATACACCCGCCTTTCGGCCCACCGCCGGGGAACCATACACACTACCCACCCACAACTTCCTCATTCTAGGGAAATCGGTTGCGGTCAGATGTGTCTCCTGCAAAAGAACCACATCCGGCCTCAAGCGCTTAAGATATCGAAGGATGGACATTCTCTTCTGAGGTGATCTTAGACCCTTCACATTCCACGAAACAATTCTACACATCGTAAATACAGTGAGGAAGGGTATTAGTAATGCACAGGGAGATGTAGGGACACATCACAAAAACCCTCCCAAAGGAAACTCCCAGGACTATGGGCAGACAGGGGAAGAGCAGGGAGCGCCAGCGTAAGTTATCGAAGTACATCAGCACATGACAAGAGCTCGCAGAAGGGGAGCGCAACAGTAATCCTAAACCTTCCAACCTAGAATGTGCCCCTGCTTGCGCAGCTTGTAAGAAAAAAACATTCAAATTATTAAAAAAACAGGAAAAAACAATATTTGTAACTCCAACAATGAGGGAAGCCCTGTGTGGAAAAATGGCAACCCCCTGACTGGATGTGGACCTCACTTTTTTCAGACATGAGAGGAGACAGGAACGCTCCTCCCCACACCCACCCGAACACGTGGCCCCACCCCACTCCCAAAATGTACCCATTAACGATATGCAAAGAACTGCTATGGCCCAATCTGATAATAATGGAACAGTCCCCTCAAAGTACTATGGCCAATAACTCAAAATCTTAAGTCCCAAGAACCAAGCACGGGAGATAAGGATGAACAATACCCGCTATGCAGTGCAGTCTTATACTCTCAGCTGTGGTATAAATGAGAACAGCTTCCATGATGTCTCCATGGATCATCTGCTCGGCAAGTCCGTATGTCTGTGTACTTTATCGGAAGCTGGAAAAAAAGAGGGGTGGAAACAATAGCTGGAAGACTGGGATTCAGTCCGGTGACGAGGATCTGCTGCTACGGCTTCTGCTCCTACGTCTTGGAGACTTCTTTCTCTTCCTTCCTTCTGCAGGGGATCGGTCCCTACCCTCCTTACGACGAGCGGGTCTCTGTGCCAGGGGACCTTGATCTCTTGAGGGGTCTTGGCGGGTAGGTGAATGTCTGGGCTGTCTCTGGTGATCCGCTAGCACACCTCGCAGTTCCGCCTCGGCTGCTGACGGAGTCTGGTAGGAGCGAAAAGATCCATCCGGCATGTGCACTTTTAATGTGGCTGGGTATTGCAGTTGAAAGCGGCGTTTGGTATTGTATAAGGCAGTGCAAATATTGCTGAAAGCTCTCCTTCTTTTTGCTACATCAGCCGAAAAATCCTCAAATATCAGCATTTTCTTGTTACGGAATGTCAGAGGTGTTGTGCGCTTCCGGAAAGCTCTCAGGATGTCAACCTTGTCGTTGTAGTCGAGCAGTTTAAATATGACTTGACGTGGGCGGCTATCTAAACCCGCCTTGGAAGCAACATTACGGTCAGGCAATTTGCCTATACGGTGTGCCCTCTCCACCCTGCACTTGTGTGGCAGACCCAGCGCCTTAGGTAGATCACTCTCGCAAAAATCTTGAAGATCCGCAGGAAGGAGTGACTTAGTAACGCCTACCAAATGCAGATTATTGCGCCGCGAACGGTTCTCCAAATCTTCCAGCTTTCCGCTAACATAGCACAAATCTGTGTCGATTTGACGCAATTTGGTAGCCAGGCCGCTGTTCTCATCCTCAAGCGCAACAATTCTATGCTCCATCTCGCCAATGCGGCCCTCCTGAGCGCCCAAATCTATGCGTATCTGCGTTAGGGTGTCACGTATGGTATTTTCTAAAGTTTTCTGTATCGTGGGGGTGATGAGAGAAACTAGCGCTGCGGCCAGTGCCTGTAGATCAGGGTGGGCCTGTAAACCCCCCCACAGAGGGTCCTGCGGCCATGGCATCTGAGGACTGGACTCCCAGACCCGAGGACTCTGCCAGTTGAGAGAACAGGAGTTGGCTACCATTCACTTCCATTGCAGCAGAAATAGAGGCGCCGTTTGTGGTCTCGTGCTGAGGGGTAGGGGGGTGGGGGGGCCCAGAAGGAGCAGGAGATGTGTGTAATCCAGAGACTGTCGTGCCCTGAGGTCCCTTGTGGACAAATTTATCCATGTACAGGCTGTTATGTCCGCATAAAGTCACTCCCTAAAGTCAGTGTGGGAATGCCCTGTTGCAATAGTAGCTCAGCAGGGAACAGGGAAGAATAGTCAGTGGTGGCTCAGAGGGGCCAAGATGGCGCTGAGGAGCGCTGTGCAGGGATCCAGCTGAGTGCACCCAATGAGGGCCCCCCCTCCCCGCACCGGAGCTTGTCCTGGCTGCGGGCACCTGTCCTTGTGCTCACCGGGTTTTCCGCTGTCTTCCTCAGGCCGCCCAGCTGTGTTCCCGGTCTTCTCTCCGGCACCCACTGTCAGCTATCTTCTGCTGCTTCCCAGACGGAGTTCCCGCCCCGGCCTCCGGAACCCCGGCCGAGATCAATGCGCTGCCTGGTACAGCACGGGGAGTGGGCGCTTCGGTGCCGGCTGATCTCCGTAGTGCTCACGGGGATGTAGGTACGTGCAGGGACTGCAAGTGGGGCAAAGTCGCCCGGTACTGTGCCATTCTTGGGTGTGGGGTACAGGAGCTCCGTCCCTCCGCTCCTCGCATGGCCGCGCCGGAACCGGAAGTCCACATATGTGCTTTCATGTAGCATTAGGCCCACATATGTGCCTCCTATATGGTTTTAACACATATGTGCCCCAAAATAGTATTAGGCCTCTCTGTGCCTCAATATAGTATTATTCCCCTTCTGTGCTCCCATATATTATATGGCACACCTTAGGATCCCATATAGTATTAGGCCGGTGTATCTGCACCCGTATGATATTAACATAAGCTGTATGTCCCCATATGCTATAAGCCCACCCATCGTATTAGGCCCACCTGTGGTCCCCGATATAAAATTAGGCCCACCTCATACGGAATGGACGCCTGGTGTTCACGGAGGGACCCTGGGGCTGACTTATTCAGGACGTAAGTGAAGGAAGCTCTTGGGCTGACTTGTACGGGGTGGTCAAAGAACCTTTTGGCTGAATCGTATGGGCAGATTAATGGTGAGGGCAGAGTGAAGGAACCTCCTCTGGCCCCCTTCAAAAATTAGGTCCACCTCGTATGGGCAGATGCCTCTAAATAAATCACACAGTTACCAAACAACATCGGTATATAGAGAGGAAATATTATCACCATACATACTACCATCATACTGTTACTGACCAGATCCTGTATACTGAGGGTAATATTACCAAATAAAAGTATACAATGAGGAAATATTTGTCCCCAGATAGTGATAGATATCAGCTCTACACAGGCTCTCCGCATGATATGTGATTAAATACAGTTTTATCAGGTGATATCTTTTCTAATTGGAGTCATTCATTTTCCTTTTCTTCTTCCAGACCAGACATTCATGATGATTTCTTCCAGCCACAACTCGTCTCCACATGGCCTGCCAGACAAACTTTTTAAACTCCACACTACGCACTATAGCTTGGCATGCAGTAATATAAAAACCCTTGGTAAGCCACACAATAGAGTGGGTAGAGTGGGTTGGGGAAGAGTAGGTAGAACACCCCCCCCCCCCACCCCGACCCCATTAAGTAGTTAGACAGTAGCTTCACTAGGTAGACAGGTTCCTTCACATAGTTTCACCCATTACGCAGGTAACCCGAGTAGGTAGGTGTCACCTGTAGGTAGGTCCCCCTGTATATAGTAGCTCCTCTATATAGTTGCAGCCCCCCCCCCCCATATATAGCAGCAGCAGCCCCAATATATAGTAGTAGCAGCCTCTTCTATGTAGCAGCAGTAGCAGCAGCAGCTGCCTTTAGGTAGTAGTAGTAGCAGCAGCCCCTTTTAGGTTGTAGTAGCAGCAGCCCCTTTTAGGTTGTAGTAGCAGCAGCCCCTTTTAGGTAGTAGTAGCAGCAGCCCCTTTTAGGTAGTAGTAACAGCAGCCCCTTTTAGGTAGTAGGAGCAGCAGCCCTCTTTAGATAGTAGTAGCAGCAGTCCCCTTTTGGCAGCAGTGGTAGCAGCACTCCTTTTAGGTAGTAGTAGCAGCAGCAGCCCCCTTTGAGTAATAGTAGTAACAACCCCCTTTAAGTAATAGTAGTAACAGCCCCCTTTAGGTTGCAGTTGTAGCAGCCCCCTTTGGGTAGTGGTGGTAGTAGTAGCAGCCCACTTTTGGTAGTTGTGGTTGCACACCCTTTTAGGTAGGTGTAGTAACAGCCCTTATTGTCATAAAAATAAAAAGTGACCTGGTTCCAGCGTAGAGTGATAGACAAGGACAGTGGCTGCGTAGAACTTATATCTACCACTCTACTCATTGTATGGGGGGCAAATATTTCCTCCTTGTATACTTAAATTATTGGTAATATTGGTCTCAGTATACAGGATTTGTTCAGTAATAGTATGATGGTAATATGTACGGGGATGATGTGATGATATTCCTTCTTGTATACTGGTATTATTGGTAATATTGGTCTCAGTATACAGAATTTTGTTAGTAACAGTATGATGGTAATATGTATGGTGATCATATTCCTCCTTGTATACAGGAATTATTGGTAATATTAGTCTCTGTAAACAGGATTCGGTCGGTTACAGTATGATGGTTATATGTATGGTACATACCCATGTGTTTTTATATCTATACCAATTATATATTGTTGAAAACATTTCTTTAATGGTTTCAAATAAAATTTCTTTATCATAACGAATAAACTGTTTACAAAATAACTATATAAATAATGAATATTATGAAAGCTTGTCTTTGCACATGTAGATGCATGCTTACCACACGCATACTCTATCATTATTAAGTTGTTTTAAAACTTTTTGTATGAATTTTATGAATAATTACCTCTGGGATGTATTTATATCTAGATCATATATATTTAGGAAATTGGTGTTTCCTTTTGTTTATCTATACATTGAAGTGTATATTTTTTACAATTATTAAAGATGTAAGACAGGTTAGGAAAGAGTTAATTCTTTTCCAAATATGACTACCCTTTACCTTGCTTGTTATGCTTGATGAAGCCGCGCAAGCGCGGTGAAACGCGTTGCATTGTTTTAATAAAGTCCTCATTCTACTCACCTGATGTGTGCGGCCTGGTCAGCGTTCCAGGGAACGCTGAAACTCACTGTTCCCTGGAACTCTTCACTCGGTATCCCCCATAAGTGTGTCACTCACAGATCCCCCTATAAGTGTGTCACTCACAGATCCCCCTATAAGTGTGTCATTTACAGATCCCCCTATAAGTCTGTTATCTAAGGAACCCCCATAACAGTGTGGGATTTGCATAACCCACAAAGGTGTATCATCTTAAGATCCCCCTTAAATGTTATCCAGAGATCCCCCGCCCATAAGTGTGTCATCCACAGATCCCCCTATAACAGTGTATCATCTACAGATCCCAATAACAGTCATCTACAGATTATACATGGCAGTGATTCTGGGGTCTATATTATAGTGGGTGGTGATTCTGGGGTCTGTATTATGGTGGGGTCTGATTCTGGGGTCTGATTGTGGGGTCTGATTCTGGAGTCTGTATTATGGTGGGGTCTGATTCTGAGATCTGTATTATGGTGGGGTCTGATTCTGAGGTCTGTATTATGGAGGGGTCTGATTCTGGGGTCTGTATTATGGAGGGGTCTGATTCTGGGGTCTGTATTATAGTGGAATCTGATTCTGGGGTCTGTATTATGGTGGGGTCTGATTCTGGGGCCTGTATTATGGAGGGGTCTGATTCTGGGGTCGGTATTATGGTGGGGTCTGTATTATGGTGGGTGACGATTCTGGGGTCTGTATTATATTGGGGTCTGATTCTGGGGTCTGTGTTATGGTGGATGGTAATTCTGGGGTCTGTATTATGGTGGGTGGTGATTCTTGGGTCGGCATTATGGTGGGTGGTGATTCTGGGGTCTGTATTATGGTGGGTGGTGATTCTGCGATCTGTATTATGGTGGGGTCTGATTCTGAGGTCTGTATTATGGAGGGGTCTGATTCTGGGGTCTGTATTATGGAGGGGTCTGATTCTGGGGTCTGTATTATAGTGGAATCTGATTCTGGGGTCTGTATTATGGTGGGGTCTGATTCTGGGGCCTGTATTATGGAGGGGTCTGATTCTGGGGTCGGTATTATGGTGGGGTCTGTATTATGGTGGGTGGTGATTCTGGGGTCTGTATTATGGTGGGGTCTGTATTATGGTGGGTGACGATTCTGGGGTCTGTATTATATTGGGGTCTGATTCTGGGGTCTGTGTTATGGTGGATGGTAATTCTGGGGTCTGTATTATGGTGGGTGGTGATTCTTGGGTCGGCATTATGGTGGGTGGTGATTCTGGGGTCTGTATTATGGTGGGTGGTGATTCTGCGGTCTGTATTATGCAGGGGTCTGATTCTGGGGTCTGTATTATGGTGGGTGGTGATTCTGGGGTCTGTATGATGGTGGGTGGTGATTCTGGGGTCGGTATTATAGTGGCATCTGATTCTGGGGTCTGTATTATAGTGGGGTCAGATTCTGAGGTTTCTATTTTAGTGGGGTCTGATTCTGAGGTCTCTATTTTAGTGGGTGGTTATTCTGGGGCCTGTATTATAGTGGGTGGTGATTCTGAGGTCTGTATTATAGTGGATGGTGATTCTGGGGTCTGTATGATGGTGGGTGGTGATTCTGGGGTCTGTATTATGGTGGGGTCTGATTCTGGGGTCTGTATTACGGTGGGTGGTGATTCTGGGGTCTGTATTATGGTGGGTGGTGATTCTGGGGTCGGTATTATAGTGGCATCTGATTCTGGGGTCTGTATTATAGTGGGGTCAGATTCTGAGGTTTCTATTTTAGTGGGGTCTGATTCTGAGGTCTCTATTTTAATGGGGTCTGATTCTGATATCTCTATTTTAGTGGGGTCTGATTCTGAGGTCTCTATTTTAGTGGGTGGTTATTCTGGGGTCTGTATTATGGTGGGTGGTGATTCTGAGGTCTGTATTATGGTGGGTGGTGATTCTGGGGTCAGTATTATAGTGGCATCTGATTCTGGGGTCTGTATTATAGTGGGGTCTGATTCTTGGGTCTGTATTATGCCTGCATTAGACAGTACTGGTAAAACTGCCATAATGTCCTCAATGAATCAACCTTAACCCCTTAAGGACCCATGACGTATGCATACGTCGTCACACCCTGGGTCTTAAGGACCCATGACATATGCATACGTCATGGTCTTTTCCATGGTCTCTCACCCGGCGGAGATCGGAAGCGGATCCCTGCTGAAATCCTTCAGCAGGGATCCAGGGCAAACGCCGAGGGGGGCCATGTAGGCCCCCCATGTCAGCGATCACCACAAATCGCAAGGGAAATCGCCCTTGCGATCTGCGGCAATACCGGGCTGATCGGGTCTCTGGGACCCGACCGGCCGGTAATTTTGCATGATCCCGGCTGTCACAGACAGCCAGGACCATGCTGGAGTATAGGAGCGAGGTGGCAAGCCTGACACCTCCTCCCATCCCCTGCGATCCGTTGGTTAGTTAACCGACCAATCGACGGGGGGGGGGGGCGGTTACTTCTTCCCGCCCTGCCCGGCCCCTTGAAGTCCGGAGAGGACGGGAGGAAGACCGGAGGACGCGACGGGGGAGTGCTGGGGCACAGCCCCGGTACTTACCTCGTTCCTGAAGACTCTGATCCCGGCGATGAAGGCGGCGGTGACAGGTGAGTGGATCTTCAGCCGCGGTCGGGCCCTTTACAGCAATGCACGTCGCCGTAAAGCAACATGCATTGCTGTATTGGGACCCTGTATACTACAACTCCCAGCATGCCCAGACAGCCCTTGGCATCTGGGCATGCTGGGAGTTGCAGTTTTGCAACATCTGGAGGTATGCAGTTTTGGGACCACTGTGCCCTTCCAGATGTTGCAAAACTACACATCCTCAGCATGCCCTTGCTGTCCAGGCATGCTGGGAGTTGTAGTTCTGTAACATCTGGCCCTTCAGATATTGCAGAACTACAACTCCCAGCATGCCTGGACAGTTTTGGCATACTGGGAGTTGTAGTTTTGCAACATCTGGAAGGGCACAGATTGGGAACCACTGTATTAGTGGTCTGCAAACTGTAGTCCTCCAGATGTTGCAGAACTACAACTCCAAGCATGCTGGGAGTTGTAGTTTGGAAACATCTGGCTCTAAAGATGTTGCCGAACTACTACTTCCAGCATGCCTGAGAATGTTTGGGAGTAGTGGTTTTGCAACAACTGGAGGCAAACTGGTTGGGAAACATTGTCTGTTTCCCAACCCGTGTACCTCCAGCTGTTGCAAAACTATAACTACCAGCATACACTGATAGGCTGTGCATGCTGGGAGTTGTAGTTTTGCAACATCTGGAGGTCCCCCCCTGTGAATGTACAGGGTACATTCACATGAGCAGGGGCTTACAGGGAGTATCAGGCTGCAAGTTTGCGATGCAGCAAATTTTGCGCGGCAGCTCAAACTCGCAGCGGGAAACTCGCTGTAATCCCCCACCCGTGTGACTGTACCATAAAAGCACTACACTACACTACACTAACACAAAATAAAATAAGAAATAAAAAAACACTACATATACACATACCCCTACACAGCCCCCCTCCCCTCCCCAATAAAAACGAAAAACGTCTGGTACGCCACTGTTTTCAAAATGGAGCCTCCAGCTGTTGCAAAACAACAACTCCCAGTATTGCCGGACAGCCGTTGACTGTCCAAGCATGCTGGGAGTTTTGCAACAGCTGGAGGCACCCTGTTTGGAAATCACTGGCGTAGAATACCCCTATGTCCACCCCTATGCAAATCCCTAATTCAGGCCTCAAATGCACATGGTGCTCTCACTTTGGAGCCCTGTCGTATTTCAAGGCAACAGTTTAGGGTCACATATGGGGTATCGCCGTACTCAGGAGAAATTGCCTAACAAATTTTGGGGGGCTTTTTCTCCTTTCACCCCTTATGAAAAGGTGAAGTTGGGGTCTACACCAGCATGTTAGTGTAAAAAAATAACTTTTTTACACTAACATGCTGGTGTTGCCCTATACTTTTCATTTTGACAAGAGGTAAAGGGGAAAAAAGCCCCCCAAAATTTGTAATGCAATTTCTCCCGACTATGGAGATACCCCATATGTGGGCGCAAAGTGCTCTGGGGGCGCACAGTAAGGCCCAGAAGGGAGAGTGCGCCATGTACATTTGAGGTGATTTGCACAGGGGTGGCTGATTGTTACAGCGGTTTTGACAAACGCAAAAAAAAAACATATGTGACCCCATTTCAAAAACTACACCCCTCACGGAATGTTATGAGGGGAGCAGTGAGAATTTACACCCCACTGGTGTCTGACAGATCTTTGGAACAGTGGGCTGTGCAAATTAAAAATTTTGTACAGCACACTGTTCCAAAGATCTGACAAACACCAGTGGGGGGGGTAAATGCTCACTGTACCCCTTGTTACGTTCCTCAAGGGGTCTAGTTTCCAAAATGTTATGCCATGTGGGGTTATTTTGCTGTTCTGGCACCATAGGGGCTTCCTAAATGCGACATGCCCCCCAAGCAAAATTTGCTCTCAAAAAGCCAAATATGACTCCTTCTATTCTGAGCATTGTAGTTCGCCCGTAGTGCGCTTCAGGTCAACTTATGGGGTACCTCCATACTCAGAAGAGATGAGGTTACAAATTTTGGGGGGTATTTTCTGCTATTAACCCTTGCAAAAAATGTGAAATTTGGGGGGGAAAACACATTTTAGTGAAAATTTATTTTTATTTTTTTACGTATGCAAAAGTCGTGAAACCCCTGTGGGGTATTAAGGCTCACTTTATTCCTTGTTATGTTCCTCAAGGGGTCTAGTTTCCAAAATGGTATGGCATGTGGGTATTTTTTGCTGTCCTGGCACCATAGGGGCTTCCTAAATGCAACATGCCCCTGAGCAAAATCTGCTCTCAAAAAGCCAAATATGACTCCTTCTCTTCTGAGCATTGTAGTTCGCCCGTAGTGCACTTCAGGTCAACTTATGGGGTACCTCCATACTCAGAAGAGATGGGGTTACAAATTTTGGTGGGTATTTTCTGCTATTAACCCTTGAAAAAATGTGAAATTTGGGGGAAAACACACATTTTATTGAAATTTATTTTTTATTTTTTTACATATGCAAAAGTCGTGAAACACCTGTGGGGTATTAAGGCTCACTTTATTCCTTGTTACGTTCCTCAAGGGGTCTAGTTTCCAAAATGGTATGCCATGTGGTTTTTTTTCCTGTTCTGGCACCATAGGGGCTTCCTAAATGCAACATGCCCCCCAAAAACCATTTCAGAAAAACGTACTCTCCAAAATCCCCTTGTCGCTCCTTCCCTTCTGAGCCATCTACTGTGCCCGCCGAACACTTTACATAGACATATGAGGTATGTGCTTACTCGAGAGAAATTGGGCTACAAATAGAAGTATACATTTTCTCCTTTTATTCAAAAATTGGGTCTACAAGAACATGCGAGTGTAAAAAGTCAAGATTGTGAATTTTCTCCTTCACTTTGCTGCTATTCCTGTGAAACACCTAAAGGGTTAAAATGCTGACTGTCATTTTGAATACTTTGGGGGGTGCAGTTTTTATAATGGGGTCATTTGTGGGGTATTTCTAAGATGAAGACCCTTCAAATCCACTTCAAACCTGAACTGGTCCCTGAAAAATTGTGATTTTGAAAATTTTGTGAAAAATTGGAAAATTGCTGCTGAACTTTGAAGCCCTCTGGTGTCTTCCAAAAGTAAAAACACGTCAATTTTATGATGCAAACATAAAGTAGACATATTGTATATGTGAATAAAAAAAAATTACTTGGAATATCCATTTTCCTTACAAGCAGAGAGCTTCAAAGTTAGAAAAAAGTTAAATTTTCACATTTTTCATCAAATTTGGGATTTTTCACCAAGAAAGGATGCAAGTTACCACAAAATGTTACCACTATGTTAAAGTAGAATATGTCACGAAAAAACTATCTCTGAATCAGAATGATAACTAAAAGCATTCCAGAGTTATTAATGTTTAAAGTGACAGTGGTCAGATGTGCAAAAAATGGCTGGGTCCTAAGGTGTAAAATGGCTGGGTCCTTAAGGGGTTAAAGGGATACTCCACTAGCCATCATTTGGAAGTAAATGTTCCAAATGCTGTTTTCGCACTGTGGGGGTCGGCCATGCCCGTCTTGAAGTCATGACCATGCCCCCTCAATGCATTGCATTGAGGGGGCGTAACCGTGATGTCACCAGGGGCGTGGCCGACCCCCGCAGCACGAAAACAGTGTTTGGAACATTTACTTCCGAATGCTGGTCAGCGGAGTACCCCTTTAAAGCATATATTCACAGAATTAGGCTTGCAGGAGCTTCAGCTCCAGTGTGGGGAGATGCAGACCATGCTGGGTGGTATGATTACCTGGAGCTGAAGACCTGAACGTTTTAAAGCAACTCAGGAGGAGAAAGCTCTTGTGCTGGATACTAGTATTCATCAACAAGTGTCTGTGATGCTCCTTTTCTAATAATATTACATTTAGGTCATATTTGTAACAAATTTTTTCCTCTCATGGGCCCATCTCAGTTCTATAATGTGTATTAGAGGTTCAGACATGTTCTCATCTGAACAGGGACATGACCATTGTATGTATGTATAATATACCGCATAATACATGGGAGGAGTAAAAAGAAAAAGTGCCTCCTTTGTTGAAGTTGTCCAATAGTAAAACTGTCTGTTGCCCAATTGGGTGGTTTTGTACTAGGGGTTGGGGCAGTGTGTGGTATGGGAAGAGCGCACAGAAGGTTTGCACTAGGGGTTGGGGCAAGGTTGTTAAGGGTGCTGGAAGGTTCTGTGTTAGTGGGTGGGGTGGTGTGCAGGATAAGAGTACATGACGGTCCAGGTTAGGGGGTAGGGTGATGTGCAGGATGGTAAGGGTTACAGGCAGAGCATGTGTTAGGGGGTGGGGTGCAGGGAGGGGGTCTCAGAGGGGGTCCATGTTAGGGAGTGGAGCAGCGTGCAGTTTGGGAATAAACTAGCGGGGATCCGTGTTAGGGGGTGAGACAGTGTGTGGGATGGAGAGAGCGGAGGGAGCGTCAGTGTTATGGGATTGGGGTTGGGGAAAGGTTTGAATGAGTTTTAGTTAAAAATAAGAACGGTTTAATCAGGGCGAGGTGTGTATTAAGGAAGGGAATTGTACAGTAGGGGTGGGTGAGAAAGTTGTAGTATGGCGGAGTGGGAGGTGCAGGACAGATGTTGTTACCCTAGGGGCAGACTGTATTAACCACTTGTGTTCATGACGCCAGGGCGTGGTTTAGCCTTAACCACCAGAAGGTATACCACTGGATCCTGGGCTAGGCACGGGGGACAATGAAGACACCGACGCCAAGTTACGGACAACAATAGCTTTACTGAGGGTAGACAGTTGGAACAGTCTATGCAGTACAGCCAGGGCCCAAGGAGGTGACCAGTGACACAGAGGCCTCACAGGCTTGCTGGGACTTGTAGTTGTATGGAAGAATTTAGTGCAGGCCAAGCTGGGTAGACAGATGACTTAACTTGACTGACTTGTGACTGACAGGATGGTAACTTTATGTTACTTGCACTTGACTAGAGGGTACCGCTACTCTGGACACACACTAGGCATGACTTTACTGGACCACAGCAGGAAGCAAGAGAGTGAAGCTAGCTCCACCCAGGGTTTATATGGGGAGACTAGCAGGGAGCCCATAGGTCACCTTTGGGGTCAGCTGTTCACTGCTACCTCCTGGGTAGCAATCACATGGTACATTTTATTACAGGCATAACACATATTTGAATATACAACATATATATACAAATGGGGAAACTACAGGGGGCCCTGGGACACTGAGTGAAACTGCCTGACAGGGCAGGAAAGGTATCGGGCAACAGTATCCTGTACTGGGCCACCATAGAAGTCTTTAGGTAAGCTAAAGGTTGGGAAGGTTGTATTAGGTAAGAAAAGGATTAGGAAGGTTGAAGTGGTTATAATGAATGTGAGGGAGGGGCTCCCTCTGTGTGCTTTCTCTTTGATGTGGTGAGAGAGCTATCATGCCTTGGTAATCCTATGAGCTAAACTGGCTGGAGTTAATGCTCCAGGTGGGGTCCCCCGTGCCAGACAGGTCAATGGGTAGAGGTCAAACTAAGTAAGGCACCCATAAGGGCTTACAATCCAGATTACTTCCCTGCTGTAGGTACTTAAGATATACACCAGAATAGACATTCCAATGCAGTGCTGGTAGATGAGCCATTAATGTCAGAAAGGGCTTTAGGATGTATATTTTACTGTAGCCATACATGTTAACTCAATTTATGCAAATGCTGCTTGGTAGAAAACAAACTGTAATACAATCCTGAGCATTCAAAAAACTGCAATATTAGAAGCAGTCTGATTGGATGAGTCAGCAGCCTTCCCTCTCACTCTTATTTGCTGGGCCACAGCTCAGTCTGACCAGGGCTTGCCCTCTCTCTAAATTATTCTATACCCTGGCCAGAACAGCTATCCACCTGCTGTTCACCTTCCCTGACCTCTTCACAACACTCAGTCAGTCCGCTCTTCACCCAGTCCACTGCAAATCTTTCTGCACCCTAGCCAGACTGAGCCATTGCTCTGCAAATAGCTGGGAGAGGGTGTGCTGTCGGCTCAGCCAATCAAACGCCAGGACATAGAAAACTTCAGAACCATGGCAAGCTGAAAATGGCAAGCAAATTCCTGTAGCAAACCTCTCCTGCTCTGGAGAGTTCTTGACATGGACAGAGGTGTCAGCAGAGAGCACTGGAAAGAACAAGCAGGTCAGACTGAAAAGAACTACACAACTTCCTCTGCAAGCATAGGTCACAGAAGACATGAAATCATAAGAAACTTAGAAGAACAGTGATATGATACAATGAAGTGAGTGACTGCCTTACTTCTGAACGCATGTGCGGTACCCTCATCAGTATGGCCATTATTTAAGTGTATGCACCAGTAAAAGCCTGTAAAAGCTGTTTGTGAGAGGGATATATAATGCTTTTGCGAGACAGCAGGTCATGCCTGTGTGCTGCTGTGCCCGGCGTTTTATTCTCCCGCCAGTTCGGAACAACTACGACTGCTCTAGCGCGGCTTTGCTGGCTCAGAGTGTAGCAGCGGGATGAGATCTGGAGGAGCAGTAATGATTGGTTAAGGTCGGCCCTTGCTGTCCACCGGCTCTACCTGCAGCACTGCGGGATCCAGTAGCCAGGCGGACGTGCAAGGAGAGTGTGCCCTTGATGACGAGGATCTCGCCGCGTGAACTGTTTGTGTATTACGGGGTTTCCTGAATCATGCGTATCTGTGTTGTAACGGTAACCCATCGAGACATACTGTATGTGTGTGTGTCCGCGGAATCTGTAGGCACTATATAAATTTATTATTATTATATTTATATATATATATATATATATATATATATATATATATATATATATATACACACACACACACACATTGGGTATAGCAATCATTGTATAGTACATACGGTCATAACAATCCTTTTCAGTACTTTCTTTATGTAAAAAAATATATATATATATATACTCCCATAATAACTTGTTAACCCATACTCCACTCAAATACGTTTCATTACATATCATTCATAGGTCACAGTATTTACGTTATATTTCCCATATGCCAGGTGTGCATAATTATGCCATCTGTACACTTACATCGCAGCAACACCACACGTGGTTTCCTACTACACAGTGTTTCGCGTCAGCTCATGGAGCATCACCAAGGGGATTTCAGCAACATTTGGGCTACCCCTATAGAATATATCAACAAGGATGTCAACCAGAGGTACAATACTATCAGAAGACGTGAGAATTTTTGAATCCATACACTTCGCACCATCACACCTGGGGGTCTTAATGAAATGATTGAATGCAATTTTTAAACCTACCCACGCACTCTCCGGATCATCCAATTTTTATTCATCATTCATTTCATCATTTCATTCCACCTTCATTACCCCTACATTACACTCCTCTTTATATCCCCTGATGCATCCACCTTCTGATGCATCCATCTTTTTATACACCCTCCCATGCATTCAACTCTTCTATATATCTCCATTCTAGTATCACATTGACTCTTCTAATACAGCACAACACTGGTTTACACTCTGGCACATATATGTATACTGATGTGCACCTTCGCTTGTATGTGGATGTATAGTCTATATATATCAGTTCGAGCACCTTGCACCTTGGCATGTATAGTTGTATATCTGATTTACACATATGTGGATTTATAGTTTTATACATCTATTCGAGCGCCTGTCACCCTGGCATGTATAGTTATATATCGGATTTGTGTACATGCATACACTAATTTAAGCGCATATGCGCTTTCCTGCTGATAGACTTTTTATTTTTTTTAATAGCCGAGGAACGTGCTCTCGATTCACCCAAAGTGCAAGAAAAAGTGCAAACGTGTTACACTAAAAAAACGTGCACAAAGGATGCGGTCTATCGCAAGCCCTTCTCCGATAGGAGAGAGGCCCCCCAACAAACCTTACCCTTCGCCTCCGGACCAAAAGGTACCTGCGAGGTTCCAGGTTCGATGTCCCTTTTCGCCGAAGCTACTAGGGGACCACAAATGCTCCTGGCATCCCCCTTGGCGTTAGCCAAGGTATCAGCCCGCAGAGCCGATAACGGTAGGTACCCTGCAAAAAGCAGGAGTACCCGGGGTGTTTGCAGGGAGGTGCGGAACCTAATGGCCACACACACCTCCCCTAGACCGCCAGGAGGGACACCCAGAAGGGCTACCGCATCCTGACAAATCCTGTGAACACACAACACGCAAAAAGTGACACAGTGAGACAAAAATAAATAAATAAGTGAATGTGTGCAGATATACTGCCCGGACATCCGGCCGGATCTATAAAAATTTCTCTGATCCTAGCCAGAAGGCCGGGAATCAAGAGGTGAGTGCCACAAGGTGAAGAGATTATGGTGCCCGTGCTTCAACTCAGTGAGCCCATGCTCCCAGTGAGTTTCGGCACCTCGGGGTCACCACTCCCCGAGGCACAAAAGTACCTCGGCTCTAGACCCTCTCAGCCTCATGGCGAGACCCGGAGGGAACAGGTCACATCGGGGCAGCCGTCGAGCTGATTCCTCAGAACCAGCCCCGGAAAGCCCTGGTACACCTGCATCCTCCATGCAGCACCCATCCCCACCAGCATGAAAACTGATAAGAACAGATACTACACTTGATCTTAGCCAAAAGGCCGAGAAGCTTTCCTGCTGATAGATGCATATATGTATTTACCCTCCTGTCTCATCAGACATTAATATCCATACCACCTCCTTATCCCCCCTGCCATGCATTTCATTCCAACTCCATCCTAATACATCCACACTCTCTTTTTCAGGCAACACTCCTGCTTTTATGCCAGATATACACCGCCAGTCTTTCACCTCATTCCCTGTCGGACCTAAAGTACCCGGTCGTGTTTGTTTATTAATGCACCACCCATGTGCATATCCCACTATCCCTCTCCCTTCACATTCTTGCATCGCTCCTTTCTCCTATAGCCTCCGCTAGCCAGTGCGGACACTGTCAGATCCCCTGCACAGAGCTGTCAGTTCCCCACTGACAGGTATCAGTCCGCACACTGTCAGATCCCCTGCACGGAGCTGTCAGTTCACCACTGACAGGTCTCCATGCTTCCTGTCTCCTGATTGGCCGCAGTGGCCTTGTGACGTTTACTTTGTAGCAACGTGTCCATGGCAACCCACTGCCGAAATGCGCCCTCGCATTGCGCAATAGCCGGCCGCTGTCAGAGTAACGCTGGCTCACATCTGGACCCCGGATGTTTACATTTGTGGTCCGGATGTGCGGCCAGACACCGCCAGGTCCCGATTGCAGTTCTCATTATGCCACTGACATAATAACCTGCACTAATGCATATGATTTATACTGTTATCTGCAGACAGTTCACACAATGTCATTAAAATGTTGAATTTGTTTTGTTTTTATGATATCTCTCAGTATTTTACCTGATTTCAATTTGCATAACTCCTCCCCTTAATGTACCAGGCGCCTTTTCTGACCCTATTTATTGATTCACTGTATGTACAGCCTGCACACTGATCTGAAGAAGGGGGTGGCTCCCCCGAAACGCGTAATCCTGTCTTGTACCGCTTTTTATAGCTTTTATTGGTTTTATCCTCATGCAATAAAATCCACAAGCTTTTACTCCACTCCACTCTGGACCTGGTTTATTATACCTTTCAACGAACTAGCAGCACCAATTGGAGGTTCTTTTGCTCTTCCATTATTATAATCCATTATTATAATCTTTGGTTTTGGTACAATTCCGTCGCAGGCGGTGAAATTTACCGTACAGGAGGTTTAGCTTCTATTTTCTGTGATTTCAACGATACAGACTATTACAGTCTACTGTTTTGAAACCAGTCTTTGTAATAATTTTTTCTTTCTGATTTGACAGTTCTAGGTTAAGATATTCCATAGGACCCGCACAGCACTTCTCAGTGAGTTTATTGTTATAGCTATTGAGGTATTCTGTGAACTTGCCAAACTTGTCTTTCGTCTCCTGCCATATGAAGAGTAGATCATCTATATACCTAGTTATATAACTTAATCTTGTTTGCCCATTGGTGGCTGTTGTAACTATACTCCTGCTCATATGTGCCCATGTATATATTTGCGAAAGCTGGCGCGAATCGTATGCCCATAGCGGTTCCTTAGGTCTGTAAGTAAATCTTATTTTAAAATTAAAAGTAGTTGTGATGTAGTATGAATTTAATGCATTGGCAAATGAACTGTTTCGGGACATCAGGAGTAGATGGATCTTGTTCTAGGATTTATGTGATGGCACTCTAGCCCTTGTTATGGGGGGATATTTGAATACAGCGCCAAAACATCAAGGGTGTCCCACAGGTATCCTGGTTGCCATTCACATTCACTCAGAATCTTGATCAAGGTAGGTGTATCTTTTAAATAGGATTTCAAGTTGAATACATATTTTTGTAGCAAAATATCTATATATTTTGACATATTGCAGGTTAATGAATTGATTCCAGTAATCATTGGTCATCCTGGTGGATTATTCATGCATTTATGGATTTTAAGGAGAAGGTAAAACAGAGCCGTCTTTGGATGTTTCTTTTTTATATAACCGTTTATTTTTGAAATTTACATGTAAATAAACAATTTTTTCCATTAACATGTGGATAACATACAGTAACAAAGGATAAAGAAAAATATAAGAAAATAAAAAAAATATTCTAAAATTTCCTTGGATGTTTTTTATAATAAAGTCTCTTTCTTTGTCAATATCCCTTTTGAGAAGGCTTCACAAATTTTAAACACATCTCCTGATATTTCGTAGTGGGATTATACCAGACTTGGGCTCCTCCAGGCTGTAGCTCCCTCAGACCTGACCAGTGTCTTCTCACACTATTTTCTGAAGGACCAAGCCCTCTTTTCACAGAGGTTTCTCAAGTGGCTTCTAAGAAGTCTCATCAATGTCTAGCAGAAGTGGAATGTAGCTGGAGTGGAAGCTGATTTTCCCAACTCCAACATCCAGCTCCTGTTTTTGGATTGTAGATCCAACTTTATCAGTAGAAATGTCTTCTTTCTTCAGATTAGTGGCATATCTATGCCACTGCAGCAGCCACATTGCCACAGTGCCTAATGTTAAAAGGGTTGTATGGCCCCCATTTTTTTTATTACCCTTATATGCCCAGGCTGCCGCAATTAAAATAATAAACCTTAACTTACCTTCCGCTGCTCCCCTGGTGCAGCTGCAATCGCTCCCCTGTCCTCTGGCCCTGCTCTTCCTGCTTTTGTGGCAGACATGTCACACTGCACTCAGGTAATCACTGGACACACCGATGTCCTGACAGTGATAGGCTGGGCTACAGTCTGATGTATTGAGCCCGGGCCTGGTCTTCTTTCTGGTGCCCTAGTGTTCTTCCATGTTTCGGACCAACTTTTAGTTTGGGCTTACAAATACTGATGTAAAACACTGACCAAACTACTGTTACGTAACAGAGGCCTGAAGAGAAGTGTAAGGGGAGAACTGTGTGTGTGCAGACCTACAGTAATTCTACAGCATGTGCCATTTCCTAAAGTGTAAAAGTTACTTAAATCCTAATTTCAGCAACATATTAACTATAGGGTTAGAAAAGGCTTGGTTTATTAATCATTCTGAAATTTTAGGAATTTGGTGAAATAATTCCATACCATAGACCTCATAGGAATGACTGATAATATAATAACAATAAATAATATGAAATAACCAAGTATTAATCACAGACAGCAATGAAAAATGAGCCATCAAGAAATAATGAGGGAAACAATACAAATAAACCAGCTTATTTATAGAGATTTGTCTTCACAAAGTCATTATTATTGCACAAATAAAACAGTGTTTCCCTAAGTAACCATTAAAATGTTTTAAAAAATTATAACCCATCACAACTTCTGTGCTCTGCCTATGCTCTCCACTCAGTGATGCCTAAATGGGAACAAGCAATGAGAGCAAGCTGAGACACAACCTTACAAAGATGATATATTTATCTATATTAAGTTTTATTAAATTTTTTTCTTTATGCAAAGGAATTGCTGTAAATGCTTCGCCAGTGGTAAATCTTTTTGTCTTTAAGCTTATATCTGTTATTTATTTAGTATAACTATAGCATGAATGTTTATTCAATTACAAAGCGGAGGAGAGAAAAATCCAGGGGATTTCTGGGCACACACCGCGGTGTCGACCAAAGGATGCCGTGGATTCAGGTAGCGCAGGCAGGGACCGGCTCCAAGTTGTCCATCCATTGCTTAGGATGGATTGGCAAGTAGGCAGGGAGAGTATTTTTTTTAGAGTCAGTTTAGGGCTCACTCTCCCTGTCCCCCGCAGTCGGTCATGACAATTACTAGTTGTGGATACTAGATTTATGTGGATATAACATTAATCCAGGAATTTATTATTGCCATATTTGAGTAGGGAAGGAATTTTCCCTCTGTTATGGGGCAATTGGCATCAGCCTCATGAGGGGTATTGCCTTCCTCTGGATCAACACAGTACAGTTTTAGGTTGAACTTGATGGACTCTTGTCTTTTTTTCAACCTTATAAACTATGTAAACTATGTTATAACAAAACAGCTTTATTTAAAAGAGGCAAATAACTGGAGGAGAAGGTCAGCTTTGCAGTGTTGCAATGTTTTTCCCTAGTCTTTGGTAGCAAAGATTTGTAGAGGTTACATAGGGCCCTTTTACATGGGCCGACTTGCAGGTGATCTTGGTGATCGTCACTCATCTGCTGAGTCTTTACAAAGCTTTATCAGTCATATAGCCAGATAACTGGATTGTTCATGCTGCCATTCGAAATAACTGTTCACTGATTTTATTGGTCACACAAAAGATCCAATCTGCTGATAAACATGTGTACACTCATTAATTGGCTGAGCACTGGCCCTTTTACAGGGGCAGACTACCAGGAATGAGAGTTCCTAGGAACTCTCATTCACCCGATAATCAACCTTTGTAAAAGGGCCCTAGACACATTTATTTTTATGCAAGAATTGGTTAAAAAAAATCTCACTCTCAGTCTTTGACAACACTAGAACACTTAACATTATCTATTTTTGGGTGCTGGTCTAGACCAATATGGTGTTAATGACTATTGTGTTAAAGGGGTATTCCAGGCCAAAACTTTTTTTTAATATATCAACTGGCTCTGGAAAGTTAAACAGATTTGTAAATTACTTCTATAAAAAAATCTTAATCCTTCCAATAATTATTAGCTTCTGAAGTTGAGTTGTTGTTTTCTGTCTAACTGCTCTCTGATGTCTCACGTCCCGGGAGCTGTGCAGTTCCTATGGGGATATTCTCCCATCATGCACAGCTCCCGGGACGTGACATCATCATTGAGCAGTTAGACAGAAAACTTCAGAAGCTAATAACTATTGGAAGGATAAAGATTTTTTAATAGAAGTGATTTACAAATCTGTTTAACTTTCCGGAGCCAGTTGATATATATAAAAAAAGGTTTTGCCTGGAATACCCCTTTAATCTTGTTTCTGGCACACTTTATAACCGGCCCTAGTATAGTTGGTTAAAATTAATATCATAAGTCTTAAATGTCATGTAAAACTCGCTTTTTGGACAACTAATTTCTATAAATTTATATGAAAAGCTGGTTTTCATTACTGATAAAATTGTTGTTCTGAAGCAACACTGTCTGTCAATTAGGCTGGAGACATAGTTTGCCTAGTCTGCAGACTATAACTAAAAATGTATTTTGTTCACAATTATAAACATGGGGGTTGTCATGCATTTCTTTTCTTTTAAACGTCAATGTTGTCTGGAAAAAAAAAGTCTTTCTTTGTTCTCTAAGATTTAGGTTGTGCAGCTTGTGGCAGATTTGTAGTCTGTAATAGAACATTTCATTAGGTCTTTCTTTAAAGGGGTACTCTGCTGCCCCAGTGTTGAAACATTTTGTTCCGAATGCTTGAAGTGAGCGGTGGGGGTTGTAAAATCACACCACACCCCCTCAATGCAAGTCTGTGGTAGGGGGCGTGGTGGCCACCCACGCTGCCCGTCCCAGACTTTCTAAATGAACTCCAGGTGCTGCACAGAGATTGTGGGGGTCCCAGCTGCGAGACCCCCGCAATCAAACATCTTATCCCCTATCCTTTGGATAGGGGATAAGATGTCTAGGGGCGGAGTGCCCCTTTGAGCTCAGTGGATGACTGATACAATTGAGTAAATGTACTTGTTGTTTTTTTTACCAATCTGAGAATACTTAATTAGCTTACAATCCTGCTCATTCTAGTATGAATGTCTTTTTTCACTATTGGTTTGAAATCTCACTGCATACACTAGGTTACAAAAACCTCAAAGGGGGGGTCATTCAAGATTAGAATGACACAGCTGATTTCTTTCAGGTAGAGTGCCACTATTGTTCTCGAGTTGTGTGTGGTATTGTAGCTGAGTTCCATTGAAGTTAATGGAGCCGAGTTGTAATAGCACACACAACCTGAGGACAATAGTGGCACTATATCTAAAATAAATCAGCTGACATTCTAATCCTGAATAACCCCTTTTAAGGTGATTTAAATATTTGCTAACCTTCTAGAAGGATACAAAAACAATGGCAGCAAAATTGAAGCTTTTACACCAGAAAAATTACTTGGGGGGGGAAAAAAACAACTTTAAAAGTCAACTAGGAAGAAAGCAGCTATATTTTTTAATCCTGGATAAACTCATTAACCCCTGGAGAAATGTCACACAGCCACAGTCTTAAGTGACATAATAATTGTTTAGTCTTGAGAAGAGACGTTTAAGGGGGGATATGATAAACGTATATAAGTATATTAATGGCCCATACAAAAAATATGGAGAAAAACTGTTCCAGGTTAAACCCCCCCAAAGGACGAGGGGGCACTCCCTCCGTCTGGAGAAGAAAAAGTTTAGTCTCAAGAGGCGACACGCCTTCTTTACCGTGAGGACTGTGAATTTATGGAACGGTCTACCTCAGGAACTGGTCACAGCAGGAACAATTAACAGCTTTAAAACAGGATTAGATACATTCATGGAACAAAATAACATTAATGCTTATGAAGAAATATAAAATCCCATCCCTTCCCCAATATCGCGCCACACGCCTACCCCTTAATTCCCTGGTTGAACTTGATGGACATATGTCTTTTTTCGACCGTACTAACTATGTAACTATGTAAAGGTCATAGAGTTACTGTACAGAAATGATTTGATATATGTGCACAGTGTTGCTTCTTAGTGTGTTAAGACACCTTGGAACCTCCTTGGAACTGTGCCTTTGGTAGCCATACACATATGTTAGCTATCCTGAATGCTCATTCAGTCAACAGCTACAAAGAACCTTGTTGAGTTTGAAACGTGTTAGCCACTATTTGGGCAGTCGTTGTGAAGAAATAAACTATTCTATTCTGGATGCTAGAGAAATATTTTGTTATATATAGGTGTGTCTATAATATATGTGACTCTTAAAAGATTTTGCCATGAATTATAGTCCATGGGGGCCAAACACTTTCCACTTATCCCCACCCACTTAATAAAAAGTGGTGAGAGTTAAGTAAAACAATAGGTTGCAAATTTAGTTTCTACACCCAAAAATTGGCATACTACCTTGATAAATTGTCCCCTGTGTATTTTGTTTTTAGAGCTGTTTATTTGTATGTAAATATTTGAAAACAAAAATCTTCTCTAAGGATAAACATTTTACAATTCCCCGTGGATAGTAAGAATCTGCTATTTACTGTAACCGCAATAAAGTTTCCCTGGAGTTTTATGTTTCAGAACTAAGGACAACCTTCTCCCCATCACAGGACAGATGCAGACAGGGAATTAGACAGAACAAAAGATATTAGATAAAGTTCTGGAAATAATATGGGGATGGAAGCCCACATTAAGTGTTAGAAGCCCACACAAAGAGATAACATGAAATGTGGAAGAAGTTTCATAAGTCTTATCTTTTTCCACTTCATGTCTTTGATTGAAATGAATATTTATTTATGGAACATGTTTCACTCTGCAAAGTGATTTACTTGTTAGCACTTCTACATTGCAGTATTGTGGTCATGACTTGGAATCTGGCTATGTTGGCATCTGCATGGAGTCTGTATATACACGCATTCAAAACAAACTGGTGACTAAGCAATGCTAGACAACATGCTATTACAGTAATGATAAATGAGCCCAGGGATGCTCTGGAAATGGATAGAAATCAACATTTAAGCGGGCACAATGTATCAAAAAAAAATTCTATCTATTGATATACAACACCACACAAATGGCTTTTCCCACAAGGAATCCTGATGCTATATATTCCCCACATATGAAATAGACATGAATCTGGCTGTTCTCATAATGTATAAAAAGTATGTGATTCAACCGACCAGATCACCTTCTGTCATTGCTCCATAGTCTACTTCTGATACTTACATTGCAGTCACTTTCAGCAGTGGACATGGTTCAGAAACTGACTAGTCTGTAACTGTGAAGCCTCTTACACTGCAAAGCAGTTTTAGCTACAGGGGCTTTAGAACAGGTCAGACTAGACAGGCTAGCCTTCACATTATACATAAATACATGAACTTTTACTCCTTGTCCTTCCTTGAACCACTTTTGGTATTATTCATGGCATACTGGAAATAGCTCATAAGACCTGCCAATCTAGAGATGCCAGTTGTCTGGTCATTACAAGTTGGCCCTTATCAAAGTTGCTCTATACACGCCATTGTTTTTCAGTGTCCTCCTAATGGTAGAATCATGTAGTTCACACAGTTTCCTATTTCGCAAAATAGTGAAACGGTACTGGAATCCCCTTAAGGATGACAAAATAGTGGGAGACCTTATTCCCAGCACTCCTACCTTTTGTATATAAAAAAGCGCAAAACTTTGGGAATATAATAGCCCCCACTATTAAGGTTCATACAGAAAATAGAAATCCTACAAAAACAAACATGCCCCACAATAAAAAAAAAATGGGTTCTATCCATGCAGAAAGTGCAAGGCATGCAAAGTCACAAACAACTATACCCCTATCTTTACGGTGAAAAACCCTACGGATAATAACGAATATAAAATAAAACATCATATGCAGAAAGTGCAAGGCATGCAAAGTCACAAACAATTATACCCCTATCTTTACGGTGAAAAACCCTACGGATAATAAAGAATATAAAATAAAACATCATATACATTGTGAGGGATTTACATCATCACTTGCCCCTGCAATAAAATATACGTAGGACGGACCAAACGACAACTAGGGACACGTATAAAAGAACATATATATAACATCCAGAGGGGACATGAGGGACACCCCCTATCCTTGCATTATAAGGAGAAACACAACCAGTTTCCTATAGATTCTACCCTTTTAGAACTAGAAAAAATGATACCCCATTGGAGGGGGGGGGGGGCCATTATATCGCACAGTTATCAACAGCCGAAACAAAGTGGATTTACCATCTAAACTCAATGAACCCACATGGTCTTAATTCAGAGTCTGAACTGTGTGGTTTTTTCAATAACAATAGTGGCACTGGGGGATTTACAATTCTGTCCGGACCATCACAGGTTAAAACCTGCAAGTGCACTGACAAGCATAAGAGAGGATACAGTTACCACAGCACCACTCCAGACGAAGGATACCGCCCCAAGTTTCCGAAACTAGTCAAGGGTATTGTGGACTATAGGAGCATCTGTAGTGACGTCACTACTCCTCACTTTGCTTTCATACAGCACAGCAGCTTGGTTGAGACGCCAACGGCCGGGGCGATCTCCCTCTGCATCACAGGAGGAAACTCCACGGACACCGAGACGGAACCACCGCGCCAGAGTTTGAGGACCCTCCATACCGTCAGTAACTGGTAATCAGCGCTACAACTATATATTAACACTACGCATGAACTCAGGTATCATTTCTCTACTTGAGACACGAAAGCTCCGCTAACTATTAGTGCAGGATCGCTAACAGATCACTGAGCGCACTTGTAAAAACTACTTATGGTCCTCTAACTTTGTTGCTTATAGCTCTCTAACTTTGCAGTTTTTTTTTTTTTTTTTAGAAACACGCGCAGTAGGCAATAAGAAGATTTTTTATGCTTACCGTAAAATCTCTTTCTCGGAGGATCCATTGGGGGACACAGAGTATATGCTCTTGCCGCTAGGAGGCGCTAACACAAGGCAAACAAAAAAAGGTTGGCTCCTCCCGGCAGGCTATACCCCGCCTACTGGCCCTGAGCTCATCAGTTTAGTCTCAAAGCAATAGGAGGCAACCGACAAAAAAAGAGAAAAAAAAAATGCAAAAGTCCGAGAGAAACAGACAAAAGAAAAACCCTGAATCACCTCTCGGACAGAACAAACAAAAAACTCTACCCAAACTGTGGGTGGGCGCTGTGTCCCCCAATGGATCCTCCGAGAAAGAGATTTTACGATAAGCATAAAAAAATCTACTTTTCTCGGTCGGAAACCATTGGGGAACACAGACCGTGGGACATACCAAAGCAGTCCCCGGGGTGGGGAGAAAAATACTCAACCCAAAATAAAGCAGAGGAGGATGCTACTGCCGCCTGCAACACCTTGCGGCCCAAACTAGCATCAGCCGACGCAAAAGTATGTACTTGATAGAACTTTGCAAATGTATGCAAGGACGACCAGGTGGCCGCCTTACAGACTTGCAGGGCCGAAGCCCTATTACGGAGAGCCCAAGAAGCCCCAACAGAACTCGTGGAATGCGCCGTCACCCAAAAGGGTGGCACCTTGGCCTTGCGGCGGTACGATTCCGAAATGGCCGAGCGAATCCACCGAGCAATGGTCGCCTTGGAAGCCAGAGGACCCTTACGACTACCCTCAGGAATCACGAAAAAGGAGTCCCCCCTGGCGAAAAGAGGAGGTGACCGACAGATAAATCCGGACTGCCCGGACCACATTAAGGGTGTGAAGAGAACGCTCCTTGGCATTGGAAGGAGAAGGACAAAAGGAAGGAAGAACGAGCTCCTCATTTACATGAAAAGAGGAAACTACCTTGGGCAGGAAGGAGGGAGGTGGGCGGAGAACCACCTTATCCTGATGAAGCACCAAAACGGGTTAACGGCAGGAAAGTGACGCCAGTTCCGAGAACCTCCGGATAGAAGTGATGGCAATTAGAAAAGCAACCTTCCAAGAGAGAATACGAAGGGAGGCATCCCTAAGGGGCTCAAAAGGAGCCTCCCTCAAGGCTCCAAGCACCAGATTGAGATCCCACGGAGGTGTGGGAGACCGAAAAGGAGGAGCCATGCGGGCCACACCCTGTAAAAAGGTGCGGACATGGGAATCAGAGGCCAACTGCCGTTGGAAAAGGATAGAGAGAGCAGACACCTGACCCTTAAGAGAACTTAGGGTCAAACGTTGATCCAGCCCTGCCTGAAGAAAGGCAATAAGACGTGGAAGGGAAAAAATGACTGGAGAAAAGTCTTGCGCCTCGCACCACCGAAAATAAGCTTTCTAAGTGCGGTGGTAGATCCTGGCCGAGGAAGGTTTGCGTGCCTGAAGCAAAAGAAAACCGGCGGGACTTCAATACCGCGGTTTCAACCGCCACGCCGTCAAATGCAGCAACAGTAAATTGCGGTGGCAAAGGGGACCTTAAAAGAGAAGATCGGGACGAAGTGGTAGGTTCAGCGGCACGTCGTCGGCCAGTCGGACCCCGTCTGCGTACCACGCGCGTCTGGAGCCACCAGAATGGCAGAGACTCCCTCCGCCTTGAGTTTCCTCAGAACCCTGGGCAGGAGGGGAAGAGGCGGAAACAGATAAGGGAGTCAGAAGGACACCCACGGGATGACCAGAGCATCTGTCGACAGGGCCAGGGGATCCCTCGATTTTGCTACAAAGAGGGGAACCTTCCTGTTGAGGCAAGATGCGAAGAGATCCACATCCGTGGTCCCCCATAGATAGCAAATATGTGAAAACACCTCCGGGTGGAGACACACGAGCCGGCAGGGGCAGGGAGGGAGAGGGAAACGCTGTCTCAGCGCCCCGACCCTGCCGAAGTGCTCATTCCCCCTGTCCTGGGGGGACAAATTATAGAGGTCTCCAGAGGTTGCAAGCCCACTAGGAATAATAAAAAGGAGTGCCCCTGTAATAGACACACCAGGTAATGGGGCTGAGGGGAACAAACATACTCACCTAGCACCATACTCTCCTGAAGATGTCTTCCACCTGAAGATATCTTCAGCCAGTCTTATGGATGCCTGCATCACGTCATGCTGCTACAGACCAGGACGAGCAGGGAGAATAGGGGGGACCTGGACCCAATGGTACTACCCCAGGTGCTGGCCATTGGCGGGAAAGGGTTAACGGCGCATTTGTAAATTATGTCCCGTGCCATGCTCCTGAACCCCCACCTAAAAACAGTGAAAAAATTAAATGAATGAAAGAAACTAAACAGTCCCTAACTATAAAATAAGAAAAAGACCAGGTCTGGAGAAATCCAGACCTGTGTCTTGCCTCCTAGGACACTAAGCTAAAACTGATGAGCTCAGGGCCAGTAGGGGGGGTATAGCCTGTGGGGAGGAGCCGACCTTTTTTGTTTGCCTAGTGTCAGCGCCTCCTAGCGGCAAGAGCATATACCCACGGTCTGGGTCCCCCAATGGTTTCCGACCGAGAAAATCTATTTATCTGAACGGGCATCACCCATAGCAACCAGCCACACAGACGGCGTTAACACACAATTGCTGCTGAGCTGTGTAAGGTGCGGGACCAACACACCAGCAGTACATCTATAAGTATATACAGTAAGAATTCTAGACCATCCATTAGCAACCATCTACTTTCTTGTACATTTAATTCAGCTCAATTCAGCTTAATTCAGCCTTCAGTCTAACCTCCTGAAACATTCTTCTGTCCTACAGAAACAGGTATGCTTTTCTTTTTTCTCTCTCTGTATTAACAACACACCCTCTCCAGCAGCGCATACCACTAATATATATATTTGACATATCTGTTTGATTTTGTTCTCTGTATCTACTTTTAAGACTTGTGTGAAAATCGTATGTAGTTTTAAGTATATTTTATGCACATTCTAAAGGGTTTCACAAACTTTCAAGCATATCTGTAGCTGCTGATTTATACATAATTTAAACAGGTTAATGACTGCGACTCTCCACCACACCAACACCATCCAGATGACTCTTGTTGAGCAATTTAAATATAACATGCACTGTTTTATAACCTCGGCAATTTAATTGGGGCACATTTAAAAAAAAATTAGCAAGCACTCTTACATTATGCCGTTGATGGAATTTCAAAATCTAATGGTTCCCATTACATTTTGCTGTAGATTTCATGCATTTTTAAAGAGTTTCTTTAATGAACATTAACATATTCATGTTTGTATTTTGCTCATATTTCAGAATTTTTAAAAAAAATGTTAATGGGTTCTACATAAAATTAAGAATGTAGAATTACTAAATATGGAAAATATTATTTGTTTTGCTGCAGAAGGCTACAGCTGCAGTAACCACATTAATTACAAGAATGTCAGAAGATAAAAATAAACCAATGAGCTATGAAAAGATAACTAAGTACAAACGAAAAGAAAATATAAAACATATAAAGTCTTTAGGGTAATGAAACAAAGTGTACTGAAGAAGTTTTACAGTAGGCACATTACAAGATATATATTCATGGTACTCTAAATTTGGAAGGAATGCTTCAAATAAGTTTCCTTGTGTAAATATTATCAATTAGAAAAGATCTAATCACCATTCTAATTGATATTTCATCCACATTTTGAAATGATCTTATTCAAATTTGTGTCTTACCAGAATCATGTAAATGACACAACCTCTAAATATGGGAAAGCTGGGTGGCTGGGAGTCATCATGGGTAGCCGCTGTTTTTTTTATTTTTATCATGCATTCATCTCAGATACATGGCTACATTGGGAAGACTTCTCCCTGACTCTTCAGGTACCTTCTAGGAATGCAGAATAGTTCTGGAGTAGATCTGTATAGTGTAAGATCTCTGTAGTGTAAAAGATCTGTATATCCTTTGTGTAGCTACACGTGGTTTAACTTAATTACTAGTTAATACTCACCCCATAAATTGGAATCTCCCAATAGACATGGTAGGTGTATACTAACGCAAATGAGGGTTTAAGTGACATCATTGGTTTAATGACCATTTATTGATTCACTAGTTGGTGCTATTGACTAGGGAATTACACTAATTACCAATCAAGTTAATTTAGGGTTAACATATTAAGTATTCATAACTTTGTCATTCATCCACCCATTGTGGGGTTAGTAAATTATGGATAACAGATAAGTTTAGGTACTTTTATACCTTTCCAGACTCACTGACTCACTGGCATCAGTTGCGCTCTTTCTAGCCTATAATTTAGGAGTTGTCACTTTAGACTATGACTCCCCAACACATGTATAGTCTCATTGTTTTTACATACCATTATATCTTCTCCTACACATCATGGCATGGACAGAAACTTAATGTACAGTGTCCTGACCTCCATCTGTATTGTAAGTTTATTTTGTTGACGTTTTACTTCCTGCACTTATTCAGGCAGGGACTGTCACTGTGGTTGTGGACCTGTCGCCTAGGGCGGGTAAGCAAGTAGGCAGGGAAAGTGGAAGCAGTTGAGTTTAGGGCTTCACTCTTCCCTGCCCATACGTGACCCCATGGTAAGTATGTAATGTGGTGTCCTGGTACTGGACATGGTCCTGTACCTTGTGTCTAAGTCCCCATAGTCAGAGTTCCTCCGTGCTGTTAGGATTCTCTTAGTGGGATAACCCTCATTCACCTCATAAAAATTTAATTTGGTGTATATATTTAATAATATAAAGGTTACTTCCAGGACCTTAGGTCAAGTGATCTATAGAAAATGTGTTATACTAAAGTTAAGGACCTTTCAGGTCATGTGATTTAGTCATGTGATGGACCACAATCCTTTGTAATAGGACTGACAGGTTTGGGGAACCAATAAGCTTTGAGCCTGCCCCTTCAGATATAAGGACGCTGTTTACCCAATAATCGCGCTCTTAGTTCCTGGTTGCCAAGCAAGCAGCAGCTCTTTCCCCGGGGATATGACAGCGAGCAGAGCTCTGTGCAAATCTACAAGACTAATTTGGCCTGAAGCCTATCTGTTTAACTTCTTGATAACCGTGAGTCTAGCTAACTCCAATTCAGCTAATTCTACGTGACTACTGAACCTAAATCAAATCCCTAAATTCAGTGGAACAGCGTAAAGCAAGCCTCAAAGTGTATTCCCTACAAAGTCCCACCCAACCTGTGAGGAGCCTAAAGTCTGGTCCTCTTGTAAAGACTGTTTGCTGATTTCATCCTGCATAAAATCTGCAGTAAAGTTATTTACAGTTTACTTGGACAATCCTTTATTCCTCCCTATCGTTACTGGGAAGGGTGGCGGTAGTATATATATATATATATATATATATATATATATATATATATATATATATATATATATATATATATGCAGAGGAACCCGCACCCTGGCGTCACGAGAGTTAAGGGTTAATGCTACACCCTTTCATCACTGCACAGCTACACCCTATTCACCCTGCACCCGCCAAGCTACCACAGTAACAATGTAACAATTCTATAAAACCCCCTCCTTTAATCACCACTTGTACAGATTGAGGTTAAAAGGGTACATTTCCTCGTCTCTACGCAAGGACATAATGGGGAGATGTACACGTAAAGAAATCTAATGGCCAATAGAATCAAAATGGAGGCTAATTTGATTACACATCTCTCATTTTACATACAAAAGTATTGATATTGGATATTTTAATGACAGGCTGTAACCATTTGGACCAACAAATCGGCTTTTTTGCATTTGGCTGCAATATTAATTCGTGTGGACAATAAAATACACTGCCTAAACTTAACCAGGCCAATTTTCATGTTTTCTTCATATTAAAAAATTCTAAACTTTATAGAATTAGTTTTTTTATTGCTATTTTCTGACCCTTTAACTTTTAAATTTTTCGTATGGTGGGCTGTATGAGAGCTCATATTTTTGTTTTATTTATGGTTACAAAAAGCTTTGAAAACTTAACATGACAATAATAAACAGTATTTTTTTTATGACCGCTATAACTTTTTCACCTAGGGAATTGTTTTAGGGTTTATGTTTTTTTCCACCATGAGCTGTAGTTTTTAACAGTACCACCATTTTGTGTAGCTCTGGCTTTATGGTCACTGAAATTTTAGCATTTGTAATTTTTTGGCATTCACACCCTTGACCATGCAGGATTAGGAATGTAATAATTTAATAGATTGGACAATTACGCATGCTGCGATACCAAATAAGTGTACTTTTTTTTTTTTACAGTATTTTTCTTGTGCTAAGATAAAACAAATGATATTTTTCCTTATCAGTCTGCGTAATGAGAATGTGAAGACAAAATATGGAGAATATTACTCTAAATAACATGTGACCAATGCATTAATCGTTTTTATAAACTGAAAAGTAAAAAAAAAAAAAGTTTAAGGCTTTCAGAAACATCAAGGCCACACAAGAAGAAGAATCTCTAAGTACAATGTTAAAATAGTCACTGGGAAAGCAAAACATGAATATCCTTTGGCCCTGCATGATTCATCTGTGAATGACTAAACAGTATAGGCTTGCAGCTGTAGTCCCTTGATGCTTTCATTCTCTCAAGAAAATTAATGTCCATTTCACAGTTGGTCATACAATATACAGCCATGATTTATGGATCAATGTATTCGGCAGGAAAACCTATTAATAAGATAATAAATATAGAAATATACAGTATCTCATGTATTTGAGTAGAGCCCTCTCATTTTGTAAATATTTTATTATATGTTTTCATGTGACAACACTGAATGACACTCTGCTACAATGTAAAGTATTGAGTGCACAGTCTGTATAACATTTTAATGTTGCATCCACTCAAAATTACTCTACACAAAGCCATTAATGTCTAAACCTTGGACCAAAAAACAGAGTACCCCCTAAATAGAAATGTCCAAATTGGGCTCAATTAGCCATTTTTCCTCCCCAGTGTCATGTGACTCGTTAGGGTTAGAAAGTCTAAGGTGTGAATAGGGAGCAGGTGTCTTAAAGGGTTCTCCAGGGAAGTAAAGAAAAGAAAAATGCCCCAAAGCCACCACAATACCTGTTCTGTGTCCCCTGTAGTTATCCATGTGATTCGTTCAGCTCCTGTGGCCCCTGTTGTCTTCTGAATATTCTTTTTCCTTGCTTGCGGCCCAGACTACAAATCCCAGCAGTCAGTGTGTAGTGGGAGTGCAACTGCCCATGTAATGGGTGCTGGCCAATTGCTATTACTATCTGTGTGTATGTTCTGTGTTGTTGTGAACACACAGTGAGCAACACACACTGTACAAGTCCTTTCTTTCAAACTATCCTTCTCCCCCCCCCCCCCCAACAATAAATCATGCTATACTCTGGCAGCAGTCAGTGATTAGATTTACAGCAGGCAAAGAGCAGCGCAGGCTGTTTCTCTGATGGCAAGATCTCACACATAGAGGGGAGGGGGAGTGTGGTTCCTAGAGAAGACAGAAACCACATGGTCTTTGTTTTCCAGCAGGGTGGGGGCTACTCTTAGTGAGGGTTTACATAGAGATAAGGAGGATCTGAATATGACATATTTCCCTCACTCCCTGCTTGTAAGTGACAGCTGAAAGAGGGGAAACTGCTCTATCTAGCTAATGAATAATATTTAGACAAATTAATAGGTTGGTGAGAGGGAAAGGATGGGTTATGGGTTTAGTTCCCCTTTAAATTTGGAGTTATCGCTCTCACACTTTCTAATACTTGTCACGTGGTCTGGAGTTTAGTGTGGTTTTAAAGGTGTACTCCAGTGGAAAACATTTTTTTTTTTAAATAAACTGGTGCCAGAAAGGTAAACGGATTTGTAAATTACTTCTATTAAAAAATCTTAATCCTTCCAGTACTTATCAGCTTCTGTATAATACAGAAAAAGTTATTTTCCTTTTTAATTTATTTTCTGTCTGTCCACGGTGCTTTCTGCTGACACCTCTGTTCATGTCAGGAACTATCCAGGTAATGAAAAGAAAAGAGAGGGACTGTGCCTCGTGTATTACCTAAGACACCAGATGGGATAAAAGAGTGAACAGCACCAGCCTTTTAGATGGCCGCTCACCTTATGGCAGATATTCAGCGCTTATCTCCCCTAGATAGGGGTACAATCATGTTCCTGGCAGAAATGAACTGCAAAGCCCAATAGGTCACAGAAGTGGGTGAGCACTGTTTTATTCAGTTCTGAAACCAATGACGCGTTTTGGAGGTACAGCCCTCCTTCCTCAGATTGGCATACACAATATTACACAAGAAAATGGGCACCAGGTTAAAGTGGGTGGAGTTAACCTATCCCACATAAAACATGCAGCAGCCCCACAAAACATCATAAAAACAAACCTAAACCACACTGTATTAAATAACAAGCAGTGTGCACCTGTATAAAATATATGCACAAATTAAAAGTTAGTGGTGATGACTGTAGGTCACAGCATGCCCATTCACTCCATGAACCGGCAGTACTGTGCGGGAGAGAGGCTGAATGGGAACCTATGTAAATAAACAAATGACATTCTACTATAGTACAGGAACGAGGCTCAATGAATTAGATAACAGCATAAGCGACCGTAGTATTTAGCTGTCAACGGACGTGATCGCAAGATCAGCTATCAATCTGAATGGTGTAAAACACATATTCGGCTGGGCGCTTTATATATGCGCCAGCCGAATATGTGTTTTACACATTCAGATTGATAGCTGATCTTGTGATCATGTCCCTTGGCAGCTAAATATTACGGCCGCTTATGTTGTTATCTAATTCATTGAGCCTCGTTCCTGTACTATAGTAGAATGTCATTTGTTTATTTACATAGGTCATGTCCATTGATCACTGGGTATTGGTCTGAGGTTGGACATTTTAATTCTGATGTTTTTGCAACCCCTGTCCCCCAGACCCTCTAGTCTACCTTCTTCACCAGTCCACAGCTTCCTTGGGTAAAAAGCAAATGATGCTTCTCCTGCATATATTGCTGGCTGGGAAGACACTAATTGCTAAATTTTGGAAGAGAACTGCTCTCGCTACATGACCTACTGACCTACAGAGGAAAGATCAGATCCCTGGAATCGTTCACCGCCTCCCTGCCTTGCGGCCTTCTCTGCTGTTTGTGAACCTTGGGACCGTTTCTCTGATCTACAACTGCCATGACCTACCTCTCCCATTCTTCTTTCCCCTCCTTTTTGTGTCCATTCCTCCCCTTGTCCTCTGTGTTGCATATTTTACGTTGTTTGTTTGTCCTAATTTGGTCAATCTATATTTTTTGTGCTTTACTTATGGTTAAAGGGTACTCCAGCCCTAGACATCTTATCCCCTATCCAAAGGATAGGGGATAAGACGTCTGATCGTGGGGATCCCGCCGCTAGGGACCCCGCAATCTCTCCTGCAGCACCCACTTTTCATCAGCCTCACGGAGCGAATGTGGGATCTGTGCTAGTGTCTTGTATGAAGGATATAATAAGCCACTATGTAAACCCTGTATGGATAAATTAATCCAACAGGAATCCCCGTCTTTTTTTGGAGGAACTTCGCTCCATTATTAAAACTGAAGTTCAATCTTCTGTTGCTGCGGCCCTGCCAAAAGCTCAGTCGATAGGTCCATCTCCACCGGTTGATCCATTAAATATGTCGGATCTTCCCTTTTTTTCCGGATCCTCCTCCATTAAAAAGACAAAAAACCACAGTAGTCATTCATTCGGATTCAGATTCTGAAGTTGATATTGTTTCCATGGGTTCTAATTCTCAGGAAGAAGGAGAAGTCGTTGAACCTTGTTCTCAAAGGAGTGATAAGAGGTATTATTTCTCCTCTGATGACACAGATATTTTAGTTAATGCTGTCAGAAATGCAATAAACATCCCTGGGGAATCTGAGGAACCTACCTTTATTTAAGACCGCATGTTTGCAGGTTTAAGACCTAAAAAACAACCGGTGTTCACTGTCCATGATAGCATTAGGGATCTAATCTTAGAAGAATGGAAAGAACCTAAGAAAAGATTATTACTTTCCAAAGAGTTTCGTTTTCCGTTTAGTGAAGATACAAAACTATGGAATGAAATTCCAAAAGTGGATGTTCAAGTGTCTAAGGAGGTAAAGGACAGCTGTCACGTAACGGCAGGACTGGTAGTGGATCCTCTGGACCAGAGAGATTGTACCAGAGCGGGTTGTACCAGAGGACCGGTTCTAAGTGGTTACTGGTTTTCACCAGAGCCCGCCGCAAGGCGGGATGGACTTGCTGCGGCGGTATCCACCAGGTCGTATCCTCCAGTAGCAACTCGACCTCTCTGGCGGCTGATATGGCGTGGTACACAGGGAGCAGGCAGGAGCGTAGTCCGACATAGCAGAGGTCAGGGCTGGCGGCAAGGGTTCAAAGGCGAGTAGGCAAGGCATTACACACAATATGGAATGCTTTCTCAAAGGCACTAGGGCACAAAGATCTGGCAAGGGCAGGAAGGGGCAGGGTACTTTTATATTTAACCATTTGGACCAGGCACCAATCATTGGTGCGCTGGCCCTTTAAATTTGACATAGCTTGCGCGCGCCCCAGAGAGCAGGGACGCGCGCGCCGGGACACGTGGCCTGTGTACACAGGAGCGGAGAGAGGTAAGTGAGACTGGGATGCGGATCGCATGTGTGGACGAGCCGTGACGCGACCCGCATCCCCGCCGGAGACCACAGGGACACTGCGCCCCCGGTCAGGGTGAAGAGGCAGAGACCGGATCGCTCGTCATGACAACAGCTCTCAGCTAAAAGATCCTTTAGACCATCCAGCGGACAGTATCATGCTTGCAAGACCTCAGCTGGATAATACATTTCCAGAAATCGGATCTCTCTCCCTCCAGAACCAAGAGACTCCTAGGCATGACCCTGGATTCAGAGGTACCAAAAAACCTCTCTTCCAAGGGAAAAAATATCCTCCATTCAGGAGAAATTAAAAAAGGTGATGAGAAGCAAATCTGTCACTCTAAGGGAAGCCATGTCACTACTGGGGTCTATGACTTTATGTATACCTGCTGTACCTGGTGCCAGAGTCATTCCAGGGTTCTTCAGTCCAAAGTCCTGAAGACCTGGGATCGCTCTCAGCTATCACTAGAGAAAAAGATGATAATTCCCCTTACTGTAAAGAAATCACTAAGGTGGTGGCTAAAGAAAGAAAATCTTCAAATGGGGATGCCATGGATTCTTCTTCCATCCATCTCCATAACTACAGATGCCAGTCTTTGGGGATGGGGAGCGATAGTGGAAGTTCTTCATCTACAGGGTGCATGGTCCCAAGAAACCCGAACCTGTTCCTCGAATTATCGCGAGCTAAAGGCAATATTCAAAGCTTTAAAAGCTTCAAAGGATCTTCATATAGAGTAAGTGAAATCCAAGCTCTGTCTATAGATCATCCTTACCTAATTGTTCTAGAAGATAAAATTCTCTTAAAACATAATCCTGCCTTTCTCCCAAAAGTTGTATTCAATTTTCATAGGTCCCAGGACATAATTCTTCCCCCTTTTTGTGCCAGCCCAAAAAATAGTAAGGAGGAAGAATTCCATAAACTGGATGTTAGGAGAGTGGTCCTGCACTATCTAGAAACCATTAAATACTGGAGAAAATATTCTAATCTCTTTGTTCAGTATCAAGGACCAAATAAAGGGAAGAAGGCATCAAAAAACTCTATCTCCAGATGGCTTAAGTCTGCAATCAGTCAGTCATATACTTCTGCGGGTCAAGAAGTTCCAGTAGGCATTAAAGCTCATTCCACTAGGGCTGTTTCAGTCTCCTGGGCCGAGAGAGCCTCGGCCTCGCTAGAACAGATATGCAGAGCAGCAACGTGGTCGTCTCCGCACACTTTCTTCAAGCATTACAAGCTGGATGTGGCCTTTTGACCGAAAGGTGCTGCAGGCTGGGGTCCCTCCCTAAATCTACACTTATCTGGTATGTCTCATGTAGTGCTGTCGTGACTGGACGAAATGAAAAGAAGGAATTATGACTTACCGATAATTCAGTTCTCTTGAGTCCATCACGACAGCACCTACATTTTCCCACCCTTAAATTTTATATGTATTTTTACATGTATCTTAACATTTGCTCTCTTGATAATTTATAAACACTGAGGGAGTATGGAGGGAGGGGCCCTTTTAACCTCTCTGTGCTTCCTGTTCCTATGCAGATAGGGGGCAATCTCATGTGGTGCTGTCGTGATGGACTCAAGAAAACTGAATTTTCGGTACATCATAATTCCTACTTTTGCAGTGGGATATTTGCGTAATTGCTGCTCTTGTATACTTTCTTGTTTTTTTTCTATTCTTTACTTTTTCTATATTTGTACAAAACTTTTAATAAAAAATTCAGTTATTAAATTAATATATGGTACACATGAGCAAGTGCAAGAAGCTTTTGGCCTGGGCATTGGCAAATATGGCCTGATTGGCGGCAGCTAAATCAGTAACAGAAACAGAAAGTCCCCTAGGCCGCAAGTTCTTGCAGTGATTGTGGTTTTCTACATTGCCATGTAAGACCTGTAGCTCCTTAAGTTTGGCTGACTGATATTGAATGACCAGAAAGCTGATGGCAAAAGTAGTTATTGCTCCTATTGACTTTCTCAAAGTGATCACTAAACTCTTGTTGTAGTGCTTGAAGCTCCATCTTGTAAGAGGATTCTGGCTAGCAGACATAGGGGGACATTTATCAATGTTTGCTTATGTATTCCTTTGTTAGTTATTTTTTACTTAAAATTTTTTTGCTAACGTGCGAATTATTTATCAACTCATTGCAACCTTTTGATAAACTTGTTGTGCGTAAGAATTTTTTTTTCTTTTTTTTCTTTGGTAGTGGCTTTCTCTGCTCCATAGTTGAGCTGGAGTACATTTGGTGGTGTTTTTCATGCAATGCAAATTTTGATAAATCTCTGACCACTGCAAGTTTAAAAAACTTTTTGCTTTGGTAAGCAACTTTTCCTTTTTTGCTTAGCGAGCTATGAGATCAAAAAGTTGCAGGAAAAAAAGCGACAATTATAAGCAAAAAAAAACCATAATGCTTTGATACATGTCCTCCATAATTCTCAAAGGTTTAACAGGAATAACATGTTGTTGCCTAAGTCTTGGAGTGTCCAATCCTTTCAATTTGGATCTACCATCTAGCGTTGAGTGGGTCAGAGCCCTGATGAGAGCGAAGTGTAGCGGGATCCCACTTCAGAGGCAGAGGAGGACACTGGTGATGCCATATTAGAGGCAGAGCTCGATCCTGCCAGCTGCAGGGAAGAGACAAAGAACTTATGAATACTGTTCTTATAAGCTCTGGAATGAGCCTTATCTTTGTATAGTGTCTCATCTTTCCACTCATGGCAGGTAGAAGCAATTTGGAGCAGTTTCTAGCAGTCAGGACAGTTAGGAAGAGAAGGGTAGTCGTAATCTTAGTGCATATGCGTCTTACTCAACCATGGGCAAGCTACACCCCATTAGAAATGAAAGTTCCACTTTAAGTGTTAGCTTTTTGCATTAAAGGAGTACTCCAGCATTTTTCTTTTTTATATAACCACAGCATAGGTGATAAGTGTCTGGGCCCCACCGCGTCTAGGACCCTCCTGCACTGTGCCCTGGCTCTTCTATTGCACACAGTGGGGTTGACATGCCCCCTCAATGCATCACCATGAAGGAGCTGGAGATACAGGAGTACAGCACGCGTGTATCTAGAGCTTCCCCATTGACATGCATGAGGGGGCGTGTCGACCTCACTCCGTGAATGAGGATAGCCAGGGTGCCATGCACGAGATCAGATACCTATCGCCTACCCTTTCTATATCCACTATCCTTTCCTTTCTATGGCTGGTGAAGCTGTCTACAATACCTGGTGTTTCCCAGAGATTGGCTGGGGAAACATTTGGGTATGCACACTGGCCCTTTAAGATACAGGAAAGATGCATGCTCGCACCCAATGAGCAGACACAGCAAGGGGAGGTGCCTATCGGCAAGGAAGAGGGATACTGACTGCACAATGTGGAACAAATGTTATACAACTGTGTCTTCAAGGATAAGAAGCATGCCAGCGGGAGAAGGCCACTGGAGTTACAAGCATCCTATTATAGCGCCACACTCTAATTCCAAGAACAACCAATTCTTTCCCAAATGTTTGTGTAATGTCCCAGTACAGAACATGGTCCTGCACTACACTTAGGCCCTGTCAGGTTGAGTCCCTGGGTGACCTGGGGGGCTCTCCTGCAGTGTCTCCCCTGCTGTTACTTTAATGTTATTTATTGTACTATATGTATAGTCAGTATACTAATGTATAGACAGTATAAAGGACCTTTGGAGGACTAATGTAATTGTATAAAGGACCTGTGAGATATTACATGTTATGTTTCTTAACCAGAGGGCACCAGCTTAACACATGACCCGCAGCTTGACCTATGGGCTTCTGGCTCAGCCCCCCTTTATAAGGGGGCGGCCATTACAATTCTCTCTCTTTTGCTCTTATGCTTTTGCTGAGGAACAGTGGAGACCAGATGTCTCAGTGCTACTGTCCAGCTACCTGGAAGGCCTCAAATCTACAATCACTTCCAGTAAGTCAAGTCTATGTCTGCTGTCAATGCCTACAGTCCAGTCAAACCTAAAGTCTATTATCTAAAGTCTGTTACAAGTATATTTGGTCCCAGCAAGCTGTGAGGTCCTTCTGTGTTCCTGGCCACCTCTCTGGGATTCTGGACGAGCTGCAGAGACTATAACAACTGTCTGACCTCAGTAAAACCTCAGTTAAACCATAACCTGGTCGTGGACTCTCATTTCACTACCTAACCATTGGGATAGCGGAGATATTGTTTGGGTGGTTCCCAAAAACCACTCTGGCGTCAGGAACATTAGGGGTTAATAACACCTTGCCCCTGGGGTTAATACAATCTTACCCCATCCACCTACACCGCTGCACCCCGTGGTCTCGCATTCACCGTGGCTCACCACATTTGTAAAGGTGTAATAGTAGCTGCTTGATGTCATACATCTTAACAGAATAAAACACCTGATTGTAGAAATAATTTCATCCATATAGTGTGCGTTATGGGGAGACAGGCTTCTGGGTGACCTAGGAAGCACAATATAATAGTGATTGTTGGCTGGTTAATGTATCATTCCCGGATTATTGTCAATGTAGCTTTGAAAGTTTGAGCCTTATGGTCTTTTGGATAGTCATCAAGAAATAGGCTTTAGAATGGTTCAGTGTTAATGTATAATTTCTGTGTTCTTAAATCGGCTTTCAATAAAAAAAAAACGGTTGTACTAGGTGTTTCCCTTACGTCCTAACCAGTAGCACAGATGGGGTATTATACCCCCCGCGAACTGGTAGGACAGATGGAAGTTTTATTGAACCTAATTAAACAATCAGTAAGACACACCCACAACCCCCTGTATAAGTAAGAGGGTCATCCTCTGCCTCATTGTGTTTTTTTCTGTCCTCCCGGACAGTGGGACAGATGGTGACCCCCTTACTCCTGTTGGAGGGGGGGGGGGGTTTCTTACTTGCAGTTCTGGGCTTAGTTTGCGCCCATCTGCTCCTATCCTCGGAGCCGCGACTCCAATCGCGGCCCCGGCCGGAAGTGCGTCTGACGTCACTTCCTGTTTCTCTCTTTCGCTCCCGGCTCGGTTTTTTGCGCCGTTTTTGCCAATAATGCGGCGAAACCGAGCGAGGAGCCTCTTCTATAACCCTCTAACTAATAGGGTTCCTTTTTCCTCCTGTTTTTTGTAAGACAGGATTTCTCTTTCTGCAACTCCGCCTTGTGGGCGGAGTCTTGTTTTGGCGCCAGCCAGGAGGATATTTAAACTCCCCCTAGGCTGCCATTCAGCCTCCTAGAGCGCAGAGCTGTTGGTACTTCCACAGTCCTGTCTTTTTGAGTCTTAGTAGTGCATCCTTGCGGATACTACTGTTTCCCTATCTCTCTTACCTGGTCTCTTGCTGAGAACTTTGGGTATTTTTATTATATTTTAGCTAGCCGCAATTTTTTCTTGCCGCTACATTATCTAATCACTCCTCTCATATTTACCTAGATATGTCGACCGAGGGCTCAGGGGATCGTGAAGGCTTGGCAAAAAGATCCGCCAAGCGCAAGCACCTCTCTTGCCATGACTGCAATACAAAAAAAGTCCCCTGGAGGATAATTATGAATTTTCCAGGTGCCCTCCTTGTAGGGCTAAGTCTCTACCTTCCCATCAGACTGAACCTACAGTCCAGGATATGTATGTGTGGGTCTCCTCTAACATGTCGGCTATGCAAGCCTCTATTGAGGAGCTGAAACACGTTGTCTCTCAGAAACGCGCCAGACCTTCTTCACCTCCCAGAATGGAGATGTCTGTGGATCAGGAGAGAGAAGATTCCAAGTCCTCCTCTTCGGATGAGGAGGTCACTGCATCTTATTTTTTTCCGCTGGAAAAGACCCAGCGTCTTCTGAGATCCATCCGGTCGGGGGACCAGGATGTTGATCCCGGGGAAGCCTCTACCTCCGCCTCTAAGGGACCTAGGGTCTTTAAAGCGGATGGTACCCTTCTGTCCGTGCTTAGAACGGAATGGAAAAAAACAGAAAAGGGTCCGGTCTTAACTAAAAGATTTAAGACCATGTTTCCTATACTGGAATCTCAGCTTTCTTCCTGGGGCCCTGTCCCTAAGGTTGACATGGCAGTTGCCAAACTGTCCAAGAGGACAGTGGTCCCTGCCGAGGATGGGTCTTCCTTGCAGGATCCAATGGATCGGAAGGCTGACTGTGCCATGAGGCGCTCCTACTCCACTGCTTCTGCGTCTGCATCAGTGGCGATAGCATGCTCTGAGGTAGCAAACTTTTTGAAGACCCGTCTTTCTAACATCCAGTCGGATTTGGACCAGGGGGTTCCTAGAGATGAAATTCTTTCATCCTTCAAGACGTCCAATCTGGCCGTTGATTTTTTGTGCGATGCTTCCACCCAGCATCTTAAATTGGCCTCCAAGTCTATGGCCCTGGCTTCCGCTGGACGACGTCCTCTATGGTTAAAACCTTGGAAGGTTGACAACTCTTCCAAGAACACCTTATGTGCTATGCCTTACGAACCCGGCATTCTTTTCGGAGCTGAGCTGGACCGCATTATGGAGGGACTTTCTGACAAGAAAGGCAAGTCCCTTCCTTATTCCTCCTTTCGTGGTCGAGGCCGGCGTTCTGGGGGCGGATCAGCCCCCCAGCCTAAGCCTCAGAGAGAATGGGGTAATCAACGCCGGGGCGGAAAACGCTCCCGTGGCTCCAAAGACAACAGAAAGCTCTGACTGCGGGCTTCTACGAAGCTCTGGGTTCCTTGCCGAGGTGACCTTTCCAGTTTCCCATCCTGCCCCCCAGATTCCAGTTGGTGGTCGTCTTCACCACTTTTCAAGCGCCTGGTCCCTCCACATTCAGGATCCTTGGGTCCTGAGATTAATCTCGGATGGTTATTCGATAGACCTCGAATCAATTCCCCCATCCAATTATGTGGAGACAAGAGTTTTTTCACCAATCAAACAGGGGGCGCTAGAAACCTACATTCTGGAATACATCCAGAAGAATGCCTTAGAGGAAGTTCCTCTTTCAGAGCGGGGGTCAGGAATTTATTCTCCAGTCTTCCTAGTTCCCAAGGTAACAGGAGACTGGCGGATGATTATAGATCTGAGATATCTCAATCAGTATGTGAAGCACAAACGCTTTCGTATGGAAACTATTCAATCTGTGGTCAACCTCATCTCGCCAGGGGATTACCTGGCTACTCTGGATCTAAAGGATGCTTACCTTCATATTCCTATTCATCCGGTATCCAGAAAGTATCTAAGGATCGCAGTTCAGGTAGGGGGAGTTCTAAAACACCTCCAGTTTGTAGCCCTCCCGTTTGGAATTTCTTCGGCCCCACACACATTTACCAAAGTGGTGGTAGCGGTAGTCGCTGCTCTAAGGCTCCAGGGGCTCAGCATCGTTCCCTACCTAGACGATTGGCTCCTCAGAGCTCCTTCTTCTGCGATCCTGTCCCAACATCTGCAACTAGCAGTATCCTTCCTTCACCAGTTAGGGTGGATAGTCAATTGGGCCAAATCCAATTTCCTCCCAACTACCTCAGTGAGGTTTCTCGGCTTCATAGTCGACTCAATCTCCATGACACTCTACCTCTCTCCCGAGAGGAAATCTCGGGTGCAGGAATTGGCCCTTTTTCTCTCTGTACCCCGGAGAGTTTCCATTCGCACTCTCATGCGGATGTTGGGACTTATGTCCGCTACCGTGGATGCGGTTCCTTGGGCTCTTTGGCATCTACGCCCTCTTCAATCAGAGGTGCTCGCCACTTGGAATCTCAGGCCCTCGGGCCTAAACAAGTGCCACTCCCTGTCTTATCGAGTCAGGTCCTCTCTCAGATGGTGGTCTCACCTCGAGGACGGCAAGTCAATGATCCAACCCTCTTGGATCATACTTACTACCGACGCGTCCCTTGTAGGTTGGTCTCCTCAGGAGAGAGGGTTAACCTCCAATCTCCTCGAGATTCGAGCCATCAGATTAGCACTCCTCCACTTTGCTTCTCTTCTTCAAGGGAAAGCAGTAAAGATCCAATCAGACAGCATGACGGCTGTATTGTACATCAACAAGCAGGGAGGCACTCGATCACAAAGCCTCCTCAGAGAGGTGGGTCTGATCTTGGATTGGGCAGAGAGGAACCTAACCCACCTGTCGGCAGTTCACATTCGGGGATCTCTCAATGTGATCGCCGACCGCCTGAGCAGAGGACTTTCAACTGGAGAATGGTCTCTCCATCCATAGATGTTCAAACAAATAATACTCAGGTGGGGTATGCCAGAAATAGATCTTATGGCAACAAGGTTCAACACCAAAGTGGTGAGATTTTGTTCCCTGTACAGGGAAGACAACCCAGTAGCAATCGATGCTCTCTCAATCCCATGGAGGTTCAGGCTGGCCTACATCTTCCCTCCAATTTCCTTGATCCCAAGGGTATTGATGAAAATCAGGCAGGACCAAGCCTCTGTCATAGCCATAATTCCATTTTGGCCCAAGAGAGCTTGGTTTACCCAACTCTTGCAAATGAGTCGGGGACAATTCTGGAGGCTTCCCCCAGAGCAAACACTAGTGTCGGGGGACACTCACAGCTGCTCAAATCTTCAAATGTTCAACCTGACAGCCTGGAGGTTGACCAGTCCCTTCCACATCTAGAAGGGCTTTCTAGTGCGGTCTTGAATACCCTCTCGCATTCCAGAGCGGAGTCCACTAACAGAGCCTATAAAAGAATTTGGACAACTTTTCAGTCTTGGTGCTCCAAGAAACAACTACCTGGACAGAATCCAGCTGTTGCCACAATCCTCAACTTTCTCCAGGAGGGATTAGACAAGAATCTATCTCCTTCCACACTCAGAGTTCAGGTATCAGCCATCTCTGCCTTTCTCAATAAACCATTGTCTCAAGACCCACTAGTCAAAATATTCTTGAGGGGATCCTCAAGGTTAAAACCTACAATTATACAACCTGTCCCAGCATGGGACTTATCGATGGTGCTCAAGGGGTTAGCATCTCCCCCCTTTGAGCCCTTGGAGGAGGTGGACATGAAGTTTGTTACCATTAAAATAACTTTTTTACTGGCAATCACTTCAGCCAAAAGGATTGGGGAACTTCAAGCGCTCTCGGCACTTGAACCATATACTAAATTTTTGCCGGATCGAGTGTTACTCAGATTCATGCCATCCTTTATACCTAAGGTTCCATCATTCCAAAATATAAATCAAGTTATATCCCTGCCAGTATTTTCTCCTCCTCCATCCTCCAATGAAGATAGTGCTCTTCATTGCCTAGATATCTCGAGATGTCTCCAGATCTATATAAGAAGATCTTTGGAGTTTCGGAAGGATGAAAATCTGCTAATTCTCTTTTCAGGACCCAAGAGAGGTCTTAAAGCTTCAAAGCCCTCCATCAGTAGATGGGTAAAAGATGCCATTCGTATTGCCATGGTATCCCAAGGTAAGGAGCCTCCTGAGTTTGTAAAAGCTCATTCCACCAGGTCTGTATCTACCTCCTTTGCGGAAAGGAGTCTTGTTCCCTTGGAACATATATGCAAAGCTGCTTCCTGGAGTTCACTCTCCACATTTATCACCCACTACAGACTTGACAGTAGATTGGCCGATTTTTCCTCATTTGGACGGACAGTATTATCTGCCGTCAGGCATGAGAGCCCTCCCTCATAGGGTTTCTGCTTGCCATTTCCCCATCTGTGCTACTGGTTAGGACGTAAGGGAATCGTTAAATTCTAACGATAATTTGTTTTCCCTTAGTCCTAACAGTAGCACAACTTTCCCTCCCTAGTTAAGTTATTTTCTTCTATTATTTACCTTTAGTTCTTCTTGTTACTACACAATGAGGCAGAGGATGACCCTCTTACTTATACAGGGGGTTGTGGGTGTGCCTTACTGATTGTTTAATTAGGTTCAATAAAACTTCCATCTGTCCTACCAGTTCGCGGGGGGTGGAATACCCCATCTGTGCTACTGTTAGGACTAAGGGAAAACAAATTATCGTTAGAAATTAACGATTCTATTAGTTGGGTATGTTACAAGGCAGATGCTTATCTTCGCAGTTGTGTAATAACAATTGCATATTTCCTGTTGGTTCCGTATAAATATCTATATACTGTATATCTTACAATTATGCAAGGATTCTGTATTAAAAAAAATGGTGGTTTGTCACTAAAAATAGATTTTTGGGACCGGAGTTAGGAGCACTCAAAGGGACAGGTCTGCAGTTTGAGTCATATGCTAACGTGGTAGCTTGGGGGTGTAGGGTACATGGGGTGTAGCTGTGTGTTACTTAAATGGGGTCTGTTTAACCCTTTCTGCTCATGACGCCAGGGTGAGGGCTCCTTTGAAATGCTTGTCCTACCGCCACCCTTCCCAAAAGCGATAGGGAGGTATGAAATAATTGAATGTCCACAACCGGAGAGTTTGCTGAAAACAGTCGGAACTTTTACTGAAGATTTTATGCAAGCTTTATAACCGGAACAGTCTCTATACAAGCAAAGTCTCTTAGAGATTGACAGTGGTTGGGACCTTAAGCGTTTTAGAATCCGTAGACTGATATGCGATTTTCCGCTGGATTTAGGGCATTTAGTTGAGGTCCAGCAGTAACACTAGTTTTAGCGGGGATTCAGTTTAAGACTCAAGTTTTGAGTTCACGCTGAGGCCAGCAGGCTTCGGGCCTAGGGTTGTCTTTGCAAGTTGCACGGATCTGTCCTCTCTGATAGTCCAGAACCCAAGAGAGCGATCATTGGCTGCAGCTCCCTTATATGGGCAGGGGCTGGCCTTAAGCTTATTGGTACAATACTTCTGTCAATTATCTGTACAAAGATTTATGGGTAATCATGTGACTCAAGGACCTCCAAAGGTCCTCCAACATACTATAGAGGAATTAACATAGTCACATGACCGAAGGTCCAGCGACACTACCAAGGTAAGCATACTAATATACATTATATTAAATATATACATTTAAACATTACAAAATTAGAAAATAAAAAGGCGACTAGGGGCTGGGGGACCCTACCTGAACGTAGTAACTCTGACTTTGGAGACCACCATACAAGGTACGGTATGCAATACGGTGCCGGGACACCACACTAAAGTAGCCATAAGGGCAAGTGCATTTAGGTGTGGATGGTGTAGGTCAGGGGCGGGCATATCGTCTGTGCAGCTGGTTCCAGGGCTGGCCCTACCATGGGACCCAGTGTGACCATTGGTCCCAGACAGCACTTTGCTGCCCCTTTTTTTTTGTGCCTAGTAGGTTCATGGTAGGGCCTGCGGGCACGTAAGTGAGTATGCAGCCGGCCGACCTGGGTCTGACCATGGGACCCAGTGTGACCATTGGTCCCAGACGGCACTTTGCTGCCCCTTTTTTTTGTGCCTAGTAGGTTCATGGTAGGGCCTGTGGGCACGTTCGTGAGTATGCAGCCGGCCGACCTGGGTCTGACGAGGGAGGGGAGTGCTGCGCAGGACAGGTGTGTGTGTCTGTGTTGGGAGGGGGGGCTATGCTACCTAATGTGGGGAATCTATGCTACCTAATGTGGGAAATCTATGCTACCTAATTTGGGGAAACTATGCTACCTAATGTAGGGTAACTGCTACTTAATGTGGGGAAACTATGCAACCTAATATAGGGAATCTATGCTACCTAATGTAGGGAATCTGCTACTTAATGTGGGGAAACTATGCTACCTAATGTGGGGAAACTATGCTACCTAATGTAGGGAATCTGCTACCTAATGTGGGGAAACTATGCTACCTAATGTGGGGAAACTATGCTACCTAATGTGGGGTAACTGCTACCTAATGTGGGGAAACGATGCTACCTAATGTAGGGAATCTGCTACCTAATGTAAGGAATCTATGCTACCTAATGTGGGGAAACTATGCTACCTAATGTGGGGAAACTATGCTACTTATTGTGGGGAATCTATGCTACCTAATGTGGGATAACTGCTACCTAATGTGGGGAAACTATGTTACCTAATGTGGGGAAACTATGCTACTTATTGTGGGGAATCTATGCTACCTAATGTGGGGGAAACTATGCTGCCTAATGTGGGAGAAACTATGCTACCTAATGTGGGGAAAACTATGCTACCTAATGTGGGGAAACTGTTGCCTACCTAATGCTGCAGATTAAGATGAGTTGCAGTGCAATTTTATATAGTACTTTTTTTTATTTCTCCTTTTTTTTTGGGGGGGGGGGGGGGAGGCAGGCACCTTCTTTGCACAGGGGCCCTCTGCTGTCTGTATCCGCTCCTGGTGTAGATGATCGACATTGTTTTATTAACTTTACTATAATTATGTTAACTGTAGTTTTTTTTTACATTTATTAGTTTTTTTCAAAACCCGCCACTGTAGGTAGGGCTTTTTATCTTTCCATAAAGACTTCCAGCTAACATTTGTCCACAGTGTTTTTTTCTGCTAAGAAAAAAAAACGCAGGCAAAAACTGAAAAATCCTGCAAAAAAAGACTTATGTGCAACACTAGCCTAAAAGCAGAGAGTGCAGCAAGTTGCCTCTCATCATGAGCAATCAAATGGTGTAGGCTTCTATGTGGTTAGCAGCAAGATTCATGTGGCGCTGACAGACCCAGATCAGACACAGCGAGAACCATAAGAAAAGATTTATTCACCAAGATACAATGCGTTACGCGTCATATCTTGGTGGAAAAATCCTTTCTAATGGTTCCCGTTGTGTCTTATCTGGGTCCGTCAGTGCCACATGAATCTTGCTGCTAACCACATAGAAGCCTACACCACTCGATTGCCGAATTGATAGGAGGTCTGCAGACTGTTTTGCATCAGTTATTTGGATATGCGCTCATCATTGTTGTGTATGATTTACACAACCACACAGGGTAACCATCTGTTATCCACAATAGCCTTACCCACCCTCCGATATTGTATTACGCTAAGGAGCGCTCCTAAGTGTCATAAGCAGAAGCTTTGTCCTGTTCACTCAGAACACAAAGAGAGGGAGAATTAATGGAAATTAACCCCTTAAGGACCCAGCCCATTTTCACCTTATGAACCCGGGCATTTTTACATCTGACCACTGTCACTTTAATAATACAGGAATTTAGGTGCACTATGTGGTAGATGTAAACAATGACATTGGCTCAACACTGATGTTAAAATTGAGACATTTGCCAGTATATCCTTAGATGAAGGACATACCAGAGCCCGCACACCAATGCCAAGGTTTCTCAAATGGCTCGGTATTTAACACTAAACCTACCTGTGCGAGATAAGCAAAACAGGGGCCAGTGGGCAATTGCGGCAGCATTAGGCCGACTTAAAGCCTCCCCCCAGATACCCTCCAGTGTGGCTGAACACACATACAATGGGAGAAGGGAGGCAGACTATAAGCCCCACCTGAGTTGTCTGATGCAGTTGCCGGCCTTACATGTGCACCTTAATGCTGACTTGAGATATTCAAGGTGCACTACATATGGAGTTTACACACCTCCAAGTATAAATTTAAATCAACACTGAAAATGTGGTCTCAAATGGCTGGAGGTGCTCAACCTCTTGGTTAGCCAATGTCATTGTTTACATCTACCACAGTGCACCTAAAATTACTGTATTATTCTAATTGCTACACATCTACACCGTCTCTCTGGTGTAGGATTCTATTGTGGCACTTGTAGTCTGCTGCAGGCATCCTCCATTGTATGCATTTTATGCTGGGGATTGCCAATAGCAACGGACTACAAGGGCAGGATCTGCTCCCCCACTATAAATGCACAATTGTACAACTGCATTTGGGGTTGAGCACCTCCAGCCATTTGAGACCACGTTTTCAGTGTCACTGTCACTTTAAGCATTAATAACTGGGATGCTTTTACTTTTCATTCTGATTCCGAGATTTTTTTTTCGTGGCATATTCTACTTTTTCAGCGGTAAATTTTTGTTGATACTTGAATCGTTTCTTGGTGAAAAATAAAAAAATGTGATAAAAAATTTAAAAATTTTGCATTTTTTAACTTGTTTTTACTTTTTGAAGACATCAGAGGCCCCCTTCAAAGTGCAGCAGCAATTTTCCAATTTTTCACGCAATTTTCCAAATCGGAATTTTTCAGGGACCAGTTCAGATTTGAAGTGGATTTGAAGGGCCTTCAGATTAGAAATACCCCATAAATGTCCCCATTATAAAAACTGCACCCCTCAAAGTATTCAAAATGACATTCAGAAAGTGTGTTAACCCTTTAGGTGTTTCACAGGAATAGCAGCAAAGTGAAGGAGAAAATTCTAAATTTAAATTTTTTACACTGGCATGTTCTTGTAGACTAAGTTTTTGAAATTTTACAAGGGGTAAAAGGAGAAAAAGCCCCCCTAAAATTTGTAACCCAATTTCTCTCGAGTAAGGAAATACCTCAAATGTGCATGTAAAGTGTTCGGCGGGCGCAGTGGAGGGATCAGGAGGGAAGGAGCAACAATGGGATTTTGGAGAGTGAGTTTTTCTGAAATGGTTTTTGGGGGGCATGTCACATTAAAGGGGTACTCCAGTGCTTTGACATCTTATCCCTATCCAAAAGATAGGGGATAAGATGCCTGATCGCGGGGGTCCCACTGCTGGGGACCCCCGTGATCTTGCACGCCGCCCCCCATTTATAATCAGTCCCCGAAGCGTATTCGCTCCGGGTCTGATTACTGTCGATCACGGGGCCAGAGCGTTGTGATGTCAAGGCTCCGCTCCCTGTGATGTCACGCTCCGCACCCCTCAATGCAAGCCTATGGGATGGGGTGTCACAGCTGTCACGCCCCCTCCCATAGGCTTGCATTGAGGAGGGCGGAGAGTGATGTCACATGGGGCGGAGCCTTGACATCACAACGCTCCGGCCCCGTGATTGACAGTAATCAGACCCGGAGTAAACACACTCCGGGGACTGATTATAAACGGGGTGTGGCGTGCAAGATCACGGGGGTCCCCAGTGGTGGGACCCCCGCGATCAGGCATCTTATCCTCTATCCTTTGGATAGGGGAGAAGATCTCTAAGTGCCGGAGTACCCCTTTAAGGAAGCCCCTATGGTGCCAGAACAGCAAAAAAAAAAAAAAAAAAAAACATGGCATACTTGTAACACTCACGTTTCAGAAGACAGGAACACCAGTGGTGGATGTGGCAGGTGACACGGACCATACTAGGGAGCAGAGTCTAAGGTGCCGCTGGTTTTCACCAGAGCCCGCCGCAAAGCGGGATGTACTTGCTGCGGTAGGCGGCAACAGGTCGCTACCCCTGGCACGGCTCGACCACACAGGCGGCTGAGGAGATGCGAGGCACAGGAGGGATAAGGCAGCTCGTAGTCAGGATAGCAGAAGGTCAAGGTAGGCGGCAAAGTAGCGTAGTCAGGACGTAGCAGGAGGTCAGTAGGCAGGTGGCAGAAGAGCAAGGTCAAGTCACAGAGCAAAGGATCAGATACACGCTAAGGCAACTCTCAGGAATGCTTTCTCTCAGGCACAAGGCAACAAAGATCCGGCAGGGAAGTGAGGAGGTTGGAGGAATTTATCAATGAGCCACAGGTGAATTACACTAACCCTTTAAATCTTAAAGCTCCGGTGCGCGCGCACCCTAGGGGATGGGGACACGCGCGCTGGAGCAGGGAGGCAGAGGCTGGGGCAGGAGAAGCACCAGTTGAGTGACGGATTGGGGCTCTCATGCGGGCACATCCCGCGATATGAGTCCCAGCCCCGCCGGCAGCGGCAGGTAACGGCACCATGCACTCACGGCCAGCGTGTGCAGTCGGAGCGCATAACATAACAATACATTTTTGGAAACTACACCCCTCAAGGAACGTAACAGGGGGTATGTTGACAAATTTCCGCTAAAGTTGGGCGTGAAAAAGAAAAATTAGATTTTTTGTAGATTTTTTTCACTAAAATGCTGGTGTTACCCCAAATTTTTCATTTTCACAAGGGATAAATTTGTAACCCCATTTCTTCTGATTATGGAAATACCCCATATGTGTATGTAAAGTGCTCTGCAGGCAAACTACAATGCTCAGAAGAGAAGGAGCGCTGTTGAGCTTTTGGATAGAGAATTTGGTTGGAATAGAAGTCGGGGGCCATGTGCGTTTACAAAGCCCCCCGTGGTGCCAGAACAGTGGACCCCCCCCCCCTACACACACACACACATGTGACCCCATTTTGGAAACCACGCCCCTCACAGAATTTAATAAGGGGTGCAGTGAGCATTTACATCCCACTGGCGTTTGACAGATCATTGGAACAGTGGGCTGTGCAAATGAAAATTAAATTTTTCATTTTCACGGACCACTGTTCCAAAAATCTGCCAGACACCTATGGGGTGTAAATGCTCACTGCACCTTATTAAATTCTGTGAGGGGTGTAGTTTCCAAAATGGGGTCACATGTGGGGGGGGGGGTCTATTTTTCTGGCACTATGGGGGCATGTAAACACACATGGCCTTCAATTTCAGACACATTCTCTCTCCAAGAGCCCAATGGTGTGCCTTCTATTCTGAGAATTGTAGTTCACCCGCAGAGCACTTTACATCCACATATGGGGTATGTTCTTACTCAGAAGAAATGGGGCTACAAATTTTGTGGGGCTTTTTTCCTATTCTCCCTTGTGAAAATGAAAAATGTAGGGTTACAACAGCATTTTTCCTTTTCCTATCCAACTTAAACGAAAATTCGTCAAATACCTGTGGGGTGTTAAGGCTCACTACACCCCTTGTTACATTCCATGAGGGGTGTAGTTTCCAAAATGGGGTCACATGTGGGTATTTATTGTTTTGCATTTATGTCAGAACCACTGTAAAATCAGCCACCCATTTGCAAATCACCAATTTAGACATCAAATGTACATAGTGCGCTCTCACTCCTGAGCCTTGTTGTGCTCCCGCAGATCACTTTACACCCACATATGGGGTATTTCCGTACTCAGGAGAAATTGGGTTACAATTTTTGGGGGTCTTTTTTTCCTTTTACCGCTTGTGAAAATAAAAAGTATGTGGCAACACCAGCATGCTGGTGTAGACCCCAACTTTACCTTTTCATAAAGGGGTAAAAGGAGAAAAGCCCTCCAAAATTTGTAACGCAATTTCTCCCGAGTACGGAAATAAACTGTTGCCTTGAAATACGACAGGGCTCCAAAGTGAGAGAGCGACATGCGCATTTGAGGCCTATTTTGGGGATTTGCATCCACCACCAAAAAAACCCTACAGCAGTGTTTCCTAAACCGGGTGTCTCCAGCTATTGCAAAACTCCCAGCATGCTTTGACAGTCAGTGGCTGTCCGGCAATACTGGAGTTGTTTTTTTCAACAGCTGGAGGCTCCGTTTTGGAAACATTGCCGTACAAGAGGGGGTGTATATGTAGTGTTTTATTTTTTATTTTGTGTAGTGTAGTGTTTTTAGGGTACATTCATACGGGCGGGGGTTTACAGTGCGTTTCTCACTGGGAGCTTGAGCTGCGGTGGAAAATACGTGCTGGGAGTTGTAGTTATGCAACAGCTGGAGGCACATTGGTTGCGCAACACGGAGTTTGTTACTTAACTCAGTGTTTCGCAACCAGTGTGCCTCCAGCTGTGACAAAACTATAACTTCCAGCATGTACAATCTCTCAGTGCATGCTGGGAGTTGTATTTTTGCAACAGCTGGAGGCACACTGGTTGCAAAACACTGAGTTAGGACACAAACTCTGTTTCACAGCCAATGTGTCTCCAGCTGTTGCAAAACTGCAACACTCAGCATGCATTGGCTGTCGAAGGGCATGCTGAGAGTTGTACTTTTGGAGGCATACTGCTACAACTTTTTCATAGAAAAAAATGTGCCTCCAGCTTTGGCATAACTACAACCCCAAGCATGCACAGACTACCAAAGGGCATGTTGGGAGTTGTAGTTGTAACTCCAGCTGTTGCAAAACTACAACTCTCAGCATGCCCTTTGTCTGTGCATGCTAAGAGTTGTTGCTAAGCAACAGCAGGAGGTGAACAGGCCTCATCGTGAGGGGACACCCGTGCCACCTCACTCCTGCTGGGTAAGGGACAGTCTCGGACAGCCCCATTCAACCTTTTTTTCCAGGTTTACCAGACACCCGATTGACCCGGAATTGCCGCAAATCGCTGGTCTGAATTGACTGGCGATTTGCGGCGATCACCGACATGGAGGGCCCCAGGGGTTTGCACGGGGTGCCTGCTGAATGATTTCAGCAGGCATCCCGGTCCGGTCCCCGCCCGGCGCTTGGCAGGGACTAAAATTCCCATGGTCAAACAGGTATGCCATGGGTCCTTAAGTATCAAAGAGCCAGGGCATACCGATACGCCCTGGGTCCTTAAGGGGTTAAAGGGGTACTCTGGTGGAAAACACTGTAATTTTTTTTAAAATTAAATAGTGCCAAAAAGTTAAACAAATTAGTAAATTACTTCTATTAAAAAATCGTAATCCTTCCAGTACTTATTAGCTGCTGTATACTACACAGGAAATTATTTTCTTTTTGGATTTCTTTTCTGTCTGTCTACAGTAGTTCTCCCTGCTGATACCTGTGTCCATTTTAGGAACTGTCCAGAGCAACATATGTTTGCTATGGGGATTTTCTACTGCTTCAGGCAGTTCCTGACATGGACAGAGATGTCAGCAGAGAGCAGAGGTCAGACAGAAAAGAAATCCAAAAAGAAAATAATATTTCCTCTGTAGTATACAGCAGCTAATAAGTACTGGAAGGATTACGATTTTTTAAAAGAAGTAATTTACAAATCTGTTGAACTTTTTTGCACCAGTTGATAAAAAAAAAAAAAAGTTTTCCCACCAGAGTACCCCTTTACGTAAAACGCAAAGCTTTCCGGATGAACAACTTTAGAGGACACTGGAGGGAAAGCTGTTGCTGCCTCCCTTTTGCTACTGAGGGCATTGTTTTCCTATATCCTGTTTTGAGCTCCATGAAGGACTACTATTGCCAGCTAGCCTGCATTACTACCTCCCTTGTTTGCTACATTTCGGCAAGGATAGAATGTTTGTGGACTACAGGCAAAAACCCAACAGTGAAAAAATATCAGAATACTGACAAAAAATTGCATAGCCTGGAGCTCAGCTTTTTATTGTCCCCATGGCAAAATACCTACTTAAGCCACAGTATACTAAACATACTAAACTTGTCAATACTTTGTTTCTGAAATGATCCAGAATATCTGTGGCTTATTTCAGCTTTGTCATATGCAGAGTTTTCAAGCTCTGTCTTTCATCATCCAGAGATCTCATGGCTTTGTAGAGTCATTAGTAAGGAAGAATATTTAATATACTGCCTTATGTTACCCAAGTACTATTCTTCTGCTCACTATATAAGGATGGAAATCTAGATAGACTGGAATTGAAACATTTAGTAATTACTTTTTAAAGATAATTTCTTTTTTTTCTTTTCTTTTTTTTTTACTGTAATGAATACTAACGAGAGATGAGTGAATTTTTGGAAAATTAGATTCGGCAATTATTTGAAAAAATTTGGTTTGGTCCGAATTTATTGCAGAGCGTCTGGATATGGCAGCAGGGTCAGGAGACTGTATGGCATCACAATTGAAAAGATTAAAGATATTTTGTAATGTAATTTAAAATTTAATTTGAATTTATTGTTCTAGCCCCTGCCTCTCCGCTTAACAACCCCCCCCCCCCCCCCCCCCCCCGACTGTGAAAGTGCAAATGTTTCATTCAATCAGTTATGGTTCATTGTTATCGCTCCAACCCGTTTCATTGGATTCTTGTGGTAATTCCACAGGTAATATATGACAACGACCAGAGGGCCTCACAATTGAAAAGATTGAAAAGATTTTTTTTTTATTTAAACTTGGGAATTTAATCAAAATCTTCAATTTAATGTTCTAGGTGCCCAAAGCAATTACTTTGAACTTTATACTATATGACCACAAAACCCAATATAACAAGGAGTCACATGGCGGCACAATGACAGAGCCTAGTGGTTTCATCAGCCCGACGAGACCATAGGGCCTCACAATTGAAAAGATTAAAGATATTTTGTAAAATTTAAATTGAAGATGAGATTTTACATTTTAAAGTTTCATTTAATGTGCCAACAGCAGGAGGAGAACATATGGTGGCACAATGACACAGCCGGGAGGTGGCAGCAGCATGAGGAGACCACAGGGCCTCACAATTGAAAAGGTTAAAGATATTTTGGAAAATTTTAATTGAAGATTTTATATAGATTTAAAGTTTATTTCATGTGCCAGCACCATGAGGCGACCACATGGCCACGGTGTTTCTTGGTTCTCTGTCTCGCCTTCCTCATCAGCCTGTAGCTCCACAGCCTGCTCCTGCTCCTCCTCTTCTGTCAGATGACTATAAAAACCACCTATTTTGCAAAACCTTGCCTGTGCTCCACTTTCCCCCTCCCCCTCCCCCTCCTCCTCCAGTTCAGCCCCCACAGGGCTCATGTGGCCATGGGATGTAGGCGCCACGTCTCCAGTACCCTGACCAGCCATCGTTTCCAACACGTGTTGTAGGAAATGAAGCAGTGGAATGATGATGATCATCCTGTAATCCTGGTAATAATGTAGCTTCCACAAAGGGCCTGAGTAAATGGCAGATGTCACATATGAGCTGCCACTGGTTGACATTGAAGTTACACAGGGGAGTCCACCCTATCCGCTTGGATCATCAAGAAATCTGTGATGGCTTTTCTCTGTTCGTATAGTCGATCCAACATATCGAGGGTGGAATTCCAATGCGTGGAAACGTTGCAAATCAGACTATTTTGGGGGATGCCCTCCTGAAGCTGCAGATCAAGGAGGGTGTGCTTTCCGGTGTACGAGTGGCTGAAGTGCATGCAAAGTTTCCTGGCCATTGTTAGGATGTCTTGCAGATTGGGGGAGATACTTCAGGAACCGCTTGACAACCAGATTGAACACGTGTGCTATGCAGGGCGCATGGCTCAGGCTTCCTTGAAGCAGCGCAGACAATATATTCTTCCTGATGTCAGTCACCATTGCAGTTCCTCCCCTGTGTGACTCCTTTCACCAAGGCAAACCATGTGAAGAATAGCATGACACCGCCGTGCCCTGCACACATGGTATGCTGGAGGGGCACTGAAACTTGTCCGTGCAATGGAGGCTGAGGACACAGTGGAGGATGAGGAGGCGGAGTCGCACACTGTCGCAGGACCAATGGCCTGAGAGCGTGGAGGAGGAAGCGGCGTGACCTGTCCAAGTTCCCGTTGTGGCTGTGCAGGAACAACATTCACCCAATGGGCTGCAAAGGACATGTATTGTCCCTGACCGTAGTTACAGCTCCACACGTCGTCGCTGCCATACACTTTGGTAGAGTGGGGTGGTGGGTGTTTAATACCAGTACCCGGTGATGAAGGTGGGTGAAAGAAGGAGAACTTGCCATCAGATGTGTGGCATCAGGAAGGTGGCAGGATCAGAATATTTGCTGAGGCAGGTATGCAGAAGAAAACTGTCTCTTTTGTCAATGTGTTGGTGTGCACAAGTAAGTATTGAGGATATGCATTACGTAAAACGTAACTTAATATACTGAGATAGTAGACAAAGAACAAGACTGTACTACTGTAAGTTCTGTGATGCAAAAAAAGTCGGGAGTATCCCATGCGGGGAGAGGTAACAACTGGTGGACAGGGATGCGAGATGTATAGAAGAAAAGAAGAAATCTGTATAGAATCGGTGTAGAAAAAATTACATCTGCACTCACCTGTTAAAAAAATGTTCCTTTATTTCATCATCATATGTAGACAGAAGCCAGCCTAGGTGGGATCGGGAAAGGAGCGCAACAGCCTAAGCTGTGCGGGTGGTGGCAAACAGCTGATTTCGCAGGAAAAAAAACGCTTCCTCTGGACTAGCCGGACGTCACATCCAGGTGTGCTTTACCTGGTTGAAGCAGTGATGTCATGGGGGAGGAGGAGCGCTAAGCACTCAGGGGTGGGGGGGGGGATGGAGGGGAGGGTGCAACCAAAGGGTTAATATGGCTACAAATCAAAGGAAAAATAGTGAGTACAATGTACAAAAGTGGAATCACGTAGCGTAGAAATGGGGGAAGTGTGAAAAAAACAGTGTTATTAAAATGCATAGTGTAAGCTGCAAAAGTCACTATAGAAAAACGGTGAGATCATTCCTGTCGTTAAGTCCGAGTATTGCAATCGCGTCCGTGCGCATAATCCATACAGCTTTGTCTGAGTTTTGTTTCTTTCATGTTGCATGTAGTGAGGATTCTTTCAAGTCCGCAGAAGGTGAGACAATGCGGATTGCTTTTGTGGTGGGATCGCATATGATCGATGAGTCGTGCCGATCCGATGGCAGTGATGAGATCTTTTGTGTTCTCTGAATCTGGAGAACAGGCAGCGCTTAGTAGAGCCGACGTAGAATGATTTGCAAGGGCAAATGAGGGCATAAATCGCCCATTCAGAGCGGCAGCTGATAAATTCATTAATGTGGATTTCGGTGCCACCAAGTCTCAAAAAGGCACCTTTTAGCATCTGGGGACAATGAATGCATGAACCACATTTGAAATTTCCCTTTAATTCGTTTTTGGTTTTTCAATTTTCATTGGAGTTTTTAGAAGATAATTTGGATGAAACAAGCAGGTTTTTTAGACTGGTACTTCGTCTAAAGGTGATTAGAGGTTTGTTGATAGCAGTGCTGTGCAGGGCGGGATCCCGTTCTAGGAGGTGCCAGTTCTTATGCAGGGTTTTAAAAAAAAAATAATTTCAGAAAGTGGGTTGTACTGAAAAGAGAACACAAAACGTTTTTCTTTTGAAGCATTTTTCTGCTTATGCTTTTTCTTGTATGTTTTGTGAAGCAGGTCAGTGCGTGGAATTAGAGATGAAGAAGTTGGCTGTAAGGTAACGATTTTTTGGTATGCGCAGGATGGTAACTGTCAAAATGAAGGTAGGAATTCGTCGCTGTCTGTTTTCTGAAACCTGTAGTAGTGATCACATTGTTGCAGATGTGGATTTCGACATCTAAAAAAAATCGATGGGGTCTGAGGCAAATTTACAGGTGAAGAACATATTCATATTGATTTTTTGTTGTTGAGATAGGTAAGGAAATCCGTGAAGTCTTCTTCTTCGCCCTCCCATATGATGAAGACATCATCCACATAGCGGGTGTAAAGTGTTAAATTTTTTATGAAAGGATTATTAGAGTTGTAGATCATCTTTTGTTCTAGGGCGGCAAGGTAGAGATTAGCAAAGGTACATGCGACAGGGGTGCCCATCGCAGTCCCTGTCTTTTGTGTGTACCATTGGCCATCAAATACGAAGCAATTATTGCTAAGGACCATGTCCAAACCTGTAGTGACTTTTAATAGAATACATAAAATGTATGGACGCAATTTTGTTTTTAAATCTAACAAAAGGAAAGGTGTGCAAAAAACACATGTGCCACCTACACCACCAAGAATTGATGCGATGCAAAGACCTCTAAAAGGTGGATGGGAACAACGTATGGTCCATTGTAACAGGGGGGGGGGTAAAAACTTTCCCTGTAAGGCCCTACTCTCGCACTATTAATTCCCTTATTGGCAAATGTCACTCGGTCTAAAAAGGGCGGCCCCACACAGGAACCTCTCCCTATTTCCACCTAACAACACTGCCATTTCCCACTGCCATTGGAAATAGGGAGAGGTTCCTGTGTGTGGGGCCGCCCTTTTTAGGACAAGTAACACTTGCCTCCAAAAGGTGGAAGGGAAGAATGAATTGTCCATTGCAGCAGGTGGGGGTAAAAACTTCCCCTGTAAGGCCCTACTCTCACCCTATTAATTCCCTTTTTGGCAAGTGTTATTCACCCTAAAAAGGGTGGCCTCACACAGGAACCCCTCCCTATTTCTACCTAAAAATCCTGGGAAATGACAGTGTTTTTAGGTGGAAATAGGGAGTAACACTTGCCAAGAAGGGAATTAACCCCTTAAGGACCCAGTCAATTTTCAATGTAGGACCCTGCCATTTTTTGCACATCTGACCACTGTCACTTTAAGCATTAATAACTCTGGGAAACTTTTCATTCTGATTCCGAGAATGTTTTTTCGTGACATATTCTACTTTATATTAGTGGTAAAATTTTGTCGATACTTGCATCATTTCTTGGTGAAAAATTCAAAAATCTGATGAAAAAATTGAAAATGTTGCATTTTTTTTTTTACTTTGAAGCTCTCTGCTTATAAGGAAAATGGATATGCCCAAAAAATTATATATTGATTCACATATGCAATATTTCTACTTTATATTTGCATAATAAAGTTGACATGTTTTTACTTTTGGAAGACATCAGAGGGCTTCAAAGTATAGCAGCAATTTTCAAATTTTTCACATAATTTTCAAAATCGAAATTTTTCAGGGACCAGTTCAGTTTTGACCAGTTCTTATTAGAAATACCCCATAAATGACCCCATTATAAAAACTGCACCCCTTAAAGTATTCAAAAGGTTTGTTAACCCTTTAGGTGTTTCACAGGAATAGCAGCAGATTGAAGGAGAAAATTAAAAATCTTCGCTTTTTTACACTGGCATGTTCTTGTAGACGCAGTTTCGGAATTTTTGCAAGGGGTAATAGGAGAAAAAAGCCCGACAAAATTTGTAACCCAATTTCTCTCGAGTAAGGAAATACCTCATATGTGTATGTCAAGTGTTCGGCGGGTGCAGTAGAGGGCTAAGAAGGGAAGGAGCGACAGTATTTTGGAGAGTGAATATTGGAGAGTGAATATTGCTGAAATGGTTTTTGGGGGGCATGTCGCATTTAGGAAGCCCGTATGGTGCCAGAACAGCAGAAAACACCCCACATGGCATACCATTTTGGAAACTACACTCCTCAAGGCACGTAACAAGGGGTCCAGTGAGCCTTAACACCCCACAGGTGTTTGCCGACTTTCCGTTAAAGTCGAATGTGTAAATGAAAAAAAATATTTCACTAAAGTGCAGTTTTTTTCCCCAAATTTACCATTTTTTGCAAAAGGTAATGGGAGAAAATGCCCACCAAAATTTATAACCCCATCTCTTCTGAGTATGGAAATACCCCATGTTAGGAAGTAAAATGCTCTGTGGGCGAACTACAATGCTCAGAAGAGAAGAAGACACATTTGGCTTTTGGAAATCAAATTTTGCTGAAATGGTTTTTGGTGGGCATGTCACATTTAGGAATCCCCTATGGTGTCAGAACAGGGGAAAAAAACACATGGCATACTATTTTGGAAACTACACCCCTGAAGGAACATAACAAGGGGTATAGTGAGCCTCACAGGTGTTTCACGACTTTTTGTTAAAGTTGGATGTGTAAATGAAAAAAAAAAATGTTTTCACTAAAATGTAGGTTTTTTCCCCAAATTTTACATTTTTACAAGGGGTAATAGGAGAAAATGACCCCCAAAATTTGTAACCCAATTTCTTCTGAGTATGGAAATACCCCATGTGTGGACATCAAGTGCTCTGCTGGTGCACTACAATGCTCAGAGGAGAAGGAGCACCATTGAGCTTTTGGATAGTGAATTTGTTTGGAATAGAAGTCAGGGGCCATGTGAGTTTACAAAGCCCCCCCCGTGGTGCCAGAACAGTGGACACCCCCCCCACATGTGACCCCATTTTGGAAACTACACCCTTCACAGAATTTAACCCCTTAAGGACCAGGGGTTTTTCCATTTTTGCACTTTCGTTTTTTCCTCCTTACCTTTAAAAAATCATAACCCTTTCAATTTTGCACCTAAAAATTCATATGATGGTTTCACTTTCGACGCAGCGTTCAACTTTGAACACCGCGTCTAAAGGGTTAATACCCGCGGCTAATAGCGCGCGGCAGTGATCGAGGTGCCGCGCGCTATTAGCCACGGGTCCCGGAGGCTGGGCCCGACCTGCTATAACGTGGGGCCACGTCATGGCCCCGCGTTATAGAAAGGGAAAGGACTCGGGACGTACCGCGGTACGTCCTTGGTCCTTAAGGGGTTATCCAGGAAAAAAAACTTTATATAATCAACTGGCTCCAGAAAGTTAAACAGACTTGTAAATTTTTTTTTTTATAGGGGTCAGAAGAGGACATTTTTAAACGTATAAATTTTCCTGCATGTAGTTATGATTTTTTCCAGAAGTACGACAAAATCAAACCTATATAAGTAGGGTATCATTTTAACCGTATGGACCTACAGAATAATGGTAAGGTGTCATTTTTACCGAAATATGCACTGCGTAGAAACGGAAGCCCCCAAAATGTACAAAATGGCGTTTTTTCATCGATTTTGTCGCACAATGATTTTTTTTTCCCATTTTGTCGTGAATTTTTGGGTAAAATGACTGAGGTCACTGTAAAGTAGAATTGGTGACGCAAAAAATAAGCCATAATATGGATTTTTAGGTGGAAAATTGAAAGGGTTATGATTTTTAAAAGGTAAGGAAGAAAAAAGGAAAGTGCAAAAACGGAAAAACCCTGAGTCCTTAAGGGGTTAATAAGGGGTGCAGTGAGTATTTACACCCCACATTTGACAGATCTTTGGAACAGTAGGCTGTGCAAATGAAAAATTAAATTTTTTCATTTTCACGGACCACTGTTCCAAAAATCTGCCAGACACCTGTGGGGCAAAAATGCTCACTGTACCCCTTATTACATTACATGAGAGGTGTAGTTTCCAAAATGGGGTCACATGTCCATTATTCTGGCACTATGGGGGCTTTGTAAACACACGTGGCCTTCATTTCCGGACAAATTTTCTCTACAAAATGGTGCTCCCTCTGTTCTGAGCATTGTAGTGCACCAGCAGAGCACTTTACATCCATATATGGGGTATGTTCTTACTTACTTACAAATTTGGGGGGCTTTTTTCCTATTTTCCCTTGTGAAAATGAAAAATTTAGGGTAACACCAGCATTTTAGTGAAAAAAAATGTTCCCATCCAATTTTAATGAAAATTCGTCAAACACCTGTGGGGTGTTAAGGCTCACTATACCCCTTGTTACATTCCGTGAGGGGTGTAGTTTCCAAAATGGGGTCACATGTGGGCATTAATTTTTTTGTGTTTATGTTAGAACTGCTCTAAAATCAGCCACCCCTGTGCAAATCACCAATTTAGGCCTCAAATGTACAGAGTGCGCTCTCACTCCTGAGCCTTGTTGTGCGCCCACAGAGCATTTTACACCCACATATGGGGTAATTCTGTACTCAGGAGAAATTGCGTTACAAATTTTGGGGGTCTTTTTTTCCTTTTACCGCTTGGGAAAATAACTAGTATGGGGCAACAGCCGCATGTTAGTGTAAAAAAAGAAAAAAATGTACACCAACAGGCTGGTGTAGCCCTCAACTTTTCCTTTTCATAAGGGGTAAAAGGAGAAAAAGCCCCCCAAAATTTGTAGTGCAATTTCTCCCGAGTACGGAAATACTCCATATGTGGCCCTAAACTGTTTCCCTGAAATACGACAGGGCTCTGAAGTGAGAGAGCACCATGCGTAGTTGAGGACTAAATTATGGATTGCATAGGGGTGGACATAGGGGTATTCCATGCCAGTGATTCCCAAACAGGGTGCCTCCAGCTATTGCTAAACTCCCAGCATGCCTGGACAGTCAGTGGCTGTCCGGAAATGCTGGCTGCTGTACGATACGTCTTTCATTTTTATTGGGGGGGGGGGCCATGTAAGGAGGTGTATATGAAGTGTTTTACCTTTTATTATGTGTTAGTGTAGTGTAAAGTAGTGTTCTTAGGGTACATTTACACCGGCAGGGGGTTATGGTGAGTTTCCTGCTAGGAGTTTGCGTTGTGGCGATAAATTTGACGCAGCTCAAACTTCAGGCAGGAAACTTACTGTAAACCCGCCTGTGTGAATGTACCCGGTACAGTCACATGGGGGTGGGGGGGCAAACCTCCAGCTGTTTCAAAACTACAACTTTCAGCATGTCCTGACAGACCGTGCATGCTGGGAGTTGTACTTTTGCAACAGCTGGAGGCACACTGGTTGGAAAACCTTCAGTTAGGTTCAGTTACCTAACTCAGTATTTTCCAACCAGTGTGCCTCCAGCTGTTGCAAAACTACAACTCCCAGCATGTACTGATCGCCGAAGGGTATGCTGGGATATGTAGTTATGCAACAGCTAGAGGTACGCAACTACAACTCCCAGCATGCCGAGACAGCTGTTTGCTGTTTGGGCATGCTGGGATTTGCAGTTTTTCAACATCTGGAGGGCTACAGTTTAGAGTCCACTGCACAGTGATCTCCAAACTGTGGCCCTCCAAGTGTTGCAAAGCTGCAAATCCCAGCATGCCCAAACAGCTGTCTGGGCATGCTGGGAGTTTTAGTTTTGCAACATCTGGAGGGCTACAGCTTAGGGACCACTGTATAATGGTCTCCAAACTGTAGCCCTCCAGATGTTGCTAGGCAACTCAGAGGCTTCAGTAGGATCCAGGGAGCCGCATCGCCGTCCTCTGCTGCCGCCGATCAGTGCCGCTGATCGTCGCCTCCGCCGATGGGTAGGTGGACTTCGGTGCCGGTCCCTGACGGTTTCCCCATTCTGCCCAGCCTACTGTGGGTGGGCACAACAGGGGAACTGAAAGTTAACCCTTCCCCCCGATCTGCTATTGGTCGTCGCTTCTGAACGACCAATAGCAGGGATAGGAGGGGTGGCACCCCTGCCACCTCACTCCTATCCCTTCAGGAGGTTCAGGGGGTGTCTTGGAAAACCCCGATCCCCTTATTTTCCGGGTCACCGGAGACCCGGAATCGCTGCAAATCGCTGGATGACCCCCCCCCCCCCCCCAGGGCATTTGCGCAGGGTGCCTGTTGATCGATATCAGTAGTCACCCCGGTCAGGTCACCGCCCAGCGGGGTCTGAAATTCCCACGGGCGTACAGGTAGGTCCTGGGTCCTTAAGTACCAGGGTGTTAGGGTGTACACCTGTGGTGCCAGAGAGTTAAACAGATTTGTAAATTACTTCTATAAAAAATTCTTAATCCTTCCAGTACTTATCAGCTGCTGTATGCTCCACAGAAAGTTAAGTTGTTCTTTTCTGTCTGACCACAGTGCTCTCGGCTGACACCTGTCTGTCTGTCTCAGGAACTGTCCAGAGTAGGAGCAAATCCCCATAGCAAACCTCTCCTACTCTTGACAGTTCCTGACATGGCTAGAGGTGTCAGCAGAAGAAATTCAATAAGAAAATAACATTTCCAGTACTTATCACCTGCTTTATGCTCCAGAGGAAGTTAAGATTTTTAAATAGAAGTAATTTACAAATCTGTTTCACTTTCTGGCTCCGGTTGATTTAAAAAAAAAAAAAAAAAAAAAAAAAAAAAAGTTCCCAGCGGAGTACACCTATAACAGGTTAAGCTGTTCACCGCGCTGGATCATAAGTTAGTCTGACTAATCATATTAGTCTGACCCTTGCAACCGGTTTCCATCTTTATAGTTTCTTGACATTTACAAACAGGAGTTCCTATGAACAATCATTTGCTTTGCTACAGTCATCTCCAGCAGATTATAGTATTACACTTTGTCCCTCGGACCAACGCCTACCTGCCTCTTGAACAAGAAAATGTTTTTCATCATAACAAATGTCTTAACAAGTCCACAAGGGGGAGGCAAATTTCAAAACAGTGGATACATTGATACAATTACAAAAGCTTTTATGTTACATGTGTGTTAAAGTAACATAAGGGATTGTTTCGAAATGTTGCCAAAAACAGGTTAAAGACCATGCTACCAATATTTTAACCTTTCGCAAAACAAAAACATTGCACAAACAGGCCTATTGGTCACATACATGCACCTAGTAGGGGCTACATGCAGAGTGCAACAAAGCAAACCAGAGCAGTCTGATGGATTAATGGTTCAGATGGACACTTTAGGGTTTCTAATCCAATGTTAGTGCTCTGACTTGTGAGCAGTCAGAGGGGATGTAGTTGTTTACAAGGGGGCAAGATTGCAAAGGGGCAGCAAGCAGCTTCATACAGTGGGGCAAAAAAGTATTTAGTCAGCCACCAATTGTGCAAGTTCTCCCACTTAAAAACATGAGAGAGGCCTGTAATTTTCATCATAGGTATACCTAAACTATGAGAGACATAAAGTCACTGTCTGATTTTTAAAGAATTTGCAAATTATGGTGGAAAATAAGTATTTGATCGATAACAAAAGTTCATCTCAATACTTATTTATATACCCTTTGTTGGCAATGACAGAGGTCAAACTTTTTCTGTATGTCTTCACAAAGTTTTCACACACTGTTGCTGGTATTTTGGCCCATTCCTCCATGCAGATCTCCTCTAGAGCAGTGATGTTTTGGGGCTGTAACTGGGCAATACAGACTTTAAACTCCCTCCAAAGGTTTTCTTTGGGGTTGAGATCTGGAGGCTGGCTAAGCCTCTCCAGGACCTTGAAATGCTTCTTACGGAGAAACTCCTTCGTTGCCCGGGCGGTGTTTTTGAGATGATTGTCATGCTGAAAGACTCAGCCACATTTCCTCTTCAATGCCCTTGCTGATGGAAGGAGGTTTTCACTCAAAATCTCACGATACATGGCCCCATTCATTCTTTTCTTTACACGGATCAGTCATCCTGGTCCCTTAGCAGAAAAAACGTCCCAAAGCATGATGTTTCCACCCCCATGCTTCACAGTAGGTATGGTGTTCTTTCAATGCAACTCAGCATTCTTTTGCCTCAAAACACGACAAGTTGAGTTTTTACCAAAAAGTTCTACTTTGGCTTCATCTGACAGTCTCCTAATACTCTTCTGGATCATCCAAATGCTCTCTAGCAAACTTCAGACAGGTCCAGACAGGTACTGGCTTAAGCAGGGTGACACGTCTGGCACTGCATAATTTGAGTCCCTGGTGGCATAGTGTGTTACTGATGGTAGCCTTTGTTACTTTGGTCCCAGCTCTCTGCCGGTCATTCACCAAGTCCCCCCCGTGTGGATCTGGGATTTTTGCTCACCGTTCTTGTGATCATTTTGACACCACAGGGTGAGATCTTGTGCGGAGCCCCAGATCGAGGGAGGGGACACCAAGCTGCTTGCCTATTGCAGATGCAGTCTTCCCAGCCTGATGCAGGTCTACAATTTTGTTTCTGGTGTCCTTCGACAGCTCTTTGGTCTTGGCCATAGTGGAGTTTGGAGTGTGACTGTTTGAGGTTGTGCACAGGTGCCATTAATACAGATAACGAGTGGAGGACAGAGGAGACTCTTGAAGAAGTTACAGGTCTGTGAGAGCCAGAAATCTTGCTTGTTTGTAGTTGACCAAATACTTATTTTCCATCATAATTTGCACATAAATTCTTTCAAAATCAGACACTGTGATTTTATGGATTTTTTTTTTCTCTTTATGTCTCTCATATATGAGGTATACCTATGATGGAAAGTACAGGGCTCTCTCATCTTTTTAAGTGGGAGAACTTGCAGAATTGGTGGCTGTCTAAATACTTTTTTGCCCCACTGTAAGTGTCCTCACTGCTAGACAACTGCTGCTACTTATTGTAAACTGATTTAGAACGGGTTTTAACAGTCCTTGATGTATTGCAATACCAGAGGATATAGGAAGCTCTTTTTCATTCTTCTTTTGCTAAAAATCCATTTACTATACAGTCCTGGATAGGAGACGTACAGTGGGGATCAAAAGTTTGGGCACCCCAGGTAAAAATTTGTATTAATGTGCATAAAGAAGCCAAGGAAAGATGGAAAAATCTCCAAAAGGCATCAAATTACAGATTAGACATTCTTATAATATGTCAACAAAAGTTAGATTTTATTTCCATCATTTACACTTTCAAAATAAAAGAAAATAAAAAAAATGGCGTCTGCAAAAGTTTGGGCACCCTGCAGAATTTAGAGCATGCACTGCCCCCTTTGCAAAGCTGAGACCTGCCAGTGTCATGGATTGTTCTCAATCATCATCTGGGAAGACCAGGTGATGTCAATCTCAAAGGTTTTAAATGCCCAGACTCATCTGACCTTGCCCCAACAATCCGCGCCATGGGTTCTTCTAAGCAGTGTTCTAGAAATCTGAAACTGAAAATAGTTGACGCTCACAAAGCTGGAGAAGGCTATAAGATAGCAAATCGTTTTCTGATGTCAATATCCTCTGTTCGGAATGTAATTAAGAAACGGCAGTCATCAGGAACAGTGGAAGTTAAAGCAAGATCTGGAAGACCAAGAAAAATATCAAACAGAACAGCTCGCAGGATTGTGATAAAAACTATTCAAAACCCACATTTGAATGCACAATCCCTCCAGAAAGATCTGGCAGACACTGGAGTTGTGGTACACTATTCCACTATAAAGAGATACTGGTACAAATATGGTCTTCATGGAAGAGTCATCAGAAGAAAACCTCTTCTACGTCCTCACCACAAAAATCAGTGTTTGAACTTTGCAAATGAACATATAGACAAGCCTGATGCATTTTAGAAACAAGTTCTGTGGACCGATGAGGTTAAAATTGAACTTTTTGGCCGGAATGAGCAAAGGTACATTGGGAGAAGAAGGGGAACAGAATTTAATGAAAAAAATCTCTGTCCAACTGTTAAGCATGGGTGTGGATCAATCATGCTTTGGGGTTGTATTGCAGCCAGTGGCACAGGGAACATCTCATGAGTAGAAGGAAAAATGTATTCAATAAAATTTCAGCAAATTTTGGATGCTAACTTGATGCCATCTTTGAAATAGCTGAAGTTAAAGAGAGGATGGCTTCTACAAATGGATAATGATCCTAAACACACCACAAAATCCATGTGGGATTACATCAAGAGGCCTTCACAATCTCCTGACCTCAACATAATAGAAAATCTATGGATAGACCTTAAAAGAGCAGTGCATGACAGACAGCCCAGAAATCTCAAAGAACTGGAAGACTTTTGTAAGGAAGAATGGGCAAAGATACCTCAAACAAGAATTGAAATACTCTTGGCTGGCTACAAAAAGCGTTTACAAGCGATATGATACTTGCCAAAAGGGGCAGTACAAGATATTAACTCTGCAGGGTGCCCAAACTTTTGCAGACGCCATTTTTTTTGTTTTCTGTTATTTTGAAAGTGTAAATGATGGAAATAAAATCTAACTTTTGTTGACATATTATAAGAATGTCTAATCTGTAATTTGAAGCCTTTTGGAGATTTTTCCATCTTTCCTTGGCTTCTTTATGCACATTAATACAAATTTTTACCTGGGGTGCCCAAACTTTTGATCCCCACTGTATCAGATATTAAACTGATGAGAACAGATGCTACACATGATCTTTTCCAAAAGGTATAAAAACAAGTACCTGAAATAGTTTGCAGCCACCACTTAAGGGTTGATCAGGATGTGTTTTTCCCTTTGCCACCATTTCTTTTTACCTTTTCCTCTGTACTGTGAAGGTTTGTTACAGGATGAATGAAAGGAACCTCGTTTTGACAAGTTGTAATACACAGGCTGATGGCTGCCCAATGTAAGTGCCAACCAAGTATATAAGCACTCATTTAACAAGGCTATTACACAGCTCAGTTATCAGGTAGACAGGGCAGTGGGAACATTTACTGGATGGTTTGTGCCGCCCTATACTTCCATTAACTATCTGCCACACATTCTCTATTACACAGCTTGATGTTTCTAATCACAGGGGGTCAAACTGATGGGGGCCCCTTGTCTACTCACTTGTCCTCTGCAAGCTCCAGCCCCCACAATGCCAGTGATGGCCAGCTCAACCAATCACTCGCCACAGGCATGTCCCGCATCAGCTGGTGACTGGTTGAGCAGGTGTCACTTGTACACATCCAGGAAAGTGGGGGCCAGAGTGTGCCAGGGACAGGTAAGTAGCCAGGTGTCCCAGCAGTCGGAGCCCCTACGATCAGACACTTATCCCGTTTCCATCCATCCCCCACAAATTAATCCACTAGTTCTCCCATTCATAGTAATCTTAGCTTTAGAGGCAGCCTCTGTACATGTGTGTGTAAACATCTATGGACAGAACAATTTTAGTAAAATTTGAAAGGATGATAAGGGCGGGAAAAAAGAAACTAAAATTGGCGGCCAGGGTGATGTGTCATGCAGAATGTTTAAAATAGGTACGTGTGCGATTGGAGAGGTGTACACTTTCTTTGGGGGGGGACTTCCTTTTTTTCTATTTTGTTTTATGGAGGCATTTAAGTGCTGTGCCTAAAAGTTTCCCTTTTTTTTTTAAAGACCAGTGTCACAAGTAGCGCTACAGCCAGAAATTCTGGCTGCAAGCGCGCTCCGGTCCCGTCCTGCTTCTGCCACCATTCGCATCGAGGGACGAGTTCCAACGCTGGGCTTTCACTCTCCTCTGTCCCCTGCTGTCGGCACATGCGCCCCCACCTCCTACGGCGCACTGGCTTCATCAAATTTTAAAGGGCCAGTGCACCATTGATTGCTGCTCGTCTGGTCCTGTGTCTATTTAACCCCACACTTCCTTCCTGTCCTTGCCGGATCTTTGTGCTCACTAGCCCTAGAGAAAGCATTCCAGTTGTGTGTTGTCTACAGTGTTCCAGACCTCTTGCTTTGTGACCTGATCTTGCTCCTGCGCCGCCTGCCCTCTGACGTCCTAGCTTCGTTCCTGACCATGCTCCTGTGCCGCCTGACCTCTTGCCTGTGCAGACTACAAGTTTGCCTCATCTTACCTATGCCACATAACACCTCAGTAGCCTGTGTGGACGAGTCGTAACAGGGGTAGCGACCTAAGTGCCGCCTGCCGCAGCAAGTCCATCCATTCCGCTTTGCGGCAGGCTCTGGTGAAGACCAGCAGCACCTTAGACTCCGCACCCTGGTACGGCCCACGCCATCATCTACACAGGTTCAGCGGATTCACTGCTCCACTGCCGTTACAACCACTGGACAGGAATTGTCAGTGTGACTACCCAATTCTGCCAACAAAACTGCATGTGGAATTTGTCAAATTTATCGTTCATAAACTGCAGACACAAGAACAGCTCTGCAGCCAGCTGTAAATGTAGCGTGTGCGCCATGGGGTTAAATGGACTTTTATTGGCTGCTATTCTTATATGGAATTTTTATGCATGAAGGAAATAAAGCTGGAAAAGTTGGCCCTGTATCATTGTCTGGATTGCAACTTACTCAAATCCCTTTAAATGGGCAATGTCAGATTCAAAAACTTCTTACATGTTCTTTTCTTACTGATAAAAATTAACCCATTCAGGACGCAGGGCCTATGGGTACGTCCTTGCGTCCTGGTACTTAAGGACACAGGGAGTACCTGTACTCCCTGGTCCCATTACCGGTGTTTGAAGCATGCTCACAAGAACCTGGTGGGTCCCTTTAGAAGCCGCAATCAAAGTTCATCAAGGCATCTAAAATAAAAGTAAAACGCTCCTGGCAGCTTAGTGAAGCTGATTGGGACCATCGCAATGAAATTGCAATGTCCTGATTAGCTGAGGATGGTGGGAGAGCCCTTACCTGCCTTCTCACCGTTCCATCAGTGGTCTGATGCTCCCAGCCAGCCATGTCAGGCTGGTGCAGCAGAGCAGCTCAATGCTGAGCCAAAGCTTGTGAAAATCCCACCACTAGGTGTCCCATACCTACTGGGACACTTACCAGTCCTGCAGCTGCATCAGCTTGTCAATGATTCATGGACAAGTGATGACTCATAGACAAGGCAGCATGACACACCAATCCCCTCCCACCACCACAAGGAGGATTATTAACACTATGAGCTAATGAAAAGCGCATAGTGATAATAATAAAGGTGATAGAGGCATAAAAATTAGATGTATATGGTCAGGATTAGGTACTGAGTAACAATTTTTTACTCAGTACGCTTTAAAACCCATTCCCAACATTTGATGTACATGTATGGCAATATAACATTGTTATTCTGCACTGCAAATGTGGTCAGAGAGAAAAAAAAATCTCTTAAATTGCTGGTTTTGGTTACCTTACCTGCCAAAAAAAACATGGATCAAAAAGTGATTTTACCCTAAGATGGTACCAATAAAAATTTGAGCTAAAACACAAGCCCTCGGACAGCTCGTACGTAAACTAAAAAAATAAATAAAAAAAGGCAGAATAGGGTAATGCAAAAAGTTTTTTTAAGTAAAAAAAAAAAAAACTATATTCTTTAGGTCAGTAAGAATTACAGAATATCAAATTTATAAAATTAACATCTAATAAATACTGCCAATGTCATAAATAAATACAGCCAAAGCCAAAAGTGTATTCAAAAGGAATGGGGAATTTAATGGAAGCTTCCTACCGGATCCACTTCTGGCTTTGGCTCAAACTGCAGTGGCAAAAAAAACTGTGTGGAAACCTAGTCTGAGACTTGCCCAGCAGCTCACAATAACTAGCACTATCTTGTAGATAAGCAATTGTTTAATAAACCTTTACATGGCTCAACCAAGGTGCAGGCACATGAATGATCACTAGATTGTCCTTTTGATGAACAACATTTTTTAACAAGCCAAAACGATACAATCAGTAGGAGAATTGGTTACCAAATAGATTAACTGGACCATAGAAAACAAAAATACCATCACTTTTATTGTTTTGTCATTGATAGTTATGGACTACAGGGCCACTTTCCTATTATAAAGTTTTAATAAATAATAAAACTGTTTTTTTTCTAACTCAAAGGGGTACTCCGCCCCTAGACATCTTATCCCCTATCCAAAGGATAAGGGATAAGATGTCAGATCGCCGCAGTCCCGCCGCTGGGGAGCCCCGGGATCGCCGCTGCAGCACTGCGCTATCATTGCTGCACAGAGCGAGTTCGCTCTGTGCGTAATGACGGGCAATACAGGGGACGGAGCATCGTTACGTCACGGCTCCGCCCCTCATGACATCACGGCCCGTCCCCTTAATGCAAGTCTATGGCAGGGGGCGTGACGACTGCCACGCCCCCTCCCATAGACTTGTATTGAGGGGGGCGGGCCGTGACATCACGAGGGGCAGAGCAGTGACGTAACGATGCTCCGGCCCCTGTATTGCCAGTCATTACGTGCAGAGCGAACTCGCTCTGTGCAGTAATGATAGCGCAGTGCTGCAGCAGCGATCCGGGGCTCCTCCACAGGGGCGATCTGACATCTTATCCCCTATCCTATCCACTGTCACATGCTTTCTCCCACACTATCCACAGGTACTGATGGATAGTACAGGAGATGCTGATTCCAATGAGCCCTACCTTGCCGGATCCGCCCAGCCATTCGCCCGCAATTGTAGTTTTATTGTATGTGGAAATCTGTCTGTAACCGGCACGGGCGGGGCTTCTTCAGCCTAACTGGCACTTACGTTAGCGCCGCTTATGGATATTCATCCTCTAGTTAGGAGCAGCGGAGAGAGGGAGAACTGGAGGGAGGGGGATGAATATTCATAAACGGCACTCAAGTCAGTGCCAGTTAAGCTGCAGAAGCCCAACCCGTGCCAGTTACAGACAGATTTAAACATATAATAAAACTACGATTGCGGGCGAACAGCTGGGCGGATCCGGGCAAGGTAGGGCTCATTGGAATCAGCGTCTCCTGCACTATCAGTACCTGTGGATAGTGCGGGAGAAAACATGTGACAGTTTTCCTTTAAAGGGGCACTCTGCTGAAAACATCTTATCCCCTATCCAAAGGATAGGGGATAAGAGGTCTAATCGCGGGGGTCCCGCCGCTGGGAACCCCAACGATCTCCAGGCCGGCAGCGACGGCAGATGGAACACGGAAGCTTGCAGCTTCTGCGTTAGTGACGTCGAGACATGCCCCCTCCATTCATGTCTATGGGAGGTGGCGTGACTGCAAGTACATAGCAGTCACACCTCCTCCCATAGACATGAATGGAGGGGGCGTTGCAGCTGGCAACGCCAGTCATCCGTGCATTGAATGACAGGGGTGCCGCTGCGGAGATAGTAGGGGTCCCGCCGCTGGAGACATCCTTTAGATAGGGGATAAGATGTTTTAAGTAGAGTACCCTTTAATGTCTATTGTGGGTTTATATTGTGTACGGTGTAAATAGATAAAAAGAAGAGAGACATGAAATTTATTTTTTATTTTTGAAGGCAATGTAAAGGCAACATGAGATAGCAATAAAGGAATAAAACAATTGCTCATGCAAAGTTTTTATTATTGTATAGAGGCTTGATCAATATAAACCTATAGGTTAGCCCTGAAATTAAATAATTATTTTCTGTACATTCAGTAAACTTTAATCATATTAACAGAAATAAATTAGAAAATGTACATTATCCGTATTACAAATATTTAGCTATAGTTTACCATATTCTTTGCATGTTAAAACCTGTACCACATTACAAAGTCTTCACAATATGGTCAGGTTCCGAACAGTAACAAAATAAGCACAGAACATTTCACACTAGAGAGAAAAGAAGAGGATTAAGTCCGTACAAACAGATTCTCTTTCCTCCGTCTAGTGTTAACACAAAAAAGGCATATATGATACAGGAAAATGTTGCATTAGACAAACAATATTAAATGCAAATGGAATGAGTGCTACCGATTTTAAAAGAACATACAGATAACTACTGAGAGTTTTACAGAGCACTTACTTGTTACCTGTACACAGATTTACCAATCCAAATTTTGTAGCGACGATAAACAAAAATACATTTACATACCTAAGAGAAAACACAAATAGGGCATTCAGCAGACTAAAAATATTATTTATAAAAAAGTTAAAGGTTGCCTGGATTAGAATAAAATAGAAACCCTGTTGTTCAAATGCATCTCTTTATCAGTAAAAAGGGGCTGAGCTACTGAGGATAATTTCTAACTCTTAAATGGGGTACTCTAATTTATAATCCCCAGAATGCCAGCATTAAAAGAATAAACCTTGACCTACCTACTGCCAGTCCCCCGATGCTGCCGGAATTGCTGTCCCATCCTCCGGCCCTGGTCTTTTTCCCGCTTATGGAGGTCCACATTTAACATTGTCATTCAGCTAATAGCCAGTCACAGCAAAGTCCTGATAGAGCCGGCTATAGGCTGCTGAGCCGGAGTACCCTGGCCTCAGCTTTTTCCTGGTGTCCAGACTTAACACATGACACTGCCGCTGTGCGGTGGTGTGACGTCTTGACCCTCAAAAGCAGGAAGAAGTCCAGGGATGGAGGACAGGATGGCAAGTCCAGCAGCACCAGGGGAAAGGAGATTGGCAAGTCAAGGTTTATTGTTTTGAAGCTGCCGTTCAGGGGAGTATTACAGACAAACCATTTAAGTCTCTAATATGGAGGTGAACAGGAAATGGCATAATGTGCATTAGGCAAACAAACATATACATTTTTAGGTCACTTTCACTTACAGTAGTTACAGGTTTTTTTTTTCTAAAGAAGAACAAAACAGAATAAGTGGCAACAAAGGGAAACTAAGACATATATATTGAACTGCCTTTGTATTAAAATTCCTTTCCCCACTTCTTAGGCTCCTCTCCTCTTCTCCCTTCCTATTTATACACTCTGCTTTAATTACTCAGACAGTATCAGGTTACAGCTGCCCATAGAAAGAGAAAGGGGTGGCCTGACACAGACAAAGAATCTCCCCTCAGTGCTTGATTTATAGTTCATACCGCTCTATAATGTCCCCGATGCTGCTACTGCTTCTGAGTATGTGCTATATAGATCTAGGGGAGTGGCATCACATCTTCTGTGGATTATCAGCGTATAGGAAACACCAGAGGCTAGGCTACACACTCACTAGTTCAGGAACAACTGAAAATCAGAGAGGAAATCTGCAGAGTGGGAAACCTGGGTAACCAAGCTTTAAAGAAGTAATATATTGGCCAGAAATACTTAATCTTGTTCACACTCCAGTTTATCATCAAAGTATGCTGAAAGGATAGTGACAGTTTAAAAAAAAGTTGCATTGTAATTTGGGGAAAATCTGCAAATGTGTGAACCATACTAACAAAATAAATGAAATCACAAGGTTGTACGAGTATGACAAAGTATTTTGGTGGCCCCTAGACGCTGCTATAAAACTATACATTTTGCTGCAAATGATAGTAAATACTTTTGTGTCAAACAAGACAAATATTGTTAATAGTGTAGCATTTATTGGGTAGACAGAAAAAATCTATTTTCAAGCTTTTGGAGCACAGAGGAAACCATCAGGAGAATTTTTTTTTTCGCTGTGTGTTTGTTTAGAAGTAGTTCACCATGTAAGCAGTTTTATATTGGTTTGCCTGGCATTCTAATGTGTAACTTCCATGCTGTGGTCACAAAGTGTGTGTATTTTAGAAGGAGAACTACACATCAGTAAAATCTATTTTCTCAAAAAGTGACACATTGTTATTTAAGGAAGAGAGGCCACAAAATGGCCTAATTTGTCTTCAGTAGTATGGTTGCAGGACCTAAACTCACCAAAGAGCAAGACGGCCGATCATCGAAGGGTACTATGAAGATCTAAGCGCAGTTCAACTAAACCATCAAAAGTCCCAGTTTTGGGTTTGTAATGCATCTGGTAGCTTTAATATTGCCATGGACCAAATGTATTGTGTTATCTGAAATGGGTGTTACTGGCTAGGGCTACAGATTCTCCCTAATACAAACTTCATCAGTGACTCCACAATGTTAACTATTTAAGTATTAAACAACATTTTTTTTTTAAATGAGAGCTTGTGGGAATCAGAATGTAAGAAATGGACACCAGAAATGCCCAAAAGGCCCACTGGAATCTTGACGTTTTGACAGAAAAAGGACTGTCTACTAATAGAGTCCCAACACCTATGTGAACATAGCCTAAACAATTAGACAGTTACCGTATGTTTGGTATTGAAGCTTAGCTCCATCGAAGTGAAAGGGACTGAGCTGCATTACTACACACAGCCTGTGGACAGGAGTGGTGCTGTTTTTGCTCCAAAAGAAGCAGCATTTTTCTCCTACTAGACTAATGACATTAATTTAGGAACAAGTGAACATTCATATTATGAGATTTGCAAGTAACACTTTAAACTTAAGAATCCTTTTCAGCAATGAGAACTTCAGTTTAGTATATTTGTTTTGATGGGTAATACACTATCTGGTCAAAAGTGCATTTTAATGTAATAAAAAACCCTGGATTCTTAAATAAAATAAGCATTATATTGCTAAACTATCCCCTACCCAGCTAACAATCTATTGTACAATTTAGAATAGAGATGCAAACATGATGCTAGAGGGGTAAACATCCCATCAAATAGTCCCGAAGCCCCTTCATACTGTATGACTGCATGTAGATAAAACTGTGACTAATTTAAACAGGATATATATCAGAATATATATATATTAGAACCTTGTATATTTTTACAACTTCTTTGCTAAAGCTGGAATACCCCTCTAAATGGCTGTCTATATACATTTAAAGTGGATTTTCTGACAAATGGTGGCGCATGAACATTACAAGCTAAACTGTCGGCAGAATATGGTAGAAAGAAATACGGTAAGTGAAGCACAGTGATTTGGTGCCTTATTCCTGTGTAATAAGCAAAGTAAAGCCGGACTGCACTGCTAGCAGCGACAGGGAGAGTCCCAATTACACTGCCCACACAGACGGCTTGACGTATACACTGATACAGGGATAACTCATTTACTGAACGTGGATGGGGTAAGCAGATAGTCCTGTTAGAATATTGTTTTGCTTTTCTCAAAAATTCTGTTTAAAACCATGTAAACCTTTAATGTCACAGAGTTCAGCTTCTCTTCCCCTATTATACCCTGCTTTCAGTTATGGTAGCATTAGCTACCTGACATGTTTGCTTTATAGGGAGTTGGCCACATTCTATTACCATATTAAAGTATGTTTACATGGGCTCTATAAGTGTCCTCTCTTTGAGCCCTGGGCAGTGTGGGAAAAAAATGGACCTAAAGCTCCCATTGAATTAATTAAGTAACAGGTCACATCTTTTTAGTGCGTTTCCCCCCCACTTCCATTGAAGTCAATGGAATAATCACATGATCATCAGCTACGAACATGAAGACCAAGGCTCTGTAATGTTAAAGCCCATATATAGGAAGCCAGGTGGGTCTTATTGAGCAGCAAGGGTAAGATAGAGGGCCTTAACATATGAATGGGCCACAAAAGTTTAGGGCCTTTCAGGAAATCTGTTATTGAAGTTGGTGATTAGAGATGAGCGAAGTTACAGTGATCTGATACGAACGTCTCCGCTCAGCGTTTGCTGACTTTAGCCTGCATAAATCAGTTCAGCTTTCAGATGCTCCGGTGGGGTGGAAAATGTGGATAAAGTCCTAGGAGACTCTCCACCACTCCCCAGCAACTGCCAAGCTGCGACGTTCGTGACAAATCAAATCACTGTAACTTCGCTCATCTCTACTGGTGATCAACCCCTTTAAGCTGTTAATTTTGTTATGAGATGTAGAAATCCTTAACTGTTATACATATCCCTCCACCTTTTATAATGGAGAATCTCTAGAAAGAGCAAAAGGAAATGACTGAATATGTTGTTATTTACCATCTGTACCAACCAATGTTATTGCAATATACTTAGAACACCTTCACCCCGAACTGAGACTGGGCAAAAGCTTGGTTGTATCACCATAGGTAGTAAAAGTGTTGAAAAATAAAAACAAAATCAGAAACAAAATATACAACATAAAACACAATGGAATATGCAATGAAAAGAAAGTTTAAACATGACATGGATTTCATGCTTTGTTACACATCACTGTGTAACCTTTAATACAGGTACCAAACGTTTAGACATCTGACGTCACTGTTACTTGAATATGCTGTAGAACAATTTTAACAGACAATGAAAAACAACGCAATACACATACAGCATAGGAAACTGTCTTAGAAAACGGCAAACTAGTCCATAGCGAATATTCAGAGACCATGTTTCCTTTAAGTGGCAACAAGGCCCCTGGGTATATCGTAATATTAAGTATCTAAAACCAAATTATTTATAGACGTTGTGCTAACTTTTTTCCTTGAGGGCTTCTGCTGGCTTAATTTTTTTTATAAGATAATATTGGACATATTTACGCTCATCCTGCAAAATCACCTGGTATTTCTGTTCTGAAGGTGCACTGACCCAGGGTTTCCTTGTCCATAACCACAACAAAAGGGGACACCCAACTTTGCTAGTGATTACCCAAGAAGACGAGGACCAGGCACCTGAAGAGCAGTAGGTGATTTTTTTTATGCCAATCATACCTCATTTAAAATATTTTTCTGGTGCCAGACAACCTCTTCAACATCTGAGGCATAATGTCCAAACAAGTGCCACAATAATAATGTTAAGTGCAAACATTTATGGTGTTTATTTTATCACAACTCAATGCAATAGGCCCACAGTTTAGACCAGTTTCACAATTTTAAATGGGGATAAGGGGCAAGTGCAATTTTGTTCAATTTAATACAGCGCTACCTACTTTTTAGTCATCAATAAGACACTGTATGGAGTTCCACAATGTGATATGGCATGTTAAAGCATCCTGCAAACAGACTATAAAATCTATGAATTCGCAGAACTGGATTTTTTTTCTTTGAAATAGTTAAAAATCTTTTTACAAATATTTACTGTATGAGCTTAAAGGGGTACTCCAATGGCACCATAAATTTAAAACAGATTTGAAGATTATTTCTATTTAAAAATCTTAATCCTTCCAGTACTTATCAGCTGCTGTATGTTCCACAAGAAGTTATCTTCTTTTTTTATTTCCTTTCTGCCTGATCACAGTGCTCTCTGCTGACACCTCTGTCCATGTCAGGAACTGTCCAGAGCAGGATAGGTTTTCTATGGGGATTTTCTCCTACTCTGGACAGTTCCTGAAATGGACAGAAGTGTCAGCAGAGAGCACTGTGGTCAGACAGAAAAGAAATTCAAAAAGATAAGAACTTCTTCTGTGGTATAGAGCAGCTGATAAGTTCTGGAAGGATTAAGACTTTAAAATAGAAGTAGTTTACAAATCTGTAACTTTCTGGCACCAGTTGATTTAAAATAAAGGGGTACTCCGCTGCCCCATCGTTCGGAACATTTTGCTCCAAATGCTTGGAGCAGGCGGCGGGGGTCGTGACGTCACAACTACGCCCATCATGACATGCCCCTCCCATAGACTTGCATTGAGGGTGTGTGGTGTGATGTCACAAGGGGGCGTGGTCGTGACGTTACGACCCCCGCCGCTGGCACCCAGCATTCTAAACGAACACTGGGTGCTGCACAGAGATTGCAGGGGTCCCAGTTGCAGGACCCTCACGATCAGACATCTTATCCCCTATCCTTTAAAAAAGTCTACCTTCAATTTTAGGTTGTGCCCAGCTTGTTATCTCCAATGAGAAGCCTTTCATGCAAGCAGCTGCTGACACATGCACGATCATATACAGATATTCGCACCAAAATTGTCATACCTTGTAAATTATGTACATGTATGACTGACTATACTGAAACAAAACAAACTGTATTATATTCACATATGTAGAAAGGGACAGTTTCTTATTGGTATGAGTTCCAGTTTACATGCGCAAAAAGTTCTTTGGATTCACAGTAAAATTTGTTAGCAGCAATGGTTTGTGCCAGTTCTATTGATCTACTCATAATGCACTGTTAGTGAAAATGTTACCAATATATGGCACATATCCAGTCAAGTACCTTTGAATTACATGACAGCTACAGCATTAGATGATGCACACCATCCTATGATATGGGAACGGGTTCTTTAAATAGCAATTGTTTCATAACAATTACTAAATAAATGCAAAGTTCAGTGCAATAGAAGACAGAGAATGTGGTGGTCAAGTAAAGAATATCAGAAGGTGAAAAAGTGTACAATTCCTATATTTTTCTTTCCTGGTTTTGCAACTTACAGTTTTGTGAAATACAGGTTGATTTCACATGCCTGCCATGGTTTAGTAAGTTCTTGGGATTCTTTTTATCTATGACTTTCAGATAGGAAATAGATATCGCCAGTTATACAGCTTCTGCATGCTGTAATATTCCATCCGTCCGTTTAAATTGTAGCCAATTGCATTTGAAGAGAGGCATCTGTAAGTGTGCAACCTCTAATTCTAAGCATTTCATAAGGCATAACATTGTAAGATTACACCGAATCATGACATGTATGTAATTCGGTGTAAGATTGCCCAAGGCTGAACAGGCCCTGGCTTAAACAGAAGCAAAAACACTGAATAAAACCCTTCAAGAACCATTTGCCATGTAGTTACAGCCAGATGAGACTTAAACAAGATACTTAGAGGCATTTTATACTCCCCAGAAATACTTGACAGCATATAAACTGCACTCGTAATACTGGTCACAAAAAAAAGGAATGAGAGGATGCATCCAAGGACAAGCATCCACTAAGTACAGATTCTGCAGCATTGGCTCTGAATTTATCAAAAGCAGTGTTAGCTACCATGAAAACTGGATGTTGGTCAGGATTATTAAGGCAAGACAACTCCACGGCAAATATACATGGACTTGTTTGACTTGGTAGAAAATGAAGAGCGTTCTATTTACAAAAACATTACCACATACGATCAAGAGAAAAAAAATCCTAAAAGGAAAATGCTGCACCGTAAATACACAGTGCTGCCCCCTTATAAATGATCGCTCACTAATATGACAAGACACCATTCAGAAGGAATGACTGCATGAACATGTGCGCATTGCTACAGTAAGAACAGTAAATGCCTCTGGTGCACACTAAATGGCATTCATATTACAGGCCAAATGTTAGATGCACAAACCATTGGATAGACCAACTGGCTGCCAGGAAACACTGTATAGCATGTGCTCTTTTATGCCCCTGCTTTAGAAATCCTGCCTCTATATACAGATTGTTTACTGCTGCAAGGGCCATATGTGCAACATTGTCAGCATGGAGGTCCTTAACATGAACATGGCTTCCAAATTGGTCTCATAATGTTCAGTGCTTTGTCACATATGTACTAATAAAAGAAAGATCAACATTGTCTCATTTTTCTTCATGTGTGCCCACTCATTGGTATAAATCATTCCAGAGAACTACTTCCAGGGCAGGAAATGTCGGACAACTCAAGAAAAATTCAGCAAGCCTAGAAGAGCACCAACTGCACCAAAATAACCCTGGAAGAAAGAGAAGGACAATTATTAAACGGCTGTAATAAAAGGAAAACCTACAAAGACAAAGTATCAAATCAGGAGGTGACGCTGGCTCTTCTCAAAGGTTCAACACTGTAAAACTATGTTCACAGAGTTTTTTGGCCGTATTTTCACCCTAAAAATTGTTGCTGTTTTTTTAACCTCTTATCGACCACGTAAATGTACGTCCTGGTTTGCGGAAATTCACGCACCAGGACATACATTTACGTCCTGTGTATGACCGAGAGCATCGGAGAGGTGCTCGCGTCATACATGGCAGGTATAACACAGCCGGAGACCCGCCAATAATGGCTGACATCCACAATCGTGGGGATGTCCGCCATTAACCCCTCAGATGCCGTGATCAGTACAGATCACGGTATCTGCGGCAATGCGCATGTTAAAATAGATGGTCGGATCGCCCACAACGCTGCCACGGGGATCCGATCATCTGTAATGGCGGCCGGAGGTCCCCTCACCTGCCTCCGTCCGTCTCCCCGGCGTCTCCTGCTCTGGTCTGAGATCGAGCAGACCAGAGCAGGAGATAGCCGATAATACTGATCAGTGCTATGTCCTATGCATAGCACTGAACAGTATTAGCAATCAAATGATTACTATAGATATTCCCCTATGGGGACATTAAAAAAATGTTAAAAGAAAAGTAGAACATTTTTAAAAGAAAAAGTAAAAAATGTAGTTTTGCTGACAGTAGCGGGACACAAGCTGACAGTAGGAGGATTTTTCCTTCAGCTATGAGCCCTGCGCTCACAGCTGTCAATCAAGGAAGTGTGTCCATGACATAGGTGATGATGCATGGACAAAGCAGGACTAGTATGTGTCCAAGCAGGCGGGGGGGGGGGGGCAGTTGTTTGACTGGCTTTTTCAGTATGAAATACTGAAAATTTTCTAATAAAAGCAATTGCAACTTAAAAGGGGAACTCCGCTGCTCAGCGTTTGGAAGAAACTGCTCCGAACGCTGGAGTCAGGAGCTCGTGACGTCATAGCCCAGCCCCCTCATGGCATCACACCCCGCGCCCTCAATACAAGTCTATGGCAGGGGGCGTGAAAGCAGTCACGCCCCCTCTCATATACTTGCATTGAGGGGGCGGGGCTATGACATCACAAGCTCCCGGCATCGACTACAGCGTTCGGAACAGTTTGTTGCAAACGCTGAGCAGTGGAGTACCCCTTTAACATAAAAAAGACAATTATGGGCGATTTTTTAGGATTGAAACAGGTGTTTTACAGCTTAGAATGGACCCAAAATACTGTGTGAACATAGACCAAAACAGAAACATGTTTTCAAAAACAGAAGTTTCTAGGCAGTAGAACACTTGTGTACGTTCTTGGTGTCCCTACAGCTGTGGTTTTTATGCTGAGCTTAAAAAGGTTTTTCCTACAAACTACACCAACTGATCAGACACTGATGTCTTATCCCGAGATGGGATTAGTGTCTGTTCATGGGAAACCCCTTTAAAGGGGTACTCTGCCCCTAGACATCTTATCCCCTATCCAAAGGATAGGGGATAAGATGTCAGATCGCCGCGGTGCCGCTGCTGGGGATCACTGGGATCCCCGCTGCGGCACTGCGCTATCATTACAGCACAGAGCGCGGCGTTCATCACGCCCCCCTGTCATAGACTTGCATTAAGGGGACAGGCCGTAATGTCACGAGGGGCGGAGCCATGACGTCACGCGGCTCCGTCCCCTGTATCGCCCGTCATTACGCACAGAGCGAACTCGCTCTGTGCTGTAATGATAGTGCAGTGCCGCAGCGGGGATCCCGGGGATCCCCAGCAGCGGCACCGCGGCGATCTGACATCTTATCCCCTATCCTTTGGGATCCCCGCTGCGGCACTGCGCTATCATTACAGCACAGAGTGAGTTCGCTCTGTGCGTAATGATGGGCGATACAGGGGACGGAGCCGCGTGACGTCATGGCTCCGCCCCTCGTGACATCACGGCCCGTCCCCTTAATGCAAGTCTATGGCAGGGGGCGTGACAACCGCCGCGCCCCCTCCCATAGACTTGTATTGAAAGGGGCGGGCCGTGGTGTCACGAGGGGCGGAGCCGTGACGTAACGATTCTCCGGCCCCTGTATTGCGCGTCATTACGTGCAGAGCTCTCTCGCTCTGTGCTTTAATGATAGCGCAGTGCCGCAGCGGGGATCCTGGGGCTCCCCAGCAGCGGCCCCGTGGCGATCTGACATCTTATCCCCTATCCTTTGGGATCCCCGCTGCGGCACTGCGCTATCATTACAGCACAGCGCGAGTTCGCTCTGTGCGTAATGATGGGCGATACAGGGGACGGAGCCGCGTGATGTCATGGCTCCGCCCCTTGTGACATCACGGCCCGTCCACTTAATGCAAGTCTATGGCAGGGGGCGTGACGACCGCCGCGCCCCCTCCCATAGACTTGTATTGAAAGGGGCGGGCCGTGGTGTCACGAGGGGCGGAGCCCTGACGTTAAGATGCTCCGGCCCCTGTATTGCGCGTCATTACGTGCAGAGCTCGCTCGCTCTGTGCTGTAATGATAGCGCAGTGCCGCAGCGGGGATCCCGGGGCTCCCCAGCAGCGGCACCGTGGCGATCTGACATCTTATCCCCTATCCTTTGGATAGGGGATAAGATGTCTAGGGGCGGAGTACCCCTTTAATAAACTCACCTTGCAACTTACGGAAAAAGATCTGTTGCTAATGTCTTGGCACCAGACACAAGAAAGACACCTTCAGAAAAATTGTGGAGTCTAGGTCTCAAGGAAAAAGAGCTTCTTTGGTGGCATGAGGAGGAACGTATTTTTAGAGAGTAGTATTCCACTATGGTTTATCACAAGTGAAAAGTTGGCAATTTTCTTCTATGGATTTTAGTTCCTTTCCTATATAATCACCAAACAGCTTTTTCAGCATTTCTGAAGGGTCCTTTATGAACATACACACAATTTACTATTACAAATATACCAACTACAAGAGAAAAGTCATTATTCACTGTTTCCTATAGCTAACTTTGGAAGTTTTTTTGGTTTAATATAAAATGATAATATAATCATACTTACCTCAGCAACATGAAAAGCAATATTAGGAGTTAAACAACAAGCTTTTAAAAAGTATGCGTGTGTATGTGGGACATACCTCATGTTCCAGAAAGAGCGCTTTAAGTTGACCATTCGACCAGTAATCCAATGCATATGCCAGCAATTTCATTGAAAGGGTATTTACCCGGAGAAAATTACCAACAAATATAACTCTGTTTATTTTCTACAACACAAAATGTGAAAACAAAAGTTTAATAATTTTAAAAGGAAAATAGAAAAATATTGATTTTTGCATAAAATATCCTAGAGCTGGATCCTTTATAACTTCTATTAGTAGCACATGGTTCAGAACTGTTGCTTAAAAGGTCTATTTCAATGAAATAATTAACATTTTTTATTTGTTGCTGGGCAGCTGGCAAAAATCAAGACTAAAATAATCCTTACTTACCCTGGTCCCCCGAAGCTCTCAGACCAGCATCTTTCGGGGTCCTGCTGGTCCTATAGCTTGGCAGACCAGAGTAGGTAAGTATTATTAATTTTTCATTTTTGCATACGCCCAGTAACATCCTGGAATACCCTTAAGCATCAATAGTAGCATAAGCAATTAGTAAAAAACATTCCTACTATATATATATATATATATATATATATATATATATATATATATGTATATGGTCACATCCCTGTTTTTCTCCAGTGCATATAATTAAAGGAGTACTATGGCGCTTTTTTTATTTTTTTATTAACCCTCTGTGCCCGGGCTGCAAAACGAAACCAAACAAACTTTAACTCACATGCCTACGTTCCCCCATTGCTCAGATGTCAGTGTCCCGTTCTGCGGTTCCTGTCTTCTTCTGCTTCCTGAGGGTCGGTGAGTCACGCTTCTATAACCAGCCGCAGCGGGACATGCTGAGAGCACCGTGACTCACCGACCCGCAGGAAGCAGAAGAAGACAGGAACCGCAGAACGGGACACTGACATCTGAGCAATGGGGGAACGAAGGCAGGTGAGTTAAAGTTTGTTTTGTTTCATTTTGCAGCCCGGGCACGGAGGGTTAACCCCTTAAGGACTCAGGGTTTTTCCGTTTTTGCACTTTCGTTTTTTCCTCCTTACCTTTAAAAAATCATAACCCTTTCAATTTTCCACCTAAAAATCCATATTATGGCTTATTTTTTGCGTCGCCAATTCTACTTTGCAGTGACATTAGTCATTTTACCCAAAAATGCACAGCGAAACGGAAAAAAAAAATCATTGTGCGACAAAATCGAAAAAAAAACGCCATTTTGTAACTTTTGGGGGCTTCCGTTTCTACGCAGTGCATATTTAGGTAAAAATTACACCTTATCATTATTCTGTAGGTCCATACGGTTAAAATGATACCCTACTTATATAGGTTTGATTTTGTCGCACTTCTGGAAAAAATCATAACTACATGCAGGAAAATTTATACGTTTAAAAATGTAATCTTCTGACCCCTATAACTTTTTTATTTTTCCACGTACGGGGCGGTAAGAGGACTCATTTTTTGCGCCGTGATCTGAAGTTTTTATTGGTATGATTTTTGTTTTGATCTGACTTTTTGATCACTTTTTATTAATTTTTTAATGTTATAAAAAGTTACCAAAATACGCTTTTTTGGACTTTGGAATTTTTTTGCGCGTACGCCATTGACCGTACGGCTTAATTAATTATATATTTTTATAGTTCGGACATTTATGCACGCGGCGATACCACATATATTTATTTATTTTTATTTTTTTTACACCGTTTTATTTTTCTTATGGGAAAAGGGGGGTGATTCAAACTTTTATTAGGGAAGGGGTTAAATGACCTTTATTAACACTTTTTTTTTACTTTTTTTTTGCAGTGTTATAGGTCCCATAGGGACCTATAACACTGCACACACTGATCTCCTATGCTGATCACTGGCGTGTATTAACACGCCTGTGATCAGCATTATCGACGCTTGACTGCTCCTGCCTGCATCTCAGGCACGGAGCAGTCATTCGTCGATCGGACACCGAGGAGGCAGGTAAGAGCCCTCCCGGTGTCCGATCAGCTGTTCGGGACGCCGCGATTTCACCGCAGCGGTCCCGAACAGCCCGACTGAGCAGCCGGGATACTTTCAGTTTCACTTTAGAAGCGGCGGTCAGCTTTGACCGCCGCTTCTAAAGGGTTAATACCGCACATCACCGCGATCGGCGATGTGTGGTATTAGCCGCGGGTCCCGGCCGTTGATTAGCGCCGGGACCCACGCGATATGATGCGGGATCGCGGCGCGATCCCGCTTCATATTGCGGGAGCCGGCGCAGGACGTAAATATACGTCCTGCGTCGTTAAGGGGTTAATTAAAAAAAAAAAAAACGCCATAGTACTCCTTTACAGCATGTACTGAATTTCCCTTTAACCATTTCTATGCATTGGTAAGAAAAAATGTAAAAGTAAATCTTAATGCAATGGATAGATCTTGCAGAAACATGCCAAACTATTTATATTATAAAGATATGAACCATTTCAGCAGGTACAAACACAATTTTTCATTGCAGTGACCAATAAGGTCATGTACACTATGTACTAAACTGTCTGCTACTGTTCTCTTAGGAAATGCTGATACTTAGTTGTTATGGTGCTCCCTGGGGTTCTTTTGATCCTCTTTCAGGACATCCAGCTACTTGCAAGAAAAAATAGAAAGAATCAATGTAGAACCCATGTACTCTTTCTGCTAGTACTTGCTCCCTATAGCCCAATGCGCGGTGTAATGCTGTAGCGGAATGATCTGGCCGTCCGCATTGCATCACAGCAGTAGATTAGACCGGGACGGCCAGATCATTCCGCTACAGCATTACGCCGCGCATTGGGCTATAGGGAGCAAGTACTAGCAGAAAGAGAGCTAGTGCTTGCAGTAAGTGCTGGCTGCCTGCATCACCGGAGTGCATAGATGAACGGGCGCTGTTTATTCTGTACAGTACAGTAATAAAGGCTCTCAGTGCTGGGTCCTGTGGACCAATCCTACAGCGTCCCCAGAACTGACATACAGGGGATAGGGGTGGTGGCTGCGGGCATAGCCACGCCTATCCGACTGTTGCTGACTATCGTTAAAAGCATTTTTTAAGCAACATTAAAGCTGCTAGAAAAGCAGCAAAACGTATGATTCAACTGTTATTTCAAACAACTTTGTCAAGCTGGAGCTGGTTTATGGGGGTTAAAACTCATGACAGTTGCGCTTTATCAGACGCTGTTCCATTCTTGCAGAGTGTGCGCCGCGGGACGTCATCCACGGCAGGCCGGCGCGATGACATCACATCATCGCGCCGGCGCCCGGAGATCTCGTTCCTGCTTCCTGCGGCGCATGCTCTGCAAGAATAGAGCAGCTTCTGATAAAGGTTAAAGCAAGTAGGAGGAAGCTGCTCGGGCACAATACCATACAGGGAAGGGCACATAACGGGGGGGTTGGAATATGTCAGGAGCACATGTCGGGGGGGCATTATAGGTCAGGAGCACATGTCGGGGGGGCATTATAGGTCAAGAGCACATGTCGGGGGGGGCATTATAGGTCAGGAGCACATGTCGGGGGGCATTATAGGTCAGGAGCACATGTCGGGGGGGGCATTATAGGTCAGGAGCACATGTCGGGGGGGCATTATAGGTCAGGAACGCATGTCGGGGGGGCATTATAGGTCAGGAACGCATGTCGGGGGGGCATTATAGGTCAGGAGCGCATGTCGGGGGGGCATTATAGGTCAGGAGCGCATGTCGGGGGGGCATTATAGGTCAGGAGCACATGTCGGGGGGCATTATAGGTCAGGAGCACATGTCGGGGTGCATTATAGGTCAGGAGCACATGTCGGGGGGGCATTATAGGTCAGGAGCACATGTCGGGGGGCATTATAGGTCAGGAGCACATGTCGGGGGGGCATTATAGGTCAGGAGCACATGTCGGGGGTGCATTATAGGTCAGGAGCACATGTCTGGGGTGCATTATAGGTCAGGAGCACATGTCGGGGGGGGGGCATTATAGGTCAGGAGCACATGTCGGGGGGGGCATTACAGGTCAGGAGCACATGTCGGGGGGGCATTATAGGTCAGGAGCACATGTCGGGGGGCATTATAGGTCAGGAGCACATGTCGGGGGGCATTACAGGTCAGGAGCACATGTCGGGGGGGCATTACAGGTCAGGAGCACATGTCGGGGGGGAATCATAGGTCAGGAGCACATGTCAGGGGGGAATTATAGGTCAGGAGCACATGTCAGGGGGGAATTATAGGTCAGGAGCACATGTCAGGGGGGAATTATAGGTCAGGAGCACATGTCAGGGGGGAATTATAGGTCAGGAGCACATGTCAGGGGGGAATTATAGGTCAGGAGCACATGTCAGGGGTTGAAAAATTATTCAGTTATAGTTTATTAAATATTTTAGTACTCGTTTGGTTCAGAATATTTTTTTTCTTGTTCTCCTCTAAAACCTAGGTGCGTCTTATGGTTAGGTGCGTCTTATAGTGCGAAAAATACGGTACATTACATTCTTAGGATCAAAATTGTAAAAGACAAACCCACACCTCAAGGACAGTGATAATGATGAAGATTCAAGAATACATTTTGGCTGAGACCATGCTATAAATATCAATGAATATAATTTATTAAAAAATAAAAAATGCATAAATTCCCTTCACAGGGCCCTTGTGGGAGGAATAGTGGAATGACACATATCAAAACATAAATGTGATATAAAATATGAAAATTGCTTCAATACAAGTAAAATTATTTGGACTGTGTAGGCAACTACTGGTAGTCCGGCAATATATGACCAGCTGAGTAATAATCCGGCAATTAACTGATAGTCCAGCAATGTGATAATAGTAAAATGCTGAATGGATGTCCATACAATATTAAACAGTTCTGCCCCTGATTAATAGATGTAATATGTTACCAGCTGTACTGTGGGTGCCGTCTCCTCTCGCTGATGCGCAGTGCCACACTAGCGTTCGTAGTTGGCTGGATAACCTGAATGCGCTTGAAGCGCTGTGTGCAGTCGGTCCAGACGGCGCTGGACTCAATGAATGCCGTGCAGAAGCTCAGAGGGTCCGTGTGTGCAGACTGATGGCGTTTCCTTGTAGTGGTGGCGTCTGACGTCAGCGGATGGTAGGAGCGGTGGATAGAACACAGGAGCGGCAGGTGGATCACAGAAGCGGTAAGTGGATCAGAAGGCAGCAGATGTATCGCAATAGCAGCAATGGATCTCCAATGTGATTGACAATAGTAATGTCTCTCAGAAGCTGGAACTGGTAATGGACTGGTAGTAGCTTAAAGTCCGCAATAGTGTCACAATGCGTCTTTTGGCCTTCGGCTAAACGCATTTCGGGGTGCTTAACACAAAGTATTCAACCCCTTCCTCAGTAGCTGTGCCACTGGAATGAATCTCATCATATTTATAGTAGTTTCATCTTAACCCCTTAAGGACCAGGGTTTTTTCCATTTTTGCATTTTCGTTTTTTGCTCGCCTTTAAAAAATCATAACTCTTTCAATTTTGCACCTAAAAATCCATATGATGGCTTATTTTTTGCGCCACCAATTCTACTTTGTAATGACGTCAGTCATTTTGCCCAAAAATCTACGTTGAAACGGAAAAAAAAATTGTGCGACAAAATTGAAAAAAAAAACTCCGTTTTGTAACTTTTGGGGGCTTCCGTTTCTACGTAGTACATTTTTCGGTAAAAATGACACCTTATCTTTATTCTGTAGGTCCATATGATTAAAATCATACCATACTTATATAGGTTTGATTTTGTTGTACTTCTGGAAAAAATCATAACTATATGCAGGAAAATTAATACGTTTAAAATTGTCATCTTCTGACCCCTATAACTTTTTTATTTTTCCGTGTATGGGGCGGTATGAGGGCAAATTTTTTGTTGCGCCGTGATCTGAAGTTTTTAACAGTACCATTTTTTGCATTGATAGGACTTATTGATCGCTTTTTATTCATTTTTAAATGATATAAAAAGTGACCAAAAATGCACTATTTTGGACTTTGGAATTTTTTTTGCGCGTACGCCATTGACCGAGCGCTTTAATTAATGATATATTTTTATAATTCGGACATTTCCGCACGCGGTGATACCATATATGTTTATTTTTATTTACACTGTGTTTTTTTTTTTTATGGGAAAAGGGGGGTGATTCAAACTTTTAATAGGGGAGGGGTTAAATGATATTCATTCACTTTTTTTTTGCAGTGTTATAGCTCCCATAGGGACCTATAACACTGCACACACTGATCTTTATCATTGATCACTGGTTTCTCATAGGAAACTAGTGATTGATGATTTTGCCGCTTGACTGCTCATGCCTGGATCTCAGGCACTGAGCAGTCATTCGGCGATCGGACAGCGAGGAGGCAGGAGGCCCTCCCGCAGTCCTGTAAGCTGTTCGGGATGCCGCGATTTCGCCGCGGCTATCCTGAACAGCCCACTGAGTTAACCGGCAGCTTTTACTTTCACTTTTAGCTCTGAGCGCGCGGCTAAAGGGTTAATAGCGCGTTGCGCCGCGCGCTATTAGCGGCGGGTCCCGGCTTCACTATGACGCCGGGCCCGCCGTGATATGATGGGGGGTTGCCGTGTAACCCCGCATTATATCATGGGAGCAGGACCAAGGACGTACCTGTACGTCCTTGGTCCTTAAGGGGTTAATTAGCAGGTGAAAAAAAGGTTGTTACTAAAATGAGGTTGTGGATCACAGGATTGTACGGCTGTATTGACAGGCTAATGTTCACACTTGGTAGTATCAATTAGATACATCATACAACATATGCATATGTAAAATAAAACACATAACCTTAAAGGGGTACTCCGGTGCTTAGACATCTTATCCTCTATCCAAAAGGATAGGGGATAAGATGCCTGATCGCGGGAGTCCCGCCGCTGGGGACCCCAGTGATCTTGCACGCGGCACCCCGTTTGTAATCAGTCCCTGATTACCGGCGACTACAGGGCGGGCGGTGTGTGACGTCACGCCTCCGCCCCCGTGTAATGTCACGCTCCGCCCCTCAATGCAAGCCAACGGGAGGGGGCGTGATAGCTGCCACGCCCCGTCCCGTAGGCTTGCATTGAGGGGCGGAGCTTCTGAGAGACATTACTATTGTCAATCACATTGGAGATCCATTGCTGCTATTGCGATCCATCTGCTGCCTTCTGATCCACTTACCGCTTCTGTGATCCACCTGCCGCTCCTGTGTTCTATCCACCGCTCCTACCATCCGCTGACGTCAGACGCCACCACTACAAGGAAACACCATCAGTCTGCACACACGGACCCTCTGAGCTTCTGCACGGCATTCATTGAGTCCAGCGCCGTCTGGACCGACTGCACACAGCGCTTCAAGCGCATTCAGGTTATCCAGCCAACTACGAACGCTAGTGTGGCACTGCGCATCAGCGAGAGGAGACGGCACCCACAGTACAGCTGGTAACATATTACATCTATTAATCAGGGGCAGAACTGTTTAATATTGTATGGACATCCATTCAGCATTTTACTATTATCACATTGCTGGACTATCAGTTAATTGCCGGATTATTACTCAGCTGGTCATATATTGCCGGACTACCAGTAGTTGCCTACACAGTCCAAATAATTTTACTTGTATTGAAGCAATTTTCATATTTTATATCACATTTATGTTTTGATATGTGTCATTCCACTATTCCTCCCACAAGGGCCCTGTGAAGGGAATTTATGCATTTTTATATTTTTTTAATAAAATTATATTCAATGAGCATGGTCTCAGACAAAATTTATTCTTGAATCTTCATCATTATCACTGTCCTTGAGGTGTGGGTTTGTCTTTTACAATTTTGATCCCAATATATCACACCTTGGGTATAGGTGTTTCGCCAAATCCACCTCGGCCAGTGTAGAATTGTAATTGTGAGCTGCACCATTTTTTTTATTTAAATTACATTCTTGCCTCTCTTTAGCCCTTCAAAACGGCAAACATTTTTTCAAAATTTAACTTTTGCTATTTAGCTTGTTGTACTTTCCTACAGCCTTCATAGCCCTGTACAATGCTGCTTGATCCATTTGCCACAAGGCAGCACTATAAAGAAGCCGAAGGCTGTAAGTAATAGTCTGACAAAATCGGTTCAAAAAGAAATAGCATTATTGTGGGTGTCTGGTTGTGGTGTTATATGTAAAATGCTAAAACTATGCTGCAGTCAATAAAACACCAAATATCACTTCACTTGCTCTGTGTCCAGAACAAGTGATACATCATATGAAAAGCATCTTCAATCAGCTTTCTTGTGATAGGTTTATCCATGTCAGGTCTTACAAGCAGAAGGCAGGAAGGGCAGTGTCAGGCTGCACTTAAGTGTGCCAACAGCCAACGGCTGTCCGGGCATGCTGGGAGTTGTAGTTTTGCTACATCTGGAGGTCCGCAGGTTGGAGACCACTGTACTAAAGTATCTTCTCACGGAACAGAGAAGCAGTGTGAATCAAGGAAGTTCTTTAACTCTGCAGCTAGAGCTGGGGGGTATTACCAAAAATGTGTATCACAGTATTTTTTAAGTTATGGCGGTTCCACGGTATTTAATGGCATTCCCCCCCAAATCCATCCCCCCCCCAATCATGTGACCCATGGGCACTGCTGCTCCCCCCCCCCCCCCCCCGGTTTATCAGCCCAGCACTGCGCTGTCCCTCACATCGGGAAACTAATCATATGTGACCCGCGAGAGCTGCTTCTCACCCCCCCCCCCCCCAAATAATTATAAGCTGCTGCGCCATACTGTACTATCCTGTACCCGGCTGCAAAATAAACTTTCACTCACCTTCCTATGTTCCCCCATTGCTCCGGTACCAGCCTCACGGTCCTCTTGCTGCTTCCTGGGGATGGGTACGTCACAGAGCCGTCAGCGTATCACCGGCCGCAGAGATGTTCCGCCTCAGCCGATGATAGGCTGAGCGCATTGTCATGTAAGAAGCCGTCCGCCTCCTTAAATGACAGTGGGCTCAGCCTATCACCGGCCGAGGTGGGACATCGCTGCATCCGGTGATAGGCTCACTGCTCTGTGACGTACCCATCCCCAGCATGAGGCAGATACCGGAGCAACGGGGGAACGTAGGAAGGTGAGTGAAAGTTTATTTTGCAGCACGGGCACAGGATAGTAGAGTACAGCGCAGCAGCTGATAATTATTTGGGGGGGGGGGGAAAGAGAAGCAGCGCTCGCGGGTCACATATGATTAGTTCCCCGATGTGGGGACAGCGCGCTGTGGCTGATAATTCATTTATTTGAGGGGGGAGGGGCCCAACCGGTATAGTGCTATGGGAAAAATGCATATGGTGCAGGAAAAAAAATTAGCTATTTGGTATGGACCGGTATACCGCCTAGCACTATCTGCAGCTAATCATTATATATAGACTCACCAGCTATATCACTGCACTCCTGATCCCTTAGTACTAACATTATGGCCCTCATTTACTATTGCAACCCCGACATGTTTTGTCGGGTTATGCGCCAGATTCTGGCACATTGCGCCAAAAATTATGTCTGCCCCAGAATTTGCGCCAGAAATGAGAAAAACCTGACTACTCTTCATTTTACTGTGAAAACCCAAAAAGTGGCGTGGTTGTCTGGAAAATGGGGAATGGTCACAGAAAAGGCGAGTGTTCCTGACATTTTCACAAAAACCCAACATATTTACTAAGGTTTCCACATAAAATGTGGTGGATTTGAGCTGAGGAAAACCCCACAGATCAGAGCATGTGTAAAAAAAGCAAAGTGTAGGGAAACCTTAGTAAATACTGTGGAAAATAAATTGTAGGGAATTAAAACCCACAAATAAACCTACACTCCACTCTCAGTAAATCAGGGCCTATATCTTCAGGAGCACTCAGTGGCCCCTATTTACTAAGAGTGGAGTGTAGGTTTCTTTGTGGGTTTTAATTCCCTACAATTTATTTTTCACGGTAACGGAAGCAGTGAGCAGCAAAAGCCAGGCAACGCTGGGGGACTAAGCAGGTGAGTATCCATTATCTTTAAAAGTACTCTAGCCCCTTTTTACAATTTCTCTCCCTCATGGGAAAACCCCTTTAATAACTTAAGAATGTCTACATTTCACCTTTTAACAGATTCTCAGATAGTTCAAACTGCTTTCTGTATACAAGCATGGGAAGCAGATTTTTATTATAGCAGGGATATAATGGTTAGAAAACAAACACCACCTCTGGACGAGTGGGGTACAAACACTAAAGTAAATCAGTCTCAATCCTGGAGATGCTACAGTCAGTGATCACTAACTGTGGCTCTCCATTTGTTGCTAAACTAAAACTCCCCCCTTGTCCTGACAGCAATAGAAGAAGAATGTTTAATACCAATCTTACCTCATTGACAGCACACATCCGGGCTATTGAGCCAATATTATTGGTTATGGTCACCAATGTAGCACGGGCCAGATCTTCTTTACTAACAGATTCTCGTTTATCTTTGTAAATCATGTTTCCAAAACTAAGAAAGGAACAAAAGAAAACATTTTTTGCCAGCTTTCTGAAAGAGAATAATCAGCTTAGTGCACACTGTAATATGCTACTTTTATCAATAGTAAACCAATTTTAGATCTGAGGCCCCGTTCACCCATAATACTCCTTATTCAAGCGGCAGACTTGGTGTATGGGCGGCGCTCCAGGAGCAAAGACGTTGCGGCTGCTGCTTCTTCATGCCTGCTCACAACCAGGATGGGCAAGGAAGACAGCTGTGACATCAGCGTGCTCCGAAAGTGCCACCCGTGCATCAAGTCTTCTGCCTGAATAAGGAAGATAACGGTCGGACGGGGCCACAGATCCGGGATAGGTAAGTATCATTATCATCAGTGTCACCCAACTACAAGCCTGTACCAACAGGTTAGTGCGGGTGAACACAGATGACAGATTCCTTTTAACCCCTTAAGGACTCAGTGTTTTTCCACTTTCATTTTTTCCTCTTTACCTTTTAGAAATCGTAACCCTTTCAATTTTGCACCTACAGACCCATATGGTGGCTTGTCTTTTGCAACACCAATTCTACTTTGTAATGACATCAGTCATTTTAGGAAACCATTGATCAATGATTCTGCCGTTTGAGTGCTCATGCCTGGATCTCAGGCACTGATCAGTCATTCGGCGATCGGACAGTGAGGAGGAAGGTAGGGGACCCAGCTGTTCGGGATGACGCGATTTTGCCGCAGGGATCCCGAACAGCCCCTGGCAACGTTTTAGTTTCACTTTAGACGTGGCGATCAACTTTGAACACCGCGTCTAAAGGGTTAATAGCCACGGGTCCCGGCCGTTGTCAGAGGCCCCGCGTGGCAAGCTGTGGCCCAGCGTTCTAGAACGGGAGCGGACTCAGGGCGTACAGGTAGGCCCTAAGTCCTTAAGGAGTTAAAAATATCCTCTTCTGACCCCTATAACTTTTTTATTTTTCCACATACAGGGATTTTGCGCCGTGATCTGAAGTTTTTATCGGTACCCCTTTTGTTTTGATCAGACTTTGATCGCTTTTATTGATTTTTTTATGGTATAAAAATGGTATATTTTGGACTTTACGTGTACGCCATTGACCGTGCGGTTTAATTAACAATATATTTTTATAGTTCGGGTTCATATGTTTGCATTGAGTGTTATCGGCACTCCACTGCTCCTGCCTGCATCTCAGGCAAAGAGCAGTGAATCGGCGATCGGGCAACAAGGAGGCATGTAGGGACTCTCCTCGTGTCCTAACTAGAGATGAGCGAACTTACAGTAAATTCGATTTGTCACGAACTTCTCGGCTCGGCAGTTGATGACTTATCCTGCATAAATGAGTTCAGCTTTCAGGTGCTCCCGTGGGCTGGAAAAGGTGGATACAGTCCTAGGAGACTCTTTCCTAGGACTGTATCCACCTTTTCCAGTCCACCGGAGCACCTGAAAGCGGAACTAATTTATGCAGGATAAGTCATCAACTGCCGAGCCGAGAAGTTCGTGACGAATCGAATTTACTGTAAGTTCGCTCATCTCTAGTCCTAACAGCTGATCAGGACACCGCAAATGAGCTGTCGTGAATGCTTTTTTAATTCTCTTTTTTTTACTTTAGACGCGGTGATCAACTTATATCGCAGGAGCGGGCGCTGGATGTACAGGTATGCCCTGCATCCTTAATAGGTTAAAGAGGTTCTGTAGTGAAATATAACTTATCCCCTATCCAAAGGATGGGGGATAAGTTATAGATCGCAGGGGGCCCGACCACTGGGACCCCCTGTGATCTCTTGTACAGGGCCCTGGCAGTCTGCTGGAGGGGGGTGTGCTGACCCGCACGGAAAAATCCCAAAGAGATACATGGGGGGGGGGGGGAGGTTAGTGTCAGCTGCGGCTTCCTGCGGTGGTCGGATTGGCCACTTCTGACAGACTGGCGGGGCCCTGTTCAGGAGATTGCGGGGGGTCCCAGCGGTTGGACCCCTGCGATCTATAACTTATCCACATCCTTTGGATAGGGGATAAGTTGTATTTCACTGTACTACTCCTTTAAAGTAGTGAAGTATAAATCTCAACAACCTTCATAAGAAATTTAAAACATTACATAAAAACCTTTTTGATTTACCTTGAAGCTACTGCCCATCCTGGAAGTCCAAATCTCTCATAGTCCCCTCCATATATGTCCCGTACTAATTTATCAGCATTTGTACTGTCACCAGTTGCTGCCATTTCCAGAGCTTCTTCAAAGCTTTCACATCCTGTCAGTAAACTGCAGAGACCAAGGAAAGTGCCTCCACCTAGGCTGAATAGGCAAAGTTAGCACATTACTGACAAGAGTCTCCACGCATAGACCTGTCTACATTATTGACGGCCATAGTAGTGCTCATGCAATTGTGCCAGACATAGTCCACCTCAGCACATCATATTTATGTGTACCATGGTCTTGTACTGTACTGTACTCTGGAAGCAGCCATCCAAGTGTAGACATCTATTTTCTTATTGTACAGACCTAAAACAAGAATTTTCTAATTTGCTGGCAGTCAAAAAACACTTGAAGACTAAGGAAGATTGTACTTCTCAAAAAAAAAAAAAAAAAAAAAAAAAAAAGACTGTCTAGTCTACGTTTAGTCCAACTATTAGTTGGCTTACTTTTAACTAAAATGTACTGCCACAAAATGGCCACATTGGGTCATGCCTTTTCCCTGCAAAGCTCCAAAGTATCTTAAACACACAAATATAGCCCATGTCTTGTAAGCTCAGAATGGATGTCATTGTGTTCGGCTTGTCAGCAGTCAATAGCACCAGCACAGGAACAATTATCACATAATAAGCAGAAGATTAAAATTTTTTGTTGTTGTTAGAAACTGGAAGCCTTCTTAATATAAAAAGTCACAGGGACATGTAAAAAGTTTGGATCCGTGTTGGCCTCAGTGCTGAGACTCCTAGTGATCAGAAGAATGAGCTTTGAGGAGTGTGCAGCATCGCTTTTCACTCCCCGACTTGTAACGATCTTTGCCTTGCTGTCCCATAGCCTTATAATGGAGCAGTAAGAAATGCTGCGCACTTCTGCCGACTTGTTCTTCTGATCGGTAGAGGTCTCAGCATTGAGACGCAGACTGATCAAAACTTGTGACACTAAGATTTATTATTGATACTTGTTTGTAAGCACATGAATCAAAGTGCATTACCTTGTACCACATACTCTTTTATAGCTGTCCTTGGAATGGACTGCAAGAATGCTGACTCCAGAACCAATGTTCACCACCAATAAAGGATAAGGGTCATCAAGATTAAAAGGGATTTTCTGGCACTGTTCAGGGTGTGAAGCATTCTCATAATAATAGCATTCAGCCTGGCCATTAAAACGGACAGAGTCTATGTACAATAAGCCTTTAACAAGGGAATCCAGTTCATCCACCTTGTGCAGTTCCAAGTTACCGATCTGTTTGCAAGGAGAAAAAACAAAATACATATTAGGTTGTCATTTCTTTTATCTGTGAAAACATATATACACCACACCTGCATTTTCCTCCAGCTGCTATATAGAAATCAACAGTCCTACATGAGCAGACTAGAAGGAAAAGTAAAAATATCAACCCAAAAAAGGGGAGGTTGGGGTCAGTACCTACCGTCCTAAACTCTTCTTCAAATTTATATGCACCGCCGCCTGTTGCGCACAGAACAGTATGTAATGTTGAAAAATTCTTATCCCTTGCCATCTGAATAAACCTTGGCAGGTCTTGTGTGGGAAATCGGATGAAGTGCAGGTTTCCTTTCCTGCCAAAGAGAGTCAGGTTTTTCAGCTCCAAGTGGACATCTCGAATGCCTGTAGAACCATAGGCTACATTTGAAGTCAGATATTTACGGATGCTCTTTAAGCTCTCAACTTCTTCTTGCTCCTCCTCTGCTGTAATGTCAATTGGCTCAAAATAAGCCAGCTTCACTAAGGTTCCACCAATGTCCATACCAAACCAAGGGAAAGCTAATGGGAAAAAATAAAAAAAAATCTATGAAAATCAATGAAACTTTAATAAAAAAAACAGTTATAAAAAAAAAAAAAAAAAATCAATGAAAATGTTTTTCCATATCCAAGTTGCATGTACCAGCGCAATGCATTCCAGGAGTCAACCTGGGTGATAATGGCCCAGACTTTAGGGAGTGTTCACACATTCAGGGTTTAAGATGTAGCTTTTTTCATCTAAAACAAATGGATTCAAAAATAGAATCCCCAGACTTTCCTTCATACTGGTCCTTTATTTTTTTTTCCTTCCTGGCTTTGGTTTCAAAAATTGAATGAAACTATTTAAAGGGAACCAATCATGGGATTTTACCATATATAATGGGTGGTAATGCATTATATATGGTAAAATCTTCTTCCTCACCATCCACAGGGGGAGGTTCCAGCCAGCAGGGATAATGAGGATTTGAAGTTCGTCTCCCCCACCAGCCCTGTAAGTAGTCTCCTGTGCAGGGACCTATACTTGTCTATTCCTGTGTTCCCTGGCTGTAATCACACCCACTTAGTGTGATTGACAGCCTGCATTACCACTCTGCTCCCTTAGAAGGTGGCGCAGAGTGATGATGCAGGCTGTGGCTGGGCTGTCAATCAAGCCGGGGGCCGCCGCTAATAGCCAGCATGCGGCGATCGCCGCGGCTGGCTATTAACCCTTTAGATCGCCGCTGTCAAAGCTGACAGCGGCGTCTAAAGGGTTCTGTGAATGCTCCCTGGTGGGCTAGTGGGGTGAATCGCCTCCCCGCAGCGCTCGGGGGCGATCCACTGTGGCGGTAGCCGGAGGGCTTACCTCTGCTTCCCTGCTCTCCGTGGCTCTGTCATTGATAGAGCCTGGCTGGACCAGGCTCTATCAATGGATCGCAGATCAATGGAGTTCAATAGAACTCTATTCATCTGTCTGGGATATATTGCAATGTATCGTCACCTAGACGGTATCGCAATATATCAGGATATATATCGAATCACCACACTGGTATCGCGATTCGAATCTTATGGCCAAATTCTTGGCGATTCACACCCCTAGTAGCAAACAGCTGCTAATAAGTACTGAAAGGATTAAGATTTTTTAATTGAAGTAATTTACAAATCTGTTTAACTTTCTGGCACCAGTTCATTAGAAAAAAAAAAAAACCCTTTTCTAACGAAGTACCCCTTTAAGGCTAGGTTTCCACACAGTTTTTTTCTGGCGTTTTTTTTTTTTTTAAAACCTTCACTGCAGTTTTTGAGCCAAAGGCAGAAGTGTATTCAAATGGAATGTGAAATATAAAGGAAGGTCTTATACTTCTCCTTCCTACTGGATCCACTTCTGACTTTTGCTCAAAACTATTTCTACCCCCCAAAAAAAAAATTCTGAAAAAAACTATTTTGAAAACTGGCCCCACAAAATGTGTCATTTCAACCTTACAGATATACTAGGAAACACCTAAACAGTAAGGCACCCGTATCCAAATTCTCAGCACATTCTCCAGCCCCTTTCACACAAGCTTATTTAGGTCAGTATTTGCATCAGCATTTGTTAGGGAAAACCAGGAGATGATTCAAAACACCGAAGTGCTAATCTTTCCCATAGTTTTCTTTTCATTCTCCACCCCTAGTATGAGCTTACATACACTGCAAAATACTGCCCTAGATACTGCCCTGTGAGAGAGATCTTACCCACCCGACCCCTGTGATCTGAACACTTTGTGCAACTATTAACACCAAATAACTCTTTCTGCTGGGCATTTAAAGGATAATACTGTGCTTAATCTATTTCCATTCCTATTTATTATGGTAACAACTGGATAAGAAATGGGAGCACTGCATAAGTGACATCCCTCTGCTGGAAGGAATTTCATGTCACCTGAGTGCAGTGACAGGAGGCGTTAAACATATAGCGTGTAGAATGTATGTTACTCTATGGAATTCAGCTGTAAGAATTCACAAGGAAGTGTAGCAAAAAACAAACAAAGAAAACTATTTGGATCCGGAAAGAGGGAAACATTTTCTTATCTCTTTGTACCTCATATGGTGTATAAATTACCGGACTTACAGCATAGATGTGGCTTGCTCTCCGACTCCTCGTGTCCTTGGTTTGGACGGGCAGATTCTACTCTACTACACATGATTTGGGATTGTCCTCTTCTTCCATTTTATCAGGAGGTGTTAGTTATTATACATAGGAGATAAGGTACACAGTAACCTCTAACTTCTAAATGCTTTATAATGGGCCTTATTGGTTGTATTAAGGAACAGTTTGGACCTGAGGTGGGAATCTTAAAGGGGTACTCCAGCCCTAAGACATCTTATCCCTTATCCAAAGACTTGCATCGAGGGGGCGGGGCATGACATCACAAGGGGACAGAGTTGTGACGCGACGTAACGATACTCCGACCCCGTGGTCACGAGTCTTCAGACATGAAGCTATCGTCACTCATTGCAGCTGAGAAAGGGGAGTGCTGCATGAGAGATTGCGGGGGTCCCCAGTGGCGAGACCCCCGCAATCAGACATCTTGGCCGCTATCCTTTGGATAGGGGATAAGATGCCTTAGGGCCATAGTACCCCTTTAAGAATACTTTAGTGAGGAAACATATTGCTGTACTGCTCTACTCCCTCTACTATTCATCATTTTGTTACACGACTGTCATTTATAGTTCGCCTTGAAAGGGATATTTACATAAAGCCTAAAGCATTGAAAAAAAATAACTTCTGTGTGGAATTCTTGGTACAGAGTATACAGTCTGGGGGGCAGTCCTAATGTGTGCCGTTTACTTTGACATCATCTTCTCTTTTATGTAAAGCTGAAATAAAAAAAAATGGTTTTACTTACCTCTGTGCCAATTCCCTGTTGGCGCTACAGTGTTACATGAGAAGACATCAGGTGACCGCCACAGCCAATCAGCAGCCTCAGTGGTCACACTCTGGAGTACGGAGCATAACCTCTGAGGCTGGTGATTGGTGGCGGCAGTCCCGCTGCTCATGTAACACCAGAGCAGAAAGGGGGATCAGCATGGAATATTTCATCTGTGGGGTGATCTGAATAGGGCTGTGCACAGGAGATGTCCTCGCAATCTGACAGATTTGAATGACTTTTGCAAGGAAGAGTGGGCAAATACTGCCACATCATGCTAATAAACTCATCCACAAAAAGACTGATTGTGGTGATAAAATCAAAAGGTGCTTTAAAAAAGTATTAGTTGTGTTATTTTTTTTTCGTTCCCTCTCAAAGATGTTAGTTTGTTTCGCAATTGAATTGTTCACTTTATAGGTCCCATTTAGAAGTGGAAATCGTTCTGACATGTTTTATCTTTGTCTCATTCTTTAACATTACAAGAACCTGACATTTTGAAAGGGTGTGTAGACTTTTTTAAGTGCACATAAACAGTTTCCTTAGGGGAACTACTCATCTTAGGGTGTTGTGTACAAGACACTTGTGATGACATGAAGGATCGATGGCAGTGCAATCTTCCAGAGAAAACTACAAACAACAATACTGCCATAATCCAAGACATGCAATGGATCTGATCCGGTGGATAGGGGATACGTCTTTGATACCGGACTACTTCTTTAAAAAGAGAATGTTTTTTATTTTTCCTTATAATGATCGCCTCTACTTCCATAGGTGCTGAATTCTTTTATCTATTCAGCTGTGGCAAAGTTTATGCTTTGACAACAGACAGTGCAGTTATATTAGCATTGGAATTATACTCAACAACTGGTGGGAAAATTTTATTTTGTACCAAAAAAATGCACTGTGCCTCCAAGAAGACGATTCACAAGTAACAACCAAGACAAAAGCAGTTCTTAAAGGGGTACTGTGCCCCTAGACATCTTATCTCCTATCCAAAGGATAGGGAAAAGATGTCCGATCGTAGGGGGTCCCGCCAGAGTATACAGGGGCCGGAGTATTGTGACATCATGGCCCCGCCCCCTCATTGCAAGTCTATGGGAGGGGGCATGGCAGTCGCCACGCCCCCTCCCATAGACTTGCATTGAGGGGTGGGGCGTGACATCACGAGGGGGCGGGGCCATAACATCACAATACTCCAGCCCCTGTATCACCAGTCATCAGGCATGGAGCAAAGTTCGCTCTGTGCAGCAGATGACAAGGTGCTGCAGGAGAGATCGCAGGGGTCCCCATGATCAGACATCTTATCCCCTATCCTTTGTATAAGGGATAAGATGTCTAGGGGCACAGTACCCCTTTAAGAACTGCTGTTGTCTTGGTTGTTACTTGTGAATCGTCTTCTTGGAGGCACAGTGCATTTTTTTGGTACAAAATAAAATTTTCCCACCGGTTGTTGAGTATAATTCCAATGCTAATATAACTGCACTGTCTGTTGTCAAAGCATAAACTTTGCCACAGCTGAAAAGATATAAGAATTCAGCACCTATGGAAGTAGAGGCGATCATTATAAGGTAAAAAAAACAAAATTTTTAAAGAAGTAGTCCGGTATCAAAGACGTATCCCCTATCCACCGGATTAGATCCATTGCATGTCTTGGATTATGGCAGTATTGTTGTTTGTAGTTTTCTCTGGAAGATTGCACTGCCATCGATCCTTCATGTCATCACAAGTGTCTTGTACACAACACCCTAAGATGAGTAGTTCCCCTAAGGAAACTGTTAATGTGCACTTAAAAAAAGAGTCTACACACCCTTTCAAAATGTCAGGTTCCAGCCCCTGTATCCCCAGTCATTAAGGATGGAGCGAAGTTTGCTCCATGCAGTAGACGACACAAGGTACTGCAGGAGAGATCGCAGGGGTTCCCAGCGGCGGGATCCCCGCGATCAGACATCTTATCCCCTATACTTTGTATAAGAGATTAGATGTCTAGGGGTGGAGTACTCCTTTAACGTCAACATCTCGGCAAGTACAGTCATAGCCGTAAATGTTGGCACCCCTGAAATTTTTCAAGAAAATGAAGTATTTCGCACAGAAAAGGATTGCAGTAACACATGTTTTGCTATACAAATGTTTATTCCCTTTGTGTGTATTGGACCTAAACAAAAAAAGGGAGGAAAAAAAAGAAAATTGGACATAATGTCACACCAAACTCCAAAAATGGTCTGGACAAAATTATTGGCACCCTTTCAAAACTGTACTGTTTACTGAAAATGGAATGAGGCCTACAAAGAAAAGAACACAGTACCTACAGTGAAATATGGTGGAGGTGTTAATGATGTTTTGGCGTTATTTTGCTGCCTCTGGCACTGGGTGCCTTGAATGTGTGCAAGGCATCATGAAATTTGAGGATTACCAATGGATTTTGGGCCGCACTGTACAGCCCAGTGTCAGAAAGTTGGGTTTGCCTCCGAGATCTTGGGTCTTCCAGCAGGACAATGGGGGAGATTTATCAAAACCTGTCCAGAGGAAAAGTTACCCAGCTGCCCATAGCAACCAATCAGATCGCTTCTTTCATTTTTAACAAAGTCTCTGCTAAATGAAAGAAGCAAAGCTGGTTGCTATGGGCAACTTTTCCTCTGGACAGGTTTTGATAGATCTCCTCCAATGACCCGAAACATACGTCATAAAGCACCCAGAAATGGATGGCAACAAAGCGCTGGAGAGTTCTGAAGAGGCCAGCAATGAGTCCAGATCTAAATCCCATTGAACACTTGTAGAGAGATCTTAAAATTGCTGTTGGGAAAAGGCGTCCTTACAATAAGAGAGACCTGGAGCAGTATGCAAAGGAAGAGTGGTCCAACATTCCGGCTGAGAGGTGTAAGAAGCTTATTGATGGTTATAGGAAGCGACTGTTTTCAGTTATTTTTTCGAAAGGGTGTGCAACCAAATATTAAGTTAAACGGGGTACTCTGCCCCTAGACATCTTATCCCCTTATCCAAGGATAGGGGATAAGATGTCTGATCACAGGGGTGTCGCTGCTGGGGACCCCCGCAAACTCTCCTGAAGCCCCGAGGCATCAGCTCTCCAGAGCTAAGTATGCTCCGTGGCTGATGACAGAGGTCGGTGGTTTGTGACATAATGGCTCCGCCCCTCGTTATGTCACACCCCACCCCTTTATGCAAGTCTATGGGAGGGGCGTGGCAACAGTCACACCCCCTCCCATAGACTTTCATTAAGGGGGAGGGGTGTGACGTCATGAGGGGCGGCGCCATTACGTTACTAACCTCCAGTCCCTGTATCAGTCACGGAGAAAACGTAGCTCCGGAGAGCTGATTACTAGGGGGGCAGCAGGAGAAATCGCGGGGGTCCCCAGCAGCGGGATCAGAGATCCCCTTGGATAGGGGATAAGATGTCTAGGGGCGGAGTACCCCTTTAAGGGTGCCAATAATTTTGTCCAGACCATTTTTGGAGTTTTGTGTGACATTAAGTCCAATTAGCTTTTTTTCCTCCCTTTTTTGGTTTAGTTCCAGTACACACAAAGGGAATAAACATGTGTATAGCAAAACACGTGTTACTGCAATCCTTTTCTGTGAGAAATACTTCATTTTCTTGAAAAATTTCAGGGGTGCCAACATTTACGGCCATGACTGTATATCAAAAACAGTTGTCAAGCTCTGGCCATTGCACTAACTTGTAAATAACTAATAGTAAAGTAAGGAGGACCATGACCAGGATGACCAGTCAGTATGGGTACAGAGCTGAAAAATGTATCAAGAACCCTGATGGAATGCATGTGGTCCTCAGGGAATACAGGGATGTGGAAATCCTATAGCCCGACGCCCGGGGCAAATAGTTTTGGGTGCCGGGCAGGTGAATTGTTTATAGATTTAGCCCTGTATCGGGCAGGGACAGACTGACTTCCCCCTTATTTTTCTTTAATGCCGGTGTGAGGCGCAGGAGCGGATGGAAGTCTACACCTCACACCGGGGCTCAGAGTGTATGGAGGGGGCGGCGGCCTCCAGCTGACTGCAGATCCCCCTTATCTCCCCTCCCGGAGGATGGACGGAGCTCAGAAGACACAGCAGGGTGGGAGACAGCTCCGTGCACAGCTCCATCCCCCGCACACAGCTCCCCCCTCCCCCTCCCCCGCTCTGTCTAGACAGGACCTAATTCACCACGGGGCGGTTGCTTGTTTGCACGGGGAAAACACAGAGCAGGGGGAGGGGAGGACGGAAATCTCACCTCACACCGGCGGTGACTACAGCTCTGATGTCCACTCATGGCGGCTCAGGTGAGGAGACAGAGAATGCAGGCGGCGGCAGGAAGGGTGGTTGTATATGTAAGGTGTGAGTGTATGTATGATGTGTGTATGTAATGTATGATGGGGGGGGGCGGCAGGTGTATGTATGATGTGTGCATATGTATGGTGTATATCAGTGTTTCCCAACCAGGGTGCCTCCAGCTGTTGCAAAACTACAACTCCCAGCATGCCCTGGGCATGCTGGGAGTTGTAGTTTTGCAACAACTGGAGGCACCCTGGTTGGGAAACACTGGTGGATATGTATGGTGTGAGTGTATGTGTGTATGATGTCTATGTGTGATGTGTATGTAATGTATACTGTGTGTATGATGTCTGTGTGTGATGTGTATGTATGTGATGTATGATGTGGGGTGGGCAGCGGCAGGTGTATGTATGGTGTATATGTATGGTGTGAGTGTATGTGTGTATGATGTCTATGTGTGATGTGTATGTAATGTATGATGTATGTATAATGTCCAAGTGTGATGTGTATGTATGTGATGTATGATGTGGGGTGGGCAGCGGCAGGTGTATGTATGGTGTATATGTATGGTGTGAGTGTATGTGTGTATGTAATGTATGATGTGGGGGGGGCAGTGGCGGGGGGGGGGGGTGTGTATGTATGATATGTGGGCAGTGGCTGGTGCATTTATGTTGTGTATGCATGAATGTTTTGTATAGGAGCGGACTGTCACGTCGGGTATTAGGGCAGTTGTACTATCTAATTTTATTTATTTTTAGTGGCCCCGCACTAAATTGCACCCCCAGAATCCCACCCCCTTCATACTCACCCACCAACCAAGAGCCCCTCATATGCACACAAACACGCCCAAACCAAAACTACAACTCCCAGCATGTTGGACCATAACCTAAACTGTAGAACTATAAAGTGCAGCATGCTGGGAGTTGTAGTTTTGGTTCGGGTCAGCTGCAGAGCTATAGGCTGCATCAGGGCATGCTGGGTGTTGTAGTTACTAACTGCAATTCCCTGTATTCCCTGACACATCCTATGGCTCTGCAGCTGACACAAACCAAAACTACAACTCCCAGCATGTTACACAATAACCTTAACTGTACTACTATACAGTGCAACATGCTGCAACACCCACACTGTATCAGTATGTTTACTGCATGTATAGGCTGTATCAGGGCATGCTGGGAGTTGTAGTTTTGGTTCGGGTCAGCTGCAGAGCTATAGGCTGCATCAGGGCATGCTGGGTGTTTTAGTTACTAACTGCAATTCCCAGTATTCCTTGACACATCCTATGGCTCTGCAGCTGACACAAATCAAAACTACAACTCCCAGCATTTTACACAATAACCTTAACTGTCCTACTATACAGTGCAACCTGCTGCAACACCCACACAATCATAGGCTGTATCAGGGCATGCTGGGAGTTGTAGTTATCTAGTAACTAAATGCAACTTCCAGCATTTTCTGACACAAAATGCAGCACATAAACTGGAGAAGCAGAACCCCCCCCCCCCCAGTAACACATAAGTCCCTATTGAGACTGAAAAATAGTGATTAAAATATTTTAAAAAGTGCGTATATATGTGAATAAGCCCCTTTCCTAATAAAAGTTTCCTATTTTCTTTAAATAAAAATAATGTACAAAAATAAACATAAGTGGTATCGCTGCATGTGGAAATGTCCAGGCTATTAAAATATAATGTTAATTAAACCGTACGGTGAACGGTGTAAATGTAAATAATAGTCCAGAATTGTTCATTTTTGGTCACTTCATATTAGAAATTTTTTATAAGGTGATCAAAAAGTTACATCTAGACTTTTCTGGGCTTATCTGGGGTGTAAGAGGATCTACAGCTCTCCGGCCGCTAATAGCCTGGCATACTGCGATCGCCTATTAACCCATTAGATCACCGCTGTTGGCAGTGTCTAAAGGATCTTATATCCATCCCTGGTGGTCTAGTGGGGGGGGATCAGACTATTTTGGTTGAAATTATTTCATCAACCAGGACAAGTGGATTTTCTTGAGGGACAAGTAGATTGTGTTCCGCTTTAGTCCCTTGGACAAGTAGTTTTTTTTTTAAATTTCCACACCCCTGGAATATGATCATCTTTAATAAAAAATATTTCCTTGAGTTCTCTATGAGAGAATAAATGGCGCATAGCATGTTACAGAAGATTATTTTCCCTCTATGGAGAAAACAATTGTAGCTTAAGAAGTTAATAATAATCGGAGTCATCCTCAATCACACGGGTATTACAGATAGTCACCCTCTGAACATAAAGATTAGCAATATACACACAACAACACAAGGATCCATTCTTACACTTCTCAGAGATCTTGTGACTTACACATTTTCCCCATTTTCCTAATTGTGTACGAGAAAAGGTCCTGAATGACTTAGCGGATTAGTCAGAAATTTAAGACAACGCTAAACTTATAAACACAACTATTTATTCAACTAAATGCAAATACTTCAAAAGGAAGAACTATACGGACATATGTCAAACGCATTCGGCCTGATCCTGCAGGTGGGTCAGTTGCCGTGTACGGCATTATTACAATATGACTGGGAACAGATTCATTCTGACCTGACCCAATGCCTGCAGAAAACACTGGAAATACATTAAATGAGCACCTCTCAGCTGCTATGTAGGACCCTTGGGAGAATGGATAGGGGATATGAGGTGAAGAATACCCCGTCTGTTAGCCGGATATTCAAAATCTAAGGTAACACGTGCCATACAAGGACGACCACTGTCATCACATCTTTCTGAAAAAAAAAGTCTAAAATACTGTGGCACAAGTCATGCAAGACATGTTTTTGGCACAAATTGGTGCATTTACAATAGTAAATTGTTCCCAGTGTTTTATATTTGTACCACATAGATATCCCTCACCCTGGAGATCATACTCTCCAGTAGGCTCCGTGCACCGACGACAAGCAGGGCTCCGTGCACCGAGGACAAGCAGGGCTCCGTGCACCGACGACAAGCAGGGCTCCGTGCACCGACGACAAGCAGGGCTCCGTGCACCGACGACAAGCAGGGCTCCGTGCACCGACGACAAGCAGGGCTCCGTGCACCGACGACAAGCAGGGCTCCGTGCACCGACGACAAGCAGGGCTCCGTGCACCGACGACAAGCAGGGCTCCGTGCACCGACGACAAGCAGGGCTCCGTGCACCGACGACAAGCAGGGCTCCGTGCACCGAGGACAAGCAGGGCTCTGTGATACTCCCCCAGCTTGAATTACAGGATGATTAACAAGGAGCCTGCACAGAGCCCTGCTTTTCCTGCCCTCACTTCCTGTATTTTGTCCACACAGAGACACACAGGCAACAGCTGCAGGGACACCATTTCTTCACTCAAAAATATACAAATTTTTTAACCAACGTACATTGCAATACATATAATGGTATTATCTACTTTATATAAAAAGTTTTTGCAAATGACAGGTACGCTTTAACTGTACATTGAAAATTAGGGCATGATTACACTAGAATAAATACCTGTGCCACTTCAGGGATGTGGAATTCCTATCGCCCGACGCCCGGGACTAGCAGTTTTGGGCGCCGGGCAGGTGAATTTGTCCGGCCCTTAGCCGGGCCGGACCTGACAAGTGCGGTGGCAATCTGCAGTCTGTATGGAGCGGGCTCCCGACTCCTGCCCGCTCCATACTCTGCAGCCTGTGTCCTCCAAAGCAGAGCAGGGGAGATGAGAAGCTGTGTATTTGTCTTCTCTCCCCTGCTCTGCAGACGTGCGGGGGGAGATGAAGGGGCGTGGCTTATTTCTCCCCGTGTAGACCTGCGTCCTCTGCCTTCGCTCCACGCACGTCTGCATGGGGAGACTGTATGTGGCGCTCACAGGGGAGTATGGAGCGGGCTCGGGATTCCTGCCCGCTCCATACTCTGCAGTCCTCGGCTGTTCACAGTAGCCGGGGGCCGCTGCTAATAGCAAGCATGCAGCGATCGCCACGGCTGGCTATTAACCCTTTAGATCGCCGCTGTCAAAGCTGACAGCGGCATCTAAAGGGACTTGTGAATGCTCCCTGGTGGGCTAGTGGGGTGGAACGCCCCCCCCCCCCCGCAGCGCGATCGCAGGGGGCGATCCACTATGGAGGTAGCCGGAGGACTTACCTCTGCTTCCTCCTGTCCCGGCTCTGTCATTGATAGATCCTGGCTGGACCAGGCTCTATCAATGGATCACAGAGCACACAGATTAATAGAGTTCAATAGAATCTATTCATCTGTCTGAGGAATCTAATGATTCCTCCTATAAGTCTAATAAAGTGTAAAAAAAAATAAAAATAATAATAAATAAATAAAAGTTTGAAAGACACACATTAACCCAGTGGTCTTCAAACTGTGCCCCTCCAGATGTTACAAAACTACAATTCCCAGCATGCCAGGACAGCCGTTGGCTGTCCGGGCATGCTGGGAGTTGTAGTTTTGCAACATCTGGAGGGCCACATTTTGAAGACCGCTGCATTAACCCCTTCCATGTTAAAAGTTCAAATCACCCCCTTTTCCTATATAAAAACATGTAAAACATAATAAAAATACACATATTTGGTATTGTTTCGAGCGTAATTGTACAACCTATTAAAATATAACATTATGTATTCGGTACGGTAAATGTAAAAAAAATACCAAACCACAGATTTGCAATTTTTATAATATCCCAGAAAAAAAAGTTAAAAAGCGATTAAAAAGTCAGATCAATACCAAAATGGTACCGATACAAAAAACTGATTATGGCGCAAAAAAATGAGCCCTCATACAGCCTGGTAAAAAATAAAGCTACAGGGGTTAAAAAATGGCAATTAATTTAGTTTTTTTTAATAAAATTTCCACACCCCTGCACTTGATTTCAGCAAGTTTCCCCTTGAAGAACATGAGAGCAGAGTTTAGAGCGTGATACTTACCCTCACCTTCATCTAATAATTTAATGTGAAATTTTGGGACAGCATAATAAAAAATAAAAAAAATGCAAGCAGGAAACCAAGCAAGCCAGCACATCCTGATGTCGGGCAGCACTACATTGCAGTAATATTGGCTATGGAAAATAGTTGTAACTTCCTAACATTGAGAAATAGCTCTTTAAGTGAACACTGATCTGACAAGTGAATGTGAACAGCCTGAGCAATGTCCAAAATGATAACATGCATTGCAAACCACCCGCCAAAAACACAATCAGCAAAAAATAGTGATCTCAGCACGACGATCAGTATCAAAAGAAAAAACAGTGAAGGTAAACTTGGCCGACATCTTGAATTAGCTTCCCAAGAAGCAAATAACAGTGTATTGTTCTGATATTATGCTCCAATGAGCAAGTGGATTTCCGGAGAAACATCAGGTCTGCGACAGGGACAATGGATTTATGGCCAAAATCCTATAAGCTACAAATAAAATAAAAAAACACAACTATCCAAAATGATTCCAGATGTACACTGCCAATGTGCTCAGTGGGGCTCACAATGTCCCTTTAAAAAGGTTATCAAGGATTAGAAAGACATGGCTTCTTTCTTCCACGAATAGCACCACACCTGTCATCTGGTTGTGTGTGGTATTACAACTTGGCTTCATTCACTTTAAGGGTACGTTCACACGTGCGTATTTTTGCTGCAGATCTGCTACCCCGGATTTTTCTGCCCAATTGACTTTAATGGGCAGCAAAATCTGTTGAAGCAAATCTGCAGCAGAAAATATGCACGTGTGAACGTACCCTTAAAGTGAATTAAAGGGGTATTCCAGAAAAAAACTATTTTTTTTTATATCAACTGGCTCCAGAAAGTTAAACAGATTTGTATATTACTTCTATTAAAAAATTTTAATCCTTCCAATAATTATCAGCTGCTAAAGAGGAGTTGTTCTTTTTTGTCTGGCAACAGTGCTCTCTGCTGACATCTCTTCTTGTCTCGGGAACTGCACAGAGCAGAAGAGGTTTGCTATGGGGATTTGCTTCTACTCTGGACAGTTCCCGATACACGTGTCATCAGAGAGCACTTAGACAGAAAAGAACAACTCAACTTCAGCAGCTCAAATACTGAAAGGATTAAGATTTTTTTTTTTTTTAATATAAGTAACTTACAAATCTGTTTAACTTTCTGGAGCCAGTTGATATATATAAAAAAAATAATAAAAAAAGCTGTTTTTTTTTCCTGGATAACCCCTTTAATAGAATTGAGCTGCAAACCCATACACAAGCTGAGGACAATAGTGATGAAGTTTTTAGAAGGAAAAAGCTATAATTTAAAAAAATAAAAATAAAAAACACACAGAGCTGGCAGATTCACTGCACAAAGACACAGAGGCCACCAAACTTTACTGCATTTAATGGGGTATGTCAGGGTCCATCATTTTACAGGATTTTTACTGAATGTTTTACTATGTTATTTAAATGGAGTTCTCAAACTGAGCCTCTGATGCAGATGTCAACATGGCTGAAGGGTCACCGTGGGAGAGCCAGTCTGGAAGCTTCCACTCATTTTTTTCCCACTGACACCAATGGGAGAAGGTGTTGGCGTAGATTAGAATTGACACAGTTTTTGTATGAAACACCACATTGTTTTTGCTTGTATGAACATACCCTAGCTAGCATCAGAACTGTCAACACCAGTATTATAGCTGTAACCCAGCGTTTCCCAACTAGTGTACCTCCAGCTGTTGCATAACTACAAATCCCAGCATGCCCGGACAGCCAACGGCTGTCCGGGCATGCTGGGAGTTGTAGTTTTGCAACAGCTGGAGCCACACTGGTTGAGAAACACTGCTGTAACCAGTGACTGACTGTGAACACCAGCAAGGACCAGCACTGAAGGGAAAGGTTTAGGTTGTGTTCACACCTCATCCTGTTATCCCTTTACTTGATTTGATCGTATGCATGAATGGAGAGATGCCAAGAGAACACTGTTCCTTTACATCCGCCACCATAGACTTCTATAAATAGGCAAAATAGGTATAGAACACAGGACAGCACTCACCATCCATCTTTAGCTTTTATTCAAGCGTGACGTGCGATGCCATCAGGTGTGTGCCAAGGTGGAGACGGGGAGCACAGCCGGGACAGACTGTTTCACGCTATTCAAGCAGGTACACCGACTTGAAGAAGTGCTTGAATAGCGTGAAACAGTCTGTCCCGGCTGTGCTCCCGCCTCCACCTTGGCACACACCTGATGGCATCGCACGTCACGCTTGAATAAAAGCTAAAGATGGATGGTGAGTGCTGTCCTGTGTTCTATACCTATTTTGCTTATTTATCTATATGGACACTGTACCACCTTTTGCCACCTGTGACCCGGATTTCACTGTTGCATTCCTTCAGCAGCTACCTCCCCCTAGTCTTGTGAGTGCCGGACCGACCTGTCCCTTATACATTCTGCACGATGCATAAAGCCTTTCTATTCGGTCTCTGTTTCTGTTTGTTTTTTATGGAGAAAAAACTTACAGCGCTCCAGTTTTTTTTTGCTCTGTGCAAAGTGATAGTTGATCAACTGGCACCGACACAAGAGTACAGCCTGCCATTCTAGGGCATTTGCAGCTTTTACCATATTTTAGACACCAGACGTCCCCATAAGGTTGGTCTGTGGTGACCTCATAAACAAACACAAGGGAGAGCCCCACAAAAAAACCTTTTCAGCTGCTCCCCTACTAAGTAATGACGTCACACACAGTGACACGTGATGTGTCATCTATCTGTCAGTTCATCAATGAGCCATGCACAGCGCCCTCTTATGCGCAGGCGCAGATTACTTACACGGCTTCTTGGCATCCTTGATCTTCATGTCTGTACACGGAATGGTGTCCTCCCTGCAGGTACAAGAAGCACAGTGACAGTGAGCCGGGCACCGAGAAAACACCAACACATCCGGCTCTACCTGCCTCCGATCACACAGACCCCGCCTTCCTGATCCAGTCATGCTAACATTCACAACATCCTGTCATGGAAGGCCCGCCCGGACGTGACGTCACAGCGAGAAGAAGGGCTCGCCGGGAAATGTAGTTTACGGCTCTTTTGCCCAACGGCTACGAAGGCAGCGAACTACAACTCCCTAGGACAACATCCCGCTGCGGCTCTTACCTGCGGGGTCTAATTGTGTGTATGTGGGGATAGGCGCGGCGGGTGACACGGGGCTAATGGCGTCTGCTGCTTGCGAGCTGTAAGGAGCGGCAGCCCGAGCGGTATAGGGAAGTTATCGCAGTCATATCCGCGCTGTACGCAACTGATGGAGGGGGGGAGAGCGGCTCACGCCAGGCGGCCTGGAGCCAATAGGGGGAAGCCGAGAGCAGGCGACCAATCAGGAGCGGCCCGGCTGTGGGATGATGACGCGCGGAGAGAGTGAGGCGGCTATTGTGTGAGGAGGGGGCGGACATGGCGGAACAGTGACTGCAGAAAGAGCTGGGCTCACAGCGCACTGTATATGGCGCCTCACCCCCCTATAAACCTACACTGTATATACAGCGCACTGTATATGGCGCCTCACCCCCTATAAATCTACACTGTATATACAGCGCACTGTATATGGCGCCTCACCCCCCTATAAATCTACAATGTATATGTCACCTCACCTTATACAACTAGACTGTATATATGGCACCTCACCCCCCTATAAATCTACACTATATATATGGCACCTCACCCTATAAATCTGTCACCTCACCCTATACAACTACACTGTATATGTCACCTCACCCTATACAACTACACAGAATATATGGCACCTCACCCTATAAATCTACACTGTATATGTCACCTCACCCTATACAACTACACAGAATATATGGCATTTCACCCTATAAATCTACACTGTATATGTCACCTCACCCTATCCAACTAGACTATATATGGCACCTCACCCTATAAATCTACACTGTATATGTCACCTCACCCCTATGAATCTACACTATATATGGCACCTCACCCCTAAAAATCTACACTATATATGTCACCTCACCTTATACAACTACACTATATATATATATATATATATATATATATATATATATATATATATATAGCACCTCACCCCTATAAATCTACACTATATATGGCACCTCACCCCTATAAATCTACACTATATATGGCACCTCACCCCTATAAATCTACACTATATACGGCACCTTACCTTATACAACTACACTGTATATATGGCACCTCACCCCTATAAATCTACACTGTATATGTCACCAAATCTTATACAACTACACTATATGGCACCTCACCCCTATAAATCTACACTGTATATGTCACCAAATCTTATACAACTACACTATATGGCACCTCACCCCTATAAATCTACACTGTATATGTCACCAAATCTTATACAACTACACTATATGGCACCTCACCCCTATAAATCTACACTGTATATGTCACCAAATCTTATACAACTACACTATATGGCACCTCACCCCTATAAATCTACACTGTATGTGTCACCTCACCCTATACAACTACACTGTATATATGGCACCTCACCCCTATAAACCTACACTATATATGGCACCTCACCCCTATAAATCTACACTGTATATGTAACCTCACCTTATACAACTACACTGTATATATGGCATCTCACCCCTATAAATCTACACTGTATGTGTCACCTCACCTTATACAACTACACTATATATGGCGCCTCAACCCCCTATAAATCTACACTGTATATGTCACCAAATCTTATACAACTACACTATATATATGGCACCTCACCACTATAAATCTACACTGTATGTGTCACCTCACCTTATACAACTACACTGTATATATGGCACCTCACCCCTATAAACCTACACTGTATATATGGCACCTCACCCCTATACACCTACACAGAATATATGGCACCTCACCCCTATAAATCTACACTGTATATGTCACCTCACCTTATACAAGTACACTATATATATATGGCACCTCACCCCTATAAATCTACACTGTATATGTCACCTCACCCTATTCAACTACACAGTATTCAACTACACAGTCACTGGTAGAGAAGGATCTGGGTGTACTTGTAGATCAGACTATAGAATAGCATGCAATGTCAGGCTGCTGCTTCCAAGGCCACCAGGATATTGTCATGTATAAAAAGAGGCATGGACTCAAGGGACAGGGACATAATACTCCCCCTTTATAAAGAATTGGTACGGCCTCACCTGGAATATGCTGTTCAGTTTTGGTCACCTGTCCATAAAAGGGACACTGTGGAGCTGGAAAGGGTGCAGAGACGCGCGACTAAACTAATATGGGGCATGGAACATCTTAGCTATGAGGAGCGATTGGGTTACAATTGTTTAGTCTTGAGAAGAGACGTTTAAGGGGGGATATGATAAACGTATATTAATGGCCCATACAAAAAATATGGAGAAAAACTGTTCCAGGTTAAACCCCCCCAAAGGACGAGGGGGCACTCCCTCCGTCTGGAGAAGAAAAAGTTTAGTCTCAAGGGGCGAAACGCCTTCTTTACCATGAGAACTGTGAACTTATGGAACAGTCTACCTCAGGAACTGGTCACAGCAGGAACAATTAACTGCTTTAAAAGAGGATTAGATACATTCCTGGAACAAAATAACATAAATGCTTATGAAGAAATATAAAATCCCATACCTTCCCCAATATCGCGCCACACCCCTACCCTTCAATTCCTTGGTTGAACTTGATGGACATATGTCTTTTTTCGTCCGTACTAACTATGTATATATGGCACCTCACCCCTATAAGCCTACACTGTATATATGGCACCTCCCCCCTATTCAACTACACAGTATATATGGCACCTCACCCCTATAAATCTACACTGTATATGTCACCTTACCTTATACAACTACACTGTATATATGGCACCTCACCTTATAGAACAACTCTGTGTATATATGGCACCTCACCCCCTATAAACCTACACTGTATATGTCACCTCACCATATACAACTACACTGTATATATGGCACCTCACCCCTATACACCTACACTGTATATAACACCTCACCTTATAGAACAACTCTGTGTATATGGCACCTCACCCCCTATAAACCTACACTGTATATGTCACCTCACCCTATACAACTACACTGTATATATGGCACCTCACCCCTATAAACCTACACTGTATATGTCACCCCACCCTATACAACTACTCTGTATATATGGCACCTCACCCCTATAAATCTACACTGTATATGTGGCACCTCACCTTATACAACTAGACTGTATATATGGCACCTCACCCCTATAAACCTACACTGTATATGTCACCTCACCTTATAAAACTACACTGTGTATATATATATATATATATATATATATATATATATGGCACCTCACCCCTATAAATCTACACTATATATGGCACCTCACCCCTATAAATCTACACTATATATGGCACCTCACCCCTATAAATCTACACTATATATGGCACCTCACCCCTATAAATCTACACTATATATGGCACCTCACCCCTATAAACCCACACTGTATATGACACCTCACCCTATACAACTACACTGTATATATGGCATCTCACTCCTATAAACCTACACTGTATATGTTAGCTCACCTTATACAACTACACTGTATATATGGCACCTCACCCCTATAAATGTACAGTGTACAGTAACCCCCCGACCTACGAAGGCCCCGACATATGATAAAATCGACATACGATGGCCTCTCAGAGGCCATCGCATGTCGATGTCAGCATCGACATACAATGCTTTTATATGTCGGGGCCATCGCATTAACTGCTATCCGACAGCGCAAAATGCTTAAGCTGCTGTCGGATAGCAGCTTAAGCATCCCTGGCAGGTTCGCTTACCTATTCCCGCTGCTCCGGGTCCACTTCGCGATCCTCCGGTGTCTTGCGCATCTTCTCCAGGGTCCGGGCCTTGCTTTCCGGCGTCGTTATTACGTCACTACGCACACCGCGCCAGCGCAGAAGTGTAATAACGTCACCAGAAAGCAAGGCCCGGACCCTGCAGAAGATGCGGAAGAAGCTGGAGGATCGCGAAGAAGACACCAGAGCAGTGGGACAGCATCGGGAGCGGTGAGGACCTAGTCCGGAGCGACGGGGACAGGTGAGTACAGCTTCCTATACTTTACATTGCACGGATCCCTCAACATACGATGGATTCGAAAAACGATGGGTTTTTTGGAACGAATTACCATCGTGTGTTGAGGGACCACTGTATATGTCACCCCACCCTATACAACTACTCTGTATATATGGCACCTCACCCCTATAAACCTACACTGTATATGTCACCTCACCCTATACAACTACACTGTATATATGGCACCTCACCCCTATAAACCTATACTGTATATATGGCCCCTCACCCCTATAAGCCTACACTGTATATATCACCTCACCCCTATAAACCTTCAATGTATATATGTAACCTTGCACCCCTATAAACCTACATTGTATATGTCACCTCACCTTATACAACTACTCTGTACATATGTCATCTCATCCCTGTGAGCCTACACTGTATATGTCACCTCACCCTATGCAACTACACCTTATGTATGGCACCTCACCCCTATAAACCTACACTGTATATGTCAACTCACCCTATACAACTACACTGTATATATGGCACCTCACCCCTCTAAGCCTACACTGTATATGTCACCTCACCTCTATAAACCTACACTATAAATGGAACCTCATCCCTATAAATCTACACTGTATATGTCATCTCACACCTATAAACCTTCAATGTATATATGTCACCTCTCACACCCTATAAACCTACATTGTATATGTCACCCGATCCTATACAACTACACTGTATGTATGGCACCTCACCCCTATAATCCTACACTGTATATGGCACCTCACCTTATTCAACTACACTGTATATATGGCACCTCACCCCTCATTTGCACAGCCCACTGTTCCAAAGACCTGTCAAAAGCCAGTGGGGTGTAAATACTCACTGCACCCCTTATTAAATTCTGTGAGGGGTGTAGTTTCCAAAATGGGGTCATGTGGGGGGGGGGGGGTCAACTGTTCTGGCACCACGGGGGGCTTTGTAAATGCACAAGGCCCCCGACTTCTATTCTAATTAAATTCTCACTCCAAAAGATCAATGGCACTCCTTCCTTTCTGAGCATTGTAGTGCGCCAACAGAGCACTTAATGTCCACACATGGGGTATTTCCATACTCAAAAGAAATGGGGTTACAAATTTTGGAGGGCATTTTCTCCTATTACCCCTTGTAAAAATGTAAAATTTGGGGAAAAACTAGCATTTTATTGAAATTTTTTTTTTCTTTTACACATCCAACTTTAACGAAAAGTCGTCAAACACCGGTGGGGTTTTAAGGCTCACTGTACCCCTTGTTATGTTCCTTAAGGGGTGTAGTTTCCAAAATAGTATGTTTTTTTATTTTATTTATTTATTTATTTATTTTTTTTGCTGTTCTGGCACCACAGGGGCTTCATAAATGTGACATGTCCCACAAAAACCATTTCAGAAAAACTCACTCTGCAAAATCCCATTGTTGCTTTTTCCCTTTTGAGCCCTCTACTGCACCCACAGAGCACTTTACATACACATGTGAGATATTTCCTTAATCGAAATAAATTGGGTTACAAATTGTAGGGTGATTTCTCTCCTTTTACCCCTTGTAAAAATGGGTCTACAAGAACATGCGAGTGTACAAAATGAAGATTTTGAATTTTCTCCTTCACTTTGCTGCTATTCCTGTGAAACACCTAAAGGGTTAACACACTTTCTGAATGTCATTTTGAATACTTTGATGGGTTATAATGGCGTCATTTATGGGGTATTTCAAATATGAAGGCCCCTCAAATCCACTTCAAAACTGAACTGGTCCCTGAAAAATTCTGATTTTGAAACTTTTGTGAAAAATTGGAAAATTGCTGCTGAACTTAAATACATAAAAGGAATCAACACGGTAAAGGAGGAGAGCATATTTAAAAGAAGAAAAACTACCACAAGAGGACATAGTTTTAAATTAGAAGGGCAAAGGTTTCTGCAGTAATATTAGGAATTATTACTTCACTGAAAGAGTAGTGGATACATGGAATGGCCTTCCTGCAGAAGTGGTCTCTGCAAATACAGAGAAGGAGTTTAAACATGCATGGGATAAGCATAAGGCTATCCTTCAAATAAGATAGGGCCAGGGACTATTGATAAGATTCAGATTATTGGGCAGACTAGATGGGCCAGTTTTTATAACTTTGAAGCCCTCTGATGTGTTCCAAAAGTAAAAACATGTCAACTTTATTATGCAAATATAAAGTAGACATATTGTATATGTGAATCAATATATCATTTATTTGGGATGTCCATTTTCCTTATAAGCAGAGAGTTTCAAAGTTAACCCCTTGGGGGACAGAGCCCATTATGACCCTAAGGACGGGAGCATTTTTTGCAAATCTGACCACTGTCACTTTAAAGGGGTACTCCGGTGCTTACACATCTTATCCCCTATCCAAAGGATAGGGGATAAGATGCCTGATCGCAGGAGTCCCGCAGCTGGGGGCGCCCGCGATCATGCACGCGGCACCCCTCAATGCAAGCCTACAGAAGGGGGATTGCATTGAGGGGCGGAGCGTGACGTCACACGGGGGTGGGAGCGTGACGTCACACGCCGCCGTCTCTGCGGTCGACCGTAATTTGACTGATTACAAACGGGGTACCGCGTGCATGATCGCGGGCGTCCCCAGCTGCGGGACTCCCGCGATCAGGCATCTTATACCCTATCCTTTGGATAGGGGATAAGATGTGTAAGCACCGGAGTACCCCTTTAAGCATTAATAACTCTGGGATGCTTTTACTTATGAATTTGATTCCGAGATTGTTTTTTCGTGACATATTCTACTTTATGGTAGTGGTAAATTTTCATCGATACTTGCATCATTTCTTGGTGAAAAATTCAAAAATTTTATGAAAAAATTTAACATTTTGCATTTTTCTAACTTTGAAGCTCTCTGCTTGTAAGGAAAATAGACATTCCAAATAATTTATATATTGATTCACATATACAATATGTCTGCTTTATATTTGCATCATAAAGTTGGCATGTTTTTACTTTTGGAAGACATCACAGGGCTTCAAAGTTCAGCAGCAATTTTCCAATTTTTCACAAAATCTGAATTTTTCAGAAACCAGTTCAGTTTTGAAGTGGATTTGAAGGGCCTTTATATTAGAAATACCCCACAAATGACCCAATTATAAAAACTGCACCCCTCCAAGTATCCAAAATTACATTCAGTAAGTGTGTTAACCCTTTAGGTGTTTCACAGGAATAGCAGCAAAGTGAAGGAGAAAATTAAAAATCTTCATTTTTTACACTCGCATGTTCTTGTGTTTTTGAGTGGTAATAGGAGAAAAAGCCCCCCAAAATTTGTAACCCAATTTCTCTCGAGTAAGGAAATACCTCATATGTGTATGTCAAGTGTTCGGAGGGCTCAGAAGGGAAGGAGCAACAATGGGATTTTGGAGAGTGAATTTTGCTGAAATGGTTTTTGGGGGGCATGTCATATTTAGAAAGCCCCTATGGTGCCGGAACAGCAGAAAACCCCACATGGCATACCATTTTGGAAACTACACCCCTTAAGGCACGTAACAAGGGGTCCAGTTAGCCTTAATACCCCACAGGTGTTCGACGACTTTTCGTTAAAATCGGATGCACTAAAGTGCAGTTTTTTTCCCCAAATTTACCATTTTTACAAAGGGTAATGGGAGAAAATGCCCCCCAAAATTTCTAACCCCATCTCTTCTGAGTATGGAAATAATCCATGTTAGGACGTTAAATGCTCTGCGGGCGAACTACAATGCTCAGAAGAGAAGGAGCGCCATTGAACTTTTGGAAAGAGAATTCGTTTGGAATGGTAGTCAGGGGCCATGTGCGTTTACAAAGCCCCCCGTGGTGCCAGAACAATGGACCACCCCACATGTGACCCCCATTTTGAAAACTACACCCCTCACAGAATTTAATTAGGGGTGCAGTGAGTATTTACACCCCACTGGCGTTTGACAGATCTTTGGAACAGTGGGCTGTGCAAATTAAAAATTAAATTTTTCACTTTCACGGACCTCTGTTCCAAAAATCTGTCAGACACCTGTGGGGCGTAAATGCTCACTGTACCCCTTAATACATTACATGAGGGGTGTAGTTTCCAAAATGGGGTCACATGTGGGGGGGGGGTGTCCATTGTTCTGGGACTATGGGGGCTTTGTAAACACGTGGCCTTCAATTCCCGACACATTTTCTCTTCAAAATCCCAATGGTGCTTCTTCTCTTCTGAGCATTGTAGTTCGCCCGCAGAGCACTTTACATCCACATATGGGGTATTTTCTTACTCAGAAGAAAATGGGGTTAAAAATTTTGGGGGCTTTTTTCCTATTTTCCCTTGTGAAAATCAAAAATTAAGGGTAACACCAGCATTTTAGTGAAATAAATGTTTTCTTCATTTTCCCATCCAAATTTAATGAAAATTCGTCAAACACTTGTGGGGTGTTAATGCTCACTACACCCCTTGTCACGTTCCGTGAGGGGTGTAGTTCCCAAAATGGGGTCACATGTGGGTGTTTATGTTTTTGCGTTTATGTCAGAACAGCCACCCTTGTGCAAATCACCAATTTTGGCCTCAAATGTACATGGTGCTCTCTCACTCCTGAGCCTTATGCGCCCGCAGAGCATTTTACGCCCACATATGGGGTATTTCCGTACTCAGGAGAAATTGCGGTACAAATTTTGGGGGTCTTTTTTTCCTTTTACCGCTTGTGAAAATAAAAAGTATGGGGCATCACCAGCATGTTAGTGTAAAAATGTTTCTTTTTTTACACTAATAGGCTGGTGTAGCCCCCAACTTTTCCTTTTCATAAGGGGTAAAAGGAGAAAAAGCCCCCAAAATTTGTAGTGCAATTTCTCCCGAGTATGAAAATACCCCATATGTGGCCCTAAACTGTTTCCTTGAAATACGACAGGGCTCCGAAATGAGAGAGCGCCATGCGCATTTGAGGACTAAATTAGGGATTGCATAGGGGTATTCTACCCCAGTGATTCCCAAACAGGGTGCCTCCAGCTGTTGCTTAACTCCCAGCATGCCTGGACAGTCAGTGGCTGTCCAGAAATGCTGGGAGTTGTTGTTTTGCAACAGCTGGAGGCTCCGTTTTGGAAACACTGCAGTACCATATGTTTTTCATTTTTATTGGGGGGGGGGGACAATGTAAGGGGGTATTTATGTAGTGTTTTACCCTTTATTATGTGTTAGTGTAGTGTTTTTAGAGTACATTCGCACTAGCGCGTTACAGTGAGTTTCCGCTAGGAGTTTGCGCTGCGGTGACAAATTTGCTGCAGCCCAAACTTGAAGCAGGAAACCTACTGTAAACCTGCCTGTGTGAATGTACCCTTGTACATTCACATTGGGGGGCAAACCTCCAGCTGTTTCAAAACTACAACTCCCAGACTGACAGACCGTGCATGCTGGGAGTTTTACTTTTGCAACAGCTGGAGGCACACTGGTTGGAAAACCTTCAGTTAGGTTCTGTTACCTAACTCAGTATTTTCCAACCAGTGTGTCTCCAGCAGTTGCAAAACTACAACTCCCAGCATGTACTGATCGCCAAAGGGCATGCTGGGAGATGTAGTTATGCAATAGCTGAAGGTACGCTACTACAACTTCCAGCATGCCGAGACAGCTGTTTGCTGTTTGGGCATGCTGGGATTTGCAGTTTTGCAACATCTGGAAGGCTACAGGTTAGAGACCACTGTATAGTGGTCTCAGACTGTAGCCCTCCAGATGTTGGTAGGCAACTTACCGGCTTCCGTAGGATCCAGGGAGCCGTCCTCTTCTTCCGCACGACATCGCTGCCCGCCGATCACTGTCGCCCGCGGCCTCCGGATGGGTAAGTGGATCTTCGTCCCCGGTCCTCTGTCGTTTCCCCGTCCTGCCCCGCCTATTGTGGGTGGGCAGGACGGGGAAAACGAAAGTTAACCCCCCTGCCCCCAATCTGCTATTGGTCGTCGCTTCTGACGACCAATAGCAGAGATAGGAGGGGTGGCACCCCTGCCGCCTCACTCCTATCCCTTCAGGGGGATCGTAGGTGTCTTAGACAACCGCGATCCCCCTTATATTCCGGGTCACTATAAACCCCTAATGACCCGGAATCAGCGCAAATCGCAAGTGTGAATTCACTTGCGATTTGCGCTGATTGACGATATGTGGGGGTCTGATGACCCCCCCCCCCCCCCCCCGGGCATTTGCGCGGGGTGCCTGCCACGCTGGGCGGGGATCGAAATTCCCACGCGCGTATCCATATGCCCTTTGTCCTTAAGTACCAGGATGCAAGGGCATATGTATACGCCCTTCATCCCCAACAGGTTAAAAAAATTCAAAATTTTCTATCAAATTTGGGAATTTTTCACCAAGAAATGATGCAAGAATTGTCGAAATTTTACCACTAACATAAAGAAGAAGATGTCACGAAAAAACTATCTCGGAATCAGAATGAAAGGTAAAAGCATCCCAGAGTTATTAATACTTAGTGACAGTGGTCAGATGTGCAAAAAATGGCTGGGTCCTTAAGGTGAAAATGGTCTGGGTCCTTAAGGGGTTAAAGGGGTACTCCGGTGGAAAACTTTTTTTTTTAAATTTAAATCAACTGGTGCCAGAAAGTTAAACATATTTGTAAATTACGTCTATTAAAAAATCTTAACCATTTCAGTACTTATTAGCTGCTGATTACTACAGAGGAAATTATTTTCTTTTTGGAACACAGAGCTCTCTGCTGACATCATGACCACAGTGCTCTTTACTGACATCTCTGTCCATTTTAAGAACTGTCCAGAGTAGGAGAAAATCCCCATAGAAAACACATGCTGCTCTGGACAGTTCCTAAAATGGACCGAGATGTCAGCAGAGAACACTGTGGTCATGATGTCAGCAGAGAGCACTGTGTTCCAAAAATTAAATAATTTCCTCCTGTAATATTCAGCGGCTAATAAGTACTGGAAGGATTGCGATTTTTAATAGAAGTAATTTACAAATCTGTTTAACTTTGTGGCACCAGTTGATTAAAATAAAAAAAGTTTTCCACGGGAGTACCCCTTTAAGGGGTTAAACCTACACTGTATATGTCACCTCACCCTATCCAACTACACTGTATGCATGTATCACCTAACCCTATACAACTACACTTCATATCTCACCTCTCACCCTATATAACTACCCTGTACAGGGGTGTGGAATTCCTATTGCCAGACAGTGAATTTTTCAGGTCCTTAGCCCTGCTTCAGGCAAGCAGGGCTGAACCTGAAAGCCACCGACAAGCATGGTGACGCTCAGAGGGGTGTATGGAGCGGGCTTTGGACTCATGTCCACTCTGTACTCTGCAGCCGCCGGCTGTTTTCAGTAGCTGGGGGCAGCCGCGGCTGGCTGTTAACCCCTTAGATCGCCGCTGTCAGAGATGACTGTGGCGTCTAAAGGGACATGTGAATGCTCCTTGGTTGGCTAGTGGGGTAGATCGCCCCTCCGCAGTGCAATCGCGGGGGGCGATCCACTATAGAGGTAGCCGGAGGGCTTACCTCTGTTTCCCTGGTGTCCATGGCTCTGTCATTGATAGAACCTGGCTGGGCTAGGCGCTATCAATGGATCGCAGAGCACACAGATCAATGGAGTTCATTAGACCTCAATTGATCTGTATGATTCCTCCTAAAAGTCTCCTAAGGGACTAATGAAGTGTAAAAAAAAAAAAAAAAAAAAAAAAAAATGTTTTAACCCCTTAAGGACCCAGCCAATTTTCACTGTAGGACCCGGCCATTTTTTGAACATCTGACCGCTTTCACTTTAAGCATTAATAACTCTGGGATGTTTTTACCTTTCATTCTGATTCCGAGATTGTTTTTTCGTGACATATTCTACTTTATGTTAGTGGTAAAATAAAAAAATTTCAGTGACCAGTTCTGTTTTGAAGTGGATTTGAAGGGTCTTCTTATTAGAAATACCTCACAAATGACCCCATTATAAAAACTGCACCCCTCAAAGTATTCAAAATACTTTAGGTGTTTCACAGGAATAGCAGCAAATTGAAGGAGAAAATTCTAAATCTTCATTTTTTACACTCACATGTTCTTGTAGACCCAGTTTTTGAATTTTTACAAGGGGTAAAAGGAGAGAAATCTTCCTAAAATGTGTAACCCAATTTCTCTCGACTAAGGAAATACCTCATATGTGTATGTCAAGTGTTCGGCGGGCGCAGTAGAGGGCTCAGAAGGGAAAGAGCACTAGTGGGATTTTGGAGAGTGAGTTTTTCTGAAATGGTTTTTGTGGGGCATTAGGAAGCCCCTATGGTGCCAGAACAGCAAAAAACAAAACACATGGCATACTATTTTGTAAACTACACCCCTCAAGGCACGTAACAAGGGGTACAGTGAGCCTTAACACCCCACAGGTGTTTCACAAATTTTTGTTAAAAGTTGGATGTGTAAATGATTTCTTTTTTTTCACTAAAATGCTAGTTTTCACCTAAACTTTACATTTTTACAAGGGATAATAGGACAAAATGCCCCCCAAAATTTGTAACCCCATCTCTTTTGAGTATGGAAATACCCCATGTGTGGACGTCAAGTGCTCTGCTGGCGCACTACAATGCTCATAAGAGAAGGAGTCACATTTGGCTTTTGAAAAGCAAATTTTGCTGAAATGGTTTTTGGAGGGCATGTCGCATTTAGGAAGCCCCTATGGTGCCAGGACAGCAAAAAAAAAAAAAAAAAAAAAACCCACATGGCATACTATTTTGGAAACTACACCCCTCAAGGAATGCAACAAGGGGTACAGTGAGCCTTAACACCTCACAGGTGTTTGACGACTTTTTGTTAAAGTCGGATGTGTAAATTAAAAAAACATTTTTTTCCACTAAAACACTGGTTTTCCCCCAAATTTTACATTTTTACAAGGGGTAATAGGAGAAAATGACACCCAAAATTTATAACCCCATTTCTTTTGAGTATGGAAATACCCAATTTGTGGATGTCAAGTGCTCTGCTGGCGCCCTACAATGCTCAGAACAGGAGGAGCGGCATTGATCTTTTGGATACAGAATTTGATTGGAATAGAAGTCGGGGGCCATGTGCGTTTACAAAGCCCCCCCGTGGTGCCAGAACAGTGGAAACCCCCCACATGTGACCCCATTTTGGAAACTACACCCCTCACTGAATTTAATAAGGGTGCAGTGAGTATTTACACCCCACTGGCATTTGACAGATCTTTGGAACAGTGGGCTGTGCAAATGAAAAATTACATTTTTCATTTTCACGGACCACTGTTCCAAAAATCTGTCAGACACTTGTGGGGCCTAAATGGTCATTGTACCCCTAATTACATTACGTGAGTTGTGTAGTTTCCAAAATGGGTCACATGTGGAGGGGGGTGGGGGGTACATTGTTCTGGCACTATGGGGGCTTTGTAAACACACGTGGCCTTCAATTCCGGACAAATTTTCTCTTCAAAATCCCAATGGCGCTCCTTCTCTTCTTAGCATTGTAGTGCACCAGCAGAGCACTTTACATCCACATATGGGGTATGTTCTTACTCAGAAGAAATGGGGTTACAAATTTTGGGGGGCTTTTTTCCAATTTTTCCGTGTGAAAATGGAAAATTTAGGATAACACCAGCATTTTAGTGACTTTTTTTTTTTCTTTTCATTTTTCCATCCAACTTTAAAGAATTTTCATTAAACACCTGTGTGGTGTTCAGGCTCACTATACCCCTTGTTACATTCTGTGAGGGGTGTAGTTTCCAAAATGGGGTCACTTTTGGGTATTTATTTTTTTGCGTTTATGGCAGAACTGCTGTAAAATCAGCCACCCCTGTGCAAATCACCAATTTAGGCTTCAAATGTACATGGTGCGCTCTCACTCCTGAGCCATGTTGTGCGGCCACAGAGCATTTTACGCCCACATCTGGGGTATTTTCGTACTCAGGAGAAATTGCATTACAAATTTTGGGGGTCTTTTTTTTTCCCTTTTAACACTTGTGAAAATAAAAAGTATGGGGCAACACCAGCATGTCAGTGTAAAATTTAGTTTTTTTACACTAACAGGCTGGTGAAGCCCCCATCTTTTCCTTTTCATAAGGGGAAAAAGGAGAAAAAGCCCCCCAAAATTTGTAGTGCAATTTCTCCCGAGTACGAAAATACCCCATATGTGGCCCTAAACTGTTTCCTTGAAATGCGACAGGGCTCTGAAGTGAGAGAGCGCCATGCGCATTTGAGGACTAAATTAGGGGTTGCATAGGGGTGGACATATTGGTATTCTACGCCAGTGATTCCCAAACAGGGTGTCTCCAGCTGTCGCTAAACTCCCAGCATGCCTGGACAGTCAGTGGCTGTGAGTTGTTGTTTTGCAACAGCTGGAGGCTCCGTTTTGGAAACACTGCTGTACAATAAGTTTTTTATTTTTATTGGGGGGGGAATGTGTAAGGGGTGTATATGTAGTGTTTTACCCTTTATTGTGTGTTAGTGTAGTGTTTTTAGGGTACGTTTGAACTGGCGGAGGTTTACAGTGAGCTTCCCGCTAGAAATATGCGTTGCGGCGAAAAATTTGCCGCAACTCATACTTGAAGCAGGAAACTTACTGTAAACCTGCCCGTGTGAATGTACCCTGTACGTTCAAATGGGGGGACAAACTTCCAGCTGTTTCAAAACTACAACTCCCAGCATGCACTGACAGACCATGCATGCTTGGAGTTGTACTTTTGCCACAGCTGGAGGCACACTAGTTGGAAAACCTTCAGTTAGGTTCTAGGTTCTATTACCTAACTCAGTATTTTCCAACCAGTGTGCCTATAGCTGTTGCAAAACTACAACTCCCAGCATGTACTGATGCTGGGAGATGTAGTTATGCAATAGCTGGAGGTACGCAACTATAACTCCCAGCATGCCGAGACAGCTGTTTGGACATGCTGGGATTTGCAGTTTTGCAACATCTGGAGGGCTACAGTTAGAGACCAGTGCACAGTGATCTCCAAACTGTGGACCTCCAGATGTTGCAAAACTACAAATCCCAGCATGCACAGACAGCAAAATGCTGTGTGGGCATGCTAGGAGTTGTAGTTTTGCAAGATCTAGAGGGCAGTATAGAGATCACTGTGCAGTGGTCTCTAAACTGTAGACCTCCAGCTGTTGCAAAACTGCAAGTCCCAGCATGGCCAAACAGCTGTCGCCCAGCTGAGAGTTGTAGTTTTGCAACATCTGGAGGGCTACAGTCTCAGACTGTAACCCTCCAGATCTTGCTAGGCAACTTACCGCCTTCCGTCGGATCCAAGGAGCCTTCTTCTTCTTCCGCACGACATCGCCGCCCGCGCCGATAACCACAGCCGATCCCGTCCCGCAGTCTCCACCGATAGGTAAGTGGATCTTCGGCGCCCAGTCCCCTTCGGTTCCCACCGTTCTGGCCCGCCCCTGCCACCTCACTCCTATCCCTTCAGGGGGATCGTGGGTGTCTTAGACAACCGTGATCCCCTTATATTCCGGGTCACCATAGACCCATATGACCCGGAATTGGCGCAAATCGCAAGTGTGAATTCACTTGAATTGATAGCCGACATGGGGGGGGTCTGATGACCCCCGGGCATTTGCGCGCAGTGCCTGCTGATCGATATCAGCAGTCACCCTGTTCCGGTCCCCGCCCGGCCCGTGGCGGGGACTGAAATTCCCACGGGCGTACAGGTACGCCCTGGGTCCTTAAGACCCAGGTACACAGGGCGTATCCATACGCCCTGGGTCCTGTATGGGTTAATAATAGTTTTTAAAAAACACTCATTACCCTTTCCATATTAAAAGTTTAAATCACCCCCTTTTACTATATAAAAACGTAATTGTACGAACTAATAAAATATAACATTATGTTTCCTGTATGGTAAATGACGTAAATATAAAAAAAATACCAAATCACAGAATTGCTATTTTTATAATATCCCAGAAAAAAAAGTTAAAAGCGATTTAAAAAGTCAGATCAATATCAAAATACAAAAAACAGATTATGGCACAAAATATTAGCATTCATACAGCCTGGTATGCAAAATTTTTTTTTTTTTTTAACTACAGGGGTCAGAAAATGGCAATTTAAAGTTTTTTTTGAAAAAGTTCAGAATTTTTTTTAAATTAGTAAAAAATGCCAGATACTATACAAATCTGTTTTTTCTGTAATCAGCCTGGCCTAAAGTATCAAAATAAAATGTTAGCTCAACTACAAGGTAAATGGTGTTGAAAAGAGAACCACCAAATTATCAAAATTATCTTCTACTATCACTTCATCAATATTTTTTTTTGTTTCGAAGCATATCTTATAGAAAAATTTTAAAGGTATTATTATAGTAGTTAGTTATGGCTATTGTAGTCTAAAGGGGAGAAAAGGGAGAGCACTTCTTGGTGTAATAAAAGAGACATACTCAGTATAAAAATGAAAAAAGACAGCAGCTCACCAGATTTGGTTGTGTAACGTCATAAACAACAATGGTAAGCGCATCAAGAGGTAGTGTATCCGCAGCCCTCCGGCTAGGCAAGGTATTCAATCGGTCTGGCTTCAAGGAGAACGCCGGCTCCACGTGGCGCAAGATACAAAAGGAATGGAGATCAGATAAAATTGAGGTAGTTTATTTCCCAAGATGCAACGCGTTTCGCTGCGGGAAAGCAGCTTCATCAGGCATCATTGGGCATCAAAGCGAACATTGGGCAGGACAAGTGGACAGTCATGAGGGACAAGTAGATTTTTCCCTGTTTTAGTCCCGTGGACAATAAGTTTTTTATTAAATTTCAACACCCCTGCTGTCTGTGTGTGTGTGTGTGTGTGTGTGTGTGTATATATATATATATATATATATATATATATATATATATATAATATATATATATATATATATATGGGAATATGCAAAGCAGCTCATTACGTCACCTTTTCAGCTCCTGTTAAGGAATATAAAAAGCTGATCGGGATTTTATGCCAAGCCAGACGACTCCCCAAAAGGGAAGTTTCTACCTATCTGCAGACAGCTGTTTCGTGGTTTTTGCCACTCGTCAGTACAGAGCAGGGTGATCTGGCTTGGCTGGGGTAAGAGGCCTGAGAGCAGCTAAAGGGGCTGTGCAGGGCGAGGCCACCACTCCTGGTGTAACGGAGCTTCAGAAGGCCATTAAGCACTCCGCGGTTATTCTGCGTAGGGGAATATGCAAAGCAGCTCATTACATAACCTTTTCAGGTAATGTTCCCTGGTTTATTGAAAGAGCTTTATTGTCCGTTCAGTCATTACAAGTCATATAATAAATTACAATCACACAAAGCATGACAGTACCATACACAGCAAAGGTTCCCTAAGCTATACATCGCACATCATGCAACTCTAACACTCCGCTCAATCCTGTAATAGAAAAGCACAAGAGATCGAATAACAAAACAATACAATCTGTGATCGGGGTAGGGGTGTGGGCTGTGGGGCGGGGATGTGTGGGGTATGGGCGACTATGTGGGGGTGGGGAGGGGGCGGATCACAGGGCCAAACTGCTGGGCTATATCTTCAAGGAGATATGGGAGAAGGAGAGGGGTCTTCACTCCTCTTCTTCCTCATCGACGGCCGGGCTGTCCAAGATGGAATAGTCTCTAAGCAGGCTCTTGATGAACCTGCGGCAGTCCCGGATGGACATGTTCTCCCTGTTGATCACGAGGTGGTTCCTGGCAAGCCACACTGCATCCTTAAAACAGTTCATAAGGCGCCAGGCCTCCTGGATGGCCTCCACACCATGGGTACCAGGGTACAGACCGTAAAGCACCGAATGGTACGATAGGCAGTTCCTGGGTACAGAGTCTCTGAGTTCATGTTCCAGGGCGTCCAACAGACCCTGTGCAAAGGGGCACTGCCAAAACACGTGCAAAGATGTTTCCTCCACATAGGGGCACCGAGGGCAGTACCAGGTTGTGCACAGGTTACAGGCATGCATGAACGACCTGAGAGAGAGTCCTCCCTTGACGGCCATCCACGACAAGTCCTTGTGTCCATTGGTAAGCCGCTTTGAGTCCACATTAGTCCAAACTGTCTCTGCATAGGCTGCGGGGAGTCCGGGAACCAGCTAAGTCAAGTCCTTAGCTCAGATGAGCTTGTAGATTGTCTTCTGCTTCCATAGGTCAGGTTTCAGTCCTTCCAGCTGCTGCTCCCTCACAAACCGGACAACATCCCCATAGAACCAGGGAGCGTTCCAGTTGTAAGGGATGGAGCTGTCCCAGCCCAGCTGTCTCCAGAGGGGCATGAGAAACAAGCGAGACATGGACCTGCCCGCTGAGCCAGTCTTTTCAACAAGAGTCCGCTGCACGCTGACACATGCAAAGGAGGCCCTCAGCAGAGTGGGGATATTGGGTATTCCCTTCCCACCCTTGCGGGGATCCTTGTACATCACAGTCCTCTTGACTCTGTCCATTTTGCCCCAGATGAAGCGAAACACTGTCCGGGTGATGGCCTTGCAAACGGTGGTATGGGGAGGCCAGGCCTGTGTGGTATACAGGAGCACAGGCAAAAGACTCCGCAGGACAAGTGCTTTGCCTTCAATAGAGAGCTTTCTGGAGCTCCACTGTCCGATCTTAGAGATCACCTTTCCTAGTTGGTCTTGCCAAGACTTAAGGGCCACTCCTTCCTTCCCCAACCAGGCTCCAAGAATTTGAAAGAAGTCCGGCTTGACAGTAAAGGGGAAGGAGGCGGAAGAAGCCAGGTGCCATTCCCCAAAGAGCATGGCTTCCGACTTCCCGCAGTTGACTTTTGCCCCCGAAGCTCTGCCGAAGTCCTCGCAGGTCTGGACGAGTGCAGTCACCGAACGCTGGTCAGTGCAGAAGACGGTCACGTCATCCATGTAGAGCGAACACTTGACCTCGTAGCGATCTGGTCCTGGTGCGGTGATCCCTCTGATCTCTCCATTCTGCTGGATAGTCTCAGCGAAGAGCTCTATAACATAAACAAAAAGAAGAGGTGAAAGAGGGCAGCCTTGTCTAACCCCTGAAAGGATGAAAAAGGGGTTAGTCTTCCAGCCGTTCACCAACACGTGCTGTAAATATCAAAATACATGACGTTAACAAAAGAGCAAAACATCTTCCCCAGACCTAGCCTGCACAAAGCCCTGCCCATGAATGCGTGGGAGACAGGGTCAAACGCCTTCTCCTGATCCAAACTGACCAGGGCGGCGCGGCCACGACTGTCCTGGATGTAATAGACCGTGTCTCTCACAAGGGCAAGGTTGTCAGCAGTCCTGCGACCAGGAATGCCACAGGTCTGGTCCGGATGGACGATCTGCCCGATGACAGATTTCAGCCTGTTGGCCAGCACCTTGGTGAGGTTCTTGTAGTCCACGTTCAGGAGAGATGGGATGCCAGTTTTTCAGGTCACATCTCTCCCCCTTCTGCTTATACAAGATCGTGATCTTCCCTCAATGACGGAGGCATTCTGCCCCCCACCACCATCTCCTCGTACACCTCCAACAGGTCTGGACAGATCAGGTCACCCAGCGCTATATAGAGCTTGGCCGGGAGACCGTCACTGCCCGGGGTCCTGCCGGGCTTAAAGGATCTAGCAGCAGAGAGCAGCTCCCCCACCGTCAAGGGATCGTCCATAGCCGCCGCACCTACGGGATCAACAACGTTAGTGATACCTGACAGGAACCTCTCGGCGGCTTCAGGGTCAGATGACTTGGGGGCGTAGAGGTTGCTGTAGAAGTCGGAGACGACCCCCACCACCACCTCCTTGCCCCTCCTCATGTGTTCGGTCTCATCTCGTAGCTCAGTCAGGGGCGTGTGGCCAGCATGGAGCTTCCTGAAAAAGAAAGAGTTACACTTCTCACCCTTTTCCAGGTTCCCCACCTTGGAACGAAAGATGATTCGCTTGGATTCCTACTCAAAGTGCATTTTCAAGCTCTTTTTTTGTCTTCTCCAGCTCCTCCCTGACGTCCGAGCCACACTGGAGCAGGTCCTGCAGGGACCGCAGCTCGCGCTGCAGATTCCTGAAGTCCCACGTCGCACACGCCTGTTATCTGCCTTTTGCCTGAAAGAAACAACGGAACTTGACTTTAACATATTCCCACCAATCGCTGATGCAGTTAAACAGACATTTGTCATTACGTCATACAAGGTACGCATCCCTAAGTTCCTCCATGACCTCCCTCTGCTCCAACAGGGCACAATTCAACTTCCAGGAGCCTGGGCCAGGTGGGAATCCATGGCCCAGAGTCCCCCGAAATCGAATGGCCCTGTGGTCAGAGAAGAAGCAGGGGACCATAGAGTACGACACCTTTCTGACTGCTCTCGAAGTGAAGATGAAGTCTATCCGTGAACTGAGTGAGCCATCTGGGCGGCTCGACGTATAGTTCACGGAGCCGTTCCCGATGGACCCAACAACGTCCTGCAAGGATGCCTCTGTCACCATCTCAATCAGCAGCTTAGACGTCACGTCCAGGTTGGCGGATGTGCCAGAACTGCGCCCGTCCACCTCAATGGGGCAGTTGAAGTCACCAACCAACACTACTGCCCTAGTGGTGGCGAGCTGAGCCCGCAGGGCCTGGAGACCCTCCAGTCGGACACTCTTCTCAGGGGAGGCATACACGTTGATGAGCCGCACAGGCTCACCCGCCCAGGAACCGTCTGCGACGAGAAGTCTGCCACAGACGAGCTCCCGGACGGAATCAAGTGCAAAGTTACCTCCCCTGATCAGGATGGCCACCCCTGCAGACCTACTGTCACCACCACCAGACCAGTAGGAAGGGCCGTGAGACCACCGCCTGGCCAGATGGTTGTAAGACCTAGAAGCAGACAAAGCACATTCCTGCAGCAAGTAAACATCACACCTCTGAGAATCTAAGAACGTAAGGACAGTCTGTAATCTAAACCTAGCTCTAATACTCCTCACATTAATGCAAAAGATGTTAAGATCAGCCATGGGAATAAAAAGAGAGGTTAGTTCAGATACAAAGTACCACTCCGGTCGGGCGGGTACTCTTCTCTGGCGCCTGTCAGCTCCTGTGGCTTCTCATAGCGCCCTTCCAAGAACTCGTCGTCGACCGGGTTGGCCGGTGTGTCTAAGATTTCTTTGACCTCTGGGTCCTGCAGCAGGAGGGGAAGGGGCAGGTGAGGGATGGGGCAGGGGTGGTGGCTTTCACCTTCTTACCCTCCTTGGTTGGCTTGGCCATCCGTGCTGCTGGCTCCGGAGCTGGGTATGGCTTTGGTGCTCTCGCTTCCACAGATGCCCATGTTCTCTCCCTCTGGGGGCAGTCCTTGTAGCTGTGGGCCGCCAATCCGCAGAGGTTGCAGGTCTTGCTCTTGGGGCAATCCTTGGTCGTGTGACCTGTCACACGGCAAAACCTGCAGGCATCCTCTTTAGAGTCCTTGCCCTCGTGGCCCATCTTGCCACATCTCCTGCAGGTCTGCGGCATGTCTGGGTAGAAGATAAGTCCTGTGGAGTTGCCCAAGGAGAATGTCGGTGGCAGTTGCTGTAGTCCATCTGGAGAAGCAAGGTTCTTGTTCAGTCTGACGACAACAGACCACTTGCAGGTCCAGTATCCGAGGGAGATCAGGATGCGGGTGGGCTCCCTCACCACGGTGCAGAAGCGCTTCAGGAAGGTCGAGATGTCCGTACCTGGGGTGTGTGGGTTCGGCATTGAGACCGTCATCCGCCTCTCCTCTCTTTGAATAGGGCAGTTGCCCACAAAGCGAGAGAAAGGGGATTCGGGACTCGCCACTTTCCCAGCCTCCCAGTATCTTCTACAGCTCCCAATGGTGGCAAAGGTGATATAGAAGATTCCGGACATGAACGTTGCTATTCCAAGGGTATCAGCCGTGCAGAAGCCTTGATCCGCCAGCATCTTCTTGCAGAACACGTCATGGGACATGTCCGGCACCCTTCCGTCCACAGGCTTAAGCTTCAAGGCAACAGTCTGCCTCATCCAGGGCTCCAGGGTTGGAGCTTTAAGGTTGGGGATTCTGCCGCCCTTCTGCCTTGCCATGGTGGAGGTTGAAGCTTGCTGTGGTTGGGGCTGGACCTCCAGGCCTTGCCCTGCAGCCTCCTGGGTGGACTTGCTGGTTGAGGCCATGGCTTCTTCCAGCAGGCTCTTTTCCGCTTCCTTGCTTGTGGAGAGGCTTTGCAAAGTCTTCTTTCCCGGGCGGGAGGAGCTATGCAGATCCGGTCCTGGTGGGAGGAGCTATGCAAATTCTTCTCCAGAGGCAGCGAGATTCTTCTTATGCAAAGCAGCTCATTACATCACCTTTTTACGTAATGTTCCCTGGTATCAGCTTAGCTCCTGTTAAGGAATATAAAAAGCTGATCGGGATTTTATGCCAAGCCAGACAACTCCCCAAAAGGGAAGTTTCTACCCATCTGCAGACAGCTGTTTTGTGGTTTTTGCCACTTGTCAGTACAGAGCAGGGTGATCTGGCTTGGCTGGGGTAAGAGACCTGAGAGCAGCTAAAGGGGCTGAGTATTTACCTCAGGGCGAGGCCACCACTCCTGGTGTAACGGAGCTTCAGAAGGCCATTAAGCACTCCGCGGGCATATATAATATAGCACCTCATCCTTATAAACCTACACGGTATATATGTCACCTCTTACCACTATAAACCTACACTGTATATGTGTCACCTCACCCCTTATACAATTATACTGTATATGTCACCTCTCGCCCCTATAAATCTATACTGCCACCTTACCTTATACAATTACACTGTATACTTGTCACCTCACCCTATACAACTACACTATATATCTCACCTCCCGCCCTATACAATTACACTGTATATATGTCACCTCGCACCCTATGAAACTACAATGTATATATCAGGGGCGTGGGTTACCATGGCATGTGAGCGGTCCCAGCATCCCGGAGCTCCGCTACTAATCCTACAATTATCCTGGGTATCTGGCGATTTCCCCTGCTCTAATCCCCGATCTGTGCTGCCATACCTCTCCTGGAGCGGTGGGGTGTGAGATGGCCGGGTGCAGCAATAGCAATAAGGCAAGCAAGGCGCAAGGAGGCGGCGGGACCGAGCCGCATGGTGAGCCGGCGCCATCTTGTGCTGACATGGCTGAGCGGTTTCAATGCTTTTCCCGGGTCACGGAGCCCCCTAGAGGTGGATTGGGCTCCTGCAGATGATTGGAGCGATGTCAGTGATGCAGGGGCAGAGTGGCTGCCGGCGGAACAGGCCCCCCTCCACGGCCTCAGGGCCCTCCGACATTACGGGCCAGTCAGTGAGTACAGCGCAGCCTGGACTTAACCCTACAGATGCTGGAGCACCTGCTGCGGCTGCTACATGCGCTCCCACCTTGTCTCCCTCCCTGCATGTGCCTAAGACTGTGTCTTCTGCTTCCCTCTCCTATGCTGGGGTGGTCTCAGTTATGACGGGCCATGCTTCACCTGGCCTTAACAGTTCCTCATGCAATGTGGGGCCTCATTCACATAGGGACGCTGATATTCACCATGCTGCCCCTGAACCTACACTTAAAGATGTGATGTTGGCTATTTCTAAGGGGAATGCTGATATAAAGCTTCTCATTGGCTGCATGCGTGAGGACATTAACCTGTTACACCATGAAATGCAGAAAGTGAGCGGATTGGGGCTGTGGAGGAAAGAGTATCAAGAGATGTTTACGTGCCCTCAATGTGATATATTCCATGCTTTATCCGGCCAGACTCAGGGTTGTGGCCCTGGGCACTAATCACCTGTTTCATACCTCTGTGGCGGCTTCGGACTGGCTGGATGCTCATGAGGCGCAAATTCGGCAGGCTCACCGATAATGCTCCATGACTTGTTCTGCTGAGGATGTCTCCTACTGGTGTGGTGGGTGCACTGCTTGATACAGCTGCATCTACCGGTGTTACCTTACTGCTGCAGGATGCTATCCTGAATGTACCCCTCTCCCGTTGTGTATGGGGGGAGCATAACCTTTTTTCCATTTTCTCACTTCCAGTTTAATTATTTAGTGGGGGGCCACTGTACGCTTTTGGGGAATCATCTTATATTTTTTATCCCCTGGGGTGTTGTTCTATGATCTTTACTGTATTATGCCAGATACCTATGTTATGTTATTCTTCTCTCGGGATTGTATTTGCACTATTGATTTAAAGAATGTTTATTTGTATGCTACATGCTTCTGGTTACTGGGCTTTTTCTTTGCCCCTCATGTTGTGAGTTGCGACATCTGTGTTTATGTTGTTTGTTTGGGGTGTATGTCTTTCTTTCTTGTCCTCCTTCCAGGTTGTGCAATTATTCTTTTGTCCGTGTTGCTGTTGTGACCCATTCTGACTGGTCGTTTGCCTCTGTGTCTGTCTTATCCCTTTTTCATTTTTTTTCCTGTCCTCTCCAATGGCTACTGATTTACATGTAGTGGCATGAAATGTGCGGGGCCTTAACCTGTTAAGTACGTAGGGCATAACTGTACGCCCTACGCCCAGTCCTGGTGTTTAAAACGGGTCGGTCCCGGCTGCTATTCATAGCCGGGACCCTGGGCTAACAGCGCGCGGCACTGGTCGTTGTGCTGTGCGCTATTAACCCTTCAGATGCGGCGATCAAAGTTGACCGCCGCATCTGAAAGTGAAAGTAAACGCTTCCCGGCAGCCTAGTCGGGCTGATCGGGACATCGCAATAAAATCGCGATGTTCCGATCAGCTAGGACGCGAGCGGAGACCCCCTTACCTTGCTCCGTCATTTCCGATCTGGGTTTGATTGCTCCAAGCCTGAGCTACAGGCTTGAGCAATCGAGCCCCTATCTTGCTGATCCATTCAAAGCTATGGCTTTGCAGGGATCAGCATAAGAGATCAGTGTGTGCAGTGCTATAGGTCCCTATGGGAGCTATAGCACTGCAAAAAAAAAGTGAAAAAAAAAAGTTAACAAAAGTCATTTAACCCATTCCCTAATAAAAGTTTGAAACACCCCCTTTTCCCATAAAAAAAAAAAAACTGTATAAATAAAAATAAACATATGTGGTATCACCGCGTGCGGAAATGTCTGAACTATAAAAATATATTGTTAATGAAATCACACGTTCAATGGCGTACGCGCAAAAAAATTCCAAAGTCCAAAATAGCGTTGTCTAATTTGGTCACTTTTTGTATCATAAAAAACTGAATAAAAAGCGATCAAAAAGTCTGATTAATAAAAAAAATTGTACCGATAAAAACTTCAGAACACGGCGCAAAAATTGAGTCCTCACACCGGCCTGTACGCGGAAAAAAAAAAAAGTTATAGGGGTTAGAAGATGAGAATTTTTAACATATACATTTTCCTGCATGTAGTTATGATTTTTTTCCGAAGTACGACAATATCCAACCTATATAAGTAGGATATCATTTTAACCGTATGGACCTACGGAATAAAGATAAGGTGTTATTTTTACTGAAAAATGCACTGCGCAGAAACAGAAGCCCCCAAAAGTTACAAAATGAAATTTTTTCTTCAATTTTGTCACACAATTAATTTTTGTTTCCGTTTCGCCCTTGGATTTTCTACTGCAAAGTAGAATTGGTGACGCATATGGAATTTTATGTGCAAAATTGAAAGCGTTATGATTTTTAGAAGATGGTGAGGAAGAAATTAAAATGCAAAAACGGAAAAACCCTGCGTCCTTAAGGGGTTAATGATCCCACAAAGTATATGTCACCTTTCACCGTATTCACCTACACTGTATGTGTGTCACCTCTAACCTTATACACCTTACCTGTATATATGTCACCTCTTTATATAACTACATTGTATATATGTCACCTCTCACCTTATACAACTACACTGTATATATATGTCACCTGACACCCTATACAACTACACTGTATATGTCACCTCTCACACTACACCACTGCACTATATAATATATATATGTGTGTGTGTGTCACCTCTCATCCTATACACCTACATTGTATATATGTGTCACCTGACACCGTGTAAACCTACACTGTGGTTGTATAGGGTCACCTCACCCTATACAAATACACTGTATATGTCACCTCTCACCCTATACAACTACACTGTATATGTCACCTCTCACCCTATGCAACTACATTTTAAATATATAAAAAAAAATCCCAAGCACTGAATGTGAATTATAGAGCCCACTCTGCCACTTCACTACAGTACACTTCCCTGTATACTCGTACTATATAAACAATAAATAAAGAAGTATAAATACTAGTGCGTGCTGTGTGGGACTTGCATGTGTGTTGTTGGTAACTACTAGCAACCAATAGTGACTATATAAACATACCTTTTGTATAATATAACGTGTTTCTTCATATGTGGATAACAATCAGGATTAGTAGATTACTCAAATGGTAACTATAGGGAGAAAAAAATGTATATATATATATTTATGAACAGAAAAATATATTGGTGTGCCGTTATAAAGTCACTGCTTATATACAGGTACATTTGGTTTGTCAGTTTTTTTTTTTTTTTTTTTTTCTTCCAACTTTATTTATCAGGTTTTACAGGTATATAAGGCACAAGTAAGCATAACATGCGGTCGGTTGACCTCGCAGATTACAGTATAACCTATTAAATTTGGGTAGGGGAGAAGGGTAGAGGGAAGAAACAAACAGGGGATACCGACATGGGGAAGAAGGGAGGGGAAGGAGCACAACCCATAGATTAAGTATTGTGTTACAAATGTCACACGAAGCGTAGGTAAATGGTGGCTGATAACATAGAACCCAGGAGCATGTTTAGTTATCAACTAATTTAGTGAATCCTTAGTTAGAGAACACGACCTAGTAAAGGAAAAATAGGGTTAAAGGAACAAAGTAAATAAAATAAAATCGTAAAGCAAGGCGGACATTGGGTATTTCTTCATTGAGCTTCTGACTGGTTACGGGCAATATATCGCAGCCAACTGTCCCACATATGAATAAAGGACTGTTCCCTGCCCTGTCTGCGTGCTATCATTCTCTCCATTTCACAGGCATATGTTATTTTGGCCCGTAGCTGGGCAAAGTCCGGAGCATGTTTGGACTTCCATGAAGATGCAATAAGAAGGCGAGCAGCTGCAAGAATGTGAAATGCGATAGTTTTGCATTGACTAGGGAGATCAATAATGTGATTGGAGAGCAGAGCAAAGTCTGGGCCCCATTGGATAGCAACGTCCAGAACATCATGGAGTAAGTGGTGAACTCTAGACCAGAAGAGCGTTAAGGCATTGCATGTCCACCAAACATGTAGGAAGGTCCCCACTTGAGCGCCACACCTCCAGCAGGTAGGGTCCGTTCCAGGGTATATTTTAGATAGTCTTTCGGGGGTGTAATACCAACGGTATAACAGTTTTCGGGCGGATTCAATATGGTTGGTGCACTTAGAGAGCTTAAATGGGAGAGAATATAGGGTTAGCCATTGGTCCCCTGAAATATCCCCACCCAAGTCTCCTTCCCACATTTGTTGAAAGGGATGGGCGTCAGAGGCTCGTAGTAATTGTAAGTGTTTATATGCTTTAGACACTCCACCTGTAATCCCTGCGGTGTTGGAAAAGTAAAAAGTGTATATCTTATCACCTGCTTCCGAGGGCCAGGAATGGGAGGAGATAAAGTGCCGCAGCTGGAGGAACTTGTAAAAATCAGTATGGGGTATGCGATATTTAGGAGCAAATGTTGAGAAGGGGAGTAAAGAGGTAGAAGAGCATATATCACTTAAGTTTTTGACCCCCCCATTCATCCAATTAGTGAAATCAATGTGGGGAAGAAGATGTTGTATAACAGAGAAGGGAGTTGAGGAGAAGGTACAAGGGGAAAGGACCCCGGAAGAGAGTGCAAAGTTCCAGACGTGGAGACAAGCAGAAATGGTAGGGCTGGGAGATGATAGGGGAGTTCTAAGGATGGCCACTCTCCAAAGTAAATGCTGTAGAGAAGTGACTTTAGCAATAGCCGCTTCCATTGGAAGCCACCGGGCATCTGTGTCTCTCCTCCACCACTGCTTGAGGCTCACTAAGTGGGAAGCTCTGTAATAATTGAGTAGGTCAGGACACCCTAAGCCCCCAAATTTAGTCGGGAGGAACAATAATTTGGCTGCAACTCTCGCCCTACCATTTTGCCAGATAAAATGCATAAGTAAGGATTGGAGTCTTTTAATAGCAGAGACAGGGAAGGTAACAGGTAAGTTGCGGAAGAGATACAGGATGTTGGGTAGCAGAAACATTTTGGAAACTGCTATGCGTCCAAACCAGGAGAGCTGGATATGAGAGATGCGTTTGATTTCAGAAGAGAGGGTAGAGGTCAAAGCAGAGAGATTAGAGGAAACAAGTGAGGACAAGGAAGGCGTAAGAAGAACCCCTAGGTATGTAATGCCCTCAGTAGCCCACTGAAGAGGGTACCTAGATTTAAGCAGTGTAGTGTCAGAGTGAGACAGAAAAAGGGGTAAAACGGTTGATTTGGAGGTGTTAAGTTTATAAAGACTGGCTGCACTGAAGAGAGAGATAAGGTTTAAGACATTGGGCAGAGACTGCAGGGGAGAGGACAAGGCAATCAGGACATCATCCGCGAACAGCCCAATTTTATGCTCTTCGCTGCCAACAGTTATGCCGGTAATACCAGTATTGCACCTGAGATGTTCCGCAAAGGGTTCCATAACCAGAGTAAAGAGAATGGGGGATAAAGGACATCCCTGCCTAGTCCCATTCGATATGGTAAATGAGGAGGATAGAGCGTTGGATGAAAATACTTTGGCGGATGGCGCGGAATACAGCGCCATCAGGCTGGTAATAAGGGGAGGGGGGAAACCAAATTTGGTGAGGACCTCCCAGAGATAACCCCAATGCACTCGGTCGAACGCCTTCTCCGCATCCAAAGAGAGGAGAAGAGAAGGCGTCCGACCCCGGCATGCAATGTTAATGATGTTAAGAAATCGCCTAGTGCCATCGGAGGACTGACGGCCCTTGACAAATCCCACCTGATCGGCGTGGATTAGAGATGGGAGAACAGCTGAAAGGCGAATCGCCCATAATTTGGAGTAAAGTTTGAGATCACAATTCAAAAGAGAGATCGGTCTAAAGTTGGGAGGTGATGTAGGTGGTTTCCCTGGTTTGGGGAGGGTGACAATGGTCGCCTCCAGCATCTCAGGTGGAATCCGGCCAGTTTGAGCTATATCATTAAAGAGGTCTGTCAAATGAGGTATTAATGTGTCAGCGTGAAGTTTAAAAAATTCATTCACCAGCCCATCAGGGCCTGGTGACTTTGCTCCCTTCAACGTCCCGATTGCCTTTGAAACCTCCACGGACGAAAAAGGTAAGGACAGAGAATAGATCGCCTCCGAAGACAGAGAAGGCAAGGAAACTGAGGATAGAAAGGAAGAAATGGAGTGAGGGGTAGGTACCCTCGAGGAGGGGTCAGAAGTGAGATTGTATAGGGAAGAGTAATATGAAGCAAAAGCATTAGCGATGGATTGGGGGTCAAAAACCTTCGTGTCGTCAGGTAAGGATAAGAAGGGAATGCGGCTCTTGGCAGCCCTCACCTTAATTTGCCTAGCCAAAACTTTCCCCGGTTTATTGGCAAGCCAGTATGTCTGAAGTTGCAGACGACGTAGCGCCAGGTCGAATTTGTGTAGGTCTAGGGAATGAAGTTCAGTATTTAGCGCAGATATGCGCGATTGAATGCTTTGTGAGGGAGATATCTTATTTTGTCTGTGCAGGGCGGCGAGGTCCTGTTGGAGGGAAAGCCTCTTGGCGTTAATCTGTTTGGTATGGTGAGCCGATTGACTGATTAAAGTACCCCTAACGTTGGCCTTAAAGGCACACCACAAAACCGCCTCAGAAGATACAGAGCCCTTGTTGATAGAAAAGAAGGATTCAATGTTGGAGCGCATAACAGGTTGGTATGTGGGGTGCTGGAGGATATATGGTTTGGCTCTCCATAATAATGATCGTCTGGTAGGGTATGACTCTTCTACAGTGATGGATACAGGGGCATGGTCCGACCATGTAATATTGTGGATCTGCGATGTGGAGATAGATTGCAAAAGGGGGTTAGTAACTAGGAAGAAATCGATTCTAGAGTAGGAACTATGTGGGTGAGAAAAAAAGGAAAAATCGTGCTCACCAGGGTGCTGGATCCTCCAGACATCAAATAGGTTTCTGTCAGAGATCGTTCGGAAAATAGGCGTGGGCTCAGTAAGATGTGTGGGGGAAGTAGAATCCATAGAAGGCCATAAGGTGACATTAAAATCACCCACAACTAGTAAACGGTCAGCTGGAGAGGACCTCGCCACCCTGGACAGGACATGTTTGATGAAAGCATGTTGTTTAGTATTGGGTGCATAGATAACAACAATAGAATATTTAATTAGGTTAAGTAGACAATGTAGGATCAAATACCTGCCGCCCCCGTCCGCCTCCACTCTCACATCTGAGACTGCAATAGAATCTCTGATAGCAAGCGCAACACCTCTTTTTTTCCGGTGTGCATGAGAGAAGAAAATATGTGGGTAATTTTTATGGTGGAGACGAGTGGAATCAGCCTCCAGTAAATGGGTTTCTTGCAGACAGAGTAAATCTGCCTGCAAGCGTTTGGCTTCAGCCCACACCATCGATCGTTTGAAGGGGGAATTCAGGCCCCTCACATTAAGGGAGACAAATTGTATTACCATGGTGGAGAGGGAGGCGGATCGCTGGGCAAGATGTTAACATAGACAATAAAGACACAGTAAAAAGGGACAAATGTATTCAACATTGTGAGTGTTCGTGGAAGGATTGTGCAAAACCACAAATAAACAGACATATACCGTATAAGTGTCAACAGGACACAAACTGAAAAGTAGAATGCAGAGTGACAAATTACTCCATGAGGGAGCAATTTAGGGGGAGATACAGGAGAAGCTATACCTATATCTAACATGTGCCGGACCGGCAATATACGAACTACCCCCCAACTATGGCATTTGGCAGAGAATTAAGAAGATTTCCGCTTTCCATACTGTACCACAGTCCAGTCTTCTGTTATCTTCACTGGAGATGGATGAGGCGCAGTGGGGACCTTCGCAGGAATCTGTGGCGAATTAGGTGATGAGGCAGAGAGGTGCCACTTGGCGCACAGCTCCAACAGATCCTCAGGAGATGCAGCTAGGTGTTTAGAACCACTGTAGGTGACTATGATTTTGGTGGGGAATCCCCACTTGTAGGAGATTCCATTAGCTCTGAGTAGGCTAGTGCCTTTGGTGAACTCTCGTCGTCTAGCCATGGTAGCAGGTGATAGATCAGCAAAGATAGAGAGAGAAGCAAACCTGGTCGGCAGCGCAGACGGGTTCCTGGCTGCAAGCATAATCTTCTCCTTAACATGAAAGAAGTGTACTCGTAGAATGACATCCCTCGGTGCCGTCTGCGGGACAGATTTCGGCTTGGGTAGCCTGTGGATTCGATCTAGAAGAAGATCTGGCGTGGACGCATTTGGTAGAAGCAAGGTAAAGTAGTCCATCACAAATCCAGCCAAATCCTCCGTTTTGACCTCCTCCGGTACCCCTCTAATGCGAAGGTTGTTCCTCCGGGAGCGATCTTCCATGTCCGCCATCTTGGACCTAATAGCTGCGATCTCCTCTTCTAGGGAGGAAACTTTGTCCACTACAGCATTGTGGGCTGAGGTAAGTTCTCCCATTTTGTTTTCCACATGAGAAGTGCGGGATCCAAGTGAGTGGAGTTCCTTTTGGAGACTAGAGACAGCAGCACGTATTTCTTTCTGGATGGTGGAAGTGAGGTCTGCAGCAACTGCCATTAGCGCGGCCTCCGTGAGGGGCGAGGAAGGGCCAAGTGAGGACCCACCGGTAGGAACAGAGGGATGCCGGAGAGAGGAGCAGGCAGCGTCAGGTGATGCCGGAGGAGAGCGGGAGGTAGAGCCACTGGAGACCGAACCCGCCGAACCCGGGGATGACGGTCCACGTGGATGCCCGGAGCTCATAGAGGTAGGGGAGCTCCCGGCCTCTGGGGATGTTCTTGAGCTCGCAGCTGGCAGGCCGCCCGCGCCATCTTGTAAGTCAGCCGCTGGAAAGAATTGGGTGAGCTTCAGTGGGCTCTTCTTAGCTTTTTTCGTCCGAGCCATCACACACCTGGTACAGCGGGAGTTAGCAGGTACGAGGGTAGTTAAATTAGCCGAGGTGAGCCGGTTTGGGCCGCTCTATTGCCGGAGACTAGCGGAGCACAGGGATTATGCGACCGCCACCATGCGCGTCCAGGCCACGCCCCCTTGGTTTGTCAGTTTTAGTGTACCTGATAGAAGCTCCATGCTTAGATAGGGTGCAGTAGCAATAGTATACACTGATTCTGTAGTGGAGTTCAATGAGCTATGCTGTCAGCGTACTCTGCCAGTTGATATGCTAAACTTTTGCACTTCGGACATCAATATATATGATTGTGCTTATTATTCAAGCTTTTGCATAGCTACTACCTAATACAGGTATACCCATCTTTCTAACACTGTACTGGGTACCTGTATATCCTCCATTGATGGTTCTATGTTCCTCCGCTGGTCCAACCTTAGTTTTTCTTATGTGATGCGATCCCCGTTATTTTCTGGGTCTGTAGAGATACTATTAGAGATGAGCGAACTTACAGTAAATTCGATTCGTCACGAACTTCTCAGCACGGCAGTTGCTGACTCATCCTGCATAAATTAGTTCAGCTTTCAGGTGCTCCGGTGGGCTGGAAAAGGTGGATACAGTCCTAGGAAAGAGTCTCCTAGGACTGTATCCACCTTTTCCAGCCCACGGGAGCACCTGAAAACTGAACTAATTTATGCAGGATAAGTCAGCAACTGCCGAGCCGAGAAGTTCGTGGCGAATCGAATTTACTGTAAGTTCGCTCATCTCTAGATACTATGCCCTTGGTGCAGGAAAGACAGTGAGTGAAAGGCCCGGCCAGTGGCATCTCAACCAAACTGCGGTGGGTAATTACGTCACTACGGTGGCTCCTCAGTCCCACAAAGCTTTTCGACGAGTTTCGGAAACAGTGATGCGGTTTCCTTCGTCTGGAATAGCAATGTGGGTTTGTAGTTTGTTCTTATAGCTGGATCAAGCCTGGTGTTAACCCTTTCCTGTTTACAACCTAGGACACATAACTTTCAACTATGCACAGCCAGGAAAAACATTATCCATAGTATTCTTTTTATAGGAAACTGAATAACTCCATTTCAGCATTTAGTCCATGAGGGGCTACAGAGTTTAAATTAAAGATCCATTTTGTTTCCAACCTGGATAATTGTGAAATATAGTTTCCCCCTCTCCAATGGGGGGTAACCCTTTCTAGTCCAAAAAAGATGACCCCTTATTGGATTGATTATGTAGTTGTTTATATTGCATAGTGCACTATAAACAAGTGCGTAATCAATCACCCTATACAACTACACTGTATACAGTATGTCACCTTTTACAACTAGACTATATATATATGTCACCTCGCACCGTATACAACTACACTGTATGTGTCACCTCTTACCCTATACGGCTACACTATAGATGTCACCTCTCACCCTATACACCTACACTATAGATGTCACCTCTCACCCTATACACCTACACTGTATATATCACCTCTCACCCTATACACCTATGTTGTATATATGTCACTTTCCACCCAATACACCTACACTGGCCCTTATTTACTAAGAGTAGAGTGTAGGTGTGGGTTTTAATTCCTCACAATTTATTTTCCACGGTATTTACTAAGGTTTCCCTACATTTTCCACTTTCCCTACATTTTGCTTTTTTTTACACATGCTCTGATCTGTAGGGTTTTCCTCAGCTCAAATCCACCACATTTTCTGTGGAAACCTTAGTAAATATGTTGTTTTTTTGTGAAAATGTCAGGAACACGCCCCCTTTTGGCGACCACGTCCCCTTTTCTAGATGACCACGCCCCTTTTCTGGGTTTTCTTAGCAAAATGGAGAGTTAGTCTGGGTTTATTCAATTCTGGCGCAAAATCTGGCGCAGACAGAATTTCGTACTCACAATGAGAGAACAAAGGGAAGAGGTACAGACAAATCCTATCATAGTTCTTAATTTGTCCTCCGTTATTATTACGGAACCACAGCTCAAAGTTCTCTCCAAAGGTTTGGGTTTCTCACCCACATTAAATTGTGTGACAAAATTGGATGTGAATAAGTGGTCTCTTAATAAACAGGTTTCTTAAAGCCTTTGTCAGTGGGTGGACGCGCTACTGCAACCTATGGTGTCTTTATGTCCTAGTTACATTAAGGATTCCCAACATCTCCTTTCTATCATGGATAATATCACTTGGGATCCCTCTTTCTCCTGGCTCACCCTGGACATAAAGGCTTTGTACTCCTCACTTCCCCACTCCTTATCTTTCCAGACTGTTGCCAGTGTAATGTCTACTTCCTCTACTTACAGCAGTAATTTGCAGTTGTTCACATTGGAAGCTCTTCAATACATACTTTCCCACAATTTTCTCTCTTTTGATGGGGATTTTTTCATTCAAAACACCGGCGCCTCTATGGGTGCAAAGTCCTCACCATCAGTGGCTAACATCTACATATTTTGGTGGGAACTTCAATATGTGTTTTGTGATGATAACCCCTTCAGAGAAAACATTGTTTACTATGGTAGATATGTAGATGATGTAGTGATAGTGTGGTCTTCCAGTAAGGCAAAAGCAGGCGAATTTGTACAATACATCAACAATAATCCCCATAACTTTTTCTTGGTATTCTACACAAGTTCAGTTTCTGGACATTTTATTCACTGAGAGTGATTCCCGTATCCAGATATCCACTTACCATAAGCCCAGTGCAAGTAATTTCTTATTAAGAGCAGAATCGTGCCAACCAGACTGAGAGGCCAGAGGACGCTGCAGCTGAACGATGCCGCCTCAGAAGCAGGAGAAGAGTTGTGTGGTGATCTGTGGGTGCTTGCAGCCGGCGGAGCACTAAAGCTTGCTCAGTAACACACTGCAATGTGTGTATGGAATGCTCATAATATCCTGTAACAAATGTTGAAAGAAGATATTAATAACGTCTAAAGTAAAGCATCATTAGAAAGTGCACACAAACCAGAAATATTCCACCAAAAGTGAATGAGGAAATCGGGGGGGGGGGGGGGGGGGGGTGCACATAATGTCAGGGTGGACAAATACTTAAAATCGCCACTTGAGACAATTAAAATAAGGACTCAAAAGCAAATAGGCCAAGATATGGAGTGTTCAAGTGGATCACGATACACAGTTCTGCAAGTAAAGGAGAGTTTGGAGGAGGTGGAAAGAGAAGGGATAAATCCTCAAGTACTGAGTTCAATCCTGGCAGGCGTTGAGAGATGTAATAAAACATTGGAAGATCTAACAGTTAAGTTTGGCTCCATCAGTATGGACGTTCGTTTGATCCGAGAAGACACAAATAAAAGACAGAGTGAAACAGATAGAGAAATCAGTTCCCCGGATAGAGAAGGAGATGGGGGAAATAAAGAAGAAATGGGCGGAAATTATGGAGGATAATAAACAGCTCAAAGAAAAAATATCGGATTTAGAAGATTGATCATGTCGTAATAATGTGCGGATAGTAGGACTTCCAGAAGGGGAAGAGACTGAAAAGCCAGTCATATTTGTGGAAAGATGGTTGAAAGAATTGTTTGGAGTAGAGGAGTTTTCATCACTTTTCCATGTGGAAAGAGCTCACAGAATTTCATCGAAGAAACCGCTACCTGGACTTCTGCTGATTCCCTTTCTCGGGAAAAAAGGGGCTGTAGCAGTGGGGAACTCAAATGTATACCTGTACCCTGACTTTTCTAGGGCCACACAATTGAGAAGAATGGCATTCTCTGTGGTCAAAAAGAAGCTGCATCTCACGCTTTTTTTTCCTGCAAAGAATGAGGATAATGTATGAGAGCAGGACCCTCTTTTGATTCACGGCAGAAGTATATAAATGTTTGGAGGGACAGGGTATAAGTTAAGTTTTAATTGCAGGGGGGTGTGGGGAGAGGGGGGAGGGGATGGAGGCAGTGGGATGGGAGTAAGTGAAGTCAAGAGATTCGCACATATGGCAGCCGTTATCTGTTTTTTTTGCGTCTTTACTTTCCACATAGAGAAGGGGGAAAAGAGACATAGGAGGAGAAGATGAGAAATTCAGAAGAATAGAAATGAGTGGGAGGAAGGATAAAAAAAAAATTATAGTATGGAATATCAGAGGGGTTAAGGATAAGAGAAAACGGGTAGCAATGTTTGATAGGATCAATAAATATCTCCTTGCAATTGTATGTATAATAGAAAACTATCTTACAAAAGAAACAGTCGGTCGATTTTCTTGTATTAAAGTCTGCAATAGATGGAAGAGGAAGGTATATATTTCTGTAGGCTATTTGGGAGGGAAGAAAAACTTTTCTTTCCTTTATCTATATTCCCCTGCCATTCACAGTGGAGGTATTGAGGAAATCAATGGATTTTATTGAGGACATGGAAAACTATAAGTTGTATGTCCTTGGAGACCTAAACTGTGTAATGGATAGGGAATTGGACTGGCAAGGTAAAAAAGTTGGAGGGAGTAAGACATTTCTGCAGAATTGGTGCCAAGAGGGTGGGCTGGATCGACGCGTGGCATGAACTCCACCCTGGTAAAAAAAAAGTTTTCTCTTGTTTTAATCCCTCCCATAAAACAGCATCTAGAATAGACCATGTGCTTGTGAATGAAGAAGCGATGGGTGACATTAGTGAAGTGAGATTATCTGACCACACCATGTTGATGTGTTCTATTCATAGAAGTGTAAAAGAAATAGGTGGGGTTAGGAGCATGTATATTAACCCCCACTGGCTGACGATTAAGGAGGTGGTTCAAGGGGTAAAAGAAGAAATTAATAATTTTTGGGAAATTAATAAAGGATCTACAGACCTGCTCATTGTATGGGATACTCCTAAGGCCTTTTTGAGGGGAATACTGTGTAGAAATATTGTGTAAAAGTGTAAAGCAAAAGAAATGGAGATAAGGGAGAATATTAGAAAAGCAGAGGAAGAATATGGGGGTGCATCAACAACAGAAAACTGGTAAAAATGAACATCTTTACCAGGAACATATCAAAAAATGGTTATAGAAAAAGCCCAACATGCTATTTTTTTCGGGGTCAAAAACTACATACATAGGTAGGGAAACCTAATAAAATTTTTATAGGAATGATCAAAAATCTAAAAGACAATAAGGAAATTAATATACTCAAAAATCGTAATGGAGAAGAGGTGAGAGATCCACTAGAGATAGAAAAAATTGCCCTGGAATACTATCAAGGATTGTATACGAAAGAATGTCAGGAGGAGGAGAGTAACATTGGGGAATATCTGCAGAAACTCAGGCTGCCCTCTTTAACCCCTTAAGGACCAGGCCCATTTTGGCTTTAACCCCCTTAAGGACCAGGCCATTTTACACCTTAGGATCAGAGCGTTTTTTGCACATCTGACCACTGTCACTTTAAACATGAATAACTCTGGAATGCTTTTAGTTATCATTCTGATTCCGAGACAGTTTTTTCGTGACATATTCTACTTTAACATAGTGGTAAAATTTTGTAGTAACTTGCATCATTTCTTGGTGAAAAATCCCAAAATTTGATGAAAAATTTGAAAAATTTGAATTTTTCTAACTTTGAAGCTCTCTGCTTGTAAGGAAAATGGATATTCCAAATAAAAATTTTTTTATTCACATATACAATATGTCTACTTTATGTTTGCATCATAAAATTGACGTGTTTTTAGTTTTGGAAGTCACCAGAGGGCTTCAAAGTTCAGCAGCAATTTTCCAATTTTTCACAAAATTTTCAAACTCACTATTTTTCAGGGACCAGTTCAGGTTTGAAATGGATTTGAAGGGTCTTCATCTTAGAAATTCCCCACAAATGACCCCATTATAAAAACTGCACCCCCCAAAGTATTCAAAATGACATTCAGTCAGTGTTTTAACCCTTTAGGTGTTTCACAGGAATAGCAGCAAAATGAAGGAGAAAATTCACAATCTTCACAAAAATTCACATCTTTTTACACTTGCATGTTCTTGTAGACCCAATTTTTGAATTTTTACAAGGGGTAAAAGGAGAAAATGTATACTTATGTTTGTAGCCCAATTTCTCTCGAGTAAACACATACCTCATATGTCTATGTAAAGTGTTCGGCGGGCGCAGTAGAGGGCTCAGGAGGGAAGGAGCGACAAGGGGATTTTGGAGAGTATGTTTTTCTGAAATGGTTTTTGGGGGGCATGTTGCATTTAGGAAGCCCCTATGGTGCCTGAACAGCAAAAAACCCCACATGCCATACCATTTTGGAAACTAGACCCCCACATTTTTGCAAGGGTTAATAGCAGAAAATACCCCCCCAAGATTTGTTACCCCATCTCTTCTGAGTATGGATGTACCCCATAAGTTGACCTGAAGTGCACTACGGGCGAACTACAATGCTCAGAAGAGAAGGAGTCATATTTGGCTTTTTGAGAGCAAATTTTGCTCAGGGGGCATGTCGCATTTAGGAAGCCGCTATGGTGCCAGGACATCAAAAAAAAAAACAGATGTCATACCATTTTGGAAACTAGACCCCTTGAGGAACGTAACAAGGAATAAAGTGAGCCTTAATACCCCACAGGGGTTTCACGACTTTTGCGTATGTAAAAAAAAAATTGTTATTTTTTTCACAGAAATGTGTGTTTCCCCCTAAATTGCACCCTATGGTGCCTGAACAGCAAAAAAAACGCACATGCCATACCATTTTGGAAACTAGACCCCCACATTTTTGCAAGGGTTAATAACAGAAAATACCCCCCAAAATTTGTAACCCCCATGCAGGCTGGGAGTTATACTTTTGCAACAGCTGGAGGCACACTGGTTGGAAAACCTTTTGTTATCTAGCTCAATATTTTCCAACCAGTGTGCCTCCAGCTGTTGCAAAACTACAACTCCCAGCATGTACTGATCACGGAAGGGCATGCTGGGAGATGTAGTTATGCAACAGCTGGAGGGATCGCAACTACAACTACCAGCATGCTGGGATTTGCAGGTTTGCAACATCTAGAGAGCTACAGTATAGAGACCACTGCAAACTGTGGCCCTCCAGATGCTGCAAAACTACAAATCCCAGCAGGCCCAGACAGCAAACAGTTGTGTGGGCATGCTATGAGTTGTAGTTTTGCAAGATCTGGAGGGCTACAGTTAGAGACCACTGTATAATGGTCTCAAACTGTACCCTCCAGATGTTGCTAGGCAACTCACCGGCTTCCGTCGGATCCAGCCGCACGTCATCGCCGCCCGCCGATCTCCGTCGCCCGCAGCCTCCGTCGCCCGCCCAGATTGCTAAGTGGATCTTCGGCGCCGGTCCCCGTCGTTTCCCCGTCCTGCCCCGCCTATTGTGGGTGGGCAGGACTGGGAAAACGAAAGTTAACCCCCCCGCCCCCGATCGCAAGTGTGAATCGCAAGTGTGAATTCACTTGCGATTTGCGCCGACATGGGGGGGGTCTGATGACCCCACTGGGCATTTGCGCAGGGTGACTGCTGATCGATATCAACAGTCACCCGGGTCCGGTCCCCGCCCGGCGTGCGGCAGGGGCCAGAATTCCCACGGATGTATGAGTACGTCCCTGGTCCTTAAGGCCCAGGGCGCAGGGACCTACTCATACGTCCGTGGTCCTTAAGGGGTTAAGGACCAGAGCGTTTTTTTGCACATCTGACCATTGTCACTTTAAGTATTAATAACTCAGGGATGCTTTTACCTTTCATTCTGATTCCTAGATTGTTTTTTCGTGACATATTCTACTTTATGTTAGTGGTAAAATTTAATCTATACTTGCATCATTTCTTGGTGAAAAATTCCAAAATTTGATGAAAAAATTAAAAATTTTGCATTTTTATAACTTTGAAGCTCTCTGCTTATCAGGAAAATAGATATTCCAAATAAATTATATATTGATTCACATACACAATATGTCTACTTTATGATTACATCATAAAGTTGACATGTTTTTACTTTTGGAAGACATCAGAGGGCTTCAAAGTATAGCAGCAATTTTCCAATTTTTCACATTATTTAAATCTGAAATTTTCAGGGACCAGTTCAGTTTTGAAGTGGATTTGAAGGGCCTTCTTATTAGAAATACAAAATAAATGACCCCATTATAAAAACTGCACCCCTCAAAGTGTTCAAAATGATATTCAGTAAGTGTGTTAACCCTTTAGGTGTTTCACAGGAGTAGCAGCATAGTGAAGGAGAAAATTCAAAATCTTCATTTTTTACACTTGCATGTTCTTGTAAACACAGTTTTTGAATTTTTACAAGGGGTAAAAGGAAAGAAATCTTCCAAAAATTTGTAACCCGATTTCACTCGAGTAAGGAAATACCTCATATGTGTATGTTAAGTTTTCGACGGGCGCAGTAGAGGGCTCAGAAGGGAAGGAGCGACACTGGGATTTTGGAGAGTGAATTTTTCTGAAATGGTTTTTGGGGTGCATGTCCCATTTAGGAAGCCCCTTTTGTGCCAGGACAGCAAAAAAAAAAAAAAAAATCACATGGCATACTATTTTGGAAACTACACCCCTCAAGGAACGTAACAAGGGTTACAGTGAGCCTTACCACCCCACAGGTGTTTGACGACTTTTCGTTAAAGTTGGATGTGTAAATGATTTTAATTTTTTTTCACTAAAATGCTGCTTTTCCCCCAAATTTTAAATTTTTACAAGGAGAAAATGACCCCCAAAATTTGTAAGCCCATTTCTTCTGAATATGGAAATACCCCATGTGTGGACATCAAGTGCTCTGCTGGCGCACTACAATGCTCAGAAGAGAAGGAGCGCCATTGAGCTTTCGGAGAGTGAATTAGTTTGGAATGGAAGTCAGGGGCCATGTGCATTTACAAAGCCCCCCGTGGTGCCAGAACAGTGGACCCCCCACATGTGACCCCATTTTGGAAACTACAACCCTCACAGAATTTAATAAGGGGTGCCGTGAGTATTTACACCCCACTGGCATTTGACAGATCTTTGGAATAGTGGGCTGTGCATATGATTTTTGTTCCAAAAATCTGTCAGACACCTGTGGGGCGTAAATGCTAACTGTACCCCTTATTACATTACGTGAGGGATGTAGTTTCCAAAATGGGGTCATATGTGGGGGGGGGGGTCCATTGTTTTGTTCTGGCACTATGGGGGCTTTGTAAACACACATGGCCTTTAATTTTGGACACATTCTCTCTCCAAAATCCCAATGGCGTTCCCTCTCTTCTGAGTATTGTGTGCACCCGCAGAACACTTTACATCCACATATGGGGTATTTTCTTACTCAGAAGAAATGGGGTTACAAATTTTGGGGGCTTTTGTTCCTATTTTCCCTTGTGAAAATGAAAAATTTAGGCTAACACCAGCATTTTAGTGAAAACATTTTTTTTTTTTTTTTTTTTCATCCAACTTTAATGAAAATTCTTCATGTGGAGTATTCAGGCTCACTATACCCCTTGTTACGTTCAGTGAGGGGTGTAGTTTCCAAAATGGGGTCACATGTGGGTATTTATTTTTTTGTATTTATGTCAGAACCGCTGTAAAATCAGCCACCCCTGTGCAAATCACCTATTTAGGCCTCAAATGTACATAGTGCGCTCTCACTCCTGAGCCTTGTTGTGCGCCCGCAGAGCATTTTAAGCCCACATATGGGGTATTTCTGTCCTCAGGAGAATTTGCATTACAAATTTTGGGGGTCTTTTTTTTTGCTTTTACCGCTTGTGAAAATAAAAAGTATGTGGCAACATCAGCATGTTAGTGTAAAAATTTAAATTTTTTTACACAAACAGGCTTGTGTAGACCCCAACTTTTCCTTTTCATAAGGGGTAAAAGGAATTTCTCCCAAGTACGGAAATACCCCATATGTGGCCCTAAACTGTTTCCTTGAAATACGACAGGGCTCTGAAGTGAGAGAGCGCCAGGCGCATTTGAGGACTAGATTAGGGATTGCATAGGGGTGGACATAAGGGTATTCTACGCCAGGTATTCCCAAACAGGGTGCCTCCAGCTGTTGCTAAACTCCCAGCATGCCTGGAATGTCAGTGGCTGTCCGGAAATGCTGGGAGTTGTTGTTTTGCAACAGCTGGATGCTCTGTTTTGGAAACACTGCCGTACAATACGTTTTTCATTTTTATTGGGGGGGGGGGGGGGGGGACAGTGTAAGGGGGTGTATATATAGTGTTTTACCCTTTATTATGTGTTAGTGTAGTGTAGAGTTTTTAGGGTACATTCGCATTGGCGGGTTACGGTAAGTATCCCGCTAGGAGCTTGCGCTGCGGAGAGAAATTAGCCACAGCCCAAACTTGAAGCAGGAAACTTACTGTAAACCTGCCCGTGTGAATGTACCCTGTACATTCACATGGGGGGGCAAACCTTCAGCTGTTTCACAACTATAACTCCCAGCATGTACTGACAGACCGTGCATGCTGGAGTTGTACTTTTGCAACAGCTGGAGGCACACTGGTTGGAAAACCTTCAGTTAGGTTCTGTTACCTAACTCAGTATTTTGCAACCAGTGTGCCTGCAGCTGTTGCAAAACTACAACTCCGAGCATGTACTGATCACCGAAGGGCATGCTGGGAGATGTAGTTATTCAACAGCTGGAGGTACGCAACTACAACTCCCAGCATGCCGAGACAGCTGTTTGCTGTTTGGGCATGCTGGGATTTGCAGTTTTGCAACATCTGGATGGCTATAGTTTAGAGACCACTGCACAATGATCTCCAAACTGTGGCCCTTCAGATGTTGCAAAACTACAAATCCCAGCATGCCCAGACAGCAAACAGCTGTGTGTGCATGCTAGGAGTTTTAGTTTTGCAGGATCTAGAGGGCCATAGTTTAGAGATCACTGCAAAGTGATCTCCAAATTGTAACCCTCCATCTGTTGCAAAACTACAAATCACAGCTGTCTGGGCATGCTGGGAGTTGTAGTTTTGCAACATCTGGAGGGCTACAGTATAGAGACCACTGTATAGTGGTCTCAGACTGTAGCCCTCCAGATGTTGCTAGGCAACTGACCGGCTTCCGTAGGATCCAGGGAGCCACATAGCCGCCTCTTCTGCCGTCTGCTGCCACAGCCGATCGCTGCCCGCTGCCATCGCCGATGGGTAAGTGGACTTCGTCCCCAGTCCTCTCTCGTTTCCCTGTTCTGCCCCGCCTATTGTGGGTGGGCAGGACAGGGAAAGCGAAAGTTAACCCCCCCCCGCCCCCGATCTGCTATTGGTCGTCGCGTCTTGAAGACCAATGGCAGGGATAGGAGGGGTGGCACCCCTGCCACCTCACTCCTATCCCTTCAGGGGATCGTAGGTGTCTTAGACAACCGCGATCCCCCTCATATTCCGGGTCACCATGGGCATTTGCGTGGGGTGCCTGTTGTTCGATATCATCAGTCACCACGGTCCGGTCCCCACCCGGCGCGTGGCAGGGACCGAAATTCCCCATGACAACCCTTAAGTACCAGGGAGCTAGGACGTACACGTAAGTTCTTGGTCCTGATGTGGTTAAATGAAGAGTAAAAGAGAGAATTAAATAGAGATATTAGTTTAGAGGAAATTAAAACAGCATTAAACTCATTTCCTTGAAATTCATCCCCAGAGTCAGAAGGGATGGTATTTTAAATTTATAAAACATTCAGTGATCCGTTATTGTGCTTCCTTTATGAAGTAATTAATGAATCCTTGAAAAGAGGGGTTATGCCCCCATCAATGTCAGAAGCGATAATCACACTGATATCAAAAAAAGGGAAGGATAATATAGAGATGGATGCATTTAGACCAATATCCCTTCTAAACACAGATCAGAAGATTTTTGCGAAAATATGGGCAAGATGTTTACAGGGAGTGATTAACGTCTTAAGGACCCATGACGTACGCGTACGTCATGAGTCCGCTCCCGATCTATAAAGCGGGGCCTCTAACAATGGCCTGGACACGTGGCTAATAGCGCGCAGCATTGATCGCGGTGCCGCAAGCTATTAACCCTTTAGATGCGGCGTTCAAAGTTGAACGCCGCGTCTAAAGTGAAAGTGAAAGCATGCCAGTTAGCTCAGGGAGCTGTTTGGGATAGCCGCGGGCGAAATCGCGGTATCCCGAACAGCTTACAAGACAGCCGGAGGATCCCTACCTGCCTCCTCGCTGTCCGATCGCCGAATGACTGCTCAGTGCCTGAGATCCAGGCATGAGGAGTTAAGCGGCATATTAATCGATCAGTGGTTTCTTATGAGAAACCACTGATCAATGTAAAAGATCAGTGTGTGCAGTGTTATAAGTCCCTATGGGAGCTATAACACTACAAAATTAAAAAAAAAAAAAAAAGTGAATAAAGATCATTTAACACCTCCTCTATTAAAAGTTTGAATCACCCCCCATTTCCCATTAAAAAAAACTGTGTAAATAAAAATAAACATATGTGGTATCGCCGCGTGCGGAAATGTCCGAATTATAAAAAATATATCGTTAATTAAACCGCACGATCAATGGCGTAAGCGCAAAAAAATTCCAAAGATCAATAAGTCCTATCAATGCAAAAATGGTACCGCTAAAAACTTCAGATCACGGCGCAAGAAATGAGCCCTCATACCGCCCCATACTCGGAAAAATAAAAAAGTTGTAGGGGTCAGAAGATGACAATTTTAAACGTATTAATTTTCCTGCATGTAGTTATGATTTTTTCCAGAAGTACGACAAAATCAAACCTATATAAGTAGGGTATCATTTTAATTGTATGGACCTACAGAATAAAGATAAGGTGTCATTTTTACCGAAAAATGTACTACGTAGAAATGGAAGCCCCCAAAAGTTACAAAACGGCAGTTTTTTTCAATTTGGTCTCACAATGATTTTTTTTTTCGTTTCGCCGTAGATTTTTGGGTAAAATGACTGATGTCATTACAAAGTAGAGTTGGTGGTGCAAAAAATAAGCGATTATATGGATTTTTAGGTGCAAAATTGAAAGAGTTATGATTTTTTAAAGGCAAGGAGGAAAAAACGAAAATGCAAAAACTGAAAAACCCCGGGTCCTTAAGGGGTTAATAAATTAATTGGGGTAGAGCAGAAAGGTTTTGTCCCGGGTAGAAATATATACAGTAATATCAGAAAAGTTTTTCTTAACATGCAGTGCCCAAAAGGAGAGGGGACCCACTGCATCCTGTAGCTAGATGCGCAAAAAACGTTTGACAGTGTGGAGTGGGGACTCCTCTTCAAGGTTATACAGCAGATGAATTTGGGGGGAACTTCCTGAAAGCAGTGACGACTATGTATAAAGCGCTAAAGGCAAAAATCTATTTAATAAATAGGGTGACTGGAGGAATGGTGGAACTAGAGAAGGGAACAAGAAAAGGATGTCCATTATCCCCCCTACTATTCGCCTTGTTCGTGGAACCATTAGCGCAGAAAATAAGGGAAACAGATAGTTTTGAGGGATTTGGCATTATCAGAATAAAGGAAAGGATATTGTTATATGCTGATGATATAGTATTATTTATTAGAGACCCAGAGAATAAGATTTCAAAGATTATTAATCTTATAGAGGAGTTTGGGTACTTATCAGGATTTAAGATAAACTGGGGCAAGTTGGATGAAAGGAGGCACGTTGTTATGGGAGGGATACCGACAATCCAGAAGGGCAGATATCTGTAACCGTGTCCACGGAAAAAGTGCAGGTGCAATGAGGCGCTCTCCTTGAGATGGCTGTTCGGCCGTAGAATGAATGAATCAGATCAGGATTAGGGGTATAAAAATAAAATACTGTTTTATAAAAAAATAAAAACAGGATTATCGGACAACGCGTTTCAAGGGGTGGGACCCCCTCTTCATCAGGTCCAGTGATTGGGTAGAGGGAAGCAACGTCATTTAAATCACCCCTGAAAATCGCAGTTAACGGGGTTGTGAGTAGTAAATAATGGTGATAGTAAAAGTTCCTGGTTACATCAATATAATAATACAATAATTCCCTAACAGCATCATATAGAAACTCCCAATATAAAACATAAAAGGATAGTTTTGCTAAAAACTGTATAAAATGTATGCATAACATTTGTAAGGTAAAATGCTTAACTTCAGTTCTACACTGCTAACGGCTCTTATTATAGCCCAGCACCGAGTGCTGGCGGGTTCAAGATGCCACCAGTTCTGATCACAAGCAGCAGGACTGAATGGGCTCACAATAGCATGGGAGACCATCCACAACCAACCGGGTCCGCTCTGTGAGATTTGCCCCAATTTTGAATTAAAGGTGTACTCCCGTGGAAAACTTTTTTTTTTTTTTAATCAACTGGTGCCAGAAAGTTAAACAGATTTGTAAATCACTTCTATAAAAATCTTAATCCTTTCAGTACTTTTTAGGGGATGTATACTAAAGAGAAATCCAAAAAGAAATGCATTTCCTGTGATGTCCTGACCACAGTGCTGACTGCTGACCTCTGCTGTCCATTTTAGGAACTGGAGAAAATACCCATAGCAAACATATGCTTCTCTGGACAGTTCCTAAAATGGACAGCAGAGGTCAGCAGAGAGCACTGTGGTCAGGACATCACAGGAAATGCATTTCTTTTTGTATTTCTCTTTAGTATACAGCCCCTAAAAAGTACTGTAAGAATTAAGATTTTTTTAATAGAAGTCATAACTTTCTGGCACCAGTTGATTTAAAAAAATAGTTTTCCACGCATATCTGAATTATTGTAGTAATTGGTTCTGTTGTTATTCTTTGATCTGTGTAGAGTTTTTTTTATGGTGATGACGCTCTATTTTCACATGTTTCTGCTGACAGCTTATATGGTCCACTGCAGAGCGTGGACCTTTATAGATCCAGGGAGGATGCTGCAAATAGTCATTATTACCCTTGGATGTTTCATTCTTTAGAGAACCCGGGTGGACCCTTGCTTCCAGAGTCTCTGGGATCAGAGGATAGTGAAGAGACAGTGCACTAAAGGTACATTATTTATTGTTGTGGGATTCTCTAAGTGTGAGGGTTAGGGGAGTTGAGTTAGTGGATCAGTTCGACCGCTTTATTCAGCCCGTACGGTTGTAACGTTTGGAGATGGTAAATCCAATAAATTTCTTTTTTCGCAAGGGCGTCAGAACGATTCACAATATTCTCTGGAATGTGATTTATGGGCATAATGAATGCAATATTTTCAAATCCTTTGTGTTTAATGGTTATATGGTGGGAAAGGCTATGATGCATTAGATTCTTTTTAACCCCTTAAGGACCAAGGGCGTACAGGTACGCCCTTGGTCCTGCTCTCCTGATATAACGCGGGGTTACACAGTAACCCCGCGTCATATCACGGCGGGCCCGGCGTCATAGTGAAGCCGGGACCCGCCTCTAATAGCGTGCAGCGCCGATCACGGCGCTGCGCACTATTAACCCTTTAGCCGCGCGCACAGAGCTGAGCCGCGCGGCTAAAAGCGAAACCGAAAGTGGCCGGCTAGCTCAGTCGGGCTGTTCGGGATAGCCGCGGCTAATCGCGGCATCCCGAACAGCTGACAGGACAGCGGGAGGGCCCCTACCTGCCTCCTCGCTGTCCGATCGCCGAATGACTGCTCAGTGCCTGAGATCCAGGCATGAGCAGTCATGCGGCAGAATCGTTGATCACTGGTTTCTTATGAAAAACCAGTGATCAATGATGAAGATCAGTGTGTGCAGTGTTATAGGTCCCTATGGGACCTATAACACTGCAAAAAAAAAGTGGAAAAAAAAAGTGAATAAAGATCATTTAACTCCTCCCCTATTAAAAGTTTGAATCACCCCCCTTTTCCAATAAAAAAAAACAGTGTAAATAAAAATAAATATATATGGTATCACCACGTGCGGAAATGTCCGAATTATAAAAATATATAATTAATTAAACAGTTTGGTCAATGGCGTGCGCGCAAAAAAATTCCAAAGTCCAAAATAGTGCATTTTTGGTCACTTTTTATATCATTTAAAAATGAATAAAAAGCGATCAATAAGTCCTATTAATGCAAAATGTTACCGTTAAAAACTTCAGATCACAGCGCAAAAAATGAGCCCTCATACCGCCCCATACACGGAAAAATAAAAAAGTTATAGGGGTCAGAAGATGACAATTTTAAACGTATAAATTTTCCTGCATGTAGTTATGATTTTTTCCAGAAGTCCGACAAAATCAAACCTATATAAGTAGGGTATCATTTTAATCGTATGGACCTACAGAATAAAGATAAGGTGTCATTTTTACCGAAAAATGTACTACCTAGAAACCAAAGCCCCCAAAACTTACAAAACAGCGGGTTTTTTTTCAATTTTGTCGCACAATGATTTTTTTTTCCGTTTCACCGTAGATTTTTGGGCAAAATGACTGATGTCATTACAAAGTAGAATTGGTGGCGCAAAAAATAAGCCATCATATGGATTTTTAGGTGCAAAATTGAAAGAGTTATGATTTTTTAAAGGCAAGGAGCAAAAAACGAAAATGCAAAAACGGAAAAAACCCCGGTCCTTAAGGAGTTAATATTGCATCTGTGCTGATTTAGCCTTTGATGTAGTGGCTGGGATGTTCGCCTCACATATTGTTTGCCACAACAACAATCAATCAGATAGATTATAAACCTAGATTGACAAGTCATATGGAACTTAACTGGAAATTTTTCACCCGTATGCATGCTGGAGATCTCTGTGCTCCCGTATTTAATGGTTTTACAACAGAGGCATCTGCTGCCCTCCCCCGCTATGCTCCTTTACCCGATGCACACCTGCATCTCTTTGCCCTGATCCACTGCATGTCACTGTCAGCGATCACTGACAGCGCTGAATGCGAGAATGCCGCCGCCTGATTGGTCAGCTCAGTCACGTGACGGCCGCTGCCTAGCGACGCGTCCGTGGCTACGCTCCTCAGCACTTGCATGCGCACTCACTGACACCACAGCCCATTCGCTGCGGCTGCCTCTGATGTCACACCTGCTCACATCTGTATCCCGGATGTGCAACAATACTGCAGTTACACTACAACATCTGTTTCCAAGCAATAATGAAAAATAATATGACTTCTTCACTCAATATATGCTCAATTATAAATACTTTGTTTATTTACTTGCGTTGTATGTTTTTTATGCATTTCTATTGTATTGACACTGCATGTAGTTTTACCCAGCTCCTCCCCCATTGTACTTGGCGCCCTTTTTTGTAACTATTTATAGAGTGACTGTATGTACCATCTGCACACTGATCTGAAGAAGGGAGTGGCTCCCTCGAAACGCGTAATCCTTTCCTGCAGTGGTTTTATTGTTTTTATTAAGATGCAATAAACCTTCCAGCTTTTATAACTACTACTCTCTGGATTTGATTCTTCACATTCATCTACGGAGCTAGCAGCACCATTCAAAGGTCCTTTTCTGCTCATCCACTTCTTGCCTATCTCCAGGAGACGGTTCTCACCGCACCTGCAACCTCAGGCCCAGCAGCAGTTCCGGCTTTCTTCATAACCCCACATATGGGTTGACATGCAAGTTTTATACTTGCTCTAAGGAGAGCAGTATACTACCTAAGGGGTTTACACACCCCACATCCTCTTCCCCCTTTTATCAATATTTAAACTGTATGACGCGAGGCGCCCCTCCCGGTCTCTTGTTTTTTCTTCTCTTATATAAGTAATTATTGACTAGGGCAGTACTTGTTGAGCAGTTGAGTTTTGTGTTATTGAGCTGTAGGGGTGGGAGGGGATTAGTGTTCAAGACATGTTAATAAACAAGCATTAAGGAATAAACATATGTTAATAAACAAGAATAAGAAACTCAAAGCAGGTCAGTACACAACACTTTGAAAACACAATATGGCCTTTTTAATTGTCAAATTTAGATTTATAAACCACAATTTATCAATAATGTCCAAACTGCTTTTTTTTTTAACCAAAATACTTGCAATGACAGGAAACTTTGAGCACACTTGTATAAATAAATGTTTCATCTTTACGTTGCTAAAATCTACAAGATGACGTATCATTGGATACAAATCTGTCTTTGTAACAAACAAATTCACAGTTAAGAAAATACTCTTTCAGAAAAAAATATTCAGGGGCACATTGTTAAAAACCAAACTTTTTTTTTTTTTTTTTATAAATTTACCCATTAGGTTTTTTTTTGTTAGGCTATGATTTATTAATTTTTTTTGTAGTATTAAAAAAATAGCAGTAGAAATAACTCACTATATGATACATATATCCAAGTGGTGTGATATTTTATATAATAAAGAATGAAAATAGTCACTTTCAATAATAAAAATAAGTTCTATTTTTGTTTATTTTACAATATAGTTAATATTCTTATCTTCTTGAGCATCACTCTGAAGGAACAGTTCTTTTACAAATTGCAGCATTACAGTTGCTTGATTTATTTTGTCATTTTTGGGGGGTTTTGGAGATCATATTATAAGCAATTTGAGCAGCCGCATTCCATGTGTCTGTCCAGTTCCTCCACAAAAGATGTGTCATCTGTACAATGAAAGACATATTTCCGTCTTCTGCTCCTTGTTGGCACACAGCATTGCCCATTGCTGCACTTTCCATTGCATTCTACACGTGGTACTTTTTGAGTTGTTGTACACGTGGCATAACCTTGATGTTTACGAACAATCTCACGGATAATCTCACCTTGGCAGTGGTTCTCTAAAAGAAAAATAGTTATTTGTTTCAATACTGAACATTTCAGCGATGTTTCACATTAAGTACTCTTGACTTGAAAATACTGTGGCCAAAACTTTAGGTATTTTGTATTCAGTCCAAATCAGCCAGTCATGACAAGACCAGGGCAGTGGATATATGAATGCATGCACATGCATAACTTTTTATCTACTTTTAAGCCTAAGACTATTCAGGTCTTGTTTTCAGTTGTATAAAATTGGATATTGACAATGAAAGTGCAGGAACCAGTGCTGGAATGTCTTCAGGTTTATTGAAGGTTTTTGGAGGTTAACCGCCAATAAATCTGAAGACATTCCAGTGCTGGTTCCTGCTCTTTGATTGTCTGTTACCTGTGGAGATCACCGTGCACGTGGCACAAGTGAAGCTGACATCTACTCTTTGTTGTCTTCATTATTGGATATTATTCAGAAATAAATGTAAAGTAAATACATGGTAGCAGTGTAGCAATGTGTGTGTGTATTGTGAGGGAGCTCTTGCCCCAAATGCAAATTTTTTTGAGGTGAGCAAAATCTGTTAAGTCTTGTGCCCCCTAACCTCAGAATGTACATACAGGAGCTGTACACCTGTCTTTTGCTGGGCCCCCCTGTCTGTTGCTGGACTCCCCTGCTATGGGAAATAAAAAATAATAATATTTTGTACAGCAATGAAATGTAAAATATGCCCTAAGACACTAAGGAAGATTCATCAAAACCTATTTAGAAGAAGAGCGGTGCAGTTAATTATGGCAACCAATCAGTTTGCATCTTTCATTTTTTAACCCCTTAAGGACGCAGGACGTAAATGTACGTCCTGGTGCGGTGGTACTTAACGCACCAGGACGTACATTTACGTCCTGTGCATAACTGCGGGCATCGGAGCGATGCCCGTGTCATGCGCGGCTGATCCCGGCTGCTGATCGCAGCCAGGGACCCACCGGCAATGCCCGATGCCCGCGATCTCGTGGGCGTCCGCAATTAACCCCTCAGATGCCGGGATCAATACAGATCCCGGCATCTGCGGCAGTGCGCGATTTAAATGAACGATCGGATCGCCTGCAGCGCTGCTGCGGGGATCCGATCATTCAGAACGCTGCACGGAGGTTCCCTCACCTTCCTGCTTCCGGCTCCCGGCGTCTTCTGCTCTGGTCTGTGATCGAGCAGACCAGAGCAGAAGATCACCGATAATACTGATCTGTTCTATGTCCTATACATAGAACAGATCAGTATTAGCAATCATGGTATTGCTATGAATAGTCCCCTATGGGGACTATTCAAGTGTAAAAAAAATGTAAAAAAATTTAAAAGTAAAAAAAAGTGAAAAATCCCCTCCCCCAATAAAAAGTAAAACGTCAGTTTTTTCCTATTTTACCCCAAAAAGCGTAAAAAAAAAATTTTATAGACATATTTGGTATCGCCGCGTGCGTAAATGTCCAAACTATTAAAATAAAATGTTAATGACCCCGTACGTTGAACGGCGTGAACGTAAAAAAAAAAGTCCAAAATTGCTACTTTTTTAATACATTTTATAAAAAAAAATTATAAAAAATGTATTAAAAGTTTTTATATATGCAAATGTGGTATAAAAAAAGTACAGATCATGGCGCAAAAAATGAGCCCTCACACCGCCGCTTATACGGAAAAATAAAAAAGTTATAGGTCATCAAAATAAAGGGATTATAAACGTACTAATTTGGTTAAAAAGTTTGTGATTTTTTTTAAGCACAACAATAATATAAAAGTATGTAATAATGGGTATCATTTTAATCGTATTGACCCTCAGAATAAAGAACACACATCATTGTTACCGTAAATTGTACGGCGTGAAAACGAAACCTTCCAAAATTAGCAAAATTGCGTTTTTCTTTTTAATTTCCCCACAAAAATAGTGTTTTTTGGTTGCGCCATACATTTTATGATATAATGAGTTATGTCATTACAAAGGAAAACTGGTCGCGCAAAAAACAAGCACTCATACTAGTCTGTGGATGAAAATATAAAATAGTTATGATTTTTAGAAGGCGAGGAGGAAAAAATGAAAACGTAAAAATTGAATTGTCCTTAAGGCCAAAATGGGCTGAGTCCTTAAGGGGTTAAAAGGCCTCTGAAAAATGAAAACTGGAATCTAATTGGTTGCTATGGACAAATATTCCATTGTTCTTCTGCACAAGTTTTAAGAAATGTCCCCCTATATGACTAAAAAGCCCTGATGGCTTTTATTAGGTCCTTGGTAGAGTTGAGCGAACGTACAGTAAATTGGCTCATATTGAACCTCGCAGCTTGGTCGTTGATTACTTTAGTCTACATAAATTAGTTCACCTTACCAAGTGGCTCGATTGCCTGGAAAACATGGACACAGTCCTAGGAGACCTACGACTGTCAGGCAACCAAAGCCCTTGGAAAGCTAAACTAATTTATGTAGACTAAAGCAATTAATGACCGAGTCGCGAGGTTTGCTACGAGCCAATTTACTGTAAGTTCGCTCAGCTCTCTTCCTCTGTCTCTAACCCCCCCCCCCCCCCCCCCAAAAAAAAAAAAGATCAAATAGTTGTGTTCTTTTCTAAAATGGATACTATAAAAACAAAATATAACAGTTGGAACACAAAGATGAAAAAAAAAGTTTACTGGTCCTTAAATGGGCATTGTTATTAATAATAAAAAAAATAGATATATATTCTGATATGTCATAGAAACCTATGAAAAGCATTGATTAGTCAGAGTCAAAGTGTTTAGAACCCGGCAGATCACTACATAGAGCCAGGAGATGTATGCGCTAAGCATGTTCTCTCCCAGAACATGCTCTCTCTCTGTACTGTGAGGCTGGGTTCACATCACGTTTTTCCCTATACAGGACCGCATAAGGCTGCGGAGAGCTAAACACTTGCGCTCCTGTATCCCTGCTGTAGTCAACCACGGTTTTAGGTCCGGTAGAAAACCGCATACAGGTAAAAATTAGCCGACCGGTTCACTCCGGTCGGCTCATTGAAATGAATTACATACGGGACCGCATACAGCAGGGATACGGGAGTGCAAGTTTTTAGCTCCCTCCAGCCTAGCTCTTTGGGACCATGTCAGCCCCATTGACAGAGAGCAGAGAGAAAGAAACTTATCTTTCTAGTCTTTCTTGCGATCAGTCAAGGCCTGAACACTCAAACCCGTTGGATCAAAAAGTTTTTTTAAAGCAACACACTTAGGGCACCCAAGTTATGCACTAACTATATTTATGTAAAAAGGTTTAGTATGTATTAATGTCTATTGAACTATCTGGTATGCCTCCATTGCCCCCCAGTAATGGTTTCAGTCTTTGATTACATTATGCAAATGTTTTCCCTCTGTTTGCATACTTTCCATATTTATTAGCTTACCTTTGTCACAATGCTCTCCAGTAAAGTTGGGTTCACATTCACAGTACAGCTCACCACTCTCTGAGAGTCGGCACTGTCCATGATGACATTTGAGGTTTCGGCAGGTGATGGAGGACTCATTCTTCTTGTCACAGTACATGCCAGTGTAGCCTTCTGTACACATGCATATGTAACCATTTTCAGTGCCAATGCAAGATCCATGCACACACCTGAAATGCAACAACATTTATCTTTCATGATCATGATTTTTTTTTCCAAAAACATTTTTATTGATTTTCACAATATAAACAACCAATTGTGATTTACAATGCAGTTGAGCCATATAGAAGAGAAAAACAAAAGCTTAAATGTAGGAATGACATCTAAAGTACATTCGTGGTAATCAACATTTAGAGCCATGTGTGAGCTACCAAATCTCATGATTTTGTTTTATATAAACACTAACATTAAGCCCTTTCAAAATTTTTATGTCAGTGAATGCAATTATATAAGCCAACTATAAGGAATGCACTGTTTCTGTCAGTTTCAATGGAACGCACGCATAATAAATACAGTCTCTAGGAGAGGTACACAGTTGCTAGTATCTCTCACACTTGTGATTACAGTCTATTAAACTTGTAACATTTCTTGTAAAAAAAAAAAAAAAAAAAATCCTCATTTAGTCTTAAACTTACTTGTGCATCTCACAGAGGTTTCCAACTTCTTGGTCACACAATGGTCCAGTCCAGCCTGGATTGCATTCACATATAACACTAGCCTTTTCCATAGAGCGGCAGGAGCCGTGTTTACATATATTGCATGACTTGCATCCAGGGAACACCCCAATGGAGACTGGAGACAGATCTCGGAAGTCTTGCAGTTCATTGTTAATTCGTACATCATGTATGCAACCATTAAAACCATTAGGAATGCGGTCAGTCCTCTGGCGTACAGATGATATTCCTGAAGTGGGTGGAATTCCTGTAAGAACAGATTTATTTATTTATTTATTTAACACATACAATAACAGTTTGGTTGAGACAGAACTAATAGATACATCACATATAATTCTTTCACATGTTTGAAAAATGGATTCATCAACGAAAACGTAACGGAAACATCTCTAACAATTGAACTAATGAAAAGAATGAACTTCATTAAAGGAGATCTGTAGTGCTCTGAACTTATAAGTTATAGATCGCGGGGGTCGGGGCGCTGCCCCCCCCCCCCACGATCTCCTGTACAGGGCCGTGGCAAAGTACAGGAAAGGGGGCGTTCCGTCCCCACATGACACGGCAGCCGGCACGCCCCTCCATGTATATCTATGGGATTCATGGAGGGGCGTGGCGGCTGCCGCATCCTGCGAGAAAGGAACGCTCCCTTTCCTGTACATTGCCGCGGTCCTGTACAGGAGATCGCGGGGAGCAAGTGCTCGGACCCCCCGCGATCTATAGCTTATCCCCTATCCTTCGGATAGGGGATGAGTTCAGAGCACTACAGATCTCCTTTAATTTGCACAGAAAGCTGCCAAAGCACTGCTGTGCAGGGTAAAACAGTAGATAAAAGGCAGATAAAAGTGTTAGCATGGACTAAATACATTCATATTTGTACTAAATTGTCAATGTCTTATTATGAACAGCCATACATATAGCTAAAAATTACATGATAGCGCAATCCGTACAGCAAGAAGTACCCTACCTCCAAGATACAGGGGGGTGTTTAGGTTCAGAGAAGGCTGCCTCTGGAGTTTGCCAAGGCTTTTAGGAGCTCCTTTATCAACCACAAGGCTTAGGGTTTGGTTCAGCATCACAAGTTCGACGGTATGAAACAGGCCATCATTGACAGTTTCCACGCTGAAAGCGAAGTATAAAATCATTACATTTTAGAATAGAGTAAACTCTATCATCAACTAGAAAATGCTCCTGTTACAGGAACACATTTCTCCACAATACCTGTAATTTATCATCAATGTTTTTCCTACTTTATATTGCCATATTCATATCTTATAATGCAACTTAAGAAAATATGGTGATTCACAAGATGCCTTAAATGGGCACTATCATTAAAACTAATGTTTTCTATTGCACTCCTCATGGTAACTTAAAAATCTTTCTAATGTACTTTGATTAAAAATAAATGAAGTTTTCTATGTTTTGTTTGTGTTTAAAAAAGCTGCCACTATGTGTCTCCCTATTTGTCCAGTGCACATTTCCCCCATCTTTTACACAGACTGCTGGGGTGGCAGAAGTCCAAATCAGGAAATGCAGTCTGGAGTGCTGAGGGGTGTGTGTGCAGCCTTAGCCAATCATAGCTCACCTCACACACTGAACTGCTCTGGGCTGTGTGTAGCAGAGTGAGGGGGGAAGTTCTCCCCTGTATGGCTTTAGATGATGTCACACCTGCTGGGTAACGTCCCTTCCCAGTCTGTGAATCTGACTGAGACTGAGCAGAAAATACAGAGCAATATCAAGGTAGAAAACTAACAAGTAATAAAAATAAAGGCAGGGGTGGTTTATCATGATGGGGCAGTGAACTGGGAGGATTATAAAATTTAACAAGATCATAAGAGTTACTATTTAAGTGTTAATAAGGATAGACACTAAAAAATGTACTGGGTTAAAAAATGCAGCCAACCCAACAGTACACAAATGATCTATCCACAGGATAACTAGCAGATTGTGAAGATCTGACTGTTGGGATCTCCCCCAAGGAGGTTCCTTGTGCCCTGTGTGAATGGAGTCACAGTGCTTATGCTTGACCGAGGCTCCATTCTTTCTCTATGTGACTTTCAGTACATCACCTGGCTACATTTGGAGGTCATATAGAGAGTGAATAAAGCCCGAGCACTGCTGCTCTATATCCCTGGGTGACAAGAAACCTCCATTGTTCTCAATTAGTGGGGGTCCCACCTTTCAAAGCAATCCAATCAGCTGGTTTTCCATATTCTGTGGACAGATGATAACTTTTAATCTTGGAAACACCCCTTATTCTTTGTAACTACTTTGCTCACCTGAAAAAACCTGATTTATAAAGGACATTTGGCCCTTTTTATATATACATGTATGGACTAAGCATTGATGCAATGTTAACATGTTTAAAAAGAAATAAAAGTCCTAACTTAAAATGTTTTATCCTGTACAAAGACTTTCAACATATTTACACGTGTTATATAGGTTCTAAACTTTAAGAAGAATTGACTTATTTCATGCTTGCAATCATCTGTATATTCAGAAATACCTCCGTTACGATCATATTCAGTTATGGCATTCTCAACTATTCCACAAGGGGGTGCTGCTGGCTTAGTAAATTTCTTTTAGGTTTTCTTTACAATTGCATACAACTTTTCCAGTAGAATATACAATTCATCTAAAAATATTATGCCAACAAAACAAAACCTGACATTTTTACATTTTCCCATACCCATCTTATACAATGACTAAATGTTAATATCACTTATAGGAGGCCCATTTCCTTGTGGCTAATGTTCTTACTTGAATTAGTTATCTAAACTCACACTGCAGTGCAGCCAACATTTAGGCCTCTGTCACACATTTTATGTGGCATTTTTTTTGGCTTAACAATTTGCCTCAAAATGTAGTTTTTATGGACTTTTTTTCCAAGAACGTGACCCAGATTTACTAAGATTGGTAGGTTTTCGAAATCCCTTTGTATTAGGGATTTGGTTTCACATTCTATCAAATTAACTTTTTTGTTAGTGTATTTGGTTGGTTTTTGATGAGTGTCTCCCAATACAGCTGCACCATTATGGGACAATTTGCGCTAAATTGCATAAAGTATATCATTAATTAGTCAGGACTTTTCTTTACTGTGAGGTTTTCTGAGCTGCTTTGCCTTTCTCAGTGCAAATTCACAAAAAACCTGACAAACACACAATAAATCTGTAAAAAAAAAACTCTACAAAAAATGTTGGCTTTTCAATAAATCTAGCCAGTATGTTTTTAATCTATGCAATTTTTGCCATTAATGTTTGTTCTAAGCTGGAGAAGCGGGCAGCACTGTGCTCCGCTCCCCGGTTGGCTGGGAGATCTGTCCATTTTTCTGCATAAAAGTCTATGCAGAGAAATGCACAGCTCTCTTGGCTGTGCAATGCTTTCCACTTCCCAAGCTAATAACTCAGGATTGCAGTGGGTCTCAGGAATGAGACCCTGCGCGATCAATAACTTTTGACATGTCATATCTATATGCCAAAAGTTGTTTTTAATGACAGTAACGCTTTAAGGAATGTAAAAAGACACCACAAAAACACAACATATATTTACATATGCATTTTTAAGGAAGAAAAAAAAAAACAATGGCGGTCTATGGGAAAAAGTCTACTAACTAGGTAGAAAAAAAAAAAAGAAAAACAACAGCAAAACACCTCACCTAGAGCAAGCTGTGATTTTAAAAAACGGTAACTGACCCTAGCATCCGCACATGACAGATAATCGGTAATGCAGGTTGGACCTTGAAGTCCTTGCAAATTATGTGGTTGTCAATAGATCAAGACGGGTTAAATAGTTACTATTATTTCAACAAGGCGTGTGAAACTTTTTGATCAGCCAGGATCTGGGTGCCGAGACCCAACGATCTCTAGATATAGCTGGAAAAAGCATTCGGTTAAGCGCTTTTCTCCCATTTTTCTATGTTTATGGAGCTTTTATCCTATAGCAAGAAGGAAGAAGCTCTGAGACCAGCACTCCCCTGCTCATTTTAAGGATCAGATCACCCAGACCCAACTGATCAAAACATGTCAAAGTTTTGTGAAACAATAGTAATGTTTTAAATCTGAAGGTATGCCACTACAATGGAGGCATGACAAAGACTCCTGTGTGAGTTGGAATGTTGCTGCTATGTGTTGAAAGGCTCCAAAAAGTTGTGAATCTTCTATCTATGTGGACACTGCCAGTGTGCATCTTAAGTAACGTGAACAGACCCTAACATGACTTAAAACTTGTCTAAACTGTCTGAAAAGTGTCTAAAAACATACTCTATAGATCAACAGAAAATGGGTATTGGAAGTCATTGTCCTACTGTCTCTCTACACCAACTACTATACTTGTGAGAAAAATGAGGCAATAAATTCCAAACCCCCTCTCTGACTAGTGCAGGAAATTTTTCAATGAACAGTTTTATTTTCCCTGCAATACGCTTTGTTTCTGGAAAATGTGTTTGGTTGGAGCTAAAATCATTAAATGTAGTTAATAGCTTCCATTAGGTGTAATTACTGTAGGCTCAGTTAGAAGAAACATTACACAGTTGGATTTGTGTTGTTAGAATCAATATTTCTGCAAATAAGTATATGTTCATTAACATGATATGCTGTCAGAAAGCCTTCTAAAGCAGAATTTATCAGGAAAATTAACCTTTTCTCAACAAAAAAGAATGCCTGGAAATTGATTCTGTATACTGTAAGGAGACCAGAAATATATGAGTGTGCTATATTTTCTCACTTAGGAAGATTACTAAGTATTGGCATTTTTAACTGCACTAAAGGGTCAAACTGAGTGGAAAAGTGTAACAAAATATTCAGCACCTTAAGGGGTTCTTTCATGTCACATAATTATATTGTAAGGGCTCTGGCTGGGATAAAAATGAAAAAACAAACACATCACACCTGCCCCAATTCCTGCCACATCTGTCCCAGTGGTTTACAGTCCCAGCTAAACAGCACTACCTGCTTTCATATCAACATGCAGGAAGTACGAATGGATGATGCACAGTGACTTTTATACATTCTAGGCTTTTATTTTAGACATCTGAGCTGCAAAGGGATGGATGATGCACAGTGACTCAACTTTCCAAAGTCTGTGGGTGCTCAGTCTCCAGATAACCTAACCAAGGTTATAGAAATCTCAGACAAAGAAGAGGTGGAAAACGGAACTCCAAAATGGTTTTCAAACACACAGTGGTTTATTCACCCATGCGGTACAAGGATGCAATGTTTCGACCTTCACAGAGGTCTTTCTCAAAATGCTTGAGAAAGACCTCTGTGAAGGTCAAAACATTGCATCCTTGTACCACATGGATGAATAAATCACTTTGTGTCTGAAAACCATTTTGGAGTACCGTCTTCCACCTCTTCTTCCTCTCTCTCTCTCTCTCTCTCTCTCTCTCTCTCTCTCTCTCTATATATATATATATATATATATATTTTATATATATATATATATATATATATATATATATACACAGATACTGTTTTATTATTTTTTTACCTATATAATATTTACTTAGCTACAGTATTTCGTTTATTTATTTTTATGTAATAAAATACTGTATGATATTGCTATTTTTATATTAGGAAATTATGGATATAGATCAGGGGTGTCGTTTTTGGTTAAATGGGCCTCGGTTTGCAGGATATTGTAAAGGCACTTCAGTTGTTGTTTCCAGGCAGTGAGAGTAATTTTGTTACTGTACAGTGGGGATCAAAAGTATGGGCACCCCAGGTAAAAATTTGTATTAACCCCTTAAGGACTCAGGGTTTTTCCGTTTTTGCACTTTCGTTTTTTCCTCCTTACCTTTTAAAAATCATAACCCTTTCAATTTTCCACCTAAAAATCCATATTATGGCTTATTTTTTGCGTCGCCAATTCTACTTTGCAGTGACATTAGTCATTTTACCCAAAAATGCACGGCGAAACGGAAAAAAAAATCATTGTGCGACAAAATCGAAAAAAAAACGCCATTTTGTAAATTTTGGGGGCTTTTGTTTCTACGCAGTGCATATTTCGGTAAAAATTACACCTTATCATTATTCTGTAGGTCCATACGGTTAAAATGATACCCTACTTATATAGGTTTGATTTTGTCGCACTTCTGGAAAAAATCATAACTACATGCAGGAAAATTTATACGTTTAAAAATGTCATCTTCTGACCCCCTATAACTTTTTTATTTTTCCACGTATGGGGTGGTATGAGGACTCATTTTTTGCACGGTGATCTGAAGCTTTTATTGGTATGATTTTTGTTTTGATCTGACTTTTTGATCACTTTTTATTCATTTTTTAATGTTATAAAAAGTGACCAAAATACGCTTTTTTGGACTTTGGAATTTTTTTGCGCGTACGCCATTGACCGTACGGCTTAATTAATGATATATTTTTATAGTTCGGACATTTACGCACGCGGCGACACCACATATGTTTATTTTTTATTTTTTTTACACTGTTTTATTTTTTTTATGGGAAAAGGGGGGTGATTCAAACTTTTATTAGGGAAGGGGTTAAATGACCTTTATTAACACTTTTTTTTTACATTTTTTTTGCAGTGTTATAGGTCCCATAGGGACCTATAACACTGCACACACTGATCTCTAATGCTGATCACTGGCGTGCATTAACACGCCTGTGATCAGCATTATCGGCGCTTGACTGCTCCTGCCTGGATCTCAGGCACGGAGCAGTCATTCGTCGATCGGAGACCGGGGAGGCAGGTAAGAGCCCTCCCGGTGTCCGATCAGCTGTTCGGGACGCCGCGATTTCACCGCGGCGGTCCCGAACAGCCCGACTGAGCAGCCGGGTCACTTTCACTTTAGAAGCGGCGGTCAGCTTTGACCGCCGCTTCTAAAGGGTTAATACCGCACATCGCTGCGATCGGCGATGTGTGGTATTAGCCGCGGGTCCCGGCCGTTGATTAGCGCCGGGACCGACGCGATATGATGCGGGATCGCGGGATAAATATACGTCCTGCGTCGTTAAGGGGTTAATGTGCATAAAGAAGTTAAGGAAAGATGGAAAAATCTCCAAAAGGCATCAAATTACAGATTAGACATTCTTATAATACGTCAACAAAAGTTAGATTTTATTTCCATCATTTACACTTTCAAAATAAAAGAAAACAAAAAAAAAAATGGCGTCTGCAAAAGTTTGGGCACCCTGCAGAGTTAATATCTTGTACTGCCCCCTTTGGCAAGTATCACAGCTTGTAAACGCTTTTTGTAGCCTGCCAAGAGTCTTTAAATTATTTTTTGAGGTATCTTTGCCCATTCTTCCTTACAAAAGTCTTCCAGTTCTTTGAGATTTCTGCCACGCACTGCTCTTTTAAGGTCTATCCATAGAATTTCAATTATGTTGGGGTCAGGAGATTGTGATGGCCATGGCAAAACCTTCAGTTTACGCCTCTTGTTGTAATCCCCCGTGGAGTTCGAGGTGTGTTTAAGATCATTATACATTTGTAGAAGTCATCTTCTCTTTAACTTCAGCTTTTTCTCAGATGGCATCAAGTTACCATCCAAAATTTGCAGAAATTTTATTGAATCCATTTTTCCTTTTACTCATGAGATGTTCCCTGTGCCACTGGCTGCAATACAACCCAAAAGCATGATTGATCCACCCCCATGTTTAACAGTTGGACAGAGATTCTTTTCATTAAATTCTGTTCCCCTTCTTTTCCAAACGTACCTTTGCTCATTACGGCCAAAAAGTTCTATTTTAACCTCATCGGTCCACAGAACTTGTTTCCAAAATGCATCAGGCTTGTCTATATGTTCATTTGCAAAGTTCAAACGCTGATTTTTGTGGTAAGGACATAGAAGAGGTTTTCTTCTGATGACTCTTCCATGAAGACTATATTTGTACAAGTCTCTCTTTATAGTGGAATAGTGTACCACAACTCCAGTGTCTGCCAGATCTTTCTGGAGGGATTGTGCAGTCAAACGTGGGTTTTTAATAGTTTTTCTCACAACCCTGCGAGCTGTTCTGTCTGATATTTTCTTGGTCTTCCAGATCTTGCTTTAACTTCCACTGTTCCTGATGACTGCCAATTCTTAATTACATTCCGAACAGAGGATATTGACATCTGAAAACGTTTGCTATCTTCTTATAACCTACTCCAGCTTTGTGAGCGTCAACTATTTTCAGTTTCAGATTTCTAGACAACTGCTTAGAAGAACCCATAGTGCTGATTGTTGGGGCAAGGTCAGATGAGTCTGGGCATTTAAAACCTTTGAGATTGACATCACCTGATCTTCCAAGATAATGATTGAGAACAATCCATGACATTGGCAGGTCTCAGCTTTGCAAAGAGGACAGTCACGCCCCCCCCTCCCATAGGCTTGCATTGAGGAGGCATGATATCACAAGGGGCGGAGTCATGATGTCTCCATACTCCTGCTCCAGGGTCGTGAGTCTTCAGATACGGAGCGATCATCGTTTCGTGCAGCTGAGACAGGTGGGAACTGTGAGATTGCGGGGGTCCCCAGTGGCAGGACCACGATGATCAGACATCTTATCCCCTATCCATTGGATAGGGGATAAGAAGTCTTAGGGCCGGAGTACCCCTATAATGCATTTAGCCTTGCTGCTATTTACTTTAAAGGGATTAGTTTGAACACCATACCACTGCAAGATATGCTGTTTTGAGGGTACAGGAGTAATGTTAACACAACTCCCTTAAAAATATATGGAAGTTAGGCTGATTGCATACAACAGATGCCTTGGCTGTTTTCAGCTTTCAAACCACCTTTTGCAGTTGCAAGCCTGAAGGTGCAGAGCAGCCCTCCTATCATTTTGCCAATACGTCTAAGTTTGGTTCCTTTAACATATTCATGCACTGAACTTAGTTCCACTACTGCATGTATCCATAATACATGGTTTTGTTACTGTAACTATCTATTCAGCTTGGCTATGATACCCTGTTTGTACATTGAGCTTCAATCTATTACTGCATCTATATAGTAGGCTTGGTTCTATTATTGCATCTATATTAATTCTTTGTTCATATCAGGTATCTGTGCACAAACATATATTTAGGGATTGTGGCAAGAGGTTTAAAATTAATCTATGGTTTCTGCCACTGAAGTCAAAAGGCGAATATTTCACTGCATGCAAATATGGCAGCACTTACGTTCCCACAGTTTATGTTCAACAAAAGGATTCAACGTAGAGTACACAGCTATAATAAGTTGCATGGCCCTCTTGGTATGTACTAGATTTATGTAAATAGTAAATGTGTGTGTACTGCTGAACCTGTAGATATATAAATAATATGCACATGTAGGTATACTCAGTCTGCAAAACCATAAAAAAACCATGGGCAATCGTTCTGTTAATTCGCCCCATAGCTCCAGTGCCAATGACTGTTTAGAATAAGAAAAATAGTGACCTTATAATTGCCATGTTTCCTGCTTGAGTCGTACTATTTCAAGTCTCAATGACGGTTCACACTTTAATTTGTAAAGAACATTGAAGAAAATCATCAATATTTAATATAAAAGTAAATCATGCTGCTATTGCTATGTCATAATACTTCCACATCCTTCTTTTTAAACCTATAAATTATTTGTGTGACATTTAAGGAAAAAAAAAAAAAGCTTTAAGCATTCTGTAGCAGTTTTCCAGATCTCAGCAGTTTCTGTAGTGCAAAGGTAGCTGTCTTGCCATAAATCTTATTGTAATGAGGTGTCAGTTCAAATTGAGACCCCACTCTTGATCAATAAGAAGGCCAAAGAAATTATTAGCACTGTGTAACTTTAGAAAGCAAATCTATAATGCCATATGATGAGGAGAATGCTGCTATCACACTGCTATTATTTAATCAACATTTTCCAAGCAACAGAGACTCTGTTACTTGGCTCAGGTCTTCAGTGTCTCCCCAGGTAAACCCATATCATTAAGTGCATGTAAGAGGACAATATTAGCCATACAACCCATAAAAGAAGGACTTCCACGAGGACTTCTGATACTCATTACAATATTATACCAGGTATGACACTTTTTATTTCATTTGAATCAATATTATATTTTTTTTTATAATTGGCAAAATGAGCAACATAATTAATTAGCCATTATAACAAGATATAGGTCAGAAAAGAACAGAGATAGAGAGAAAAAGAGAGAGAGAGATAATATGTTTTTTGGGTAGAGCTCTTGAAACAAGAGGCACCTTGGAGCACAACATTCTTAGGCTGGGTTTACACTGCCTTTTTGTGTTTAACCCCTTAAGGACCCAGCGTTTTTTGCACTTAAATTTTTTCCACCTTACATTTTAAAAATCACAACCCTTTCAATTTTGCACCTAAAAATTAATATGATGGCTTATTTTTATTTTGCAATTCTACTTTGTAATGACATCAGTCATTTTACCCAACAATCTATGGCGAAACGAAAAAAAAAATCATTGTGCGCCAAAATTTGAGAAAAAACACTATTTTGTATCTTTTGGGGGCTTCCGTTTCTACGCGGTACATTTTATCCGTAAAAATTACACCTTCTCTTTTTTGTGTGGGTACATAAGATAAAAAATTAAACCCTACTTATATAGAAGGGATCGACCAATATCGATTATTTTAGGGCCGATACAGATAATCTGTCACCTTTCAGGCCGATAGCCGATAATTTATACCGGAATATCAGTATAAGTTATCGGCTATTTCAGTCCCTCCCCTGTCGGGGGTCCGCAATACTTCTGGCTCCATCGGCGTCCTGAGCTGTCACTGTGCGCACTGACAGTGAAGTCGCGTTGAGGGCGTCACTCGTCATTGCACAGCGCACAGCTACAGCGCCGGAGCCAGAAGGATCGCGGACCCTGGGAACAGGTAATTATAACACCGGCGTTGGGGGGAGGCGATGGAGCGGTGGCAGTATGTGGGCAGAGGATGGGGGGGAGGCGATGGGGCGGCGGCGGCATGTGGCCTGAGGATGGGGGGAGGCAATGGGGCAGCGGCGGCGGTATGTGGGCAGAGGATGGGGGAAGGGAATGGGGTAGCGGTGGCGGTATGTGTGCAGAGGTTTGGGGAGGCGATGGGACAGCGGCTGCGATGGTAGTCTCTGGGTGGGGGGCAGGGCATTATCGGCAAGGTAATTGCCAATACTGATAATGTCCAAAATCGCGATTATCAGCCGATGATATCTGCCAAACCGATAATCGGTTGATCCCTATTATATAGGTTTGATTTTGTCTTTCTTCTGGACAAAAATCATAACTACATGCATGAACATTAATACGTTTAAAATTGTCATCTTCTGATCCCTATAACTTTTTACGTATACGGGGCGGTATGAGGGCTCATTGTTAATCCATGATCTGAAGATTTTAGCGGTACCATTTTTGTATTGATCTGACTTTTTGATAGCTTTTTGTTAATTTTTTCATGATATAAAAAGTGACCAAAATTTAATTAGCAATATATTTTTATAGTTCCGACATTTACGCACGCGGCAATACCACATATGTTTATTTTTATTATGATTACATATTTTTTATATGGAATTTGGGAAAAGGATTTAAAAATGGATTTAAACTTTTAATAAGGAAGGGATTAATGGTGTTTTTTTAAACTTTTTATCTAACATTTTTTTTTTACACTTTTAGTCCCATAGAACCAGATTGATCTGTGTGTTCTGTGCTCGATTGATAAAGTGATCGCGCTGCGGGGGTGGGGGTGTGATCCACCCCACTGGACCACCAGGGATGGTTTAAATGTCCCTTTAGACGCCTCTGTCAGCTTTGACAGCAGCGATCTAAAGGGTTAATAGCCGCCGCATGTCTGCTATTAACGCAGGCCCCCAGCTACAGGAATGGGGGCCAGACGGTATGAGGTGGGCTCGAGTCGGAAGCATGCGTGATACAAAGGTTGCCGTCTCAGGACAAGCTGTCTTGTCCTTAGAAGGCAACCGATCAAGGTTAACACACATACAGTCATGGCCATAAATGTTGGCACCCCTGAAATTTTTCAAGAAAATGAAGTATTTCTCACAGGAAAGGATTGCAGTAACACATGTTTTGCTATATACATGTTTATTCCCTTTGTGTGTATTGGAACTAAACAAAAAAGGGAGGAAAAAAAGCAAATTGGACATAATGTCACATCAAACTCCAAAAATGGTCTGGACAAAATTATTGTCACCTTTTCAAAATGGTGGAAAAATAAGATTGTTTCACGCATGTGAGGCTCCTTTAAACTCACCTGGGGCAAGGAACAGGTGTGGACAATATGAAAATTACACCTGAAAGCAGATAAAAAGGAGAGAAGTTCACTTAGTCTTTGCATTGTGTGTCTGTGTGTGCCACAGTAAGCATTGACAACAGAAAGAGGAGAAGAGAACTGTCTGAGGACTTGAGAACCAAAATTGTGGAAAAATATCAACAATCTCAAGGTTACAAGTCCATCTCCAGACATCTAGATTTGCCTTTGTCCATAGTGCGCAACATTATCAAGAGCTTTGCAACCCATGGCACTGTAGCGAATCTCCCTTGGAGTGGACAGAAGAGAAAAATTGATGAAAGGTGTCAACGCACAATAGTCTGGATGGTGGATTAGCAGCCCCAAACAAGTTCCAAAGATATTCAAACTGTCCTGTTGGCTCAGAGAGGAGCATCAGTGTCAGCGCAAACTATCGGTCGATATTTACATGAAATGAAACACTATGGCAGGAGACCCAGGAGGACCCCACTGCTGATGCAGAGACATAAAAAGGCAAGACAACATTTTGCCAAAATGAACTTTAGTAAGCCAAAATCCTTCTGGGAAAACATCTTGTGGACAGATGTGACCAAGATAGAGCTTTATGGTAAAACACATCATTCTACTGTTTACCGAAAATGGAATGAGGCCTACAAAGAAAAGAACACAGTACCTACAGTGAAATATGGTGGAGGTTCAATGATGTTTTGGGGTTGTTTTGCTGCCTCTGGCACTGGGTGCCTTGAATGTGTGCAAGGCATCATGAAATCTGAGGATTACCAATGGATTTTGGGTTGCACTGTACAGCCCAGTGTCAGAAATCTGGGTTTGCATCCGAGATCTTGGGTCATCCAGCAGGACAATGACCCTAAACATATGTCAAAAAGCACCGAGAAATGGATGGCAACAAAGCGCTGGAGAGTTCTGAAGTGGCCATCAATGAGTCAAGATCTAAATCCCATTGAACACCTTTGGAGAGATCTTAAAATTGATGTTGGGAAAAGGCACCCTTCCAATAAGAGAGACCTGGAGCAGTTTGCAAAGGTCCAACATTCCGGCTTAGAGGTGTAAGAAGCTTATTGATGCTTAAAGAAAGCGACTGATTTCAGTTATTTTTTCCAAAGGGTGTGCAACCAAATATTAAGTTAACGGTGCCAATAATTTTGTCCAGGCCATGTTTGGAGTGACATTTTGTCCAATTAACTTTTTTTCCTCCCTCTTTTGGTTTAGTTCCAATACACACAAAGGGAATAAACATGTGTATAGCAAAGCATGTGTTACTACAATCCTTTTCTGTGAGAAATACTTAATTTTCTTGAAAGATTTCAGGGGTGCCAACATTTACGGCCATGACTGTATTTTTAGATTCCTAAGGCTACTTTAACACTACCATTGCACCCCATTTTTTCTTTTACTTTAATGGCTGTTATCTGGACGGGGCACAATGGGTCCCATTATAGTCAATGGGGTTCGTCGGGCGCTGTTGTTTTGTAGCGGGAGAAAAACACGGCAGTATTTTTCCTCCCGCTATTCTCCCCGGGTTCCCCAATAGCCCTCACACTGCCGTAATGGACCTTAGAAGGATAAAAATGTATACATTTAACAGATGCTAAAAACAGATTCTACTGTATGCCCTACAGCAGTTTCCCAATGACTAACATAATAAAAATATGATATGCTGATCACAATGGGGGAGATTTATCAAAACCTGTGCAGAGCAAAACTTACCAAGTTGCCCAAAGCAACCAATCAGATTACTTCATTCATTTTTCACAGGCCTTCATTAAAATGAAAGAAGTAATCTGATTGGTTGCTATGGGCAACTGGGCAAGTTTTCCTCTGCACAGGTTTTGATAAATCTCCCCCAATATTGTAGACAAAAAATTGCTAAAAAGAAACCAGAGACAGGTGAACACAAAATACAGTGTGAACCCGACTTAACTGTGTAAACAAACACCAGAGTCTGAGGCCGGGATCACACCTTGAAAAATGGGCGAAATCTCCTCCTGGAAAACGCATGCTGACATTTAGCACAGTTGACTAATTTTCAAAAATTTCTAACATTCTGATTTCACTGTGTTATGGTGGGGTATTGAGTGGAGACTGATGGGGATTTTTTTTTATATTATGCACTATATAGTGCAATCTTGGTGCATAAGTCAACATTTATTTTTATTTTTATAATGGTGTACTTGAATATAGTTCCTTTTTGTGGTTGGACTGATGAGAGATATGTATTTGTAATGACAAAATAATCTGAATGATTCATTAAAATAGCAGTTCTGTGTTGAGTGTTAAGTAATGGGTAGTGGTCGGATGATATAAATAACTTAATGTGATATTAAGCAGAAAAGACATTTAAGTCACTGCTTGCTTTGGCTTTACATTCTGCAATTTTGCATCATTAGTTACTTTGCTCTACATTTCATCCTTATTATGTTTATCAACTCATCTTATGGTCACAATTGTATAAACTATTTTAATATAACCTGAAATGATCCACATGGAAGTCCTGGCTTCCAGCTCTCTGCACTATGATTATTGGTTATTTGGTCTGCTTGTGTCCTCTCCTTTCTCAGAAATACAGAGAACTACCTTCCAAAACAAATATAGCAAAAGGGATCATTTCAGCCCATAAAAATCAATTATGACAGTTTAAATATAAAAGACTCCTGCTGCTTAATTTATAGTGACAAGATAACGGACTAATATAGTCACAACGTGTATGAACACATATTCTATTACACATTAGCCTTAATAAAGTAATAGCATATTAATAGAAAGGGCCATTTCTGGAAGGTTACTCTTGATTGTAGAAGGAGCTATGTCCAACTTGGAATACTCATTTGATTTCCCTTTGAACAACTGCCAAAATGAACTAAAATGCCCTAATACAGAGATTGCTCAGCTACTGCCCAAAACGACATATGGCATAAACATAAGTACATGCTTCTAGAAACTTATTAGGGAATTGTCTATGGAATGACCCGAGTTGACTTAGGAAGTCCCCTTGTTGGACAGTTTTTTTTTTTTTTTTTAAAGGAAAGGGCACCTGCTTAGTCCCCCAGCGTTGCCTGGCTTTTGCTGCTCACTGCTTCCTCTGATGCTGCTGACACACAGGAAATGTCTGCTTAGGCAATCGCTGGCTAAGCTGGGTCACTGTTGCAAGCACTGATTGGCTGAGCAGAGATTGCAGGATAAAAATTACCAGGAAAGGTTAAAGGGGCCTTAACATGTACAGCTTGGAAGAAGGATGAGACAGAGGGGATATGATAGAGACTTTTAAATACATAAAAGGAATCAACCTGGTAAAGGAGGAGAAAATATTTTAAAGAAGAAAAACTACCACAAGAGGACATAGTTTTAAATTAGAGGGGCAAAGGTTTCTGCAGTAATATCAGGAAGTATTACTTTACTGAGAGAGTAGTGGATACATGGAATAGCCTTCCTGCAGAAGTGGTCGCTGCAAATACAGTGAAGGAGTTTAAACATGCATGGGATAAGCATAAGGCTATTCTTCATATAAGATAGGGCCAGGGACTATTCATAGTATTCAGATTATTGGGCAGGCTAGATGGGCCAAATGGCCCATCTACTGATACATTCTATGCTTCAATTAAGTCTCTCTTATTTTCGAGTCTCCAGTAACTGGACAAAATAAATGAGAGAAAATAAAACCCCTAATTTTGATTGTAGATGTCACTCAAAGAGACATTTAAATTGTCACAATGCATTATTGTCCAGCACAATCCTCAGACACTACTTTTTAAATGACTGTTTATGGGTGATTGTTAAATTGTGGTGTGAAAATTCTTGGTGTAGATGATAAAATGTTTAATGGAAGGGTATTCCATTTTTGCTGCACATTCCTTCTGGATTACACACTATTTGCTATTGTTTCCATTAGCCTACATACTGGGAAAATTCTATACTACAAGATATGCATCATAAAGAGTGACTTCCTGAATGTTTTATACAGGTGATGTTTTTAGCTTGCCAAACCTTACCTATAGACTGTAGTTGGTGGAGAGCTGAAGGTGTCATAGATTAACCGTACATGCCCTTGGTACAATTCCAAAGCTAAGGGGTCATTATCACCTTTGTATAGTAAAATACCATGGTCTTTCTCTGTAGCAACCTGCAAAGATACAATGAATGCCTTGATATTGTTATATAAACTTTCATACAGAATGAACATGTCAATTTAATATCCTACAACAATCTCAAGAATGCTGAAAAGCCCAACATCTCAATACTATAAAGTTACACCATTTTAACATAATATAATTTACTGTGTAGAGAGCAGTGTTGGCAAGCACAATATGTAGACATGTCTGAAATGTTGCTGGAACTTGCTTGTTTATTCATGTCCGGAATAGAAAACTAAAAATCAGAGTAAATTTCTAAGCTGTGGAAGGAGTTCACAATGAAATAGTTAAAACCCTTGAGACACACTATGGGGTGATGAAAGATGAAGTGAGAAATATGGCAACTGCAAAACGGAGTGTAAATAGAGAATGTACTCCAAAGTACATCCACATGTCTAACACCAGTTAACCAAACATGTTTTAGCCAGAAGTGCACAGACGACACATATTCTCATTGTGGGTACAGGCTTTTGTGATGTCTGTCTTGTAACCTCCACTGCCTGCTTCATATTGCACAGCCAACAGCCAAGCCCAAAACGACAAATTAGCTGTTTGTGATGGTGTTTTGGCTCCTCACTGTGGTTGTGCTTCTCAGTGTAGTACTCCTTATGGCTCTAAATATATGAGAATTCATTGTTCTCTCAGTTTATGTTTATTGGTGGGGTATTACAGCTAAATTGAGATTGGTTACCCCATATAAATACCAATTGCACAATACTATGTAGGGGTACTTTCTGCAGTGGGAGACAAACGCCTTCATAACTTTTTATAATTGTTTAAATGGACACTGTCAGATACAAAAACTTTTTATATGTTGTACATCTTGACAAAACATGAACCTTTCTCATGTACGTCATAAGAAAATTTTATTTCCTTTTTATAGAAATCATGGCTTATAAAATAATGGCTTTGTCCGAGCTGAAGCACAGGCATGAACAAAGTCAAAGTAAGGGTGGGCGAGCACTGCTCTGTCTGATAGGACATGGGACTGCTCTGGACAGAAATGTCAGCAGAGAGCACTGTGGTCAGACTGAAAAGAACTTCACAACTTCCTCTGTAGTATACACCAGCTGATAAGAACTGGAAGGATTAAGATTTTTTTTAAATAGAAGTAATTTACAAATCTGTTTGACTTTCTACCACCAGTTGATTTGGAAAAGTTTTCCACGGGAGTACCCCTTTAAGGAGTTAAATGGATATAACACAATATTTTTAATAAGGCTATATCTTTAAATTATAAAACTTAAAGCAATGTATTTTTTTATTTTCTTTGGAATACCCCTTGTGAGAGAACGACAAGAATGGTGGTCTAGGATAGTCTGTGGATAACAGACTTTAAGAAGTGCAAATCCCATCCAGGGAAAGCTGGGTGGCTTATGAGGAATCCAGGAAATAGTTAAACTCCCTGGAGAGACTCATCATGTGAGGGTCTTTTGGCAAGTCCTGGACTTATAGGATGAAAGGCATGTTAGGTAGTGAGGTCTTTTATTCCCTTTCTGGGCTACTCAAGGTTTTTAGACTAGCCCAGGTCAGCACAGGTGCTGAAGGCAACCTGTCACTGGGCCTTAAAACTAGGTGAAAGTCAGTCTGCAAGTGAAGCTGTGAGGAACCTCTGATGAGAGTTTAAGTCCTTAGGTGTGTACAGCCTCAAAAGGGAACATTTGTATGAGTAACATTTTTTGGGTGGCTGGTAGTAAGCTGGAAAAGCTGGATTTATTTTGTATTTGTTTGTGCCTGAAGTTAAAGGCTGTATTTGTTTTCTCAATCAAAAATCTAAACAGATAAGCCTAATTCAAATGTATCTTCATTGTCCCTGTCTCTGGCTGCTATTTGACAGGTTGTACTGAGCTAATCTCCCATACCCTTTAAGGAAACACTGTATCCTAAGATTTTCTAACATTTTGATACTTTTCTTAGAGAAGAAAAAAGCTTATTTTGAGGCAATAAAGTTCTTGTTATGCTATTTGAAGTGCTTTAATTGATACTTTCAAAGGAAATACAGTTCAGAAGGTGATACTGTGGCAGCGCTAAATGGATCTTGCATGAACACTGACTCATCAGGGGAATAATTATTCTTGCTCTTATAATGTTTTTAGTGAACAAGTAGCTGTATACTATAAAGGGAAGGGCATACAGGTTGAGAAAGAATACAGAGAAACAATGATAAATGGGTATTTTGTGTAAAATCTTATAGAGTTTATAACCTTTTTCAAGGTAACAGCTGTAACAGTGCCCTCGCTATTGTAGTAGTCTGTCAGACGCTTGTGAGATGAGGTGCCCTATCTTTTCTACATTAAACTCAAAGTTCCAGGAAACGTGGTAATATATTTCTTTAAAAACTGGATTCACAGTATAGATTAAAAAATAAAGGGGCTGCATTGCATTTTTGACAATATGGACAAAGCAGGATACAGATCTGCACAATGGCACTACCCCAAGGGCATATTCAGCTTTCTGCCTTGACCCCACACACATTCCAGAATTCTCATTTCACACACAGAAAAACTGTGATTCTGTCATCTACAAGAAAGAGTATAGCTAACCATTAATGATAAAACTGTGAATAACCATTATGTATGGTCCAAAACAATGCATGATGACTTATGATTGTAATAGTTCCCCCATGAGAAAATATATGTGCAGCAATATACTGTATATGAACCATACATTCTTCAGTGGGAATGATTTTCTACATCAAAATATGTTCACATTATTTCTTTTACAGTACCTTTCAATTCATGCCACTTGAATGAATGTCCTACTTGTAAGCTATCTGTAAGCAGGGCTGTATTTACAGCTTGGGTTGCCTTAGGCACTGAATACACCCAACTAGAGTGATTCCACAAGCAGCTTATTTTTTTCATGCATATCTATCACAAACACACCGCAAAAACTGCATTTTATTTTTACAAGTGGATTTTGTTGCATTTTCACTGTGAATCTCACCCCTATACACAAAAAGTGATAAAATCATAAATCCACAAAAGTGAGCCTGCTGCGTCTTCAGATCTGCAGGTAAATTACACAACAGTTCTGATCCATGTGGAGTTTTTTTTTTTTTCTTCAGGCCAAAATAACATGGCAGCAGCAGCTTCATCAAAAGTATCATAGTTTTTTCTTTTCACTCACTGCAGATCGGACCCCCTCATCGGGCAAAGGCCCACTGGTGCCTAATGGCAAATGCAACCCTGCATGTGGATTAGGGACAAAGGTCCCCCGTATGATCAGGCCATCTTCACTCATGTTATTCCAGTCTTTAATTTTTTTATTTAGACTAATAATTTATCTAGTAAGGTGAGATTAGGATACAGAAAATGATATTCAGTTTTGGTTGGGCAACATGTTCTATTGAATGTACAATTTAGCTGACAACTTTAACACATTAAAGGGGTACTCCGCACCCCTAGACATCTTATCCCCTATCCAAAGGATAGGGCATAAGATGTCAGATCACCGAGGTCCCGCTGCTGGGGACCCCCGGGATCTCGGCTGCATCACCCACCTGTACGGCTTCCACCTCACACCAGCAACGCTGGAGGCTTCGTATCCCGACCACAATGGCGGAAGAGCGTGACGTCACGACTCCGCCCCGTGTGACCTCCCATAGACTTGCATTGAGGGGGCGGGTCGTGACATCACACTCTTCCGCCATTGTGGTCGGGATCTGAAGCCTCCAGCGTTGCCAGTGTGAGGTGGAAGCCATACAGGTGGGTGCTGCAGCCGAGATCCCGGGGGTCCCCAGCAGTGGAACCCCGGCGATCTGACATCTTATCCCCTATCCTTTGGATAGGGGTTAAAGATTTCTAGGGGTGCGGAGTACCCCTTTAAAATGATTGTCAGGGATCCAATTTACCCCCCGTGCTATGGCTTTTTTTTTTTTTTTTTAAGTGACACTCACTTGCTTGCTTGATCTCCCATGTGCCTTGTTTACATAGGTGGAGCAAGGTAACAGGCAACCAGTTAACATGCTCAACTATAACTCTGCACTGTGCATAGAGCCCTCCTATTAGCTTGGCTTTCACTAACTGTTTTACAGTCAGTCTCTCTTGCTTACCATGTGTCTTACGCCAAGTTTAACAGACCCCTATCCAGCCTAACTCTTCCCTTTTTTATTCCTCTCTGCCCCGTTTCTCCCCTGTACATTCCTACACATTTAGTACAGCTCACTTCAGGCATTCCCCCTTATGTCAACAGAATTTGCCTTCTCATTCTGTGAGCATGCACTCTTTTTACTGTACACAGTGCTGAGTAGCGCCACTGTCATCTTGCATTGCCTGCCAGACAGTCAACTGAAAGAGCCAGAGACACACAAGTCCATTCATACCATATACAAGGTAAAGAAATGCTAACTGCACTGGAGAGGTATCAGAAGACTCTTCTAACAAATTCGGAAATGTTCACTCAATGCAGATTTTGTTGCAGATTTTCCACTACTAAAGACTGTAAACCGCAATAAAATCCATAGAAATATCCACAAATGACGAATAAGGTTTTTCGGCAGAAGTCAGGCAACTATAAAGCAGATAAAATTTGCTACATTTGACCATAACTTTATATCTATATTGTCTTCCTAAAAGCTTGCTGTATATTATCCTATTAAAGTCAGTCAAACCATATTTCCTATACCTTTCAAGCCCAGTTAACACCATGTTAAATTATATTTGTGTCTATACGTATAAATATTTCACTTACCTGAAGAGATATATTTGCCTGAGGCCGAATTTTGGAACCAGTCAGTTCTACGTAGGAATCCTTGCCAACAAAGTTGACAGTAATAAGCTTTTCACATCTTTGACCTGCAAAACCAGCTAAGCATCGACAAACCGGTTCCTGTTGTACAACAATGCATTGGGCTCCGTTCTGACATTCATACTCATCGCAAGGGCTTGTCTGAAGTAGAACCATAGGAGGGGAAATTTCACAGAAGAGGCCACTTTAAAAAATTTTTAAAATATACATAAGTTATTATTTTTCTTATAACATTTTACAATGTAGCAAATATTTCAGTTAAATGCTTTAGACATGAATGGAGATTCCTATAACTGACTTTTCTGACATGACAATAAAACAAGATAAAGGTCAGACTGTGGGAGGACTGGTAGCTGGACCCATACAGTTCTTAGAATGTATCCTTGTCTCTAGTTTAGTGGGATTCACGTCCTGTCCATATAAATAAGTGTCAGTTAAAGAAACCTTTGAGCCACTTTTCCCATTGTTTCCTTTAGAACTCCCCCTGATTCCATCAGACTAGAAATATACATGCACTGCCAACTCTCATAGACAGGAATTTGTAGGTTTGCATTCTCAGAAACTGAGAAATTTGACTTCTATTTCATTGAAAACGCATTTAAATATTTTTCCTTCTAAAATATAATGTAAAAGGCAATGGAGTCTACAATGCATGTTACTGTATGATATTCTAATTACATATTTTATTAATTATATTATTGTTCATTAAACATTATTATTTGATGTAAGCATGACAGCAAGAAATTCTCCCTGACAATGTAATAACACACTGACCGTACAGTACAATCCACCCAAACATTAACAAGGATTACCGTGGCCACATCTTTTTTTATAGCATCACCATCATAGTGACCACCCAGCTATAGCCATTATGTCTGCTGCTAAGTGACATCTGAAAGCAATGCCTTCAAAGCTTGTTCAATTATTTATTAAAATGTTTTCCCTATTATAGACGGGAGTCACTGGTGGCCTTTCTGGATACACTCATGACGTTCTTATTATTTTTCCTATTTTCCCTATTAAATGAAGGATGTTTTTTTTCCTGACCAAAATGAATCTAAATACCGATCTGACTTGAGCATCAGTGTCTCAGCTTCCTTCTAGTTGAGGAGTCACACACTGTAGTTTTCTTTTATTATTATTATTCCTTATTATATAGTGTAGCATATGCTATGTGTCACGTATTCACAGGTACAAATTCACAAATCATCATATTGTACAGTTTCATCCTGTATAATAATATACAATGATATAATTTTAGTAACTATAATATAAAGTCATTGCAGTGAATGTTTTGACCCATGTTTCGTGTCAACTTCAGAATCTTTCTATTGATTTCACGTTTAATAATCGAACCATCTCCTGCCGAGAAAATCACTCCATAGAGCAACAAAATAGTCATAGAATCTAGGGATAAAATAGCAGGGATCCAGAGATGCTCAGAAGTTCACAGTATGTGCTTGAATTTTCTTTTTTTTTTTTTTTAAAGTTATAAACCTGCACTAGGAATCTGTCCACACCACTATAGCACTATTCAGAAATCCAATTTACAAAATATAGTCCTACACTATCCTAAAGGTAACCCACAATAATTCCTAAGATGATATTCACATGTATCAAAAGACCTTTTTAAAGGAAGACTGTTCACCCACACAGTGCACTGCACCGACTGAGTGCTCACATGACCTGCAACAATGAAGATTCAAATTGAGCCGGCGGGCCCACCTCCAGCGCGCAAGTCAGGGAAGATGGAAGCCGATCTTCGGATGGACAGATCTCCAGTTTGCAGGTACTTATAGCAGTAAGTGACCCCTCATCGGTCTCCTGTTCACCCACACTATAACCCAGTGTATTGGGTTTAGTGTGGGTGAATTGGATGACTGTTTTTCTTTCAATTCAAAAGCACAGTTTCCCCTAAGTTTAAAACCACCTATGAATCTTCAAACTCTTAATATTATTGTTTTCATATGTTCAGAATAAATCGTATAGCTATAAAACTACATAGAAACATTTTATAACTGGTTTCTCAGGGATATGGTTAAATTTTTGCGTTTGTATTACAGCGCTAGCCTCAACCTACAATCAGGCTAGACCTTGCATAAGTAATGAACCATATTTTTGTTGGTGCATGTGCTATAATGTTGAATAAATACCACAATAAAACCTTATGCTTTATTGACACCGTTCTTGAAAGCAATAAATATAACTAATATCTACTATATTGCTGGTAATTAATAACCGAGACAGGGATTTATTCTAATTGCCATATTTAGAGAAAAAATTTACTCTTTCTATTTGAAGGCAACAGTAACCTACCTCATAGGAGGTTGTTTTGTGTTCCTCTGATTCAAAACTGATTAAAAATGATGAATAAAATAAAACCATTCAAAATTGCATTGAAAAATGGTCTTATAAGGGAACAGCCCTCTTAAAGAAGATGACCACTAATGCACAGTGTACACTGAAACCAACTAACTTTCAAGGGTAATCTGGTGCAGGTTATTGTACACATATCTTCCTCCAACCTTACTACTGATGGAAATGAGAGTTCAATCTCAAATAAAACAGTTTTAAATTGACTTGTAGTTTAATGCATTGTCCTATTGGTTATCTATGTCAGCCTTCCTCTCTTTTTTTGGGAGATTGTTTTGATGGAATTTCACTATATACACTGTATGCAGAACTATTAGACAAGTTAGTATTTAGCATATTTGCATATTTAATTGGATTTAAGAATATCAGGTGATGTGTATTTGTGTAATGAGGGAGAGTGTGGCCTAAGGAGATCAGGGTGTGCATAATTATTAGGCAGCCTTATTTGCCCAAAATGGGCCAAAAAACGTATTAAGCTGACTCTGGAAAGTCAAAAACTGTAAAAAAAAAAAAAATTCCTTTCAGAGGCACGTAATACTGAAAGTAAAAATAGGCAGAGCTCCTCATAGAGTAATATCGCCAATGAAGTGTATAGGTTGTTCTCCAACATGAACCATACAAAATCCCCTGGACTTGTAGCAATATGTAGACAAAAAGGCATCACAAGTGATATAGCTATATGAGTAAAGGTATCCTACTTGTCATAAATGCAACCAAGGATAGAACAGCATGAATCTGCTCAGGTCGCTAATTCCTCTTAGATGGAAAATTGGTGCAGAGATATATATACTCTGTAATCTATCATTTACATGCATGGAATTCAAGATATTTTAACCTGTATACAATTATAGTGATAGGTATATAGGCATTGTCCAGTATAGGTAAATAATACTCATCTGGACCCTTAACATGGTCAGTAGGTAGCTCAAAAACATCCCAACACGTTTCTTGCCCCAATGATAAGGGGATGATGGGAGGAAGATGATGGCATCGTGACATCTAGATGATGTAAAGATGGCTGGTGGAGAAAAGATGATGCTGCCTAATGGTGTTGTCGCCATGTCTGCAGTGAGAGCTTGCTCCCTTTAAATATGCTTCCCAGGTCAATCTTAGCCTATTACTGCTGAGATTCCTAGATGAGTGACAGTCAGTCACTCCATTCATGTGGTTAAACGTAGCACTGAGCAGTATGACTCACCTGGAGGGGGCGTATAGGATGAAATCGGCATCTGTGTGCTGATCCCTGGCTGTCAGGGTGCCTCAGATGACTAATGAGGCAGTCACGTGAATAGGTCACATGACCACTGTGCAGGGCTGGAGACTGTGCATCCATATGCACATTCTTGGTTCCTGTGTAGTAAATGCGCCTCCGATGATTGACAGAGCGGTCACATGACTGCTACTTAGGGCCGAAGACTGTGCGTCTATACGTGTATTGACGGTTCAGTGCACATGCGCAGTGGATGGAATACAAGACCCGCAGGAAGCCTGTCTCCCCTCCATCACTATGTGCCTGCGCAGCCTTCACCGATGTGAAGAAATGAATGCTGTATTCGGGCAATGAATGTTGATTATATTAACAAAGCCACCATTCATAATGCACTGCCATAATGTCAAATGATGCTGAACTGAGGATAGATACATTACTAGTCAAGTTAAAATAGCATATTTAGCATAGTCCATTTAAAGGCATAGCACCCAATTTAAGGGGGCCATCAAAATACAAAGAAATGGATATATAGCATATATATATATATATATATATATAGAGAGAGAGAGAGAGAGAGAGAGAGAGAGAGAGAGAGCATAGTCCATTTAAAGGCATAGTACCCAATTTAAGGGGGCCATCAAAATACAAAGTAATGGATATATATAACCATCTGAATTAAAAACGCACAATGATTTAAAGACACGCTGTCCAGTCTTCCAAGGGGACCATAACTCTGGCCAAAATAACTGCTTAAATTCCATCGGAGCTATTATTGTTCAGATAATATTATTAATAGCCGGGGAGAAAGAAAAAATCAAAATTCCCCAACCACTGATATTCTTATGTAGTAACACATGGGGGAGAAAATCCCAATGGGGATTTATGGTGACTAAACTGGCAGTCATTTACCCTACCTATGTGTGTCTACTAGGGGTAAAAAGAAAATCAGGATGATAGGAAGCTCGTGTAATTAGTGGAGATGTCTAGTATGTGATATGAAACAGATAACTGACCCATGAGGACAATGATTGAAATAAATGCCTCCAAAGGATATACAGTCTCTGACCACGATCGGTCAGGATGGTATAATAAATAATATCCGAGCTGGAAAATCGGTTCTACCTGGACCAAAATATGTGCAGAGGATAATATGATTATAACCCAGCACTAGGTCCTTACCAAAGAGTCGTAAGTAGAAAATTAGGAGTGCTAAATAAAACAAGCGAATGAGAGAACTTCATTCATACCTAGGGGAGTGGTGGATTTAAACCGGTAAATCCACCTGGTTTCTTTCTGGAGTAGTTGTCTATAAAAATCACCCCCGAGTAACGAGGGTTGGAGCATGTTTATCAAACATACTTTTTTTTTTTTATATATATAAGCACGTTGTACCAAATGACTGCTATAATCAACTTTTAATACCAAAATATTTTTTGGTGGTGGATAATCACATTCATTTGTTTGTTTTGGGATTTTAGTGGAATCTATTAAAAGTAAAATTTTAGTGCCTTGCTGTGATACTAGTTTTTGGTTGACACTATTGACATATAATTTTTTCAGTGAGATTTTTTCTGTGTAGCGTAGGTAGTAATAAAATTATGCTTATAGTCTGTTTCTGCGGCGTGTTTCTTCTTTGGAGTGAATCTGGCTTAAGGTGTTTCCGGATCAATGTTTGCTTCTGTATTCCCAGTTCTTGGTCCGGCTAGGGCCCATTGGTACGCAGATTTGATTATTTCTTTAGGATAGCCTTTGTCAGCCAGTCTTTTGGATATAATGGTACTCTGTGCTTTATAATCCTTAGTTTTTGTAGATGATGGAATGCAGACAATGGAACTGTCCATATGGGAGGTTTAACTTCCATTTATTTTTTGTAGTGGCAACTGTTATAAGATAGTAGGCTGTTACAGTCAACTGTTTTAAAGAAGGTTTTGGTGATTTTTCATTCTGTTTGGAAAGTTCCAGATCAAGACATTCTATGGAACTTGCACAGCACTTTCCAGTGAGTGAAATGTTATAATTATTGATATTGAGACGTTTCATAAAGTCTTCAAACTCTCCCTTTGTTCCATGCCATATGAAGAGTAGGTTGTCAATGTATCTCTTATACATTTTGATGTTCTTTACCCATTAGTGGTTATTATAGATATACTCCTGTTCGTAAGCGCCCATGTATATATTCCTGAAAGCTGGCGCGAATCACGTGCCCATTGCGGTTCTGTGGGTTTGTTAATAGATCTTTTTTTCATAGATCTTTAATTTCCATTCTAGCCAGTGTGCTTGTTCATCCCATACACACCTCGACACAACACCATGGCACAGTGAATCTATTCCCTATGCGCACCACTAGCTACTCACACATCGGCCCGTGCCAAGATTTGTCATCAATAGTATTTTCCTGACTTGGCGCATGCGCAGTAGAGCCGGCCCAGTGTCAGCAGTTACGGAGATCAGCACGATGCGCTCTATTGCCACACATAGATACAGTTTTATGAATTATCATCCAGCTAGCGATTATTACCCTGCTCCAGTTCCTCTTCTCATTGTTTTATCATAGTACTGACATTTTAAGTATTACTCATTGTAACTGAATATTTTATTGTATATTTTACACACGCCCAGTGGGTGGAGCTTATTACTTGATGCAACAAACGCCAGGTTTAAATGCCTGCATAACATATGTTGTTGTTATAAAGCCTATATACTTGATGAAGAGGTACTGTAGCCTTGAAACGCGTTGCATACTGGCATAATAAAGACTGTATTGCTATCTACAAGAATCTTCTTCTGTTGGTTGCACCAAAGCCCGGATTTGTGGCACTCTTGATATTGCTAAGATATCAATTCATGCGGGCAGCAATGGTGAAGGCTTGAAGTTTGAAAGGTGTCTCCCCTCTGACCCATAACTAGTCCCCTGGGTGGGAGCCATCCTTGTCAGCTTTTCTGTAACCATGCCCCCTCAGCGTGATTGACAATCCAGGCATGAGCTGAATCATAGCTCTGCTCAATATGCCTAGGGAGCAGAGCTGTGACGCGTGTTTTCCATTAAATCTGCCCATTTTTCCTGAGGAAATCAAGCTGCCTAAAAACCTTAATATATTGTGTTTCATCTCCATAGGCTACACCCTCCATCATTGCAGAAAGACACATCACCTGATATGCTTAAAGAGGTTATCCAGAAAAGCAGAGCTAATTTCTTTCAAAAATTGCTTGTGTCTGTCTCCAGGTTGGGTGTGGATCTGCAGCTCAGTTCCATTGAAGTGACAGAGATGGAGCTGTTTTTGAAAGAAATTAGCTCTGTCTTTCCGGTTATTCCTGGATAACCCCTTTAATTATTCAAGTTAAATAGCTTAGAGTTGAAAAATATGCATAAAAATGCTTATATGTCAAAATACTTACTTGCCTAATAATTGTGAATACAGTGTATACACATATATACATGGACCAATTCTGCATCTGTTTGCTTGCAATGAGCCAAATAGCTGTATAGTTATGTTAAATAATTACCTGAAGCCTTGTGGGCACACACAGGTGTATCCTCCAACGTCATCCACACACTGAGCTCCATGTTGGCATTTATGGTGGACACAGTCATCTTCATTTATATCACAATGCTGCCCTACAAATCCAGGGGAACACTCGCACCTTAAAATATAAGAACAGAAGAGTAAATACTAAATCAGGATACACTAGCTGCAGTACACAGAATAAATGACAAGGGAAATAAGAAAATAAGAGTTTTGTTACCTTATCACTAGTGCGTGTTTCATGTGTAATGGAATCTAGCTATGAATCCTGTTCATATAGACTAGTATTATATAGACATGCTCTGTGCAAGCTTCTCCCAATGATCAGGGCTTCTACGGGAGCAGGTTAAGCCCTTAATACTTGGTATGTTGTTTTATCGCAGACTTTAAATGAGTCTATTAATGAGACTGAGGATTTCATCTTATTTTCTAGATGATGACCCAGACACAAGAATTAGGCCCCTCTATGACTGTTCTGCATAGTTGTGTCGCTGACTTATCACCCAGTATAATTACAATGAACATAAACCATAATCTTTTTGACAAGAGATATATAGAACCGAATGGCTCCATCCCTTGCCTATATTTGTATCTACAATTTATTTTTATTCTATTTATTTTTATTCATTTTTAAATGCCCAGAATGTATTAATTTTTAGAACAAATACACAGCACAATGTTTCCATCTGCTTCACCAGAGAATTACGCATCATGCTGAACTAATAACAGTTTGGTGGCACATTCTGGAGCGCACCATTTGGCAGAACGAATATTCTCTGAAGAGCACTTGAGTTACAGGTAGCAAATAATTTTAAATGAGGTGAAAGCAGATTAGACTGCATAAGCCAAAACCCACAGATGTCAGAAAAGCTTTTTATTCATGAAAATTCACAGCTATTATATGATTTGTCCAAGATGCCTTCAGTGAAATTTTTTTTCCTTAAGACATATAAAAATTGACAGTACAGTCCTCCTTCACATTATCTTTCTCTAGGTAGGCCGCTAAGCATAACAAAGGGGCATCCTCTACATTACAGGAGTAGTCTAGTGAAGACTATTCCAACTCCATTGTGCCCGGATTGAAAAACAAACTTTCATTCACCCAGACCTCTGATGAATCTCTATTGAGCGAAACATGTCGGGGGGCTGTGTCTGTCTGTATTTTAAAGTTCTTTGTTGCACACTACCAATACATAATGGCCTGAGGACTGCAGACTTAGGCTATATTTATGAATACTTGGTGACAATATTTGGTGCGCACCTAATAACTGGGACAGAGGAGAATATACTGCTCTGTATTAATTAGCACCAAGTTTATCCCAGCTACTGGAGGCTAGTGTGTCAATATTTTGTGGAAATTTTAATATTATATTACATCACTTTTACTGATTTAAATATAAGCTACGGTAAGTTTTATCAGGTTTATTGAGGATTTGATGGTGTTGTAAGTTGCTGTATTTTGATCCATTTTTGGTGCACTCGATTAACTAAGAGGCACAAACCCCCAGCATGTCTCCTTTATGCAATGCCGAGCCCCCTTCCAGACTCCTTCCCTCCCACTTAGCATGAGCAGAGTATATACTGAAATGTCACACAATTTGAATATACCCCACTGCCATGGCTTGCCGCACCTTAGTAAATGACCCACTATATAATTACTATGTACTATAAATTTAATTGGGTACAAAAGTTACATTCAGTGCATTTTAACACACATCCTTGAAAAAGGTCTAGCTATTGTGCTTTTTTCTTACCTGTATCCTTTGTCAGTGGAAATACATTTAGAGTCATGCTGACATGGGTTCTGCTCAGGAACACATGGATCAATAACTTCATCACAAAGTTCACCTTCAAATAGAATGCAGAGATTTTTACATGAAAAATTATACATAAAACTGAACTTTACAGGTAAGACAAATGACATGTTTTTGTTAATGTGTTAGCTAAAATAATACTTGAAGTGCTTATCTGTGTGGTCATGACAATGGCACAGAACCGGGAAAAATGTTAGAGTTACTTTATTTTTATTCACATCTGCAACACAGGTGAAACAATGGGGATGGATGGTGGGGTGGACACTGCAAACCTAAAGAGAATCTGTCAGCTCCATTTCCATCTAAGGGCTGTTCAGATAAAAAAGCAAACTGTACCTTTCCTGGAACCGATGTGGTTGCCAAACTTATAAAATCACCTTTTTATTCCTCAATCGAGTGTCGAGGATGCAGAGCATAGCTGCTCAAGTTCCACAGCCTAGCACAAGTCCTTGCTCACTCTCACCTCCCAGTGGTACTTGTACCCGCTGTGGTACTTGAGCAAACTGGCTTCACCTCCTTGACACTAAGAAATAAAAAAGGCGATTTTAGAAGTTTGATAGCCGCCTCTGCTCCAGGACAGGTATAATTTGCTTTTATACCGCAACAGCTATCCAACAGTGTCTGCAGCTTTTAGCAGCCAATACAGCTAACGAGTTCCCCTTAGGATTCCCTTGGCAAGGCATACCTGCCAACTTAGGGGTCCAACCTTGAAATGTGTTATAATTCTGTCCACTTGTAATTAAAAATGGAATACTAAGAATATTTCAGACAATTCTGGATTCTTCTGTGGAGTGGAGACAACAAAATCCTCCATCTTTGAAATGAATTATATACTTTTGGATCACTCTCTCTATACTCTGGATAGTCAGACAGAACATATCTGACAGCCCTTTATACACTTATCATATACAACCAAGAATGTCTGATTCCTGGATGTCTATCAGCATCATTACCATACCAGATCTGGTAAAAAAAAAAAAAAAAAAATTCCCAAACCCTGAAGAGCAATATGTATACCATGGAATTTGCTTAGTAAATACAATTAGTCAAACCCATATGAGATAAGAAACGTTTTTCATTATTGGCACTCAGAATTGTATGCATAGGCGTTCTGTCATGTTGGACAATCCCTATGTCATATACCAGATGCATATTTTGTTGTACAAACTGGAATTTGTCATGTGGACCTTTAGTGCAAGTGGGGCATCCTTCTCTGTATTATTATATTGTCCACGTACATAATTTATTTCTGTGATATACACAGTGTCGGATACCTGGTCAATCTTTAGAATAAGGGAATATAAAACTCTTTAAATGGACACTGTCATTAAAAAAATTTTTGCCTATGATACAGCAGGTAGAATAAATACGATTTGTATTTTACTCCCTGTAAAAAAAAAATATTTTTATTTCACTTTAATGGCCTTATAAATCTGGCCACTAGGCGTCTCCCTTCTGGTCCAGACCACATTACGTTTGCTCAAAAGCATAGACTTTTGTCTCCTGCTGGACTGGCAGGAGACCAAACTCAAGAAGTGCGGTCTGGCCATAGGCAGTGAATAGCACTCGCTCTCCCTATTTGATACAAATCTTATTTATTTCACCTTCTGTATCATATGTAAAACATTTTTTTAATGACAGTGCCCATTTAAACAACTTCAGTTAGAAGTACTTGTGTATGAACAGTATTTGCACTTTTTCAGTGACAGTGTTACAATTACAGGTTGTATGTGTTAAGACACTGCGGCTTATAACAGCTGTAAGGGGAAAATGAAACACACAGACAATATATGAATTATGAAGCTCAAATATTTGAAAAGTGAAATGACCTTCAACCATCTGGTCAACATTTCATTTCAAGAGAACATATTTCTGAATTGCCAACCAGACATTTGCTGCCTCCTGGCACTCAGCGGCTCTCACCTGCATTATTGCTGCACAATCTAAAGCACTATTCATCAGAAAAGTATTTGTAAAATGAAAAATGGGACTACAGTATGTTTATGCCAGGTCATTAGCCTGACTACCCAGCAAAAAATATGTAAATGAAGTGAAAGAAAGCGTTTTATATATTTTTTTATATTTAGCCACGTATACAGTTTGGACATGGTGGTTGGTAGATCATGAGTAAAAAGAGATCTTAATAATAGAGCCAACTGTACAAGTTATTAGGATTTCTTTAACCTCCCTGTTCTATGCATGAGGTTGATACATTTATGTGTAGATGTGTACAGGTACATAACAACTTTCTTACAGAATGAATAGTTTATTTTCTGTACAGGGGTAAATAAAATAATTTAGCGCCCTGTATTTACTTTTTCTTTCACAATGGCCATACAGTTAAAACAGACTTAGATATAGGACCTGGGGTAACTAGGTTTCTTATAAAAACTAAATTAAAAAAATACCATTAGTTTTGTGTTATTTACAATAAAATATAATAGAAACAGTTAGCAGCTAGCCATTGGGGTTTAGATTACTTTCATATTTCATTGCTAAATCTTTGCAATCTATATACAATAAATTCCCATTAAAGGGGTTATCCCATGATTTTAAGTTGGTTGACAATAGGATCCCCAAAGATCTCAGGAATGGAGGCCCCTTGAATAGGGGATATCTTTGAATTTTCAGATGACCACTTTAAGGGAAATTCTACAATGGTGGCTGTATTTTTTCTGAGGCTACTTTCACATCAGCATTTTTGTTTTCTGTGATCTGGCAAAGACAGAAGAACTGACATGTACTGATCCCTTTGATGTCAATGAATCATCTTGTGATCAGGTCATCTCAGTATACTTCAGTTCCATTTGTAGCCAGTTTTTTGACCTGATCAAAAACCATGGCATAAACTATCTTTTTGTCTGGCCAAAAAAAGACTACAAATGGAACACTAACATACAGTAAAAATTAAGATTACAGTCTATGATGCCAGATGTGACCAGAAGAGGTTTTGTATGCACATGTTTTTTTGACCTTCCAGTTACGTCTGGTTTTCAAGATGAGCATGCTCAGAGGAAATAAAACAGACAAAAACTGCCGTAAACTGATGAAAAATCTGAAGCAAACTGATGCAAATGTTCAATTTTTTTTTTTTTTACTGAACATGCAAATTTTCTGTTCTTTTAATGATGCAGTTTATTTTCCATTCAAAATATGATCCATTCAACTAAATAAACTGATTAGTGTTGAGCGGCATAGGCCATATTCGAATTCGCGAATATTCGCGAATATATGGACGAATATTCGTCATATATTCGCTAAATTCGCATATTCGTAATATTCTCGTTTTTATTTTTGCTTATGCGAAAATTCGCGTATGTGAAAATAAACATATGCGAAAATTAACATAAGCGAAAATTAGCATATATGAAAATTAGTATATGCGAAAATTCGCATATATGAAAATTAGCATATGCAAATTTTCGCATATGCGCAAAATTGGCATGCCAGTCTCACACAGTAGTATTAGAGCCTTCTTTACACCACACAAGCTGGAAGCAGAGAGGGATGATCACTGTGATGTGTACTGTGAAAAAAATAAAAAATAAAACAATATTCGTAATTACGAATATATAGTGCTATATTCGCGAATATTCGCGATTATGCGATATTCCCAAATAAAATTCGCACTGCGAATATTCGTGAGCAACACTAAAACTGATCATGCCTGAGTGGATCACAAACTTATGATGTAAACTAGCCTTACAAAAACTGTCTGATTTGCCCATAGCTCAGCTTTAATCTTACCAAAGTAATGAGAACAAAGAAAGTTGTATAACTCACTCTCCGGGGGATATCAGAATTGATGCAGTGCACCTCTTACCTCACTGAGGGTCTGGGCTCCCGTGCGTACTGATGTATCTCAGTGCGGCTGGTGGGACTCCCGCTCTCAGTAACTTCTCGGCAAGCAGAGGAAGAACAATGTGGTATGCTCGTTCTTCACTGGTTGCCTTGGACTTATATCCTCGTGGATATCAGGCCCACACTAGCACTGTGCACTGATGACAGAGGACAGAAGGTGAATGGGATGATTGACGGCAAAACTTAAAGGGTACCTCTCATCAAAAAAACTTTTGATATATTATAGATTAATGTATGCAGAATAACTTTACAATTGCATGTTATTAAAAAATATGCTTCTTTCTATTTAATTTTCCACTTTGAAGAAATGACCACTAGGGGTCTCCCTACCAGTCCTGGCAGCAAGCATTTCAGACTCATGCTGGAGTCCTAAACACTACAGGCTGTCAGTCTGCTTTGTTCACAAAGGAGAACACTCAGAGCTGCCAGCCTGCTTTGTTCACAGCCTGTTTGGCTGTGAACAAAGCAGGCTGGCAGCTCTGAGTGTTTAGGACTCCAGCATGAGTCAGAAATGCTTGCTGACAGGACTGATCGGGAAAAATACAATAGAAAGAAGCATATTTTTCATTAACATGCTATTGGAAAGTTATTCAACATTCATTAATCTAAAAGATATCAAAAGTTTATTTAATGAGAGGTACCCTTTAAAAGTTTAGTAGGTTGTACCGGATCAATCTTTGGCTGTAACTGGTATTAACTAAGTGGCATACAGTGCTATAGTGACGTGTTTCAGAACCAGCCTTAGGTTCCTTCTTCAGCAGTGGTTGTTACAGTGGGGGTAATCCCCTAGGTTATATAGAGGGGATACCCCTCCCACTGGTGATGCTAATAGTGGCTGATACAAAACTAGGACTGGATTGGAGACTAAATAGCGATAGAGACAAAGTGTATTGTCTCTATCACTTTGTCTCTATCGCTATTTTGTCTCCAATCCAGTCCGAGTTGTTGTATCAGCCACTATTAGCATCACCAGTGGGAGGGGTATCCCCTCTATATAACCAAGGTGATTACCCCCACTGTAACAACCACTGCTGAAGAAGGAACCTAAGGCTGGTTCTGAAACACGTCAGTATAGCACTGTATGCCACTTAGTTAATACCAGTTACAGCCAAAGATTGATCCGCTACAACCAATTGAACTTTTAAGTTTTGCCGTCAATCATCCCATTCACCTTCTGTCCTCTGTCATTTGTGCGACTCTAGCGCTAGTGTGCACCCAACATCCACGAGGACGCAAGTCCAAGGCCAAGTCCCACCAGCCACACTGAGATACATCAGTACGCACAATCTCCAAGTCCCATGCTACGGGAGCCTGGCCCCCGGTGAGGTAAGAGGTGTGCTGCATCAATTCTGATATCCCTCGGAGGGTGAGTTATACAACATTATATGCTCTGTAAATGAATGCATAGTCTGGTCTGCCACACCGCTTGCAATATCAAAACTGACATTTTGTGCATAGCTATTGGGACAATCATTGGCACATTTCATTGTGGAACTACAATACAATTTAATGGATGTCCTAGTTATTCATACATAAGTTATATACAGACAAAGTATATTGGGACAATACAACAAGTAACAGTATTTGTCTGGGATTGATAAATATAGGCATTTGACTTATATAGGAAAGTGTTCTGGGCATCCTCAGTGACCGGTGCAGTCACTGTAAAGAGAATACGATAGGCTGTGACCATCACCTACTGCAAATGATGTGATTTTCTGATTATATATACCGTATATATACATATATATATATAGATATATCACCTTTCATAGTTATCATGCCTGTGATGATAATAATAATAATGGGACAGCTTAAAGGTGATGACTAAAGAAAAGGCACTGTCCGCTTATTATTAGGCTTATTATCAAATCTGCTATGTTGCTAAATTACCAAGTAAAAGATTAAAACACCTTTTAGACTAAGCTTCCATTAAAATGCCATTCCAGAGTTTTATTTATATATATATATATATATATATATATATATATATATATATATATATATAAATATATATATGTATATATGCAATCTCCACCACAGCACAAAAGAGGGGGTCTTTGCTGGCTCTTTCGCTTGGAATTACTACTAATATATATATATATATATATATATATATATATATATATATATATATATGTGTTATTTATTTATTTTTTTTTCTTGCAAAAATAAAAGACAAGTAATATGTACCTACCCCAGTCCCCAGCAGCTCCCATTCCAGGGACTTCCAGTACCCCACTGCTTATCTCTTTTCTCTGCTTCAGAGACAAGAAGTTAGAGCAGGACCTGCCCACTCAGCCAATCACTGTCCAAGATGGGACACAGCTGCAACCAGTTATTGGCCTAGCAGACAGGTCTTGCTCCTACTCCCTGTCTCAGAAGCAGGGGGAAGAGTTTAGCAGCTGGACACTGGAGCTTCAAGGGGCCTGAATTAGGTAAGCATCACTTGTTTTTCATTTTTACAATATGTCCAGCAAAATATACCAACAAAAAAATTACGATGGAATACTACTTTAAGGGAAATGCAGTTTAAGTGTCTAGAATGTATGAACAGATTATAGCAGCAATGATTTAGGACTTGAGGATTAAAATAATAATACTTTTATACCTGTATAGTTAGGTGAACAAAGGCAGAGGTAATTGTTGATTCCATCTATGCAGGTAGCATTGTTCTCACAGTCATTATCTTCACAGTCATCTGGATTTATCTCACATTTATCACCTTCAAATCCCAATGGACAAGCACAACTATAGAATAGATTAACAGAATAAATAATTGTGTAAAGATACATACTAACATAATACATCTCAATATCTATGAAAAACAGTGGGAACAAGTCAATATGGGCAAAGTCCTTTCTTTTGTCTACAGATGATAATTTCTATTAATATTTTCACCATCTCATCACCCATTTAGTAGAATATGTTACCATATTTAGGAAACATTTGCCTACAGGGGAAGAATTGATCACTATTGGGTCAATCATAACTAGAACGAACTTACAGTAAATTGGCAAACCTTGCAGGTCGGCCATTGATTACTTTAGTCTGCATTTATTAGTTCAGCTTTCCAAGGGCTCTGGTTGCCTTGAAAAGTCTGTGAAGTCTTAGGTCTCCTAGGACTGTATCCACCTTTTCCAGGCAACCAGAGCACTTGGAAAGCTGAACTAATTTATGCTGACTAAAGTAATCAACGGCCGAGCCGCAAGGTTTGCCAATTTACTGTAAGTTCGCTCAACTCTAATCATAACCATTGCTACCAACACAAAAAACTTTTATCTAAGGTTATGGTCCTTTAAATATATTACCACCTTTTTGTGGACCTTCATGCTTTTCCTCTGCTTTTGATGCAAACTGTCTTCTCTGTTGTCTTCATTAGCCCACCTTCCTGTCTGGTGTACATCCTATAATGGACTTCCTATTCCTGTGTACAGGACACTCTAGGCAGGAATTCAGCCAACCTTTTCCCTCTCACTACACCTTCTTAACTGTAACCCCTTTCACATAGGCTGAATTACTGGCAGTTACAGGATGTACCTTAGTTTCCATCAAAAGCAGAATGACCACAGAAAGGTAATAAAATAACTTTGATTACCAATACATGTTCATTTATTAGACAGTTTAGAAATGGTCGACAAAACCCTTAGACAGGATTGCTTTTGCTTATGAAGCAGTATCTTGGACTCCTATAAAAACACTGGTTGTGAAGTGTGATTTATTGTCTTCTATTAGCAGTCTTGTTACTATCAGTTGTAGCTAAATGATCTAATTTACTTTCTGGTAAATAGAAAAGTCTGCATTGATTTCCTTGTGAATTTCTCTGGTGTCCAGGAATGATTAACAGCTACAAGCCTCCTTTCTATTTTTCTGTGAACATTATAAACACTTTTTCAAATGTTTTACACGTTTTAGGGGCATTAGAAAAACACCCAATAAATCATTTTTGTTCGTAAGGTCCTGAAAGATTGTTTATATCAGTTTTAAAGGAGTTTTTAGTATTCACAGCATTAAAATTGCTTTCTGATCTTTGTCTTTGCTTCCCCCTGTCCCCATGGTGCCATACATGTCCTATAGATGTGGGTTCCACCTCTGGGACCAACACCTATCTCTGGAATGAGGGCTCCTTGCTCTCTCTGGCCTGTTTGTGGCTGCTAGGGGTCATTGGAAAGCTTATTTAGTTTGCCTAACTTCCATTGAATTTAATAGGACTTACCAAAACAGCATAGCATCACATGCTATGCAGTTTATGTAAACTCAGGAGTTAAAGAAAGAGTGTAGCCAATGCTACTACACTCTTTATGCAACTCCCATTAAAGTCATCTAGAGTAAACAAGACTGTTTTATGCTTCCTGACCAGCTCTGGCAGCTACAAGCAGGCCGGTGTGGGCTAGGAAGCCCTCATTCTAGAGATAGGTGTGGGTACCAGAAGTAGGACCCCTCACATATTGGACATTTACGGCATATGCTTTGGCTATGCCATAAATTTCCCAGCTATAATAAAACCCCATCCACAATTCCTTTTGTCAGATTTAATTGCTTTTGACTGGGAAAATAAAATAGCCTGCAGTGCTATTTAACTGAATAAAAAAGGATCAAATATTCAAAACTCATATAGAAAAAGTGTAATAGAAGAAATTTATTTTTTAAGTGTTTTCTATTTTCAGCTCCAATATCAATATTCTTAAGTTACCAGGTGAACCTTTATGTTGCCAACTGGAGAAGAACAAATGAACATTAAATACTCAGAACAGGAAAATTTCCGTTGTGTCCCATTAACAATGTCTAGACATAAACCCAGAAAAATGTAGATTTTCAGTATTTTCATTAGTTTTTTTTGTTGGTGTTCTAATAATAATATGACATGTTCAGTTTATGACCTATTACCCAAGGTCCTGGGACACGTCATACCTGTATACCTGAAATATGAACCAACAAACTAAATCTTCTTTATTTTACTAATGAACCAAGAGGCAAGAGAACGTTTAACATTGTGGCCTCTAGAAACCCTGCTGTGTTATTACAAATACGTATGCTTAAGGCTATTAGTACACATTCATTTCTACAGGTCACATAGACACTTGCATTTGAAATGTCAGAAAAAAAAATGAATCAGGGCTTTAGAGACACTCTGCCTGGTTATGAAGGGCAATTGGCTTATTTCCAGGACAACCAGAGGCGATGTCTAATGATACAAGCTGCTAAGTGGCGATACTGAAGTCACTAATGTGTATCTGTTAACTAATGATCCGTTAATGAGGCAGAATTGAGTTCATCACTGACATGGGAATATACTCTCCATAGCACTTTACTGTTCATACACATCATATACATAAAGCAGATGATCAAATCCAAACAATCCAGACACGGCTAAATTACCTGAATCCATCTTTATTGGCGTCACTGGTATGGCAGGTTCCTCCATTCTGGCATGGGTTCTGAATGCAACCATTGATAGGGATGTCACAGTCTCGGCCCTACAAATGGAAAAAGCGGACTGTAATTTGAAATGTGTATAATGATGGTTACTTCTCACAAATGGAAAAACAGATGTGCATGCATACAACCAGGTTTGCTTTACATAAACCACTCTTTTAAAAGCAGAAACTCAACTATACATTGACAAGAGGTTTTTATTTCTTCAGAATTAAGTGATAATTACTTTGATAAGATAAAGGTGCCACGTTAGGTACTACGTCTGAGTATCTGGTACCCTTCCTTCCATGGGAAGAATCAGTTACACCTTAATGTGACATTAAAATGTCTTTATCTGTATCTGCCAATAGGGGGGGCTCCATAGTGACAGACTTACACTACTGATGGAAATTATTTCAGTTAGAGCTGTGTAAATCTGACTACAGTAAACTCTGCCTAGCAGAAGCTGCCAGCAGCAATAGTATCCATATACTTTGCATGAAAATAAAGCCACATTGTAGTCAAAATGTTCATGTGTCAAATGGGGAGTGTAATGTGAAATCAGACACACCAGTATACTCCTAGACAGTGCTGTGCTGTTCTAGTACATATCTATAATCTTTTTCTATGATTGTCCCATTGTAGCGAGTGCACATGGTAAGAACACAAAGCCCCTATAGTGAGTGAAACAGTAAGGTGCCATGAGCCACATATGGCTACTAATTCACTGGTTGAGGACCACCACACTAATGAATCCATCTTCCTTACATGGTATTAAAACTTTTCATTGCTGTTGTGTGTCTGCTGGTTCATCTCTGTTTGTTGTATAAAAATTATGTTGTTATTATTGCCAATAATTTTACTACTTTTACCTATTGGAAAAAAGGGCCCTAATATACTATACAAAAAGCAGATGTGTTATAATATTGCAAGGTAATAAGCAAGTAAGACGTATTTGCCTCTTAACAAGAGAACAGTCTTATCGTTTCCATGTACAGCATGTTTCTGATGAAGCTTACATGTTTCCCTGTGCATTGCATACTGGAGATTTAATGCTCACTTGTGCATTGATCAAGGAAATATATCCAAGATAGAACCCTCCTGTTTGTAATAAATTACATATAAATCTACATCTATAATATTGTTTAAGGAAAACCTAGAGGGAAATATTAGATTTCTTTTGACAGAAACAGCTTCACGTTGAGACTTTCCAGCACACTGGATGTAATGTATTATATACTAAACCCAATTATCCATTTGTTCAATGCAAAAAAAAGGCATTTGGTGCTTGTAGTACAGTAGATCTATTTCTGCCAGACGCTCTCAGACATTATCTGCTATTATCATTTCTGCCAGGCTGACTCTATCTGGCATGCTATCAAATAAGAACCTGGAACGCCAGCTGCACTTTTTAGTGACTTTCTTGTCCCTGTTAATAAATCATGAGTTTCTGCTTGGTAGTAATTTAGACCTACTTGGCGCTCTTAAGCCTCATTTTTATTTGTAGCAAAATGATTTATGGCCACCCTGAGTATAATACATTGTCCTTTATCGTTTTATCCTGTAATACACATCTTGGCTGTGGAATACAGGATTCTGCAGAGGGATGTCTGTTATTATTAAACACACTCCAGGATAACTTGCTGTGATCACAAAGTTGATGTCGATAGAAGTTAATGATTGTAGAAAAATTATGGAAAATGTCTTCCTTCCTAACATATTGTGGTTGTAAAACATCAGGAAAGAGATCCTCATCAATTCATTTGTGAAAACCAATACAAATTTTAGGTAAAATTCGTATGTCTTTTGGGAGATGCACTTTCTAAGCAAATCCACAATTGGAGGATTTCCAGGATTTTGATATCGGTCTGTCTTAGTATTCACTATTAATATCAGATTGTTAGGGGTTGGACTCCTGGCAACCCCACCGATAAGCTGACTGAAAGGGGTCATGGTACTTTTTTGGTACTAAGCAAAGCTCTGTGCACTATATAACAGCTATGTCTGGAACTTTAGCTCTATACAGCTCAATCCCAATTAAGGGAAAGAGACCAACCTGCAATACTAGGCACAGCCACTATAAAATGTGTTGGGGGAACAATAAATGGAAAAAAATCACAGAAGGGAAACATAGAGCCACTGCAAACAGCAGTGTCATGTCTGTATTGGTCTGTGTTCACACACAGCTATTGGATTGCTTGTGTGTAAACAGTTTTATGTTTCCTGGCCAGGCAATAGTTAATGTCTCTGGCTTGCTATCCAATTGCTCCTAGGGTGATAAGGATCAGCTCAGCCTAGCCTCAGGGCTGGTGATACTTCATTATATCCTGACTTGCTAAGATGCTGGACATGCTGCATGGAGCTCTTGGTGAAACACTCTTTATTTGTGCTTTTAATCTACTATCTCTGTTTTAGCATGCACTTTGTATTTTCTGGTTTTAGCCAATTTTTATGTGGCATGCTCTTAGTAGATTTTAAGTTGTGTCTGTTTAGTCGGTTTTAGGATTTGTATATCCTTTCTGTTATGTGTCTGCTCACACTGTGTTTTTTCTTGTATCCGTTTATATGAAGTTCTGTGTTTTATACTTCTGTTTTCCTACTGGGTCAGCTTCTGACCACGCTGTGGAGTGTGCCGCTGGCCAGTAGTCTATTTGGATTTATTATTAATGGCTACTTCGTTAGTGGAGTGGAGTATCCAGTGTGAACAGTGTCCTATGTTGCATCCCTGTTACCGCTCCATGGGGACTCCTTGTCTACTGGATGTGTTTTGAGGGATTGTAATTTATCCTGTCTTGTGTTCAGTGTGAACAGTGTTCTATAATTATATCCGGTTGTATCTGTTAATTCCTTTTTAGCAATAGATCCCGTTTACCTGTCCATGGGGACTAAGAGGGTATTGTTATTCCTGTGCCTACCGGAGATTTTCTAGGGGATTAAGCTTATTCCTGTTTCGTTCTTGAGTATGTTCAGACTTATCCATTTTCCTGTCTGGTGTTTTGAACTCTATATGTTTGTTAGTTCTTTATTCAGATCTTTGAAGTTCTGTTCATGACCGCTTATCTATAGTGTCCTCTGTTCACGACCACTGAGTCCTCTGTTCTTGTCCGCTGATATAGTGTCCCTTATTAAACTCCAATATTTCATCATTGGAATACTACCGTCTGCGGCTGACATTTTAATCCTCTCATTGCAAACAGCGTCTGGATGTGCCACTTTAACCCCTTAAGGACACATGACGTTCTCATACGTCTCCATTTCCGAGTCCTTAAGGACACATGACGTATGAGAACGTCATGTGTTTTACCGGCCCCCCGCAACCATCTGGAGCGGAGCCGGTCCCCGATGCCTGCTGAAATCGTTCAGCAGGCATCGGGGCATATCGCCCAGGGGGGTCATTATGACCCCCCATGTCGGCGATGGCCGCAGATCGCTGGACAATTCAGTCCAGCGATCTGCGGCGGATTCCGGGTCAATCGGGTCTCCAGTGACCCGGTGACCCGGAATTATTGGCTGATCGGGGCCGTCAGAGACGGCCCTGAACAGCCAGAGCCAGCAGGGGTGAGGTGGCACTGGTGCCACCTCGCGATCGCCCTGATTCGTCGGCCGGATTACCGGCCGACCAATCAGGGCGCCTGCTGCGGGTGTCACTCCCGCAACCCGCTCCGCCCCTCTTCCGGAGGACGTGAGCGGGTGCGGGACGTGCACCCCGGGTGCTGGGGACCCCGATCCCCGGCGCCCCTGTTGGGATCGGGGCCCCAGGAGCAGCGGCGGCGGAGACGACGAGGGACTGACCTGGTGCAGCGAGGATCGTTGGAGGTGAGTGACAGCCTCCTGCTGTTGCTTAGCAACAGCTCCCAGCATGCAAAAAGGGCATGCTGGGAGCTGTAGTTATGCAACAGCAGGAGGCAGACCACCACAACTCCCAGCATGCCCTTATGGGCATGCTGGGACTTGTAGTTTTGCAACAGCTGGAGGCACATTCTTTCTATGGAAAAGTGCACCTTCAGCTGTTGTGTAACTACAACTCCCAGCTTGCACAATCAGCTAAAGTGCATGCTGGGAGTTGTAGTGGTGCATCTGGTGGTTGCATAACTACAACTCCCAGCATGCCCGTTGGCTGTCGGTGACTGCTGAGAGTTGTAGTTTTGCAACAGCTGAAGGCACACTGAGTTAAGTAGCAAACCAGTGTGTCTCCAGCTGTTGCATAACTACAATCCCCAGCATCCCCAGCCAAAGTAGTATGCCTCCAGCTGTTGCATAACTACAACACCCAGCATGCCCTTCCGCTGTCCGTACATGCTGGGGGTTGTAGCTTTTGCAACAGCTGAAGGCACACTGGTTGCAAAACACTGAGTTTGTTACCAAACTCGGTGTTTCACAACCAGTGTGCATCCAGCTGTTGCAAAACTACAACTCCCAGCATGCACTGATAGACCGTACATGCTGGGAGTTGTAGTTTTGCAACAGCTGGATGTCCCCCCCCCCCCCCCCAATGTGAATGTACAGGGTACACTCACATGGGCGGAGGATTACAGTAAGTATCCGGCTGCAAGTTTGAGGTGCGGCAAAATTTCTGCCGCAGCTCAAACTGCCAGCGAGAAACGACTGTGAACCCCCCGCCCGTGCGACTGTACCCTAAAAACACTACACTACACTAACACACAATAAAATAAAAAGTAAAAAACACTACATATACACATACCCCTACACAGCCCCCCTCCCCAATAAAAATGAAAAACGTCTGGTACGCCACTGTTTCCAAAACGGAGCCTCCAGCGGTTGCAAAACTACAACTCCCAGCATGCACTGATAGACCGTACATGCTGGGAGTTGTAGTTTTGCAACAGCTGGATGTCCCCCCCAATGTGAACGTACAGGGTACACTCACATGGGCGGAGGATTACAGTAAGTATCCGGCTGCAAGTTTGAGCTGCGTCAAATTTTCTGCCGTAGCTCAAACTGCCAGCGAGAAACTACTGTGAACCCCCCGCCCGTGTGACTGTACCCTAAAAACACTACACTACACTACCACAAAATAAAATAAAAAGTAAAAAACACTACGTATACACATACCCCTACACAGCCCCCCTCCCCTCCCCAATAAAAATGAAAAACGTCTGGTACGCCACTGTTTCCAAAACGGAGCCTCCAGCTGTTGCAAAACAACTACTCCCAGTATTGCCAGATAGCCGTTGACTGTCCAGGCATGCTGGGAGTTTTACAACAGCTGGAGGCACCCTGTTTGGGAATCACTGGCGTAGAATTCCCCTATGTCCACCCCTATGCAATCCCTAATTTAGGCCTCAAATGCGTATGGCGCTCTCACTTTGGAGCGCTGTCGTATTTCAAGGCAACAGTTTAGGGCCACATATGGGGTATCGCCGTACTCGGGAGAAATTGGGCTTCAAATTTTGGGGGGTATTTTCTGCTATTACCCTTTTAAAAAATGTAAAATTTTTGGGAAAACAAGCATTTTAGGTAAAAAAAATATATATTTTTTTACATATGCAAAAGTCGTGAAACACCTGTAGGGTATTAAGGTTCAAATTACCCCTTGTTACGTTCCCCGAGGGGTCTAGTTTCCAAAATGGTATGCCATGTGTTTTTTTTTTGCTGTCCTGGCACCATAGGGGCTTCCTAAATGCGGCATGCCCCCAGAGCAAAATTCGCTTTCAAAAAGCCAAATGTGACTCCTTCTTTTCTGAGACCTGTAGTGCGCCAGCAGAGCACTTTTCACACCCATATGGGGTGTTTTCTGAATCGGGAGAAATTGGGCTTCAAATTTTGGGGGGTATTTTCTGCTATAACCCTTTTTAAAATTGTAAAAATTTTGGGAAACCAAGCATTTTAGGTAAAAAAAATATATATTTTTTTACATATGCAAAAGTCGTGAAACACCTGTAGGGTATTAAGGTTCACATTACCCCTTGTTACGTTCCCCGAGGGGTCTAGTTTCCAAAATGGTATGCCATGTGTTTTTTTTTTGCTGTTCTGGCACCATAGGGGCTTCCTAAATGCGGCATGCCCCCAGAGCAAAATTTGCTTTCAAAAAGCCAAATGTGACTCCTTCTCTTCTGAGACCTGTAGTGCACCAGCAGAGCACTTTTCACCCCCATGCGAGGTGTTTTCTGTATCGGGAGAAATTGGGCTTCAAATTTTGGGGGGTATTTTCTGCTATTACCCTTTTTAAAAATGTAAAATTTTTGGGAAACCAAGCATTTTAGGTAAAAAAAATATATATTTTTTTTACATATGCAAAAGTTGTGAATCACCTGTAGGATATTAAGGTTCACTTTACCCCTTGTTACGTTCCCTGAGGGGTCTAGTTTCCAAAATGGTATGCCATGTGTTTTTTTTTTGCTGTCCTGGCACCATAGGGGCTTCCTAAATGCGGCATGCCCCCCAAAAACCATTTGTCGCTCCTTCCCTTCTGAGCCCTCTACTGCGCCCGCCGAACAATTAACATAGACATATGAGGTATGTGCTTACTCGAGAGAAATTGGGTTTCAAATACAAGTAAAAATTTTCTCCTTTTTACCCCTTATAAAAATTCAAAAATTGGGTCTACAAGAACATGCGAGTGTAAAAAATGAAGATTTTGAATTTTCTCCTTCACTTTGCTGCTATTCCTGTGAAACACCTAAAGGGTTAATACACTTACTGAATGTTTTTTTGAATACTTTAGGGGGTGTAGTTTTTATAATGGGGTCTTTTATGGGGTATTTCTAATATGAAGACCCTTCAAATCCACTTCAAAACTGAACTGGTCCCTGAAAAATAGTGAGTTTGAAAATTTTGTGAAAAATTTCAAAATTGCTACTGAACTTTGAAGCCCTATGGTGTCTTCCAAAAGTAAAAACTCATAAATTTTATGATGCAAACATAAAGTAGACATATTGTATATGTGAACCCAAAAAAAATATATTTTGAATATCCATTTTCCTTACAAGCAGAGAGCTTCAAAGTTAGAAAAATGCAAAATTTTCATTTTTTTCATCAAATTTTGGGATTTTTCACCAAGAAAGGATGCAAGTTACCATAAAATTTTACCACTAAGTTAAAGTAGAATATGTCACGAAAAAACAATCTCGGAATCAGAATGATAACTAAAAGCATTCCAGAGTTATTAATGTTTAAAGTGACAGTGGTCAGAATTGCAAAAAACGCTCCGGTCCTTAAGGTATAAAATGGCCTGGTCCTTAAGGGGTTAAGCAGTGGCAAGTCCAGATGCCACCCACAATTATCAGTGAATTGCCAGCATTGGCAGTTGCGGCTTGCGCTTTGAATTCACTAATAATTCCACCTGGACTTGCCACCTCTTAGAGTGTTGATTCTAGGTATTGCTGGCAATTAAAGAACGCACGTGATAGCTACATCCGGTAACGCTGCATGTAAGATGCCCTTATGATTGTATAGCTCAGCTTAAAGTGTGCCTTGTATGAATGAAGTGATGAGACAGAAAATACTAGGTTGTGTTTGCATTTCTGGTTTTCTGTTCATAGGAACAGAAAACCGAAAATGATGACAGTGCCATATCTATCACATGACATTGGTGTTTGATGGACATAGGGTTCTGTCATGGTGTCCATCATTACACTGAAAAAAATAGCACTGTTTTGTGTGTTACTTTTTCTTCCAAAAATAATGGAGTCTGCAAGAGAGGCAGCTGTCAACCTAGCCTAGAGCCCGAACTGTCTAGTTCATGTGTTCTTTGTTGTTTCTGTTTGGCAGATGCCATAGACATGAAATCCTGCTGAATCCTCAAGGTCTGCCAACGCAAATTGAATTTTTACAGCCAGCTTAGCGGTAGACAGAAGCATGAATGGCAGGATTTAGTTAAATTTGAAATAATCTAATTACTATTTACATTTTATTATTTACATTTTTTATTAACATACTGTCAGTGAAGATTAGCCACATGTATTACAACTGAAGCCATTGTAACAGATTTGTTTCTGCAAATGAATACACAATTTGAAAAAAAATCTAGAACAAGTTATATATGAAGCTGCTTTACAAACAGAACTATAACACAATAGGATGAAAAGCCATGATGCATGTTCTTTTTTTTTTCTAAGCCATGGGTGGATTTCATTGTCTGGGATATTGTTTTTCACATGTTTATCTAAATTGCCATTCATTCCGAATACAAGGAGCTTAATGCAAAGTAACATAACAAAATCAGCAGAGTAAATCAGATACCCGTTGGCAAATGCTTGGGACTGTTACTCAGATTCCAGTGTTGGCACATGTGTTTGGGTAAGGCTATGTGCCAAAGAAATTCTTAGCAGTTTGGGGCAGCTTCTGTTTTAACTTGTTGGCTCTCTGCAGAACATGCTGGCCAGCAAGCTGTGGTAGTGCATAGATTACATTAAGAATGTACTTAAGCCATTTCTCTGAATACATATATATTTTAGAAGCCCTCACAGGAGGCCATACCAAATTTTCCATAAGGTAAGCTGCAGCATTAGAAGTTCTAAATGGTCAGAAGTGGAGGTCTACAACCAGATCATGACAACTTATTAGAACAATGCGAATCTCAAAGCTTAGACATGTACTGAAGTCTGTGACTCATTCACTGTAGGAGATGAAGAGGATGAAGTTTCAAAGACTGAGACAAAGTCCAGATGTCATGTGGTTGGGTATAAAATTTAATTATCAATTCTCGGTATACATTTTGCAAGACATATTGTCACTTATCTTTTCCTATAGTGTATGTATCTTCCCTGCATATACTGGATGCAGTCTAATTAAGTTACAAATAGTACAGATCCAGTATAATCACATTATCTAGCCTTCTATGTATAACCTGTAATGCTATGTTGTTTAGATAGTTTCCGTTTGATAAGGTTTCTATTTTGCTTAACACACACCTAGTGATACCTTACATACAAGAAATCCATACCAAACATTTAAACATTCTACATGAAAAACCATGAGATGATATGATCACAATACGTTTTATAAATGATGCCTATACAACTCTATTACTAGCTGCAATTCACTGATGATATTATGTGATCAGCACCATATTGAGATTTATTGCACTGGGGGGTATGGTTCACAATAACTACATCAAGGCAGACAGAGCTTTAGATCATCTTTATACAATGCAGATCCAGCAGCTTGGACTGGTCATACGCTTCAAAAAAATCCTCCTTGTGGTGCTCTCTCCTCTTTCTCTCTCTTTGTTTTACGCTTTAGGGGACCTATTCAACCTGCGAGTGGGCCCTCTTCCTAAATGTCCTTATTCCCCAGCTCAGTTTAGAGGATGTTTCCATAGGAGATTGTCTTCTTTCTACTCTGTTCCCCTTAGTGTATGGGATGTTTCCCTTCCTATAATGTTTCCCTCTGCATAGGAAACATTTTTCTCTCTACTAAGTTCCCCTCTGTGTAATGTACGTTCATTTTTAAACTCTGTTTGGGATGTTTCCCTTCCTCTCTGTGGAGGGGATCTTCTTTATACACAGGTATCCTCTACATAGGGGATGTTCTACCTTCTCTATTCCCCTCAGTGTATTGGATGTTCCCCTTCATATAATGTTCCTCTCTGTAGGAGATGTCCGTCTCTGTACTTTGTTATCCTGTACATAGGAGACATTCTTCTCTCTACTCTGTTTCTGTCTGTGTAGACTGTTTACTTCCTATAATGTTCCTCTCTTTATTCTGTTATCTTCTACATAGGGGATGATGTTATTTCTGATCTGTTCTCCCCTTTACACAAGGGTAATCTTTGCATTTGTAATTTTTTCTTCCTTTTTTTTTTTTTTTTAAATGCTACATCTTGTTAAAAAAAAATTAAAAATATATTACAAGATCAGAGGTTATGGATATACAAGCTATCATAAAGCATAACATAGACTAGATATACACTAGAATTTTATTGAAACTGTTCTCCCTTCTCTTCTAAAATTTGAGTGCAGCATCAATCATCCATAGGTGGCGCTGTTACACTTCACAATGCATAGGATTATAAAATAAAAAATAAAAAACTGTACAAACAGCACTAAAAAAAAAACCAACATAACTATTGAATTATGCATACATTTTAGTTATTTCTTGCTAGTGAAAAGAAAGTATTTGAACATAAAATATAAAAATAAAATTTCGGGGTAAATGTTTGCACTACAATACCCTGTACAGAAATTATTCAGGTGTAAAAAAGTAGCAACATTGAAATCCTTAATATATGTATTTCTTTCTCCAAAAACTATATTAAATAAATAGAGGTTTTCTGATCAAGAAGGTAAATTATGATACATCACAAGTAACATGTATGTATTAATACATCTCAGCTGCAGGAAAGTGCAATTTGCCAATTGTAACAACTCCGATCCATTGTCTTTACAGTATTACTGTGGGTCAGATTCATCTATGTATTATAAGGTTGTCTATTCCTCCTCTAACTTTCAGCTTTTGGTAACGTAACAGTGCCATTTCTTGGCCATGTTTGCCTAAGCATGTGTGACAGAATAGTTACATGTAAACATACTCTGTTCTTTCATTAATGCAAATTATTGCCATAAAGTCTTATCTGGTGTTAATACATTTTAACAAGATGCTGCATCAATTCAGTTCTATTGTACAACCTAATATCCAAGTGATCACAAAAATGGGAAATTGTCTGGAGACACATTCCTGGTTAATAAAGGGTTCAACAGTATATACTTAGTACTTTACATTGAATTCTGCAACAGGATGTAATAAAGTCCAGAGATCCCATAACGCTATAGGTTAGGTATTTTCTATTTTACTTCATTGATGTAGTGCTCTACGCAGAATTTCCCAAAACTGACATCAAACAAGTGAAAACAAATGCTCAGAGAGCAGATTTCGGACAATTTATAAAGGGCCTGGAATCGCTTCCATATGGGCAGACTTGTGTGGGGCGGCTCGGTGAGTAGGAAGCAAGACATTCTTATTTAATTAACCTGGTTCCTTTAAAGAGCAGCATGGTACACCTCATATGGTTCCCATCTAAATCTGACAACTGTAGTTTCCCTCAAATCTTGGTGGTTATGAATCATGAGCCAATCCAGTTTATAATAAATAGTACATACGACGGCCACTAATGTGCTCTGTTCTTTTTAGCTATGGTACTTACAGTCTATGTAAGTGAAGCTGGCATGCAGCATAAAGCCTATATACATATGCCTGGTAGGGTGATCTGCATCAAAATTAGGTAATGTATGTTAATAGCCATAAAAGGCTCATATATATTGATATAGATTGGTGTGACAAACCTAATAGACCAGTTTTAGGATGTTGCTTACTGTAATAAAACAGACACCCTTCTCCATATAATTTAATAGTTGTATTATAATATTCTTTTAAATTGCCTTAACTATCGATGACATTAGTCTTCTAAGGCTATGGATGGTTTTCCAGGACTTAAAAGAGGCACTCCAGTGGAAAACAAATCTTTTAAAAATCAACTGGTGCCAAAAGGTTAAACACATTGCTAAATGACTTCTATTTAAAAATCTTAATCCTTCCAGTACTTATCAGCTGCTGTATGCTCCAAGGGAAGTTGTATAGTTATTTTCTGTCTGACCACAGTGCTCTCTGCTGACACCTCTGTCTATGTCAGGAACTGTCCTGAGTACAAGCAAATCCCCATAGTAAACCTCTCCTGCTCTGGACAGTTCTTGATACCGACAGAGGTGTCAGCAGAGAGCACTGTGGTCAGACTGCTAAAAAATCCAGGTAGAAATACAACTTCCTTTGGAGCATACAGCTGCTGATAAGTACTGGAAGGATTAAGATTTTTAAATAGAAGTAATTTACAAATGTGTTTAACTTTCTGGCACCAATTGATTTTTAAAAGATTTGTTTTCCACCGGAGTACCCCTTTAAAGGGGTTTTTCAGAGAAATGTAAAAGTTTACTATGTGCCTATTCATGCAGTAAAACAATAAAATACCACATACTTACCTCCCCCGCTTTCCCAGCACTAAAGCTGTAAGATTTTCCAGTCCCAAACTGCTCCTGTTCTTTCTCCTTCTGATGACATTCCGCTTCCTACTTGGCTCCGTGATTGGCTAAGCTGGGAGCAGGACATCATTGGAAGGAGTAAGAATAGGACTGACCTGGGGCCAGAAGAACAAACCGCTGCAGCACGGGGGGAGGTAAGCATGTGGTCATTTATTGTTGTACTGTTGCACAGAGAGGCACGTAGTAAATTTTAACAGTTCCCATTTAAACATTAATGACTGATGTGTAGGACATGGACTTATTATTTGATTAGTGGGAATGTAACACCATGTTCAGCAAAATGAAACATAGTATTCTCTTCATATTTTATACAGGCTTAGATGCCTATTGGTACTGGTAGTATGGCAGTTTAGTTGTGTGCAAGTCAATGGGACTTGCAGTACTAGTTACAGTCACACAAGTATGATTAGAAAGCTGTGTCTATGGAAACAAAAGACAAGTTTCATGGCCAAGAGCAAAACTATATGATGATTATAATTTACATCAGTTACTGTTCCCATTAGGACACACTATCAAAATTCCAAATTAACCTATCGGTATGTAATTGGAGTGTGGGAGGAGATCAAAACTAGGGAAAACCCTGCCAAACATACGGAACATATAAACTTCATGCAGATTTTGGCCTCGGTTATATCTGAACACAGGACCCAAGAATGCGCAAAGCAACAGTGCTGATCGCTGGTGCATGTCAAAATGGATGAGAAAGCGATGACCTGGTAAGCATTGGAAAATTAGCAGTGGGGGATTGGGCAGGTGAGTACTGCTTTTTCTGCCTTTTTTAATCCAAGTATTGCCCATATGTAAATACTCAAATGCAGTCAACTTCTTTTAAAAAGAAAATGTGCAATATTCTGGCATATGAATAAAACCTTCCAGTGCCTATTTTGCATAAAATGTTTCAGAAGGGGTTCCCCCGGTTCTGCGTCGGAAAATTTATTTACATGACCTCGCTGGTAAATTCCTTTCAGTACATATAGACAGTATAGGAAAAGGAGAATGAGCAAAAGTTCACTGCTAAAACTGATGTAGAAATAATAACAAATGGCCATTTACTGAAACATGTGACCTTATAAACCCAATATCTATATTACAAGGGATATGATCTTTGCGAGGACTAGCATACGTGTTGAGTTATAACTCACAATTATTTGATATAAATTGAAAGCTAATTGGAGAATTTCCTTCCATCTTATTACAGACGGCACCACTGTGATTTATATTATTTTTCTCAAGATGATTGGGAGGTCAGTCATTTTAATCAGAAGACAACGCTCAAGCCCAGCGTGACACAGATCAATTTTCATTTGGGCATCCAAGAAACACATTGTGAACATAAAAATGAACTACCTTGAATCCATAGGGGCAAGTGCAACGATAGAATTCCAAGGGGTCACTGGTGCACGTCCCATTGTTCTTGCAGGGGTTAGAAAAACAGGGGTTGCATTTTGACACAATGTTGATGTCTACTGGACCTGAAATGTAAAAAGTCAAAGAGAGAAAAAAAGCCAGTAAGATTTTCATGTACAAATCTCCTGCAAAAGACTTCAAGCAGCATTTAATGCCTGGAGTATGTTACTAGTCTGCCACATAATGCAACATCATGTTTAAGGGTGGATTTGCATAAGAAACTTACCTATATGCGTGTGGTAATATTAAAAAAATGTCCAAACTATATGCTGACATATACCAGCATGAACCTGTGCTGGATCCATTCATTTCAGTTACCCAAAATACTCTTAAAGTGACATTTGGTCCATATTTAAAGGGGTAGTCCCATTCCCCAGTGTTCTGAACGTTTTGTTCAGAACGTTTGGAGCAGACGGCTGTAATTGTGACGTCATGGCCACGCCCCTCATGATATCACACCACACCCCCTCCATTCATGTCTATGGAAGAGGACGTGACAGTCATCACGGCCTCTCCCATACACATGAATGGAAGGGGTGTGGCCTGATATCACGATCACGGACACCCGAGCCTTTTGACCAAAATATTTAAAACGCTGGGGCACGGGTGTACTCCTTTAAGTGTATACTGTTTGGTGTGGGACTGAAAAGTGCAGTATCGCTCTACAATGCAGTAAGGTACAAGACAACTGATCTTGCAATTATAATACTTGATGTTCAAGAAACACCTAGACATATTATAGAGACTATAGTGAATAGATACTCAGCTGATGTGGTTACCTTGCTGGGGAAATATACATAGAAAGGAAAGCAAGTGGTCTGTGGTAGTTTTTACATAGAATACATCTTTGATATGTTCTGATTAAAGTTGGCAAACTGGCTAAGATCCACGAGGATGTTTTTAGTCCAATACCGTACACAAAGCACATTGATAGGCGATCTCCTAAAAGCCGTCTTTAGTCATGTCAGCGCAAGAACTGCCGCCTAATAATCATTGACCTTTCCTTACTTCCCCATTGTAAAATTACAGAGCAGATTATGAGATACACAGTACACATGCTTTTTATTAGCTCTGATATTTCAAGTTGGAACAAAGGCTTTAAAATACTTGTTGTAAATTTCCACCTAGGAAAAACCAATTAATATTTTCTTTAATCGTGAACACATGTTTAAAAAAGCCGCATAGACAATACTTGAAATGTGAGCCGCAATATATAAATGACGTAGAATAAATACAGGCCCATTCCTGAAGTTCAGAAATTAAAGGGGAACTCTGGTGAAATGTTTTTTTTTTTTTTTTTTTTTTTTAAATCAACTGGTGCAAGAAAGTTAAACCGATTTGTAAATTACTTCTATTTAAAAATCTTAACCCTTCTAGTACTTATCAGCTGCTGTATACTACAGATATACTACAGAGAAATTTCTGGAGTTTTTTCCAGCCGAACAGTAGTGCTCTCTGCTGACACCTCTGTACGTGTCAGGAACTGTCCAGAGCAGTAGAGGTTTTCTATGGGGATATTATTCTAATCTGGACAGTTCCTGACACGGACCCCTCTGTTGTCAGACAGAAAAGAAATTCACAAATGTCTCTGTTTTATACAGCAGCTAATAAGTACTGGAAGGATCAAGATTTTTTAATAGAAGTAATTTACAAATCTGTTTAACTTTCTGGCACCAGTTGATTTGAAAGCATTTGTTTTCTACTTGTTTCCACCGGAGTTCCCCTTTAATTTAATGAAGCTGAACTGTCTAAAATATTGTTCAGGGTCAATCTGAATGTTTGGCAGGTTATGAATTGCGGATTCTGGTGCCAAACAATCTACGCAGTGTTGAATATCAAATCAACTTTTACATCTTTTAGATGTTGAAATAACCGGTATTATATACAGTTCAGTGTCATCGGCTGCCAAGTTGTAAACAGACTTTTTATGTCATTTGTTACGTTATACCTTAATCACTTATGACACCCCCCAGACGATAACTGCTCTAATAACACAAAGACGGTTATCCTAAATTTAAGGCTTTTCTATCTAGAATTAAGCATTGAGTTGTTAACATTTTTTATTGCCACTTACTTTAACTTCAGGACAATATTTTTTAAATATGTTAAAAGCATAAACATGCATAGGAAAAGCTAAATTAAGAAATGAGGAATGTAGGCCTTTAAAGGGGTACTCCACTGGAAAACATTCCAATTGGTCCCAGAGAGTCAAACAGATTTGTAATTTACTTCTATTTAAACATCTTAATCCATCCAGGACTTATCAGCTGTTGTATACTCCACAGGAAGTTCTTTTCTTTTTATATTTCCTTTCTATCTGACCACAGTGCTCTCTGCTGACACCTCTGTCCGTTTTAGGAACTGCCAGAGTACAAGAAAAACTCCATAGCAAACCTATCCTGCTCTGGACATTTCCTAAATTGGACAGAGGTGTCAGCAGAGAGCACTGTGGTCAGACAGAAAAGTAATTACAAAATAAAAGAACTTCCTGTGGAGCATACAGCAGCTGATAAGTACTGGAAGGATTAAGATTTTTAAAAAGAAGTAATTTACAAATCTGTTGAACTTTCTGGTACCAATTGATTTACATTTTTTCCAGTGGAGTACCCCTTTAAATGGGTACTCTGGTGGAAAACTTTTTTTTTAAATCAACTGGTGCCAGAAAGTTAAACAGATTTGTTAATTACTTCTATTAAAAAATCTTAATCCTTCCAGTACGTATTAGCTGCTGAATACTACAGGGGAAATTATTTTCTTTTCAGAACACAGTGCTCTCTGCTGACATCTCTGTCCATTTTAGGAACTGTCCAGAGCAGCATATGTTTGCTATGGGGATTTTCTCCTACTCTGGACAGTTCTTAAAATGGACAGAGATGTCAGCAGAGAGCACTGTGCTCGTCATTCAGCAGAGAGCACTTGTGTTCCAAAAAGAAAATAATTTCCTCTGTAGTATTCTGCAGCTAATAAGTACTGGAAGGATTAAGATTTTTTTAATAGAAGTAATTTACAAATCTGTTTAACTTTCTGGCATACATTACAGGGGAGAGATTGGGATTACAGTACAGCCTACTGGCTGTCAATCAGGGGGTAGAGGAGGTGACCAATGCACGGAAGAAAGCAACTAACTGGTGAAGGGGCTGGAATTTGCAGGGCTCTACCATCCGAGGAAAACACCCAGTGGGCTCCAAAGCCTAATTTGCATATCATTTGAATTCTGATATCACGGTGCTAGAGAGGTCAATCAAATAATAACAGGTATGTATGGATCCAAAGCCCTATACAGCCATCCTCTTACTTTATACCATAAAAAACCTGCTGATAGGCGCGGCTTTAACAATTTAGGAAGGGTGACAACCACAGTTATTGTCATGTTTGAGCTTCCTGACAATATTCCGATGAAACAATAGTCTATATTACAGGAGTCAACCTTGTGAATATAGTCCAAGTGCAAGATTAGAAGAACGGAGCACTCACCAAGGATAATGCAGTTAAAACGTCTTGTCTTTATTCAAGCGTACATCAGGTACCGGAGCGATAAGGGAGAGCGGACAGGTGCTGTGACGTGGGGGGTAGGGCAACGGACCGTATTCGCGCAAAAGTGCGCTTCCTCAGGCCCCCTGAGGGGGCCTGAGGAAGTGCACTTTTGCGCGAATACGGTCTTCTAATCTTGCACTTGGAATTTATTATCCTACTTGTACACGTGAGCACCGCCAATATGCAGGACACTACACATCAGTAGTACATACTACCGCACGCTATAAGAGTGGGACACCAACTTAGAGACTACAGCAGTGCCAAGGATTTGCCTTTCTTCTATTGCGTACTTGTGAATATAGTGTTATAAAAATTCATGAAAGCAGTACGGAATATACCTTGAGAATATCAGGGGATTTTTTTTTTCTTTCTCTAAAGCAAATGTGAAATAATCTATTTGGTCAACAAAGTGATTCTTAACATTATGATGCATCCCAAAAGTTTATTGTAATTCAATATAAAATTAGGAAATATTGAATTGATGATTTTTTTTATGCCGAAAGCAAGCAGTCGATGTTTCCGTTAACTACATGTCTGCTGTTGAATTCTAATTCTAAGCCCATTAAGCTGTTGGACTACATGATTCAGGTAACACGGCACTGCAGACAACAGATCAATAGCAATTTCCCGGGGCAGTGAGGTGAAGAAGCATGACCTGAATGATTATATATTCTAAGTCTTTATCTGCAATCACATTAAAACAACACCGGTGTGTCTACAATGTCACAGCTCCACTGACCTCCTTCATGTCTTCTTATAGGATAAAAGAAGCCCAAGAGACTCTCTTGGATCAATTGTGTTTGGTCATGCATGTATGCATAGCCGTGGATGCACTGAACCATTGTCCATCCATTCATCCGTATGTCTTTTATTTTAGGCTATTTTTTAGATCATAGAGTCAAATGGACGTTTGGTTATCAACCAAGCTTTCAGGCCACTGGCTTTCTGTTTGTAAAATCATTCCGAAATGCCTTTTTATGTATTCCATTAAGATAAGCAGCATTTCCCCCCTTGATAATAAAAAAGCACTGCAACGCTTTGCTTTATAGAGTTTTTTATATAACACTATTAAGTCAGTGATGTACACTTGCAATACTAATGAGGAAAAAGTTACATAGCAATAAAGCCTAGTTAAACTATAATAAATATCAGGATATTCTTAGAGAGACCTGTTGACTGTACATCTACAGCTTAATAATAATAAACCACATACCTAAAATAATGAAGCCTATAAAAGTAATAGAAAGGCGCTGTCTGATTTATGTGAGTTTTATTATTGCTTCATTACAACCTTTGTATCTTGGTATCTGCTGCGTAAAGCAGGCTCTTTGTCGGGATGGGATGTCAGAGCTGTTATGTGTTAAAATAGGTTCTTAAGTGTTAATTCCACAGAGATGCACTTTCTACAGACACAATTTTAATTTCCTCTGCTGGCTATGGACTTGGAGATCATAAAATATAAATGAAGTAATTGCAATTTTCTCTTAGGCAAACAACTAAATGAGTCGATATGAATAGTGATTTATGGTGCATGTCAGAAAGCACGCTGGACAAGATTTCCATGTACAGGCAACCATTTCTCGGGAAGCACTTTCCGCTACAGAAGGTTCACCTGTGTCTTCTGACGTGCAGTATTAAGAATGCCGACTTCTAACTCCATAGGAAGAGAATGTCAGCTACATCATTGAAACGCCATGTGCATGCCTCTTATTTCATATGTCATCGTCAAACCTCACTCAGTGGGCACCGGGGTAATTAATAAATGAATCCTCATAAACCAAGGCGGGTTACATTGGAATATGAAAGCAGAAACATTAGCTGTAAGGCATACTTTACAGGCAAAAAGAGTTCGCAATAAATGTGCTATATAGTAAAAGAGAAGAATGTGGCAGGTTGATGGTCTTTAAAGTCTTTCTACCACATTAAGCTCTAAGTATTGTGAAGCATATTCTAATGAATCATTCTGGGCCATCTAAATTATTACAGGTAAAGTGGTATATATGAGGGAGTAACACAAATACATGTTAAATATATACTTATAATACAGTATTAGTCTACCCCTAACAAACTTTTGCGTCAACCCTGACTCAAAGGGTTAGTCTATAATCAGTATATACTCCACTTAAAAGAGATATTCCTGCCTCAAGATATTATCCCCTCTCTATTCACAGGATAGGGAATAATAAGCTGATTGCTGGGAGTCTTACTGCTGGTGAGCTGACCATTGTTCCCATATTCTTGGAAATGGTGGGGTTTCCAATGGTTGGACCCCCGCAAGTCATCTTTTTATCCCCTATCCTGATAAGAGACAACACCTTGACCTGCTATTGATATCAGTAAGAAGTGGAATGTTACCTTTACACTGGAATTTCTGTGTTGGAGTAGTTAGCAGAAGTCGGTCTGTCATTTCCTCAGGCCCGCTACACCGCGCTATACCAGGCTCTTTATAACCTGCTTTTACCCATTCCGACAACCAGCGCAAGTTGCAGTCACAGTACAAAGGGTTGGTTCCCAGGGCCCTGAAATATAAAAAACAGTATTACCCATGATACCATATGAAATACAATTAGGCTCCCAGAAGTTACTTTAGGAAAGAAGGAAAATGTCATTTTATTCTAGGTAAAGTAATGTAATAAGGGAATGAAAGGCCAGTACACATTATTAGTATGCAGATAATGCTTTTCTATTATTGAATACACAGTACAAAATGTCCTACTGTCCTGTACTGAAGATTGTGGGGGCCTTAGCAGTCGGACACCCCACAATTAGAAACGTTTCTTTCCCTCCCCGAATGCCACGTTAAAATGCCACCCTCCTTATTACCTAGTGTCAAAGTAGAAAGTGAATTTAAATGGTGGTGTCTCTGCTTTTGAACAATTTACAGCAGTGCACTGTTAAAATCCCCCTAAAACAATTAATAAATTTGCAAATAGTTTTCATTCCTTATCTGGTATTCATGTTTAGTTATATGATGTTTACGTCTCCATTAATTTCTAAATGAAATAAAAATTTAAAGGTTTTTGTATTTTGTATGTTACCAGACAGACATTGTGGTAGCTCAGGAGATTACGTGATAGGTAACGGGTAAAAGGAGATAAATTAATGGGCAGGTCTGCACAAATAATAGCTGGATTGTATAGCATCATAAAGCAAAAAGATCAGCCAATGAATGTTAGCTCATTAGTCAGCTCATTAGTTGTTACCCATCACTTTACTTCTCCGCATCTAAGGGCCCTTTTAGAGGAGTCAATTACAGAACAATACAAGTACCAATCTCATGGAGCCTTTACATGCCACCACTATCTTACAAGAAGGGCCGGACAAACAATCGTTGGCTCATACTATGTGACCCTTCACTTTCATTATTGTTGGTCGCATAACCCCAATTACAGTGAGATGTCCAGCCAACTATGATCTATTAAACCTGCTAATAGGGCCATAATTCTTGGGTGACTACCAGTGTGGCTGCAATTTTCTCACTGTAGCAAATATGGGCACCGAAGAGAAATATGTTGATGCTCCTGTAAGAAAAAAAAAGCCTAATTATTACCTAACTCTTCTGTATCTTCATAAGAAAGAATAAAACGTAGCTCACACCAATTCCCATTTCATCCATTTTCTTTGCAAATCCATGCATGTTACAGACTAAACTTGACTAGAATGCCGTGAGAGGTAGTGAGTGCAGCACATGAAACAGTCTGTAGCCTCTGTCACTAGCTATCCCAGCATCCTAGCCAAGTTTGTTTGTTCTCAAACCAGCATGGATTTGCTATAATTATTGGATGAACAACAAAAGACAATTTGGTAAGTGCTACGTTTTATTCTTTTTTATGCAGATAGTGTTTTCAAATATAGCTAATGTATAAGCACCCCAAATCCATTAACCGCTAGAAGGAACTGTTAGTAAAGGTAATCCAGAGTGCCATACCCGCTATGCCAGAGTTAACTGTTTGTGGTTTTTAAACTGCCCAGGGGCAGACTGACCATCCGGTCCGATCAGGACCAGACATCGTCCGAGAGCCCGGCTGGGTTAAGGGCCCATCGCCACCACTACTGAGGTTCCGGGACACTCATCACAGAAAGCGCTGCCTTCTCCTGTATGTACGATACACGCACATACAGGAGAAGGCGTCCCCTCTGTCTGAGCCGCATCTGCAGCTTACACAGAGGAGACGTGACCTCCGCCCCCACGCAGCAGGGGGGTAACTCTGCCTATACCTATGGGGAAAGTGGGGGGTAACTGCCTATACCTCTGGGGAAAGGGGGGTAACTCTGCCTATACCTATCGGGAAAGGGGGTGGGACTCTGCTGCCTATACCTAAGAAGAAAGGGGGGTTAACTCTGCTGCCTATACCTATGAGGAAGGGGGGTTAAGTCTGCTGCCCATACCTATGGGGAAGGGTGGGGGGCTAACTCTGCTGCCTATACCTTTAGGGAAGGGGGGTTAACTCTGCTGCCTATACTTACGGGGAAGGGGGGCTACCTAACTTTATACCTGGATGCCTAACTACTTACCTACATACCAGGCTATCTAACTACCTACATACCCAGCTACCTAACTATGTACATACCTGGCCTTCCTACATGGCTGCCTAACTACCTAGCTAACCCTCTGCCTACCTGGCTTGTCTCCTACCTACATATCGGGCTTCCTGATCTACCTACCTAGTTACCTATTTATCTGACTACCTACCTACCTGCCCTTTTACTGTGCAGGACACCAAGGAGGGCATTATTGCAGTTTGTGGGCCTATAGATGGAACGATTGTGTAGAGGAGGGGAGGGCACTGGACAAATGCAGAGTCTGACATGTTTGTCCTGCAGATGTTAAGAGATCCACATGGCGGTCTTATCCGGATGGAGAAGAAAAGGAAAGAGGACGCATCTGATCAAAAAATACATAATTGTGAGTCCCAAAATGTAACTGTAATCACTTATATGGTCTACACATCCTGTGTACAGCTGATATCTACCGCCATATGGTCCTGTATATAATCACTTATTTTGTATACAGATCCTTTATAGTATACTGGTCTGTGTATAGTGGTTTTATTCAGTACAGTATGGTGGTATTATCCAGTTATTGTGTGGTGGTATATATTTACTCCTTGTATACCAGTATTATTGGTCATGGAAATTTACCTATGTTAAAGGGGTTCTCCGGTGCTTAGACATCTTATCCCCTATCCAAAGGATAGGGGATAAGATGCCTGATCGCGGGAGTCCCACAGCTGGGGACCCCCGTGATCTTGCATGCGGCACCCCATTTATAATCAGTCTGATTACCGGCGACCACAGGGCAGACGGCGTGTGACGTCACGCCACCGCCCCCGTGGGACGTCACACTCCGCCCCTCAATGCAAGCCTATGGGAGGGGGCGTGACAGCTTGTGGGCAAAATAAACTGTAGACAATGCTGAATAGATGAGGTGACTGTGTAATCCATGATAGCATTATTATCTTGACGCATCAGTCACTAGAAAAAGCTAGAAATTAGCTACTTGGTTTTTATTAACACATATAATCAAATGTTTTAAGTGTATTTATGTGTTCATTGTACTAAAATCTAAATTCAGTTCTTCATAAAAAGCTTAATTCTGGCATGTTATTTTACTGATGGCAAGAGAATTGGTCCTTCCAGAAAGGTCAGTCGTTAAAGCATCAAAATGTTATCAATTAAAGCAGTGCTCTTCATTTATATCTAAGAAACACTGCAGTGGAAACAAAGAGGAAAACCAAACAGAAAGCAGAAATAAACATTAGTGATTTTTTTCTTCTGTGCAGCAGACTAGCACATAAAACATGCACATTTCATCCTGAATACTATTCTCCTAAATGAGCTGGATTCCTTTGAGTTCATTTACATTGTAATAAAGGAACAGGCAAACTGCTGGTTGATCTAGTGTCCACATAAACAAATACTTGCATGCAAACAACACTAGAAATGCTATCATAGATGCTTTATGCAAGCTATCATTCATAGTGCTTATATGTGAGATAATGTACTTACAGATGTGATAATGAAGTCAGGTCATTAAATGATCCTTCGGGAACTGTAGAAATATCATTACCATGAAGAGTACTAAATAGATAAAAAAAAAGAAAAAAAACAACCACCTTAAAAATAATACTAGTAAAGGCTTATATCATTTTGCTTGTCCAAAATACAATAGCTGGTATAGAGCCATGCATAATATTACAAGGAAAAAAAAGGCAGAAGAAGATATGACCCTGTGGTAGCATGGTTTAATGTGAACTACCATTGGTTCTTTTTTGGCCCAAGTGCCAAGTGATTGTAATACGGGTACCCCTAGTACATCATAGTTTTTTTTGTGGCAGAAAACAGCTGATGAGCTACATGCATTGTGTCTGAACTTAAAGGGGTACTCCTGTGGAAAAAATTTTTTTTTTAAATCAACTGGTGCCAGTGAAACGGATTAGTAAATCACTTTTAAACATTTTTAATCCTTCCAGTACTTTTTAGGGGCTGTATACTAAAGAGAAATCCAAAAAAGGAATGCATTTCCTCTGATGTCATGACCACAGTGCTGACTGCTGACCTCAGCTGACCTCTGCTGTCCATTTTAGGAACTGTCCAGCGCAGGAGAAAATCCCCATAGCAAACATATGCTGTTCTGGACAGTTCCTAAAATGGACAGCAGAGGTCAGCAGAGAGCACTGTGGTCATGACATCAGAGGAAATGCATTTCTTTTTGGGATTTCTCTTTAGTATACAGCCCCTTAAAAGTACTGGAAGGATTAAGATTTTTTTTAATAGAAGTGATTTACAAATCTGTTTAACTTTCTGGCACCAGTTGATAAAAAAAAAAAGTTTTCCACGGGAGTACCCCTTTAAAGTAGTCATACACATAACTTGAACCACATTTTAGACACTTTTTAGAATATTTTGTGCCTCTTTTTGATGCACATTTTTGACATAAGACTAAGCCAACTATTGCATACAGACCACCTAAAGATGTGCCAGATTTTCAACCAGCATGTCTATGCCGAGTTTAAGGGTCCTATACACCTTAGACTAAAGTTGGCCAAAGGGGTTCTGCTAACTGTCTAAGGTGTGAGGTAGCCTCCTGAATCTCCACCGACAGTTGCTAAATCGGGAGAAGGGTATGTTGGATTTTCACCCTCCCGACTCTATTGTTCTGTAAGAGATAAGCCACTGCCAGAGCTCTCTGGATGCAGCTTATCTTTCCCCTCCCCATAGACGAAACATGAACCTTAGGCTGTGCTGAATGTTCATGTGTATGGGCAGGTTAGTAGAAATAGCTCTCAGTGTAAACACATTTTAAGGTGTTAGCAGCAGATCCTGTAAGTTGTAAGGTGGGACCCCAGTTGTTCATTATCTCCCCCACTGTGATATATATATATATATATATATATATATATATATCCTAAAAGTAACAAAAGTAAGCCCTCTTGTTGTACAGAAAGGATGAACAACCAGTTAATTGCACATTTTATAGACCGTATGCTAGTACTTAAGCTAGTGAAGTCAGTAGTTTTGTATCTTTTTTATTTCTGCATAAAATGTTTTACATTATTTATTAATGACAAATGTGGTTGGATGTATACATAACAGCTTAGCTTTCGCATTATAACCAAATGGTGGCACTGCTGCCTATAAAACTCTTCAGAATCCTAATATTTGCGGATACATTTGCACATATGTGCACTGTATGACAGAAAAAGCTGAAATTGTTTTGCTGATCCTCTCATTTTCGTGGTCCCTTGAGAGCGCAGATAATGAATAAATGACAACAACAGATTGCACGCTGTCACTCTGAAGCATTTCTCTTCCCTCTAGAGAATTGATTTTTAATAACAGTATAGATGACGTGCGGTGAGACTTGTCGCTGGCACTCTGCTCTTCTGGACCAGTAGAAATCTACTCATTCCTGTGCATTTTAAATGTAAAGTGAAAGCACACATCCTCCTTCGGCTTTTTCCCAGCAGAAACTGACAAGGTCTTGGGAGTCCAATACTGGGAGCTTGTTTGCTCAACCTCAAGAGACAGCAGTAACGTATAATAAATAATATGTGAATTCAGGTCATGGGACTTGTATATCCATCTGCCCTCAGTCCTCATCTCATTCTGAACTGATGTACCTTAACATGGATGTAGCCATAGCCGGAAAAATCTATGGTGACACTGTAATAAGGACAATTAAATATCATTTTATTTTAGGTGAAAGGCAAAAGTCAGCTGTCACCAAAGATCTGGAATAAATAGATGACACTGGCCAATATGATATGAAGAAGCTAAACTGTATGACCATATTCTGGTTTACCCCCACAATATACCCTGGTCAGCCGCAACATTGAAACCAATGGCAGGTGATGTGAATAACACCGATTTTCTTGTTACACTGGCATTATTAGGAACGCTTTTTTGAGATGCTTTTGAGTCTAACAGGGGCTATAACAAATGCTAATATGCATTTTGCAAACCATCTATTTTTAGCCCACATTTTTTAGACATAAAAGCCCAAACTAAGTCCTTTGCACATCAATTGCCACTGTTGTTTCCTGTACCTGATAGCCTATTTGATTCCAAGCATTTCTTTAAAATCCTTTCCTTTAGCAAAAAGGAGTCCAGAAAAACAGCTGTAAAGTCATGGCCACTAGGAGTCTAAATCTCCTGCAGTCTGCTGTTCACTGCCTGTTGTAAGGTTCAGAATGTCTCTAGTAATAGCTTCAGCAAAACAGAACACCAGAAGTGGAACCGGAGCTTAGCTACTGCTATGAGTAGCAAGACGATATACCTGCAAGCTGTGTTTATTCTTCTCTACCTTCTGCACTCTCCATCAAAGGTAAATCAATGATTTCCTCTAATCTCAGCAGCATATTAGTGTTTAGTGTAACTTCTTCCTTGCTATGCTGCTGCTGTTTATTTTGGGCCTGCTCACACAGCAGACATGCTCTGCTCACCTTTTCCCCTCACATGCCATCTATAGTAGTGTACTATATACATCATTTGCCTAGGACAGTGCCAGTCAATGCATGTTTACCAGCACTGTATTATAGCATAGCAGAAAGGAGTATGTGCTCTGCTTTGCTGTAACTGGACTGGAAAATAAGGAAGCAAGTACATATGGGTTACTACTGGCAAACAGCCCAGCTCTGCTTCCTGAAATGCAGAGAATGCTAAAAAGCTGTACACCATGAAGATGATTCTTAGGGGCTCAGAAACATCAGTGAGAACACTAAAATCACCTTACCACCACTCTGGAGGGTTAATGTAACAAAATCACACAGGTTTTTTAAAAACCTTTTTGGACATTATAATTACAGCTGTAGAATTAAAGCATTCCTGTCATTTAAATAAACTTCTGATATGTCATACAGACATGTCAAAAGTTAAGATCGGTCTGGGTCTTAGTGCTAAGACGGTCTCGGATTGTTAGCCATAGCCGGTTGAAGCACACAGCAGCACTCTTCACTCCCTGTCTCCCTGGTGATGGGTTCCACTACAGTCTATGGAGCCCATCTCCTACACTGATATGTCTATGCGACATGTCAAAAGTAAATTTAAATGACAGTAACACTTTAAACTACATGTAAACACACAAATGCTTCCCCATGAAATGCAATACAATTTCATATGGAAAAAAAGTCTTTTTTTAATGTGTTTTAAAACATAAAGTGGCTATATTTTATCTAACCATAGCCTGATGGCTACAAAAAATGGGTTTGAGTACCGTAGCTACAAAATGACAGGACTCGTTGGATGTTTCTTATATGGTCCAAAGAAAGACCAAGAGTAAATCAGCAAGAGGGCCATGGGTGTTTAAGGGTTATTGATGTGCTCGGGTAACACAAGCTGGTCTTTCTGGTCTGATCCAACAGAAGAGATTCCTTTATTTGCACTGTCATTTGCAAAAACAATTTCTATAGTTTAGACAATAACATATTATATATATATATATATATATATATATATGTAATATATACTGTATGAAAATGTGTATATTTTTGCATGAAAAAATGTTGTTTGTCCTTGTAGCTTTTTCCTATGTGTCTTGGCTGGGACAAAATACAGGAAGTGTGGGCAGCACAAGCGGGGCTGTGTCTCTGGCTATTGACAGAATCTTCATATTCCACACATCTCAATCTGATCTTTATACATCTGTGGGAGGTCCCACCTCACAACTAACAGGATCTGCTGCTAACATCTTATTACCAGTTACCACAGGTTACCTTTACAGAGGTCTTGTGAAGTCGATGCTTTCATCAGTCAGAGCTGTTTTGATAATCTGAAGGGGACATACACAATATAAGGGATGTTGCAGTGTGGGCCAAAAATGTATATCGAGCTGGGTCCCCCGCTGGTCATGCTGCAGTTTGGGTTTTTCTGCCTCCTGACTCCCACCACTTGTCTTTTCTGCTTTCTTTCAAGATAAAAGCTTAGAGTAGGACTTGCCTGCTCAGTCAATCACTACCTGAGACAAGACACTGCTACGGCCAGCAATTTCCTGAGCAGGCAGGTCCTGCTTTGAATGCTTTTCTTAGAAGCAGGCAGAAGAGTGTCGGGGAACAGGAAGCAGAAACACGAGAGTTAAAGCAGAGAAATAGGGGTAGTTTCACTACTGCCCCAGCACTATATACATTTTTGGGCCATACGGAATACCCCTTCAAGAAGGGTGGAAGGTTGGTAGTAGGCACCTTCGTTGTCCGGACAGTTAAGTGCCAACCTTGAATTGCTCTTAATTCAAATTGGAATGAACAGCATAACCAATGCATTATAAATTCACATTATTGCACACAAAAAAAACACAAACACACGAAACTTTAGCTAAAAAGATTAAGATACAAATTTCATACAATTTTTTTGTATTTCTTCATATATATATGTATGTTAGCAGATTGGATAACTAATGGAAAACTTTGAACATGCATAAACAGCAACAAGATTCTGCATGGCTAAAATTTACCAACTAGAAAACTCTAGTGTAAACACTACATACTATGGGGGAGATTTATCAAAACCTGTGCAGAGGAAAAGTTGCCCAGTTGCCCATAGCAACCAATCAGCCTGCTTCTTTCATTTTTATGAAGGCCTGTGAAAAATGAAAGAAGAGATCTGATTGATTGCTATGGGCAACTGGGCAACTTTTCCTCTGCATAGGTTTTGATAAATCTCCCCCATAGTCTTTTTGCAAATGTACACAATAGATTGCCTAGTATATTGTTGGTGCCATCAACATCATCCTTGACTAAGGCACACACGATCTCTCTTGTTAAAATGCAAGACCATGTATGAAGAATTTATCATTTTCACAAAGGGATGCCTGCTTGAGAAATACCGTGGACAAGAAACAAGCAGCACAGTGTAACATTTTGTATGCTCAGATTCAGATTTTTGTTTTGTTTGTAATCAGATTCTGGATGGATCTAACTACAGTAAAGTGCAGTTCAACAATTGTATAAACCAATGGCTGGATCATGAAGCTAACTGGAAGCCATCTGTTCATTAAGGAGCCTGCTGTTAACTACATTTCTCAATAACTTGGAATCCAGACAAGCTGAACAAATGATACTTACAGCACTCGTAGAGACTTCAATCCATTAAAAGCATGAACTGGGATGCACCTCAGACGATTGTAGCTCAAAATCCTGCAAGAATTATCATTTACACAATATGAGCTATACTGAAGTATATACATTTCCTTTTTTATATGCAGAATACAATATTTTGTTTTAGAAAGCTTCATCCAAATCTACAACAGATGAGGGCACCCTTTGGAAACGAGCGGTGAAGGGTGGCCCAGTTTGTTGTAAGTTTGGCCACCAACATCAATGCAACTTCTTTAAATCAAATATGGCTGGTTGATTGTACAGGAATACAATACATATGAAATGGTTGTTTCTATCTAAAACATGTCTATGACATGTTCATAGAATGCGGAAATTACGGAAACATAAACACCACAAGCTCAGCTCTTTCTATTAGGGCTCATTCACATTAATATCTGTCCCCGTTAATTAATGCTCGTTCTCAAATCCATTCAAGCCTTTTGCAAACGGCTGTAAATAGATCCTATTGATGTCAATGGGATTTTTTTACGGTCCTTTGTCACCCGTTTGCTTTCGTTTGGTTCCTTTTCCATTCATTTTAGTGGAGGAAAGACGTTGCATGCAGTATTTTTTTCCCTGCCAAAAATAACGGGTTAAAAATGGATATATAAAATGTTATATTGAAGTTAACAAATGAGCCTGTAATGTCAACCGTTTGCACCCAGTTTTTCAAATCCGTTTTTGAACCATTATTACTTCTGAGCATGTTCAGAAGAGGTGCAAACAACTGACTCCCGCAGTGTTGTAGAACTACTACTGCTCCCATCATGGAACAGATTTTTTTGATGATGGCAGTAGTAGTTCCCCCGGCTGTGGGAGTCTGCCAGCGGCTGGGGAGACAACAGTAGTGCTTGTACTACTACCCCCGTCATAGAACAGAGTCTGTTCCATGTTGGGGGTAGTAGTAGAGGGGCTGAGGGATTGATCGCGATCATAAGCTATTAACCAGGGGTGCGGCCGGTATGCTCCGCTCCCCTGCGATGTACATACTCTCCCGTACTTTCATTTTCAAATTCCCCCGCCAATAGTCCTGAATGGCCGGCACTGAGTGGACATTTACGGCTCTCTAGGTGTTTTTTTTTTTTTTAATTCAACATTAAAGATCAATGTTTTATAGGAGCCGGGTGTTTGACATTCAGCTGGCCGGCCAGGGAGTGCAGTGCAATGTCGCCCGCTTCCCCAGGAGAAGCCGTCAGTGAGGAGTGTTTTGAGCCAGGTGTTTGACATTGAGCCGGCTGGGGATTGTGGCGCATTGCCACCCACTTCCCCAGCAGGAGTTGTCCCTCCCACCAATGCTCCCATGAATGTGAAACTGAAAGTCAAACACCCGGCTCATATAAAACACTTGTCCTCAATGTTGAATTTTAAAAACCCCGCCAAGAACTGTGAATGGCGACTCAGTGCCGGCCATTCAGGACTCCTGGCAGGGGATTTGAAAATGAAAATACAGGACAACATCGCAGGGGAGTGGAGTATGCCGCCCACCCCAATGGTTAATAGCTTTCAGGGGGTCTCAGAAGTGAGACCCGGTGTGATCAATCCCTCAGCCCTCTGTACTACTACCCCCAACATGGAACATTGTTCCATGATTGGGGGGGGGGGGTAGTACAACAAGGACTACTGTAGTCTCCCAAGCCACCCACAGCCGAGGGAACTACTACTCCCATCATGGAAGCGAGTCTGTTCTATGATGGGAGTAGTAATATCCCTGGCTGCAGGAGTCTGTAGGCAGCTGACTTTTTCACAGTTAACATATGAAAAGGATGTTACTTAATGGCATCCCTATGCATCAGTTTGCATCTATTTGTTAGTATGGTCTGTTTGGGCAGCAATACAGGAGAACAGCGGGATGGGAGACAACTGCCATGTGAACCTAGCCTAACCCCTGTCACCAATCTTGTTAGTCTCTGTCTGGATGCTGCAGCCAGCTGTCATCTGACAAGGTATGGCGCTGGTTGAGTAGCCCCCATTTTTTTCAGATGGGGGAGATCTACATATCTTATACATATGCCAATAATACCTAACATGGGACTAACCTGTTAACATAATACCATCCATGATCTGATTCACATACAGTAATTATTCTCCAAGTATACAAGTATTGAGTTAACCAAGAATAAAGGCTGTATATGTAAATACTCACAGTGTAGACAAATGGGTCATGTTGCTGAAAGTGTAGTTGGATAGGACGCTGATGCTGTTGTTGCTTAAATCTCTAAATATCATAAATATGACATATATAACAGTATATGATTAGCCAGAGTCAAACATCATTACTAAAGTAACAAACCAGATCACTCATGTAAAAAAAAAAGACTTGGGGTGTTTTCTAACTGATTATTACATAGTAATTCAGATTTAAGCTTGCCATATTAGCTTTGAGCCAAGCAACCAATAGCTTTCTCTTGGTCCCCTCTTAAACCTTTTACCTCTGAAAATGGCTTATCTCCCTGAGAACAATAGGATTGGGCATGTTGGGATCTGCTGAAAGTAGAAATTTAGGTTGCCTCATACACATGCCCCAAGACAGTTGGACAGTCCCACCAAAATTGGCAGATTCAGCCAACTTTAAATAAATGTGTATGGCTATCTTAAGGCCCTGTGTACATGGTGGAGGCATGCAGAACATGCAGGCTGTATGGTTCCCTGGTACAGAACTACATAACCTCTGTGTGCTCTTGAACAGGCTCTCTCATTTGCCATATGTCCAGGGTAGAGATAAAAAACTGCAGAGACTTGATTCAAGTCCGATTCTATGAATCTGACTTCCAAATTAATTTGGAATTTGGATCCTGATTCAGATTTGGAATTGACCTGACTGCACTGTGCTTCCCAATGCATATTATTTACATGAGCAGGGACTCCTGTCAAAGACGTCTCTGCTCCTTTACAGTACACGGAGCAGATCACTAGGTGGCCCAGAGGTAAGCAGTATTTCTGTATAGATCTTGTAGTGAGTCAGAGCTGAGATCCATACAGAATCACTGCTTAAAGGGGTACTCCGGTGAAAAACTTTTTTTTTTTAAATCAACTGGTGCCAGAAAGTTAAACAGATTTGTAATTTACTTCTATAAAAAAATCTTAATCCTTCCTGTACTTATTAGCTGCTGAATACTACAGCGGAAATTATTTTCTTTTTGAAACACAGAACTGTCTGCTGACATCACAGGCACAGTGCTCTCTGCTGACATATCTGTCCATTTTATGAACTGTCCAGAACAGCATATGTTTGCTATGGGGGTTTCCTTTTAGCCTGGACAGTTCCTAAAATGGACAGAGATGTCAGCAGAGAGCAAGCACTGTGCTCATGATGTCAGCATACAGCTCTGTGTTTCAAACGGAAAAGAATTTCCAGTGTAGTATTCAGCCGCTAATAAGTACAGGAAGGATTAAGATTTTTTAATAGAAGTAATTTACAAATCTGTTTAACTTTCTGGCACCAGTTGATTTAAAAAAAAAAAAAAAAGTTTTTCACCGGAGTACCCCTTTAATTCAGGGCAGCTTACTGGACAGGAGTCCCTTTTCCAACATGAGCAAATTGTCCAAAATAAATCACAAAAAGTTAGATTCTAACTAATCAGAATGTTTTTTTCTTTATATATAGATCTAATCTGATATGTGCAAAGCTATTTGCTCCTCTCTAGTATAGAACTATTCCTAGCAAGTGAAATTGGACACATTTGAAGGTACAATAAAGGCCAAATGTACTAAAATGGGAGCCCTATTACAGATCTGCAAAATATGAAGCTTAGTTTGTGCTTAAGGCCCAATACTACGAAATATGAAAAAAGAAATTATTTGATAAAATGAAAGAAAACATTTAAGAAAAGATTGAGTGTGGAGCCAAGAAATACAGATACTTGTGTGGAGCCCTACATGAACTAATCTATGTAAGCAATAAATATCACAATCTTGTGCAAAATATACTTGTTTATTAAAGGGTTAATCAATCATTACAGGACAGGCTACTCAGTGTAGTACGGCATACAGAAATAATACTTACATCAGTGTTAGGTGCTTGAAACTGGAGATTTCTTTTGGCACTGAAGTTAAATGGTTTCCTTCCAAATATCTAAACAAAAATGAATTTGACATGAGAGTGGGTCATATTGTAGAAAGAGTATGAATGCAAAAAAAAAAAAAACAAGACAAAGTAATGAAAAAACAAGAAAGACTATTTTTCTATTAGCAGAATTGCTGAAAGCACTACTTCCTGAATGGGGAAAGAATGGATAGCTAATAATTATTGTTCCATCAATGGGAAAGGGAGCACGCTCTCTGTCCTTCCCTGTTGAATGTGTCTTGCATTTGGCCAAAACAAGTACCAAGGGGATAATGGTTTTGACATGGTGCCGGGACTGTAATTTTTATTTTGGCACCGAAATGTTTTGGACATCTCATATTCACAAATTAAAAGCTGAACCAATATACTGCGGTTATACGCAGGCTCCATTTCAGCTGGAGTAAATGGAGAGTTCAGGTTCCCTCTCCTACAGCCAACGCCTTAAGAAGCTTGGAGGTAGAAAACATGCTTTATATGCAGAATGTATTTTTTTTTATAGCAATCTTATTCTTCTCTTCCCTTATAACAAATATTCAAGGCTTTTTAGATGAAGTGCACATACATGAATTGAAAAATGCCGTATGAGTAAAACTAGCAAATGTGCACTAAAATTAAAGGAAACCCGTCACCAGTTTTCTGCTGCCAAAACCGCAAGCAGCGGGTTCACACCACATTTTTAGCAATATGGGACCATATCCCAGCCGTATCCGGCCCGTATGTAATGCATTTCCATGAGCCCACCGGAGTCAAATGCTGACTCCGATCGGCTAATTTTTGCCCTATGTACGGTTCTCTAACCGGACTTAAAACCGTAGTACACCCCAGTTTTAGGTCTGGTGGTAAAACCGTATACGGGGCAAAAATGAGCCGACCGGAGTCAGTGTTTGACTCCAGTTGGCTCATTGAAATGCATTACATACGGGTTGGATCCGGCTGGGATACAGGAGCGCACGGTTTTTGCTCTCCCCAGCCGTATACGGTCCCATATTGCTAAAAACATTGTGTGAACCCAGCCTGATCCGGGGACACTATGAACTCAGGAGTTTCAGAGACTTCAGTCTAAAAATGCTGCTGTGACTCGAGTAATTGGTCCTCAGGATGTGTCCCACTGGCTGCTCCCCACCCAGCCCGCTTGAGTGACACATCTCTACCTACACAATGCTAGGGAGAGATGCGTGACTCAAGCCAGGAGAATGAGAGCAGCTGTCAGGACTCAACCCGAGGACCAGTTACCAGTGTCTGCAGCATTTTTAAGGTATAGTTGCTCTGAAAAGCCCAAGCGTATCAGAGTAACTCATAGTGTCCCGGAATCACAATGCACCAGTTTTATGCTGTCTTGGGTTTGGGCAGCATAAGGCTAGGTTTTCACATTATTTTTTTCCCTATGTTTTTTGAAAAACTGCTACTGCAGTTTTTGAGCCAAAGTCTGAAGTGGAATTAGTAGCAGGGAGAAGTATATTTCCAATTCCTCTTGAATCCACTTCTGGTTTTGTCTAAAAAACTGCAGTGGAAGTTTTCCCAAAAAATTGCAGAAAAAAAACCTCTGCCCAAAACTGGTGACAGGTTCCCTTTAAGCACCCCTTCTCTTATCGAAGTGACAGTCACATATAATAAACATATACAAATGACATGAAACAAATTAAATGAATGCATGTTGATATCATATTAAGTAATAATTTCCTCATTGTTAGTTTTCTCACACATTTCCATCTTTTATTGCTGCTTTCTCATTCATATATCAGGCTCCATCAGAAAATGCTCATATAAGTGTGATCAGACTCTGGGCACGCACATAGCGTGAGGGTCACACCAACTAACCAACTGTTAACAACACCTATGGGCAGAAGAATTTACCATCTGGTATACAATATGCTTTTTTTTATTAATTAAAACGTACCCACCAGATCCAACAAAAAATTTTTTTTTTAGTATATCACTCAGTACCTAATCCTGACCATGTACATCAAATTTTTTATTTTTATTATTACACTTTTAATTTAGCTCACTAGTCTGAATTCCTCTCAAAGGGAGGGGAGTGGCCTTACTGTGCAGGTCTCCGCCCCCTCCCTCGGTATGCTGTCTGCTCACATCTCCCCTAGCATTAGCAAAACTACAACTCCCAGCTTGTCCTCACTGACAGTAATGGGGCACAAGCTGACAGTGGGAGGATTTTTCCTCTAGCTGTAAGTCCTGCACTCACAGCTGTCAATCAAGGAAGTGTGTCCATGACATAGGTGATGACGCATGGACACAGCAGGACTAGTATGTGTCCAAGGAGGCAGGGGGGGCAGTTGTTTGACTGGCTTTTTCAGTCGGAAATACTGAAAATCGGTTTTGCATGCTTTACAACATATCAAAAGTTTTTGTATCTGACAGTGCCCATTTAATTTTACTTTCTATTTACTTCTTTTAAAAGAGATTTGTCCCACAAATAAACAATGATTTAGACAGGTAGATCACTACAATGTGGACATTTTTTATTTGGAATTATAAAAAAAAAAAAAAAAAAGCTTTGTCTAGACATCACTGGTACAATCCTGTTATGGTGCCCCTGATGTTGTTTTGATTCGCTCTCATAATGTCCACCTAATGTGTCCAGTTCTGTTGGTTACATATGCCCAGTGTCTCAGTCCCACCCATGAGGATCTCCTCATACACTGCCGGCAAAGTGAATCCTGCTATTGTGCCCGCCAGCCAATAAGAATCGGCAAACTAGCAGTGGCTTATGTGACATATTGAAAAGAGTCAATAAAGAGCAGGGGATCAATATCTAGAAACAAGAACTTCTTAAAAATTATTCCATTTATGTTTTGTCAGATCTAAGCATAAGTTCACACGGAGGAAATTCATCAAAAAATGTTCTTGCTAATTAACCTGAGTGGATCTATCTAATTCAAATTTATTTATTCTTCACAGAATTTTCTGCTAAAATTAAGGGTCGGAAATAAAAAGTCCCATTATTCCCTCGCAGATTCCGCCAAAAGAATGAACATGTTTATTATTTGGGCAGAACTCATATCCATGGCAGAAATTCTGTAAAGAAAATTCCACCGTGTTAACTGAGCAGCAGCCTCCCATTTAAGCAGTGCAGAATCAGCTCTGAATTTTTATTATTATTTTTAATCATTATTATTTTTAATGATAATTATAATAAAAATAATAACAATAATAATAATAATAACAGCAATAATAAATATTTAAATATAGCAAAGAGTACCAAAATGCAATTCTAATAGTTTTTTTCTCCTAAGAAAAATGTTGTTTAGATAAAATTAGAAAATCTAAGTATTTGCCCTTGTATACTGTACCTAATTGAATTTGAGGAAACAGCTCAACATGTTAAATCTGATCTTGCTCCAGTCTTAAAGTATCCATAACACATTTCTATTCTCCCATCCATTATTATTTTCTAACATGAAAATAAAAATGTAGAGTGAACCAAAATCTAATTAAACCTGCAAGATTATTCCTATTTGCTTATTCAAGAAAATGTAAGATACTGATCTAACTGAATGGCTTCAAACAAGAGAACCTCTGGGTAGCATTAGTGGAGAATCCCATGGGACGAGGAAGCAAGAAGGTAAACTTTATATTCATATATTCACTGAGGTGAAGACTCTGCAGGAAATTGGAAAATCTATTTTGCTGATGTTAGAACGCATGTGATCTTAATTTCCCTATGTGCACAGAATGGCACCAGATCTACTACAGGTTTTAGCAACTCTTTTTACTGGGGAAAAGTCCTGCCCTGACTCCTGACCATTTCCTGATAACATTGGTGTTTCCCCGAAAATAAACCCTACCCCGAAAGTAAGCCCTAGCAGTATTTTCAGGGTGGGCTGTAATATAAGCCCTACCCCGAAAATAGGACCTAGTCCAGGGGTAATCAACTGGCGGACCACGGTCCAGATCCGGACTGTGGCCGCCAGTAATGCCCGCCGGCCACCCCCTCACCCCCCGCCCACCTTTGGCTGGTCCAATATCTCAGTGTTTTCCAACCAGGGTGCCTCCAGCTGTGGCCAAACTACAACTCCCAGCATGCCCGGACAGCCTTTGGCTGTCCGGGCATGTTGGGAGTTGTAGTTTGGCCACAGCCGGAGGCACCCTGGTTGGGAAACACTGTCATATCTAACGATCTATCCTACACCTTCATACCGTACGGAAGCTGCAGCGGGACCTCCTTCTGTTGCTTAGCAGCCGGGGGCAGGGACGCTGTCACTTTAAAACATCGGCGCGTATGCAAACAATATTACAGAAGCTGTGACTATGTGTCTATAGGGTTTTCCAGTAACATTTTAAACAGATAGAACAGTAGAATGACTGATGCCTATGATTACTTGTAATATGGTGAATATATATATATATATATATATATATATATATATACACACAAACAAAATAAATATTGAGCACACAGTAAATGTAGTAGCAGTTCCTTCCTTCATAGCTATTTGCTGGTTTTAGGATCACTTAAAAAAACCTTATAATGCCACACATCATACATTCTCTTTAGAACACCATAACTGATAATACAATAGTATGACAAAAAAAAAACTATATCCAGAGAAATAAACCCCACATTCAAGCTGTGTTTCCCTTTACAATAAAGAATATTCAGAGCTAAATTGACCCGTATAAACAAGTTCCACAAAGTGAGTGTTTTCCAGCCTGCTATCTGTTAGTGCTGGAGATTTCCCATTAAGGGAAATTGCATCTGACGTATGATTACTGTCTGCAATTTATGTAATGATCTGTTCCACATAATACTCTATTATTACAACACACAATGTTTTCCGATCTCAAAAAATGCTACATAAAAAAAAAAAAAAACTGGTAACATAATTCTTCTTATAAAATATAAATGTGTCTTCCATTATTATATTTTCCATACATTTAAATATAGATTTTAGAATACCTACAGGAAAGCTTTCAGCATATGCATTAACATAGCCACAGAACCCCATGTAATCTAAGAAGACCAAACGAGTGTCCTTTTGACCTACATTGGGGTAATATATATATATATATATATATATTAGGTATACACTTATTTATTTCTATGCAATCCAGAAGAACAACATAGTATCCTTTTTTTTTTTTTACCATGGAAGGCAATGGGCCATGCATGTCCCTGTATGTCCATTTATTAAGGGTATCAATCAGCATCAGGAAATCCTTCTGACATATACCTTATGATGATCTTCTATATTACAACTGGCCGCACTGCTGACAGATACTGATGATAACATCTCCGGAATGGTGAGATTTTGTCAGATTTCTGTTGTCATGGTGAGTTTGTGGTGCACTATATAAGTCAATGTACACATACACACACAGACATATCTGCTAGGTAAGCTGCTATATTTAAAACCATATAAAGTCACTATGAGAACCCTGTACCTGAAAGAAAACAGGAGGGAACATATTGCCACCACCACATGGCAGTAGTGCGGCCCTTGGGCACTGGGCTTGTTGATTTAGGTGTTCATATCTGAGCACAGAAAGAAGATTTACAATGCAATGTATACTAAAGGCCTTCTTACACAAAGGTGGTTTCATTTTCAATATTTTATTCTCCGATATTCTCCCCATTGTAGGCAATACCTGAAATGACTTAAAGGGGTACTCCGGGGAACTAAACCCATATCCCATCATTTCCTTCTCCCCAACCTATTTATCTGTCTATATATCATTCATTACCTATATAGAGCAGTTTTCCTGTTTCAGCTGCCACTTACATGCAGGGAGTGGTAGAAAAAGGTCATCCTTTCATCCTCTCTGTCTTGAAAAGGTGGGGCTAGTATCAGTGCTCCAAGACAAGCCCACGTGACCTATGTCCTGTCTGGCCACACAGTGTCCGGCTGACCTAAATTCTAGTTATTGGAAGCTTCCCAATAGGATATGATCGTGTTTTTGTACCTACCCCACTAACAGCATGCTTTCCTTTTTGTAGGACAGCTATGCGCATTTATTTATGAACGCAGAAAAAAGTATAATAAAAATAAAATTTTTATACTGTATGATCCACTCGGAGTTTTTCATCTGGTTCCTTAAAAAAATGATGTTAATACTTAGTGCTATACTTACAGCTCAGTTACATCTTTGGGGATGTTTTTAGGGAGGACTCTCAATCCTTTGTTGCCGCAACGTACCACAGAGTCCACACAAGTGCACTGTTCTGGACAGAGTATTGTAGGAAGACAGCTGCTTTCCTCATTGCCTAGTAGCAAATGTAAAGATAATTATTTATTTAATATTCATGTATATGAAGCTTATGCATTCCACAGCACTGTACAGACATAATCACATCAGAGGGGCTCACAGTCTAACTTCAGTATGTTCTTTATGTAGTGTTTGAACAATCTCATGGAGTCAAGGGGACAATAGAGAAAACTCCATGTAGATGTTGCCCTGTTTGGATATGAAGCCAGCGCTGCTATTCAACAGAGCTTACCGCTGAGCCACCATGCAGCCTTATACGTTTAGTATTTGTATCATGTTTGTTGTTTTATATTGAATGCTAGATAAAAAAAAGGGTACAGAGAATTTCTCATAGCTTGCGTACTGCTATCCCTATTGCTTTTGTTACCTAATGAATACTAAAATAGAAAACTAAATGAATGAGGTGATGAATGGGAAATGTAAGGCTCAATGAACTGCCCTTATAACTTTTGCTGTTTGAAATAAAACATCCAGTGTAAGATCTTTGCCTCCTAATAGCAAAACAGTTTTTGAAACCATATAACACAGTATGAAATATTCTGTGTTCTTACAAAGCGATGAGTGCCATCATTTATTGGACATTTGTTTTAATCCATTGACCTCCACTGGAAGGATATTGTCTGATGCTTGTGAGTGAGCATGTTAACAAGTTGTTTAAAGGGGTACTCCACCCCTAGACATCTTATCCCCTATCCAAAGGATAGGGGATACGATGTCTGATCGCGGGGGTCTCGCTGCTTGGACCCCCACAATCTCAGTGCAGCACCCAGCAGCTGTGATGTCACGGCCAGGCCCCTCGCCACACCCCCTAAATGCAAGCCTATGCCAGGGGGCGTGGCACCCGCCATGCCCCCTCCCATAGACTTGCATTGAGGGGGCGTGGTGTGACGGCACAAGGAGAGTGTCCAATCATCGCCTACCTTTATGATCTGGCCCTAACCCTTTCGTTGACAAGATTTTTGGACATTTTGTATTTCTGATACAGGACAATTGTTCACACTCTTGACACATACAATTAAAACCAAGAATGACAAAATAAAAAACTGGATGCTCTCTGGGATAGTAAACTATGCCCACCAATATAAGGCTATGTTCACACAGCAGATTTTTATTTTCAGGACTGTTTGCCTGTATATTTCTGGTAGACATTCCAGAGACAGCAGACTCCGGCAGAATATGCTGGCACAAGGACCACTCGGAAAAGTGCTTGCTACAGAGATGACAATGCACTTTGGTGCGGATTCCATGGAAAGAACTGGGCATATCAATTCTGGGTACCAAAGAAAAATTTTGGTTTTATCTATAGAGCTTTGCTGCCAAATTTCAAAAGCAATACAACGAATACACATAAAACTCTTGATATTTCCTTTTATTATTGTAGTATGATATAAAAAAGGGACAACTTGTTTTGATGTTACCACTTGCAACTTCCCAAGGTCTAGTAATTGACATTGCTGAACAGTCTTCCTTCAGGGGGCTTGTTCTGTGCACCAAAAAGAGCACCAAGCAAGCTCCCTGAAGTAATATAATTCAGCAACATACGTTGGTTACTGGACCTGAGCTCTATGGAGACGGCGCTTTTCCGATCGGTCCTATCGCTTTTGTAGAACATTTGTAGAACATCCGCTCGGAAAACACTGCTAAATATTCTCCTGAATTTTTGCTGTCTGAACAAGGCCTTATAGCTTAAATTTGTGAGTGAAAATATATTTACTGACATAGAAGTGGTCAGTGCATTTAAGGACAAAGATTGGGTATGGCGGACAGGATACTTTATTTGTTTGTGTGTGGTGGAATTGTTTGGAGTAACTCATCTGACACTGCTATCTGGATACTGGTAAATGTTCAGGTTGTAGAGTTAGGCACATAGCACTTAATAATAGAGCTATTGTGAGTGTGAGCTTTTTTCTCATTTCCTCTAGCAGGAGTCTTGCCGTTTCTCTTTTTATACAAGCGTGGTGATGAGCATGTGTGTCATGTGAGGACTACCATCCAATCTTTAGATGCTTTAGTTTTAATATGTATATATTCAACAACATGACAGTGGCACAAAAATCCAAATAAAAGGGTGAAGAGCTTATCCAGCACACACTACACATGTTCCTGCTGTGAAGACACATTGAAAAAATTATAGTGTTAAATGTTGAAAAGATTCCTTAGATACATATCATATGTTTCCTAGTGGTAGAATTCAGATTTCTGTAAAATGATCTTACGGATTTTGTTTTTTTTTCTAGTCAATTTTCCTAATTTTAAGGTCACCTCTGCTATGCTTAGGATTGACTACTCTTGTTCCGATGGGCTCTGTCAAAGAATTTCAGTTTCCCACTTGCAGAACCTTTTGTTAGTTTCATGTTCTGAACACATGGCAGCAATTTGTTTTGTGTCAAAGGACAGAAGGATCTAGGAAGTACAGGTAGCACTATATGTGCTCTTTTTCTATTGACATGAGCAACAGTGATGATGAAAATGGTATCATGGAAACTTCCAAGAATCCCTGTTCTGCATATGTTCACTTGCCAAGAGGGCTACTGAACAGACACAAATGGATGTTTTCAATTCAAACCTTCAATTCTAGATCAACAATATATATTTTAAAATGTTTTATATCTTCATATACTAATATCTTTTTTGTTCGTTTGTTTGTCTTAAATTAGGATTTTCATTGAAGTCTACAGTGTGTTTGTAACTATAGTTTGTGGAAACCTGTGGAAAACAGAAAAACTAGCCTCTGTCTCATGGGAGATTTTGCCTTCCTCTGGATCAACACTGCATGGTAATGGGCTGAAATGAATAGGTAGAACTGTTTTTTCAACCTTATAAACTATGTCAATGGTCATCAATATTTACGCTCAGCCCGGTGAAACGAAAACCTATACTCACCCTACGCCCTTCATTGTTCCTGCTGTGCAGCACTTCCTGGTCTGGTTGTCGGCACAAGGAATTGCCTATTCAGCCAATCACTGGTCCCACTTCAGCCAGTATTGGGCTCATTAAGCAATTTCTTATGCTGACACCAGGAAATGCTGCACAGCAAGGCTCCATTAGAATAGTGGATGAGCAAAGTGCCTATAGGATTTAAATGGTCCTTCTGCCCCTCTGTTCACACTGAGGAATTTCCACAGAAATAGTCACACCGCTGAATTGTATCCACTCACAAAAGCCTATTAAAAGTCAATGGGACTTTATTTTTCCTGACGAAATGAGTTTAGAGCCGAATTGTTGCAAAATTTAGGCAAAATTGACACAGAGTTTTAAAGCAGATCAAACCCCAAAATGCCTGAACTTCCTCCACAACATTTCCTGATCTGTCTCATGATTTCTTTTTTAATTCTGTGTCCAATTCCATGCCAAGCAGAAGATGGCAGATTTGCGGAATTTCCTGTCTGAAATGATTCCCTGTCAATTCCTTAGTTCAAACATACTCTAAAGCAGAAGTCCGCTAATAAAGAATGTAGACCACACTTTCATGTCTTCTGGATATATATCTACTGAAGCACATTTTATATATGTTAACGTAGATGTACATTATCATTTATAGGCTTCATCAGAGGTGTGGAATGAGAAAAAAATGTAGAAGAGGTAAATTTTTTAACTAGAAAAAAAATCTAATCTCATTGAGAATATTTCACTTTACAAATACAGCAAAATTAAGCATTTTCTTTAAAATTGTAGGAAAAGCTATAACATTGTATGGAATATACAATTCCAATCAATGTACAAAAGCTGTACATTGTAGAAAAATAGTTTTATTGTCTCAGATAAAAATGTAACAAAATGCTAAATATATGTTTAGCATTTATCGGAAAACAAAAATAAGAAGGATTTGATGTTTTCGTTGCTATTGGAAAACAGTCCCACATTTAAAGGGGTTATCCAGGAAAAAAACTTTTTTATATATCAACTGGCTCCAGAAAGTTAAACAGATTTGTAAATGACTTCTATTAAAAAATCTTAATCCTTTCAGTCTTTATGAGCTGCTGAAGTTAAGTTGTTCTTTTTTTGTCTAAATGCTCTCTGATGACATGTGTCTCAGGAACTGTACAGAGTAGAAGCAAATCCCCATATCAAACCTCTTCTAATCTGTGCAGTTCCCGATACAAGCAGAGATGTCAGCAGAGAGCACTGTTGCCAGACAGAAAAGAACAACTCCACTTCAGCAGCTGATAATTATTGGAAGGATTAAGATTTTTTAATAGAAGCAATCTGTTTTACTTTCTGGAGACAGTTGATATAAAATTAAAAAAAATAAAAAAAGTTTTTTTCCAGGAATACCCCTTTAACCCCTTAACGACCACGGGCGTAAATGTACGTCCTGGTTTGGCAGGACTTCCCGCACCAGGATGTACATTTACGTCCTGTGTATGACCGCGAGCATCGGAAGGGTGCTCGCGTCATACACGGCAGGTTCCGGCTGCTAGCAGCAGCCGGGGACCCGCCTGTAATGGCCGACATCCGCGATCGCACGGATGTCCGCCATTAACCCCTCCGATGCCGTGATCAATACAGATCACGGCATCTGCGGCATTGCGGCACTTTGATTGGATGATCGGAGCTGCCGCGGGGATCCGATCATCCAGCATGACAGTCGGAGGTCCCCTTACCTAGCTCCGGCCGTCTCCCGGGGTCTTTTGCTCTGGTCTGCGATCGAGCAGACCAGAGCAGAAGATCACCGATAATACTGAGCAGTGCTATGTCCTATGCATAGCACTGCACAGTATTAGCAATCAAAGGAAAAAAAGTGTAAAAAAAAAAAAAGTTGAAAAATGCAAAAATAAAAAGTAAAAAAAAAGTGAAAAATCTCCTCCCCCAATAAAAATGAAAATTGTCCGTTTTTACCATTTTACCCCCAAAAAGCGTAAAATTTATTTTTTAATAAACATATTTGGTATCGCCACGTGTGAAAATGTCCGAATTATCAAAATATAATGTTAATTATCCCGTGCGGTGAATGGCGTAAACGTAAAAAATTAAAAAAGTCCAAAAATGCTGCTTTTTTGTCACATTTTATTAAAAAAACTAATTAATTAAAAATGATCTAAAAGTTTTATATCAGCAAATGTGGTATCTTAAGAAAGTACAGATGATGGCACAAAAAATGAGCCCTCATACTGCCCAATATACGGAAAAATGAAAAACTTATAGGTGGTCAAAATAGGGCGATTTTAGATTACTGATTTTGTACAAAAAGTTTTAGATTTTTTTTAAGCGGTACAAAAATATAAAAGTATCTAGCCATGGGAATCATTTTAATCGTACTGACCCACAGAATAAAGAACACATGTCATTTTTACCATAAAGTGTACAGTGTGAAAAGAAAACCCTCCAAAATGTGCAAAATTTTGGTTTTCATTTAAATTTCCTCCCTAAAAATTTTTTTTTCGGTTCGCCGTACATTGTATGGTAAAATGAGAGGTTTAATTACAAAGTACAATTGGTGACGCAAAAAACAAGCCCTTATATGGGTCTGTAGATGGAAATATAAAGGAGTTATGGATTTTAGAAGGCGAGGAGGAAAAAACGAAAACGTTAAAAAAAAAAAAATGGCCATGTCCTTAAGGTGAAAATGGGCTTGGTCATTAAGGGGTTAATTAGAGTGTGGTTTGACTGAGAATAGCTCTATTTCCAGTACACTGTCAATAAGTGAAGGCAAACCACATGCATGTAACATAGTGTGACCAATGTGTTCAGTTCCTATAAAACCTAAAAATGCCCTGATAATACCTCATGTTCTTGGAAACGGTTGTCAGTAGCCACCAAACATAAACAAGCTGCAGCTCCAAGAAGAAAAGACCTGACTAAGACATAGTGTTTGTGCCAGACAAATAAGAACATCAGTGTTTTCTTCTGCAGGTCACAAATTCAATTTTCAACGCTACTGTGTGGTTACAGCATTCCTCTAAAAATACAGGTTATTTATGATGGATGGTTGTATAGGATATGCTGCACAGCTTTGCCCTCATCTCTTCTATACCGTACATGCCTATACTTAATGTTTATTTGTGATTTATCTTACCATCGCATGTGAAGTCCTGGATGGCCACATCCTGAATGGGAATCTCCTTTAAGAAATATGGCTTTTGACAACGAGGATTTCCACTCACCACTCTCTTCTTTCTAAGCCACTTTCCAAGCCATGCCAGGTGACAATTACAATTGAAAGGATTGGACAGTAGGTTACTGAAGTAAGGAAATTACAGAAATATTATAGAAAAGTACCGTTCTGTTCAAAGGCTTGTGGTATAATCAGTAAGATTTACAATGTTTAGAGACCATTAATGTTCTATGGATTAAAGACTAACTCCAGCAAAAATCCAAAGTTTCCTTAGTAATTATTCATTACACCACCATAGAAGGGATTCTCTATTGTAAGAGCAGCAAGACTATGAGACTATGTCCTGCTCTTTCTATTCTTAGAAGTCCAGTGGACAAAGCAACTCAATAATAGAATCACTTGCTGGACTCCTAAACATGGAATGATCAGAGATTTCAATCAGTATATGACAAGTTATACTAAATCTTGGCTCACAAAGATATATGTATATATATATATATATATATATATATATATATATATATATATATGAGAAAAAAAAAACGCAGCACACAAAAAGAGTGTCTCAAGTGCTTAGCAAGGTATAAAAAATGCAACATTTCGGTAGTCTCCATTTTCAGGCATAGTGGTGGTGGTGTGAGTCTACCGAAACGTTGCATTTTTTATACCTTGCTAAGATGGAATAAATTGCACTTTTTTTGCACTTGAGACACTTTTTTTGTGTGCTGCGTTTTTTTCTCTTTTGTATTGAAGTTGGAGTCCCTAACCAAACCTCCAATGACTGCGTGCACCGACATATTCTTTGCTAATTCTGGGTGCTGCTGCTTCTTTTGACTTTGATATATATATATATATATATATATATATATCTACGCAGCTCCTGCTGCTCTAAAACATGATGACAAGAGACTAGATGGCATTTTCATGGTGACAGGTTTCCTTTAATCAGCAACCTTAACACTATCATAGCAAATGATTGACACCATTTAATTTCTCCTTCCATGTGGCGCATCATCCTTTTTACTAATGCATTGCTAGTCCCCCAACTGATATTGGCCACCAACATTACAGGACACCAGAAAATGACTATTCGGCACCAGAAGATGACTATTCGTGACCAGTGTTGGAGCATGGACTTCACTGTCTAACAGTAGTGAGCTGGTAGACAAAAGAAGTAGCTTCTCAGCCTCATTTTACTAAGAGTTTCAGGTTTTTACTAGTGTGAAAAGTTATTTCAGACTTGCAGGATTCCTCTCTATTTACTATTGGGAAAAGTCTGGAACATTTTCTGACCAGCTTTTTCTACGTCGATTTTTCTAGCCATTTATCCACAGGATTTTCTGTGATTTCAATAGTAAATCAGTCGGGTAGCGAAACCACGCCCCTTTATGGGTCAACCACGCCCCATTTGCGGCAGACCACGCCCATTTTTCGGATTTTCACAGTGCAATGTCGGGTTTGTCAGATTTTCCAGGCGCACACTGGCGCAGACAGGTCTCAGACACTCCGTGCCAAAATAACCCGACAAAAACTGGTCGGTTTCAGCTTAGTAAATGAGGCCCTATTTGTTCAATGTTCACATCTATACAATAAGGGATCACACGAGCTACATCTGCCACTATTTTTGCTGTTGACATTTCATAACCAAATGAGGACTTCAGATTTTGTTTACATACTACTTGCCTGTGCAGGTAACCATATAAAAGGACATATTTACTATAGGCACTTTACATTATTGGTATCATTTTCTGCACTGTCCAATCATACCAGGCATGTGTCCTACACTTATAAATACATACAATTGTTTGTAATAATTTACCATTCACTATCATCAGCGTTCTGCTTCTCTGAGCAGTATTTGTCACAGGCTAGTCTCATCACATTGAGATACTTTAACTTGACCTTATTTTTGTATATTTCAAAGCAATTGTCATGGAAACTGCATGTTAGGAGACATTTCATTTTGTGGTCAACAGCATCTAAAGTCACAAGATACACAGAATCCACCAGTGAAACATTTCAATGCTGGAAATACCTTGTGCAGAGAGTAGGTAAAATACAGCTTCAAAGGTCACTTCGATTATCAATTGGAACAAATGTAAGCCGTATTTATGGCGACAGACATCTGACAGAAAGGTCAAGGAGCCTCTTGAAGACTATTAGGATACATATGGCTGCACTATTATCTGATATCTTGTGGGATTTTTAGTATGGTTCATCTTTAGCCTCTATCCAGAAAACTAGTTAAGGATTTGCTTACCCTCCATACATTTTTAACAATTATTTTAAAATATAAAACTATTAAATTATCAATTATCAATATGAAATTGGTAAAGTTTTGACTCTCCTCACCCCCGTGTCTAACTGATTCAATAGGTTGAGATGAGTTATGCAGCCTCTTTATTGTTTGGCCGACTGTCTAAAGTGTATGGCGGCCTCCTGCCTGTCCACCAACAGATGATGGGTTGGCCGTGTAGGATTATCCCTCACCATAGAGAAAACATGGACATTTGACAGGTCAGGATAAATAAATGTTGTCAACAGTTATTAAAAGTGTATTAATGTATTTATACCTTTAGTTACATTCAGTAGTGGGATGAAGGTGCAAGAGAGAGGCAGGTAGACTTGTGGCAATTTGAAGGTGGGTAGAGTGATAAGGGTCAGAAAGGTTAGCCCTGATGTGGCACACCCCAACGAGTTTGCCCCTTTGGGGGGATGTCAGTTCATTGATATCCCCTCTGCAGCATGACATGGCCACTGGGGGGGGGGGTCTGCTCCAGTAAGGAGGAGTGCAAGGAAGGCCAGACATGTGCTGGTAGTAGGGGGGCTTGATTATTAGGGGGACAAACAATTTGTCACAAATACTGGGGACATTAAACAGTGTATTGTCACAAATACTGGGGACATTAAACAGTGTATTGTCACAAATACTGGGGACATTAAATAGTGTATTGTCTTCCTGGCGCTCGAGTTTGGTACATCGCAGATTGGGCTGACATTACTGGGAGAGGCTGGGCTAGACCCAGCGGTCATGGTGCACACTGGCACCAATAACAAAGTAAGAGGTAGATGGATTGCCTTTGGAAATTATTCTATGGACTTAGGCGGCGTACCACGTGCCACAAATTGGTCAGCTATTAACATTAATTTTAATCTACAGTATGAATAGAAGAGTAAAAACAATATAAACAAATGACCTACAAGTGATGTCCAAAATGATTTTCACTATCTTCAGTGAATCTTCAGTGAAACAGACCCTATCTTTATTCTATAACCACAGATCATTATGCACAGTAATAATACACAAAAGTGCTGACACTGACATGGGCTCAACCAGCATGGAAAAACACACATATTATTTACCCGCACTCATAGTTGTAAAACTAGTGTCTTAAGAGATGCTTTATATTACTTTTGAAAAATAAGTATTAACTTCAAGAACTTACATAGTGGACAATGAAACCAAAGTGTTAAAAGCTCCTGGTGTGATGGTTGTAATGCGATTATCGTAAAGTGAAAGGAGTCTCACGGAGCTCAGGCCAGTAAATGTATCATTATTAATGCAGGTCATCAAGTTGCTTCTTAGCATCCTATAAAAAAAGAAGAATAAGTTATGGAATGTATCACTCATCAGGAAATTATATTATTTGAAACATGTTTTAAACATTTTTGACAGTGTTTTATTTTGTTATAGGACAATTCACATTAGAAACCTTGAAACATTCCAGCTTTCACACTGTCAACTATGGCAGTCCCAATAGGTAGTAACTTCCTGATTTCGGTGGTTTATTTGTCATTTAAACAAATTAAAGCAGGATGATCAGAGTTGTATTATGATTCCAGGAAGGCCAGTTAATAACAGCTTTATTGTACTTCTGGAGGCCTATTTATTTATGTACAGTCGTGGCCATAAGTTTTGGGACTGACACATATTTTGGTTTTCACAAGGTTTGCTGCTTTAGTAATTTTAGATCTTTTAGTCAGATGTTTCTGTTGTATACTTAAGTACAATTATAAGTGTTTCATAAGTTTAATTATTGACAATGACATCAAGTTTATACAAAAATGTTACATTTAATAATAAAAATTAATAAAAGCTCAAACAGTGTTAGGCATGTCTGCAGCTTTCCATGTCTGCAGCTTTAAGCATGCTATATAGCAGACAGATTCCCTTTAAAGAATATATATCCTGCTATGCTGTCCATGTAGGAAATACAGAGTAAAAAAAAAAAAGAACATTAAAAAAAGGTAAGCACACTACTTTTCTTCGACAGAAATGCTTCTATATACTTAAGGTATTCTCTTTAATCACATATAAGAGTCAATTAATAAAAAAGTTGTTGGCCAGAACCACCAATTGGGTAGTACAGGTGGTGATGATGTCAGGGCCTCAGCAGTCACTGCACACGAGCTACAAGGTTTCATGATAAAATTATGGGTCCATTTCCCAACATAGTGCCCTTTATTTTACATAAATTACTATTCTGTTCCTCTTTCCTATATCATGTGGGCCTGGGGGGGGGGGGGGGGGGGGGATGTAAAGATCATGTTATTCCCCTTCAATCCAAAATCACTGTGCCTGATAGCAAGTATAATAACCATCCCCAAGAGGCTGGGAAATGTAGGCAATATGTACAATATGAATACAAAATGAAAGATACTTGACAACAGAGGGAATTCGGAGGCCCCTCCCATAGACTTGCATTGAGGGGGCAGATCGTGACATCACATGGGGGTGGAGTCATGACATCACGATACTCCGGCCCCGTGGTCGTCACACTCGGAGCTTTCAGCGCTGCGGAGAGCTCACAAAGGTGGGTGCGCATTGACAGATTGCGGGGGTCCCCAGAGGACCCCTACGATCATACATCTTATCCCTTATCCTTTGGAAGTTCTCCATTATAAGAAACTCTTTTAGATCTGTTAATGTTTATTTTACAGTTTGTCTTATAATATATTTATTATCTCGGCCACTTCCAGCCAACACTCTCCACATGTGTTTGTTCTGCATAATTATAGAAACAAAAGTCCTCCTGAGTACATCCATATGTTGTGTGTATGTTCCTCAAAACTTTTTCCAGAATCTTTTAACCCTTAAGGACCAAGACAATTCGGTCTGTACGCCCCTTAAAGACCAGGCCTGTTTATTCAAATTGGGGATGTCTGTCTTTATTAGAGAATAACTCTGGCAACGTTTTGCCAATCACGATAATTCTGACATTGTTTTTTGTCACAAGTTGTCCTTCATGTACATAGTAAAAGTAAGCTGATATCATTTGTAGTTTTTTTTTTTTTTACAAAGCAAAAAATCATGACATTTTTAAAATACATTTTTTTTTTGCAATTTTAACACTAATATGTTGCATATATTTATACTAACTGACCAAATAGTTTATGAAATGTATACTTTGAGATGTCTATTTTATTTTGAAAGCATTTCTTTTTTTTATTAATATTTTAAAGCCTAACAATTTTACTTGAAATTTTGAAAATTTAGAAAATTTGAAAAGTACATCTTTTCTTTTATGTACTATGCAAGGTTTGCAGAAATATTAAGGTGATAGAACATAGGAATCCCCTAAATGACCTCATTTTAAAAACTAGACCCCTCAAGGTATGCGCTAGGGGGTACAGTGAGTATTTTAACACCATAGTTAAAAAAAAAAAAAAAATAAAAATCTTGGAAAAACTGGTTTATTTTGTTGGTGGGAGGGGGAGTTGGGCGATTTCTGCAGTATAGTTGTCCGTTGTCTTTTCAAATAAGGGATGCCAATGTATACTATAGCAGTCTCATTCAAATGAATTGAGCTGCTACAGTATATGTCAGCATCACTTTTTTTGAAATGATGCTGACGGATACCTCTAACATACTGCTGAAAGGCAGTATGAATGGGATGCAGTGTAGGGTCACATAGAGCGCATCCGCAGCCTATTTCACACCACGATTGCCCCCGGTGGGAAATCCACCGCTATGAGTGGACACACAAAGCTACCCAGCCGTAGCAGGGAGCTCATTATTGTAACTGCTGTCGGGCATCCGCAGCATGTAATCTGCTGCGGATGTGCGCCGTGTGATCCTAAACATTATGCATTTTTAGTTTTAATTATATTTATTCATTAAATGTATTTTTATTTTTAATTTTTTACACTTATTGTTTTTACACTTTTTAGTTTTCACTTCTATTTATTTAATATTTTTTATACACTTTTTTTAATGCTTTGGAATACTTAGTATTGCAAAGCATTGTAGTTATATGCTGCCTGCCAGTTTTACACTGGCAGGATGCATATCAGGACGTGCCTCTGGCACTAACCGGGCCAGACCTGGGGGTCTTTGTATGACCCCTGGCTGTTCAGGTAACTAGCAGCACCCTGCGAACATTGCCAGGTGCTACCGGAGAGAGACTCCCTCTGTCGCTTCTGACCACGGCTGTAAGGGCTTAACTGCTGGGACCAATGTTTACTTTGGTCCCGGCAGTGGGCAGGGTCCCAAATGTGTGTTACAGCCTAGTCCCTGGCACGATCTTGTGGGTACACTGGGCAGTGCCCACGAGAACCATGGACGTGTATACTTGCCAGGTGCGGGATCGTGCATCCTCCCCTGGACGTGTATACATGTCCATGGTCGTTAACGTGTTAAATATGTTAAGGAAACTTTATACTTATATATTTATACTTTACTTATTGCATGAAGATTGTTTACAATAAACCTAACAAAAGTCTTCTTAGACACATGAACACTCCTGCAGCAGATCCTTTCATATTCTCTCTACTCACAGCGTCTTGAGGCCAAGTAGACCTTTAAACATTCGTCCTTGGACAGATTCCAGCTGATTTCCTGTCAGTATCAGCTCCTGCACACCAGCTCCACCATCAAAGGCACTTTCCCGTATATCTTTAATCTTATTATTGCTTAGGTTTCTAAAAAGAGAAATAAAATATGAAATTATCTGAAGAAGACAAAAACAACTAAACATGGGAGTTAGGTTACTTTTACACAGAATTTGCGGTGTACATTTGCCAAAAGCACCAGGAAAACTCCTGACACATATCAGCCACTTCCATGGGCTCCCATTGACATCACAGAGGCTGACGGTGTGTCACTTTTGGCCTCCATATGACAGATATATGTCAGTATACCTTTTATGCTGTATGGAACAGTGCAAAAAAAACTGTGCAAATCCTTACATACAATTGTACAGTATACGGATAGGAGCCAGTAGGTGCATAGTGGCATCTGTCAGAGGTATATGTCAGACACTGCAAAATTCCCTGCAAGATGTAACCCAGTCAATGCAGTATAAACAAACAAAATAGCTACACAAATAATAAAATGCAGAATGCTGGTTATTGTGCATCCCAACTGCCAAATTACAGCATCAAAAAAAGTATGAACTCCAAAGTGATACAAATAAAACACGAACTGCAACAATTACACCCTCACTCAGCTTTGTCAATAGAAAAATTTAAAAGTTGCTCTGTTTTTAAAGTGTTTTTTATTGTGCAAAAATATATACATATTTGATATTGGATTTGTTATTGTAATGGTACTAAGGTCCTGAATAAGGTGAATATATAAAAAAAAATGTAAATACATTATTTTGACTATTATATAGACTATTTTATAGTCTGCATTTAATTCTCAAAGTATATTTACATGCAGCCTTGGTATGTATCTCTAAAAAGGAGATTTAGTTTAAGCATCACTGTAAGGACTGTACTGTAGAGATGTTGAGAATTGTTCGCCGGCGAACAGTTCCCGGCGAACTTCACATATGTTCGCCCGGCAATGCGAACGTGAACATGCTAAGTTCGATTCGCCCCCTATACTTTAACATTGCGGAAAACTTTGACCCTGTGAGTCAGAGTCAGCAGACACATTACAGCCAATCAGCAGCAGTCCCTCCCTTCCAGACCCTCCTACCTCCTGCACGGACGCCATTTTACCTTCATAAGGCATGCTGCAGGCTTTGAAAGTGGAGGGACAGAGAAGCTGCTCCTGTTGTAATAGGGAAAGCGATAGCTAGGTTGCTGCTAGGTGGTGTATTCAGGGTCCACTTTACTCCTAAAGCACTAGTCTAACATCTGCTTTAAGGACAGCACCCAAAAAAAACCTTTTTAGGGCTCAAATATCAGTCCGTGTGTCTTGCAACAGCTGGAGGCACCCTGGTTGGGAGGGAACCGCTGGTTAAAAGGGGTACTCCGGTGTAAAACTTAATTTCCCTCAAGAAACTAACTACAGTATTAAAAGGGCTATAAGTTCAGTCTGTGTGTCTTGCAACTGCTGGAGGCACCCTGGTTGGGGACCTCTGCTTAAAAGGGGAACTCCGCTGGCAATCTTTTTTGCTCATTGTCACACTAGTGCAAATCACATTTGGTGTGACAGTTGTTCAAATAAAAAAAAAATACCTTTTTTGGCTGTGAAATAAAACCAGTGCTGCCTAAAGGGGGGCTCTAACTATGTGCTGCCTAATATGGGGGAATCTAAATATGTGCTGCCTAAAGGGGGCTCTATGTGTTGCCTAAAGGGAGGCTCTAACTATGTGCTGCCTAATATGGGGGAATCTAAAGATGTGCTGCCAAAAGGGGGCTCTATGTGCTGCCTAAAGGGAGGCTCTAACTATGTGCTGCCTAATATGGGGGAATCTATGTGCTGCCTAAAGGGGGGGCTCTATGTGCTGCCTAAAAGTGGGCTCTAACTATGTGCTGCCTAACATGGGGGAATCTATGTGCTGCCTAAAGGGGGGATCTAACTATGTGATGCCTAAAGGGGGATCTAACTATGTGCTGCCTAAAGGGGGCTCTTTGTGCTGCCTAAAGGGAGGCTCTACCTATGTGCTGCCTAAAGGGGGGCTCTTACTATTTGCTGTCTAATATGGGGGAATCTATGTGCTGCCTAAAGGGGGGCTCTATGTGCTGCCTAAAGGGGGCTAAAGCATGTTATTCCAAAGAATTTAGGAATGTTAGGTGATTTATGCCCTTTATGGATTAAAACCAGACTCTGCATCAACTATGTAATTTTCCATGGGAGTTTTGCCATGTATCCCCCTCCAGCACGCCACAGTCCAGGTATTAGTCCCCTTGAAACAACTTTTAAATCACTATTTTGGCCAGAAAGAGTCACTGTGGGTTTTAAAATTCGCCTGTCCATTGAAGTCAATGGTGGTTCGCCCGGTTCGCCAGTTCGCGAACATTTGCGGAAGTTCGCGTTCGCCGTTCGCGAACAGAAAATTTTATGTTCGCGACATCACTACAGTACTGTGAAAATGACAGAGAGAGAAGTAGAGTGAATAGTGGAATACAACAAACACTAATATCCAGCACTTCTGAGCATCTGGAAGGAAGAAAAAAGCCAGTATATTAGCTCCGCTTACATTTTCCGCAGGTTTGGCAACTTCTTGAATATTCCTGTAGCTTCCAGGACTGAGATTTCATTGTCATTCAAACGCCTAATAAATAGAAACAGAGAACTCAAATGTACATGCATTATTCAATATGTACATTCACTCTTAATTCTTCTTAGCATTCTGATAGCTTTTCTTTTCTTAAAAAGCTGTGGGAGGATTGAAGAGATGGTGTGATGGTACAGAGCAGACAGTTAATGATGGTTAAGGAAGGAGTGAATAATGTAACACTCCGCTGTAAATATGACACATTTGCATGTTGCCCTTAAAGGGGTATTACAGGATTTTTTTTTATTTGACTATGCTACAGGGGCTACAAAGTTAGTGTAGTTCATAATATAGTGTCTGTACCTGTGTGTGACGGTTTTCTCACAATTCTGTGATTTTACCAGCATACAAAATGACTGTTGTCTCGGATTTTTCACAACTTGCAATGCGGCCGAGACCTGACTTACTAGTCAGCTGATGACAGGGAGCCTGTCTGCTTCAATGGGTGGAGCAACTAATGCAACAGCTGTAGACACCCTGATTGAAAACCACAGGTCTTTTGTTTCAATGGATGGGGTGGCTGATGTGTGGGAGGGAGGAAAATGGCATTGTGGGATTTGTAGTAAAAAAACATAACCCAAACAGGAAATACAAGTTCACAAAAAGCTAGCCACAGTGTTATGGTAATCTCAGGACATAGCCATTTAGCCCCAAGACAAGTGCAGATCCTTCCTATGCATGTCCATTACTGTCTGCCAGGTACGTACTAAAATCACCTTATGGTGGGTACTACCATGCTGACAACTTATCCCCTATCTAAAGGATAGGGGATAAGTTGCCTGATTGCGTGGACCCCCGCGATCTCGCACGCAGCACCCTGCTCTCATCAGGCCCCGGAGCGAACATCCACTCCGGGTCTGATGACTGGGCCAGTGATCGTGACATCACAGCTCCGCCCCTGTGTGATGTCACGCTCCGCCCCTCAATGCAGCTGTCTCGTCCCCTGCCATAGACTTACATTGAGGGGGCAGAGCGTGACGTCACACTGGGCGGAGCCGTGACGTCACAATACTCCGGTCCCGTGATCGGCAGTCATCAGACCTGATGAGAGTGGGGTGCTGCGTGCGAGATCACGGCGGTCCCCAGCAGCGTGACCCCACGCGATCAGGCAACTTATCCCCTATTCTTTAGATAGGGGATAAGTTGTCAGCACGGTAGTACCCCTTTAAAGTCTTTTATTGTTAACTAACCAACAAAATATAAGATTAGGTCTGTTTTAAAGAAAACAAACCAAAAGGGGGCTGTTTGTCTGGTAGTCAACCAGGTCAAGACTGGGCCAGTTTACCCTTTTCATTTTTGTTTTTTTTAGTACATGCAAATTGGATATCGATAAAGTCTCTTCTCTTCTATTTGTGCCTTATTTCTTAGATACATGGGGGACATATTCAAAAACTTACTTAGACTAGGCAGTCTAAGATTGCACCACATTTTTACAGTGACTTAGGCTGTTTAAAAATCTAGCACATCTTACATTGTATGCTCAGTCTACACCACCTCTGAGGTAGTATAGTAAAGGACTGTTTTGGGTTTTCTTTGGTGCATGCTATTGAAAATTTGGCACAATGTTAGCCAAAACAAGGCTAAATTATTTTCAGAATGTACACTTTTTGAATCCCTCTCCCATAGACCTTTATTTTATGTCATTAAAGTGGTACTCCCATGGAAAACTTTTTTTTTTAAATCAACTGGTGCCAGAAAATTAAAGGGCGTAGAAGATTTTAATCTTTGCTATGGGGCCCTTTGTCTTCTCTGTTGGACACTAACTCCACAAACTGAAAAGTTATCATCATGAGTGATTCCTTTAAAATGTTATGTCCATCGTAAACGGTGCCATTCTTCTTACATAATATAACAAACTTTTCTAAATCTGTCCGATTACATATTTTTTCCAGGATAGCCAATATGGGCTCATTCACACTACAAAAGATATTCCGGGAAAAGTTTTAATCTGTAGCGGTCAGAACAAGCCATTGATGGCAATGATTTCTAAGCAGTCTCTGCCGAAACTAAGAACACGTTCATTCCTCTGGCGGAGTCTGGGATCCAGAATTTCCATGACAGAATCTTTACCATGGAAATCCGTAGTGTAAATGCTGCAGGGGACCCCAGTATAAACAATGGGAGGCTGCTGCACTGTATTTTCCGCAGCAGAACACCAGAGCAGAGTTTCACATTGCCTTTTTTATGAAATTATAGTTAAGTTGATTATTAATGAAATAACATTGATTATCTCATTACAATGGCATCCCTCAAGAGCTGGGATGTGTTAGACAATAAGTGAACTGTCAATCCTTGGAATTCGTGTGTTTGAAGCAGGAAAATATAGCCAAGTATTAAGATGTGCTGACAAGGGCCACAATGTGATTTGGCTAATATAGGACCAAACTATTAAAAACAAAAATACAAATTAAGAACGTTCTCCTCACTTACTCAGCAAATTTAGCCATAGCTTCCAAATAAATAAACCTCATTCTTTAACTGCCTATACATGGAAAAGCAAAGCACCATGCCCAATTTTTCTATGGCATTAGTTTAAATTGCTTAGACAGGAAATGCTGTCAGCATTCTCCTCCATCCGATTACATTATTTGCTTTGAAAACCTGGATTAGAAGAACGAATTTGTGGTGGTCTACGGATATCAGTATTTAGATAAGTCATCAGTGCAAACACTAAGCCAAATAAGTAAGGTATTCAGACTACATTAGGGCACATGTTATTGTGCTGAATCATTAGATCTTTAGTGCCAAATTGTTAGATGGCCGATCTGTAAAGTCAGGTTATATGTATGTAATGACAGATGGACCCACTTATTTTTTTTTTTATATAATTTAAAACGAATAACTTATTGACAGATCCTATCATGCCTTATTGTTTCTAGTTATATCTTGTGTGAATAACACAACAGTGTCCTGAAATAGAAAACAGGGCCTGTCCAGAGTAAAAATTATGTTTTCAAATCAACTGGTGCCAAAAAGTTATAAAGACTAGTAAATGATGTCTATATAAAAATCATCAGCCTATGAGTACTTACTGTATCAGCTGCTGTATGCTCCAGAAGAACTTGTATAGTTCTTTACAGTCTGACCACAGTGCTCTCTGCTGTCACCTCTGTCTGTGTCAAGAACTGACAAATGCAAATCCCCATAGCAAACATCTCCTGCTACGGACAGTTCCTGACATGGACAGAGGTGGCAGCAGAAAGCACTTTGGTCAGACTGGAAAGAACTACTCAACTTTCTCTGGAGCATGTAGCAGCTAATAAGTGATGGAAGGATTAAGATTTTTAAATAGACGTAATTTACAAATCTTCCAAGTAGAAACAATATCCGGCACTGCTGTGCTGAGAGTGAACATGCGTCTGTGAGACAGGTATAGTGTGGATACAGTCCTAAGGGTGGTGCTCAATCTTGCAAGAAAAGAAGGACAACCTATTAGACAGTTCTACAGCACATGCATTTGTTTTTACTGACCTGTTTGGTAACCCACTGATTGCTGCTAAGTATAGAGGTTACAGTGCATGCATTTGGTCAAGTACAGAGCTCATTACAGAGCATGCACATGGTCAGATAGCTAATTTAAAGTGTTACTCCGGAGAAAAAAAGGTTTGAAATCAACTGGTGCCAGAAAGTTAAACAGATTTGTAAATTACAATGAAGGAGAAATGATGGCACTCACCCCAAAGATGGACTTGCAAGGATGACTTTATTGTGTGCTCGTCAACCAAAGTGCAAAAAAACCAGACCCTGTTTCTAACCCCAGACAATCCCCTTAAACCAGTGTTTTCCAACCAGGGTGCCTCCAGCTGGTGCAAAACTACAACACCCAACATGCCTGGACAGCCAAATGCCACAGCTGGAGGCACCGTGGTTGGGAAACACTACCTTAAAGGAGTAATCCCGTGGAAAACTTTTTTTTAGATCAACTGGTGGCAGAAAGTTAAAAAGATTTATAAATTACTTCTATTAAAAAATCTTAATCCTTCCAGTACTTTTTGGGGCTGTACACTACAGAGGAAATGTTTTTCTTTTTGGATTTCTCTCATGTCATGACCACAGTGCTCTCTGCTGACCTCTGCTGTCCATTTTAGGAACTGTCCAGAGCAGACCAAAATCCCCATAGCAAACATATGCTGCTCTGGACAGTTCCTAAAATGGACAGCAGAGGTCAGTGGAGAGCACTGTGGTCGTGACATAAGAGAAAACCAAAAAGAAAATAATTTCCTCTGTAGTATACAGTCTGTAAAAAGTACTGGAAGGATTAAGATTTTTTAATAGGGGTAATTTACAAATCTGTTTAACTTTCTGGCACCAGTTGATTAAAAAAAAAAGTTTTCCACGGGAGTACCCCTTTAACCACTCCAGGCATAGGCAACCTTCTGCACTGGAGAAAATGCTTTGGCAGCATTTTGACTGTAAGAGCATCATGGGAGATGTAGTCCAAAACATCTGCAGTGCTGATGGTTACCTATGCCTGCACTAAATAACCATAATGAATGCACCATGCCTACTACAGCTTGCCTGTTAAAAGTAGATCTTGCCTCTTTAAAGGCATATTGTGCTAAATAGAACTCTACCATTAAAGAGTTTGGGCTGTCACCCTGCCAGACTGTGATGTTGTGATGATGTCATAGGCTTTCAATAATCTGATGGAAGAGAGGAACATGGTGAGATGCCATGATTTGGGTCTTCTCCGCATTAATCTGTATACAGATCGCTGACAACAGTAATCTAATAATCTATCTTATAATGATCTAATAATAATCTATTAATGATCTCATAATATGAGATCATTATTATCTGTGATCAGAGGATTGATGGGAGTACACAGATCATATCCCAGCATTCCTCAGGAAAAAATGGGGAAAACTACTAAAATTAACATTGAAATAAAAAATAGGCAGTAAATTATGTCCTTAAGGGGTTAACATACACAGCAGAGTTCAGGAATTATTCTGTGACATAAATTTGCCTGGTTAAATTACAAAATGAAAATGAAGGGAATTAGCATTTTTGCCCTATTTTTTAATTTTCTGCTTCACACAACTTGAAAACACTGGTATACTACGTCTTGTTACTACATAAAAGTAACATTTTTAGCCCAAATAAAAGTAAAGAAATATTTAACCAAAGTATGTAAAAAAATATTCACCCTTAAAATATGCCTGAAATATTGCTGTTTATATTGAGGCCTCTGAAGGCCTTCATCTTAGTCTTGGGAAATTATTGTATTTTGTAACTAATATTTATTATTTTGAGGTAAATGGGAGGGACATTTGTCAAACTTACAGATCTGTGGTGTACTCCGGCAGATAACTGGGTATTCGGGTGATTTTTTGGTTAGAGCAGTCAACAATTGTTCCTTCGCAGCGACATTTTTCTGGACAAACAAGGTCCATGAAACAATCCCCACTGAACTTGCTTCTGTAATCTTCTGAGCCTGTGGGAAACATTAATTTGTCAAATAAAGCTATTAGTCTGTATCTTGAAGACGGCAGAATGTCAGCAGGTAACCAGCAGAACTCTACACTCAAATATATCAAAAATGTACTAAATAAGAGGCAACATTGATTAAAACCAGAGTAAGGATGGAAAAAACACTGGAAGCCAAGCTGAAGCCGCTGTAATAGGTTAATATAGTGGTGACTTAGTCACCAAGAACAAGAAACAATAACCTTATGTCATATTTTACAGTAAGTGTATTGTACATTATTATACGACGTAATAGTAATAATATCTCAACTGCGGCACCCCAGAGATCTGGTGCACGGAGCGAACTTCGCTCTGTGCAGGATGACTGGCGATGTTGGGTGGAGGCTCGTGACCTCACGGTCACGCCCAGCTCATGACGTCGCGGCCATGCCCCCTCAATGCAAGTCTATGGGAGGGGCGTGACAGCCATCAGACTCCCTCCCATAGACTTGCATTGAGGGGGCATGGCAGTGACGTCACGAGCCTCCGGCGCTGCACCCGACGCTCTAAACAAACGCTGGGTGTAGCAGGGAGATTGCGGGGGTCCCACCTTTGGATAGGGGATAAGATGTCTAGGGGCGGAGTACCCCTTTAAGAACCAAAGTTTGCAGTTTCTATCAACATACTAGCAAGCAATGTTCCTTTAAGTAGACAGAAATGCTGCATGCATCACAATAATTTCAATAATAATGGCATTCCTGTGCTGTGCAATATGGTCCATGTGTCTGTTAAGAATTGAGCTCATTTTGGCTAACCATAGTCTGACCCCCTTTCCTAAACATAATCTTTTAATATAAGTTAGTGAAACATTCATTTTATATTATATATTATAATAATATATATATATATATAATAATAAATCATAATTCTTTATTAGACATAACTAACTGGAATTCATTGTTCTTTTAAAGTATAGTGGCATGAGCGGAGATTGAAAATGTAATATCAATACTGGCCAGGTACCATTGCAAACACAGTTGTTCCATCACTAGAGTAGAAGCCATCCAGTGTAGAGTACAGAGATGTGAATGTAAAGTGGGAAATCATGTTACATAAAAGAGTTAAAAATTACTGTATACAAGGCAAAATTAAGCTTTTCATGCAACTCCCCCAGACACAGATTTTTTTGTTACATAGAGGCAAACTATACAAGTAGGCACTGTAAGCACTGTCTATCTGCCTAGTTGTGTCTACGTGGTTAGACTGTTGACTTTCATCCTAGACTTAGGACTTTTGAGATGTCTTTTGGTTGTAACCCAGGCTCTGCTCGGTTACTGCCTTGGTGAGGGGTCGGAGTAGGGGTTAAACATTAATCAGATAATAGACAGGAGGTGAGAAACCTTGAAGGACAGTTTGTACAGGCAGGAAAGAAAGAATATACCGTATTTTTCATCCTATAGGACGCACCGACATATAAGACGCACCCAATTTATAGGTGCAAAATCTAAAAAAATAAAGATTTTGAACCCAATAGTGGTCTTCAACCTGCTGACCTCCAGATGTCGCAAAACTACAACTCCCAGCATGCCCGGACAGCCTTTGGCTGTCCGGGCATGCTGGGAGTTGTAGTTTTGCAACATCTGGAGGTCCGCAGATTGAAGACCACTGCATAGGAGGTAATACTCACGTGTCCCCGCCGCCCCGGACCCATCACCGCTGCCCTGGATGTCGCTCCATCGCTGTCACCGTGTCCCCGTCGCTCCGGAACGTCTTTGCTGCCGGCCGGGTATCCTCGCTCTCCGTCGCCGCCATCACGTCGTTACGCACGCCGACGCACGTATGCGACGATGTGATGACGAGGAAGGAGAGCGCCGGCCATACAGGGGATCCCTGAACAGAGAAGACACCGAGGAGGCAGGTAAGGTCCCGGTGTCCTGTAAGCACTAACCCGGCTATTCAGTCGGGCTGTTTTTGACCGCCGCGGTGAAATCGCAGCGGTCCCGAACAGCCCGACTGAACAGCCGGGTTAGTGTCACTTTCCTTTCAGACGCGGCGGTCAGCTTTGATCGCCGCGTCTGAAGGGTTAATACAGGGCATCACCGCGATCGGTGATGTCCTGTATTAGCCGCGGGTCCCGGCCGTTGATGGCCGCAGAGACCGACCCGATAGGGGTGTATTCGCCGTATAAGACGCACCGACTTTTTCCCCCCAGTTTTGAGGAAGAAAAAGTGTGTCTTATACGGCGAAAAATATGGTAAGTATAGAGAGAAGAAAAATATTTTTTTGCATTATAAAACACAAATAAAAAAAATGCATTTTGAAGTTGTCAATAGCTTTTAAACTTGTTGATTGACAAGCCATGGCAGCAAAACAACCACTGTGCTATACTACACTGGACAAGAACATAAAACAACAATAACCTTACAAAGCCCCAATATTTGGGCAAATGACAATTAGGGAACTTCTGAATTTCAATGTATTATGCCTGTCAACTGTCTACTGGCAGTGAATTAAAGGGGTACTACCGTGCTGACAACTTATCCCCTATCTAAAGGATAGGGGATAAGTTGCCTGATCACGCGGGGTCCTGCCGCTGGGGACCCCCGCGATCTCGCACACAGCAACCCGCTCTCATCAGGCCCCGGAGCGAACATCGCTCTGGGTCCGATGACTGCCGATCATGGGGCCGGAGTATCGTGATGTCATGCTCCGCCCCTCAATGTAAGTCTATGGCAGGGGGCGATACAGCTGTCTCGCCCCCTACCATAGACTTGCATTGAGGGGCGGAGCGTGATGTCACACGGGGGCGGAGCTGTGACGTCACGATCACCGACCCCGTCATCAGACCCGGAGCGGATGTTCGCTCCGGGGCCTGATGAGAGCGGGGTGCTGCGTGCGAGATCGCGGGGTTCCCCAGTGGCGGGACCCCGCGCGATCAGGCAACTTATCCCCTATCCTTTAGGTTGGGGATAAGTTGTCAGAACGGTAGTACCCCTTTAAACAACCAGGATCGGAATGCTTGTGTCTGTGTCATAGCTTTAATGGCCAGAGCCTCTACCTGAGCCCTATTAGTTCAGAACTGTACTAGTTTTCATCTTTAAAACACACATTCTGTATTATAGAATGAATGATCCTGCGGTCAGGATACGAACAACCTTATTCTGAACACTTTACATGTTAGATGATTGGCAGATTTGCCAACACATATATAATGTGTATGGCCAGTTTAAAGGGGTGCTCCATGATTTTTTGTTCTTCAGCCTTTGAGACCATGATGCCAAGTTCTAATACGGTTTCATATGCTTCTATTTTCATGCTTTGCCCCATTTTCATGCACAGGACCCACACCCAGAAGTGCTGAATTGCAAGTCTTTGTATTTGACTGTTGTCTCTGACCTTTCCCAGCATTTCATGTGGCCAGAGACAATAAGTCATATGTCACATGGTCTTCAGGGGACGTGGCTATGCTGCAGTGGGTGGGTGGCAATGTACTAGAGAACTGTGGTACTGTATGTGTTCCATATAACTTAAATATTATTTACAGAACATATCTATTTCTTCCCTTTATTGCTTCTAATTATGGGTGTGTCTTATGGCCCAGTGCATCCTATTGTCCATAAAATACGGAGTGCTAATTCGTCAAAAAACTATCACCAATACAGTGATACATCTGCCCCAGTGTGGTAATCCATATCATCATCCACATCAATGATAATTTCATAACTGGCTGTGGACTGTGACTAGGACCCATATACCGTAATACCCTATAACAAAACTATACAAGGCCAGAACACATATGGGAAGAGCTTTTATGATGACATATACTGACTGCAGCTGCTATGCTGTCCAGCTACAAGCTGTAGCAATAAAAAAACAAAAAAAAACATCATTTATGATAAAAGATCATGGGCATAAAACTATTATAAACACAAAAACAGCCTTTGCTTTACTAGACTGCAAAAAAATCAATTGCCAACATGAAGATAAAATTTACTATGTGAACATGAGCCTTGAAATCAATGACAGGTGGCGGGTCTATTAACGTATTCCCATAAGGGGATCTGATGTGAAATCCAGCCATCTGCTTACAGGACTAGTAGAACGTGCGCGTCCATCAGCCTGTGCAATATTTGATGTATGTTTTACAACAGAGAATTAAGCAGTTCATAGGATTCAAGGACCCAATTAAACAATATATTCTGAAATATTATCAGGAAGAATCAGTAGTGATGACATCCAGGGAAGGTGATACTGAAGGTTGACACTGCGATTCCCATCTTTAGATTTTGCATAAAGTGTGGTATGGCGGGGTGTGAGGTGCAGGGAAGATGTTATTACCCTAGGGCAAGCATGTCAAACTCAAAGGCTAACATGGGCCAAAAAAACAAGGTTTAAGTTTATGTGGGCGGCATAAAAAAAAAAAAAAAAGCCCTCTCTGCACAACATCTCATGCCCCCCTGCACAAGACCCCATGCCCCCCTGCACAACACCTCATGACCCCCTTCACAAGACCCCATGACCCCCCTTCACAAGACCCCATGCCCCTTTTGTACAACACTCCATGCCCTACTTTGCACAAGACCACATTCCTCCCTGCACAAGACCCCATGCCCCCCTGCACAAGACTGTGCAGTACAGTTCCCCCACATTAGGTGCAGTATAGCTCCCCCACATTAGGTGCAGTACAGTTCCCCCACATTAGGTGCAGTACAGTTCACCCACATTAGGTGCAGTACAGTTCCCCCACATTACGTGTAGAATAGTTCCCCTCATTAGGTGCAGTATAGTTCCCCACATTAGGTTGGCAGTATAGTTCCCCACATTAGGTGCAGTATAGTTCCCCCACATTAGGTGCAGTACAGTTCCCCCACAATAGCTGCAGTACAGTTCCCCCACATTACGTGTAGTATAGTTCCCCACATTAGGTGCAGTATAGTTCCCCACATTAGGTGCAGTACAGTTCCCTCACATTAGGTTGGCAGTATAGTTCCTCACATTAGGTGCAGTATAGTTCCCCCACATTAGGTGCAGTACAGTTCCCCCACATTAGGTTGGCAGTATAGTTCCCCACATTAGGTGCAGTACAGTTCCCCCACATTAGGTGCAGTACAGTTCCCCTACATTAGGTTGGCAGTATAGTTCCCCACTTTAGGTGCAGTACAGTTAGGTGCAGTACAGTTCCTCCACATTAGGTTGGCAATATAGTTCCCCACATTAGGTGCAGTACAGTTCCCCCACATTAGGTGCAGTACAGTTCCCCCACAGACATACAGCCTTCAGCCATATACAGTGTATGGCTGGAGGCTGTATGTCTGTTTACTGCCCCACATCAATGTTCCCACAACCACTCCTCCGGTCCGGGGTAACGATCTACTGCTATGGCCTATGGGCCATAGCAGTAGGTCCCAGGACCGGAGGATCGGTGGTCGGAACACCGAAGATGACATGCTGGTGAGTGATGACTTACCATACCCTCCTCACTGCTTCGCTCCGCTCTTCTTTTCTCCTATGGGTGCATGCACGGGACGTCAGTGACATCCCTGCGTGCGCTACCTCCCGGCGGCCTCTGCGTTTTGAAAGTTAACGCGGAGAGGTAACCGGGGCATCCTTGTATCCTGCAAAGATTTTTCGGGACACAGGGATGCCACAAATGTGACGGGGGCCCCCTGCGGGCACGGGGCACGGAGCAGGTGCTCCAGGAGAGACAATGATGATCCGGCTCTGACCAGAGTAATGAATATCTTTGCCGGGCCGCAAAGATATTCATTGTGGCCGGCATGTGGTAGATTTACTGAGGGTAGACAGTTGTAACATTCTATGCAGTACAGCCAGGGCCCAAGGAGGTGACCAGTGACACAGAGGCCTCGCATGCTTGCTGGGACTTGTAGTTGGATGGGAGAATTTAGTGCAGGCCACGCTGGGTAGAAAGATGACTTGACTGACTTGTGACTGACAGGATGGTGACTTTAGCTTACTTGCACTTGACTTGTGGCTGCAGGACTTGACTTGAGGCCTCCACTACTCTGGACACACACACACTAGGCATGACTTTACTGGACCTCAGCAGGAAGCAAGAGAGCAAGAGAGAGACAGGGATTATATGAATGAAACTAGTAGGGAGCCCATAGGTCACCTTTGGGGTCAGCTGGTCACTGGTACCTCCTGGGTAACAATCACATGGTACATTTTATTTAAGGCATAACAGATTTTTTAATATACAACTTATACACAGGGGGCCTGGGACACTGAGGGACACTGCCTGACAGGGCACGAAAGGTACAGGGCAACACCATCCTGTACTGGGCCACCACAAAAGCATTATGATAAGTCTTGGCAATTTTCAGGTATCATCTAAATGCATCCAGTGTTCCAACATAAAATACTGAATTTACTGTAGTTGAGGAATTAATTAAACATTCATATTCTGTCTAATAATGATACATTCTATATACATCTCTATTTATATACATATTCAAAAATGTACCATAGTGTAAACAGAGACAGTATAATTAAACCATATGGTTGTAACTTTGCAAACAAATTGAGAGAGATTTATCAAGCTGTCTCAGGGTATGTTCACACTGAGGAAATTCATTCTGTTGCAGAACTTCTGATGTGTAAAAAAAACAGCGTAATTCCCATTAAACTTAATAGGAAGCTGCTGCAAGCGGAATCAGTGCAGAATTTCCTCCTCTTCAGTGTGAACAGGGCCTTATAGTAAGATTCTCTATGTTGTTAATAGCAACAAATCACAGCTCAGTTTCCATTTCTCAAATTTCTCTGGCAAAATTACAACTGAGCTGTGATTGGTTGCCTATTAGGAATTGATCTCCCCTATTGTTTTCATCTTGTATAATTTTTGGCATAGTACATTGACTATTCTGTGGACTTTAGAACTAGAAAACCCAGCGGGAATATATTCAAAGAATTTTGCGTCATTTGTTTTGCTTTCGCTGCGCCACATGCGCCTTAAATATGGCGCACACTATTAGCACCACGTATTCATATATTTAGCACCCAATTTATTACCCTGTTAGCCATGCTTTTAAGGGATGTGTTTAGGGCATGGTTAGGCTGTTTGTGCTATTAACACTATTTTTAAAGGTTTTGCACCTCTTTCTGGTGCACAAAGTGTCGCAGTTAATACCCAGTATACCTGGTATTAAATGATTGGCTATTAGTGATGTTTGCCCCAAATTTTCAAAAGAGCAAACACACTTCTGAAAATGAGGTGCAGTTAAAGGGGTACTCCACCCCTAGGGGACAAGATGTCTGATTGGGGGGGGGGGGGGTCCTGCAGCTCGTTAAGAATGCTGGGTGCACGACCTCGCCCCCTTGTGATGTTATGCCACACCCCCTCAATGTAAGTCTATGGGAGGGGGCATGGCAGCATAGACTTGCATTGAGGAGACCCCCACCACCTGCTCCAAGCGTTCGGAACAAAATGTTCCAAATGCTGGGGCAGTGGAGTACCCCTTTAGCACTCTGAGGCGCAGAATAAAGAGCATTAATAACACAATTCTGTGAATATTCCCTTAAGTATGCCTTGTTTGCTCTTTGCTTGTTAAGTTGATTTGCAATCTATGAAGTGTAGCATTTACACCAGGACTAACAGAGTACATGCCCCACTATGTTATAGAACTGTAGCCTCCAAACTGTTGATGGGGCTGCCGGTACCTCTCTGGTCACCTCCGAGATAGCAGCTGTCATGATGGGGCCGATGAGAAGGGCTGCCCGTCTTCTTTACCGCTCTGCAACTGTACACTTAGCTATGCTACCACTATGCATTATTTTCGGGGTATGTCTTATATTATTCCAATCCTCAGAAATTCTGCTACGACTTATTTTATGGGTGTGTCTTATTTTCGGGGAAACAGGGTAGTTATGCAACAGCTGGAGGTGCACAGTTTGGAGAATAAGCTCAGCTAAGGTATAAGTATGAAAACAAGCCGGCCAATGCTTATGGTACAGTCACACTTGCTATAATTCCCATTCAACACTTATTTCTGGGCATGATGACCTATGCAATAGCACTTTTCTAAAGACATTTACCTAAGGTGATTTTACACATAGCATTTATTGGATCCAAAGCCAGGAAGAGGTATATGGGCACGGAATAATAGGCCCAGTGATTAGCCGACAAATGAGCAAACACTTGGCTCATTGTAGGTTTCAAACCTTTGTTCACTGGTCACACATCGTGTAATATGCCAAAAGTAAAGAGCTGCAGGAATGATCTAGCAATGGTTTGTGTGGCCCCTGCTGCCCAGAGCTGAGCCATGCAATAGGAGATTAATGCTCATATTGGGCAGGGGTCCACCCTTCATATTTCACATTTCTTTCACATCCATTTACAGTGGGTGAAGCCCTTTAAAATAACATAAAACCATAAAAAGTCATTTTAAAGGTGGACCGTGCCCTAATACAAACATAGCAGAGCTGAGTTAGGCCTCTTTCCCATTGCCGTCTGAATTCACTATATGGATCCCCATCAGCTATATGATCTCCTTCAGGTCTGTTGTGTTCTGACCCATTTCAGGGTCCATTCAGTGCAAAAAAAAGACGAACGGACCCTGAACAGGGCGGATGCAAATGGCAATGTGAACTTAGCATTAATCATTGCAGAATGAGTGAATTGTCATCTGTGATATCTAGATGCAAAGAACATCTACTAAGTCTTACTAACTCAAGACTTATACAGCTCTGCTTCATTTGTAATCATAGTCATTTCATAGTCATTTTTATTTCATTTTTTGTTGATTGAAAAAAATGGCAACTTTAAAGGGGTTATCCATCCAGGAAAAAACTTTTTTTTTTATATCAACTGGTGCCAGAAAGTTAAACAGATTTGTAAATGACTTCTATTAAAAAATGTTATTCCTTTCAGTACTTATGAGCTTCTGAAGTTGAGTTGTTGTTTGTTGTCTGGCAACAGTGCTCTCTGCTGACATCTCTGCTTTTCTCTGGAACTGCACAGAGTAGAAGAGGTTTGCTATGGGGATTTGCTTCTAAACTGGGCGGTTCCCGACACAGGTGTCATCAGAGAGCACTTAGACAGAAAAGAACAACTCAACTTCAGAAGCTCATAAGTACTGAAAGGAATAACATTTTTTAATAGAAGTAATTTACAAATCTGTTTAAAGGGGTATTCCAGGCAAATCCTTTTTTTATATATATCAACTGGCCTCGGAAAGTTAAACAGATTTGTAAATCACTTCTATTAAAAAATCTTAATCCTTCCAATAGTTATTAGCTTCTGAAGTTTTCTGTCTAACTGCTCAATGATGATGTCACGTCCCGGGAGCTGTGCATGATGGGAGAATATCCCCATAGGAACTGCACAGCTCCCGGGACGTGAGTCATCAGAGAGCAGTTAGACAGAAAACAACAACTCAACTTCAGAAGCTAATAACTATTGGAAGGATTAAGATTTTTTAATAGAAGTAATTTACAAATCTGTTTAACTTTCCGGAGCCAGTTGATATATAAAAAAAAGTTTTGGCCTGGAATACCCCCTTAACTTTCTGGAGCCAGTTGATATATAAAAAAAAGTTTTTCCTCTTTAACTTATAATGGAACTGATAATAAGCACCAAACAGGAGCAAGTAAGCTAAGTCTCAAGTCATCAAATACAGCTATGGAATAAAAATGACATACTCAGGTATTGCTATTATAAGTTTGTGTCATATTTACTGCAAATCTTCCTAAAACCATATACAGCAGAACTATTTTTAGAGGTTATAATAAAATGTTTTTATTATAATTTATTCCCTCTTAAAATGCATATCTCACCTTTTAAAAGTAGAAGAATCCCAGCATGCCATGCGGCAGGAAAGTATGTGGCCTTCCATGGTGCTTGACAGAACCATGTTCAGTTTGTATTGTTCTACCACATGGTTAGATCAAGCACAAAGGAAAACCTCATTGAGAGTCATAGCCAGTGTTAAGCAGCACTAGAGAGAGAAAGATGTAAAGAGAAGCATGGAAGAGTACAAGCTGTAGACCTAGGACAGCTGACCCCTTCCGCTATAAAGAAATGCCTCATATGGTCTCATATTTAGAAAACAGCCTGGTGGTGGGTCTGTTAGTTGTAGACGCAGTGGGAAAATACTGTCAGTATACAAATTTATTTTTCCTGGACATGGAAGCCTTAAAGATAAAATGATATGTTGTCATAAACAAAAATAACATTTAAGCCATGTATTCTGTACATTCAACACACAATATACTCAAAGGGGTTTTCCAGGATAAGTAAAACAGAGTTGTTCTCTCCAAAAAACAGCACCCCACCTGTTCTAAGGCTGTGTAAGGAATTTCAGATCAGTTCAATTGAAGTGAATGGAGCCAAGTTGTAATACCCCACACAACCTAATGACACTGGTGGCGCTGTTTTTGCCCAAAATAAAATAGTTTTTCTATTTCCGGATAACCACTTTAAAAGATAATTTGTTACCTACAAAGGGCTTAAAAAATGTTTGACGCTGTAATAAAGCTATCAGGAAGGATACTGGTCATAAATTTAGTTACGTATATCATTGCAACTTTATAAAGGCCCTGAAGTGTTAAAAAGGCATGATCCAGGATCCGCTGTGCCCTCGAGCGGAAATGTCTTCTGGCTCTGAATCTCCCCCTGCTGCCTGTTTGATAGACAAGCAGGGCTCAGCTTCCTGAGTGTCAAGCCTTGCAGAAATCTTGCGAAATCCAGCATAATAACTGGGGCAATCCCACTGGATGTGCATCGCAATCTGTATCGGCGCATGTGCAGATTTCAGCAGTGCTCAGCCAGGAAGGTGAACCCTGCTTACCTGTCAAATAGAAAGCAAGGGTGCCTTACAGCAGAGAGGCTTTGTGGCCTGGAGGCAAAGTAGACCACACCTCTTTGAGAATTCAGGGAGGCAATAAAGTCATTTTTTCCAGATTATTCAGATTAAAGCAATGATACATGTAACTGAAGGTATGGCCAGTATCCTTTATGTAAGAGCTATTACACAATGCCTGTACAAACTTTAAAGTTTAACTTTAGAGTGAACCCTCTCCAGAAGACCACCTCTTTGGGAATACCACCTCCTTAACCAGTTTAGAGTTTGTGTGATGGATTTTCAGTCCACCATACGTTGTGCATAGTGGCCATTTTCTTTCAGAAGACCACACCATAGAAGCAATTTTGTATGATCTTCTCAAACAGGTTTCATAGGTTTTTTCTCTGTATCTCTTTAAAGCAGTCAGAGCTAGTTTTTGTAACACATATTCTAACATACTGCGTAGACAAAAATTATAACATTTTGGAAAGCATAACAATTTTGTGCATACAATGTAGTTGTAAGGCCTTGGTCTGCAATAAAAATGGGAAAAAAAATGATACTCAACCTGCCTTGATCCCCCTCCACATCACTGCTCCATACCAATGGTGCCCATTTCTGGCTGAGCAGCGCTTCCTGCTTAATCTCAACACTGGCATAGGTAAGTCACTTCTATGACCTGTGAATGGCTGAGCCAGCATTTACTTTGTGCTGAAATGGAGGCAGAAAGCACTGCTCACCTAGGATCAGAGACAGCAAAGACAGACGAGGCAGAGGACTGGTGTGAGTGTAAGTTTTTTCATTTTTCTGATAGCACCAACCCCTTAGATAAATATTTTGTTGGACCGGACAACTCCTTTTACGACTTCACTTCAATAATAAAACATATCTTTGTCAATAATAAAGCATATTTCAAGTCTTTGTATTTCAGCACTGAACACTTATTTGCTGTGGATTTGAAGCTCATTATGAATACAACAGCCACTCCAAGCTTAAAATAAATTAACAACATAATCATCACAGAATGTTAAAGGGGTACTCTGGTGGAAAACAATTTATTTTAAATGAACTGGTGCCAGAAAGTTATACAGATTTGTAAATTACTTCTATTTAAAAATCTCAATCCCTCCAGTACTTATCAGCTGCTGTATACTGCAGAGAAAGTTATTTTCTTTTAAAATTTTTGAACTTGTCTGTCTGTCCACGGTGCTCTCTGCTGACACCTCTGTCCATGTCAAGAATTGTCCGGTGCAGGAACAAATCCCGCAAACCTATCCTGCTCTGGACAGGTCCTGATATGGACCGAGGTGTCAGCAGAGAGCACTGTGATCAGACAGAAAAGAAATTCAAAAAAGAAAATAATTTCCTCTGTAGTAAGCAGCAGCTGATAAGTACTGGAAGGATTAAGATTTGTTAATAGTAGTAATTTACAAATTTGTTTAACTTTCTGGCACCAGTTGATTTAAAATAAGTTATACACTTTTAAAGAAAATACTACCTTAAAACGTACATAAAGAGTTGTATGTTGTCTAATTTATAGGTGTACTCAATGCATGTGTTTAGCAGGACCTATTACTTGTTTTTACTATTTGTCTCTACATAAAGATTACTTAATGCATAATAAAAGGTTATGCAACTTTCTAGTCCGCATTGTCTATCAATTCCTAACGGTTTTTGAGCCCCCTGCTTGATGCTATACAAACTGTATATAACAAACTGTTCACACAGCTGCAGAACACTTTTCAATGCTTAAGAGAATTGTTTTATTGTCTCAAAATAGCTCATACTGACTACTTTGGTTTTGGTTTTCAGATGGTATTTTCTTTTAAAAGCTCTATTTAAAAAGGTGGACCACTCTTTCATTCTCTTTCATAGTCTGTTACACAAATATAATCTCCCTAGACACTGTCAGAACATCAACTTTCCATTACCTCCTATATGACGTGTATGTATTTTTTATTCACCAGCATCAGGTTGAAAATCATTATACTGTACATTCAGAGAACAGCATTTAAAAAAAAAAAAAAAAAAAAAGGTTTTCATAAAAAAATTTCTTTACTTCTACAGCCTGTTTTATGTAATAATCCACAGGTCAATACTCATGAATACAGGTGATTGTGAACAAGGCCTTAGGTGGCCTTGAACATTTATTAAAATTAGTTGCATTCTGTACATTATCACCTGATCATCATGCCCATCTTGTTTGTAAATAAATTATAATCTCTAGGCAAAGGATTATGGAGTGTGCTGTGATTCCCTACATTGTTTGCATATACAGTATAGTGCAGGCTACTTTGTCCTGTTCAGTCAGATTAGTCAGGTTAGCGGTCTGATCGCCCAGCTTCGAGCCACTCCCAATGATCTAAGTCTATAACCAAATCAGGGTCAACAGCCGGTCTAATGGATTTCCTTCTAAAGGCGATAGAGCAGCCTACAATGTATGTGAAAAATGCAGGCTGCAGAAAGAAGATCGAGCAAAATGTTTAATAAAGACCTATTGCAAAAATGTTTTTTTTTTTTTTACATCAAAGTTAGTATAATGCAATAATAATTGTATTGCAATTACAATAACATTTAAAACCAATAGCAAATGTTAGTTTTACTGCACAATGATAATATTGCAAGAGAGTAATATTCTAGTACAGTTAATTCCTTCTACAACACTGGTCAGTCACAATATTAGCCTGTCTGGTGCCCCCTCACACAACAGCTTTACTTTCCAATATATAACTCCACTTAATAACTAAAATGTACAAAGTTGTGTATGCTAAAGTACTAGGAAAAATTACTTTTCCTGCAATTTCACTGGTTGTTAATAGGGCTATGTTCACCCTTTGCTTTTACATCCTGGGTTTATACGGTTAGAAAAAAGGAATGCATCAGAATGTATCCTGTTGCCATTGATCTACTGTTAAAAAATATAATAAAAAAATAAATAACAGGACGTAAAAATGACGTTTACATAATATGTTCTGTTGCCTCCTGTACAAACTGCAGTGAGAACTAGTAATAGTACATCATTCAGTGTTACATCACCAACTGCTACATAACCTTGTATTATGACTTTAGTGCTGGAGGTATAAAGTCAAAAGTGATGTTAAAATGATTGGCACCTGAACTTACAATATTGATATACAGTCTTAACAGTGTCATAACTGCAAAGGACCAGCATCAATTTTAGCAACACTATACAAGTAAGTTAATTAAAGGGGTCCTCTGGAGGAACACAAATGTTTTCAAATCAACTGGTTCCACAAAGTTGAACAGATTTGTAAATTACTTCTATTTAAAAATCTTAACCCTTCCAGTACTTATCAGCTGCTGTATGCTCCACAGGAAGTCGTGTAGTTCTTTTCAGTCTGAGAACAGTGCTCTATGCTGTCACCTTTGTTGATTTCAGGAACTGTCCATAGCAGCAGAGGACATTTGCTCCTGCTCTGGACAGTTCCTGACACAGACAGAGGTGGCAGCAAAGAGCACTGTGGTCAGACTGGAAAGAACTACACAACTTTTTCTGGAGAATACAGCAGAGGATAAGTACTGGAAGGGTTAAGATTTTTAAACAGAAGTCATTTACAAATCTATTTAGCTTTACGGCACCAGTTTATTTGAAAACATTTGTTTTCCACCCCTTTAAAGCCATTGACTACACGATCAACCCCTATAACTCTGCTCTTATTCATTGATCTGACATCTGTCATTAAATGTATTTATGATCTCAATGCTCCCACAAATGTAGATGGTGATGGGCTCTGGTTTTCATGTTTTACTTTTGGAACATTGATGTTTGTAACATAAAGTGCAGTGCACGGTATACGGATATGCTGCTCATTTCATCATACTATTCTATACTCTGGGTGCCATTTACCAAACAAATCATAGTAAGATACACAGAAAGGAAAAGAAAAAACACTATAACCATAGCAGAACAATAGTGTTTTTGAAAACCTGTGCTTGGCTTGTAAAAATCAACGCTACATTAATTTTAGTCTCATATTGTTGCTTACATTACCCTACATATTGGCACAGAGAAGTTTATTACTCCAATGTTTAAATTACCTTCAGCAACACAATGTACTAGTCATGACTAAATACCCATGACAAGCATGACACCTGCCGCGTCTGTACATTAGTGTTCTATTCCTACATATAAGACCCGTACTGTGACCAGTGTTGGCAATTGATACCGTCAGTGTAAATGTACTATTTCTAGGTACTGCTGATGTTTTGAAGAAGACAGAAACATTGTTAATAAGCATGCCACTGCATTGATTTTCATTGTTTAGCTTGAAGGCAAGAATGGCCTGCAGAGGAAATTGATGAAGATATATGGGCTTAGTACAGGTGGAACGGGAGTTATGTATTCTTTCTGTATCACAAACATTTATTTAATCTGATTCAATATACAGTTTGGTCTAGGGACCACGATAAGACAAAAAGAGGAAAAAAAAAAAGCAGTGCATTTTTTTCAGAGCAAAAAATTCACAATTTTAAAAGCTGTGTGACGATGGTGTTTACGATGGAACCTTTACTGTATATGTGTGTATATATCTAAATACTGTACATACTCTATATGGGCCATAAACATTACGGTTAATCAGGATGGGATGTAAAGGCAGCCAAATAACCAGAATTCTACTAACCTTTAGCAAATGCTAATTTTATTTTATTATTTTCAGCTAACCAAATGTTTAAAGGTTACCTCTAATGGCTGCCCTGGCACAAGGATTTCTGTTTAAATTTCCCAGAAGCTTCTGAACCCATCTCGCTTAGAAACTAGTGTGCTCTGGCATGCTGACAGATATCTATGGGGCTTCTGGCAAATCTGTGTCCAGAATGTGCTAGTCTCGAAGGAAGTCACAGAATCAGAAAATGCTGGAAAATGTAAACAGAAGTCCTTGCACTGGACAGTGGTTAGAGATACCCTTTAAAGGAGTATTGCAGGCTTATACCTCCTGCAGGGGGCCCCGGCTTTTCTGCAGCTCTCCCCGTGTAGGCGGCGTGTCTGCCGCAACATGATGCCGCATCTGACACCCTTCCTCCATGTATTTCTACAGGAGAGGCGAAGATGCAGCGTTCTTGAATCCAAACCGCTCCTATAGAGCTGAATTGAGGGGGCATGTCTGTCGACAGCTTAGTGAGGTGGACAACATGAGCATTATCAAAGCAGAGCCACGGCAGTTCCGGGTCCCCAAACGGGAGATCCTGCGGATAAGGGATAAGTTGTCTATGGCTGCAGTACTCCTTTAAATGTGGTGCTTTTCAGGGGCGGCACTTTGCTGCCCCCTTTTTTTTTGTGTGCCACCTAGATTCATGATCGGGCCGGCCCTGCGGCACCATTGCTCACTGTTCTAAAGTGGCTGCAGCGCCGGCGCAGCCCGACCTGCTTGATAGCGCAGCGGCCAATATAGAACAGTGAGTCTGCGGCCAGCTGGCCCGGGTCTGATGAGGGACATCACGCAAGTGATGTTCCTTCGCAGACCCGCGCAGGAGGATATCAGTGAGGTCACTTGTCAAGTTGCCGCCAGAGAGGAGAAGTGCTGCGCCGGCCAGATGAGTGTGTGTCTGTGTGTATATGTGCTATGTTACCTATTGTGGGGAACCTATGCTACCTAATGTGGGAAACCTATGCTACCTAATGTGAGGAACTTGTGCTACCTAATGTGGGGAAACTATGCTACCTATTGTGGGGAAACTATACTATCTAATGTGGGGAAACTATGCTACCTAATGTGGGGGAAACAATGCTACCTAATGTGGGGAAACTGTGCTACCTAATTTGGGGAAACAATGCTACATAATGGGGGGAAATGATGCTACCTAATGTGGGGAAATGATGCTACCTAATGTGGGGGAATGATGCTACCTAATGTGGGAAAACGATGCTACCGAATGTGGGAAAACGATGCTACCGAATGTGGGGAAACTATGCTACCTTATGCAGGGAAACGGCTACCTAATGTAAGGAAACTATGCAAGCTAATGTGGGGAACTTATGCTAACTAATGTGGGTAAACTATGCTACCTAATGTGGGGAAACTATGCTGCCTATCTAATGTGGGAAAACTATGCTGCCTATCTAATGTGGGAAAACTATGCTGCCTACCTAATGTGGGGAAACTATGCTATCTACCTAATATGGGGGAACTATGCTGCCTATCTAATGTAGGGCAAACTATGCTGCCTATCTAATCTGGGGAAACTAGGCTACCTACCCAATGTGGGGGAATTGCTGCCTACCTAATGCTGCAGATTAATGTGCATTTCTGTGGAGCTCTTGAATATGCAGTGCAAATTTATGGCACAGTACATTTTTTTTTTGGGGGGTGCAGCATTTCACTCTTGGACCCAGGGAGCACAATGTCTTGGGCCAGCCCTGTTCTGGGCCATAATACCAAGCTGCCAAAAAACGTGTCTAGTCTATCCATAAGCTTGTGTGCTCACCTTCAACTATCCTGATGATCACTGTGTATGTAGACAGATATATTATTGCAGTCTGGTGCTCTTTTTGGCATAAGGAATAACAAATCCTTGTGGGACTTTATTAAGAGTCAGTGAGATCCCTCAGGATTTGTCAGTACTTAATAAAAAGAAAAAATCCACATTAATATTCTGACTCATCTTCAAATGGTGTGAACAGAGCCCTACCACCCTGACTGCTGTGTACATTAATATTTCATCAGTCAAATTCAAAATAATTATTTCTTAATAAGCAAGAAAGAAGAAAATATAATATACTGTTGGCTAACTGCACAGATTTCAAGCCTGATAAACTGGACATATATTAGTAAATGCGAGGTCAGAGCAGTTGTTAAAGGTCAGAGGTTTTGTTTTGGTGACAATTTTTTGCAAATGTGACTACAGGATTAGCAGCCATATTGCTTTTCACCTTTCATTTAGCTCCTTAGGAACTGATGGTAAAACTGACTAAACATACTGACAAAATGTCTCTGTTTTAGTAATGCTAAGCATTATCCCGCAACCATTACACAAAAAATCTAACCTTTAAAACATCCACGTAATATACTTGAAAGATTAAATCTATGTTTACAAAATTACGGATTAATGTTACTAAGAAAACGACAAGCCATTTCTCCTACTTATTCTTTTTTAAACCTATCTGTGTAATTGATTTTGTCGAAGTCCTAACCAAATTTACCAAATGTAATTGAAAAAAAGCTGCTCAGTGATATCCATTACAGAAAACACTGTTTTTGCTGATTTGATTAGAAGCCTATCTGGAAATGTTCATATCTTAGTAGAAGAGGCAGCCCTGGGAATTAATTACCTGTACAACGGAACTTCTTGCTCTTGATCTGGCTGATGCGCTTGTTGGCGAGGCGGCGTGGGCTGGTGCATCGGGCGCCGCTGGTTTCTATTGGATTATCTTGCAGGTAATCAGCGAGCCACTTCAAATGGCAGTCACACACGAAGGGATTCTGTGCTAAATGTCTGCGGAAGAGCAGAAAGTTTAATCAGGGGTGACCATGTCCTGCATTCATCCTTTTTGTTTGTTTTTTGTTTGCAGGAATCATATTTTGGACCTTCAAAGTGGGAAAAAAATACATTATTATTATTATTATTATTATTATGCTCCTTGCTGTCACCATTGCCTTGAAGAGTCCACAGAATTTTTGCATATCTACCCTCAAGTCCCCCAATGTTTCCATGCAGCTCACGTTTTGCTCCTTCTGGTCCCCAGAAGTGGCAGTTTTACTGAACTGAGATAGTCAGCATCATAAATGTCTTAAAAATAATACTGTGCACACAAATAACATATGCTAATAAATTAGCTAAATATAAAGCAAAATAAAAACAGTATACTAGGGTATGTTTACACTAATTCATTTAAAGGCAAATTCCACATGGATTTCACTTCAAAATCCACATATATGTGCAAATCTGCTTCATGAACTGACATTTTAAAGGGGATATCTGACACTTTGCAAAAAAAATTCAAGTTCTGCTGTGGCCTGGAATAAAAAAAAAAAAAAAAAAACTTGTACTTACCTAGCGCTTATCCCCCCTGCAGCTCTCATTTGCATCTGTCTGGTCCCTCAATCTTCTGTCTACTTCCTAGAAAGGAGCTTGTCGCAGGACCTGCTGCTCAGCCAATCACTGGCCGAGAAGGAACACTACTCCGCCTAGTAATTGGCAGGTTCTGATCCGAGCTCTCGTCTTAAAAGTGGTAAGAAGATACCAGACCAGACAGAGGTGAATGTTAGCTTTGGGGCTAGGTAACCAGAGGTTTTTACCTAATTCTATCTGGCAACAGCAGGATATGAAGCCTTGCAAAATGCGGATAACCCCTTTAGGTTTTGAAGAGGTTTCTGTGTGGAATTATGTCAATACACTATGAAACTATGATCCAAATCTGATTTAACAAGTATTTTAATGAGGATTTGACAAACATCTTCCCTTGTCTATTTCCAAAATCCTTGCTTTGCAGGAGAAAAGCCTGTGGCACACTCATGCAAGAAATTGGCCCAAAAGGCTATGTAGAGGTCAAATGACACTTAGTTGTTCTCCCATGACAGAGTTTCATTGATGGAGCTTTCCAACCAACTTTGTGTGATGGACCTTAATCTTCTAGAACATACAAATGGGACATTACTGGAAGCATTTGGTGAATTAAGTTTTATTATCAACATCTATAAAAAATAATTTTTTTTTCCAATATTTTCCTCTTGAACAAAATTGAATTTTTCATTGGTGCAGCCTTGATTTGTACACTATGATTAAGATAATACACAATGGATGGCATTGAAAGCTTTTTCATGGTTATTTGCCTCCACTGCAAGCGTATTTCTCAGAAAATAAATAAAAGTCTCCATAAGCACAAAACTCTCTACACTACAATATGCTAAATATATTCTATAGAGGGGTATACAAAAGCACTTCAATATGTATAGAACATACAATACTTCATCCTAATGATCTATCAGTTGCCCTTGAGTGAAAGCAGAGTTCATGTATATTAATAGAGGATATAGTAACATGTTTTTAAACTTTAATACAGTAAACAATTGTGATTTTATATACTCACAGGGTTTGAATGGATTTTAGAGGAGCAAATAGACCCTTGCTGATCGTCTGGAGTTTGTTGTCATACAGGGAGAGCAAATTTAAACTTTGGAGATCTTGAAATGTGTTTACCCGTAGGCAATTTATTTTGTTAGCATTCAGTAGCCTGAAAAAAATAAAAACCATATTGTAAAACAGCTTATATTACTATGCCATGAAACAAAAGGAAAGATTCCTTGACATATAACATTTACCAGCATATAGTTCAATGTAATAATCCTCCTGCACCATTTGTTTTGTTCTTTGCTGTCCAAAGCACTAGTATCCTAATAAAACCACTTAATTTATCTATATTTATATACAGGGCTCAAGTCCTGCAGGAACTCATGGGAACGGAGTTCCTGCACTTTTTCCACAGCAGGAACTCAGTTCCCATTAGCAGGAGTCCTGCAGGACCAGCCCTAAAAGGGGTACTCTGCCCCTAGACATCGTATCCCCTATCCATAGGATAGGGGATGAGATGTCTGTGGCACCCCAGACGTCCGGTGCATGGAGTGAACTATGCTCTGTGATGAATGACTGGTGAAGAGGGGCAGAGGCTCGTGACATCACGGCCATGCCCCCTCAATGCAAGTCTATGGCAGGGGGCGTGACGGCCGTCATGCCCCCTCCCATAGACTTGCATTGAGGGGCTGTGGCACTGACGTCACGAGCCTCCAGCTCTGCACCCAACGCTCTTAACAAAATCCGGAGATTGTGGGGGTCCCTAGCGACGGGACCCCTGTGATCAGACATCTTATCCCCCTATCCCTTGGATAGGGGATAAGATGTCTAGGGACGGAGTATCCCTTTAAGTGGAAATCTTGGGTGAGTTCCCACACTTTTTTCCCCAGGACTTGACCCCTGTATGTATATATATATATATATATATATATATATATATATATATATATATGCTGGGTGCCATCAGAAATTTTGGGGCCCCTTACACAGCACAAGGCCTAGCCCCCCCCTCTCCCCCCAGTGCCCCGTGTCCTAGGGTCTATCCCAACTCCGCCCCCCAGTACCCACCCCCAAATTTATTTATTTTTCTTTTAGAACTACAAAGACAGTAAAAAGTGAGTCAGACCCTCATCAGTGATTTCAGTAAGGATTTCTGTAAAGAATTCAGTAATTAATTATTTTTATTGTGCTCCTTTTTCAGCTTTTCACAGTGCAGCTTTTCATTATGCCCCTTTTTCAGCTTTTCACAGTGCAATGTCTGGTTTGTCGGACTTTTCAGGCGCACACTGTAGCACACTGGCGCAGGCTGGTGCAGACATGTCTCAGACACTCTGCGCCAAAATAACCAGACAAAAACTGGTCGGTTTCAGCTTAGTAAATGAAGCCCCTTATCTTTTTTCTGTAGTCCTATACGATTAAAATGATATCCAACTTATATAGGTTTTGTTTTATTTTACTACTTTAAAAAATATGAAGGAGATTTATCAAAACCTGTGTAGAGGAGGAGTGGTGCAGTTGCCCATAGCAACCAATCAGATCGCTTCTTTCATTTTTAAAAAGGCCTAAAAAAATTAAATCTGATTGGTTGCTATGGACAACTGGTCAACTTTTCCTCTGCACAGGTTTTGATCATCACTTTTTATAAAAAAAATTATGGCATATGAAGTGGGCAAAATATGCAATTCTGGACTTTTATGCACAAAGCGACATAAACTATTGTTTGTTTCTATTTATATATTGTTTTTAGAAAAAGGGGAAAGGAGGGTGATTCAGACTTTTATTAGGGAAGGGGCTCATCACATTTAATATGTTTTTTTTTAAACACATTTAAAAAAAAATTGGTAGGATATGATTGCATATACTGAACAGTGCTGTGCCAAAAGAGCCTGCTATAGCACAGCATTGATCAGTGTTATTGATGCGCTATAATTTACTGCATGCAGACGATCAACTATGATCACAGCGTCTAAAGGGTTGGGCAGATGTCCGGCATTAATCAGCAATATCCGGCACTAGCCATGGGTCCTAGCTGTTAACAGCAGCCGGGACCCACCAGTTATGAAGCACGCTCAGCTCCTTTAAACTGCAGAAGCCTGGCGTCGTTAAGGGGTTATGCAATATAAGCAATATTTAAGTTGGTTGTGTTGTTTCACCTTGTTTGGGTAAGTCACTCTGTTAAAGGGGTATTCCAGGCCAAAACTTTTTTTTCATATATCAACTAGCTCCAGAAAGTTAAACAGATTTGTAAATTACTTCTATTAAAAAATCTTAATCCTTCCAATAGTTATTAGCTTCTGAAGTTGAGTTGTTGTTTTCTGTCTAACTGCTCTCTGATGACTCACGTCCCGGGATGTGACATCATTATTGAGCAGTTAAACAGAAAACTTCAGAAGCTAATAACTATTGGAAGGATTAAGATTTTTTAATAGAAGTCATTTACAAATCTGTTTAACTTTCCGGAGCCAGTTGATATATATAAAAAAAGGTTTTGCCTGGAATACCCCTTTAATAGTTGTCCCCATTATGGAGGCAACTATTAACAGAGGGGCCTACCCAAACTATATGGGGCAACTATTAACACAGGGGCCTACCCAAACTATATGGAGGTAACTATTAAAAGAGGGACCTACCCAAACTTCATGGGGGCCCCATAAAGTTTGGGTAGGCCCATCTGTTCAACTTGCCCCCATAAAATTGTTATAGGCCCCTCACTTGCCCCCATGTAGTTGTTGTGGGCCCCACTCTACTGCTAATTGTTGCCCCCATATAGTTGTAGGCCTCAACCCTTGCCCCCCCCCCGGACTACAGGCCCCAGCATATTATAGTTCTGTCCCGGCCCCAGTCATATATTATTATATTTACTTATTTTTTTACACTTCACATGTGTCCCATCCGCTGTCCTCCTTAGGGCAGGCTTTTCTTTTGTTGCACTGCTCTCTCTCTGGCACATCACCGGCAGGCCGCTGTTCCAAGTCCCTGTGCGCTGACCTACTCAGGTCACATGGTGTCAGGGCACTGACACTAAAGACACTCACTGACACCCGGCTCCCTGGGATTCCGGGCCCCTTACAGAGGTATCGGTTGTACCCCCCTGATGGCGGACCTGTGTGTATGTATAAAAAACATTCTGGCCACAATTGCTTTTTTTAAGCCTTAGTATTAACTAGAATATGTTTCAATCTTACCCTTTTAGCAATGGTTGCTTATAGATACAGATTTAGCAAGCCTTTTTTTTTTATTCCTGGGCATTAAGATATTGTACTGTTCTCCTGAAATTGAGATATTGTAGGTTCTCCTAACTAGTTACACAAAGCTAAGTTTAACATGACTCCTCAATTAATGGCCTTACTGTATCTTGATTTCTGGCCTTAGTTAGCATGTATTATGTTCATGCCAGAACAATAAAAAAAAATAAATGAATACATATCGTTGTTTGGTAGGGTTACGTCCAAAAAACTAGTTCTTTCTAAAAAGAACCCAGCAGCCCAGCTTTGGTTTGCAAAGTTGCATCTGAACAAACTGTAAGACTTCTGGAGCAATGTCCTTTGGTCAGACAAGACCAGAGGGGACATGTTTGGCCAAAACGCACAGCATCACAGTTGGCATAACCCAAACACGGCTATCAACACAAACACCTTATACCAACTGTTAAGCATAGTAGTGGAGGGGTGACATGGACTCCTTGGTAAAATAAAGTATTCTAAAGTCAAATATGAGGCCATCTATTGAAAAACTAAAGCTTAGCTGAAACTGGTTAATGCAACAGGATAATGATCACCAGAAAAAGCACACCAGAAAATATACAACAGAATTACTGAAAAGGGAAAGTACCAAGGTGTTGCAATGGCCAGTCAAAGTCTAGAACTCAACCCAATTGATGAAATGCTATTGTGGAAATTAAAGAGAGCTGCACATGAATCATAGCCCCCAAAAGAAGAGGGGGGTAAAATTAATCCAGACGAATAAAGTCATACAGAAAACCATTACTTCATGTTATTCTGGCTAAAGGTGGCTCTACAAGCTACTGATTCATGGGATGGCCCCCTTTTTTTTTTTTTTTTTTTTTTTACACATGGCTTCATAAATAATGAGGATCATTGCTGTTATTCATTTACAGTTGTTCTAATTTTAAGACTTTCTAAGAACTAAAAAATCTAGTCCTACATATCTAGTTATTATGTCGTAGAATTCAAAGAGGTGATGTTTTAAATTGTATATGGATCCAGCATGTCATCCAGTCAGAGGCTATATGCCTCTTCTTTTTTGTATACTCTGTATCTGCCACAGCAGTGTGCACCCGTGTATTAGGTTGTTGTGCTGGCTATTTTTCTTTTTGCTTGTATTTACTACACAGGGGGAATGGCACCCTCTTTAGCTGTGCACCCCTCCCCCTTTCTCACAGGTGGTGTTTTAAATTGTATATGGATCCAGCATGTCACCCAGTCAGAGGCTAAATGCCCAGCAGAGGTGAGTTGGTATCTGAGTGTTAGGCTCAGAATGTGTGTTAGGGTCCCATCCTAAATGAGGCCACCTCCCCGTGGTGGATGGGGGACACGTTTTTGATCAAAAAAGTGTGCTAATAGCCTCAATTTTTTTGACCAATGTGTGCTGCTGCAATCTTCTTTTTTGTATACTATATATATATATATATATATATATATATATACACACACACACACACACATACAGAAATGCATTTAGGCCTCTTCCAAACTATTCATTGAGACTTCATGGCAAATAGTACCATAGTCTCACTTCTGTCACAGTATGGAACCCCCTTCTGTATGGTCTTTGCTGGTGATAACATTCAGTGATATGGTGTATATCATATTATTCATGTTTTTTCATAAATATAGATACATACATAGAGATATAGATACAAACAATGTTTGCATAAATGTATTTGAACCTTACAGCAATGGCAATCCCATATGTCAGGCACAAATTCCACCGTCATTTCCACTAAAATCATCTAAGTAAACTGTCAAAGCCTTTGGTCTAAAGAAACAATGGAGCCGCAGTGACAATAAGTGACCTAGCCGTCATTACTCCAATAGCTTTTGAATTATATGATGGACCTTGCGATAACCAAGATTTTCAGTGGGGAAACTATTGCAAAAACCTAAAGTATGCTAAGAAACTCCTACATTTATCTCCAATGATATAATGATCCAAATCTCATTTGCAGATGTAATTTAACTTACAATATGTAGCCACATTCTCACCTAGAATACTGCAAGCTTTTATTACCATTATTACTACAATAGTCACCTTCAGAATGAGAAAGTGTTTTACATTCATTTAACAGATTCATGCATTAGTTTATTCTTCAAAACCAATTTCCTAACAAGGGATTCTAGCTTGCAATCTAGGGTTTTAGTTTGGTATAATAATAAAAGCTGGCTTAGTCATTTAATCTATATCAAATATAAATTATTCCCCTCTAGTCAATCAAAGAATAATGCTCTCCATATTAACTATTCTACAAAATGAAGGACACTGAAAAAAATAAAAAATTAAATTAAAAAAAGTATTTGGCTTGATAATGAAGGGCCGCACAAGAAGTCCAGAACCAATTCTAAAAGCAGGGATAGGATGGATGTAAATGTAACATAGTATATGCATAGTGTGTATTTTATGGCATTATTCAGTGATTGTTCCATTACCCAAGGGGCTCACAGCATTATTGAATTGCCTCTTTTACAGGCTTAAAAATGGCCATGGATAATGTCATTAAAAATCCTTCCATCTCGTAATATAGGGCAGAATGGCACACAGCTACCTGAGTACATGTGGTTTGCGGAATAGCCTTCCTCCATGTGCCTAGCAATATACACAAGTTCCAAACATATCTATTACAAGATGGATTTTTGACATGCTCCTACTTGAACTGTTTAGCACTGTACTTACCGTACTAAAAAGGAAGATAAGGCAATTATTGTTTTTTTAATCTATATTTCAAATTTAATATTTGGAAATAATATTTCATTTGTACCCTTCACAGATATTGTTTGACTCACACATCACCCACACTTTATAATGCATAATGGAACTAAACTCTAAAATAGATGGAGTATTATTCCACATCATCTCTAGGTGTATTTCAGACATTTCGTGAATTTTAGGATTGGACCTAATCTTAAAAACATTGGCAGGGGGAGGGGAATATTGGCATGGGGAGGGGATTTACTAACACTAGTCTGTTAAACAGCAGTCTTCAGTAACACCGGATTAGCCGTTGAATTCATTGAAAGGCGTGAAGTTAGTTGAGTGTAGTAGATAGCAGCTGTTAGATATCTCTGAAGTCATATATCTCTGAGGAAAATAAGAAAGGACGGGTAAAAACCTGACCTTTCTGATATTTTTCTCAGCACAAGGAAATAGTTACTGATATCATTCTTGTTGATCGGCAATCTGTTATTGAGCCTTAACACAGCTGAATTACTGTGCAGGTCGGGCCCCACGAATGATCACTGGATTGTTTGTGCGGCTCTTCAATTTCATCGTGGTCAGCTAACACAGCCGTCGTTTATACAGGGCAATATGTAGCTGAATAAAAACTTTAAGCCAACATAAGAGATTAGATCGGATGACAAATGGGCATTTTTTTTCTCATTCATCAGATAATCGCTGAAACCTACACTGGCCAATTATCAAGAACAAACATTGCTACGTCAAAGGGCCCTATGACTCCCACTATGAAGAAATCTAACCTGAAATAAGGGGCATAAATATAGGGGGTGCAGAGGTAGCAGTCGCATCCGGACACTGGTACCTAAGGGGGTCCCAAGGCACATGTGCCTCATAAAAGACCAGTATTATTTTGGCACATGGGGCCCTGTTACAGATTTTGCCCAGATGGGGCCCAGAAGCTACATGTTACATCTTTGTATATGAAGACTCGACTAACTGTAATCTGAGTGTGTGCAACCAGAAGGTCAACAACAAAGGAGCATAAGCTGTTTATTCCTCAACATATGGGCACTTTTACTTTATATACGTTGTGGGAGCGAAAATATGGCGTTGGGGATTCATATTTGTGAACAAAATGAAACGTCATTACAGACATTTAGAGCTCCATTTTATTACACAAGTCAATCCCAACTCTGTGACCTTGTCAATGACTTATGCAGAGGGAACATTCTGTAATCATCCGGTGAGATCGCACACAGTGGGAGATAATATCAGCTGCTTACACATAGAAGCATTTGTCATTAAACAGAACATAGGTCACATAAAAGCCTTTTTGTAGAAATAAATAAAACTGTTGCAGCTTTTTTTTTAAATATAATTTTATATCAAACACATAGACAAATCTATTTGGTTTATAATGTGCATATAGACGTCAGTGGGCTGCCCAATGCATATAATAAACAATGAAGGGGAGAAAAGGACAAGTGTGATATTGCAAATGCTAATTCAGGACTTCACCAAGTGAAACCAATACACCAAATGTACCATAAAATGCTACACATGTGAAATGTGGTCTTTCTTTATACTGTATATGGTAATTCTAGATACATTCAGCACAAGTTGACCTAAATAATCTTAGGTTCTTGTAAAAAGTCTTTTTTTAAACCTAGAATCTTGTAGCAGGCAAAAATGTGTTGGAGATTTATTATTTCAGCATTGAAATACTCAGCCCTCTATGAGATAAGATCAATGGTTTCCTTTTCTCCTGTAGTACAGGTTTAAATGGCTATGAATTCCATAAACCTACTGCTGTAGAAGAGTAAAACTAAATAAAATGATGTATAATCATAACAACACTCACAGCAACTGAAGAGATACAAGGCCATCAAAAAGTCCTTTGGGGATTTCTGTGATCTTATTTCCATACAGCACTCTGTAACATAAAACACAAGTGTTAGGCAACGTATGGTTTTCTTTTATCATTTTCCTTAGTTCGGCATCAGAATTTCTATTGATTTTTTAGGAACGGTGCTTCAGATCCGTGGCGAGACAAGCAACCTTTCATTTAACAAGCAATCTAAGCAAATTCAATCTAAGTCACATTAAATGAAATCTTAGGATTCATGCTCAGCCTGATGCCAAGCTTCCATCTTAAACAACGCATATAATTCACAGACTTGACCTGGGTTGAATATACACCTAACAAGGCTACATCCATAAAATGCATCCATCTCCAGTCTCAGCTATGCCCCTTACAGCTGTATTTCAGCCTGTGATGCCCTGTAATATGAAAAGGCTTTCATTGTGCACAGCTATTGATCAAAGTCAACAAAAGCAGAAGGTTGAAAAAAAAAAGATAATAAAAATCACATTTCCCATGTAATCCACAAGAAGTTAAAAGCCGCATGACATAGACTATATTTTCTGGTTGCTACTCTCAATTAGTTAGATACCTAGATCGATTATCTACCTTAAATCATACCTTAAAGGGAACCAATCACTAGTTTTACCTTATATAATCAGTGGGAACACATAATAGAGGTTAATATCACGTGTTCTGCCATGTCTGGATGTCTGCTGGTAGATCTATAAATGTGAAGTAAACAACTTTTATGAATGGTCACATGCTGTATGTAAATGAGGCTCAGTTGGGCGTGCGGCTGCTAAAGTAGTCATGGCTACCAGAGCAGTAATCACTCCTATTCAGGCTCAAATAATACCTATCTAGGTATGATTCAGCAGCTCAGTCAGGGTCTGATGTCATTTCTTAGAGGTAGGCTGTCAATCATGTCTAAATAGGAGTGATTAGAGCCTGAATGCGCGGGAGTACAGCGTGGGGAGGCCACATGCCTGGTGACTACTTGAGCATGCCTGGTGACTACTTAAGCCTCATTTACATACTGCATGTGACAGTTATTAAAGTTGTTTTTGCCACATTTACAGACGTGCCAGCAGACATCCAAACATGGTAGGACACATGATATTAACCTCTATTACGTGTTGCCACTTGCTATATATGGTAATACTTAATGACGGGTTCCCTTTAAGTAAAAAATAACAACTTTACAATGCTTTAAGACCCTCAAAAACTATATATTTTTGACACTTTTGGCAACAAGGTGAGACATTTGTGCCATATATTTCTGCTTCCTACTTAGGGTGCGTTTCCACTTGGCAGTTTTTGAGTCAAAGCCAGAAGTGCATCCATGAGGAATTAACTATACATCTTTCTAATAAATCAACCATTCCTCTTGCATACACTTCAGGCGTTGGCTCAAAAACTGCAGTGGCAGTTGTCCCAAAAAAAAACTGTCAAGTGGAAACCCAACCTAATAGGGGCTTGTTGTCAATGGCTACCATGTTATATAATACAGAAAGCTACAGGCCAGTCACCAGTTACTGTATCTAACATTTTACACTTCTCACATTGCATGAATCCCTGCCAAGGCTGCTGGAATCACAGGACTTCATTTAATAGCAAATTTTCTATGGACACACAAATAGCTTGTAATTTCTAGTTTGAGTAAGATATTAAACTTAGTTATTCTATCTTTTTATCTATCTATATACCTACCTACCTATCTTAGTATTTTTTTATCTAATCTAGGTTTGCAGCTAATATTAGCAAGGAGGAAGTAAATGTCTGTAATAAGTCAAGTCTCCTCCTGTAAAGTCTTCTTTGCTGATACTAAAACAAGTGAATTGAATGAAACAAACAGAATAGAGCATTACATTTTTAGATAGACAATGAGATGCATGTCCTACAAGGTTTTTTCAAGTATTTTAATGGAGTTACAATTGAATAGACTGGCCCTTATTTACTAAGAGTGGAGTGAAGGTTTCTTTGTGGGTTTTAATTCCCTACAATTTATTTTCCACGGAATTTACTAAGGTTTCCCTACATTTTCCACTTTCCCTACACTTTGCTTTTTTTTTTTTTTTTTTTTTACACATGCTCTGATCTGTAGGGTTTTCCTCAGCTGAAATCCACCACATTTGCTGTGGAAACCTTAGTAACTATGTTGGGTTTTTGGGAAAATATCGGGAACACGCCCCTTTTCGGTGACCACACCCCTTTTCCTGGTGGTCACACCCCCTTTTCGGGTTTTCTTAGCAATATGGAGAGTTAGTCGGGGTTTTTTCAATTCTGGCGCAAATTCTGGCACAAAATCTGGCGCAGACAGAATTTCCTGGGCAATGCGCCAGAATCTGGCACACAACCCGACAACCTGACAGGTTTGCAATAGTAAATGAGGGCCACTGTGTAATGATGCTTCTCAGAAACAATAACCTCATTATCCAGTGGTTAGCCATCTGATACTAACTCAAGAGCACATATCAAAAGTAAGATTATTATTTTCTCATATATTAATTTATCCTTTAAGAAAATAAAGTTTCCTTGAAAAGATTTGTTTCTTAATGTGTTAATCCACTTTGAATCCCAACTATAGGTAGCACTTATAACATTGTAACAGAGGATTGCTTCTTGAGAAATTCCATGACATTGTCTGCAAAGTAGCTCCAAGCAGAGTTAAATGATGTTTTCTTCAGTAAAGCAGTAAAACAGTCGCTGTCAAGAACAGTGAATACTTTATAAAACCACAATCGCTGGCCAGCACGGCTGCATTCAGCTTTCATTCATGTTATGCCTATTATTGCAGCTGACCCTAGTTCACATATTTTGGATTGTCACCTCACATAAAATTACTTCCAGTAAGCTAGAAGCAGCTTCTCAAAACCCTTTACATAATGTGTGAAGAGTGAGTGAAGAGCGCCGTGCTCTTGAGTGCTTGACACTGTGTTCAGTAAAACTGATTTTGATCTTCCTTTTCCATTCCTTCCCAGATATTAAAGCCAGATGATCTTAAAAACTCGAAGGAGAAAGAAATCTGGTATATCATTCATCAGTTTAAAAAACATATCTGTTCCTAGGGGGAACAATCCTGAGCTGAAAATTTGTCTTAACCTATTAGTAGTTTGTTGCCAAATATATCACATCACCAAAGACAAACCTAAAGCTAACAAAGCACATAGATTTAAAAAAAAAAGGAAAAAAAGAAAAAAAAAAGGAGGTATTTTGGTCATCTTTACATTGAGTCATTGATTTCTTCTTTCTGCTATGATGTCTTTCAGTTTTCCAGTTCATATCATGAGGATGAAAACAGATCCCTATTTGTTGTTGGGATTGCAAATGCTTGTTCATTGGTTAATCGGATGGGTTCCCATGAAGTATGTTGGCCAGTATGTTGGTATTTTTAGCTAAAACCCGGAATGGAACTGACCACAGAAAAACTATATTGGAAACATCTGCAGCTCAATAGATAAAGCAAATGGACTGGGCCCCCTTTCTCCAAGTGTCCCATTGTAGCTGCATTATTTGTCTCTAATGTACATCTGCACTTGGGTTAGAGCTTTTCTAATGCATACAGTAAATGTACACTGCTATACACAGCTTAAAGGAATAAACCATTACTATTAGATTGTATAAAGCTTGTCCACTGGCTAGACTCTAAATGCCCCCTATTTCTAAACTAACATTGTATTAGGTTTGCCCAAATTATGGTTGCACTTTATTGAGGGACTGGCAAACGTTGTTGGTAAAGGAATTTCTTATAGGCAATTTTGTCATATTTAGAATTTGTTTGTTTTTTTCACCTCAAAGGGGGAGATTTATAAATGCTATTGGCAACTATGCAACTTTTCCTCTGCACAGGTTTTGATAAATCTCCCCCAAAAGAGGATTTTGCCAGCCTCAGGATCAACATTGCAGAACAGAAGGACTCAATCAATGGACATGTCTATTTTCAACTAAACACAATGGGCCTCATTTACTATTGCAAACCCGACATTTTGTCGGGTTGTGCGACAGATTCTGGCGCATTATGCCAGAAATTCTGTCTGCACCAGAATTTGCGCCAGAATTGGAAAGACCCGTCTAACTCTCCATTTTACTGAGAAAACCTAAAAAAAGGGGCGTGTTCCTGACATTTTCACAAAAACCCAACATATTTACTAAGGTTTCCACAGAAAATGTAGTGGATTTCAACTAAAGATAACCCAACAGATCAGAGCATGTGTAAAAAAAAGCAAAATGTAGGGAAAGTGGAAAATGTAGGGAAAGCTTAGTAAATGCTATGTAAATTTTTTTTTTAGGAAATTAAAACCCACAAAGAAACCTACACTCCGCTCTTAGTATATCAGGGCCAGTATGTTACTATACTATGGTCCCTCGAGTTAGTATGGCCTCAGGTTACATTATTTTAACAATACAATGGTCTTTCTTTGACTACTGTAACTTTAAAAGGTGCTACAGACAGTTTGAATCTGCTGTACATGTGAATGACTGGAAGATCTGACCAACCAGAGTGTGAATTTCCCTGGTAATATTTCTGTATATCTGAAGTGCCATACATTGATTGGCTGCTTCTCTATAGTCCAGCATTGTACTACATAATCTGTACTGCACTTTACCTGTTCTAAACGAGCTGCTCTTATGGACACAAGGTGAGGGCAGCTCCATTTCATTTTTCTGGTACAATGTGGTACAATTAATGTGCATTCATTGGAGAGCTCATGTCCTCTACATGAAGAAGCTCATGTCCTCTACATTGAAAGTGATTTACAGCTTTCAATTATTTCTAGTTTTTATAGGTAAGGACTTTATTGGTGTTAGGTATCTGCTTATTTTAATTTAATTTTCTTATTTTCGATGACATTTTGATGGCTTTAAAACCAATTACCAGTTTTCCAGAGTAACGGTTTCAAGATACAATATCTGCAGCTTACCCTGGTCATCCTGGAACCCATTTATATTATAATTTGAGGGACTATTGTATTCCTATTACTGTATCCATATATAGTATGTATTTCCTAGACATACTGTAAATCCAACGATCTAGTGATCAAATGGTCAAAATTTTTAATTACCGTAGTGAATAACAAGACAAGACATATGTAAATCTGTAACAATGTAGTCTGACCTTGCAAGTAAGGATTTCTTTTAGCTGTTTTGCTTACTTTTCAGTTCGGAAAATAAGCAGAAAAATGTTCTGAATCCCCCTGTGTCAGATTGTCTGATGACTTGGAATTATAATCAAGATGTGACATTAAGTGTCTCAAATGAGGATGTTAGATTGCTCCAAATACCGGAGAGCAGAGATGAGAACACCAGACACCAGAGCCCCAGTTGATGTACTGGCTCCAGAGAAGTCTTTAATCACCAAACAATTTCTAGGTTACTCATGTAGAAAGGACTTTAATAGGGTTATGTGAGTTCTATTTTCAGAGTCTGCAGTCTACATGAGCAATTGCTAATTTAAGAGAGATTAGTTTGTCTTTAGCGACTTGACAGTTGTCGGCCTAACTATGGGCCTACTCAGGAGGCAATTTAACATCTTTATAGTTATTTTCTTGCATTGCTTTAATAATGTATTGCAGGAACACCTAAGAAGAACGTTTGGCATACATATATTAGTGTGCATTCATTGGAGAGCATTTAAATTACATTTTAAGATGCAACTGTTGTCCAATATATTAGGTAATTTAAGTACAATTGTATTTCTATATGATTTATGAGCTATGAAGGTGAAAACAAATCTCTTCTGTCCTTGCACCACTTTGCCAATATTCTGTTATGAAGACTAAAGATAGAAGTAAAGATGCAAAGGTTTAACCTTGGTATAGCCAGGGGTTGATTTGTCTAAGAGGCTTGTTCTGTTGAAGCAATTATACATTGCATATTTCATATCACTCCAATAGACACAAACAATAGCTATAAAGATATACTGGGGACTGGAGCAATTCAATCAATTGTCATATATTAGATGACTATCTGTAATATACATTGTTTAATTTTTGTAAAATATTTTTGTCCTTCCAGCTACTGCCTGTGTGTCTCTGTAAGGAGTCCAAATACAGTTGTGGGTGGACAAGCAGGGCTCTGTGCACTAAGGACAAGCAGGGTTCTGTTCACTGAGAAAAAGCAGGGCTCTGTACACCGAGGACAAGCAGGGCTCTGTACACCGAGAACAAGCAGGGCTCTGTACACCGAGAACAAGCAGGGCTCTGTACACCGAGGACAAGCAGGGCTCTGTACACCGAGGACAAGCAGGGCTCTGTACACCGAGGACAAGCAGGGCTCTGTACTTGGAGGACAAGCAGGGCTCTGTACTCGGAGGACAAGCAGGGCTCTGTACTCTGAGGACAAGCAGGGCTCCGTACACCGAGGACAAGCAGGGCTCTGTACACTGATGTCAAGCAGGGCTCTGTACACTGAGGACAAGCAGGGCTCTGTACACTGAGGACAAGCAGGGCTCTGTACACTGAGGACAAGCAGGGCTCTGTACACTGAGGACAAGCAGGGCTCTGTACACCGAGAACAAGCAGGGCTCTGTACACCGAGAACAAGCAGGGCTCTGTACACCGAGGACAAGCAGGGCTCTGTACACCGAGGACAAGCAGGGCTCTGTACACCGAGGACAAGCAGGGCTCTGTACTTGGAGGACAAGCAGGGCTCTGTACTCGGAGGACAAGCAGGGCTCTGTACTCTGAGGACAAGCAGGGCTCCGTACACCGAGGACAAGCAGGGCTCTGTACACTGATGTCAAGCAGGGCTCTGTACACTGAGGACAAGCAGGGCTCTGTACACTGAGGACAAGCAGGGCTCTGTACACTGAGGACAAGCAGGGCTCTGTACACTGAGGACAAGCAGGGCTCTGTGCACTGAGGACAAGCAGGGCTCTGTGCACTGAGGACAAGCAGGGCTCTGTGCACTGAGGACAAGCAGGGCTCTGTGCACTGAGGACAAGCAGGGCTCTGTGCACTGAGGACAAGCAGAGCTCTGTACACTGAGGACAAGCAGGGCTCTGTACACTGAGGACAAGCAGGGCTCTGTACACTGAGGACAAGCAGGGCTCTGTACACTGAGGACAAGCAGGGCTCTGTACACTGAGGACACACAGGGCTCTGTACAATGAGGACAAGCAGGGCTCTGTACACTGAGGACAAGCAGGGCTCTGTACACGGAGGACAAGCAGGGCTCTGTACACTGAGGACAAGCAGCGCTCTGTACACTGAGGACAAGCAGGGCTCTGTGCACTGATGCTCTCATATTAGGATGATTAACAAGCCAGGAGCCTGCACAGAGCCCTGCTTATCCACCCACCCTTCCTGTATTTCGTCTCCTCACAGAGACACACAGGCATAAAATATACATTGTTTTTTTAACCAATGTATATTACAAAAATACATATAATGGTATTATATACATTATACAATTTTTTTTTGTTAACAACAGGTACACTTTACGCTTGTGGTATTCTTTTTTGCACCTTTGCTTAATATGCTTAGTGAAGTTACTTACAGTGAAGTGAGGGATTTTAATCCGCTGAAAGCATCTGGTGCAATGTCTGATATTTGGTTTTTGCTGAGGTCTCTAAAAATAAAAAATAAATTTGAGTTTATAATGCTACATATAGCGTAAAACACATACATTTTTATACAGTGGTGTTATGAAAACAAAGATGGCATGCAAGATAAGAAATGTTGTATATGTATAAACGTCACTCAACATTATTTATGTATAACTTGTTTGGTTAAAATGGGTCTCCAATTCTACATATTGTTGGCCTATCCTCAGGAAAATATCATCAATATATAATCGTCATAGTGCAGACATCTGGCATCCCTGCCTATCAACTGTTGTGTAGAACCGCCACAGCCAGATCCATTCTCTAAACTGGGCTGGAAGGAGTTGGCGTCTTTCATTGTGCAGTGACCATATTAGGTTACTGCATCTCAGATTCCATTGAGGTAAATGGAAGTTGAGGTGCAGTTACACAGCTGGGAGAATGCTGTGAACCCAGTTCACAGCATAGGTTTAGGTGCTTTTCAGAGGTTCCGAGTGTCAGCACCTCCTTCATCATATACTGACTAAAATAAAAAGATATTACTGTGGAATCTGTAAAGGAACAGACATCATGGTATAAGAACACTAAAGGCATTAAGTACAAAAATGTTGGCATTACCATGCAGAGTTACCTCAACCCTTATCACTACCAATGCATAGAGAGTGCAACAGTTATTAATTCTGGTCATGTGTGCATTCAAAACACATTGGTAGCACCGTATTCACCGTTATTGGTGCATTCATCGATATAACCATAAAAAATCTATGGCATTCCATATCTCAAGCACAGAACCCTGGCATTTTCTGTGATCGTTGTTGTCTGTGCTTTCAGGTACACTTAATACCAGATGTTAAATGCTGCTTAAGGAGTACCTGCCGCTATCTCCATTGCTTTATATTATGCTGCTGATATGTTGCCCTCTTCCTTACCTGCCCCCTGCAGTTTTTCTTTTTCATTTTTGCCCAATATTTCCTTCATAATCCTCTTTCAAAGCTTGCTCCCTGCATGTAGTGTTCAATGTAGCTGAGGTGCGCCATGCAGCGTGCGCAGCGCTCGCTCCCATCTGTCTGGCTGACAGGCAGGGAGCTGCACTGTGCTCATCAGTGTCCAGGCTGCACTATAATAGTTAGGACTCATGCACGAGTCTGAACTCTATGAGAGACTTGTGGCCGGGACATGTAGGGAGACCCCTAGTGGTCAGTTTTTACAAGTCATAATAAATATAAAAAAAAATTTATGACATGGTATTAGAAAGTTGTTTCTAATACATTAATTAACAACATATGAAAAGTTTTTGTGATGACAGGTACTCTTTAAATGTAACAGGTCATTGATATAGTGCACAGTCTAATAAAATGGCATCCAAGGATCATGTCCGCTTTGTAGGTCCCAACTTGTGCAGCTGCGCCTCACAAGGAGAACAATGGCACATTTACCTGTAGTAAACAACAGGCATGGCCAATGATTTATGGCAGACTTTATCCAATTCTCCGCTGTAATAAGATCATTAAATATAAGATCCAATATTCTCCTAATATATCAGACTTACATTCTCTTGAGCTTCTTGTACTGAGTAAACGCTCCAGCTGGAATACTCTTGATGGAATTCTGTTCCAGCCGTCTAAGAACAAAACAAGTAAAAGATAGAAAAATATTATTTGTACTGTCTGCTTACCATCTTGGTCTGAGATGACCACATATCTGCGTCATACACTTATTATGCTGCTTGAGAATATAATAAATGGTTATAATAAAATTGTTTGAAGCTTGTTTGTCCAACTTGTTGAACTGGTACTGTCAGAGATTTTTGGACCTCTGGATATGGTTTGCGAGCTTTGCAGAAACACACATACAAATTTTATATGGCCAAATTTATCTGAAGCTGTTCCACTATCTGTGAAAAATAACACACTGTAAATGTGACTGTCAGTATGGATATGCTTTATGGTTTGCCTTTTGTGTACAAAAACAGCAACATTTCTACAAGTTAATATACTAAACCATTGAAGGCCTTTTCATTCTGCCACCATGTAATTCGTGCCAATGTGGACTCTGTTGTTGTTGGAAAAGAACAATTACCAGAGTAAATAAGGAAAAGAACAGTTGGGATAAAAGACCAGACAGTGTGGTTAGAAACCACCATCACTTAGCTGCGAACATGTCATATAATCATTGTCTGAACCTCTGTAATTCATTAAAGCGATACTATCAATTAAATACATTCATGTCATAGAGACATGTTACAAGTTTTCATCAGTTGGGGTCTGATTTCGCAATGATCGCTATGGGATTATATTAAAAATCTATGGAGATATCTCTATGCAGCAATCAGAGAGAAAGGGGGAGAGACACGTCTCCATCAATAGGTGGGGGTCTCAGCACTCAGACCCCAACTGGTAAAAATAATCGATCTTCTCTTCTCCTCTTTAGTCCATCCTGACATTTCTGTCTGCCACCCAATTTTCTACCCTATTACAACCACTGCATTGGTTGTCCATTTAGGCCTATTATATTTCATAAATGGACTTCTGTCCTTTATTATTATTATTCCTTGGCCCCTTATCCCTCCATTCTACAGTATCCCCTACACTCCTTGCCCCCTAATGAACTTCATATCTGTCCATACACTGATACTAGCTGGTTGGGTAACTGGCTTGTCCACCTTTTTTCTACTACTTTATTTAGAATAATAGATGGCTGGATCACTATACAAAACAAACATTTTTACCCTATGTCATACTTGGCACCGCCTTTTTGACACTTATGCTCTAAGTTTGACAGATTTCCTTTTTTTAAAAAAAAAAAAAGAATAAGTAAATAAAAGGTACAGCTGACCATTTCTTCAGAGACACCAGCCCTATAGTGTTGTCCTCATGTATTATGGCTGAAACTGCAGCCAATCACTGGCCTAAGACGTCATATGCTTTCCTATTCCGTTGTTTTCATACTTCAACCCATTTTCTGCCCACATGCAATTTTTTAAAAAAGCTCAAAAGGCGTTCCAAAATCCTTTCTCCAACATTTTTTATTTTGTTATATCTATCTATCTAAGGAATGACATGCAAGTTACACATATTACTATGTAACATCATTTGTTTGTAATGTGTCAAAAAAGGAAAAAAAAAACCAAATATATATACCGTATTTTTCGCCATATAAGACGCTCCGGCATATAAGACGCACCCAATTTTAAAGCATAAAAATCTAGAAAATAAAGATTCGGAACCAAATACAATGTAAAGTATAGGACAATGATCTTCAACCTGTAGACCTTCAAATGTTGCAAAACTACAACTCCCAGCATGCCCGGGAGTTGTAGTTTTGCAACATCTGGAGGTCTGCAGGTTGAAGACCACTGGTATAGGAGGTAGTACTCAAGTGTCCCCGCCGCTCCGGACCCGTCACCGCTCGTCAGCGCTGCCCTGGATGTCGCCCCCCCCATTGCTGTCGCTGCATCCCCGGGGTGTCCCCGTTGCTCCGGAACGTCTCTGCTGCCCGGTATCCTCACTCTCCGTCACCGCCATCACGCCGCTATGCACGCCGCTCTACACGCCGCTCCTATTGGATGACGGGACGGCGTGCGCGACAACGTGATGACGATGAAGGAGAGCACTGGCCATGCACGGGATCCCGCCATGGAGCAGACACCGAGGAGGCAGGTAAGGTCCCTCCCGGTGTCCTGTAAGCTGTTCGGGACGCGGCGGTCCCGAACAGCCCGACTGAGCAGCCGGGTTAGTGTCACTTTCGCTTCAGACGCGGCGGTCAGCTTTGATAGCCGCGTCTGAAGGGTTAATACAGGGCATCACCGCAATCGGTGATGTCCTGTATTAGCCGCGGGTCCCGGCCGTTGACGGCCGCAGGGACCGCCAGTTTTAATGTGTATTTGTCGTATAAGACGGACCAACTTTTCCCCCCCAGTTTTGGGGAAGAAAAAGTGGGTCTTATACGGCGAAAAATATATATGTATTGTTTTTTTCCTTTTCTGACACATTACAAACATATCATTTAACATATTAATTTATGCAGCTTGCATGTCATTAGTTAGATATCGCCAAAATATTGCTATTGCTACGCTATTGCTATTGCCCCTGGTTAGTGCTGTTTTCACCTATATTTGCTACCTCACGTCACAGATGTAACAATGTTATACTAGTCCCAGAATTTTTGGTTTCTGCACAATTGAACTTTATTTGATAGCAGAATGCACACTGCTAGATTGACAACAAAATATCTTTTTTTTTGCAATAATGTATGAAAGAGTTATATCTTATTCTGTTGATACACTACAATGTAACAATTATTAATATTGTATTTCTCCTATTTAACAAGGTCTGAGTTTTGCTGTGGGTAAAGTGTATAGTATTTGGAACATTTTAATAATAAACATAGTAAAAGCATATTAGAAATAAAGTTGAAATCATGAATTTCTATTCCAAATGCCCAAAACCCTTAAACATGAACAACTCATAATACTCTCAAGAATCCTGTCTGACTTATAACAAGCTGGTTCCCCAGTCACTGGTAGCAGCAGAATTCTAAATGAACATGTTCTACAGACTCAAGACAGACTACGGGCCATTTCAAGCCAATTTCTGTGGATGACAATCACAAGAGTTTATTTCTAGAGACTAATGTAGGGAGAAAATTGAATTGTTGTGCTTAGCAACCAACCAGATTGTAGTGGTTTATCTGGAGCAGGTTAGAGAATAAAGCCTTTATCCTAAGCAGATTGTGCAAAGATGACTGGCATGGAAGTAACAAAAATGTCTACATTTTAGTTAATAGCCTGAAATGTTACGCTAACTTGATGGGGGTACGTCACTTTTCAACCAAATTAGCTATGTAAATAATATGAAACTAGCTTGTAAATAAGAATTTTGTCAAGCCGTGGCTGCTAACTGTAGATACAACTATGGCCAATATCCTTACATTTGGAACAGACTATTTAAAGGAAAGTACAATCAAAATAAATTCCTGATATGTCAAATAGATCACATTGGTGAAGTCTGTGATCTCTGGTCACCAACGATGTTAACCCCTTTGACACTGCTCATGGAGAATCTAACAAAAAAGGACCAATAAAATTAATGGGTGTGTTTTCAATGATGTGTTAGATGTCCAGTGACAAAAGTCTAAAGGCCCCACTACACAGGGCAATTGTTCGACAGATGAAAAGTTTAAAAATCATTGCTTGTTTGTGGCACACTGCCCTGTAACACTGGGCAAGTACGGCCAAAAAAATGACAGAAGAAAGGGCTCGACAAATAATCCAGTGATAATTTGTGCGGTCTTACCCACTCAATACCAGGCCATGTAAAAGGCTCTGTAAACCGAGGGCCAATAAAGGAGCTCATACTGGGTGGGAGTCAGGCTGTGTAATAAAGACCCAAAGTTAGGAATGCTTTTCCTTCTATTAATCCAAAATCCGTGTTGGTGCCACAAGTCAGACTTCACCAAATACATAGTTACATAGTTAGTATGGTTAAAAAAAAGTCATACTTCCATTAAGCAAATAATTGAAGGGAAGGGTGCGATGGGATGAAGGGGAAGGGATGAGATTTTATATTTCTGCATAAGCATTAATGTTATTTTGTTCTAGGAATGTATCTAACCCTGTTTTGAAGTTTTTAACTGTTCCTGCTGTGACCAGTTCCTGAGGTAGACTGTTAATCCAAATCAGTGTTGGTGCCACAAGTCAGACTTCAGCACAAGTCAGACATCCATCCATCAAGTTCAACCAAGGGATTGAAGGGAAGGGGTATGGTGGGATGAAGGGGGAAGGAATGTGATTTTATATTTCTGCATAAGCATTAAAGGGGTATTTCAGGCAAAAACATCTTATCCCCTATCCAAAGGATAGAGGATAAGATGTCTGATTGGCACTGCACTGCTGGGACTCCCCGGGATCTCCCTGCAGCACCCGCATTCTATGCGGGGCTGCGTCTCCAGTTTCGGAAACCACTGTCACACCCCCTCCCATAGACATGAATGGAGGTGGCGTGGCGTGACGTCACGTCCCCAGTTCCGGAAACCTGGAGGTTTCCGAAACTGGAAACGCAGCCCCGCATAGAATGCGGGTGCTGCAGGGAGATCGCGGAGGTCCCAGCAGCGGGCCCTCCATTATCAGACATCTTATCCCCTATCCTTTGGATAGCGGATAAGATGTTTTTGCCCGGAATACCCCTTTAATGTTATTTTGCTCTAGGAATGTATCTAACTCTGTTTTTAAGTTTTCAACTGTTCCTGCTATGACCAGTTCCTGAGGTAGACTGTTCCATAAATTCACAGTTCTTATGGTAAAGAAGGAGTATCGCCCCTTGAAACTAAACCTTTTCTTCTCCACACGGAGGGAGTGCCCCCTTGTCCTTTAAGGGGGGTTTAACCTGGAACAGTTTTTCCCCTTATTTTTTTGTATGGGCCATTTATACACTCACATACGTTTATCATATCCCCCCTTAAACGTGATCTTCTGTATGGGGCCCATCTACTTATCAGTCCTTGGCGCACTACCATTTTTCTGGATGAACGCAAGTGACGGCCCACTAAATCACTGACATTGCTGCGATCGGTGATTGGCTGAGTGGGCCGTCATTTGCGATCCTCCAGGAAGGTGGGAGCGGCTCTGCTCAGAGGATGTGAAAGTAGCTGGGGCCCCATACAGGAGATTGCCATCAGACACTTATCCCCTATGCTGTGTCTAGTCCAGTTTCCTGGACTACCCCTCAGTTCCCTGGAGCACCCTTTTAAACATAAAAAAATACATAATAGTTACCTACCTTGATCCCCTGCAGCTGCCATTATGACAGCTTCCGGTACAGGAACTAACAGTGATGAGTAGATTTTGGGAGTCAGGGTAGTCAAGTATTTTTATGTTTAACTTCCCTCCAGCGAAATATAAAAAGTCCTGAACAACCACTTTAAATATGATTTCATAAAATAAATAGCCAATCCTTAAGGGTGTGTTGTTCACATAGGTCTGTTGTACAGATTATGGTCATAGCACTTTCAATATTATATTCAATATCTAATAATCCATTTTCTGCAAACTTTTTTAAGACTCAATATTTGTCTTTTTGGGTAATTCTTCAGATGTCAATCCCTGGGGTATGGAAGAGTCGTAACTTTTACATGATTATGGCTTCGCTACATAAGTGGCTCTGGTACCATCTATCCTACCTAATGCTGGGGAGGGTTACTCGTGAAATGGTAAAATTTCTTTCACTTCCTATTTTGTATTAAATAAACAAAATTTGATGTTGCGCATTTAGAATGCTGTTTTTTATGTTTACTTATCCCAGTGAGAAATAACTCGTAAAAGAAACAAAGAGAAATCTCTGAATAAAAACACTTTTTTATTTCTAGACTCTGTTGACACAGCCATTTTTTGTAGGATTACTAGCGGCAGTCTGAACATTATGGGATGAACACTGGTGGGCAGAGAGCAAGATAAATTAAAGGGTAATGCCCACAGCAAGGCCATAAATTCTATCCTGCAGCTCCAAGTGACATTATAAACCATGAGTCCAAACTCCTAGAGGTTTATCAATGTCACCCATCCCATGGCAGATATTACTGGTAGAGCGTTATTGTGCCATTGCAAATGCCTATACTGCAACCTTTATGAATAATGAGGATTCATATTTTACATGGCGTTTAATAAAGGATGTACTTTATTTTTTTGAAAAGCCAATACCGCATCATGCTTTTAGTAATTGTTTCACTATGGTTAAATGCTAAAATATATAGAATATAGTATATTTTGAGATTAGAAGAGTATTCAGAGATTACAATATTGATGGTCTATCCAAGACCATCATTGAGACAAGGCTGCAATATCTCGTACAGATTTTATTATATGTTTGGCATCATGTAAACAATAAGGAGGGTGCAGCTCTTGAGCAAAGAGGCCTCTCCAAAAAGCAGTTCATTGGGGGTGCTAGAAGTCAGCCCCCATGATAATCGAGCTTTGTTTTACAACATATGATCCCAATAACACCAGAATGCAAATAATAAAGCCCTACTAATATAATGCTGCTTATAGTAAAAGATCTTGCATTGTAAAAACATGGCCGCTGTAGAAGCGACCACATTTCTAGCCATGTCCGGGCTGAACTTCAGGTCAAATCCCATAACTCGGCGGGCTTGGTGGGATTGTTTAATAGTTTTATGAAATGAAGAAGAAAATGAACTTCCAGATCCATATGATTTAAAAATGTGAATATTTTATTTAATTCTTTATGACTAAGGGCACATGGGGCATCTGAAACGCATTGGTGTGTGCTCTGGTTTTTTATTTTGAGAATTTTAGTAAAATATTTAAGTTTTTATATTCTTGGGAGCCCATTTTTTTTTTCTACATACTGTGGAGTACTGCCTGAATTAATGGGGTACTCCGGTGAAAAACAATTTTTTTTTTAATCAACTGATGCCAGAAAGTTAAGCAGATTTGTAAATCTTAACCCCTTCAGTATTCAGCTGCTGTATGCTCCACAGGAAGTTTTTTCTTTTTACATTTCTTTTCTGTGTGAACACAGTGCTCTCTGCTGACACCTCTACACAGTGCTCTCTGCTGACACCTCTGTCCATTTTAGGAACTGTCCAGAGCAGGAGCAAATTCCCATCGCAAACCTCTCCTGCTCTGGACAGTTCCTGACATGGACAGAGGTGTCAGCAGAGAGCACTGTGGTCAGACAGAAAATACATTTAAAAAGAAAATACCTTCCTCTGAGGCTGATAAGTACTGGAAGGGTTAAGATTTTTAAATAGAAGTAATTTATAAATCTGTTTAACTTTCTGGCACCAGTTGATTTAAAAAAAATGTTTTTTTTTTATGGGAGTACCCGTTAAAGCGTACCCGTCAGATCCAACAAAAACATTTTTTATTTTAATATATCACTCAGTACCTAATCCTAACCATGTACATCTAATTTTTATCTATTATTTTTTTATTACACATTTAATTTAGCTCACTAGTCTGAATTCCTCTCAAAGGGAGGGGGTGTGGCCTCACTGTGCAGGTCTCCGCCCCCTCCCTCAGTATGCTGTCTGCTCACATCTCCCCTAGCATTATCAAATCTATAACTCCCAGCTTGTCCTCACTAACATTAGCGGGACACAAGCTGACAAAGAGAGGGATAGATGATGTGACTAGCAGATGGGTGAGGGGTGGAGGGGAAATGAGTGACGACGGAAAGGAGTGTGTGTGGGGATGTGGGAAGGACGGGGGGATGGGAAAGGGAGGGGAGGCCAAGAGGTGGGGAACGGGGAGGGGGGAAAGGGGGGGAGAAAAGGAGTGGAGAGGGAAAGGGACAAAGAGCAGGGGAAGGGGGGAGGAGGGGTGGAAGGGGGGAGCCAGGGGAAGGGGGGAGGAGGGGTGAAGCAAGAGGGGGGGGGAGTGGAGAAATGGTTCAAAGCTCTATACATTCATTTAAACCGTCTGGTATCAGGCATTTTAATTTTTTTCTCCTCCTTTCCACCCAGCTGTCAATCAAGGAAGTGTGTCCATGACAAAGGTGATGACGCATGGACACAGCAGGACTAGTATGTGTCCAAGCAGGCAGGGGGGGCAGTTGTTTGACTGGCTTTTTCACTATGAAATACTGAAAATGTTCTAATGAAAGCAATTGCAAAACCTATTGGTTATACATGCTTTACAACATATCAAAAGTTTTTGTATTTGACAGTGCCCATTTAAGTATGTAGATGGAACAACTTGTCTAAAGTAGTTTTATCCTGTTTATTGAGTGCTTATTAAACACATATAGGAATAACATTTCATGGATAAGGTACTTGGCACAACAAACATCTAAATAAATATCACAGAAATTCCTGTAATACCATAAAGATCCCACGCAAGTAAGCACTTAAATCCAGAAGAACAGAAAACGTGAATACAGATCAATTACTTTATTGAGGTATAATCAGTTAAAAACTACAACAGTGAAGGCCAAAGGGCCTATACAACAACATATACATCCAATGACACAGAATTACAACTGGAAACACAACAATAAGAGACTGCACAAAAAGGGCACTACCTCAAAGAAGGAACCCAAAAAATAGGGAACAAATGAACGGTATAGGGCGCCCCGGAAGAAGCCTACTGGTGGCGAAACGTTGGGCAGTGGCGCTCCTCATTTGCACTTTCATACCACTAGGTAATGTGAACATGTTTAATTCATGCCTTATTTATGGTTGGCTTTCACTCATTTGAGTGATCCCTATACCGTCATTTGTTCCCTATTTTTTGGGTTCCTTCTTTGAGGTAGTGCCCTTTTTGTGCAGTCTCTTATTGTTGTGTGTCCAGTTGTAATTCTGTGTCATTGGATGTATATGTTGTTGTATAGGCCCTTTGGCCTTCACTGTTGTAGTTTTTAACTGATTATACCTCAAAGTAATTGATCTGTATTCACGTTTTCTGTTCTTCTGGATTTAAACAACAAACATCTATCAACTCTTACAAGAAGAGCATTGTACAATGAAAAAGTATAGCATTTTACTATCCACAGTCTTTCCAGATATGAAATATTTATCCTCAAGATGAATGCATCCATTACTGTTGTATTTATTTTATCTCAGCTATCTTTTTTTAGTGGGAACGGGTTAGCATCTGTTACCCTGTGCACTACAGGAACAGTTTTGTAGCAATTTTCTGACTTCAAACAACATCTAATGCATAATGGTTTGTCAGTCTTCTCTATAACATAGATAAATCACAAGCAAGGAAAAAAGTGAAGCATCAGTACTGATAATTCTTGGCTGTCACACGAATGGAGGCTACAAATGAGATGGCCACGCTCTATTAACAATGCCTTTGTGCTCTGCTTGAGAGCTGTCATAAAATGTCCCTTCTGCATTTTTGGCTGTGAAAATACTTAATGCAAAGGTTAAAATATGTGAACAGTTTTTTCCTTTACTTTCAATGATTAAGATAGTAAATACAGCGATGTGTGTTAGGGCGATTTGTACAATACTGCACACACGCTGGTCTTTGTCTTGTAACACAGTAAATACACTGTATATACATTTTATAACTTCACTGCTTAGAACATTAGGATGACAAACACAGGGTAAATATGAATCAGGATAAAAAGAATTGATGTACACTAAACAACAAAGTGTGTTATTTATTGTATATGGTTTGATACTGGTAAAGCGGCTATTACAGAGGTGCAGTTGGCTCGTGAATGAATAAGCTCCGCCAGAGCTAATGACATTACAATAAAATGATTACTTACATCTCAATAATGCCTTCTGGTAGATTGGCTGGGATTTCAGTAAGTCCTTTCCCTCGACAGTCCACCACATTGTTGCTGCAGGCACAGGCAGATGGGCAGCTCACTGCATTGGCATTGCATGATGGAGGCTCATTTTGGGATCCTGTAAAATTACAGATCAGTATCAGTAAGCCCGGGAACTGTTCCTGTTTCTACTGAGAGACATGTACTTCATTTGAGTCCATGAAAACCATCACAGAAATATAGTATTGTTATATGTATATTCACAGAATGTAAATAGTAAAGATAGTAAAGCCCTACCAAAGTTGAGGAGTCAAAAAAAAAAACCAGGATAATCAAACATGTTTCCATGGAAATACATAATGTTCATAAGAAGTACAGACAGTCGGCATTCACCTTTTCTTTTTGAACTTTTTATTGGTAAATACTCACATACATATTATGGGGTGGACAGACATGAGGGGTAAAGCAAGGCTACAGCAGCCGTTTTGCACGTCTTAGTGCTTCATCGGGCCTCAAGGCCCGATGAAGCACAAAGACATGCGAAACGGCTTCTTGAAGAAGTTCAAGAAGAAATGGTGAGTGCCGACTGTCTGTACTTGTCCTACTGTTGCCTATCATTTGGATTTAAAGTCAGAGCACCACTTACTAAGACTATCTGAGACTCCCCGTGCCGGTTTGGGTGCCGGACTGTGCAGCGGCAGTACCGGACTAATAGTCTTTTTTCCATTATATGAAAATACCATTAGATTATGTTCACACATGGTGAAAACGCTGCAGATTTTATGCTAACATTCTATGCTATGTCAATTAATATAAATAAATGATTGAACACAGCATCAAATCTGCAGTGTACTTACTATCTGATATAAATTGTGTTCATAATACATAGCATATATATATATATATGCTGTAGATTGTATGCTAAAGTTTTATGCTACATAAATTTATATCAATTGAAGGAGTAGTGCGGTGAAAAATAACTTATCCCCTATCCAAAGGATAGGGGATAAGTTATAGATCGCGGGGGGGTCTGACCGCTGGGCCCCCCGCGATCTCCTGAACAAGGCACTGACAGTCTGCCAGAAGTGGCCATTCCAACCCTCGCAGGAAGGGGAGGGGGTGTCGGCCGCCGCTCCATGTGGGGGTTAGCATGTTCCCTTCCAGCAGACTGTCGGGGCCCCATTCAGGAGATCGTGGGGTGGTCTTATCCCCTATCCTTTGGGTTAGCAAATGACTCAGTGATAGGAAGTAGAGGGTTAGTATCAGTGGTACTCTGGTGGGTCCACATTACGTTTTGTCCATACAGTCACCGGATCCGGCTAGGGAGAGTATGAACCGGGCACTCCCGTATACCAGCCGGACCCAATAATAAGCCGACCTGAGTCAGATAGGGACTCCGATCGGCTAATTTTTGCCCCATATCCGGTTTTGTAACCGGACCTAAAGCCGCAGTATACTATGGTTTTAGATCTGGTCACAAAACCGGATACGGGGCAAAAACGAGCCGATCAGAGTCACTATCTGATTCCGGTCAGCTCATCCAGTGACTGTATGGTCATAATGTGCACCCAGCCTTAATCTGGTTGGGTGACAGTTACTAGTGGGGTACTGCAGGGGTCAGTACTGGGTCCACTTCTTTTCAATATCTTTATTAATGACCTTGTAGAAAGATTTCAAACAAGAATTTCTATATTTGCAGATTACATTGAACTGGGTAAGGTGATCACCACAGAGGAGGATAAAATAATATTACAGAGCCTTATTGCTATATTAATTATTAATTTTACAAGCTGGAGGCTTAAGCAATGGCAAATGAAATTTAATGTGCATAAATGTAAGGCTATGCACTTTGTAAAAACAAAGGGGGTTATCAAAACCTGTGCGAAGGAAAAGTTGCCCACTTGGATTGCTTCTTTCATTTTGCAAAGGACTTGTTAAAATGAAAGAAGCGAGCTGATTGGTTGCTATGGGCAACTCAGCAACTTTTCCTCTACACAGGTTTTTATAAATCTCCCCCATAAATAATAAAGCATTAGATAAAACTACTAACAAAAAATACTTGGGGATACTGGTGGACAGTAAAATCAACTTTAGTGATAAGTGTCAGGCAGCAGCTGCCAAGGCTAATAAAGTCATGGGATGTTCAAGAGAGTCATAGAGGCTCAGGACAGAAGCATAGTTTTTTGCCCCTGTATAAATCATTAGTCCCACAATCATCACAGACAGAGATTCTTTACTGTAAGAGCAGTGAGATTTGGAACTCTCTGCCACATGATGTTGTGATGTCTGACTCAATAAACAAGTTCAAGGGGGCCTGGATGTTTTTCTGGAAAAATATAATATTCCAAGTTATGGATTCTAGATTTATGTGGATAGAACGTTGATCCAGGGATTTATTATGACTGCCATAGCGGAGTCTGGAAGGAATTTTTCCTCTGTCATGGGGTAATTGGCATCAGCCTCATGGGGTTTTCTGACTTCCTCTGGATCAACACAGTAGGATTTTAGGTTGAGCTTGATGGACTGTTGATTTTTCTCAACCTTACAAACTATGTAAATAAATGAACACAGCTAAAAACATAAAATCCGCAGTGGACCCACTATGTGAGATATACCCATAAAGTGTCAGATTGGTGGAGACATTAAAGCATTCTATGACACTCAGGAAATTCATTGGTAAGTGTTTTATTCTAGTTCTCAGAGGAATCTAGCAGCTCAAGCCTTCATCCACAGGGATGACACAATGACATTCATAGTTAGGAAGCATTATTCATGGTTTCACTGGTAATTTAGGGCAAACTGTAAGATCATGCATTAAACCCATACATTATCTAGTATGCCTCTTCATTCAAGCAAAAACTGCAATAGCCCAGACAAATCCATACATAAAACCAGATGTTAGTTAGGTATAGCTGCCGAACGAATTAACATATAAATGAACATCAGTGAATGCAGCTTAGTATAAATGTTTTAATCTGAATTTTAAAGAGAACCTGTCACATTGAAAATGCAGCCCGATCTGCAGGCAGCATGTTATAGAGCAGGAGGAGCTGAGCAGATATATTATTTATGGGAATCAGGGTAACTTCATTTATTCATTAAAATTCCTGCTCACTCTTAGGAGTTCAGCGGGCCGTCCTACTCATAGACATGCATACAGATATAGCTGCCAGTCACTGACTAGGACCACCCACTGGACTCCTAAGCTTAAAACGAACAAGGATTTCAATTAATATGTTACAAGTTATGCCTATTTTTCTCTGTAACTCTATATATCAATCTACTCCGCTCCTCCTGCTAAGCTCTATAAAATAAAGCTGGTGTGCCGGATTTTTATACTGGCAGGTTCTCTTTAACTTCCTATGGGAAAACTATTTTTGCAGCAAATGAAATCTTGCAAACATAAGCTTTAAGAAACACTCAGAAAGTCTTAACTATTTAAGAACTATAAAATCTAGTTAAATGAAACCTTTGAAATGCAGGAATCATAGAGCAGGGGGAGCTAAGAAGACTGCTAAACAGTTTTGTAGGAAAAGTTCCAGGATAAATGGTTACGTATCCATGTAAATCTTTGCTCATTCTGGGCTATGTAGTCACGTGGGTGGTGTTACTCTTATTAGCAACTCTCTATACATGTACTCTTATACACACAGATAGCTGTCAGTTTCTGAGTAGAACCACCCACTTGACTATTTAGTCCAGAATGAACATTCATTTACATACATGTTATCCTGGATCTTTTCCCACAAAAGTAGAAACAGTAAAACCTCTCTAAAAGACCACCCCCTTATCCAAACTAGATTTTAAGGCAGCCATACGTGATGCCTAGTGTCCATCTACTTTAATATGGTTATTCTCATAGACGACCACTTTTCAATGCAATTACGGATGATCTGCTCAAAGCGGTTAACTGTATCAATCTGCTCAGCTTCTCCAGCTCTATAACATGCTGCCTACAGACCCCATTGCGTATATAAGAAGGAAACCCACACACAAATACACACATACACAAAAATAAAGAGATGCACATCATATTATAACCAACTCTAATTTTTCATCCGCCACCTTGTGTTATCTACATCCTCACACTGCAATGTCAGGTGTTTAGATGCATTTAGTCTCAAATGTCTGATATGCAGATACATTTTCCAAAAGCAGAAAGCAAAAAATGAAAATTGCTATTGGCTGGCTGTGTACATGAAGGGGCAAAGTCTCTTGATAAAAGAAAAGAGAATTACTGAGAGTCCCGTCCCAGCGTTTGAAAAATGTCAAGGATTCCACTGAGAGCTGGTGTCTGTGTGTTTGAATTTCCATTAGCTCTAACAGATTGTAACCAATGGTCATCCCTCTTTTCAGCTGTCAATATTATGTGGACTAGATGCAAACAAAAAAGAGAGAAACCATTACATATTATTTGTTTTGGTTGAATTTCCAAATCTAGTTAAAAAACGGCTGAATTAAGTAAGTAGCCGAACTTCAGAAACACACATGAATAAATATGGCCTCTGAAAAGTGCATTATCATTTCCTAAACTTATGAAATATAGCAGGAGAGGTGCTAAATGTATTTCATGTACAGTCATACATATGCAATTGGTTTCACTGCTGCAGATTGGCGTGGACGGAATAGCAATCATTATAATCGCACTATATTGCCAGACTTTTTGGGTAGACCACGATAAAGACAGATGGATAAGATGACAGGTACAGAAATGTATATTGCTGTACAGTATTTTTTATTAGCTGATCCGAACAGGACCGTAAAACCAACATTTAGATGACAGCTTAAAAAGAACATTTTAGAATTGGTAAAACTATATATATGGATGAAATCAAACCTGACGCATGAAGCTCCTACAGGAAATCCATCAACGAGAAATGGAAACTCTCCTAAAACTGGACTTCCTGCACTTTAAAGCATACCTGTCATTTGCCAAAACTTTTTGTATTATGTAGATATTAACATTATCTGTATATTTGTAATACAAATATATAATAATAAAAATATGTATTATTTTGCGTGAAAAATGCTGTCTTGTTCCTGCTGCTATTGCCTGTGTGTCTCTGTGACACAAAATACAATAAGTGTGGGTGGGCAAGCAGGGCTCTGTGCACTGAGCTCTATGACACCCCCGGCTCACAGAGCAGGCTGATTGACAAGTCATGAGCCTGCACAGAGCCCTGCCTGAACTTATGTGCCCCCCATTTCCATGTGCTTGATTTTTTCTTTATATATCTGTCCCTCAATTTACCAACCATCCTGTCATTGTTTGCCTTGTTAAGGGCTCATTTAAACTTCTATATATTGGATCTCTATTATTTGCTAATTTAGATAATGATTTACATTACATTTTTTTTATGCGTTTTTTCCCCCCAATAAGCAGTTTGTTCACATATATCGTTATAGACCTTAATGTGTTGAATTTAAAAATACATATTCTGTTTCTGAAAAGTTCACAGAACCATATTTGTTCTGCACGTTTTTTTCTGTAACAGAAAATTAAACAAATATGGCTGAAAATGAGCAAGAAAAAAGCAGAACAAAAATTGGACAAATTGTAAGAATCAAATATGAATTATGCATCTGCCTTTTTTTTTTAACAGAAGTGTGAATGAGGATTTCAATATATACGGTACCTTTTTTATTTAAATTAAAATTTTCCCACTAAGACTATCTATAATTTTTTTTTATATGTGAAAAACTTTTGACATGTCACACAGATCATGTCAAAGGTTTTGGTCATTTGGAGTCTGGGCGTTCAGACCTCCAAAACAAAAGCAGTGCCTAAGAAAGGAAGATGGACAGTCTACTTAAAGGGGTACTCCGTTTTTTTTTAATCATCTGGTGCCAGAAAGTTAAACAGATTTGTAAATTACTTCTATTGAAAAATCTTAATCCTTCCAGTACTTATTAGCTGCTGAATACTACAAAGGAAATTATTTTCTTTTTGGAACACAGTGCTCTCTGCTGACATCACAAGCACAGTGCTCTCTGCTGACATCTCTGCCCATTTTAGGAACTGTCCAGAGCAGCATATGTTTGTTATGGGGATTTTCTCCTACTCTGGACAGAGATGTCAGCAGAGAGCACTGTGCTCGTGATTCAGCAGAGAGTTCTGTTTAACTTTTTGAGCAGTGGTGGATATAATCCAGGAAAAATAGGAATTACCATCCGGCGCTTCTCCTCCTAGGACATAAATAGGCAGCAGTCCATGTAGGGTTAACAGAGTATCTTTATTTGCAACTTGTTAACCCTACATGGACTGCTGCCTATGTATGTCCTAGGAGGAGAAGCACCGGATGGTAATTCCTATTTTTCCTGGATTATATCCACCACTGCTCATCAATTATCCAGCCGACCGAGAGGGACCTGGAAAGGAAACCGTGGCTGCTGACCTCCACTTCATTTGCGATTCTATATGCCTGCAGAGGTGTTGTTATCCGGTAAGCCTCCCTTTTTTTGCGCACATTGAAGCCTAAACGATAAAACTGTCTGCACTAGGAGCGCACCTGTCTTTTTGTCTTTTTATATTCTGTTTAACTTTTTGGCACCAGTTGAGTAAAAAAAAAAAAGTTTTCAACCGAAGTACCCCTTTAATACGTTTTTAATTATTTTATAATATGGTGGGATTCACTTGTGTGTGTAGGGATTTCTGTCTTGCAACATTAAAATACACGTACCTAATTTCCAAAAGAAAAGACGTATAGGTTTGTTATTTTAATAAATAAACTTCAGATCAGACCATACACTAACATGTAAGATTTTGTCCTTTAAGAATAAATAATAAAATGAAAACTGACACTTATAGCAGAAATACAATTGGCTATGATTTCAACTGCAATATAAGAAATATGGGATCGAATAAATAAACCTAGCATTCCTCTCATTCCTTGTTACTATAATTTAATTAAAATACACCAAGTAGATTTTATAGATTTTATCAGGGTTCGGCCTGAATGCTAATAGACTGTATTAATGAACTGTCCTTCACAGCTGTTTTTACCATTAATAAAGATGTTTTATTTCGCTCAATGGCAAGAAGGAGCCTATCAATGTTAAAACGAATGCATGTTTTTATTAATGTTATATTTTAATTGACACAGTTACATACCCTAGTCATATTTCCTACTCAAATATACACTTGGTATAGGAGAAGAAGAGACAGACATTACAGTCTGGTTGTAGGCCCTGCTTCGAGACAGACAGCCTCTCCACCAATTGCTAATGCTGGTGAGGTATGTTGCTTAAGCTGCCCATATGCTTTAGTTACAAATCAGCCAAACCTGTTGCTTTTGGCATGACCGACAAATGCACCTTAGGGAAGGGTCACACACTACATATACGCAGTGTATTTATGCTGCACATAATCCACTGTGCAGTGGAAACTATGCTGCATATTCTCCTGTTAGCTGACCCACTGGGCTACCCGGTGGCAGCCCTGTGTCTTCAGAGAGGTTTGGAGGCGGGGCCACGTGTGACAGTTACGTCAGCACAGCCCCGCCTCACTGAAAACACGGGTTGCTGCAGGGAAGCCTTGTGTGTTAGCTAAGAGAAAAATATGCAGTGTGTTACTTACTGCACAGTGGATTTTGCACAGCGTGAAATACGCTGCATATACGTTGTGTGTAACCCTACCATAAAAGTGCATGGAGGCCTCTCAACTCTTCCAGATGGATGATGTCCGGTAAAAGAAGTGTCCAGCATGTTTCATTTCAACTGCCTAATCTTATTGTTCTCAGGGAGATAAGCCGCCACCAGAGCTGTGTGGAAGCCACTTACCCCTCCTCTCCCTATTGGCCATTCCGAACAGTCGTGGGTACAGGGAGACAGCGTTCAGCCAAACAAACATTTAGCTAACAGCTGTAGAAGATGTATGGCCACCTTTAGATTTTTTGACTATATGTATTGTTGGAATCGTATCCACTGAATAATTGGACTCTTTTGGGGCCAAAATTGATAATATATCTATAACAGTTTTTGGACATAAATACATTATCTGGACATATTTTCTAAATGTCCTGCACCTTTTCCCATATATTCAAATGTGTTCAAGAAGTTGGTTAGTGGCACCAAATGTCACTCATTTCCTAAAAACAAATGGGGAGATTTATCAAAACCTGTCCAGAGGGAAAGCCGATGAGTTGCCCATAGCAACCAATCAGCACGCTTCTTTCATTTTGCAGAGGCTTTGTTAAAAATGAAAGCAGCGATCTGATTGGTTGCTATGAGCTACTCTGCAACTTTCCCTCTGGACAGGTTTTGATAAATCTCCCCCAAAAATCATAACATTTTCTACCTAGAAAAATATTGGAAAACAATACCAAGTCAGACCTGGCATTGCCTTCAGATGCTGGCAAGTAGATAACTTTTGCATCATACTTGCCTAATCCCTGCTTCTGCTTGTGATTACCATAATAGTGCCATATTTAAAGGAGCTCTTCAGGCAATTACAGCCTATAGTGATGTCAGGCAGACTTTTACAACAAACAAGTGAGTGATCCAGCTCACCTTCCCTGATGTACGGTGCTCGGACCGGTGCCTGGCAAGGCTTCTATTATTGAAGAAAGAAGGTATGGAGGGTCCAGCACTTCCTTGCAAGTAGCTTTATTGAAGATACATCACGCCATAAAAACGACAGTGAGTCAGACATGTTTCGAGCGCAAGCGCTCTTCCTTGAGGAAGAGTGCTTGTGCTCGAAACATGTCTGACTGACTGTCGTTTTTATGGTGTGATGTATCTTCAATTAAGCTGCTTGCAACGAAGTGCTGGACCCTCCGTACCTTCTTTAGACAAGTCTTTTAGTATGACTGTTTCTGGAAAAGGGTTCTGTCTGACATTAAAGGAGATCTGTAGTGCCCTGAACTTTATCCCCTACAGATCTCCTTTAAGCAACTGCTCGAATGTATGTAAAATTGAAATCAATGGTCATAAAATGAAACACTATTGTATTACTGTGAACTAGAATAGGCTTCTGTCCACTAGAATAGGCTCCTGTCTACACCCATGGATGGTGGGCTAATGTGCCTTTATACATACAGCGTACCCTTTATATCAAGTCAGAAGTAGTTTCATAATGTATTTACCAGGGCAAACAAAATCCTTCTTTTGAACATCTGCTACATTGAAGCCTCTCAGTTGAACGGGAGACATGCAGAAGGTAAACTGGCCAATGGTTCGTCTCTGACGCAACCAGTCCGACAACCAGGTAAGGTGACAGTCGCAGAACAAGTAGTTGGAGTGTAGACGTCTGTAAAACATTGAAGAACAAATAATATGAGTACTGTAGCATGTGAAAGCCAATAGTGCTTAATATACCATGAGTATTTTATTCTAGCACCCATAACATATGCCATGCATTGAATGTATCATCTTACAACAAAGTGCCATATGTGCTATCTCTGACGACACATTGATACTGAGCAAATTACATATCTATTGTCATAAAAATGAGCCAGTATTCTGACCACATTGCACCCCATAACTGGCCTAAGCAGTAGTCTGTAATACGTAGAGAACGTCATCAGTAGAGAGGTAAGAAGGCCTCTTCAAGGGAAGTAAGCAGAAGCAGGGAGGACAGAAGTGGCTGCACTGGACTGTCAAGCAGGTAAGTGAGTATAGCGTAGTAAGTCATTTTTGATACTCTATTTTTTATATTCCTTTTTAATTTTTTGAGACAACCTACTTAAACGGGTATTCCAGGCCAAAACTTTTTTTTATATATCAACTGGCTCCGGAAGGTTAAACAGATTTGTAAATTACTTCTATTAAAAAATCTTAATCCTTCCAATAGTTATTAGCTTCTGAAGTTGAGTTGTTGTTTTCTGTCTAACTGCTCTCTGATGACTCACGTCCCGGGAGCTGTGCAGTTCCTATGGGGATATTCTCCCATCATGCACAGCTCCCGGGATGTGACATCATCATTGAGCAGTTAGACAGAAAACTTCAGAAGCTAATAACTATTGAAAGGATTAAGATTTTTTAATAGAAGTAATTTACAAATCTGTTTAACTTCCCGGAGCCAGTTGATATATATGAAAAAAAGGTTTTGCCTGGAATACTCCTTTAAGATACAAAATGACAACATGTTTAGATGACTCTCTCTCTTCTTTTTTACCTCACCTTTTCCTTTCTCCTCCTTTTTCTTTTCTGTTTAATTCTTGTTCCCTTTAGCACATGTTTATGTTTTCTTCTTTAAGATGACATTTAGAATTCTTTATATCTATAGTATTACATCCATATCTTCCTGCAGTGTTGATCTCAATTACAGCTGTGTGGTCTATCTATTTCTTGTTTTGGGGTTATGTAATCCCTATGACATTCTCCTCTAAATGCTATGTCAAAATGTGTTATTTGCCTTTCATCATTAAGACTGAAATATCCAAAAAATAAATACAAGAAACATAAGCATAAAAGGACATGTCCTTTTACAAAATATAATGTGTGGTAATGCATTATATGTGGTAAAATCTTTTTCCTCACCATACCCTGTAAGACATTTCTGCCGCAGGGATGGTAAAGATACAAAACCTGTGTATAGAAAGAGTGGTGCAGTTGCTCATAGCAAGCAATCAGATTGCTTCTTTCATTTTTAAAGAGTCCTGTGAAAAATAAAAGAAGCGATCTGACTGGTGGCTTTGCACAACTGTACCACTTTACCTCAGCACAGTTTTTAATAAATCTACCTCATATAGTTTACAAGTGTCCCCCGCTGACCCCATAAGTAGTCCCCTGGGTGAGAAGCTATACTCACCTAGTCCAGTCTGCTCCAGCTGCAATCACGCCCACCTCAGCATGATTGACAGCTCAGGCACGGCCTGCATCATCGCTCTGCCCTGTCTGCTCAGGGAGCAGATCAGTGATGAGGGCTGTCAATTACGCTAAGGAGGGGAAGATGACAGCCGGAGCAACTGGTCTAGGTGAGTATATCTTCAAACCCTGGGGACTATTTATGGGGTCAGCGGGGGACACTTGTAAACTATATGGGGAATATTTATTAAAAACTGTGATGGGCACTGCCCAAAGGACTACTTTTGGGGCCATCAGGAGACATTTTTAAACTATATATCCTCACATCTCCCGAGAAAGGTGAGGATGAAAATGTTGCCATATATGCGCGTTTTACCATATATGCGCGTTGCCAAGCATTATATATTGTACAATATGATGAGAGGTTCCCTTTAATGAGTGACAGACTGACACAGGAGAGTGGACCCATAAGGCTTACAATCTACAAGGAAAAAGGGGAAATTGGGCAAGATGCCATAAAATAAATATATTATAATATATGCTTTGAAACCCTAAAGCCCTAATTATTTGACCAGGTTATTTTAGTATGATTAAAAAAAGACATATGTCCATTTACCATCTTTTAACATATGATGCAACATATATAAAATCGTAGCGAAAATGCATACAAAAGAAAACTCGATGAACATCATTAGAAAAATGCTGGTACTATGCAGATGCAGCCTTGTTCAGCTAAAAAATACTCTCTTTGAGAACAGCACTATTACACAGATGCAAAGACAGCAGGACATACTCTATAAACAAAATGGATACCATGCAGTGTTTCAGATAAATAAAGCAGCTTCAACAATGAAAAAACACAAACGCAGATCAATGCAAACTAATTCCTGCCAGTTTTAATCACGGAGACAAGATCGATAGTAGCAAACAACATGAAATGGATTGAGCAGTGACAGACCGGTACTGCTAATTCACAGGAAATGGCCTGCATCTGCAGCATAAACTTTATTTTAACTAAACAATATATAGCATAGAACTATCTACATTGTCCTTATGCTTACTCCTATGCTTTAGTTAAAATAACAATTATTTAGTATTTAACATTTTGAACTGAAATACTGTAAGGATCCAATTATATTAAAATGTAACCGTTGTTTCAGGTTTTTATTTTTCAGGGATCAATATTACAAACTGTGATAAGAACCTTTGTAATATTTCTCAGATAAAGATGAATTATCAATTCACTCTCCAGGGTGAAGCTGTAGCCAACAGAAGTCTATGAAAAGCAACATGAGAGAGAAAACTACAGCTACTGTATTGCTCTCTTTTACTGTGTAATGTCCTCCATGCTGCTGCTGCTACTTCTGAATATGTGTGTGTGTGTGTGAGAGAGGGGACAATGATCTCCTACAGAGATCTCCTCTTATCTCTGTCTGCTGTGTACAGGATATATCATAGCAGGCTGCATGTTTAAAACCTACAATTCCTAGCATGCCCAGACAGTAGTTTTGGATCATCTGGAGGGCCCAAGTTTGGAGACCACTGAGCTAGAATATAGTAATTTTTACACTGATTTTAGGGTAAAGTGACAATTACAGATGAAAATTGTGGAGGGAGAAAACTGCTGATAAATACAGGATAAGAGTCATAACATCGCATGTACACACATTCTTGCCACAGTCCCACTATAACAAACCTAGCATGATGGCCAAGTTGGTCACTAAGGGCCCATAGACACTGCAGAATTTCTTAAAGAACTCCGATGCAGCAGTCTTCCCATTGTTTTCAATGGAATTCTGATGCACCATGCACACTGCAACATTTCTCCAGCGGAATTCCGCCAAAAGAATGAGCAATGCATTGTGATGGCGCATGTCCGAGCAGTTCTAGCAGTCTATTTAGCCCAAAGTTGCATTGTCAATGCCCTAAGAACCACTTTAAATGTGAGAATACAAATGGCAGCAAAAGTTTCCTCTGGTCCCAAAGCAAGCCCCCAAATGGTATCTAGTTTAGTTGTCACAGGATCCGTTTGCTAAAAATAATTCTTATGTAGATCTGAAATCTTTGCAAGGTTTTTTTTTCACTATACGTTGTTTCCCTTTAAATGTGAATAATACAGTAATTATTTTGAAAATGTATTAAATAAAACTTTTTATGTTATGAAATCTATGTTTTTTTCATATTTGCTTCCATTGCTTTGGGATGTGTGAATGAGTCAGAAAGGTGTCAATATGACTTGCCACACAAGAATAGACGGAGCGACAGTAATACAGATGTAGCCTTGGTTATCTTGACTGCATTAACCTGACACAGCAATTTGTTGTGTCAGAATATCCTAATGCACTAGGGAAGAAGATAAGGCCAGGTATAGAAGAGTAATGTTCATCTTAGGACATCTTCAGAAGTACAGTACAATATAATAATGCATTAGACAAACCTAATGCGCTAGGGATCAAGATAAGGCTTGTAACGTCTGTACCATCACAGCGGCCATTCTGAACCCAGAGATAGCGGTCAACCTCTCACATAGTCTGCTATCTAAGCACAAAAGCCTGGTTAGTTATGTTTGTTAATATTAGTTCTATATTGACCTTAAGGGGACTGTATCACCTCCAAAAAAAAAAAAATATTAAGTTGTCAGAAAATTGGTTTAAAGGCATATATTTTAAATCTATAATTTTTATCTTCTACTCATTTGTAATCCTCCACTGTACACCCCAAAACAGGGCATTCTGAGGCATATAGAGGACTACTTAGCTAAGAAATATATTGAAGAGGACAACTTAGACCCCTATCTTTGCAGGCCTATTGGAGCGCTATGGAAATGAATAGAAAGATAAAAATTACAGACTCATAATCGGTGCTTTTCATTGTATTTGTTGAAGACTTTAGTTTACGGAGGTTTTGGAATGTCTTTAATTGCAAGGATAAAAAATCATTTTTTTTTTTTAAACTGTGCAGATGAAAGGTTTCCCAAATGCCCATAGAAACCAATCAGATTGCTTCTTTAAGTTTTAAAAAGGCCTCTGAAAAATAAAGGAAGCAATTTGATTTGTAGCTATGGGCAACTGGTCAACTTTTCCTCTGCACAAGTTTTGATAAATTTCCCCTATTGTTCTTGAATTTAAAGGTGCGGTTTAGAGAAAACACAAGTTTGCTTCAAATTGAAAGTGGTGTAAAAATAACAAACATGCAATACTCAGCACTTTCGGTTCCCCACAACTACTGCATCTCCGCTGGTCTCTACTTCTACCAGGTTTTGTGTCAACCCTGTGGTCCTGGCTGCTAAGCCATTCAGTGGCCACAGCTGTGCTCCACCTCAGTAACTGACTGGCCAAGTGGGAAGATACTGTGGGGTCAACAGGACACAAAATCTGGAAGAATTGGAGACCATTGGCAAAGCGGGAGTGTCGACGCAGCAGATGCTAACATCCAGAGGTGGTGAATATAATATGTTTTTTAATTTCACACTGTCACCAGCTATGGAGTAAATGTATGTTCTCCTTGGACAACCCGTTTAGCAGAAGTATCTACTGAAACTAAACTACAACAAGCAAATGTATGCAACTGCTATTTAGTGGGCTTCTGATTCCCTCAAGTTATCGCAGATTGCTCGTGCTACGCAAAGCTTTACTAAACAATACATAACTGAGTGGTTTCTTCTAGCAGAATCTCAGCCAGAAGGAAATATTTTTTATGAAACAAGTGTAAGGAAATATCAGATGGATTTGATTGATTTGACCCTAAAGTGTTCTTGACGTATGTTAAGTGTTTATTTTTAGAAAGTGATGTATTGCCAAATTATCGCTTCCAATCACTTTGAAAGTAGACTTATAGGTAAAAACATTTTGTGAAAAGTAGATTTGAGGCTGTACGTTTTCTAACTACTGTGTGGCTTAGTAAGGTCCATATACACTGGCCAATTATTGTTCATAAAATTTATAGAAATGAGTGGCCAGTGTGTATGAAAGAGATCCATCAGAAAATTGTCATATTCTTCTTCTTCATTGATCGTGCTGCCAAGTACCAATACTTACATTTACAATGACATTACTAGACAACAATGATGGACTTGGCCCTTTACTGAGGATCACTAAGGAATTACTTTATAAGAAAAAAATATTATGTGAACAGAGGCCTAAAATGTGTGCTAATAACCTAAAATATACGGTAACTAATTCCACAATTTATTTTCTGACCTTTTTTTGCTCACAGATCAAACAAAATACTTGTAGAATTTTCTTTTTTTTTATTATTATATGAGTTATCCCACGAGAAATATTTAACATATTTGAATGGTATGTATCATTTGAGATATCTTACATTGATGGCAGTGGTAGTGCCCCCTGCTGTTCTTTGTTTTGCTAATTCTGCAACACCTAGCGGTGGGCACACAAGTTCTGTTGCTGGCCTATTCAGATGTGAACTGAGTTGTAAAAACTATACAACCTATACTTCCTCTATGTACTTACATAAACCTGTATATGTAAAGAGAGCGAACTAGCATGATACAGAAATTCATAGGAATATATCTCTATATATCTACACAATCAAAAAACAGGGCGAGCAGCACTTCAGAGACGGTGTACATGTGATGCACACAGCAATAGTGGCCTAGGCCAGGAGCCCAAACGGAGATCCACAAACAAAAAGGTCACTGCAGGTGAAAAAATATTTGCAGCTTTATTTCATTCCAAAAAACATGCAACGTTTCAGCTGTCCATGCAGACTTTTCAAGCACCTCTATATATTTCTCTCTTTCTTTAGCTTATAGAAGTACAAGGTGTTGTACCCTTCACCTTTTACAAATATGGCAGTCTCCATTTTTTTGAGGCATGTTGCAATCCTGCATAGATATCTCTAGGGATGTATATACTGTATTAATGATATAATGTATTTATGCGCATACAATGGATGTGCAGATATAGAGCCAAGGTTAACAGTTCTGGTAATACAGCAGAGTGTGCATAATTTTGATAGCTTTCTTCAAAGTTCACACTGACTCATTTTATATTTTACAGGAAATTACATTTTTAAGACTCAGAGATAGCTGTCATTGCTAAAATCTCAATAACCTTTATTTAGAAAGGGTTTAGGAATGGCTTGGTATAAATGTGTATCCGTAATTCAATGGCAATGCTTGGCTTTAAAAAAAATCCACGTATGCTTTCCTGCTTTGTTTTCTCCTTTAATTACCACAAAGTAGGATTAGTCATTGAAAGTCTCAGGGGAACTATCTACAAAAGCCATCTTCAAAATTACACTAAAGAAAGAATGGCAGCAGACACTACGTACTAGAAGGGGACAGCTGTGATTGATGGATGTGAGGTGACTGGATGAATATTACTGAACATTAAGGAGAACAAAGGAAAAAAAACTTCTTCTTAATCACAGAGATTCATTCTGACTAATATTAATGTCACCAAAGAAAAAAGAACATGAAAGTAAATATGAAGCATCACCTGCAAAGAACAAGGAAGTAGATAATAATAAATAATAACAAATAATAAATCTGCAACATGTGATCCCAAGGAACAATTTACATTTCAGTAGACTGTGAATGGGCAGTATTTTGTTACTGGAAACGAAGCTGGTTACTCTGGATTATAACCAAAGGTCTGCTAATGGTATGAGGCATGGTTCCTCATAGGATACCTATAGTTGTAATGTATGTATAGGAAATGTTTTATATTCTTAATAAACAAACATACAAGGACAAGACAATATTAACACCACAAGAATGGACCCACTGTAAAGCTGTATGATATAACCAGAGAGCACTTTAGAAAACAGTTAATCATTTTAATAATATTTATTTATGGTATTTATATAGCACCGTGCTATACATATATTTCACTGGGCTTTACATTTAGTAAGATCACACATAAATGTAAACTGACAAATAATCAAATCACATGAATAAACTATAAGACAATAGGAAAGAGTCCTTTGCTCATAGGAGCAGGCAATCTTAGTGTTGAAAATAGCTATTACTGTGTAAAGTGATACACTTGAGAAGGCAGTCATCTATCGTTCTTAAATGGGCACTCTTATTAAAACAAATTTTTGCTATTGCACTCCTTATGGTAAATAAAAAAAATCTTTCTAATGTATCTTGTTTAAAAAAATTTAGTTTTCTATGTTTAATTTGTTTTTAAAAAAGCTGCCACTAGGTGTCTCCCTACTTGTCCAGAGCACATTTTCCCCCATCTTTTGCACAGACTTTGGACACCTGATGGCCTGGCAAAAGTCCAAAATCAGGAAATGCTGAGGGGTGTGTGTGCAGCCTTATCAAATCATAGCTTATCTCACAATGGACTGCTCTGGGCTGTGTGCAGCAGAGTGAGGGAGGAAGTTCTCCCTGGGGAACGTCCCTTCCCATTCTGTGAATCTGACTGAGACTGAAAATACAGAGCAATATCAAGCTAGAAAACTAACAAATAATAAAAATAAAGGCAGGGGTGGTTTATCATGATTGGGGCAGTGAACTGGGAGAATTATAAAATTTAACAAGATCATGAGAGGTACTATTTAACTTCCCTACAGACACATCTAATTCTATGACTTTTACTTTTAGAGTAAATTTAGTAATAGATTAGCCAATACATAGGGGGACAGAAAAATTCTGAGGTCATGAGGAAACAAGAGGGATTGTTCCACAAGACTGATGCATAAATGACCCTGGAAACTATAGGCCTGTAAGTTAAACATTTATTGTCGGTAAATTAGTTAAGGTGCTTTTGAGATATGCTATACTGCAGTACCTAAAAAGTAAAAATAACACAGCGCCAACATGGGTTTATGTGGAATCAGTCAGACTAATCTGATCAGCTTCTATGAGGAGGTCAGTTAAAGATTGGACCTGGATGAAGAAACGGATGTTGTATATCTGAACTTATATATCTCAGGCATTTTACACCATGCCACACAAAAGGATAGTACATAAAATAAGAATGCTGGGACTAGGGTTAGTAACTGGCCCAATTATAGAAAACAGAAAGTCGCTATTATAGGAACATACTAGTAAGTTACCACACGGGTCAGCACTGGGCCATTTTTTTAAAAATATGTTTATCAATATACTGTTCAATATTTGCAGATGGTACTAAGCTCTGTAAAAAAAATCACCCCAAAGGAGGATTATATCACAATACAGAGGCGGCCTGGGGAATCAGAAGACCTGGCAAATAAAGTTCAATGTGGATAAATACATTTATGCACTTAGACCAAGGCAACAATATGTGTGACTATGCACTAAATAGAAAAAAACACGGGATAAATCTGCTGCTGGAAAGGACTTGGGGGTATTGATGGACAATAAACTTAACTTTAGTGACCAATATCAGGCAGTTGCTGCCAAGTCATATACATTTATCATCAAAAGAGGCATAGAGTGCACCTTTATAAAAGAAAGCCATGGCTGAACTGGAGCGGGTGCAGAGGTTATTAAGGGAATGGGTGAATTACAGTACCAAGACAGGTTATAAATCTTGGGGACGTCTTAGAAGTGATTTTATAAAATGTACAAAAATATAGACAGTACAGATATCGTTGCCATGGTCTTTTTAGACCTGTGATGATGACAAGAGAGGAACCTCTACGTCTAGAAGAAAGAAGATTTAACCATCATAACAGACAGGGATTCTTTACTGGAAGAGCAGTGAAACTATGGAACTCTCTGCCACATGATGTTGTGATGGTTGTTTCATTAAAATTAAAGGGGGGGGGGGGGGCAGGATGCCTTCCATGAAAATTATACTTTTACAAGATATGGCTATTGGATTCCTAGTGGTGGAATTGCCATATTTGGAGTCGGAAAGAATTTTTTCCTCTGTTATAGGGCTGCATCATATTTTTTTTTTTTTTTCCTTCCTCTAGATCAGCACAGGTTGAGCTTAAATTCTTGCCTGTTTTAAACTTGATGACGTTATCAACTATATATTTTTGTTCTGTCCTTTCCTGTAGCACAGTCCTTTTTCAAAAGGCCAGAAAACCCTTTTAAGCTCCTAAAGGAAATCTATTAGCAGTTTTCATCCCCATAAAATATTTAAGAGGACTTGTGGTAAATTCCCCCAAAAATTACCGTATTTATCGGCGTATAACACGCACTTTTTAGGCTAAAATTTTTAGCCTAAAGTCTGTGTGCGTGTTATACGCCGATACACCCCCAGGAAAGGCAGGGGGAGAGAGGCCGTCGCTGCCCGCTTCTCTCCCCCTGCCTTTCCTGGGGTCTAGAGCACTGCTGTCGGCCCTTTTCACCCCCTTGTTATCGGCGCCGCTGCCCATTCTGTCCCCCTGACTATCGGTGCCGGCGCCGATAGCCAGGGGGAGAGAAGCGGCGCCGACAGCCAGGGGGAGAGAAGGGGCAGCGGCACCCATTGCCGGCGCCGCTGCCCCATTGCCTCCCCCCATCCCCGGTGGCATAATTACCTGAGTCCGGTCCGCGCTGCTCCGCTGCTCCAGGCCTCCGTCGTTGCTATGCGCTGAACGGCGCGGCGCATGACGTCAGAGCGCCGCGCCGTGCATAGCAACGACGCTGGGGACGCACGACGGAGGCCTGGAGCAGCGGAGCAGCGCGGACCCGACTCAGGTAATTATGCCACCGGGGATGGGGGGAGGCAACGGGGCAGCGGCGCCGGCAATGGGTGCCGCTGCCCCTTCTCTCCCCCTGGCTATCGGCGCCGGCACCGATAGTCAGGGGGACAGAACGGGCAGCGGCGCCGATAACCAGGGGGTGAAAAGGGCCGACAGCAGCTCTATAGACCCCAGGAAAGGCAGGGGGAGAGAAGCGGGCAGCGACGGCCTCTCTCCCCCTGCCTTTCCTGGGGGTATATCGGGGTATACACGCGCACACACGCACCCTCATTTTATCATGGATATTTGGGTAAAAAACTTTTTCTACCCAAATATCCTTGGTAAAATGAGGGTGCGTGTTATAGGCCGGTGCGTGGTATACCCCGATAAATACGGTAGATGTTACTATGATTTTATAGTTGATGGCTTTTTGGTGATCATACACCTATCTACAGTTTCTTGATATGCCCCTCCATTCCTGAGATATGAGGGTTTATAGTCTGTCAGGGAATTAGTCAGATGAGCATGAATTTAAAAGGAGAACTCCAGAATATAAAAATTGTCCCCCATACTGCCGGCAGTAAAAAAATAAAGATGTACATACCTTCCTCGGCTCCCCCGGGGCCTCCAGTAACCAGCTCCGGTCTCCGCCGTGATCCTCTTCCTGGTTGCCGGTGGTCGGGGAGTCATACTGCACTCACCGGCCACAGTGAAGTCCGGGCTGAGCGGCAGAGTGACGTTTTCGGCCCCGGCAGCAGGTGCCGGTGTAGTGAAGAATTTTGTGTCCTGAAGCGTTCTCACACTGCTGCTCAGCCTTTCGCCGGCCGAGTTGGGACTTCACTGCAGCTGGTGATTCGCTGAGCGCAGTATGACTCGCCAACCCCCATCAACCAGGAAGAGGATCACGGCGGAGACCGGAGACGGTTACCGGAGGCCCCGGGGGAGCAGAGGAAGGTATGTACATCTTTATTTTTTTACTGCCAGCAGTATGGGGGACAATTTTAAACAGGTATTCCGGCTAAAGAAATCTTATCCCATCACGCCCCCCTCCCATAGACATGCATGGAGGGGGTTTGGTATGAAGTTATGAGTGGGTGTGGCATGACGTCACGTCTCCAGTCCCGGAAACACAGAGGTTTCCGAGACTGGAGAAGCAGCCTGGCAGAGAATGCCGGCTGCTGCACGGAGATCGCAGGGGGTCCCAGCGGCAGCCCCCTGCAATCAGACATCTTATCCCCAATCCTTTGGACATACAGACAACCATGGTATTCCAGCTTCTGCAGCAGTATTCATGGAGAACCCTGTCCTCCCTACCTACAATGAAGACCCCTTCACCCTGAGGGATTTCAAAGAAAGGATCCAGAGTTTGTTTGTCTTTTACTAATCAACAGGTGCAATTGCTCACAGGACAACTACAGGGACCAGCGTTAGAGGAAGTCCGCACCTGGCCAGCCTCCAAAAAGGCCACTGTAGAGCAGATCTTTGAAGGACTGTACCAGGTATTTGAGTCACATTCTCCATCAGAGGTACGTTTCAGGCTGTATGAAAGGAGACAGAAGCCAGGTGAGGCCTTGAGAGCATATACAGTAGCCCTACAGAATGCCCTGAGCAGGGCAACAAGGTGTTAATGGACAGATTTATTGATGGGGCTCATAATAAGTGGGACAAAGCCCAGCTGTGAATGTTAGCAGTCCAAAACCCCAACTTGTCATTCCCTGCTTTCGAGAGACTGGCTATCCAAGGGATTGGGTCTGGGATGGAGTTAGCGGAAGCTTGTCCAATGTCCAAGAGCCATTAGGGGCGGAAGCCCGACCTATACTACCACCATCACCAGCCCCCAACCCAGTGTCACCTGCTTTGCCAGTCACCACAGCCTCAGATTTACAGAGTGTTAGGAAGGACATTGAACAACTGACTAAGGCTGTGAAGGAGCTCGCCACCCGGTCCGCCCCACCTGACCGTGAACTGCACCAGCCTAGAAAACCTGCCCCTGCTCCCCGCCATTTTAAACCCGGCAACCCTATGCCTAATAGACACTCAGGGACTCAAGGACCCTTTTGTACCTATTGTAATAAACCAGGATATTGGAAAATGCAGTGTTGGGATTTAAATTGATTTCCCCTGAGGTCACGGATCGGCCCTCAGGAAAACAGTCATCAGGTCCAATCCCTGAACGACCTTAGTAAGGAGTCTCACTTTACGTCACCTCCTGCTCCTATGTAAAAATTATTATAGAAGGTGTACTGTTGGAGGTGTTGATAGATACAGGGACACAAGTGTCTACTATACCTAAAAAATATTTTCTATCAGCATTGGGATGCTAGTTTATTGTGTGAGCCGGAGGATGTTAACTTCAGAATAGTTGCGGGTAATGGGCAACCAGTCCCCAGACATGGATACAGGGAGCCAACCATTCAGTTGGGAGAGCATGAACTAAGTGGACAGGGAGTGATTGTAACTAATGTGACAGATAAGGGGTCTGCTGAATTTATACTGGGGCTGAACATTATGAAAAACTGTTTTGTTGAAATAGTAGATGCCTTGCATGCCTCTCTTCCCCATGTGTCCCCTTCAGGCCAGCGGGCTGCGCAGCACCACTCGACAGTTCTACAAGTGGAGTGGAATTTTGCCAACAAGCAAGGTGAAATCTGCAGAGTTTGAGTACAAGACATCCAGTCGGTGACCTTGCAACCCCCAACACAGAGAATATCATCTGGTGTTGTGCACGTCCCAGAGTCAAGAAAAGAGCCCTGCTTGAGCCTCTGCAACTAGAAAAGCAACAAGAAAACCACCCTCTTTTCCAAGCTGTGAGAAGCCTTGACACCATTACCAACGGGAGAGTTGAAGTCCGGTTAATCAACCTGTCTGATGCTACTACTGTGTTACCCAAATACACCCCAGTAGCCAAGTTGTATCTCATAGAATCAAAGGACATCTTAACAGAACGTATGGTGGCCCGACAGCGTGCAGCCCAAGTAGCTGAAGGATCCAGTACGAGTCCTCCCGAGCCCTGGTGGGCACAAGTCCAAGTTGGAGATGACACTACCCCAAGGGACCAAGTTAAGGGAGTCATCAATGTCGCCAAAAGGTACCATTAAGCTTTTAGAAAACACCCCACAGATTTCGGGAACACGTTCATGATGCAAAACCGAATCCTCACAGGCAACAGCCCACCTATCAAGGAAAGACACCGCCAGACTGTCAAGAAGATGCGAGCCAAAACATGAAAGAGGCAAACATCATCAAAGAAAGTCAGAGTCCCTGGGCGGCGCTACTTGTCTGGTCAAGAAAAAAGATAGAACCATCCACTTCTGTGTCGACAACAGGAAACTGAACAATGTCACACATAAAGATGCTTATCCTCTGCGAAGGATCAAGGAGTCACTCACAGCCCTCAGTTCTGCTGCTTACTTCTCCACCCTCGACTTAACCAGCGGTTATTGGCAAATGCCCATGGCCGTGGAAGACTGGGAGAAGGCCACCTAAGTGATATTCATGGGGCTGTTCGAGTTTAAAAGTATGCCGTTTTGGCTACATAATGCCCCTGCTACATTTCAGCGTTTGATGGAAAGGTGCCTGGGCCATCTAAATTTTCAAAGTGTATTGTACCTGGACAATGTCATTGTGTATTCCAAGTCCTACCAGGAACACCTCAGTCATCTGTCAGACGTCTTCCAAGTCCTGATCAACATGGGCTGAAGATCAAGCCGTCAAAGTATCACTTGCTCAAACCTAATGTACACTATCTGGGTCATATTGTCAGTGCCGAGGGAGTCCAGCCCAATCCTGAAAAGGTGGAAGTTGTCAAGAACTGGCCTACCCCGCGCACGTTGAAAGATTTAAGGAGCTTCCTGGGATTTTCCGACTACTACCGCCGCTTCATTCCCCACTTCGCCCAGATAGCAGAACCCCTCACAGCTCTCTTACGGGATACGGTGAAGGAGAACTTCAATGGGAAACTACCTGTTAAATGGGCCAAAGAGCAAGAGACAGCGTTTCGAGCTCTTAAATGTCTGCTGACAGAACCATCCATCCTGGCATACCCAGACTACAGTCAGCCATTCTGTTTACATACTGATGCCAGTTTTGAAGGTCTGGGAGCTGTCCTGTCCCAAGTCCAGGAAGGGCAAGAGCTAGTAGTTGCCTATGCCAGTTGTATCCTGCGAAGAGCAGAGAAGGACAATGCAAACTACAGCTCATTCAAGTTAGAACTTCTTGCCCTGGTATGGGCCGCGACCAAAACTTTCAAAGACTACTTGGCTGACCACCACTACACCTGGAAGACTCTTCAAGATGAAAGTCAAGTCATGGGGGATCTGTTGGACTAACTTTTGGTGAAAAAGGTACCAACCCGTCTACGCCGGGCCCAGTGTGATTATGAGCTGAAACATTTGTGGCGAAGATGCGACTGTTTGTGCACAAATTCTTTGGATCCGGTTTCTGGTGATCGACTTCATCAACACTTTGGAGTCCATAAGATCGAAGCTACTGTCAGACGAAGATACTATTGGATCGGAATGCGGAGCAACGGAGAAATGGTGCCGTGAATGTGCTGTCTGTAATGTCACGAAGAACGTGAGCAAAGACACAAGAGCACCCCTCCATTCCATCCAGAGTGAAAGGCCTAACCAGTTGGTTGTGCTGGACCATGTCATGTTGTCTCCTACTTGGTCCGGGTACTCTTATGCTCTCACCATGGTGGATCATTACTCTAAATGGGTTGTCATTGTCCCCGTCAAAGATCTTACAGCCAAAACAGCGGCCCAGATGTTCTACTCCAATTGGGTGCAAACCCTTGGGTGTCCAGAGTCTGTCCTAACGGATCGGGGAATGGCCTTCGAGGCCCAACTCTTCAAAGAGCTGTGTCCATACCTGCAAGAAACTCCGAACTACTGCTTATCACCCTAGGAGAACGGGCTCTGTGAGAGCATCAACCAAGTCTTTATCCACATGCTGCGAGCCGCCTGTGTCAAGACAAGAAGAGTGGCCCCGACTGCTGCCCGAATTATTGGAGATCTATAATAACACAGTCCACTGTTCTACGGGGTACACCCCTTTCTACTTGATGATGGAGCACCATGGATAGCTGCCTAAAGACCGAACATTTGGGCTCCAAGCCCCATTCAACAGTTCTCCGCAAGCCTCCCTAGAGTGGGTCTCTGACCACCAGAGAAGAACCCAAAAGGCCAAAGAAATTGTCAGCAAGAAGATGGGCAGGCCCAGCAGAGACAACAAGAGGATTATAACCATCATGCTTCTGCCAAACCACTTGAGTTGGACGATAAAGTCTGGCTGCAGAAGTTTCCAAGGACCTACAAGTTAGACTCTATCTGGGAGACAGAACTGTACATGGTGACGGCCATACCCTATCCAGACTCTGATGTATACGAAGTACAAAGTCTGGGTATGAGCCACAAGTTGTTCACCGAAACCAAATAAAGTTGTGTCTGAAAGATGATCTACCAGTGCTCCCAGCACCACCTCCTCCAGCTGTCAGACCTGTGAGAGAATATGTCCCAGGCGAGGGAATCCACCCATCCATGGATTTCCCCATGTTTTCTCCAACACAGCCTGCGATCTTCTGTGTCTCACCAACCCAGGGGCCGGTTCAACCAACACTAGTCTCCACACCAGTCCCAGTCTTGTCACCATTGGCTCCGGCCTATATGCCAGTCTCTAGAGTACCAACTCAGTCTCCAGCCTCTCCAGTGCAGATGCCAGCAACTCTGGGTCCTGCCAGCCCTGGCCAAAACCCACTCTTGAATTCATCGAGGAAGAGTTAGCTGCAGCTTCAGAGGCTCCACACATAGTAAGTTCACATATGGTAAAAGTAGTCCACACATTTGCAGATAGTTAAGATAGGACTGTAACATTATTTGTCGTCCCAGTCCACAAGTTCTAAATATATACAGTTATGTGTCTAATGTTTTCTCTCCTGTCCACGTGTACAGGGTACTCTACTAGCCAGAGGGTTCACCTGATATCTAGATAATGCACGTAGAGCGACAGAATTGATAAATGTAAAGGTAACACTGCTATATAGTGTAACAATGTATATTGAGTTCTGGGGAGAAGAGTTGAGAACCGAGGGGCCCTAGCAGCCAAGGCATTGACTAGATAGCCTTCGGCAGCCCAATCTGTTATTCTATGTATACTGATGTGTATATTGTTGTCTTGAGTGTCTTTAGAAAGCAGTTACAAAGTCAAATTAACCCCATATGTTTAAAGAGCATGTATGGACATTCACCATGCCACATGGACTTATCCTTATCTTGTTTTGTAATCTAGACCTGAGAAGGAGATTGTGCATAAATGCCCCAGGAACTGTCACTAGGCCTCAGTGGCCACTTCAGTCCTCCGCCCTCCAGGACTGGGCATGGTGGACGACTTTAATTAAGAGGGGAGTTTGTGATGGCCCAATACGGGAGGTGTTACCCTGTGCTCCTGCAGTCCTGTCAGGCAGACTCCTTCAGTGTCCCCAAGGCCCCTGCACTTGTTTCCTTATTGTAAATATGTTTTACCAGGTGAAGTGTTATAAAATGTAATGTTGCTTTAAGAGTTATACCATGTGATATATCATGTGATGTTACCCAGGAGGTATCAGTAACCAGGTGACCCCAAGAGTGACCTATGGGCTCCCTGCTAGTCTCCCCCATATAAGCCCTGGATGGAGCTCTCTTTTGCTCTTTGCTTACAAGTCTTTGCTGAGGTCCAGTGCAGTCGTGCCTAGTGTGTGTGTCCAGAGTGTTGGAGAACTCAAAGTCAAGTCCTGGAGCCACTGTTATTTCAAGTAAGCTAAAGTCACAGCTTTATGAGTCAAGTCAGTCCCTGTCATCTGTCAAGTCAGTGTGGTCTGCATTCAAGTGTCCAGTCCTACTACAAGTCCCAGCAAGCCCTTAAGGTCTCTACGTCACTGGTCACCTCCTTGGGTGGAACTGTATAGACTTTACGTGCTGTCTACCCTCAGTAAAGCTCCTAGCCCAGGATCCCGCAGCATACCTTCGGGTGGTTTTAAGCTAAACCACGCACTGGCGTCATGAATACAAGGGGTTAATGCCATCTGCCCCTAGGGTAAAAACATCTGCCCTCATCACACCCCGCTATCACACTACAGTTTTCAGGAAGCTAGCACAATACAGTATATCTACCCAAGTGTTTTTTTATACACACATTGAGTGAATGTTTTACCATCAAACAAAAGCTGACAAAAGTTATCATAATTCAAAGTAATTTTGTCTAAATACTTCACAGTAATACACTACATCATCAAACATGTCAATGTCTGTAGACACCAATCTAAAAAAAGAACAAAAAAACAATAAAAAAAGAGAATACTTACAGTGTACGAATCTTGGGCATGTGATTGAAACTTGTGAGCGGGATTCGTGTGATGTTGTTATTGTTGAGTGTACTGAAAGAAGGGAAGAAAAAGCGAATTATTTACATATCGTTGTTTTTGTAATATGAATAATTATATGCTCAGCGGCAGCATGACTCATGAGCTAATAAATGTGTTCGCTCACAGCAGAGGGCACGCAGAGTAACAAATGTACAAGGAACAATTTATGAATTGTCAGGGGAGCCATTTTCATACATAACAGCCACTTTCACACCTAAGGACTGGCACAGCCTTCATAAACCACTGTTGAGGAGGAAGAAGAACAATGTGTATAACCTGGCCAGATAGTAGCATGCCTGTTGGGTATGTATTGCACTCTCCAGCTGGGTGATACCCAGAATGTCTTATATGAGAATATGAACAAGCAATAAAGATAGAAAACAAAGAAAGTGTAGTGGGAAAATAAGAATTCTGTATACATTGCAGAATATGGTGCAATAAATTCAGGTCAGTGGAACTGCATGGGTAAGGCTGTTACATATAAAATTAGGATAAATAAACATGGGTACAGTACCCCCATCCGAATGAGGATATTTTCTATAGGTCACCCAATTACCCTAGAGAATAACAAGCAATATAATACCAACAATAGAAATAGTATAGAATTTTAGATGTATTAGCGGGTATCCGCATGCACTTGCACAAGATGTCAAAACAGCTTCAGCGTCATAATGACAGACAGCAAAATATCATTTGCTATTTTTTACTGGCAGCAATGTGACTAGAAGACAAAACATATGTATTATATTTACTTTGCTTGTACGAGTGTTATTCACAATAGTGACAATTGCTATAATGTCAGCATCTCAGAACTCAAGATCTCACTCACAATGTCCCTTATGCATCTAGTTTTCCAGTTATGTTTGCCCAAAATGTTTCATGTAAGTAAAATAAGGTGTGTTATTTAGGCTTATCCAGAGCGGCCATGATTTAAGGTAGATTCTTAGTCCACTAAAGAAACCATATGCTTTCTTGTGTATTTATAGGACCGTGTATACAGACTATAGAAGCTCAAGTGACAATAGCATCTTCTTTATCTTCTATACATTAAAGGGGTACTCTGGTGGAATTTTTTTTTTAAATCAACTGGTGCCAGAAAGATAAACAGATTTTTAAATTACTTATGTTTAAAAATTGTAATCCTTCCAGTAATTATCGGCTGCTGTATGCTCTACAGGAAGTTCCTTTCTTTTTGAATGTCCCTTCTGTCTGACCACAGTGCTCTCTGCTGACACCTCTGTCCATGTCAGGAACCATCTGGACAGTTCCTGACATGGACAGAGGTGTCAGCAGAGAGCACTGTGGTCAGACAGAAAATAAATAAAAAAAGAAAAGAACTTCCTCTGTAGTATACAGCAGCTGATAATTACTGGAAAGATTAAGATTTTTAAATAGAAGTAATTTCCAAATCTGTTTGACTTGCTGGCACCAGTTGATTTAAAAAAAAATGTTTTTCACCGTAGTACCCCTTTAATCCATCCAACCAAGGCTGACAAAGTGTGTTTTTCTGTAATAGTTTTAAATTATTTTATTCAAGCCTATATACCTATCACCTATTTATTATATACCAATCTGCCACTATGGTATATCTACCATAAGTAAATGCTACGGCAGCTTTACACACACAGCTATAAAGGGGTTTGCATTAAATGACTCAGTTTCTATTTTAAAGTTTAAAGGGTGATATGTCAGGGATCTGTGATCACCTTATTGTCTCTTTAACGTGAAGAACCCCTTTCAGGCTGCCTTACACAGATTACAAAGTGGTAACATTGACAGTCATACTATTATGTTACACATGCATTCTCCACACCTATCTGTACTGTGTAGATTGTGTGTAAGCCAACATATGCACCTGAATTTTACGTGAACAATAGCCTTAGGTGTAAATTACAAAACAATATGGGTCTATTCACAAGGCAGAATTTTCACTTGTGAAATTCCGCCTCAAATTAAAGCCCATAGACTTCTACGGGATCCCGCCCTCCCATTCGCACTTCTGAATTTCTTCTTGCGGAATTCCGCAAGCAGAAATTCATTAGTTTGAATGGGAGTGTGTAATCCCATAGAATTCTATGGGCTTTAACCTCTTAAAGGACCCATGATGTACCGGTACGTCATGAGTCCGCACCCGTTCTATAACGCAGGGCCATGGCGTGGCCCCGCTTCATAGCGGGTTGGGCCCGGCCTCTAACAACGGCCGTGACCCGTGGCTAATAGCGCACGGCACTGATCGCGGAGCTACATGCTATTAACCCTTTAGATGCAACATTCAAAATTGAACGCCGCGTCTAAAGTGAATGTAAAACGTTGCCGGTTAGCTCAGGGGGCTTTCCAGGGGGCTGCCGGTTAGCTCAGGGGGCTGTCCTATGAAAAACCATTGGTCAATATAAAAGATCAGTGTGTGTAGTGTTATAGCTCCCTATGGGAGAAAAAAGGGGGAAAAAAGTTAATAAAGATCATTTAACCCCTTCCCTAATAAAAGTTTGAATCACCCCCCTTTTTCCCATTAAAAAAAACAGTGTAAATAAAAATAAAATTAAACATGTGGTATCCCCGCGTGCGGAACTGTCCGAATTATAAAAATATATCATAAATTTAACCGCACGGATAATGGCGTACGTGCAAGAAAAGTCGATCAATAAGTCCGATCAATACAAAAATGGTACCACTAAAAACTTCAGGTCACGGCGCAAAAAATTAGCCCTAATACCGCCCCATAAGCAGAAAAATAAAAAAGTTATAGGGGTCAGAAGATGACAATTTTAAACGTATAAATTTTCCTGCATGTAGTTATGATTTATTTTAGAAGTATGACAAAATCAAACCTATATAAGTAGGGTATCATTTTAATCGTATGGACCTACAGAATAACGATAGGGTATCATTTTTACCGAAAAATGTACTGTGTAGAAACGGAAGCTCCCAAAACTTACAAAATTGCGTTTTTTCTTCAATTTTGTTGCACAATGATTTTTTTTCTGTTTCGCCGTAGATTTTGGGGTAAAATGACTGATGTTATTACAAAGTAGAATTGGTGGCGCAAAAAATAAGCCATCAGATGGATTTTTAGGTGCAAAATTGAAGGAGTTATGATATGGTAAGGAGGAAAAAACGAAAGTGCAAAAACGGAAAAACCCTGGGTCCTTAAGGGGTTAATTTGAGGCGCAATTACACATGTGGAAATTCTGCCATGTGAGTAGACCCTATCACTACTTTCCAGTTTAGTGTTTACTGGCTTTTGTACTGTTAAGCAGTACTTTGGTAAACAGATTCCTTTTTAGCATGTTAAAAGATGTTACATCTTTTACATGGTTTTCTTTTTCAATCATCTATTCTGGGTATGTTGTGCCTCTGCCATTAGTAAAAAAAAACACCTTAAATTCTGTCTCTGAATCTATTCAATTATCCTCCATTCCTAAAATACAGCTTTCATATCCCTGATAATATTTCAATGACAGTAAATATTTCACAGCGTATATGTCAATGTATTTATAAAACTTGACTTTGTAAATGTGATTATGTACCATAGAACAACTAATGAATAACATTTTTTACAAGTTATTCTTGTGGATGTTAAAATGAAAGCATGTTTCCTCTAAGGTATTTATTGAGAAGATCATTTGGGTCATTCAGTTAATGTTAGTTAATTTAGTTGTATTCTTAAAATAGAGTACATTAACATTTCCCTGACTTAGTTGTATTAATAATTTCAAAGGAGAATAAGGGCAGATTCACACCACACTTGTCCCCTCCATGACATGGACACGTTGGCAATGATGGATCCATGCACAGATAAGCATTGGCCCTACTGATTTCAATGGCCAGAATGTAGTTAACTTGTGACTACGTTTCCGTCAATCTCATTGTGTATATATGTTTTACTCAGATCTAAAAGCTTGGTCTTCTGTACTATTGGGTCCAAGTCAAAACATGTATGTATTTGCTTAAGAAATGACCCTAAGGTAGACCAGACACGTACAAATGATATTTTCAAGTTTTGCCAACGTATCTGTGCTATAGAGAGCACATGATGTGAACATGACCTAGGAATGAATAGGTAAAGATCAGGGGGCATTGGTAAATAAATTATTTACTTAAAGAGAAATCTTTATAAGGGATCGTGACAACTATAGAACAAATAATATTTTTAAGGCCTGTCGGCACTCTTTGTGCCTCTACATTGTGTCTCATTATGGTACCATATTTTCACCTAGAATTAACATATTTATCTTCCTCATATGGCATGCAATGGGACAATACCACAATGTTTACCATATGGAGACAAGAATAGTTAATAAGGATAAAAAAGACAAATGTTCATCAAGTTTAACCTAAAACCATACTGTGTTGTTCCAGAGGAAAGCAAAAAAAAAGTCCTTATGAGGCAAATGACAACTGCCCTAAACCAAGGAGGAAAATTCCTTCCCGATTGCTAATATGCTGATTAGAACAAATCCCTTTCTTATTACGGCCTGACTTTGATGGACATGTGTATTTTTTTTCAAACCTACTAACTAGAAAGCTAAATTGATCTTTTTTTATATTTGATCTTTATTTATTTTTGATCTCCTATATCTGAAAAAATATTGTGTAATAAACAGATTTATGTACAAATGCAATTGAAGTGATACAAAATGCTCTGCACTTTCCCATAAGAAAACATTTAATTTCCATAATTCCTTTTATTACACAGTAGACATTTTGTGTAAATACTTATTTCCCTTGCCGTTTTAATTGTAATGGTCAAGTAGTTCTTCAGCATCAACGATCTTTACAATGCTTTGTTGCAATGGCAATGTCTTTGTCTACTGAATATTTTATTACTGCGCAGTGGCATTAATGGCTAGAAATAGCCTTTCATCCAGCTTTTAGGTTTCCAAAGAACGGCTGTGGTAAGAACATGAAAAATATGATTTTCTTCCCTGCCTTGCTTCTTTTTCAGTAATGTGGAATTAAATGTAGCTCAAGTACTATTCAAGAGCAGTGTGATCCTGACTAGGAACTGTTATTTGTAATCTTGATGGATGGACAGTAACATCTAAAAAGTATACCCACTGACATTTTCATCTATAAACCCAACGTAATCCACAATAAAGAAGAGTAAATCATATGTTCCTGTTGGTAGATTTTGCCTATTACGTGTATAGCTCTATACCTTTATCAGCGCAATAGCACTCATCTATAATGGTCCTCGGCCAGTGGAGCTGTTTTTTCTATGTTACCCAAGTAAAAATGTACACTGTACTATATGTAGCCCTACTGTGTGGGTAAAATAACACATCAATCTAAGGGTTCACCATCATATAGACAGATGGAATGTGTCAACTTAATATACTTGATCTTTCCAAACAACCAGTAAAGGGGAATCCCAATGTTCACACACAAATTTTCTTCAAATGGCAACCATAGTTTTGGGGCAACAATAGAAGTTATTTTTACACAAAAACATTTTGGGTCGCTTAGAGCATTTTCTGCATATCTGTTTGACCATCATCCCGTTTTTATCTGATCAAAACCATAAAGCTTTATAATATCACATATGTGTGAAGCTCTCTGGAAATCATATGTAGACCATATCATGGAAATGTTTGACAGGTTTGTGTGAAAACCCACCATGACACCACTAGGAAACATAGCCATTCAAGTCTATTAGTGCTGCAAACACCTAAACTGACAGTAATAAGGGAGATAAGGGGTCCCCTGTTTTTCCAATAAGTGGTTGTCTCTAAGATGAGGATTTCTCATAAAAGACATTTATGGATAACCTGTGCATGTGAATGTCTTTTTTTTTTTTTTTTGAAAAATCCCTTTGTGACACTAATATTTCTGTGCAAATGACCATGTGCAAAATGGATGTTCACTCAAACTGCTAAGATTTTCAATTACATATGTTCTACAAACATTTTAGTAGTTAAAAAGTTGCACATTCTTTCCAAGCATCATAAGAAATATAATATATATAAATACATTTTCTATTCAGCTTTGCTTTTCCTTTTTTTTTAATCAACTGGTGCCAGAAATTTAAACAGATTTGTAAATTACTTCTATAAAAAATTCTTAATCCTTCCAGTACTTATTAGCCGCTGTATACTACAGAGGGAATTCTTTTCATTTTGGATTTCTTTTCGTTCACGAGCACAGTGCTCTCTGCTGACAGCTCTATCCATTTTAGGAACTGTCCAGAGCAGCATTTGTTTGCTATGGGGATTTTCTCCTGCTCTGGACAGTTCCTGACATGGACAGAGGTGTCAGAAGAGCGCACTGTGATTGTGACAGAAAAGAAAACCAAAAAGAAAAGAATCCTCTGTAGTAGAAGCAGAAGAAATTTTCCACCGGAGTACCCCTTTAAGTAACAAGCTAAATATATATTTACAGCTATAAAAAATAGACAGGTTCTACAGGTTCCACATCAACTCCTGAAGCAATAAACCATTTGTTGTTATTTACTCCTTCCTTTCAAGGATATCACAGCACAGTTCTTTTGGGATTCATGTTGTACGCTGAGTATGTCTCTAAGGTTTCTATATCATGAACAAAATACTTTCTGCATTGACTTTCTTAAAATGAATAGGGGCACTGCAGCAAAAAGTCCAAATAGGAGCACACATTTCTACACCTTGTACGCCGCGTGCAGCACAGATCACAAGAAAACTGTGATATGTTTCCACCTTTCTACTGTAGTTTACATGGATTATGTTATTTTATTAAGTTCTGCCCTTTACAGTAATACCTTTAGCGAGATGTGGAGGTATTTGTTTGAAATGCTTGTTATGTCTTTGAATACAGATACAAATGTACCACATAAAAAGAATGCTATGTACAGTAATGACAGCATTAGTCCTTCTCGAAATGTATATTCTTCAATATACATACACTATGGTTTCCTCAGACATGAGTCTTGGAAGCAACTTCCATAGAGGACTCTTTAGATGTATATATCGGTTTTAATGTAATTTTGCCCCTACTTTGTACAGAGGGATAACAAGGGTAACATGCACAGTATGATGCTGTGAATAAGGTTAAGAAAGAACAGAAGGGAGGGATAGCCTGGATTCTAAGAGAAATGTCACTGAAATACTGCAGAGGGGTGGAGTCATGACTACACCGCTAGTCCATATGCAGCAGTAAGACTTCTTATTACATGCTACAAAATAATAATCACAAAACACAAATAAAACAAGTCTTTACTGACTAAACACAAGTAAATATGTGTTCTAGATAGGAGTTTAATTAAAAATATTCTTTCTTCCATAGTCAAAAACTGAGCCAGTTTTTCTTGATCCTGTATCTTTCTAAGTAAATTAAACTGAGTGGCTGAATGTATTATTAACTAATGATCGGACAACTGCACTCCTCCACCTCTGTAGCCTGGGTTTACTAACGTGATGTATTTGGGGGAAAAAAAATTATATTTACACTTCTCCATAAAGACATCTGTGGATAAATAGCCATCCACTTGGGAAGATAATAATTATGCATTTTACTTTTTAACAATTTTGGAATATTGATATTTGTATTATTTTTGCTGCAGGATAAGTCCCATTTCACTTTTCCTTTGTTACCTAACTAGAGACTTAAAATTTTAAGATAAAACCTAAAATTTTTTACTGCTGGTAAAACCAATCTTTGGATTTGCATTTGAAAACCAAGCCAACTCCCGATTTCTCTTTCCTGCTTCTAGCTCACCAATTTTACCAAGTCTTTTCTCAGATATAGGTCTCAAAAGCTAGTTTCATACTGTATAATTATTTGTTATTGGGTAACATTCTATACATATACTTTTGGAATTGTCAGAGCCATATTCCCTCATTCTAAGTGCTTACATCTTCACGCTTTGAATCTTAACTTGACTACCTAATAAAATGTATATAATCTAAAACTTGTCAGATACATAAGTACCAGCATGTTGATATCTCTGACTACTGTATAGCCATGACTTCATAAAGAAAGTCACTATATTTAGTTTCTTACATTGTGACTTTTCAATACGTCAGTCTGATATTTTTTAAGCTCAACAGGTGTTAAGTCAATTCTATTAAAAATGTTTTCTTTCCTTTCTTTGCTTTCATTTTCTACAATCACAAAAATAAGACTTCCAACGCTATGAAGAATGATTAGACCCAAACCATTGTGTTTGTGTGAATTAAGACAGTGACCTATACGGTACATTAGTAAAATATTGCTTAGAACTCTAAATTGTTTATTGTCTAGAATCTAGAACAACTATTTATTTATAAGCACTAAGCATTATACAATCCACGCTGTAGCAGTAAGCTCACAATTGTTATAAATACTGATCATAGAAGCAGTTTATATGAAGGAGTTCTATCATATCACAATGCAGAGATACCATATACCATTATTCTCCATATTGCATAAATGGCAAAAAAGAATCTACTTTTGCATTTTACGGTTAGTAAGAAATTGTAAGAAAATCATTATAGTATTTGTCACATTCTACAATTTTACAACACAGCATAGAAAAATAATGGTATTTAAAAAATAATCTAAAATGTTACCAAAAACTATTAACAAATGATTATAAAAAAGAGCAACATTCGGAATGAAATGTTAGGAAATTGTAGATTATGTTAAAGATGAATCCAGTCTACTAATAAAAAAATCATAAGCATTAAGAGGCATGAGGGTAAGACAAACATGTGGAAACCAGTAAAGTCCCCACTTGTAGTTACATATATATTTTACTTACCAAAAGGGTTCCCCATTTCACAGACCTGCTATTTAGCTGTGATCATTAGATCTTTTTATCTTGCTGCAATACAAGCTATTTTAGCTACTAGACTGGTACTGGATAGGTCCATTGAGTATCACATGATGGTAAAAAATTTAAATACGGGTGGCGCATGACTGTATTTTTGCTGCATTATGACAATTTCTCGCAAACTGCTCTCTTTCGGGATTTTATGTGCTGAATTCCGAATAATTGGGAAATATGGGCATTATGTTTGACTAAAAGCAATAAAGCCAACTTTGCGTTTTGTTGAGTGTCAGTAAAAGTAAAAACATATATCATGAACATATATCATAACGTGATATACTGACGGTAAAATTTCCAATAAGTTTATGGCCTGCCAAAATATAAAATGTTATCATGACATCGTAAATAAAGATATCCAAAAATAGTAGGCCCAGTTAAGACTGTTTCTTTTATGGGGCTTGACACAAAGGGTGACACATTTTCTATAAAGTCAATTAAATGAAACAATATCCTAAAGACTTATAGTATATAGAACAGCTTATTCTGTATTTTGTCATTTGAATAGCACTATCTTTAAGCAACACACAACAGACGTCTAGTAGACAAAGTTTTAGCTCAATATCCGCAATGCAGCAAAGCCAGTAAAAAAAAAGGTGGGTGTCTACCAACCACACAGTTGATATGGACAACAGATATGCAAGGTCATTAAAGGACATTATTCTTTGAATTGTCTATAATTTCCACGCATTTCAGTGATCAAAGATATGACTGTAATCCGACTGGAGACAGAGTCAACCACACATGGTGTAAATTCCCCTTACAACAGGTTTATAACAGTGAACTAAACTGAACCTTCCCCTATCTTCTAATGTTGTGAAAATATGTCAAGTTATTCTGGTTAGCATGTTATCTTTTTATAACGTGTTCTAAAAATACATGTTTTCTTTGTTCTCCAGTGATTCGAAAAAAGGCAGCCTTTGTGTTCTATCAGTGGTACCATCTAGTCCGTACAGCGTGGATTTGATCAAATTACAGACTTAATGAAAACAAATGAAGCCCACATAAAGCACTGTGATTTCTGCTCACTGACTATAAAATGGAACAGAAAATATCTGGTTTCACCATATTTCGACTGGAATCTATACTTTAAGCAATGAAATTGCAAAGACACGACAGATGTAGAAGTACAAGTTATCTTGCCAGAGAGAATGGCCAGCTTAGTTTATTGGTATGTTACCTCATTTAGCTGTGTGTTGTACAACCAGACTACATGTACATAGTGCCTAACACTGTACACTATATTGGCTGGATTATACCTGACTGCAGATACTGCTAAAGCTAAAGCGCACATCCAGGGATGGTATGGCAGTAGGATATATTTTTTTAATTCCCAGGTAATTTCTCAACTTGAGACTTGCCTTGAGACTATTGCTATCTGGATACATATTTGCCATAGGTCCCATGCAAATCAATGGGACCTCTGGCAAATCTGTCTCAAGACCACGAAAGTCTCAGGGCTAGTCTCAAGCTCAGAAGTTCTCTAGGGAATTTTAAAAAGATATCCCGCCACTGGACCATCACTGGATGTATTCTTTAAATACCACACCTCAATAGAAAGGAAGCAGGTTACATTATTTTGATGGTTCAGTATTGTCATTTTGGTGGATCTATGTTGTTCCAAGGTAAGTCAATAAGACAATTCTAGGCAATATTTATAATGTGTTTTGTAGTAAGCCAGCAACCACAATAAATGTTGTAGGTTTGTATTAAAAGGCAGATCTCCTAAAAGTACGATAAAAAGGTCACCTCGATACATTGCAAGTGGGTGGTTTTTTGCCAAATTCAAATATACTGCTTATTACTGCCTTTTTCTGTACTAAAAAGATATTTTAACTATGTTATCTTTGATTTACTGCACCTATGCATAATTTCTACATTGTTACACTATTAAACAAGGCTTGAGTTACTTTATATCCATTCATTACTTAAAGAGTAATATTTGGGTAATTATATTAGATCATAATTCTGCCCCCCCCCCCCAAAAAATAAATAAATAAATAAAATAAAGAAAATTTCATTATTTTACAAAGCTCCTTGAGCTCTAATGTTTTAATGTTATGGAAAGTATATGGAAACTTCAATTGACAGATGCTAATTATTCTCTGATAAGTAATAACCCAGGAGACAGCGTTGTTTCTCTTGGCACATCACCAATTTTTTTCCACATTGTACTAGGAAGGAAGTACGGTAATCTATGGGCTATTACACTGACTAGTAGCTGTATAACTTCATTATTTCTCATGCAGAAATGTAAGTATCCAAGAGTTAAAGATCCCTTCATCCTGTAAAGAAACAGCAAGTCTATGAACTCCATTTTTTCTTAAAGGGAAGTTTCCTGTCAAGGACAGAAGTGTAGTTTCAGTTATTGGATAATAATGTATGGCTAATCCGATATAGAAAGGTGTGAACTAAGAAGTATACTAAGAGCATATGTAAGTTTGCTGCACTTGAGGAGGAAAATAATACAATATAGTAAACTAAACTACGCTAAATTACATACTACTGTTATATTTATTAATTGCTGGTCACTGGTATAGAGAATGATTTATTATGCACCTTTAAGCACAGTTTATAACACCTGAGCACATCACTTGCTCTGGTTTAAAAAAAATATATATCGCAATGGCACATCCATGCTCCGAATGACATCATTGCCATTGCAGAGGCTGCATACGTGACCGGTTTACAAAGTCATTGGCCGCACCCTTTTCTCTTCTACCACTTTTGTGCGCTACAGCTAAGGAAATAACTTTATATACCAAATAACTAGGGGTCAAATAACTGGACACTGAATTTTAGGGTTACTTTTGACAGATTATTGCTTTAACTGTGTTTTTCTATTGTTAACCATTCTAACATGCCTTAATAGTGTGATAGAGCTGGTCAAACTCCAGGGCCCTGTGGCTTTACCACATTACTAAATCAAACCGTAATGTAAATCTTGTAACTACTTAGTCAATTGTTACAATCCAACGGTAATGTAAATCTAGTAACTACTAATAATCACGTTACAATCCTATGGTAATGTAAATCAACTATCTACTAATAGTCAATTGTTACAATCCAACCATAACTTTATTTCATCGTGTTACATCGGGAAACACATTTTATATTTCAGGCACATTTCACATGAGCACAATACATGCGCATATCTGCCATACTGTAGGATCAGGTCAATAGACTGGCAGTCTGTGGCTGTAATATGGCTGCAAAAATGTATTACACTCAAGTAAAACCAATTGATAAAACAGACCTATAATACCCCTACATAATGTTGTGTGCTGGTTAATAAAAAATTGAGTAAACATGGAAGACACTTTTCAAGGTTTCTCACCAATTTCTATACCCAGTACACCATGGGCGTATACAGTTTATTTATTATTTTATAACTAAAAGACATTCCATTCATGTGTAATATGTCATACCTTATGAGTAGGTAATTTATTTGACAGGTAATAATACTTACGCACAATCCTGTTTAGTCAAATGTTAAATAGTCAATATCAGCTAAAGAGTAACAACATTTCCAAGTTTTTTTTTTTTATCTAAACATCCTGACAGGAGCATGATCAACCTTAGACTTTGTGCTATATAGAGGCCATGAAATATTAATGCTAGATGTAATGATGGATACTATAGCAATATGGAGCGGGCCTCTCTATGAAGGTGGATTATCAAAATCTCCATAACAAGGATGTAAAGTTATAAGGTTTGCTATGGGGAATTAAATTATTGCATGGTATATTAGTGGCAGTCACAAGGATCCAGTAAGTTGACATGTTGGGGATGTAGTATGGCCTTACATTGCAGCTTTAGCAGTTTCTACATTGCTTGTGCTATGATCACTATAATCACCTGTGATAGTCTTTCGGGACTACCAAAATAATGGCTTTAAAGGGTCAAAACAAACCTATTTCTGACTTCTTGACCTTGGAGGATGTTTTGAATTTTTTTTGTAAGCTTGGGAAACAAACACAGGAACAAAAGATCCCATAAAAAACTCTATATGTCAGCTGTCTGAAACCCAGTGATTGTAACTTGGAAAGCTGAGGAATATTGAGGATAACTGTAGTCACCCTCACAGAATTGGGCCTTCAATGGTTAAGCTTTTATGCATTCATATTCTAGCACACCCCAAACCTGTTTCTGGAAGCACCAGCCACGTGTAAAGTATCTACAGTTGTATGAGTAGTATCTTCTATAATTTGAACCTCTCAATCCAGTCTCCATGATGCGCTACCCCAAACTTATACCCAACATCCACCGTTTTGAATGTCTTCTCTTCAAGCAGGCCTATAACATTCCCTTAATCGTCTCTCCTACTAACACTTTGCCCCCTTTTTGAGACCTTTTGGTCCTGGAGACATCAAAAGTACCATATTAAGTAGCCTCCCCTTAAACTCTCTGCACCCCATTCCTCATAGTCTGAAAGCTCTCGCGAGCAGGACCCTCACTCTTTCTGCATGAATATTTAGTGATACTTGTCTTTTTTTATACCCTCAAAATTGTAAAGCGCTGTGGATACTATTGGCACTATACAGGTAAATATTATTATAGGCCATACACATTGCACATACCTCAATATGTGTTATGTGTTATATACTTTTTGTTCACTGTGGTAGCTGGGTTGTTATGGAAAACCACAAATGAAATATGGGGCTAAGGCACAATGACCACATGAATAATTCAGCTCTGCAGATTTGACTAAACCCTCGTTTGTCCTGTTACATCTGTATATCACTATTACTTAGATATATTCTGAACTGATATATTCTGCCATAAGGCCTTGAGTACATGGTTGGGCCGTATGCATGGATGCTTTAGAGAGGCACGCAGATTCTATGGCTCCGCACTCCCATCATGCGTGCGGACACTATGGCTCTGCACTCCCATCGTGCGTACGGACTCTATGGCTCTGCACCCCGATCATGTGTGCGGACTCTATGGCTCTGCACTCCCATCGTGCGTGCGGACTCTATGGCTCCGCACTCCCATCATGTGTGCGGACTCTATGGCTCTGCACTCCCATCGTGCGTGCAGACTCTATGGCTCTTTACTCCCATCGTGCATGCAGACTCTATGGCTCTTTACTCCCATCGTGCATGCAGACTCTATGTCTCTGCACTCCCATCATGTGTGCGGACTCTATGGCTCCGCACTCCCATCATGTGTGCGGACTCTATGGCTCCGCACTCCCATCATGTGCAGATTTGACTCAACCCTCGTTTGTCCTGTTACATCTGTATATCACTATTACTTAGATATATTCTGAACTGATATATTCTGCCATAAGGCCTTGAGTACATGGTTGGGCCCTATGCATGGATGCTTTAGACAGGCATGCAGATTCTATGGCTCCGCACTCCCATCATGCGTGCGGACTCTATGGCTCTGCACTCCCATCGTGCGTGCAGACTCTATGGCTCTGCACCCCCATCATGTGTGCGGACTCTATGGCTCTGCACTCCCATCGTGCGTGCGGACTCTATGGCTCTGCACCCCCATCATGTGTGCGGACTCTATGGCTCTGCACTCCCATCGTGTGTGCGGACTCAATGGCTCAGCACTCAAAGACTATAGCATTAGATTATTTATATTATATTTAAATATCTCAATAATATGGACCCAATGAGGCAATGAGGTCTTATCCATTGGAGGCAAAGAAATCTAGTGGCTCCTGTTAAGCTCAGAAATAGCATGGAGCCACACCGTGTGTATGTGCTTAAGGCCTAAATGTCAACTACATATACAGTCATGCAGGGAGTCAAGGTAATGAACTGCTTTTTCCTCTTTTAAAATACCTTTTTATTCTTTTTTTCCTTTCACAAACCAGAAATAACCTAATGCTATGTAACAGTAATGCAGTGTTGCCCAACCAGTGTGCCTTCAGCTTTTGCCTAACTAAACACTCAGCATGCCCAAACAGCCGAAGGGAGTTGTAGTTTTTGCAACAGCTGGAGGCCACTGATTGGGAACCGCTGCTGTAATACAATGCTTTAGTAAGCCTGATAAAGAATGATCTCCAATAAATGTAATCGTATCCAAGAAAGGTCAAAACACGAACATCTCTAGGTAAAATGGACCAACACAAGTGAGTATAGGAATAACAACAATCATAATAGGAGCAGGGTTGGTTTCTACTATATAGTCAGCACTAAGGCCTTGCTGAATACATTATTTAAATATCAATTAAAATACATACTTGGACAAGGTTGGCCTGGAAATCAACTGCAGCAAAACATCTGCAAAGAATTCTTTAGGGTAACAATTGGACACATTACATGAATGTCCATCCATCCTAAAGAGTATATTCTGATTCTAGGACTTCATGGTTAGATTACCATCTAGATCATTATTCGAGAAAAAAATGCATGTATAATTCATTTTTATAGATTTTTATTGAAGTATTGATTTCCCTTGATCAGAAATAACTAAAACCAACTCACCACCACCTCCACATAGGCCTTTTTTCAGTGATTTTTCTAGTTTGTGTTTTTTTTAAATATATTTTAGTTTCATTTTTGCTTCATTCTCCCCTTTTTCTTCTATATTAATAACCAGTGTTCGTTTCCTTGCAGATTCTTAATAGTGTTAGTATGTTGTATCTCTTTGGATTTCCATTGTATCCAGAATCAGAGGGTATGCCACACATGCCACCTCCATGTATAAAGGGGTTATCCAGGAATAGAAAAAAGAGCTAATTTCTTTTAAACCCCGGACCAGACCTGTTCTCAGCACAGTTTTATTAAAGTGAATGGAGCCAAGTTGTAATTTCACACACAACCTGAGGACAGGTGTGGCGCTATTTTTGAAAGAAATAAGCTCTGTTTTTCTATTCCTGGATAACCCCTTTAATTTCACCATGCTATGACAGCCTACTATCCAGCATTCAACTACTTCGATCAATGGTTTTATTACCACATGTCTATACTAGAAATTGTATTGGCAATCCGCCTGCTTTGAATTTTCTAAGACTTGCAGTTGATTTTTCTCTGCAAGGATATGTTAAATGTTTATTTTTACGCTTTTTTTTCATAGGAAAACAGCCTGATGTGTTACAGCAATGCCTGTGTTCCTTTATTGCAATTATGATTATACTGTCACACTCCAGTGGTAAAGTGCATTTTATTTCTACCCGACTCGTATTATCAACATTAGATTCAGTATCTGACAATGATAGTAAAACAGTTTGCAAGTCTATTATAGCATATGGTGTAGATTTTTGTAAAGCTATATGCATATAAAATGTACCACAGCACTAGTATAGGATACTTATAGACAGTGTCTTGTTTTAAAGAACCCATGCCTGCAAGCTGGCACTAAAAATATTAACCCTTGGTGAGGAACATGAATGCTTGCTTACCGTCATTAGGTATCATAGTAATATAAAATAAACAACAACAATAAAAATATAGCATAAAGAAAAAAGGTTTCCATAAGATAATAATAAGTACTTTCTACATGCAGTGCATATTTGGTGTAAACTAATCTAGATAAATGTATTTCTGTATCTACTCATATAGTCAATGACAATATATCTCTGTGCCACATGCTTGGCATCATGGCCTCTGTGTAACCTCTTCACGTGTCTCAGTGAGGCCTTGCCAGTTCATTTGTACTATAGAGTTCACTACCCATTGGGATCTTGCACATGCCCACGTACATCATGTACATAAACACAGAATAAATGCCAAAATACTTGGAGTCGCACATAGTGTAACAAATAGATTTTTTGATTTCCCACGGGGGGGATTTAAAAAAAAAAAAAAAAAAAAGGTGTTATTTTCTGGATGGCAAATTAAGTGAAAAGGTTACACAATAAACCTTATGGATGGATGAGACAAATGTGTATTACTGCAGTACAGAATGAATAAATGTCCATCCAATTGAATGGCATAGAAGGTTCTTGTAGTGGGAATGCATGCACGCTGTTATGTGTTGCACTGGTCTTACACACAAGAACACATGTATTGTGGTTAAACCTCACACTGGAACATTTCCCATGTGCTATTCTGTGCGACATATGGAATTGTGTGCCAAAAATTGTGAGATGTGACAAAAATGATGGACCTATTAACTCATTCAGGGACCTGAGTAAAGGTTATCTGCATTACATGTGCTGCTCAAAGGCATCAGCTCATCCTAGCGTCTCGATGTACCATAGTAAAGGCTCAATGAGAGCATCTGAAGAGAAATCCTCTATTGTGGCTTCATTAGCAGTAACCCCACTTTGTGGGAGGTGAGAAAATTCACTTTCACTGGTTGAAACACTTTCAGCAGGGAACAGAAAGGAGGAACACGGGCAGGTTTTCCCTCTCTCTTTCTTTCTCGCTCTCTCTTAGCACTGCAGCATGAAAGGATGTGAACACACATACATACAGACAAGACAAGAAATCAGAAGAAGTCAACTCACAGAATCTCCAAGTCACGCAGGGCTCGAAAGGCTCCATCTTCAATGCAGCTGATCTGGTTGTTGTCCAGTTGCCTGTAGAAAGGAAGGAAAAGTCAAAAGGATTGCTGGGTAACAAAGCTGCCTTAGAGAACCAGGGTCCAGGCTTTCTTGTCACTAAGGTGTCCCTCCACCCCCTTTGCAGTCTATGCTCGTCACCCAGGAGGAGACTCATTTGTAGAGTGCTGCTCTCTCTCTAGATACGGGCTGTCTGAAAGAGCTGCACACACTAGAACACACCGAAGTCTGTCAGGTCTCAGTAAATATTAATTCAACATTTTTTTTTAAAGGCAGAAGGGAGTAATTTCATTACATTATGGCATCCAATCCATTACAGGCTTTTACCATCATGTCACTGAAACAATTTCATTAAGCTAAAGGCCCGTAAATCATGTGAGGTCACTTTTCTGCCCTCAGCGACCTCCCACAATCCCTTCCACCCCCCCTCTTTACTGGAAGTTGCAGTCCTCTGTCCTGACACAGTAGTAAATTTCAGCCTTTATCTGCACAAGAGCTGCACCGGTGTCTGGGGAATAGACCAATACCAAATTAGACTCAACTAATCTAATTTTACAATCTTTTATTATTCTAAGCACCACATGTCTGTGGTGGTTCAGAGCCTCCGTGAATTGTTCTCGGTCCCATCTGGGAAGTCAGTTCTTTTGAATCATCATTGAAGGGAATATCCTGAAGTGGATTTGGTTTAAGCAGCATTGACTGCTGCAACAGGCTCACCATTATGGAAATACACACATGGAAAGCTAGAAATCAGGAGTCATTTCCATACTAAAGCGGCTTCATTGACATATTATGTGCACCATCTAAAAGCCAGTGTGCACTTACACTAATGAAAAAGAAACTCATGATGTATATTATACTAAACAAACTGTTGGAAGAGTTAGAAGTATAGATTTACTGTATAGCCGAATTAGCCTTATTTACAACTGGTACCAATATATGTAGTATTGTCAATTCAATGGGCAATAGATATTAATTTACTATAAAACTATGTCAGCATTAACATTCTCCCACAGTCTGTAAAAAGTTTTGTGCCCAGTTTACCATGAATGACCTTGGTAGGCATCACCAACTATGGGGAGGAACTGAGTCCATTGCACATGTTCAGAACCGATTTCTATTCCCTTAAATTCAGTTCACATTTCATTATTTTGGTATGTTTTGTGTTTATGCCTGGAAAGCTTTAGGTGCATAAGCTAAATATATCTATAGGCAACCTATCTCCTGAATGAGGCCAAAAGGCTGCTATGCTTTTGTATGCCTATTTTAACTGCATAAGTACTATTCTTTTTCTTTACAGAAAGATAATGCACATATGTTGGCCTATAAACAACACTGTATGGCTACACAGAGGCATTGGACAAAGCCTTATCTTGGAGGTACATGTTGGGGAATATAGAAATGTATGCTTCTGACAGAAGGCTCACACATGCTATGAACCGAGCCTTATATTAACTAGATAATCCTTTGAGAACATTTATTTTACAGCAAAACATTTATGACTTTATTCAAATTGGTATTTAGATACAAGTGTGATGGAAACATTTAACACTTATTGTTTCAGGTAGTTAATGTCTGGGCATTGAGCTTCTTCTAAGCCTTCATGTGAGCATTCACCATTAATTTTTCTCCTATAAAGGAAGGAGTGATGTGTTTAAAAAATATCCATGGGTGCTACAAATTATTTTTGGAGAGTCTTTTTCTTACCCTGCTTTGGTGGACACACCTTCTGCTATTGTCCAGCATCCAATATTAAACTATAGATGGCCATACATATTAGACAGATTAGGTTAATGGATAAATAACTGTTACATGTGGGAACCTAAGTACTATTGTTCCCTTAAAGGAGCTATAAAGTATTAAAAAAAATGTATACCCTATCTATAGGAATAGCATTGGAACCAGGCATTAAAACTAGCACCTAGACAATTAAACATATCAAACGTATCTCCAGATTCACAAAAAAGTTTAAATGTAAAAATAAGGATTAAGGGTAAATGTTTGAAAAGTTTTGAGCTTGAATGCTCTTACTCATAGCTTCTACTATTACTACTGAAAGGGGTACTCCAGTGGAAAACTTTTTTTTTATTTTTTTATGAACTGGTGCCAGAAAGTTGAACAGATTTGTAAATTACTTCTATTGAAAAATCTTAATCCTTTCAGTACTTTTTAGCAGCTGTTTGCTACAGAGGAAAATCTTTATTTTTTTTATTTATTTTTTGTCTTGTCCACAGTGCTCTCTGCTGACACCTGATGTCCGTATCAGGAACTGTCCTGAGCAGGAGAAAATCCCCATAGCAAACCTATGCTGCTCTGGTCAGTTCCTTACACAGACAGAGGTGTCAGCAGAGAGCACTGTGGACAACACAAAAAAGAAATTCAAAAAGTAAAGAATTTCCTCTGTAGCATACAGCTGCTAAAAAGTACCAAAAGGATTAAGATTTTTTAATAGAAGCAATTTACAAATGTGTTTCACTTTCTGGCACCAGTTCATTTAAAAAAAAAAAAAGTTTTCCACCGGAGTACCCCTTTAATCATGGCAAACACCAACCAACATAAACGGATATTAGTTGGTGTAATGATCACATGACAAAAGCTATTCATAAAATGTAAAAAATCGTAGAGCAAACATTACCCATAATGTTATAAACACCATTCTACTGCCATCATAGATAAAGGTGAGTCGCACTGATAACGGTTATTTTGTCATATAAAACAAAATATACTAAAATCATAGTTAAATATGTGTCCCTCAAATTGTTGTTGAATTATGTACAAAACACTAAGTACTGCACCTGAGCGACATGTAGAGTGCAGACAACAATATATTATTCTAAGTATGTCAACTAAATACTTAACTATAATACATTAAAAGGGTACTCCAATGGAATCAACTGGTGCCATAAAAATATACAGATTTGTAAATTACTTCTATTTAAAAATCGTAATCCTTCCAGTACTTATCAGCTGCTGTATGCTACAGAGGAAGTTCTTTTCTTTTTGAATTTCTTTTCTGTCTGACCACAATGCTCTCTGCTGACACCTCTGTCCATGTCAGGAACTGTCCAGAGTAGGAGCAAATCCCTATAGCAAACCTATCCTGCTCTGGACAGTTCCTGACATGGACAGAGGTGTCAGCAGAGAGCACTGTGATTGGACAGAAAAAAAAATCAAAAAGAACTTCCTCTGTAGTATACAGCAGCTTATAAGTCTGGGAAGGATTAAGATTTTTATATAGAAGTCATTTACAAATCTGTATAACTTTCTGGCACCAGTTGATTTAAAAAAAATGTTTTCCACTGGAGCACCCCTTTAAGTCAGTCCTGTAGTTAAAGTGGTTTCCAGGGAAAATAATTTATCAATAATAATTGTAATAATACACATGAAAGGACATCAATAGCTGATCAGAAGGATACTGACCCAAAACCCCTATCGATCAGCTGTTTAGCATAGCAATGGCTCCAGATATCATCATAGTGTATGAAAACTTGGCTTTGAACCTTGTGTAGTGGTGGCTTTAAGTTACAACAATGAAGCACCCTGAAGACTCAATGGAAAATATCCCCCCCCCCCCCCCCCCCCCAAAAAAATAAATAAAAAAAGACTCTCTCTTTTAGGAGGATGTTGTCTGGTAAATGTGATTTACACTTGTCATTTTCTGGTGATACATTCCATATATTTCAGACCGTGTGCCACACATTCTATTAAATACACCACATACTATCACAATTAAGGTGACTGACTACCTGTTTTGACCATATGAGATACTTGTTGTGGAATGCTAGTGTTTTATGATTGTAGTTGCAACACTTGCCATCCATTGGAGTTGGTTTACAATGAACAAGCTGTGGGATAAGCGGTTACCCAAAGATCTGCCTTTCTACAAAACAACCTTTTTTTTTTTACTTTTAAGATATTATTTGGAGTGTTCCATTTTGAGGCTTTCACAGCTTCCTTGACATACCTGTAAGTTTTCCATTCATAGCTTTTCCAATTTGTTTTCTACTTTCATAAAATTTAGCCCACAGCTGATTAGGAAAAGCCAAAATTTTTTGCCATATTCCATTTTGGATTTCAATCTTTTTCACAGTTTTAACTGGCAATTCTCCTGCCGATGACGTTTTGTGTCATATCTGTGATTTGTCAATTTGTTACAAGGTGAAACATTCATGGTAAGTCCATCATTTTTGACAGGAAATGTAGGTTCTAATAAGGTAAATAACAGAAAAGCCCTTTGGAAGAGGAAAAACATTAAAGGGGTACTCCACCCCTAGACATCTTATCCCCTATACAAAGGATGGTCTGATTGAGGGGGGGGGGGGGGGTCCGGCCGCTAGGGTGGCCATGGTCATGGAATAATGCTGCACCCTCTCCATTCATGTTTATGGGAGACATAAATGGAAGGGGGTGGTGTGACGTCATGACCATGGGCACCCAAACCTAACGTTCTGAACACCAAATGTTCAGAACACCAAGGCATCGTCCTGCAGATCCCATGGGCTGGACCTCCCGTGAACAGACATCTTATCCCCTATACTTTGGATAGGGGATAAGATGTCTAGGGGTGGAGTGCCCCTTTAAAATCTAAAATTATTAAATAGGAATAAACCTAGCCCTGATTGTGAACAGATTGTGAGAAAAAGTATTCTAAAAAAAAACAAAAACAAAAAAAACGGGCATACAAAAAAACTGTTTTGTATCTTAAACCCCAAATAGTTCATTCTTCTTTATATGTGCAAAGAAAAATAAATGTATCACTAAAATATGAAAATCCACATTTAGGCCGCATCTTTTGTTTTTGGAAACTGTCCTTTTCTTGTCCTTTAAAGCCATTCTTCCCTAAGCAAATTAAAATAATTCATACTGCCCTCCAATTCACTTAAGAGAGATTTCCCTTTGTCCTTTTCATCGTGCTCTGACATTTGACATCAGCTGTACCAGGAGTTTTTTTTCTAAATCTAATTCTTCTAAAACAAGCTACTTACCCAAGTATGCACCTGCTACTGAATGGGTAAAATATGGTAACGTCAACTTAACAGTGACAATAAATGTACAAACTACCCCCAAAAGACACAAAATGAACCGAGTGCAAATGTGCTACACTGAAATAAGTGTCAGGTAGGCTATGACTAATAGAATCTAAGTTTTGGAAAGGCACACGAAATAGAAAAGATGCTTGGGGTGTAATTAGGTGGGGAAAGGTTAACTAGATTTTACTCTTGCCTTCTCCACAGATCCTGATATATTCCCATTCCAGGGACTGTGATATCAAATGGACAAAAATATACTTTAGAATTATAGTACACAGCAGAATTTTAAGATTAAAGGAACTGTAGGACCAACATTATTGTGACTATGATTATAAACTTTATATACTCTGCCATGATTAAGGTAAATTTTTATGAATTTATTCTAAAGTGTACATAATACATATACAAAAATAAGGACAGAATGGTAACATTTGCCTATATCACATTTCATCACAACAAATACACAAGTAATGTTTAAGTGTGGGGGTCGCACGTATAGCATTTTCTGACATGTCTTGTTGGGTCGTGCGCCAGATTCTGGCGCATCGCGCCAGAAATTCTGTCTGCGCCTGAATTTGCGCCAGAATTCATAAAAACCCGACTAACTCTCCATTTTACTAAGAAAACCTGGAAAAGGGGCGTGGCTATCAGTGAAATGGGGTGTGGTCACAGAAAAGGGGCGTGCTCCCAACATTTTCATAAAAACCCAACATACATTTACTAAGGTTTCCACGGAAAATGTGGTGAATTTCAGCTGAGGAAAACCCTACAGATCAGATAATGTGTAAAAAAAAAAAAGCAAAATGTAAGGAAAGTGGAAAATTTGGGGAAACCTAAGTAATACACTGTGAATGTTGTATGTCTTACCCTACTCTAAAGGTGCATTCGAGACAAAACTCAAAAAGATCAACTTGTGCCAGAAAACAGGCCTTCTATATAATCTGCCTCCTACAGCAAGGAGAGTGTCAAAGAAAGAAGCACTTAGCTAAGCTCTTCACCCCACTTGTTTTGATTATTATGTTATACATTATTATGGGGCACATTTGGCAGTTAGGTTTATTGATAAACTTTCATTTATTACAAAGTAAGGAAACATTTAGAAATGTAAAGGACAGCAAAGATTTTAACCACTTAACGACCACGGACGCAAATGTACGTCCTGGTTTAGCGGTACTTCGCTCACCAGGACGTACATTTACTTACATCCTGTGTATGACCGCGAGCATCGGAGCAGTGCTCGCGTCATACATGGCAGCTTCCGGCTGCTATCAGCAGCCGAGGACCTGCCGGTAATGGCTGACATCCGCGATCATGCGGATGTCCGCGATCACTCGGATGTCCGCCATTAACCCCTCAGATGCCGTGATCAGTACAGATCACCGCAAATGCGGCAATGGACAAGTTAAAATAGATGATCGGATCGCCCGCAGCGCTGCCGTGGCGATCTGATTATCTGTAATGGCGGACGGAGGTCCCCTCACCTGCCTCTGCCCATCTCCCAGCGTCTCTTGCTCTGGTCTGAGATCGAGCAGACCAGAGCAGGAGATAGCCGATAATACTGATCAGTGCTATGTCCTATGCATAGCACTGAACAGTATTAGCAATTAAATGATTGCTATAGATAGTCCTCTTTGGGGACATAAAAAGTGTAAAAAAAAAGTTGAAAAATTTAAAAATAAAAAGTTGAAAAAAAGTGAAAAATCCCCTCCCCCAATAAAAATGAAAATTGTCAGTTTTTCCCATTTTACCCCCAAAAAGCGTAAAACTTTTTTATAAACATATATGGTATTGCCGCGTGAATAAATGTCCGAACTATCAAAATATAATGTTAATGATCCCGTACGGTGAACGGCGTAAACGTAAACATTTTTTTATAAAGTCCTAAAATGCTGCTTTTTTGTCACATTTTTTTTCCAAATAAATTTAGAAAAAATTATATAAAAGTTTTATATATGCAAATGTGGTATCGATAAAACGTACAGAAGACGGCGCAAAAAATTATCTCTCATACCGCCCTATATATGAAAAAATGAAAAAGTTATAGGTGGTCAAAATAGGGCGATTTTAGATTACTGATTTTGTACAAAAAGTTTTAGATTTTTTTTTAAACGGTACAAAAGTATAACAGTATCTAGCGATGGGTATCATTTTAATCGTATTGACCCACAGAATAAAGAACACATGTCATTTTTACCATAAATTGTACAGTGTGAAAACGAAACCCTACAAAATGTGCAAAATTGTGGTTTTCATATAAATTTTCTCCCTAAAAAATATTTTTGGGGGTTCGTCGTACATTTTATGGTAAAATCAGAGGTATCATTACAAAGTACAATTGGTCACGCAAAAAACAAGCCCTTATATGGGTCTGTAGATGGAAATATAAAGGAGTTATGGATTTTAGAAGGTGAGGAGGAAAAAACGAAAACGCTAAAATAAAATTGGACTGTCTCCTTAAGGGGAAAATGAGCTTGGTCCTTAAGGGGTTAATAACCCAGAGTACACAGTCTGGAAGGAGGCAATTCCTGTTACTGCCATGTTGCTAATCTATAAAGTATATTACTATGATTTCCCAACCTAGCAGTCATTGGATAAGTAGTTGGGTGGAGGCCCCTCTCCGTGAGTCTTTTTTAAATGACCCTATATGTAAGACTAAGGCAGTTTCCATAGGAGTGCCTAAATTATTTGATGTAAATCATTCTTACTGCAAATACATTTAGAGATTATATGGAAAATAAAGGACATTATTTTACTGTTTTAATAAAGGACTTTACTGCTGACAAGTGAGTGCCATATTACCTCTTTTTTCATATATTGTAGGTTATTCAAAGGAAAATGCTTGTAACATTTGACCAAAACTAAAATGTATTGAATGTCATCTTGGACCCAGGATGACATACGTGTTGAGATCGGTCTTCCCGTAGCTCAGGACAGACAAGTCCAGTATATAGACACCAGTTTATATAGTTTTTAGGCTATATAAGCTTAAAGCACTAATAATAACTGTAATGCACTGACATTAATAGAATTCAACACAAACCATTCGGTGTAAAATAAAAATCCGTCTAGCTTTTATGATGGCTGACTCATGAATAAAGTTCAGTTCTGGTCAGTCCAGGTAATCCATGTTCTAAAGCACTATTTCATCTTTCTTGGTCCAACTGAAAATCCCAATTGCAGTGACCTTTTCTTTGTTACAGTCTTGTGCTTGCGCTTATTTATTTTGGATATAAAGTACAGTGCAAGTTCTATTTTATTGTATTCCTTGGTGATGAGTGGTGCTCATTCATACATATCTATAGCACAATCTAAACCTAGGGATTGCTTGTACAGAATGCAAACACCATCATCCTAGGCCCAAGATGACATTCAATACATTTTAGTTTTAGTCCAATGTTACAAGCATTTTTCCTTTGATTAACCTACAATATATGATGGATAAATATAAGATGGCAGTCACTTGTCAGCAGTAAAGTCCTTTATTAAAACAGTAAGGTTGCAACCTGATTGTTTTAATAAAGGACTTTACTCCTGACAAGTGAGTGCCATCTTACCTCTTTATTTCATATATTGGACATGTTTATGGATTGAGCTCCCCAGATATAGCAGTTTGTCTGTGAATATATGAGTGCAGCAAAAGGAATTATTGGATTTCCATGTGAGTGCGGGGCAGTGCCGACTTGCTTTGCTCTAGATCAGGGGTCTCAAACTCCCGGCCCGCAGGCCATTTGCGGCCTGCAGAACGAAAGAGTTTGTGGCCCGCACCAAATATGTGTAATTTGTATTGCCCAACGGCTGGGACATGCAGTTCCGGGCGCCGTGCTGGTAACTTCTTCCAGGCATTTAGCCCTGCTTCGGGCAAGCAGCGCTAAATGCTGGAAGGCTTCACTTACCCTGCCCTCCTCCACGTCTCCGGTTGGCCGGCCCGAGTCTGATGAGGGACGTCGCGCATGTGACGTCCCTTCGCAGAGGACGTCATTGACGTCACTCGTCAGGCCGCCGCCGGAGAGGAGAGGAGAAGCGCAGCGCAGCGCAGGACAGGTAAGTGTGTCTATGTGTGTGTGCATGTGTGGGTGTGAGTCGGGGGGCGGAGGGGGGGAAACAACAATGCTACCTAATGTGGGGCACCTGCTACTATCTAATGTGGGGAACCTGCTACTACCTAATGTGGGGAACCTGCTTCTACCTAATGTGGGGAACCTGCTACTACCTAATGTGGGGAACCTGCTACTACCTAATGTGGGGAACCTGCTACTACCTAATGTGGGGAACCTGCTACTACCTTATGTGGGGAACCTGCTACTTCCTAATGTGGGGAACCTCCTTCTACCTAATGTGGGGAACCTGCTTCTACCTAATGTGGGGAAACTGCTTCTACCTAATGTGGGGAAACTGCTACTACCTAATGTGGGTAACCTGCTGCCTACCTAATGTGGGGAACCTGCTGCCTACCTAATGTAGGGAACCTGCTGCCTACCTAATGTGGGGAACCCCCAGAAGTATCACCCCCATCATCCGTCAGCTCATGCCGCTACCACACAGGGTAGGGGGGATGGGGGTCGGTTGCTCGTGGAGGATGGGGGTGCTACTGCTGGTGGGGGGTGTTGCTGGTGGATGATGAGGGGCGCATGATGGGGGCATTATATGTAAGGGATGCATGCAGCCCAGCCTCACCCAGCTGCTACCTCCAGTGGCCCCCAGAAAATTTTAGTTTGAGACCCCCGCTCTATATGGACTCAATAATTTAAAATATATTAACCGTGCAAACACAACACATGGCAATATCACTGTTTGTCTCTTCTACTTCTACAGGACTTTGCTGCCTAATAACAATTGTTGCAGAAAACTAATCGGCTAAAAATTTGTCCATTTCATTCGCAGATGAAAAGAAAGCATGTCATGATTTAAATGTGTTATGATGGTGTGAAAACATTCTGAGGTTTGTTTGCTTGAAGATTTCCTGATACAATTTAAAGAGTGATGATACAACTTTCACTAGTCCTCCATATGAATCTCCTCATAATCGGAATAATAGTGTAACTAAATGTATATTATTGCAAAGCATAATAAGTTAAAGAAATAAAAGGTGAATGGTAGTGAATCTCCTATAATCTCAGTGCTCACAGCCGTGTTTCCTAGAAAATATAATGCTGGACACATTCATCAAATATCTTTTTTTTTTTTTTTTTAAATAGGTACAGGTGCCATTTCAACATCTGTTTTGCCCCTAAAGCCATGTTCACACCTGTACTGCATTTCCCACTGTTCTGCTTCATCACTGGAGAAAAACCATAATAAAAATTGGAAAATGGAGCAGAAGATCCCTTGCACATCAGACACAAATAATTTGGTGCTGTCCATTGGGTTTCGGGCATAACGTCCATCATTCTGTCGGCCAAATGGAACATGTGACTGAGGAACCCAATGGAGTCTCTAACGCAGGTGTGAACCCAGTCTAATTCATTAGCACACATCCGGGAGAGGCAATGAACCTAGACAGGAAACCATTCCCACATGAAATAAACTCTCTTCTCCTTTGTATAACTGCTACACTGGTCCAGGTGTTGCTCCGACCTCTGTCTTGCAATCATTGTTTTACTTTTCCCTGTTTACTTATTATAACCCCTAATTTTTCTTTTCCCTATAAATGTCTCTTTTACATGTAATGCTAAACAGCTGCATGCCCTGTGCCATCTGACCTCCAGGGGCCAGTTTTCACGGACAGCGCGTTTCTGCACTTGTGTATGACTCATCGGAATCAGCCGGAGTAAAAGCTGGCACTGGGTATAATTGATAAAGATAAATAGCTATTCAAAGACAACCCTATGCTACATCATTCATGTCATCCTGTATCCTGAGACTGGACATTATACAGTGACCCCCCTCCGACCTGCGATGGCCCCGACATACAATCATTTCAACATACGATGGCCTCTCAGAGGCCATCGCATGTTGAAGGCAGCATCAACATACGATGCTTTTGTATGTCGGGGCCGTCGCATAAACGGCTATCCGGCAGTGCAGACTGCTTCAGCTGCCACCGGATAGCCGTTTACAGTGCCCTGCGTGGTCCGCTGACGATCACTTACCTGTCCTCGGGGCTCTGGCGCGTCCTCTTCAGGATCCCCTGCATCGTCGGCGCTCTCCATCGTCGTCATCACGTCGCTGCGCACGCCGTCCCGTCATCCAATAGGAGCGGCGTGCGTAACGACGTGATGGCGGCGACGGAGAGCGAGGATGCCGGGGAAGCAGAGGCCTTGCCGGAGCGTCGGGGACACCACGGGGACGCGGCGACAGCGATGGAAGGCGACATCCATCGCAGCGGTGACGAGCGGTGACGGTCCGGAGCGGCGGGGACACGTGAGTATAACCTCCAATACCAGTGGTCTTCAACCTGCGGATCTCCAGATGTTGCAAAACTACAACTCCCAGCATGCCCGGACAGCCAACGGCTGTTCCATTTGGAACGGATTACCATCGTATGTTGAGGGACCACTCTATGTCACCAGACTATTGCATCCTAAAATTCTTTCTATTCAGTTGCACACTTTCCAGGAACACAATTATCCATGGAAGTTAACATTGTCGCTGTCAGCCACCTGGACATTTTACATCTTGTTCAGTAATAAGGCGGTGTCTGGCATTACCGGCACATTTCTACTACGTGTAATGCACCGCCTTTTTATTTTGACAAACATCATGACAACATGAGTATTTTCTTTCTTTTCTATAGTGGCTTTGTTAGACATAATATGGATATATACAGTACGGTATTTGTGGAGACAGAAATGACACATTACTTCTTTGTATGCTGCAAACATTTCAGAGCTCCTTTTCATGACAGAGCAAGCTGATGTAATGAGCAATAGAACAGTGAACAGATATATGGCTGTCTCCATAGCAATTTGGGCAGCTTTCCTGGTTTCCCTAGTTACTCTTTTGACCGATAACCATCTGTTATTCTTCTGGGCTTCAGGCCCAAGAGAAACAATAGACAGACATGATAGAAGTCATATTTTTTACTGGAAAAGTATTAAACATTAGAGCCAATTGTGATAAGGAAAGTTACATGTAAAAAACATAAATGCATGTATGTGTCTACAGCCTTAAGAAAATGTCTTGGTTTCTTTCACTTGGCCTCTCAAAGGGATTCGGAATGTGCCGAAACTTGGGGACGAGGTATCTGTCTCAGGGCTGAATGGACATTGTACACTTCTTTACACAACCACATCTAACTGTGAGTACACAATCTCGTAGAATGGATGAGCATCTGTAAACAGACTCCGTCCATACAGCTCAGAGATTGTGCCGAGACAGGGGAGTAGATGGCCCCTCTATACATAAAACGTTATCAAAACTACCAGTCAGTAGCTTGAAATTTTTTTTACCCTGGAATGAAGGACATTTATATGTTGTCCCAAGCCATAACAATTAAGAATTTAACTGCGATCAATGTCATATTTTTTGAACCACTTAACACCCTAGACATCTTATCCCCTATCCAAAGAATAGGGGATAAGATGTCTGATCGCGGGGGTCCCGCCGCTGGGGAACCCCGCAATATTGCATTTGACTTGCATTGAGGGGACAGGGCTTGACGTCACACAGGGGCGGAGTCCTGTCGTCACAGACTTCCGTTCCCGTGGTCACGACCCAGACTCTCCAGCGCTTCCGGACAAGAAACAGGTGGGTGCCGCATGCAATATTGCGGGGGTCCCCAGAGATAAGATGTCTAGGGTGGGAGTACCCCGTTAAAGACTCAGGGTTTTTTCCGTTTTTGCAATTTAGTTTTTTCCTCCTGACCTTTTAAAAATCATAACCCTTTCAACTTTGCACCTACAGACTCATATGATGTTTTTTTTTTTTTTGCGCCACCATTTCTAATTTGTAATGACAACAGTCATTTTACAGAAAAATCTATGGCAAAACCCCAAAAAAAAATAAAAAACACCATTTTGTTAATTTTGGGGGCTTCCGTCTCTAAGCAGTACATTTTTCTGTAATAATGACAGCTTATCTTTATTCTTACAATTAAAATGATACCCTACTTATATAGGTCTGATTTTGTCGTACTTCTGGAAAAGAAATCTAAACTACATGCACAAAAATTAATACATTTAAATATGTCCTCTTCTGACCCCTATAACTTTTTTATTTTTCCGCTTACTGGTATGTATGAGGGCTAATTTTTTGCGCCGTGATCTTATGTTTTTATTTTTACCATTTTTGTTTTGATCTGACTTTTTGATCGCTTTGGAATTTTGGAATTTTTTTTTTTTTTTACGTGAACACCATTGACCCTATGGTTAAATTAACAATATATTTTTATAGTTCAGACATTTACGCATGCAGCGATACCACATATGTTTATATTTATTTTTATTTACATAGTTTGTTCTTTTTTTAAATGGGAAAAGGGGGGTGATTCAAACTTTTATTAGGGAAGGGGTTAAATCACAAGTATTAAATATTTTTTTACATTTTTTTTTTGCAATGTTATAGCCCCCATAGGGGACTACAACATGCAGTACACTGATTGCATACACTGATCAATGCTATGCCACAGCATTGCATTGATCTGTATTATCGGTACTCCACTGCTCCTGCTTGGATCTCAGACACGGAGCAGTGAATCGATGATCGGACAATGAGGAGGCAGGTAGGGAACCTCCTCGTGTCCATACAGCTGATCGGGACACCACGGTTTCACCGTGGTGGTCCCGATCTGCCCGACTGAGCTGCCGGGAAGGTTTTACTTTCACGTTAGACATCTGAAGAGTTAATACTGGGCATCACCGCAATTGATGATGTCCGGTATTTGCCGCGGGTCCCGGCCGTTGATACCTGCCGGGACCGGCCAGATATGACGCGGGATCACCGCGTAACCCCGCGTTATATCGCGGGAACCGGTACAGGTTGTAAATATGTGTCCTGCATCTATTTATTGATCTATATTACATTGAATTTTATGTAGATAACATATAAACAACAAATAAACTGGTCATATTACAGATTTTTGTTTACTTTAATTACTTTTTTTCTGTATTCACAATTATTATATTCACTCAAACAGTGATATGATGCCCAAACTACGGGCAGCATAATAATGGGACAAGTATCACAATCACAAGACACTACGAATGCATTTAATAGTAATCAATCTTTAAAAATGTTGCCAAGTCGCCACTGACTAGTCCTCAGGGTGGTCCCGGTGGCTGATCCCTTCCATCCGTCTTAAAGGGGTACTCCGGTGGAAAACTTTTTTTTTTAATGAACTGATGCCAAAAAGTTAAACAGATTTGTAAATTACTTCTATTTAAAAATCTTTACCCTTCCAGTACATTAGCAGCTGTATGCCACAGAGAAAATTCTATTCTTTTTTAATTTCATATTTGTCTTGTCCACAGTGCTCTCTGCTGACACCTCTGTCCGTGTCAGGAACTGTCCAGAGCAGCATAGGTTTGCTATGGGGATTTTCTCTTGCTCTGGACCATTCCTGATATGGGCATCAGGTGTCAGTAGAGAGCACTGTGGGCAAGAAGAAAAAAAAGAAATTCAAAAAGAATTAAATTCTCTCTGTAGCATATAGCTGCTAATAAGAACTGGAAGGTTAAATATTTTTTAATAGAAGTAATTTACAAATCTATAAATTGCAAAAAAATAGCTTATACCTCTAGGGCCTCACCAAATGGTGCATAACGATGAGGGTGGAAATAAATTGAAGTATGACAGTGTTGATCCTAAAATAGTTTTAATTATAAATATAAAAATGAATAACAGATTAACACATTAGACTGGCACTGCCTAGTGATAGTCCCACTGGGCCCTAGTGGGATATCAAAATAAAAAATATTGACATAGAGTAAAAAATTGGCAAAAAATTTATAGTGTCCTGTGTATTAGTGTTCCGATATATATGGAGAAAGGTCCGTTGATTCACGAGCAAAAATAGAGTATAATACAATTAATGAAAGTTCAGTTTATTCTTGTGACATAGAGTCAATGTCCAAATGTATGATACAAATGTAATTAGAGTATCCTACCACTGCTTTTGGCGGCTTGATGGATCTTTGGCGTGGATCGCAGCCTTACACTCCTCTCGTGCTCCGATGGTGGGAGAACACTAGATTCGTCCGTCTCCCTAGCAGCCCCGATGGCAGGGGGACGCAGTGTGTTGTTCCGTACCGCTGGCTCCCACGGCAGGGGAGCGTGGAGCGATGATCACACCAGCTTCCTGGCTCACTGAAGATGGAACTGGTCTGACACTCCGGCAAGAGTGTCAGTCTGCACGGGAGCGGCGGTGGGTCTGGCGGCAGAGATGCGTTTGGGAGCGGTGGATGGTCCAAGACCGGCGTCCCACGTGGAGGCTTATGCTGCGGGAGGTGTAGGCTGCGAAGGATGGTTCAAGGTAATATTGCGGCCAGGCAGGGTGGATTATGGCTTGAATTAACTCTTCTGTTGCCAAGACCTATAGGTTAGCAAACGGACACTAGAAGCAAACTGTGTGAACAATGCCAGACTCGGGGCGCTGGGAACAACAGTCCTCCGACCCCTTCCTCAGTAGAAATGTGTATATGATAAGATTCGATAGTAACACTGTTTTTGTAATGAATTTACAATTTATAAAAACAGGATATTTTTTATTTTGATATCCCACTAGGGCCCAGTGGGACTATCACTAGGCAGTGCCAGTCTAATGTGTTAATCTGTTATTTATTTTTATATTTATAATTAAAACTATTTTAGGATCAACACTGTTATATTTCAATTTATTTCCACCCTCATTGTTATGCACCATTTGGTGAGGCCCTAGAGGTATAAGCTATTTTTTGCAATTTATTGATATTTTGGTTGCCGGTGGGGTCCGGCTATAGCTTAAAATTACCTCGGTCCTTCTGTTGTGAGCTGCACCTATTTTTAAGTAATTTACAAATCTGTTTAACTTTCTGGCACCAGTTGATTTAAAACATTTTTTTTCCCACCGGAGTACTCCTTTAAGATACATATCTCTCTCTATACACTGCTAGATAGAGAAATGTCACTCAAGCCAGCCGGGGAGAGAGCAGCCAAAAGTATCTTAGAGTTAATCATAGTGTGTGGGGATCACAATGCCTGAACCAGTTAAGTGCTGCTACAAGATGTAGAATAACAAAAATGAGTAAAGTGGCAAAAAAAAAAAAAAAGGAAAAAAAACTAAATAAAACAAAGTAGACAGCCAATAGCCTATACCACATATTTTAGCCCCACTCACTATATATATATATATATATATATATATATATATATATATATGAGCTCACCACACCCCCTATACAGGTTAGTGTGTCCTGCAACAAGCTCCGACTCCAGTAAAGAAGTCTCAGAACTGATTGGGATTTTATGCCAAGCCAGAACTCTCTCCAGAAGTAAAGAGAACCCATCTGCAGACAGCTGTATCGGGGTACTTGCCCCTCGTCAGTACAGAGCAGGGTTATCTGGCTTGGCTGGGTGAGAGGCCTCTGACTAGCTAAACGGGATCAGTATTTTCCTCAGGGAGAGGACGCCACTCCTGACGTGAGACTGAGATTTAAGTAGGCCATTTGCACTCCGCGGGCACCTGGGTAAAAAATATTAAAATGAGCTCACCACACCCCCTATACAGGTAGTGTGTCCTGCAACCAGCTCCGACTCCAGTTAAGAAGTCTCAAAATTGTCTAGTGAAAATGGCGGTGAGAGATCGCCGAAACGTTGTACTTTAAATCATGGAATAAAATCACAGCCTTTTGATTTCACTATTTTGGTGTGCTGCCTACATCTATTGCCTACTAAGGAGAACCGGCGCACCGAGGCTCTATTGTGCTTGCACCCACCCTATCTTTGTCTGGATGTGCTGCTTTTTATTTACTTCGATACAGTGGGGATCAAAAGTTTGGGCGTCCCAGGTAAAAATTTGTATTAATGTGCATAAAGAAGCAAAGGAAAGATGGAAAAATCTCCAAAAAGCATCAAATAACAGATTAGACATTCTTATAATATGTCAACAAAAGTTAGATTTTATTTCGATCATTTACACTTTCAAAAGAACAGAAAACAAAAAAATGGCGTCTGCCAAAGTTTGGGCACCCTGCAGAATTTATTGCATGCACTGCCCCCATTGCAAAGCTGAGACCTGCAAGTGTCATGGATTGTTCTCAATCATCACCTGGGAAGACCAGGTGATGTCAATCTCAAAGGTTTTAAATGCCCAGACTCATCTGACCTTGCCCCAACAATCAGCACCATGGGTTTTTCTAAGCAGTTGTCTAAAAATCTGAAACTGAAAATAGTTGACGCTCACAAAGCTGGAGAAGGCTATAAGAAGATAGCAAAATGTTTTCAGATGTCAATATCCTCTGTTCGGAATGTAATAAAGAAATGGCAGTCATCAGGAACAGTGGAAGTTAAAGCAAGATCTGGAAGACCAAGAAAAATATCAGACAGGACAGCTCGCAGGATTGTGAGAAAAACAATTCAAAACCCACGTTTGACTGCACAATCCCTCCAGAAAGATCTGGCAGACACTGGAGTTGTGGTACACTATTCCACTATAAAGAGATACTTGTACAAATATGGTCTTCATGGAAGAGTCATCAGAAGAAAACCTCTTCTACGTCCTCACCACAAAAATCAGCGTTTGAAAGTTGAAATAATGAACATATAGACAAGCCTGATGCATTTTGGAAACAAGTTCTGTGGACCGATGAGGTTAAAATTGAACTTTTTGGCCGGAATTTGCCATGGCCTTCACAATCTCCTGACCTCAACATAATTGAAAATCTATGGATAGACCTTAAAAGAGCAGTGCGTGACAGACAGCCCAGAAATCTCAAAGAACTGGAAGACTTTTGTAAGGAAGAATGGGCAAAGATACCTCAAACAAGAATTGAAAGACTCTTGGCTGGCTGCAAAAAGTGTTTACAAGCTGTGACACTTGCCAAAGGGTGCAGTACAAGATATTACCCCGCAGGGTGCCCAAACTTTTGCAGACGCCATTTTTTTTGTTTTCTGATATTTTGAAAGTGTAAATGATGGAAATAAAATCTAACTTTTGTTGACATATTATAAGAATGTCTAATCTGTAATTTGATGCCTTTTGGAGATGTTTCCATCTTTTCTTGGCTTCTTTATAACAATAATAATTTTATTTATATAGCACCTACAGATTCCGCAGCGCTTACAATTATGGGGTACAAACAAAGACAAGTATCAGACATAATATTACACAATAACTATTCAAACAAGAGGTGTGGGGATATGTTGAGGATATGTTGAGGACAATTAGAGAATGTTATAGGCATGTCTAAAAGAGATGTGTTTTCAGGCCATGTTTGAAACTATGGATGTTGTTGTTGAGTCTGAGGGATTGAGGTATAGCATTCCAGAGAACCGTTGCAGCACGAGTGAAGTCTTGGAGACGGGAGTGAGAAGTTCGGATTATAGAAGATGTTAGTGTGAGATCATTAGCAGATCGGAGAGAACGTGTAGGATGGTAGACCGAGATGAGAGAGGAGATGTAGGGAGGTGCAGCATTGTGGAGAGCTTTGTGTGTGAGACTGAGGATTTTGTACTGTATTCTAGACTGAATTGGTAACCAGTGTAGTGACTGGCACAGGGAGGAGGCGTCGGTGTAGCGGCTGGAGAGGAAGAGGAGTCTGGCTGCGGCATTAAGGATGGACTGAAGAGGAGAGAGTTTGGAGAAAGGAAGGCCTATTAGTAAAGAGTTACAGTAGTTGAGGCGGGAGTGAATCAAAGCAATAATGAGAGTTTTAGCAGTTTCAGTAGTGAGAAACGGGCAGATTCTGGAAATGTTTTTAAGATGCAGGTGACAAGTACGTGAAAGAGACTGAATATGGGGAGTGAAAAACAGATCAGAGTCAAGTATAACTCCAAGACAGCGAGCCTGCTGCCTGGGAGTTATGGTAGTGCCACATACCGAGATGGAAATGTCAGGGTTAGGTACAGTATCAGTTGATGGAGAAAAGACAAGAAATTCTGTTTTAGAAAGACTTAGTTTCAGATATAAAGAGGACATGATGTCTGAGACAGCAGAGAGACAGTCACTGGTATTCTGTAGGAGTGCAGGGGTGATGTTGGAGAAAGAGGTATACAGTTGGGTGTCATAAGCATAGAGGTGGTAATGGAAACCAAATCTACTGATTGTTTTTCCAATGGGGGATGTGTAGAGTCGGGAACCCCGACAGCAAGGGGAAGAGGAAAAGAAGTAGAGACAGAAAACGAGACGCTAAAGGAGCTGCCAGAGAGATAGGAGGAAAACCAGGCGAGAGCAGAGTCCTTGAGACCGAAAGAGCGGAGACTACTGAGGAGGAGTTGGTGATCCACAGTGTCAAAAGCCGCAGAGAGGTCCAAGAGAATCAGTAAAGAGAAATTGCCATTTGATTTGGCCGTCAGAAGATCGTTAGTGACTTTGGTTAGGGCCGTTTCTGTGGAGTGAAGGGAGCGGAAACAAGAATGTAAGGGGTCAAGGAGAGTGTTCTCGGAGAGATAGCGGATAAGGCGGGAGTAGACCAAGCGTTCCAGGAGTTTGGAGATAAAGGGGAGATTTGACATGGGTCGATAGTTGGCTGCACAAGATGGGTCCAGAGATGGTTTTTTCAATAGTGGGGTTATGATAGAGTGTCTGAAAGAGGAGGGAAAGACCCCAGAAGAGAGGGAGAGGTTAATGATTTTAGTTAGGTGACAGCTGATAGCAGGAGAGAGAGACTGGATGAGGTGTGAATGCATGGGGTCACTAGAGCAGGTTGGGGGGGCGGGCGGAGGAGAGGAGCCTGGAAACCTCATCCTCCGTTACAGGCTCAAAAACTGAGAGTGATAAAGAGGAGATGTGGCTGGGAACTGGATCAGAACTTTTAGGGGACTGGGAGAGGATTTCATCACGAATGTCATCGATTTTAGTTTTGAAGTATTTGGCCAGGTCTTCAGCACAGAGATCAGTGATTGGGGTCTGTACTTTAGGCCGAAGGAGAGAGTTGATCGTGTCAAAAAGGCGTTTTGGGTTGTTAGACAGAGAGGAGATGAGGGAGGTAAAATATGTTTGTTTGGCGAGATGAAGAGTGGAGTAATAGGATTTAAGCATGAATTTATAGTGCAGATAGTCTGAAGAAGTCTTAGTTTTCCTCCACAGACGTTCAGCACACCTAGAGCATCGCCTGAGAAAGAGGGTTGTTAGCGTGTGCCAGGGTTGCTGCCGTCTGTGTCGGGAGGTTCGTGTTTTAGAGGTAGTGTTGAGCGGCATAGGCCATATTCGAATTCGCAATATTTCGTGAATATATGGACGAATATTCGTTAAATTGGCATATTCGTAATATTTGCGGTATATTTTCGCATATGTAAAAATTTGCATACGGGAAAATTAGCATATAAAAAATTAGCATATGCAAAAATTCGAATATGCAAAAATTTGCATATGCTAATTTTCGCATATGCAAAAATTTGCACGCCAGTCTAACACAGTAGTATTAGAGCCTTCTTAACACCACACAAGTTGGAAACAGAGAGGGATGATCACTGTGATGTGTGCTGTGAAAAAAAACAAAACGAAAATTCGTAATTGCCAATATATAGTGCTATATTCGCGAATATTCGCGAAGATGCGATATTCACAAATTCACAATATTCACAATATTCGCAAATTGTGTGTCTCAGACTTTTCTTTTTCATGTAACTTTTTTTTTCCACTCATTCTTAAGTACTTTATACTAATAGTTCTGTATGACTACTAAACATTTAAAGGGGTGTTTTTTATAATCAAACATTACCCCTAACCAAAGGATAAGAAATAATACCCCTTTAACCCCTTAAGGACTCAGCCCATTTTGGCCTTAAGGACTCAGACAATTTAATTTTTACGCTTTCATTTTTTCCTCCTCGCATTCTAAAAATCATAACTCTTTTATATTTTCATCCACAGACTAGTATGAGGGCTTGTTTTTTGCGCGACCAGTTGTCCTTTGTAATGACATCACTCATTATATCATAAAATGTATGGCACAATCAAAAAAACACTATTTTTGTGGGGAAATTAAAACGAAAAACGCAATTTTGCTAATTTTGGAAGGTTTCGTTTTCACGCCGTACAATTTATGGTAAAAATGACGTGTGTTCTTTATTCTGAGGGTCAATACGATTAAAATGATACCCATTATTACATACTTTTATATTATTGTTGCGCTTAAAAAAAATCACAAACTTTTTAACCAAATTAGTACGTTTATAATCCCTTTATTTTGATGACCCCTAACTTTTTTATTTTTCTGTATAAGCGGCGGTATGGGGGCTCATTTTTTGCGCCATGATCTGTACTTTTTTTTGATACCACATTTGTATATAAAAAACTTTTAATACATTTTTTATAATTTTTTTTTAATAAAATGTATTAAAAAAGTAGGAATTTTGGACTTTTTTTTTTTTTTTCGTTCACGCCGTTAACCGTACGGGATCATTAACATTTTATTTTAATAGTTCGGACATTTACGCACGCGGCGATACCAAATATGTCTATAAAAAATGTTTTTTACGCTTTTTGGGGGTAAAATAGGTAAAAACTGACGTTTTACTTTTTTATTGGGGGAGGGGATTTTTCACTTTTTTTTTACTTTTACTTTTACATTTTTTTTATTTTTTTTTTACTCTTGAATAGACCCATAGGGGACTATTCATAGCAATACCATGATTGCTAATACTGATCTGTTCTATGTATAGGACATAGAACAGATCAGTATTATCGGTCATCTTCTGCTCTGGTCTGCTCGATCACAGACCAGAGCAGGAGACGCCGGGAGCCGCACGGAGGAAGGAGAGGGGACCTCCGTGCGGCGTTATGAATGATCGGATCCCCGCAGCAGCGCTGCGGGCGATCCGATCGTTCATTTAAATCGCGAACTGCCGCAGATGCCGGGATCTGTATTGATCCCGGCACCTGAGGGGTTAATGGCGGACACCCGCGAGATCGCGGGCGTCGGCCATTGCCGGCGGGTCCCTGGCTGCGATCAGCAGCCGGGATCAGCCGCGCATGACACGGGCATCGCTCCGATGCCCGCGGTTATGCTTAGGACGTAAATGTACGTCCTGGTGCGTTAAGTACCACCGCACCAGGACGTACATTTACGTCCTGCGTCCTTAAGGGGTTAATATTATATATATATATAAAACTCAATTGCCCTCATTTACTAAGAGTGTTGTGTAGGTTTCTTTGTGGGTTTTAATTACCTACAATTTATTTTCCACGGTATTTACTAAGGTTTCCCTACATTTTCTACTTTCCCTACACTTTGCTTTTTTTTATACATGCTCTGATCTGGCGGGTTTATCTCAGCTCAAATCCACCACATTTTATGTGGAAACCTTAGTAAATATGTTGGGTTTTTGTGAAAATGTTGGGAACACGCCCCTTTTCATAGATCACGCCCCCTTTTCCTGGCAGTCACGCCCCTTTTTTTGGGTTTTCTTAGACAGAATTTCTGGCGCAATGCAACAGAATATGGTGCACAACCCGACAAAACATGTCGGGTTTGCAATAGCAAAGGAGGGCCAATGTGTGTATGTGTGTGTATGTTCCAGCATCACGTCCAAATGGCTAAAGATATTAACATGAAACTTGGCACAAATATTACTTATATGTCAACAACAAACATAGGATAGGTAATTTAACCCTTACTCACCCCCATTTGCCAGGGTCAGGGTTTTTGTTTAAAGTCCCATACAAGTCTATGGGAAATATATGTTACTGCATGAATTCCAAACGCCTGGAGATATTTCGATAATACTTGGTCACATGTTACTTATATGTCCACTTAAAATATAGGATGGTTAATTTAACCCTTTAATTTAACTACCCCCATTTGTGAGGGTCGGGGTTTTTGTTTAAAGTCCCATGAAAATCTATGGGAAATGTATGTTCCCACATAACTTCCATACGGCTGGAGATATTTCAATACCTGGTACACATATTACGGGTCGGGATAGGAGGTTGGGATAGGATGTTGGGATATGAGGTTGAGATATGAGGATGAGATAGGAGGTCAGGATAGGAGGTTGGGATAGGAGGTCGGGAAAGGGCGTCGAGACAGGTGGTGGGGATAGGAGGTTGAGATAGGAAGACGGGAAAGGAGGACGGGATAGGCGGTCGAGATAAAAGGTCGAGATAGGAGGTCGAGATGGGAGGTCAAGATAGGAGGACGGGATAAGAGGTCGGGATAGGAGGACAGGATAGGAGGACGGGATAGGAAGACAGGATAGGAGGACGGAATAGGAGGTTGGGATAGGAGGACAGGATATGGGGTTGGGATATGACAACAATATATGAGGACGGGATATGAAGTAAAAAGCTTCCTCCTTTTGTTGATTTTCCTCCACAACAAGGATTAGGAAGGAAAAACCGGGCAAAACGGGGTACTCAGCTAGTTCTAATGACAAAATGCTGAAAGATTATTGCACAATTTTGTGCAATTTAACAAAATTGAAGAGCTGATGAAAATGTTACTATTTATAAGCAAAAGCAAAATAGAAAATGTTCCTCTCCTGTTTTAAAAAATGTTTCTTTCCAAAACTGTTTTCACATATGTCCTTTCTCTCCATCATTGTCATAGAAAGCATTGGAACCTGCCCAACTATAGAGAGGAAATTGCATTAATGATGATCAAGTACAATGGCAGACTTCCACCAAGAAGTAGTAGAAGTTTGTTTAAACCCTTTATATCCCCTCCCCCAGATAAAATGAAATGTTAATGTTGAAGTCTTGGCAATGATAGTTTGTGCTGACCTCTGATTCCAGATCTGAGCCGGAATTATTCTGTGTAAAAGGTTTGCATTTAATTTAATGTAATGTGATGAACCAAATGAGAAAATCAATAAACTCAGGAGAGAGACTGTCATAAAAATGATGTAGATTCTAGAGTTCACTATGGTCATGAAGCTATTTAGTAGTTTAATTAAAATCCGCACACTTCTAGAAGGATAAAAGCCCTGCGACAGCCTCAAATCCACGACCTGGTAAGACTTTCAACAAGTGAATTTACTATGGAGTGATGTCATATGAAAGGAAATCAAATAATCATAACAAATGAGAATGGACAACTATGAATTCTGCCCTTTTGTAGAGCTATCTGTATGTTACATTACAATGAGTAGAACTAAGTCTCATATTCTTAGCAGTATCTTGGCTTTCCTTTGTCTGGGGAAACTATCCAGTTTGCTGGCTTATTAGTGCAACTACTTACCCTGCCATCCTTTCCCACACGATGAGTCGTGTTATACCCCCATCTGGCTAAAGGCCTGCTCTTATATTACCCGACTTACATAGGGACCAAAGGAAGTGAATACATAGGACAGAAAGTATCTTAGTTGTGATAGTATTTACACATTCTGTTTATGAAACCATCCATAGCACATGAGCACACAGGGCTGGCTTCACCAATCCTAGCAACCATAAGTGTTATGCCAACATGTCACTAAAATGCAGTGCCATGTTCCTCAATACTTCTACTAGTATACTACTAAATTTGTGGGTAAATAAAAGTGATATTCTTCTCAATATTTTACTAGACTACATTTTTATACTTTAAACAATAGGAAAAATGTTTTGCTATTATAATTATGTCATTCAGTTGTACTTTTTAAGGTAACTGTGCCACAAAATTGATGCACTTGCTTTGTTTAATCCCTTGAGGACCGGGCTATTTTTTCATTTTTGCACTTTCGTTTTTTTCCTCCTCCCCTTCTAAAAATCATAACGCTTTAAATTTTCTACCTACAGACCCATATTGTTTGTTTTTTTGCGCCACCAATTTTAGTGTCAAAAAGGAGTAAGTTTATTGAAGATCAGAATAAAAGCTTACAACAAGTATCCATGGAAAAATAACATAGGCACATAAATAATACAACCCATGGGCCTAAGCCGAAGCTGATATATAATAATCAATGTACGATAATCATAGGGTAAAGGGAGGGGGGGGGGAAGTAGGGAAGAAGGGGATGCTCTAAAGCACCCAGGGAACAATGCTATCTACGGAGCTCCACAGGAACAGGTCCTTCAAACAGACATAATAACACCTTGCAGATGGAAGAAATGAAAAGGTCAGTACACATATCAGTCGAGGAGGCCAACCAAGACAGATCTATGTCATAGAGAAAGATAATTGGAGACATCTCTTCCATACGATGAGTCAACCCAGAGTGCCTAAACTTTATCAAAATGTAGCATCGTATCCCCACACACAGCATTCAATCGTTCAGATAACATTACATTATTAATTTTCATAATCACCATGTCCAGTGATAATGTGTCAGATCGCCATTTAGCTGCTATGTGTATTCTTGTTGCCAAAAGTATAAATTGAGCAAGGCGGAATTTAGCATAAGAGAGGCAAGGGGGTCTATGGCCAAGGAGGCAGAAGGCAGGGTCTAGAGGACAGGAAACCTGTACTATGGAAGAAAGGAGATCTACCACCTCACTCCAGAGACCCACAACCCGACAGCAAGTCCACCAAATGTGTTTCATGTCTCCTGTCTCTTGGCAACCTCTTAAACACAACTGAGAAACTGAGGGGAACATAATGTGCAATCTGGAGGGGACATAATAGGTTCTATGCAATATTTTTAGAGCTGTCTCAGTCAGAGAAGTTTACCAACTACCTCTACTTAGTTGGGTTCAGCATTCATGCCATTGTGGAAGTGTCAATGTCATAGGAAGTGTCAATGTCAAAGGAAGGATTAGCCAATAGGGGAGTTACAGGAGAGATAGGAGACTGAGTTTGAGCTTGAACCGCACCGAATGCCAGAGAAGAAGAGAATGTAGAAGCAGAAACAGAAGGGGGGACCAGAGAGGAGACAGCGGGGACAGACCACATGAGGGATTGAAGAGTACAGGGTCAGTGTAAGTCATTCTCTAGAGAGACCCACCTAGGGGCATTACATAACAATAGTTGTGCCAGACGGGCAGCCATGAAATAATTAACAAAATAGGGAACCCGAGAGGCCTCCCATACGTTTATGGTAAAACATAATACGACGGGGAATCCTAGGTTTAAGGCCTCGCCATATGAAATCAAAAACCTCCTTCTGTATTTTTGGAAGATCTGCCAGCCTAATCGGAATGGGTAAAGATCTGAAAAGGTACAAGAGTTTAGGCATCTTCACGGAATGGATACGTCCAAGCCAAGAGACGTGTGGGAGATTCCATCTGGCTAGGTCTGCTCTAATTAATCGAAATAGAGGGGGATAATTTAACTTATATAAATCTACTAAGGAAGCAGGAAGAGATATACCAAGATAAGGAAGGAAAGAGGAAGAGTGACGAAGATGAAAGTTAGCAGAGACAGCGTCAGAAATCCGAGGAGGAGTGTTGCAGAAAAGGACTTACGATTTGGATTTGTTAACAACCAGGCACGAGAAGGTCGAGAAATGGTCTAATATAGGGAAAAGGTTTGGGAGAGACACCAGCGGATTCGTTAAAGTGAGTAGGAGGTCATCAGTGAATAAATTAACTTTATACTGGGAAGATCCAATAACAGGACCAGTAATGTCAGGGTGAGCACGGATGAGACACGCCAAGGGTTCCATAATCAGTGCAAATAAGTCAAGTGAGAGTGGGCACCCCTGGCGAGTGCCCCGCGATATAAAGATTGGGGTGGGGGTGGTTGATGGTAGTTTAAGATAAGCTACCGGATTAGAGTATAGCACTTGTAGCGCTTTCACAAAGGAACCGGCGAATCCCATGGCAGACAGGACTCCAAACAAGTATGGCCATGAGACAGTGTCAAAAGCCTTCTCTATGTCAAGACCCAGTATCGAAATAGGGACTTTCTTAACTGAGGCCCATTGTATGATGTTTAGAACATTTCGTATATTGTCGGGAGCCTGCCTGCCCGGGATGAAGCCAACTTGGTCATTATGTATGAGACTGGGTAGAAGTTTATTCAATCGCCGAGCAAGAATGGACGTGAACAATTTGGCATCTAGATTAATAAGGGATATGGGTCTATAATTGGAGGGTAACAGGGGATCTTTATTAGGTTTTGGGATGACCACCAATGATGCCTGCAGGAATTCAGGGGGCATGGGCGAACCAGCAATAATTTATTACAATATTCAACAATATGCGGAATTAGGATAGGGGCAAATTTCTTATAGTATAGGGCAGAAAGACCATCTGGGCCCGGAGCCTTGCCAGGGCGTAGATCGGAAATCGTGGCCTCAACCTCCTCGGATGTGACAGGTAAATTAAGGGAGTCTCTGGCAGAGGGAGAAAGTGAAGGGAGAGATATAGAGGATTAAAAAGAAGAGATAGAAGCTGGGGAAGGAGGGGATTGGCGAGTTCCATACAGAGCTGAATAGAAAGAATGAAAGACGGAATATATCCGGGTAGGGTCTGAAGTTGGCACTCCAGATTTTAATTGGATTCTATGTACCTTGTTAATATTTTGCCTATTTTTTAGCATTGAAGCCAGAAGGCGATCAGGCTTATTAGCCCATTTATAGTAGGTGGCTTTCGTCCAACGTAAGGCTTTTTCCGTCCTATCAGATAAAGCCGCGTCCAGCTGTAACCTGGTAGTACAGAGAGCCTGGAGGAGATACATAGATGGGTTGAGTTGGTGTGCAACCGTAAGCCTGGCAAGCTTTTTTTCCAGCATAGTTTGAGCTCCCCTGCATTCCCGCTTTAGGCGGGAGGCTAAGGAAATAATCTTACCCCTAATATAAGCTTTATGTGCCATCCAGACCCATCCCGGGTCCACAGAAGAAGAAGAATTAGAAGAAAAGTAATCAGAGGGTTCGGACTTGAACTGGGTGCGGATATGTGGTCTGCAGAGCAAGGACTCATTGAGTCTCCAGGAAAAAGGGGTAGAGCAGCGGGTACCTATACGGAAAGTAGACAAAACAAGATCATGGTCTGACCACACACAGGGTATATGGCGAGCATACAGTAAATGAGCTAGTGTGGATGAGTTCGTGAGAACCCAATCAATCCGTGTATAGAGGTGGTGGGAAGGAGAGTAATAGGTGTAGCCTCTTTGTTGCAGGTTATGTTCCCTCCAGGTGTCGACTAAATCAAGGTCAGCAAAGGTCTTGAGTAAGAGCCTCTGCTGAGCTCCTGTGTGGCGAAATGAAGCAGTGCTAGACCTATCTATCTAGTACACCATTATGTACCATATTGAAATCCCCACTCCATATGAGGTAATCATAGTAAATAGTTTGCAATTTGGTTGCCAGCATAACAAAGAAGGAAAGAGGGTCGTCATTGGGGGGCATAGGAGTTCACAATACACATAGACTTCTCCTGATATATCCCTTCTAGAATTAGATATCTGCCTCCCCCATCAGCATGAGTGTCAGTAACAGTAAATGGAAAGGAATTTTTCAACAAGGTAACCACACCCCTAGATTTTGTCTGGAAGGAAGCCATAAAATAGCGAGTATAGTTTTTGTGTAGGAATTTAGGGAAGGAGGAGGTAGTGAAATGAGATTCCTGCAAATTTATGACATAAACAGTCAATAAAGGCCTTCCTCCTCTTAGTTGGGGAGTTGAATCCCCTCACATTATGAGACAAGACATGACACATAAGGGAAGTGTAGGGGATGCTGATGTAGGTGCGCATTGTTTAAAGAAATGTAAGGACTGAGAAGATCAAGAGAGTTGTGGAGTTCCAGGAAAATCGCACAGTAAAACAGAAAAAGGGAGGAATGAGGTAAGTAGGATAAAACGGGAGGGAGGGGAGGACAAACAGCAGGGCATAAGTCAAACACGAAACAACAGCGCCCTGGGAAGACGGGCAACAGTAGAACCAATAAACCAAAACAGCCTATTACCACATACATCTCAGGAGAGAGGGCAACAAGATAATCCACCCCCACCGGGATCCCTCAGGGCTAGGCATCCGTAGAAATAGAAGGAAAAAGAGCCATCTAGTAAAAAAGAAAAGTTAAAGGTAGGTGAAGAAGAATCAGAAGGAGGTAGATGCCAGGTCAGTGAGTAGTGAGCAGGTGGCCCACTGAAGAATAGAAGCTAAGGAAAAGATCAGAAAAAGAGAATGAGGTAAACACCAGCCAGAAAGTAGTGTAAGCAGAAAATCTCCATTTGCATTCTAACATTATAGTAGAAGTAAGTAGGCACAGTAACTAGTATGCTATATGAGCAAGCAAAGCAACAATGAACGCAAGTCCACTGCAGAGTACATAGTTACCCCCACGATCATGGAGGTAGGAACATCCGGATCAGTCCCCAGGAGGAAAGTCCCAAAGTCCCCCCACCACGGTGGGTCGATTCCACAGCCAGGTTTGTGAGGTTGAGAGCGCCGTCTCTTGTGGGGAACTTCAGCTCTCTGCCAAAGCCTCTTCAGAGTGAGATGGTAGTGAGGCATGCTCATCATAGGGGATATCTTCGCGATGCAAAATTTCCATAGCCTCCGAAGGAGTCCGCAATGTATAAGAACGGGAGCGCACCTGAAACTGCAAATTAAAGGGGAACCCCCAGCTGTACTTGATTTGAGCTTTTTGTAAAGCCAGGGTAACCGGTCTCATGTTCCGTCTCCTCTCCAGAGTCGACGGAGCTAAATCCGCGTAGAGATGGACAGATGGCGGCACATCAGGAAGCTGGGGAACGTTGCGAGCCGCTTGTAATATTTTGTCCCGCATCTCAGGATAGTGCATACGCAAGACAACATCCCGGGGGACATCAAGGTTTTTAGGGCGCCCCAGGGCTCTGTGGATTCTATCTATCCGCAGGTGAGTTCTATCAGTCTGAGGCAGTAGTGCCGCAAAGAGAGCTGAGACCTTGCCTTGCAGGTCAGTTTGAGATTCTGGTAGAGTGCTCAGTTATAGCGTTTCTGTCAGCCTCTATAGCCTCTGCCAGATCGTCCGCCCTGAACTCAATATCAGCCACTCTATTGCCCAAATCGTCCACCTGTTTAGCAAAGTCCGCCACAGCTTTACTGAGTTCAGATTTGAACTTAAGTTGGATGGACCTGTACAGCTCCGTAGGGTTCATCGGGTCAGTTGGCAGGACCAGTTGTGGCATCTCGTCAGCGATGTCCTCCTCCTCTAGAGCTGCAGGGCTGGAAGTGCGCAAAGGTGTCGGCGCCATGTTGGATTTCTGACCATACCTGAAGATCTCGGGTATAGTCTGTGATAAGGAGCGCTGTGAGCCCGGTGTCAGGAGAGGAGATGCCACTAAGGAGCTGATAAATCAGCGCTAATGTAGGCTAAATCCCGGCAGGTGGCGCGGAGCTCACAGGGAACACGTCCTACTCAGCGAGCTGCGCGCATGCGCCCCCCTGCGCCACCAATTTTACATTGTAATGACATCAATCATTTCGCCACACATCTATGTAAAACACAAAAAAATTGAAAACCCCCCTGCCATTTTGTAAATTTTGCGGGCTTTCAATTCCACGCAGTGCACTTTCTGGTAAAAATGACACCTTATCTCTATTCCTTAGGTGCATACAATTAAAATGATACCCAACTTATGTAGGTTTTATTTTGTTTTACTTATTTTACAAAAATTATAACTTTTTGTATGAAAATTAGCATGTTTAAAAATGTCCTGTTCCAACCCCTAAAACTTAAAATTTTTCCTGTATACAGGGCTGTATGAGGGCTCACTTTTTTGTGCCGTGATCTGTCGTTTTTATCGGTATCATATCTGTTTTGATGGGACTTTTTTAGGGTATACAAAGTGACCATAAATATGCAATTCTGGACCTTGGTATTTTTTTTTACGTTTACGCCATTGACCGTACAGAAAGTAGCGTTACATTTTTATAGTTCTGACATTTACGTGCGCAGCGATACCACACATGTTTATGCTTATTTCTGGTTACATTTTTTTTTTTATGGGAAAAAAGGGGAGGGTGGGGAATTCAAACTTTTATTAGGGGTTAAATCACTTTTATTAACTTTTTTTCTATTACATGTAGTCTTCAGATTGCATACATTGTTCAATGCTATGCCATAACATATCAATGATCAGTGTTATTGGTGCTCTACTGCACCAGCCTGCAATGGTTGGCTGGAGCATCAGATCATCGATTGGATGGCGAGGAGGCAGGTAAGGGCCCCCCTGCTGTCCTTTCAGCTGATATTTGGTGGTTTCAGTGGTCCTTTCACCGCGGTGGTCCCGATCAGCACCACTGAGCAGCCGGGACATGATTTTTTTAAAAAATTTTAGACACCGTGATCAACTTTGATTGCAGCGTCTAAGGGATTAATGCTAGGAAACACAGTGACCAGGTCCCCCTGGCTGTTTATCAGATATCCGTCGGGACCTGCCCACTATGAACTGTGCTCAGGAGCTGAGGGGCGTCATAGGAGGGAGTGGGACAAGAGCGTACAGGTATGCCCTTTGTCCTCAAGAGGTTAATACGTCCCATTGTTTAAAAAAAAGCTAAAGCATTTTAACATTTTATAATTACAATATGACTTTTTTTTTTTTTTTTTTTTGCTTGAAGTATGACTAGATAAAAACCAACTGGTCCCATAAATGCTCGATTGGATATAACTCTGGTGTTCGGCCAAGGGAGTGTTGCAATCTGGGTGATAAATTCCAGGGAAGCCATTGCTGTGTGTGGTCAAGCAAAACCCTGTGAAAAATCATCAGCTGGAGGCCCTGCCATGTAAGAGGCAATACAAGAGGCTGAAAGATGTCCTGTATATATCAAAAAGCTTTGTGTTTTTTTTCATCACTACTATGGATGACTGACTTTCCTATACAATGGCTCCCCAGATTATCACACTAGCAGTTGGGGCAGTGTGCCCCTCCACAGCAAAGGTAGGATTGAAGCGATCACCGTGAGGCCTCCATGCTAGAAACTGACCATTGTCAGATCCCACACAGAACCTGTATTCATGGCTAAAAACAATGGGGGAGAATTATCAAAACTTGTGCCCATAGCAACTAATCAGATTGATTCTTTTATCCTACAGAGGTGTGTTTAAAAACTAAAGAAGCAATCTGATTGGTTGCTATGGACAACCAGTGAAGTTTTCCTCTGTGCAGGTTTTGATAAATCTCCCCTATAGGATTACAGTCCCTAGGAGTCCATCCAGGTTTATGTGTCTGTATGGTGGATAAACAAACTGTGGCTGCTCGTACTTGTCAGGATTAAATGATCTTCTCTACTGGTGGTCTGTCTGAGCTGTCCAGAGCCTGCCAGTCATTTTTGTAAAAAGGATCATTCTGCTTCTCTCAATGCAATTATGCTCCCCCTCTCAAAGTCTGAACTGGGCAAAATGTTTTTGAGTGTGTTGTAGAGGCATGTCTACCAATAAATGATCTCTTGTCTACCAGTAAACGATCTCTTACCAAAAGGTACACTACCTAAAAGTAACCTTTGAAAGCCTTTTTATAGTGCAGCAAGGGAAACTCTTTAATAATTCTTGTGGCAAGATCCAGTGTCTAATCAGAGATATAACTACATGATGAGTTTTGCAGCAATCTGAATTATCTTGCAAAGCTCTCTTGTTTGCAATTTTGAAACAAATTTGCCTCAAGCTGGCCATACCATGGGATTTTGATTTGCCTTACATTACATTTTTTTTTCATAAACAAAAAAACAACAACAACAATACAGTGAGCAAGTGTTAAAGGGGTACTCCACCTCTAGACATCTTATCTCCTATCCAATGTCTGATCGCGGGGACCCCTGTGATCTCTGCTGCGGCACCCCAGACATCCGATGCACAGTGCGAACTTCGCTCCGTGCTGGATGACTGGCGATGTGGGTCAGAGGCTCATGATGTCACAGCCACGCCCCCTCAATGCAAGTCTATGGAAGGGGGCGTGATGGCCATCACACCCCCACCCATACATGTGTATTGAGGGGGCATGGGAATGACGTCACGAGCCTCCGGCGCTGCACCCAACGTTCTAAACGAACGCCGAGTGCAGCATGGAGATTGCGGGGGTCCTGCCACTGGGGAACCCCGTGATCCTTTGGATAGGGGATAAGATGTCTAGGGGTGGAGTACCCTTTTAGTGTAAATTAAATGGCCAAGTTTAGAAGTATTTCGGTTTTTTTCAGTTGACCATGGCCAAAAAATCCAGCACATAGCTTTTGGCCATTGTGAACAACTATCACATGTAATTTACAGCTGATGGCCAGACAACTATTTGGCCATACATCATCTTATGTGTATGAACAGCCCAAGTTTGCAAACAACTGAACTTGTCTATAGTAGCAAACATTGTGTATAAGTTGTGTCTAGCTCAAATACCATCCTTAATCTGAACATTGGATGCATGGAACATGGAAAATGTTAAATTCAAGACCATTTCAACTAAAGAAAAATAATAGTCTGAAAAGCACAGGCTTTACTGTATATATTATATTCTCAATGGAAATGTTTCCATCAGCTACTGTAAAATAATATTGTAGAGGTGACAACCTTTACTACCTCCCGTGATTACATTCTGTATAAATAGGCTGAGGACTAAACCAGAGACCAAACAGCCATGTTCCGCATGTACCAAATATCTAAGATTATTTTTCTTTATCTAAGATCTGTCTTTGAAATCTTATTTAGATCAATAAATAAATTGTACATTTCCTGAAAATGATGAAATACTCCAAATAATATTTATATGATCCAATCAGGACCCTTTGTTCTCAAATGGCAGATTAAGCAATGAAATGGATTCTGACAGGGCAGAGAATGTCAAAGCGCAAATAATGTCTTTAGTAAAAAAAAAAACAATCTTGTGGTATAGATTCTTGTCATTTAAAACTATTGCGTCCTTGCTGTAAGTGAACCAGCTCCAATGACAATGGTGAGAGCTTTGTGCCTATACACAGCAATGTAAGGTTGAGAACAAATGATCCGGCAGATGCACGTCTCCGACACGCGGCAATCACCGACAATTATTAGACATGGTTCTTTTATCCAATAATCTAAGATTTTTTATCAAAACAGAAGAAAGGGCTCAACTGCTCATATATCAGAGACATTTACTGCACCCAGACAAAGGAAAACCATGATGATCGTGTCTGGTAGGGAATGGCTAGACACATTGGACACATAAGATGGATGGAGGAGTTGGTGACTCAGGACACTAATTTGGATGATAAATACTCCTTCAGGACTGAGCCTATCTTCCCCTAAGAAATCATCAGATTTTCTTACATTTGAAAAGCATGTTGCCTGTTTTTTTGCTGTATAAGTTGTATATGGCACCAGTTTTGGGTAAATATGACTAATTAATTAAAAAGTACACATTTTCAAGTACGGACAAGGCTGAAACTAATGTACACATTAAAGGATACTATGGCCTCCAAAAAGATGATTGCGAAGGCTGGGTACGGGCTGCCGGGGTCGTGACACCACGGCCACGCCCCCCGTGATGTCACGCTACACCCCCTCAGTGCATGTCTATGGGAGGGGGCGTGGCAACTGTCACGCCCCCTCCCATAGACTTGCATTGAGGGGGCATTGCGTGACATCACAAGGGGCGTGGCCGTGGCATCACGACCCCCGCAGCTCGCACCCAGCCTTCGGAACAAAACATTCTGGATGCTGGGGCAGTGGAGTGCTCCTTTAAGGCAGCAAGTTCAGGAATGCAGGCAGCAGCCGTGGCTGGTGACACCCCATGTAAGAAACACCTGAAACTTTAGGAATTATTTAAAACTGTCAAATATAATGTATTACCAATACTTACAGATTCTTTACATCAGTTATTCCACGGAAGGCTTTTCTAGGGAGACCTTGTATTTGGTTTTCACTCAAATCTCTGAAAAATACAAAAATAGTATATAGCTATATTATTATCACTGCTACAAGTCCACTGTCATTTATAAGCAGGGGTACTCCAGTGGAAAACATGTTTTTTAAATCAACTGGTGCCAGAAAGTTAAACATATTTGTTAATTACTTCCATTTAAAAAATCTTAATCCTTCCAGTACTTATCAGCTGCTGTATGCTCCTCCTGAAGTTCTTTTTTCAATTTCTTTTTTGTCTGACCAGAGTGCTCTCTGCTGACACATCTTTCCATTTCAGGAACTGTCCAGAGCAGGAGAAAATCCCCATAGCAAACCTATTTCGCTCTGGACAGTTCCTGACATGGACAGAGGTGTCAGCAGAGAGCGCTGTGGTCAGGCAGAAAGAAATTAAAAAAGAAAAGAACTTCCTCTGTAGTATACAGCAGCTGATAAGTACTGGACAGATTAAGATTTTTTTAAATAGAAGTAATTTACAAGTCTGTTTAACTTTACGGCATCAGTTAATTTAAAAAAAAAAAAATTTCCAATGGCTTCTTCCATTTCTCTTGATCATCTGTCAGATGTTTCTACGAAAATGAACAGCAGAAGATCCAGCACTATTTCTATGCAGCTTTACTGAAAACACGGCACACAGGTAAAACCAGCCAAAACTCAGACGCGTTTCGAGCGCATGCGCTCTTTCTCGGTGAAGATGTTTCTACACCTTGGTTGGAGTCAACAGTGGTAAATTTAGTTGATTGGACATGATTTGGAAAGACACACCCCTGTCTATATAAGGTCTCACAGCTGACTGTGCATGAGATGGAAAGACATGCCTGTAGAGCTCAAAAACAGGATATGGAGAATGAGGAAAACGATCTGGAGTACAAAAATTTCTGCTACACGAAAAGTTCCCAAGAGCATAAAGGCCTCGATAATTTTGGAACAACTAGGACTCTTCCTATTGCTGGCCATGCCACAAAACTAAGCAATAAGGGTAAGAAGGGCCTTGGTGAGAAAAGCAAGAACCGAAAGGTCACTCTGGCTGAATTCCAACAATCTTGCGTGAAGATGGGAGAAAGTTCCAAAAGTTCAACTATCACTGTGGCACTCCACCAATTTGGGCATTATGGCAAAGTGGCAAAAAAGAATTCTCTTCTCAGTAAAATACACATAAGTGTCCACTGAGGTTAAAGGGGTATTCTGGCTTTACACATCTTATCCCCTATCCAAAGGATTGGAGATAAGATGTATAATCTCAGGGGTCTTGCTGCTGGGGACCCCCGTGATCTCGGTGCAGCCCCCCACATTCTGTGCCAGTGGATTCCTCCAAGACGGGATATCACGGCCACACCCCTAGTGACATCACTCCACACCCCTCCATTCATGTCTACAGATATGAATGGAGGGGCATGGCGTGACCTCAATAGGGGGCGTGGCTGTGATGTCACATCCCCATCATGGAGGCAGCGCTCAGTAAAGAATGCTGGGGGCTGCACCAAGATTGCCAGCGGCAGGACCCCTGCAATCATTCATCTTAACCCCTTTCTTTTGGATAGGGGATAAGATGTATAAAGCTGGAATACCCCTTTAAAGGACTCTCAGGCTCAGAGTTAGAATTCTCTGGTCTGATGAAACCAACATACAAGTGGTGGTTGCACCATGCAGTGGGGTTGTTTTTCATCGGCCGGGGCAAGGAGACTCGGCCAAGATTAATGACATTCTGTTATCCCATTATTATTATTATTATTATTATGGGGCAGGCACTGAGTACACAATGATGGGGGAAAACTTGAATTTATTTTTATTTTAGTACAAGTATGCAACATAACAAAATGTGAGAAAAGTAATAGGGTTTGAAAACTTTCAGAATACATTGTACATACAGTATATTGTCTTGGATAGATCAGATACATATAGAAGTCTTTGCAACATGTGCTACATAATAAAGAAGATTTTTAAATAAGCCTATAAAAGTAGGTTAAGAAATATTATGTCTCCTGTCTTAAGTATTATGTCACTGAGAAATAGAGGACCAAACCATCTATTTGATATGACACTTTGCTTGTAAATGTTATTAATTCTGGTTTCTACTGAGACAATGTCCCCTGGCTTACAAGACATTGCCCATAAATCTCTAGGACTGTATATTGATTTCATAAATACCTCTAGAAGGCTGACAAATGACAGCTTTAATAGCATTACTGATGCAACAAAGACAAAAGTTAAGGGATGGGTGCTTTATTTTATGTCACTGTATTTCTCATGATTAAAATGGCATTTGTTTCTCTAACCTCCCATTGTTTGCGCTCAGTACCATTTTGCTCATTCTCAATAAATCACTGACTCTGTGATAATCTAAATACATCTGTAGAGGTGCTTTGTATGTAGTGCAATAAATTACAATAACAAATGAATCCTAGGTATACAGAGATTCTAAAATGCGTCAACCAATGGTTTTTTGTGTGCGATATAACACAATATGTGTATACATTTATTTCTGTGGCTTCAGTTAAACAGTATCTATGGAATGTAATATATGCATACCGTATATACTCAAGTATAAGCCAAATTTTTCAGCTCGATTTTTCGGGCTGAAAACGCCCCCCTCGGCTCATGCTTGAGTGAACTCTCCACCTGTCAATCCCTTCTCAGTGATCTTCAACCTGCAGACCTTCAGATATTGCAAAACTACAACTCCCAGCATGCCCGGACAGCCATCGGTTTTCCGGGCATGCTGGGAGTTGTAGTTTTGAAACATCTGGAGTTCAGCAGGTTGAAGACCACTGCGGCCTTCGTCATCATCCAGACCCCCCTTTAGTTTTCTACTCACCTCCCCTCGGTGGGAAGGAAGGGTGAGCTGTTCCGGGCCATCTATGCTGCAGGGACCATCCGGTGGGGAGGGTTAGTCGTTCCGGAATGTCCATCTTCACCGGGAGGCCATCTTCTCCGCTCCGGACCCGGCCCAGGACTAGTGACATTGCCTTGACGTCACGGCAACGTCACTAGTCCGGGGCCAGGCCCGGAGGGGAGAAGAGGGCCTCCCGGTGAAGATGGACAGCCCGGAACGACTAACTCTCCCCACCGGACGGTCCCTGCAGCATAGATGGCTCGGACCAGCTCACCCTTCCTTCCCACCGAGGGGAGGTGAGTAGAAAACTAAAGGGGGGGGGGGGGTCTGGGTGATGACGAAGGCCGCAGTGGTCTTCAACCTGCGGACCTCCAGATGTTTCAAAACTACAACTCCCAGCATGACCATTTTTGATGTATCCGCTCTTGTTAATCTATTATTTTATTATTTAGGCTTCTATAAACAATAAATACGCCCATACTAAACTTTTAAATCCAACATCACTAGTGCCCTTCTTTCCTTTTGATTCTGTTACAATGGCATGTTATACTAAAGCTGACCATAGACATAAGATAATGGTTTGCCAAGATGACTGTGGCATTGTTTGTAAATTACACACAAATTAATTTGCAACCACACACGGCTGATTCGTGTCTGCCCAAAATGTGATCAGCCATTCTGCTATGTTCTGCTTGGAAAAACTGCATGGCATGACAATCATTTAGCACCTTGCACAGGCTCACTGTTGTTTCTGTTGTGATCTGCCAGTCTAATCTGGCATGTTGGTGGCACAATGGTTCATATGAATAACGCCATAAGACTTTGATCTGCCATGTTATGTGACCAACCATGGACAGTGACCGACGCAGCAGTCAATTGTTTGTAGGTCACATCATTGCTGCAACAATGTATACTAATACTAGAATGTAAGATATTTAAAGATCTTAAACAAAACTTGTCTGGTAATGTGAATCAGATATCCATTAGAGAGTAGTAAGGTGCAAGCCAATGCTGGGTAAAACAAACAAGAGCTTGTCTCCGTTAGCGAAAACATGTTGGTGATCCAAAGGACTTCTGAGTCAAAGGTGGAACTTTTTGGAAAATACGGGTCCTGATACATCTGGTGTAAAGTAACACAGCATTGCCCAGTGAGAACATCAACAGTCACACATGGTGGTGGGAATGGGATGTTCTTGGGTTGCTTCACTAACGCAGGACATAGGCAAGATTTTATAATTGTTGGAGCCATGAAGGAAGATGTCCACCCATTAGTTGTGACATAAAGCTCAAGTGAAGTTTAGTTATACAGCAGGCAAATGATCTAAAGCAAAGAAGCAAGTCCACTTCTAAAAAAAAAAATGATGGATTTTAAGAGGCCAAGTCAAAGCCCTATACAGTAGAGAGGAAGGAAAAAATTCTGGTGAGATGAAGATAAGAGGTTTAGCTTCTTTATTGATTCAGAATCATAGCAAACAGGGATACAGTTTGCTATGAATCTGCGTCAATAAAGAAGCTAAACCTTGCAAAATACTTCTGCCTTGGGCTTCTTATCTTCATCTCACCAGGACGACAGCAGCGCCCTTTGAAAGGGTTTTTTCCTTCCTCTCTACTGTATATTCCTCCAGGACTGGCCAGTCCTGTCCTGTACCCTGGGCCCCGCAGCTGCATCCGATGTACCAGCATCTATACTACTAACCCCATTGTGGGTTTATATGCAAGTTTTTTGCTCGCTCAAGGTGAGCACCCATTACCTATTCTCCTACTACCCCCCTACCTGTTACCAACGGTATCATACTAGGCGCCCCATCCGCCGGTCTTCCTTTTTGCTTTTTTCAGAAGTCAAAGCCCTGACATTGATCTGATGTGGTAAGACCTTAAAGGGGTTATGCAGGAAAAAACTTTTTTTTTTATATATCAACTGGCTCCAGAAAGTTAAACAGATTTGTAAATTACTTTTATTAAAACATCTTAAACCTTTAAGTACTTATGAGCAGCTGAAGTTGAGTTGTTCTTTTCTGTCTAAGTGCTCTCTGATGACAAGTGTTTTGGGAACCGCCCAGTTTAGAAGCAAATTCCCATAGCAAACCTCTTCTACTCTGTGCAGTTCCAGAGACAAGCAGAGATGTCAGTAGAGAGCACTGTTGCCAGAGAGAAAACAACAACTCAACTCCAGCAGCTGATAATTATTGAAAGAATTAAGATTTTTTAATAGAAGTAATTTACAAATCTGTTTAACTTTCTGGAGCCAGTTGATATAAAAAAAAAGTTTTTTTCCTGGACTACCCCTTTAAATAGGCAAGTTGTGTTCAGAAACCCTTCAATATAGCTACAATTCTGAAAGAAGAGTAGACCAGACTTCCTAAAGAGTGATGTAAAGAGTTATCAGAATTTTTTTTAATGCAGCTGTTACTGTCAAGAATGGCACAACTATGTTAGGTTGTTAGGATTGGGGGGTGAGGGGTAATTACTTTATCACATGGGTGGAATACTTAAAGGGGTATTCCAGGATTTCTTTTCTATTTGACACTGCTACAGGGGCTGTAAAGTCAGGTACAGACACTATATTCTGAACTACACTATGTTTCATGGTCTTGCAATTATTCTGTGATTTTTGCCCAAAGGACACAGCCCATTTTGGCGCAGCCAATCTGACCTCTGTCAAGAATCTTAACTTATGAATTTGATTCCAAGATTTTTTTTCGTGACATATTCTACTTTATGTTAGTGGTAAATTTTCGGCGATACTTGCATGAAAATTTTTTAAATTTAGAATTTTTTTTACTTTGACACTCTTTGCTTGTAAGGAAAATGGACATAAATAAATGATATATTGGTTCACATATACAATATGTCTACTTTATGATGGCATCATAAAGTTGACTTTTTTTTTACTTTTTGAAGACATTAAAGGTCTTTCCAATTTTTCACAAAAATTTCAAAATCAGAAGTTTGACCAGTTCAGTTTGAAGTGATTTTGAGAGACCTTTCTGTGAGAAAAACCCCATAAATTACTCCATTATATAAACTGCACCCCTCAAAGTATTCAAAATGACATTCAGAAATGGGATTGTGGAGAGCAAATTTAGCTGAATGGCTTTTGGGGTGTAGTTTCCAAAATGGGGTCACATGTGGGTGATTATTATTTTTTTTTGCGTTTATGTCAGCCTTCCCTACGCAAATCACCAATTTAGGCCTCAACTGTACATAGTGCGCTCTCACTCCTGAGCCATGTTGTGCGCCCACAGATCACTTTACACCCACATATGGGGTATTTCCATAATCAGGAAAAATTATGTTACAAATTTTGGGGGTCCTGTTTTCCTTTTTCCTCTTGTGAAAATGAAAAGTATGGGGCAACACCAGGACCTTGCAAAACTACAAATCCCAGCATGCCCAGACAGCAAATGGCTGTATGGGCATGCTGGTAGTTGTAGTTTTGCAACAGCTGGATGCACACAACTACAACTCCCAGAATGCCCAGACAGCCGTTTGCAGCCAGGCATGCTGGGAGTTGTAGTTTTGCAACATCTGGAGGACTACAGTTTGGAGACCACTGTGTAGTGGTTTCTAAACTGTCGTCCTCCAGATCTTGCAAAACTACAACTCCGAGCATGCCCAGACAGGCATTGGCTGTCTGGGCATGCTGGGAGTTGTAATTTTGCAACATCTGGAGGACCACAGTTTGGAGATCACTACACAGTGGTCTCCAAACAGTGGTCCTCCAGATGTTGCAAAACTACTACTCCCAGCATGCCCAGAAACACCACCACCAGACCTCCGGACACCCGCCGCTCCCATCGATCCTGCTGTGCACCCACCTAACCTGCTGCACACCCGCCGCCCCTGCACACTAAAATCGCTGATCGGACTTTAGCAAATTAACGGATTAGCGCTGCGGAAGCGCACATTTAATTAAATGCCATATATATGGCGGAATTCTCTGAGCAATTGCATCATCCGCTGTATATATACAGAATTCTGCGTGAAGGGGTTAACAGCTTGTAAGTCAAAAATAAAGAAACGGAAACTCAGACGCACATCCACCATTTGAGTTTTGATGTAATTGCTTCTCAGCATAATATCAAAATTAACAGGTTGTTAGTAGACATTTTGATCAAAAAGTACAAGCCCACTCGCCACGTCATGTCCACCTAGTCAGAGTTAGGTAGCCTTGACGTGGCGAGTGGGCTTGTACTTTTTAAACAAAATGTCTACTAACAACCTGTTAATTTTGATATTATGCTGAGAAGTAAGTAGATCTAAATACAAATGGTGGATGTGCGTCTGTGTTTCTCTATTTTTGTTGTACATTTATTTTTAACAGCATACAAATGTTGCAGTGCAGCTTGACACATTACATCACTAGTCAGGTGATCAGAGGGAGCCTGTCTTTGCTTCAATGGGTGGAGTGACTGCTGGGTGGAAGAAAGATCATTCTGTTTTAGCAACAGCTGGAGGCACCCTGGTCAGAACCCACTGGTCTATTGCATTGAAGAGATTACAGGTGATTTTCAATTGGTGGGGTGGCTGATGTGTGGAAAGGAGAAAAGTGACCTCACACTTACAAACAAGGAATTATGGAATTTGTAGTTTAAGAAACTCCAACAGGAAATAGTCAGTTCACAAAAAGCTAGCCACAGTGTAATCTCACAATTTAGCCATTTAGTCCCAAGACAAGCGCAGATTCTTCCTTAGCTATAACAGTCTGGCAGGTATGAACCAAAATCACCTTAGGTGGATAACCCCTTTAAAAACAGCATTTTGCATTTATTTGCGCTGTTGTCTTTATCTTCTAGCAAAATTAACTGGTTCGTTCCAAACATATAAGGGAATCTGTCAGGTTGTTTGACCAAATGAACTGGAGACACCCTTATGAATAAGAGAGAAACATATAAATAACATAGCAGCGCCAGAGTTGGTGGTCAAATTATGACTTTTCTGAGTAGCACGAGTGTGTGGGAGGTGAAGCCAAGTTGCTAAAGTGACGCAGAATTGCTTGCCTCATGGCTCCCCCCGCCCCTCCTTTTACTGGGTAATATGCAGGACTTTGCACTGTAAGCTAAGCCATGAACATCAGACATCAGTCATACTGAACAGGGAGTGGTCAGGGAGCAAGGAAGCAAGATATGCCGCAGCACTTAAGCAGTCCCTTTAAATATGGCAAATTAGCAAAAATAGAAGAAATTATAGGCAAGTTGGAAAACCTCTTAAGGGTTAGTAAACTACATCTCATATTTAAAACTGCAGAAAAATATAATAAATTATATGTATAAGTACGATGTTTATTATATATACAGCACACCTAAACATCTGCTTCAGATCAGCACTGGTTAGTAAGTTCAGGTACATCACCAGAAAATCTGCTGTAGAGAACATCTTTTTTTTTTTTTTTTACTACTCAAAAAAAAAAAACAACTTGGAGCAAAGCACTAAATAGAATTAAAAACTTCCAATAAAATCTCATTAGAACATTAAAATTATCCTTTTTTTAATAACATTAAGTAAAATAAACAGCTAGAGGCTAAAATAATTATTTCGACAATGTATTCCACATTTTCCATCTACGTTTAAAAAAACTATAAACTGTTTCGGGTTTCCTATAACAGAGGAGTCAATCCAAATAATATAAGCCCTTATGTAGTCAGAAGTAAAATGATAGGAATCTTTATCTCTTTAGACACGCTGTTTTTGAAGCCAAAACCAAGAGCAGATAATTTAAAAAAAGTTAGAAGTATATGTTCTTTATTTTCTCTCCCTTCATGGTCCACACCTGATTTTGGCTTTAAAGGGGTTATCCAGGAAACAACTTTTTTTTATATATATATATATATATCAACTGGCTCCAGAAAGTTAAACAGATTTGTAAATTACTTCTATTAAAAAATCTTAATCTTTTCAGTACTTATGAGCTTCTGAAGTTAAGGTTGTTCTTTTCTGTCTAAGTCCTCTATGATGACACGTGTCTCGGGAAATGCCCAGTTTAGAAGCAAATCCCCATAGCAAACATCTTCTAAACTGGGCGGTTCCCGAGACATGTGTCATCAGAGAGCACTTAGACAGAGAATAACAACCTTAACTTCAGAAGCTCATAAGTACTGAAAGGATTAAGATTTTTTAATAGAAGTAATTTACAAATCTGTTTAACTTTCTGGAGCCAGTTGATATATAAAAAAAAGTTTTTTCTTTGGGATACCCCTTTAAGATCTACATTAAAACCCTCAATCAAAACCTTATTATTAATGGGCCCCTTACACATTTAAGATGTTACACACTCTTAATCTTCGTGACCCATTCATCTACACTTCCTTTTTAGCAATAAAATAGAAAATAAATGAATTTTGTGCTTAAAATTTCTTTCTAAAATCTGTAAAAAGCCTTTATAATAAAGAATAAAGCCTCGGAACCGCCATCAGCATTCACCACTAATTCGACTGGACAGGAATATTCTGTCAAAACAACAGAGTCCCCGAGGGAACCTGAGAGACTACATCGTAAGTCAAAAGAGGTCAGTTTGGCATTGGTGGTAGCCATCTCGTGTATGTATTTTATTTGTATCCCCCTCCTGTTGTGCCGTTACTAGTAAAGCTTCACTTGTATGTGTTTACCGTTTAGTCCTGACACATTTCGATAATAGGATCATAAAACTTATGAATGAATTAAAGGGTAGAAATGTCTATTGAGATTAGTAACCTTCATGGTGATAGGGATGACGTCATCTTACCTCTCTGCTTCATGGTTAAAGAAAATATAATTGGTAAAGAACAAAATGAATAACACACTTGGAAAATATAGAGGAGAATGGGGACATGTGTGTGAGTCATGGTATAAAATGGGAAGTCAGCCCACTCCGGAAGGGCAAAGCGGCTGTCTCTGCGGATGAACTGGGAGTGTGTCGAGAATTATAATGGAGACTGACGCGATATTGCAAGCACTTCTCTTCTTGGAACTGAATGACAGGTAGAGGGTGGCTTTAAAATAAACAGGAAGTCTTCTTACAATACACAATACAGAATTTCATGGCATAATTACAGTAGTTATAATATCCATTATAATGTCCATTACTAATAGGCCAATTTAACTATGCCACAGGAGCATAGGAGCTGTTGATATTATGAGTAGAATAATGCAATGGGTAATAATCTAATACAAGGATAAGGTCTTATTCTAGACATCATATGCTTCAAGAGAGACCATGTTACTCCAAACTGAATCAAATGCAAGCTATCAGCCAAATGCAACCCCAGCAAAATGTTTAAAGGGAGTGTACCACATACTAGAACATGTTCTTTTTTACTAATTGGTTTCTGCTTTTTTATTCTTTTTCTTGTTCTACATCTTCTTTCTTACTACATTAATATGGCAGCAGTCATCTTGTCTGAACTGTTAACAGCATTTAAAGATGCGCAAGCCCCATGGAGATAGACAACAATAGACAGGAGCTGTCCCACTGACATAAATGGGAAAAGTTTCCGGGCATGACCTTCGGAGAAGTTATTCCATGGGGAGGGGGAGGTTAAGCTGTGGACATCATCTACTATAATCCTGTCTGTGATGATCTCCGAAAAAAAATACTGTTGGAAAGGGATCTGTATAGCACAGTTTAAGGCCTAGTTATAAAATATAGATAGTTAAAGGACAAATTAGAAAACAAAAATTCATAAAACTAAGTTTTACATAAAAACTTAATTAAAACAAGAGACCATCTTCTAATTACATAATTCCTTTAAGAAAATAAAAGGCCAATATCAGCCCAAGAAAAGAATGAAAAAAAAAACCCATAAAATTTATGTTTTTTTTTTTTTAAAGGGGTATTCCGGGAATTTTTCTTTATTTGACTATGCTACAGGAGCTGTAAAGTTAATGTAGTTCATAATATAATGTCTTTACCTGTGTGTGACGGTTTTCTCACAATTCTTATGTGATTTTCACCCCAATATTTATTTTTAACAGCATACAAAATGACTGCTGTCTCGGATTTTTCCCAGCTTGCAATGTGGTCGAGACCTGACTCACTAGTCAGCTGATGACAGGGAGCTTGTCTGCTTCGATGGGTGGAGAGAGCAATCTGCAAGTAATGCAACAGCTGGAGGCACCCTGATTGAAAACCACAGGTCTGCAGCTCATTTATGTTCCAATGGGTGGGGTAGCTGATGTGTGGGAAGGAGGAAAATGGTATCATGGGATTTGTAGGCAAACAAGAAAACTGAAATCAGGAAATACAAGTTCACAGAAACCTAGCCACAGTGTTATGGTAATCTCACAGCATAGCCATTTAGCCCCAAGACAAGCGCAAATCCTTCCTAAGCATGTCCATTACTGTCTGCCAGGTATGTACTAAAATACAGTACACGTACAGTATTCTGCGCAGATTTGATGCGCAGGATTTCAAGTCATTCAGTTTACACTGAAATCTGCAGCAGAAAATCCTGCACATCAAATCTGCGCAGAATACTGTACGTGTGAATAGACCCTTAAAATGATGGGATTATACAAGAGATCATGATTTAGCCAAATTCTGTGGCACTTAAAGGGGCACTCCGCCCCTGGCATCTTATCCTCTATCCAAAGGATAGGGGATAAGATGTCAGATCGCCGGGGTCCCGCTGCTGGGGACCCCGGGGATCGCCGCTGCGGCACCCCGCCATCATTACTGCACAGAGCGAGTTCGCTCTGTGCGTAATGACGGGCGATACAGGGGCCGGAACAGCGTGACGTCATGGCTCCGCCCCTCATGACATCACGGCCCGTCCCCATAATGCAAGTCTATGGCAGGGGGCGTGACGACCGCCCCTCCCCCTATAATAGACTTGTATTGACAGGGGCGGGCCGTGACGTCATGAGGGGTGGAGCCGTTGACGTAACAATGCTCCGGCCCCTGTATTGCCCGTCATTACGTGCAGAGCGATCTCGCTCTGCGCAGTAATGATAGCGGGGTGCTGCAGCAGCGATCCCCGGGGTCCCCAGCAGCGGGACCCCGGCGATCTGACATCTTATCCCCTATCCTTTGGATAGGGGATAAGATGTCTAGGGGTGGAGTACCCCTTTAATATAAACTATGCAAACAAACCAAAGCAAATATAAAGAGGTTAATGCTGAAAATGTGAATGTAAATCAAGGACCCCCACACAAAGCTATACATATTTCTTATTCCTTATCCCAAAAAATGTTTACATTAATACAATTCAGATAATAAAAAGATGGATGTTAAATGTTAAATGGCTGATCCGATAAGCAGCTACAAGCAATGAACCATAAAAGACAACAGCAGTTTTCTTTTATAAATGCTGCCTACAGTATATGCTAATGCTACATATACATTTATCCTCCCACGATGCCTCCATGCATTGACCTCAGAGCAGTGGACATCTTATACTGCATACAGACTTTGAACTTTTGATACATGTGCCACTTTGGTTTCTTTCCGTGATGACTCGGTTTTTAATACAACATCAAAACAGATTTATTCCTTACTGGACATGAAGTGTCTTAAGTTTTCCCAGAAGACGTCTTCATTTAATTAGCGTAGTGCTTTATTAATATAAATATTCGGTTATTGATCATAAGAGAAGCTGACGTAAGGCATACGGGCATACACTGTACATCAGATCCATTTAATGGATCTCCACATTGAACACAAGCTGGCTCTAAATCAAGGTAAGTGGGAAGAAGTGCTCCTTGGGGATGACAGGGCTGAGCTGAATCCATAACATTTCTATACAGACATCCTTTCTTCCTTCAGCAGCCAGCTCATAGAAAACAGTTATGAAATGGCCTTGTCATCTAGGTATCAATTAAGCATGTCAATACCCTAATGAAATCGCCCATCTTAATGAGATTGATGCCGGAGGAGGCCATTTCTAGCCAGAAGAGGGTTTTTGGCTGATGTTCAAAGTACTTAGCAAAGGGTGGGAGATGAAAGTGAAAACTGAGCTACACAGGGATACCGTATATAGATTAACTATTTCCGCAAACTGCTGCACTTCTTCTTCTGTTTAACCGGTAGGTAAGCCAGAAGATGATGCTTCTCTTTAACCTTTACGGATGGCATTTACTACTAGATATACTTTTATACATTTACTACTAGATATTTAACTACTTGATATAACTCCTTGGGGAGATATAGGACACCCTGCGGCCCACAAACTAAAAGTACTGTAAATGAAGTTGCTGCCATATGGCTTATGAAAAAATCCCCTAAAACCTAAAATATAAGAAAAACACATCAGAGTGTCCAAAAGACTATTGGACAAACAGCATCAAATGTGAAGGCTGCCTTTTAAATTAGAAATGGCCTCTACCGGAGATATCAGAAGCCCATCAGATATTAACCAAAACAAGAATGATGGCTTGACATTATTCGTATTTTACCTCCAGATATGTCTCTGCAGATAAGGCAGTGTTGATGGATTTATCTCAATCATTCTCATTTCAGTCACCGGTTTAGAGAAGCCGCTCATTCCATTCAATAATAAAATGATAATTAAGGCTTATGAGAAACTCAGTCATAAATTTTACATTGCAATATTGCTGGAAGTCAGCGTGATGGCGAATGCTGGAAGTCTGAACCCGGTGGAATCCTGGAACAAAAGAGTCTGATAAATAACTGTTCTACTTCTCTTTTGTCTTTGTGACAATACCTTTATGCCCTACCACTCCCCATTTACTATCAGAGCAAAAAAAAAAAAAAAATGTAATTTGGACAACATTTTATAATTCGATATCTGATAAAAGATAAAATACATCATGCCACTAGTTGAGCATTTTAGAAGACAAAGGGCATATAAAACATACAAACACATATACACTAATGTACGTGGTCCTGGAAATAATATAATATGAATGATTTTGGGCCCATAATAAGCTTTGTAATGTTCTGTTTGCCTGGAGCCAAAATGCTCATTTCAAGCAATTTGTGGTTGAAGCATAATTTGAAATAATATCAATTTGGCAGCTCTGGTTATTGTTCCAGCATAGTAACAATGAGCAAATGTAATCCAATTCTATCTGTGTAGTGAAAACTACATAAAGCTTAAGCGCTGCTATCTAGTCCTGCTTCCTGAATAGCTTGTGTTTGCTCATCTGATTACAATGACACCATATCTGGACCACTCCGAGTCATATACTGTACCGCCCCACAGTCTCCAGTCTTCCCTTACGCCCTTTTCCAGATGTCTATAAGATGTCTAAGACATTTACGTCTTCACTACATGGAGCTTTCTTTCTTATTTCATATAATGCCAACATATTCTCTTTGATGTATCATACCCAAATATATCAGAAGCAAGTGATCTAATGTCACAATGTAAAGAATGGGCATTCAAATTTCAAGGGTTCGCTGCCAAGATCATGGTAACGTAAGGATTTGACTGCACTGTGATGCTGTGTGCTGTATATGGTCATAGGATGCAAAAAATTGCCCTCCATATAACCTGGCTTAAGTCGATATTATCTTGCTACATTTAGTCTGTAACTTACTGCATAGTCAGCATAGTCATCAAAAAGGAATCTTTGAGCTACTCATATGAAACTATCCCTGCATAATTGTAGACTCTTGTATTAACCAATAGTGTAATACAGCTCAAACTAGCCCGTACTATGGGTGGTGTGAAATCTTCACGTGGCTAGCCCTGCCTATCATGAGCACAATAATACAAAACAAGTGGTAAGAAAGCACCAAAAAGTTAAAGGAGTTATCCAGGAATAGAAAAACAGAGCTACTTTCTTTTAAAACCAACTACCCTTCTGTCTCCAGGTTGGGTGTGGTTCTGCAGCTCAGTTCCATTGAAGTGAATGGGGCCAAGTTGTAAAATCACACCAAACCTGGGGACAGACGTGGAGATGTTTTTGAAAGAAATTCAAATTCTTTCCCTATAAAGATCAAGGAATTGGTACTTTATCCCTTGATGATTGGGTATGATGGTACAAACCATTCCCATTGATTTTTTTTCCCTCTGGGCCCAATGCATGCCCCAGGTGACACCGATATGACATCAGTGTGACACCTGTACAAAATATCAGTGTAGCAACTAAACAACATAAAAAGATCGGAGCGTGGTCCTAGTGTAATATCATTTTGATATAGTGTAGAGAAAGATTAGGTCAATTCAGCTGACCAAGGTTAGTTAAGCTAAGAGCACAACATCTCTGATTGCGTGTATAAGGGTCAGCAGCCCTGGAGTTCCCCGTCTCCTCAGGATTCTGGCTATAGTCAGTGCAATCTAGAAAGTGAAAAAACCTCCAGTACTGGCGCTTATCCCAAGGATATCAATTTATTGATAAGAATAATACAATTACATGCAGTATTCAGCACATTTCGAGCTCGTACTGAGCCCTTTCTCAAGACGTGCACGTCTTGAGAAAGGGCTCAGTACAAGCCCAAAATGCGTTAAATACTACATGTAATTTTATTCGTCTTATCAATAAATTGATATCCTTGGAAGAAGTGCCAGGACTGGAGGTTGTTTTACTTTCTACATTGCACTGAAAACATCAGTGTGAAAGTGTTTTATTCTTTTTTTGCTTTTCCTAGGATATCATTTCTAGAAACCAATATACCAAATTTCAATTATACCTAACATTGAGCAAAGTACAGTATATAGTGTTATATTGCATTATAGTACAGGTCTTTTTTTAATGTTTTATTTCTGCACATTCTTTGTCTTTTCAATAGCTTTTATTGAAAATGAACGATTTTTGTAGCTCTTCTAAAAGAAGACTAAAAAAATCTGTCTTGTATAGAATAAGAAAAAAATAATCTAGAAATCTTTGAATATTTGGATTATGTTAAAGGTTTTGGTTACTTTACAGTTAGTTTACCCCCTAGGTCTCACTCGCTATCACAACTGCTGATCTCCTTATGGAAAACAAGCAGACAGATGCCCAACAATACAACCTACTAAATCTAATAAATATTGGGGGAGAAAGTGCACGCAGAGGGTCGCAAATTCAATCACATAATGGACTAAGTGGACAAGACATCAATAATGATAAATAGCACTTAGTCCATCATGTTAGATCCACAGACTGATGCTGTAAATTTACTGTACTGGCTAGAGTGCCATACCGCATTGTGAAGACAAAAGCTTAATACAACCAGAAAGGGCCTTAACGTTATAGATTCTTCCATCGCACAGAACTAGTGGGAGCTAAAAAAAAACAATTACTATACTGAAGAGAGATTTGTAGTCAGTATCGGTGAAAAAATGTTTATAGAGTTTACAATGTTCATAGTAACCTGAATGTATCACTAATGCAATTCCATTCTTTTTATGTGCAGGAACATTATGGTTGATATGGCAGCTTAATAAAAAAGACAAATATTAAACAGGTATCATCCTTAAAGAGGACAGGTGGTCATGCTGAAAAAAATGAGTAACTGTAACCTTTCCATAGAGGGGTTGATCACATACCTTTTATAGCATGTTGATCACCCCCACCCCATTCCTGATTTATAGGGCTTTGAAGTCCCTCTGATGATTGAGGTAACCCTCCAGTGGGTCAGGTACTGTGATTATGACGGAGTGTGGTGACAGGGGCATGTATATTAAATGTCTGGGGCATGTTTTCAGTGCTGGCCGCACTCGTAAAAGTGCAGTCAATGATGAATACACCCCCTCAGACATTAAACATGCAAGCACCTACCCTCGACACAGTAACCACCCATATTATCAGCCCATATTATATTAGGTATCCGCCCCTCTGATGGATTACCTAAATCATCAGAGGGGTTACAAAGCTATGTGCTATGCTATACTACAGGTCCTTTTCAAATTGGGCTACCAATCCTTAATCGGGGTGGAGGGGATTAGCATCCTTTAAAATGACAAGGCAGAATGTCCACTACAGCTCAGGTGGTCACAAAATAGCATTTAAAGCAGACTAGTTGAATAGGCATTCCAGTGTATGCAAAAAGTTTATATAAAACTCCAGTTGCAGCTCCTATTTGGCTCATTTAGGTCCTCTGCTGATCTTCTCTTCTACCTGCTTCTAAGATGAAAGGTTAAAACAGGATCTGCTGGCACAACCAATCACTGGCAAGAGATAGGACACCACTATGGCCAATGTTTGTCTGAGCAGGCAGATCCTGCTCTGACCTCTCGTCTTGGAAGCAGACAGAAGAAATTAGCATATGGGGCCAGAAAGAATTGAACCAGAGCTGACATTGGGGCCTGCAGGGGACCGGGGTTAGGTAAGTATAGCTTTTTTCTTTTCTCTACAGCCCCAGGATAATAATTACTTTTTGAGGACACTGGAACACGCCTTTCACTTTTATGACCCGTCTGTTAGTAAACACTTGCACTTTTCATTAAATAATTCTGAAGCCCTTTTCTCAAAACCATTCATTGTGCGGTTCTCTTGTTATTCCTCCTGAAAATATCCAAATCCAACACTCATAGCTTATATGGTATGTAAGCCCTTGCATATAGAGTCTATGATGTGACTAACAAATTGCTCAGTACTTTTGGTCATCAATATTTCTTGTGATTTAGACAAATGGTAAGAAATGTTCATTGTAATGCCTAAAGAAAAAAGTAGACTCTCTTACTTCAGCATGACTGGACACTAACTCGTAACCTTTGTGGATGTTGTCTCCGGAGATTGCACTTTTATGTCGTTTTTTTTTTTTTTAGAAAATGTGTTGAATCTAGACAATACCAAATTCTATATTTGTAATATATATATATATATATATATATAAATATATATATATATATATATATATATATGAAGATGACAGGTTTAAAATTGTCTGGAGGCTTAAATCAACAAATGTAGGTCGTTCTTACTTTAGGTTATTAATTCAACACCAGGAAGTTAAAGGTTATGTGCAATATAATACAGTGGTATTGCTGTTTTTTTGTTTAGTTTTTTTCCCAGTGATGATTAACACATTTATCTTACTAGCCTATATTAATGTCCAGAGAGTACATCAACATTCTGGCTTATTTTCAGGCTAATATTATTTGCAGGGGATGATGGGATCTTACAAGTTTGCGCATTCAAATTTCTTTGTCTCATTATATTTAAATGTGAACTTTTTATATATATATATATATATATATATATATATATATATATATATATATTGGCGAGTGAAATACGTGATTGCCCCTATAGGAGTTCCTTCTCATCTTTCATTTAGGAGAGATCATATGTTCATGCGTTTGCTTGGCTAAGCACAAAACATGCACAGCACCACACGTGGCTGCAGAAAAATTACGAAATATGTTTCTCTTCCATTTATGACTGTCAGGATGGATGTTTTGCTTAAACTGACATGGTCTAAGGCACAACCTCTGACATGCAAAACTTGGTCGCTGTGAAACAAGACATGCTGGGTCTTATTAAACGTTTGCCTCACAAAAATCGTCTGGAAAGGAAATGCAAAGGAAAGCTGACTGTGCTAGGAAATGCACTGGAACAAAGTCCATTAAGATAGGAGAGCATGGTGTTATTGCTGGAGCAAAGCCATTTTCTTAATATTTGTCTTTAAACACTGATCTGACAGGTCCAATTTCTTCAAAGTAGGACCACCTGAAACCAGGCTATTTTCACCTCTAAATAAGGCAAAACTGCTATTGGTACAGCTATGTAGTATGGATTTGGTCCAGATCACCTTTCTAAGAAGATGAAGGCAATAACAGGATAATGCTATGTTCCTTCACAGGAAGGAACATAGCATCGGGCCGTCTTTTGGGTGTAAAACATTGAGCATATGCATAAAAAAAAAGTAAAGGAAAGGCTAAAAAAAAAATTGCAAATACACACCAAAAAATAGTAGGGAACATAGCAATAGAAGAAACCAGGAAGATGAGATCAGCCGGGACCTGGTAAGTATCAGCAGGGTGAGTAATGCAGTTTACATCTCTATACACATATATACAAACATGTCAACTAACAAAAGACTGTGTCAGGGCTCTTTTACACAACATTTAAAATGAAGAGCTCCACTATAAATTATGACTATGTTACTGGCATAAATTGTATTAAATGCCAAGAAGCCCCATCCCCACCCAGTGGTGGGTGCTGCCTAAAGAGGTAAAAAATAAAAGTCACAAATTTTTGTGCAAACAAGTCTTGCACAAAAAATATGAACAATATTTAAACTTAGGGACAGATTTATAAAACTGTGTAAAAGAAAAATCTCATTAGTTGCCCATAGTTTTTTTTTTAAACTGATTTAAAATCCCTGCTAATTGAACTGCATTTTAAATATGCACTATGATTGGTTGCAATGGGCAATGATGACAGTTTTGTCTTATAATAGTTAGTGTCTGGTAATAAGCATGAATAATCCACTCCTAACCACTGTACACCATGCAATCAAGCCATTACCTATGTAAATGAACTGGTCACGTACATCAAGCTGCAGCCTGTTCCTGCTGTCCTTCAGTGGCTTATCCATAACTGTGTGCAAATATTATTTGTATAGAAAAAACTAACTCCACAGCAGACGTATTGTACTCCTGCCGACAAGGCCGGATTCCTAATCACTTCAATGACTATGTCACTATTCTCTGGGGAATGGCCAGGCTCAGTATGATCACACTGGCGCCCAAGATGCTACATCTCCTAAACTCTGTTGCTTATTTATCAGCTCTCAGAGCAGTCTATGGACACTGTGGTCTGGGGTCATGGGATTTCCATAGCAATAGATTTTCATTGCACATGGATGCTACTAGTTATCAACCAATGTTGTCATTTAGTTTTATTACATTTTAGTATACATAACCAAAGATATGTGACCAAAGTAGCTTTTCAGTAAGAAAAGTAAAGTGAGTTTGGTGCATAACACTTTAGCAATACCTCCTATCAATAAATAGCTCCAAACATGAAAGTATGGATAAAATGACAAGCTTTATTAGACATATATAATAGATAAAAGCACATGAAAATGGAATAGTCAGCAATAGCCAGAAAAATTGTGAGATGATCAAATATAAGATATTCTCTTAAAGAGTTGCCAATACCAGTTTAACATATACAACAGTATAATCACTGCCACAGTATGCATACATAGGAGAGGCAAACATAATCAAAATTAAGTAATAAAAGAAGAGAGACAACGTTACAAAGTGATCTGATGGCATGTTGTGGGAGCTTGAGGAAAACTAGAGGTATAAGTGTATTGGCATAAGGCCTGACAAGATGAACAGGTCCACATATGGCAACACTAATACTCAAGAGGAGGATACACAAGTCCCAATGGTGGACCACGCCCCCTTTTTTGGGTTCCTGCAGTAAAATGGAGAGTTAGGCTGGGTTCACACCACATTTTTGCAATACAGTTCCCTTTTCATTTGAAAATTGTACGGAACCGTATTGAAAACCGTATGCGTCCGTTTTGCATCCTGTATGGTTTTGTCCATTTTTTTCCCATACCCAAAACCATAGCCTACCAGGGTTTTTGGTTCAGGTGAAAAACCATATTAAAACGTATCATTTTTTTTATTTTATTATAAATGGGAACCAATGGGAACCTCACAGAACCGTATGTGCGTACAGATCCATCCGGTTTTTGACTTTGCACAGTTTTTTTCTTGTAATTTCAATCAAACAAGTGAAACTTTACTTATAATGGAATGAAAAGTTAAAAACGTATACTTTTTTTCTTAACCCCTTAAGGACCGGAGGTTTTTCCGTTTTTTGCATTTTCGTTTTTTGCTCCTTGCCTTTAAAAAATCATAACTCTTTCAAATTTACACCTAAAAATCCATATGATGGCTTATTTTTTGCGCCACCAATTCTACTTTGTAATGATGTCAGTCATTTTGCCCAAAAATCTATGGTGAAGCGGGAAAAAAAATCATTGTGCGACAAAATTGAAAAAAAACCGCTGTTTTGTAACTTTTGGGGGCTTCCGTTTCTACGTAGTCCATTTTTCGGTAAAAATGACACCTGATATGTATTCTGTAGGTCCATACGATTAAAATGATACCCTACTTATATAGGTTTGATTTTGTCGGACTTCTGGAAAAAATCATAACTACATGCAGGAAAATTAATACGTTTAAAATTGTCATCTTCTGACCCCTATAACTTTTTTATTTTTCCGTGTATGGGGCGGTATGAGCGCCCATTTTTTGCACAGTGATCTGAAGTTTTTAACGGTACCATTTTTGCATTGATAAGACTTATTGATCACTTTTTATTCATTTTTTAATGATATAAAAAGTGACCAAAAATGCACTATTTTGGACTTTGGAATTTTTTTGCGCGCACGCCATTGACCGAGCGGTTTAATTAATGATATATTTTTATAATTCGGACATTTCCGCACGCGGTGATACCACATATGTTTATTTTTATTTTTATTTACACTGTGTTTTTTTTTTTTATTGGAAAAGGGGGGTGATTCAAACTTTTAATAGGGGAGGAGTTAAATGATCTTTATTCACTTTTTTTTTTTCACTTTTTTTTTGCAGTGTTATAGGTCCCATAGGGACCTAAAACACTGCACACACTGATCTTCTATGTTGATCACTGGTTTCTCATAAGAAACCAGTGATCAACGATTCTGCCGGATGACTGCTCATGCCTGGATCTCAGGCACTGAGCAGTCATTCGGCGATCGGACAGCGAGGAGGCAGGAAGGGGCCCTCCCGCTGTCCTGTCAGCTGTTCGGGATGCCGCGATTAGCCGCGGCTATCCCGAACAGCCCGACTGAGCTAGCCGGGAACTTTCACTTTCACTTTTAGCCGCGCGGCTCAGCTTTGAGCGCGCGGCTAAAGGGTTAATAGCGCGCGGCGCCGCGATCGGCGCTGCGCGCTATTAGAGGCGGGTCCCGGCTTCACTATGACGCCGGGCCTGCCATGATATGACGCGGGGTTACTGTGTAACCCCGCGTTATATCAGAAGAGCAGGACCAAGGACGTACCGGTACGTCCTTGGTCCTTAAGGTGTTAAACGGATGCAACCAGACATCATTTTTGTTGTACAAAAGTTTTGATACAGTGTAGTCAGGTTTTGAGGAATCCGTTTTTTTTATCAAAAACCTGATCCAGGAACTGTATTGCAAAAACGTAGTGTGAACCCAGTCTCAGTCGGGATTTTTCAATTCTGGCCCAAATTCTGCCGCAGACAGCATTTCTGACGCAATGAATCTGGCGCACAACCCGACAATTCTTTTTCAGGTTGACAATAGTAAGTCAGGGCTATAATGTGTAAAAATAACTTACATCACTATACTGTGGCTGTGCCGAACGTAATGTACACGCTTTCCAATAATCACCCCATGCATGCACAGAGACTAGCTGACATAATTTCAAGCACAGATCCAGAAATTGCAGTTTAGGGTAGGGTCACACCTGCCATATTTTGCTGTGTATTTTCCTATTCACTGAAGTTATGGGTAGCAAATTCAGCTGCGTATTTTGCTTCACTTTGATTATAAAGTGTAGAAAAATATGCAGCAGCAACTATGCAGCAAAAGACAGCACATGTGACCCCTAACTATAAGGGTAGTGTCAAATGTGCCATATTTTGCTGCCTATTTTCTACAGACGATTTTGCCACGCATTGACTTCAATGGGTAGTAAAATAGGCAGCAGCAAAATATGCAGCAAAATAGGACACATGACCCTACCCTAACTGAGCATGTTTGACCACCTTAGAAGATTTCATTTTGTGGTCATAACCAAGGGCCACAAGCTATCAAAACAAAGCAGGCACATAAGCATTAGTATTTTTACTTAAAGGGGAATTCTGCCCATAGACATTTTATCCCCTTATCCAAAGGATAGGGGATAAGATGTCTGATCGCGGAGGTCCCATCGCTGGAACCCCCCTGCAATCTCTGTGCAACACCCAGCATTCGGCACGCTGGTTTCCGGGACTGGAAAAGTGACCTCACGACACGTCCCCTTGTGACGTCAACATGAAGGAAGGGGGCATGGCATGACATCACGAGGGGACGTGGCGTCACATCTCCGGTCACGGAAACCAGCACTTCCAAGACTGGAGCAGCACCCGACACATAATGCCAAGTGCTGCATGAAGATCGCAGGGGGTCCCAACGGCGGGACCCCCATGATTACACATCTTATCCCCTATCCTTTGGATAGGGAATAAGATGTTTATGGACGGAATACCCCTTTAACTCTGACAACCCCTTTAAAGGGAATCTGTCATCAGGTTCACCCACACTAACCTTTTGGTACAGGCTTGTAGTGCGATTGACACCGAGGATAATGACACTTTTCTATCCATACTTGTCAATCCATGGCCCTGTTCTCCATTATCCTCCCTATTCTCGTGGCAGTCTTAGGCCCAGGCGGAGCTTCAAGAGCACGCTGACATCAATGGTGATGTCAGCTTGCTTCTGGAGTACCGCCAATGCACCAAGCCTGCTGTCCGAATAAGAAAGATAATAAGCAAACGAGGCCACGGATCAAGAATAGAAAAGTTTTAATATCGTCCTCACTACAAGCCTGTACCAACAGGTTAATGCTGGTGACACTGATGACAGATTCCCTTTAAAGGGGTTGTCTGAGTTAAGCTAAAATATGTTACAGAATGCTAGGGTGATAAAATAACAAATATTGGTATACCACTATCCAGCTCTGGTCCTCTATTTCCATTGTTTACTTTCCAGCAGTGATCACATGACTAAACACAGTGCAACCAATCTCTAGCCTCATTGGTCTTGTGCCAACTACTGTTGAGGCCAGTGATTGGCTGTGGGGCGCCTGCAGATGTCACCAGGGCAGTACTCAAAGAACATCATGTAGTAAAGTAAATAAAGCCAGTGAGAAGGACATGAGTGGCTTTGCTGGACTCGGCGAGGATAAAACAGGATTAGGTTTTTTTTTTTATCACCTTAGCAGTCTGTGAAATGTTTATTTCAGACAACCCCTTTAAAGTCAGTATGAGGATAAGCCACGCAGTATTGTGAAGATAATTAAATCTAATGCGCCTTTCCTTATTAATAATTCATACATCTGTGTGCTATCAAACACAGTTTCGTGTATTTCAATGCTAATAAACAATACATCTTCTGCCTAAATTATTTCCTCACAGCATGTACTGTTCTAAAGTGCGCCGTGCATCTTTAGTCTTTATCATACCACTATTAAGACTACAGAATATCATTAGATATTTCTTGCTAAAAATGCCATCCAGATTTTTTAACTAGAGTGAACACAAACAAAATTCTGCGCTCCAAGTAAGAAGTGGGTTTTTATAACTGTATAGCTTATTGCTGACAGTCATATGTATTAGTTATGAATAAAACATGTATTGCACAGAATTGTTATAGTCAGGACTGTTAGTTACAGAAAGTTGTTTGTAGTTGAGGTTAAAATTATACCCAATAATTACATCAGTAAATTAAGGATCCAGGCCGGTCGTAGACAAGCAGATTTTCTTTATATATATTTTTAATGCAATTTTTGGATACAGAGGATACAGCTCTTCAAGACTAGGCCTATTTTGAGAATTAAAGGAGTTGTCCTATAACTATATATATATATATATATATATATATATATATATATATATACAGCAACAGAAGAATGCAGCAGCACACTGCCAGCACAAGGATATAGGTGCAACATGAATATGCAGTTAAAACATGGAGAGCTATACAGCTATGGTGTAATAGATGCAAATGTGAAACTATGAAATAGTGAGGCACTTAGCTCGCAAATTTGTCTCCGCCGGCGGTCAAATAGCTTGGACCGTCCCACCGTATATGTATATATATGGGGATAACTATCCAAATGCTGGGGGGTCAGACTGCTGTTGACTCCCTACAAACTCGACAACTGGGACCGGAGTCTCCTGTCAAAATGTAGCCGGTTGGACACACATGCACATTGCCACGTTATTAATTCTCTTTGGGGGCTGCTGTACTGCGCTATAAAAGCAATTTTCATACAGATTAATTTTTTTGCGTTGCCACATTCAGTGAGCTGTAAACTTTTTATTTTTTTTATTTTTATTTACTTAAATTAGGTTTTGGTAAATCATTTATTTTTTGTCGTTTGACTGTGCACATGGGAAACACTGCGGGGGAAGGGGGTTATCATTCCCTGCGCCAGTGCAGAGTGGCAACATTTTGCTAAATTTTTTGCACAAAGTGGGAGTTGCTATTGACCGTAGTTAGATACTCAGAATTGGCAATAGCTCCTGAACCTGCTCTGTAAACTCTTCTATTCTATAATCTATTTGAATATCTTGATGCATAGTTACATTGATCTGTCCTTTCTACTTTCTTCCCTTATGAATCCCAACACATGGTTTTAGTTTCATAGGTTGCAATACAAAAGCTGCACCCTCAGGATAGAGTCTTACAGAGCAGCTACTGCATGTAATTTTTCTTTTCAAAATCTGAAAACACTGAGCTTTCCCATAGAGATTGATGACTAAAGTGAAGTACAAGTCATGCTGAGTATCATATTTGTACCTTATTCAAATAATGTTCCTCAGGTTCATATCTTGACCATGGTCATATAAAGTCTAATCAGAAAATGCCACAATCCTTTTTAGGGTGGGTGCGAATTTTAGGGTGCGTATTTGCTGCTGCTCATTTTCCTACCCATTGAAGTTAATGGGTAGGAAAATATGCAGCTGCAAATACATAGCAAAATATGGCACGTGTGATCCTACCCTTAAAGCGGTTCTCGGCTGTAAATATCTTATCCCCTTTCCAAAGGGGATATGACAGGGGTGCCGTGTCCTTTGTTTGAAGAGTGTTTTTACAAACTATGGCTCGGGTTCTCTAGTCTGGTGCCCGAAAGTTATACAGATTTGTAAAATAAATGAATTTAACCACACCTCAAGGACTTCACCAAACCCAATGGTACATAATGATAAATGGAAACAGATAGTGTGAATCAGATATAAAAAATTGTTTGCAGTTGTGTACACAACTTGTCTACTGAGGAAGGGGTCGGTAAATATTCTGAAACACGTCTAGAGCCTTGTGTGATCTGAATACAGTCCCTAAAAAGATGCACTGCAACTAGTTCATAATCCACATGCAAGCCGACTTTAAGCAACTGAAGCCATCCACCTACCACACCTGGGTCTCCGTTCCATTTATTAGATACGCTGACTGCCGGTCTGTCTGAGCCTCACAACATCGGTCTGTATTTGGGAGAACATCAAGCCACGAGTTCCTCCTGACGGAGCCTTAATCCAGTAAGCCTGTTACTGCAAAACATCCAGAGGACTTCCGCGCCCGTACCATCTTAAACAGTCGCAGGACTTTATTTTTCGGCCTGTCGCAGCATGGGACCAGCGGCCGGAGACCCGGTGAGATATAATAACTCAATACATTGTAGGTGGTCTATTTGAATAAATTGAAAGACTGTCTGATATCTGACATGTATCCATTGTTTAACATCATGTGCTGAACTATTTAAATTCACTGGAATATCTTAAAGTGCCGGAGAATCAGCATTGCCGGATTATCAGCTAATACTTCCACTGCAAAAGGGCATCAACTATTAATAGCAGTGTATCATATTTACCATTAGGGCCCAATGGTAATCATACAGTCAAATAGTGCAATATTCTAATTATTATTATTCCATTTTTATTTATTTATTGTCATACGTACATTTTATATATGATTGATTGTTCTATGATTGTGTAATATTTTTATATCTGCTTCACAAAATCTGTTTCCATTTATCATTATGTACCATTTGGTTTGGTGAAGTCCTTGAGGTGTGGTTAAATACATTTATTTCTTTTTTCCTATATTTGGTCGGTGAGGATCGACCTTTTTAACCACATATACCTCAGACTTTTTGGTTGTGAGCTGCACACATATTTTTCTTTTTCACAAATTTGTAAAATACTTTGATTTAAAAAATGTTATCCTTTCAGTACTTATCAGCTGCTATATGTTTCAGAGGAAGTTCCCAGTCCGGCCACAGTGCACTCTACTGCCAGCTCTGTCCATGTTTGGAACTGTCCAGAGCAGATCCACATAGTGAACCTTTTCTGCTCCAGACAGTTACTGACAGGGGCAGAGGTGGCAGCAGAAAGCACTGTGGTCAGACTTGGAAGAACCACATTACTTCCCCCTATAGCATACAGGAGCGGATAAGTGCTAAAAGGCTTAAGATTTTTTTTATAAAAGTAATTTATAAATCTGTATAACTTACTTGCACCAGTTGATTCAAAAACATGTTTTTCCTTCCAGATTACCCCTTTAACTGTAGTATGGTCATTGCCGTTACTGAACTATTGTACATGTTTGTACGAAACTGTTTGTATTTACTGACTTGATCTGGAACACTTACTCTAATTACTAAATGCGATGGCGGGAGCTTAAAATGGAAAGTAATTCAGACTTAGGAGCATGTTAATATTGCACATTATATGCAGCACATGCTATCAATTAGGTGATCACAAGCTGTTCTACAAAAACTAAATGTGATTTGTCAGATGGGATCTGCCAGATTCACTTACAGGTGCGGAAACTTTTATTAAAAATGTTATCTCATGCGGGGAGCTGCTATTTAAACTGAAACTATTCCTGTGGTGATTCAGCTCTGAATACTGCATGATCTGTTCAAGACAAAAGAAGTGAAAAACAACATGACAATGAACAAGTTCAAACAGTCAAGGTTTATGATCACAGAAGATCACCTGATTTATAACCTACTGAACCAAGAGTTAAGAGTGACCGTAAGTGCCTTCCTTCATCCAGCCTTAAGGGCATGCCCAATTTAGAGCAGAAGAACGTTGACTATTACGTATTTCAAAGACCTCCAACTGGATCAATACAAAAGCGATGTTCACCGTCGTTCACCCTCGTTCACCCGCAAGGGATTGCTCAGTAAAAACTGAAACTGACAAGAAGAAAATAATAAATAAATACTGATTTTATTCAGCAGTATTAAAAAGCAGTATGGACTACGCGTTTTAATGGGTGGGACCCCCTCTTCATCAAGCTCAGAGGTGGTACCACCCCTTGAAACACATAGTTCGTAGTGCTTTTTAATACTGCTGAATAAAATCAGTATTTATTTATTATTTTCTTCTTGTCCGTTTTGGTTTTTACTGTGCAATCCCTGGCGGGTGAGAACAGGAGAGCATCGCTTTTGTATTGATCCATTTGGAGATCTTTTAATTACTGTTCAAGACCGTCTGGAAGGTCCTATAGGACGAGACTGATGCTGGCTGCACCCCCAGATTATTAGCCACAGAGGCTTCATTAGGTGTTGTTCTCTAAGTACAACATCCAAAGGTGAGTGCAACCTATTCTCTCTCCTAAACTATACATATTGCTTGGGAGTAATGGCACATAGCTGCGCTTCTTGTCTGCTTTTTTTTACATATCGAAACTATTATGTATTTCAAAACTGTCCCGAGTTACAGCCTATATTATAGTCCAGAGCTTTGTTTACAGTTTTGAAGGCTTAATAGTTGAGATATTTAGTAAAAAGTCACAAGCAGTGGGAAGAAGTTGCCCCAACTGTTTTTTTTTTGCTCCCGACGGGCTGAATTTTGAGGACTATAAATTGTGGGGGGATCTCAGGAGATTGCGGGGGGGTCTCAGCGGTTGGACCCCCATGATCAGACACTTATCCCCTATCCTGAAGATAGGGGATAGGTGTCTAAGACTGCAGCACACCTTTAAGTGGTCAAATACAATATGAGGCTAAACATATAATGTTTTTGTTGCAACTTTCATGCAGTTACAATGCAGTTTTTAACTGTACATTAGATAAAGGTGCAGTTAATTTTGCACTTGCTCCAATTTTTTCTAATGCCCTTGTCATTCTTTTACCCTCTATATCCTGTTCAACCAGCAAACAACACGTGCAGCCAGCCACTGAGGCAAAACCTAAAGACTATCATTTGGATGAAGCACATAAAATACTTGGTGTGAATTGCACTTCAGTTTAGGCATTGGCCTTTATCGGGAAGCTCCTTCCCACAGTTTTAAAAACCCAAAACTGCATGTAGCTTCTGGACTGCATGACTTACCTAAAAAGGTAAAGAAAAGCAAAGAACAAAAATAATTTGGTGATTCCCACCACTTTTACTCCATGTCGAGCCCTCTGTGCCATCTTCCTCTCCCTGCCAGCCAAGACAATGTGTGGTGCATATGAATAGAAGCCACCTTCCTGTAAAGTCAGTACTCTACCTTCTCAAGAATTTGCCACTTACAGTTGCACGCATCACCAGCACCACCTTGTTATATAACTTGAGTAATATTTTAATCCATCTGTCAGCAGAGTAGAAAAAAGCTATAAAATGTTAAAACAACAGAATACAATGTCAGGAAAATAGTCTGTGTTTCTTTGTAACAATGACCAGACCACTGTGGATTGGCTTAGATTCCACTTGAACGTAAAGCAAACTTATCCACAGGGCCATTCACCAAAAATCTTTGACAAAGATGATCCCCCAGCCAGGCAGAAAGCAGCACTGAATGGTTACTTTGTTACGCTTTCCTCTCATTCTTGAACTAATCTTTTTATAATGAACGTAATCCAGTTAGCTGCAAAGAATGGCTAAATGTCACAGTAATTGGATAACAGCCTGACATTCTGGAATTATTTAATTCATTATTCAAGGAGCGACTGTTTAGGGCTGTGCTCCTCCTGCCTGACATCCCAGCAGACAATGCAGCAATTAGCAGCGCTGCCAGAGCGAGCATAGAGCGCCATTGTATGGGACCGCGGGATGAAAGGCTGAACGACCTGCATTTAACTCACTGAGTCACCAACATATAATATAAAGCGTGCACTGGCAACCATCCAAATCATAATGACAAAATAATTATCAGTTATATAGATAAATAGATGCTAATTGAAATATATATATGTGTGTGTATATATATATACATATATATATATATATATATATATACATACACTGACAGACAAATCTGTCATTGTGCTTTATAGGCTTCTCATCCACTGTAAAATTTGGTGTTGGATGTGTAGGATGTAGGTTTTGGTGTCGGTTTGTCTTTGTGAAGGACGCATGTATCAAGCAAAGTACAAGGTTACCCTGGAAGAACATATACTGTACTTCCTTCTGTTCTTATGTTGTTCTCCAACTCTGAGAATCAGTTCTTCCGGCAAGACAGTACTCCATACTACACAGCCTGTACAATCACGGTGTGGATGGAGGACCATCAAAGACCGTGTCTTGGTCAGCCCAAACTCCAGACCTGAACCCCATTGAAAACTTCTGCAATTTCATCAGCAATGTTAAAGACTTGTGGAGAGAATGGAATGCCAAGATGAGAGCTGTGATTAAAAATCAGGGTTCTTCTACCAAATATTGATTTCTAAACTATTTCTACAAATAAATATTACAGATGACAAGATTTTTTTTTCAAACATGAATGTTGTCAGTAGCCCAATCACAGAATTTGATCAATAGACAGGATAAATGGAAATGCCGTGGAAAGAACAAAAACTTAACTTTTAATATGTCGACAATGTTTAAATATTACCCTATATAAATGAATGCAGTTATTATGACCTTATGTGACCTTAGTGTACTGACTGCCAACAGTTTTTTCCTCGTAATTCAGTAAGTAACAAAAGCAAACTAATAAGAACAAAAGGGGAGACCCTATTTGCCAAGGAGTATCCAAAAGCCCGGCATACACAACAAAATAGTGAATCATCACCCAGTCAAAGAAAAGCAAATTAGACCCATTATAAAGTGACCAAGTCAGAGAATATCACAAATGTGCAACAGCTCCCTCTGTGGCTCCTGTAGGGAATGAATGGAGCTGTTGGACCCTCCACGATCAGATAGTTATCCTTTATCCTATGGAAAGGGATAACTTTGCCAGATGGAATAAACCCATTTAAAGTGTCCCTGTCATTTAGAAAAGTAATCTCCAGACATCGCCAGTAGAAGAGCGGGGTAGGACGGTTTACTCTCTAGCTCCCCAATCTCAGTCTAGCTGCACTTGATGGACATTAAAAGTCTGAGGCTAAGTTTCTACTTGTTTTCTCACATGTGTTTTCCCCCCAAAAAACACCAAAACGGCCCCCATGGCGTTTTTTCATTGAAAAAATACAGCGGACAGATGTTAGATGTAAATCAATAAGAAATGCGGGTTTTAACTTTGGCGTTTTTGCAGGTGGTTTTTATTGTTTTTTGGACTTTGGCGATCCAAAAAAGTGATGGAGATACTTTTTTAAATAAAATTTCATAGGGCACCATTATATAAAAAAAAAAAAAAAAAAAAAAAAAAAAAAAAAACATACAGTAGTGATGGAAAAATTGTATTTAATGAAATTTCTCTTTTTTATAACAACATTTTTATAAATTTTTAAAACAGGGATCAATTTATGTGGGCAGGCAGGGACCTAAAAATGTAGCCGACAATAATAAAAATCTAGTTTGTGTGTGTTTTTCACTGTCTTTCCTTAATTTTTTAGGTAGTACTACTACTCCCAGCATGGAACACACTGTTCCATGATGGGAGTAGTAGTACCTGTACTAATTGACAGATCGCCCTGGGTCCGTTGCGATCCTTCTGTATAATTTATAGATGCGGATGGCCGCTCTTCTATGGTCCCCTGCACTACCGTATATATACACCTATTCATATTTCCCACAGAGAGCTGTGATTGGCCGGATGGTTCCAGCCAATCACAACTCTCTTTGGGAAATATGAATAGGTGTATATATACAAAATGTATAAAGAGAAGGAGAGGCTCTTATCAACTAGTTTCCTGGAACCCGAGCTACTCAAATAACATCTATAGCTGTGTCTCTAACAGCTGACCATCATCTGTACCAAGCCAGGACCACCAGCGCCACATCAGGTACTATGTATACAGCTATGCTGTACTTTTGAAGCGCTGCAGTCCCCTGTTTATTTGCCCACCAAAACCCACTTGTCTAGCAAGATTGTATCCTCCCTATAAGCTCACTTCAGACATTGCTGCATATCATTGAGACTGCCCAGTCTCTAGCAGCGGGCTCTTTGCATAAAGAGCCAGAACTTATACATCGGATTACAAACGATTCACATACAAGGGGATTCATTTGAACAAACCTACTAATAGATTAATATGCACTTTATTTTCATGGTACCCACCATCTGAACTATTAGATCAATTTCTGAAGAATATCTCTATTTTTTTCGGCTGGCTTATCGGACACTGTGGATAATTTTGACTGATTTATCGGACACTGTGGACAATTTTGGCTGTTTTATCGGATACTGTGGACACTCATATTTTTTATACATTTTTTTAAAATTTTATGAATTTTACTAATAACCTGTTGATATTAGTTACAATTGCCGTATTATATTTGTATATCTATTGTGACTTTTTATTGTGTATTTGCCGACCCACAAGGGCTCTGTGAGGTTCGGCACACACTTTAACTATCATATATATTTTATTATTATAAACATATCATCATCCAATATTCATTGACCCTGAGCCTCAATTTTCAGTTTTTATTTAGGTGTATATATACGTCAGTGCAGGGGACCATAGAAGAGCGGCTGTTCACATCTATACATTATACAGGAGGATCACAGCTGGTGTCAGGAGTGACATCCACTGTGATCTTTCCTTAACTGCAGGTACTACTACTCCCAACATGGAGCACCCTCTGCTCAATGCTGGGAGCTGTAGTACCTGTATTAATAGACGGATTGCAACAGGTGTCAGAAGTTACACTCGCTGCAATCTGTCTATTAATGCAGGTACTACAGCTCCCAGCATGGAGCAGAGTGTGATCCATGTTGGGAGTCGCAGTACCTGCAGTTAAGGACAGATCACAGTGGGTGTCACTCCTGACACCTGATAAGATCGTCCTATCTATTGCAGAGATGCGGAGCAGCTTTCTCCTGCGCTCCGCATCTCTGCACTATACTTCGGCCGGCCAGTGATATGAATAGAACATTACTCATTCATATTTCCCGCTGAGAGCGGGGATTGGCTGCAACCATCCGGCCAATCCCCACTCTGGGCGGAAAATGTGAATGAGTGATGTTCTATTCACATCACTGGCCGGAGTATAGTGCAGAGATGCGAGTGCTGTACAGAGCTGCTCCACATCTCTACAATAGATAGGATGATCGCATCGGTTGTCAGGAGTTACACCCGAGGCGATATGTCTATTAGTACAGGTACTACTACTCCCATCATTGAACAGTGTGTTCCATGCTGAGAGTAGTAGTACTACCTAAAAAATGTAAAAAGAGAAAAAAAAGTGAAACACACTTTATTAAAAATTTTAAATTTCATTATAAAAAATATGCATTTCATAAAATACCTTTTTCCATCACTAATGCATCCTTTTTTTTTTTTTTTTTTTTTTTGGTGCCCATCAAACTTAGAAAAAACGTCAAGATGGCCAAAAATGCAATTTCCACTCAAATGCAAAAAACGCCAGAAAAAATGCAAGAAAAGAAACGCCAAACACAGGAAAATGCTGTGGCGTTTTTTCTGGCGTTTTTTTGGGCCACAAAGTAGAAATTTAGCCAGAGGAGCCCATCCAGTGCAGCTGGATAGAAGTCGCTGCCAGTCTGGCAGGGAATTGCACCGTCGAGTGCTTCTCCTGGTGATATCTAGAGATCAGTTGGGAACTGGACACCCAGATCCTGAAAGATCAATATTTGTCCAAAGTTTTACTAAATGACAGTGACACTTTGCATTGTTAATATGGAGAGTCAGCCTAGGATGAAATTAAACTGCTGCTCTAAATAGGATTTTCAGTTCCTGACCTTGGAAAGTTTGTTACCTTCCAGAATCAGCATTTTGTTGCATCAGTAACCACTAACTACCTGGGGACATCTCTACATTTTTCACATTTTGGAATCGGGTCAATTAGGTCTGAAAAAATATGGGAAATAACCAATGTTTACCTATTTTTTAAGGTCTGGGGATACTGAACCAAAGTCTGTTAATGAATCACCTTTTAATCACCAACAAGGAACAGGCATAATTTACCACAGATAGGAAAAATACACTGTTCACATTATTTGCAGAAACAAGGGTCTTATATATGTCTCACAACTTTTCTTAAATGGAACAATTGAGTCTATTAATGTGCAGTAACTTTGTTTACTTAGGACAAAAATATAAAATAAAATAACCAGAGCGTTAATCTGCTTTATTTTCTAAATCTAAAACTAAATGTATTGTGAAGTCTTATAGACCATAAAGTAGATGCTCGGGTTACTAATGATTTTATAGCTTCAGGGGTAATACTCCAATCTAGGAGGCTCTGGGAGTGAGATTTAGGATCAGAACTGGATATGCTAAAATCAATTCTTTACCTAAATACAGCCCAAAAATTGCACAATATATGTTAACCAGCATACCCTGGATATAGATCCAAACCAATTCCCTCCAATATAGGCAGAGTCAAACAGACGCTTGAAACCAAGGTGAGAGTAAAACTTCTACTTTATTCCCATAATGCAACGCGTTTCGCGGAGGTTCAATTTAAACTTAGACTGATATTAGTTGTATCTAAAACATTGCAAAAATGGACACTAAAAACACATGCTGAAATCAAACAAAGATATACATATAATTAATGACCAACATGTCAATAAGACAATAGGTCATACAAAGGAGTATATAAAAAAATATAAAAAATGATCTTATTGACATGTTGGTCATTAATTATATGTATATCTTTGTATGATTTCAGCATGTGTTTTTAGTGTCCATTTTTGCAATGTTTTAGATACAACTAATATCAGTCTAAGTTTAAATTGTAAGGGGTGAATCCTTTCCCCCCTTGAAAGGGTTAAGGATTCTCCCTATATAAACTGCACACCATGTTCTAGTTCTCATGCCTGATGAAGCGGAACCTCCGCGAAACGCGTTGTATTATGGGAATAAAGTAGAAGTTTTACTCTCACCTTGGTTTCAAGCGCCTCTTTGACTCTGCCTATATTGGAGGAAATTAGTTTGGATCTGTATCTGTGAAAGGTGGAGCGGCTGCTGGAACTCTACACTGTATGCACTCTTATCCATGGTTGTAATTGGACGCAGTACAACCCCACTTGGTAAGTGCACATTCACATTCTGCGTTACCTGTACACCTTGAGGTATCACACTAGGGAGCGCTTCCTGCTCTGTTTTTTATTCTAGTATACCCTGGATATGGCATTTTTTCCAAAGTTTGGTATTTTTTGTTCCCATAGACTTTTATAGGTGGGAAAAAAATGCCCTGTGTGTGATGTTCTGGCATTTTCTCTCCCAATTCTTCAAAGAAAAAAAAAATTCAAAGAAAGACTCACATCACTTCAGAAAAGGGAGATAAAATGCCAAAGAACTACATATATATATATATATATATATATATATATATATATATATAAAAGAGCTGTGTTTTGTGGCCAAAAAAATTTAAATAAAAGGTTTTATTTGTTTCTAGCCTATACAGTATTTACAATTAGGATATATCTCTATGGAGGTGCCGGAGATAGCCAAACAGTTTTTATGCATGACATATCCCCTTTAAAGGGGTGCTCCAGTGTCCCAGCGCCCCCTCCCATAGACTTGCATTGAGGGGGCGTGGTGTGACTTTACAAGGGGCGTGGCTGTAACATCATGATCCCTGCAGCCTACACCCAGTGTTCAGAACAAAATGTTCCGCATGCTGTGGCAGTGGAGTACCCCTTTAAGATAAATAATGGAAACGGAAAGGGCTGGGGAGAAAAATAAAGAAACCTGAAGGATCAATCATAAAACAATATTTTATTATCCCGTTTCACCTTCTTTGTTCCAGGTTGGTGATGCTTTATCAAGTAAGCAGGTTTCACTCTAAATAGTAACAGGTTCACAACTGTGTAAAAATGCAGCTAATAACTCCAGCTAAAATGATTTCTCAGAACTCCTAGACAATGTCATGGAACATATGGGCAATGTCTTACACATAGTGAGATACTATACGCCAGCTCGCTTTGAGTATTTGCATTTCTGTAACACTCTTGGAAGGAAGACAAATTACATTTTAGCAAGGTGTCTAAGTGATATTTAAATATTGCACCTGTGCACCGAGATTCGAGGATTTGTTAATGAAAGTGTCCCATTACCCTCAAACCACAGGACACACCGACTGGAAACTGCGGCACTTGTTGCACTGAAGAAATCCTAGCCAAATGACTCCTAGAGGAGATTAGCAGCCAAGGTAAATCATTTATGGAAAATTACAGGTCACACTTGGATAGTTTTTAGTCAGGACTGCCATGCTAATGTATTTTACGGAAATACAGAGAACTCTAAGTTTATTTTATAATGAGAATCATTACTAAATCTTGGGTTACATGCAGGGGCTATAAGAGGACCTGTGGTCAGTAGAATTTTTTTATATCAATTTGTTGCCTTAGATGCCCTGACTCCAACACAATTTTTATTATGTTGCTAGACAGCCCCTGTTCTCGAGAACAGGGTCTGTCCACCTGCACTGTTTTCCATAGTCAAGTGGGAGGGAGCCTGATTTACACCCCTTCGGCCTCTAACTACCCCCCACCCGCCACAACACCAGCCTGGTTTGCACTCCCCTCAGTATTTTTTTCTGACACTGATCTGAACCTGATTCACAAAAAAATAAATAAAAACAGCATCCACGGCAACACAATTATTTAAAAAAATAATAATAATTTCCTTATACAGATCACAGGTCTTTTTTAACCTCATCTTGCCCCTTGACATACCAGTATGTCATGGGTCGTTCATTGGTCGGTTGAGGGTTGAGTATGGCACAGGCCCACAAGTTGGTTCTGCATCATACATGGCAGAAGCGTACTACTATCTGCAGATGACATCTGCCCGTAATAACAGATATCCTAGATTGCTCCTATATTTGTCATTTAAATGCCAGGTATCTAGTGGATCCATTGGCACCCCTGCAATGTAATCAGAGAGTTCTAATGAATTGCTGGGAAGCCCGAAGACTAACATTAGCTACTGGGTCTTCCAATTGTTAAAAAATTCCAAACACCAAAATTGCGTTTTTTTTAATTGATAAATATGTGCATTTTAAGTACTTGGAATGGGAATTTACTGTGTATACAATTGTAATCTACTCAGTGATACCTATTCATTGTGAGTTATATACCATGTGAATGCAAGTAGAAAAAACAGACATGGTCGTACATTTATATTATGTATTTTGATCTAATTGCTTCTCAGCATAAATTTAAAACTAACAGGTTGTTAGTATATATTATGATCAAAAGGTACAAACCCACTCGCCACGTCAAGGCCACCTATTTAGAGTGGGTCCCTAACATCCCTAGCATAAAATGGCGTAGCACTGGGCGGCAACCACCACCGCCGCAACACCAGTGCCCACAGGGGGGAACGACCTACTGGCAGAGTGGCCCCAATGCCACTCAAACCAGTCCATGGGTCGCACCTCCCCACAGACACGGTGCCATGTAATGACATGTCTACAGTATATGGTAGTAAATCATCACCTTAGTCAAGGTCCTAAAATACACAGGTACGTCTTGGACTCCTAACTCTTTGGAAGTAAAAAAAAAAAAAAGGGTTTAGGACACAAACAAGAAATGGAATGGTGGATATATGCAGCTTTCCCTACAGACAGTTACACAACTGAAAGCAACCAGCCAGTCCAATAATGGTAAAACACTGGTTTTAATAGGGCTGGTGTATGATCAAATTTAGATAAGAGACACGAATACAAGCACGTGCCCATTCATTTGTAATAAAGCAGAGAACAAATTTTGGGCAGATGGTCTACAGATTCAGAAAGAACAAGGAATAAGCCCATCTGCCTGCCGGAGAGAAACTGGCAAATAACCTTACGTTGGGGTAATCAACAATCACATCACAATGTAATCCAATTGTTCAGCCGTCTCAGCGCTTATGCTGTATGTGAGGAAATCACTGCACAAGGGATCGATCATACAGCGGACTGCCCTGTTATCTCCAGCTTCTTGTGCATCTATGTATATATATATATATATATATATATATATATATATTTTTTTTTTTTTACAATATTTTACCAAATGCTTTAAATCACTGGCCTCAGAAAACTTCAACTTTATCTTCCTGTGACAATTTGTTTTATAGTCTTTGTTGTGTCTGAGCAGGGACAGTTTTATAATGTCCTACGACATAAGAAACAGGTGCAAAGCAGGCGGAATAGAGATATTATACTGCCTGACATAAATCTGGACTCCCAAAACAGATATTTGTAGCACCAAATAGCAGCGCATTTTTCCACTTTAGCCAAACATTTGACATTCCTCCCAAGAGACAGAGATAAGTAGAGAGCAGAGTGTGTAATGCCTGGTTACAATAGCACAATGGTGATTTAGGACACAAAACAGATTTTCATACACTGCTTTGACATGGATATGAATTAAAGGAATCATCTGTCTTTCCTCATTGAGGACCATCCAATGCATTTTTAGGGCACATGAAGGCTGCACAGTTTTCAAGGGTTTTTATTTGTAATTGATCCTGTTGCTACAATGAATAAAATTTCATTTTGTCTTATGTCTTTCTTAAAAATACAACTAACAACTAATAAACACTAACAACTAATAAACCGTGCGGCCATTGTTGTATTCAGATATCTTATTCCCACATTTGTCAGAAATAACAAAGCTCACAAAGGACTGTGGAATAAAATACTGTGGTGTTTACACTAAGGCCAGCCAGCACCCTGCTCTGTACTGGGGAGGGACAAGAACCCCAAAACAGCTGTATAAAGATGGGAAAAGTTCCCCACAAAAAGAGAGTTTACAGATTAGCATATAATCTCCAATCATGTTTCAAAGGGGTACTCTGCCCCTAGATATCTTATCCCCTTTCCAAAGGATAGGGGATAAGATGTCTGATCGCGGGGGTCCCGCCGCTGGGGACCCCCGCATTCTACCATGCGGCACCCACCTGTAACGGCTTCGGGAACCGCAGGAGGCCCTCAGGCTAATACCATACTGTCCACGGGGACTGAAGATCGTGATGTCACGACTCCACCCCGTGTGACGTCACACCCCGCCCCCTCAATGCAAGTCAATGGGAGGGGGCGTGACAGCTGTCACGCCCCCTCCCATTGACTTGCATTGAGGGGGCGGGGTGTGACGTCACACGGGGCGGAGTCGTGACATCACGATCTTCAGTCCCCGTGGACAGTATGGTATTAGCCTGAGGGCCTCCAGGTGTTCCGGAAGCCATTTTAACCCCTTAAGGACACATGACGTTCTCATACGTCTCAATTTCCGAGTCCTTAAGGAAACATGACGTATGAGAACGTCATGTGTTTTACCGGCCCCCCGCAACCATCTGGAGCGGAGCCGGTGCCCGATGCCTGCTGAAATCGTTCAGCAGGCATCGGGGCATATCGCCCAGGGGGGTCATTATGACCCCCCATGTCGGCGATGGCCGCAGATCGCTGGACAATTCAGTCCAGCGATCTGCGGCGGATTCCGTGTCAATCGGGTCTCCAGTGACACGGTGACCCGGAATTATTGGCTGATCGGGGCCGTCAGAGACGGCCTCGAACAGCCAGAGCCAGCAGGGGTGAGGTGGCACTGGTGCCACCTCACGATCGCCCTGATTCGTCGGTCGGATTACCGGCCGACCAATCAGGGCGCCTGCTGCGGGTGTCACTCCCGCAACCCGCTCCGCCCCTCTTCCGGAGGACGTGAGCGGGTGCGGGACGTGCACCCCGGGTGCTGGGGACCCCGATCCCCGGCGTCCCTGTCGGGATCGGGGCCCCAGGAGCAGCGGCGGCGGCGGCGACGACGAGGGACTGACCTGTGCGGCGAGGATCGTTGGAGGTGAGTGACAGCCTCCTGCTGTTGCTTAGCAACAGCTCCCAGCATGCAAAAAGGGCATGCTGGGAGCTGTAGTTATGCAACAGCAGGAGGCAGACCACCACAACTCCCAGCATTCCCTTATGGGCATGTTGGGACTTGTAGTTTTGCAACAGCTGGAGGCACATTCTTTCTATGGAAAAGTGTACCTTCAGCTGTTGTATAACTACAACTCCCAGCTTGCACAATCAGCTAAAGTGCATGCTGGGAGTTGTAGTGGTGCATCTGGTGGTTGCATAACTACAACTCCCAGCATGCCCGTTGGCTGTCGGTGACTGCTGAGAGTTGTAGTTTTGCAACAGCTGAAGGCACACTGAGTTAAGTAGCAAACCAGTGTGTCTCCAGCTGTTGCATAACTACAATCCCCAGCATCCCCAGCCAAAATAGTATGCCTCCAGCTGTTGCATAACTACAACACCCAGCATGCCCTTCCGCTGTCCGTACATGCTGGGGGTTGTAGCTTTTGCAACAGCTGAAGGCACACTGGTTGCAAAACACTGAGTTTGTTACCAAACTCGGTGTTTCACAACCAGTGTGCCTCCAGCTGTTGCAAAACTACAACTCCCAGCATGCACTGATAGACCGTACATGCTGGGAGTTGTAGTTTTGCAACAGCTGGATGTCCCCCCCCCCCCCCCCCCCCAATGTGAATGTACAGGGTATACTCACGGGGGCGGAGGATTACAGTAAGTATCCGGCTGCAAGTTTGAGGTGCGGCAAAATTTCTGCCGCAGCTCAAACTGCCAGCGAGAAACTACTGTGAACCCCCGCCCGTGCGACTGTACCCTAAAAACACTACACTACACTAACACACAATAAAATAAAAAGTAAAAATCACTACATATACACATACCCCTACACAGCCCCCCTCCCCAATAAAAATGAAAAACGTCTGGTACGCCACTGTTTCCAAAACGGAGCCTCCAGCGGTTGCAAAACTACAACTCCCAGCATGCACTGATAGACCGTACATGCTGGGAGTTGTAGTTTTGCAACAGCGTGATTTCCCCCCAATGTGAACGTACAGGGTACACTCACATGGGCGGAGGATTACAGTAAGTATCTGGCTGCAAGTTTGAGCTGCGTCAAATTTTCTGCCCAGCTCAAACTGCCAGCGAGAAACTACTGTAAACCCCTGCCCGTGTGACTGTACCCTAAAAACACTACACTACACTAACACAAAATAAAATAAAAAGTAAAAAACACTACATATACACATACCCCTATACAACCCCCCTCCCCTGCCCAATAAAAATGAAAAACGTCTGGTACGCCACTGTTTCCAAAACGGAGCCTCCAACTGTTGCAAAACAACTACTCCCAGTATTGCCAGATAGCCGTTGACTGTCTAGGCATGCTGGGAGTTTTACAACAGCTGGAGGCACCCTGTTTGGGAATGACTGGCATAGAATACCCCTATGTCCATCCCTATGCAAGTCCCTAATTTAGGCCTCAAATGCGCATGGCGCTCTCACTTTGGAGCCCTGTCGTATTTCAAGGCAACAGTTTAGGGCCACATATGGGGTATCGCCGTACTCGGGAGAAATTGCCTAACAAATTTTGGGGGGTATTTTCTGCTATTACCCTTTTTAAAAATGTAAAATTTTTGGGAAAACAAGCATTTTAGGTAAAAAATATATATATTTTTTTTACATATGCAAAAGTCGTGAAACACTTGTAGGGTATTAAGGTTCAAATTACCCCTTGTTACGTTCCCCGAGGGGTCTAGTTTCCAAAATGGTATGCCATGTGTTTTTTTTTTTGCTGTCCTGGCACCATAGGGGCTTCCTAAATGCGGCATGCCCCCAGAGCAAAATTCGCTTTCAAAAAGCCAAATGTGACTCCTTCTCTTCTGAGACCTGTAGTGCCCCAGCAGAGCACTTTTCACCCCCATGCGAGGTGTTTTCTGTATCGGGAGAAATTGGGCTTCAAATTTTGGGGGGTATTTTCTGCTATTACCCTTTTTAAAAATGTAAAATTTTTGGGAAACCAAGCATTTTAGGTAAAAAATATATATATTTTTTTTACATATGCAAAAGTCGTGAATCACCTGTAGGGTATTAAGGTTCAATTTACCCCTTGTTACGTTCCCTGAGGGGTCTAGTTTCCAAAATGGTATGTCATGTGTTTTTTTTTGCTGTCCTGGCACCATAGGGGCTTCCTAAATGCGGCATGCCCCCCAAAAACCATTTGTCGCTCCTTCCCTTCTGAGCCCTCTACTGCGCCCGCCGAACAATTAACATAGACATATGAGGTATGTCCTTACTCGAGAGAAATTGGGTTTCAAATACAAGTAAAAATTTTCTCCTTTTTACCCCTTGCAAAAATTAAAAAATTGGGTCTACAAGAACATGCGAGTGTAAAAAATGAAGATTTTGAATTTTCTCCTTCACTTTGCTGCTATTCCAGTGAAACACCTAAAGGGTTAATACACTTACTGAATGTCATTTTGAATACTTTGGGGGGTGTAGTTTTTATAATGGGGTCTTTTATCTGGTATTTCTAATAGGAAGACCCTTCAAATCCACTTCAAAACTGAACTGGTCCCTGAAAAATAGTGAGTTTGAAAATTTTGTGAAAAATTTCAAAATTGCTGCTGAACTTTGAAGCCCTCTGGTGTCTTCCAAAAGTAAAAACTCATAAATGTTATGATGCAAACATAAAGTAGACATATTGTATATGTGAACCCAGAAAAATATATTTTGAATATCCATTTTCCTTACAAGCAGAGGGCTTCAAAGTTAGAAAAATGCAAAATTTTCATTTTTTTCATCAAATTTTGGGATTTTTCACCAAGAAAGGATGCAAGTTACCATAAAATTTTACCACTAAGTTAAAGTAGAATATGTCACGAAAAAACAATCTTGGAATCAGAATGATAACTAAAAGCCTTCCAGAGTTATTAATGTTTAAAGTGGCAGTGGTCAGAATTGCAAAAAACGCTCCGGTCCTTAAGGTGTAAAATGGCCTGGTCTTTAAGGGGTTAAACGGGCTATGTCATCAGAAAATTAAAGGGGTATTCCAGGCAAAAACTTTTTAATATATATATATATCAACTGGCTCCAGAAAGTTAAACAGATTTGTAAATTACTTCTATTAAAAAATCTTAATCCTTCCAATAGTTATTAGCTTCTGAAGTTGAGTTGCTGTTTTCTGTCTAACTGCTTTCTGATGACTCACGTCCCGGGAGCTGTCCAGCTCCTATGGGGATATTCTCCCATCATGCGAGGGATATTCTCCCATCATGCACAGCTCCCGTGACGTGACATCATCATTGAGCAGTTAGACAGAAAACTTCAGAAGCTAATAACTATTGAAAGGATTAAGATTTTTTAATAGAAGTAATTTACAAATCTGTTTAACTTTCCGGAGCCGGAGCCAGTTGATATATATAAAAAAAAGTTTTTGCCTGGAATACCCCTTTAACTATTGCTTAAATAAATTTTTTCATGTTAAACACATTCTTGGTGATACTTTTTCTCATTTCTGATTTAACTTTTACTATACTTAGAATGAAAACTGCAAGATTTACAGATTATTAACTAACCCCTAAACTGAAAACAAAGCTAAGAACAAAGACAGGAGTACAGTGAAATGTGACAATAGTGCATTTTTATTTTTATTTTTTATTAAAGCAGCTGGTGCCAGAAAGTTAAACAGATTTATAAATCACTTCTATTAAAAAATCTTAATCCTTCCAGTACTTTTTAGGGGCTGTATACTAAAGAGAAATCCAAAAAAGAAATGCATTTCCTCTGATGTCATGACCACAGTGCTCTCTGCTGACCTCTGCTGTCCATTTTAGGAACTGTCCAGTGCAGGAGAAAATCCCCATAGCAAACATATGCTGCTCTGGACAGTTCCTAAAATGGACAGCAGAGGTCAGCAAAGAGCACTGTGGTCATGACATCAGAGGAAATGCATTTCTTTTTTGGATTTCTCTTTAGTATACAGCCCCTAAAAAGAACTGGAAGGATAAACTACAAAAAGTTATTTAGGTTTTGCATAGCTTGTCTCTAGCAATATTTCAACAACAGTGTCAAAAACATTTTTTAATGAACAAAAAAGCAAGAAATACAATATGTGTGACTACAGCTTTAAGAGATTCAATTGTAGTAAAGAAGAATTATAGTAAGCACAGCTCTTCATAGGTCGAAGGGTGATATACAAGGTGAGGGATTAAAAGGGGTCAGTAGAGGCTAAAACGGTTGTGCTTATGTGCAGACACAACGCTTCTTAATGGTGAAAACTGGACGGTGATGGACGATATATAGTAGGACTCTAAAGACCAAGGACACCTCTAAGACACTATCATGGATAAAAGCTTGTATTAGGACTTTATAGTCTCAAAGAGTAAAGGGTTTTGTAGCACCTGGGTCCACTTCATCAGTGTAAAGGGGAACCTATCATGTTAATAATGAAGCCCAATATTCCAGCATCATGATGCAGAGCAGGAAGAACTAAGCAAACTAGACAAATGTAAGTGTAACGTGTCACTAATATGAGCTTAGGAGTCCAGCTATCTGTGTGTGCATGATCATAGGGGAAGGCATTTGTATCCCCATCACATTCTCCTCACTCACATGTCTACTTGGGAAGAGACAATTAACCAACTGTAAATTACAGGTATATTAAAGTACCTGATATATGACTAGATGCTCACAAACTGCAATGACACATGAAGGTTAAAGGCTGTTACATCTATTATATACATTCTAATAATATGCAGTACACAATTATTGTTTTTTTTGCTAAACTGACCATTTTCACCTAACCTGGTGAAAAAAAGTGTCCGAAATCGGAAACTAAGTAAAATAGTCAAGTACTGGAAGGATTGTAGTTCTCTCCATTTTGTAACAGGTCTTCATACTCAAAGCACTTACAGCAGGTTCAGATTTTCACTCTTTCTCTTGAAACGACTATAGACATGTTCCCCTTGGGCAAGGAGAAGGAATAGTGGGGCACCGCTAACCATTCCACTATCCCATAAAAATTCAGGCACCACAAACTAAGTCTGCTGAGAAAACCCAGCTTTCCTGCATTACTTTTTTCATCTAGAGGCTGAAAGACAGTGTCACACTATATATATATATATATATATATATATATATATATATATATATATACTTCTATGAGTTATGCTGTCAAATATATTAAACTACACAACAGCACAGCTGTCAAACACCACAAATTCCCTGTTGCTTGTTTACACTGCACCACCCATCCTTTACTATTAAACAAGTGATTAGGAAGACAGAGACAAGAATACACTTGATTAACACAATTAAACAAACCTTTCAAGCCATACATAAAGGGATAGCCCATGCTGCCCTCTGCTGGCAGAAAAATAAACTAACACCTTGGTTGTTGGCACTACAGAATAGAAGTAGTAAATAATAGAAGCCAGTCCTGGCACAGTCTGACCTCCAAGAAATCAGCTGGTTGACAACTACATCAGTATAGTGTAGATGCATCTTTAGACTGTGCTAGGAGCATAAATACCACAATATAGTATAGTATATGTACATCAGCCCCACAATGAACTTTATACACACACTATAAATTATAGTCTTGTATCTTCATGCAAAACAACACAATAACTTGGCATAATGTTATAATAGCCCTTGCTACATTATACTTCCATTAACATGAAAGATTGTTAGCTTTTCTTAGGTTATAAATAAATAAAAGGTAAGAAAGACCTGAAGCAGTGACTTAAAGGGGTATTCCAGGCAAAACCTTTTTTATATATATATATATATATATATATATATATATCAACTGGCTCTGGAAAGTTAAACAGATTTGTAAATGACTTATATAAAAAAAAAATCTTAATCCTTCCAATAGTTATTAGCTTCTGAAGTTTTCTAACTGCTCAATGATGATGTCACGTCCCGGGAGCTGTGCATGATGGGAGAATATCCCCATAGGAACTGCACAGGTCCCGGGACGTGAGTCATCAGAGAGTAGTTAGACAGAAAACAACAACTCAACTTCAGAAGCTAATAATTTTGGAAGGATTAAGATTTTTTTAATAGAAGTAATTTACAAATCTGTTTAACTTTCCAGAGCCAGTTTATATATAAAAAAAAAGTTTTGGCCTGGATAACCCCTTTAAAGGGGTACTCCAGTGGAAAACTTTTTTTTTTTTTTTTAAATTAACTGTTGCCGGAAAGTTAAACAGATTTGTAAATTACTTCTATTAAAAAATCTTAATCCATCCAATACTTTATAGCCGCTGTATACTACTGAAATTCTTTACTTTTTGGATTTATTTTCTGTCTGACCACAGTGCTCTCTGCTGACACCTCTGTCCATATGCCTAGAGCAGCATATGTTGGCTATGGGTATCTTCTCCTACTCTGGGCAGTTCCTGACAAGGACAGAGGTATCAGCAGAGAGCACTCTGGTTGTGACAAAAAAGAAATCCAATAAGAAGATAATTTCCTCTGTAGTATACAACAGCTAATAAGTACTGGAAGGATTAATATTTTTTTTTAATAGAAGTAATTTACAAAGCTGTTTAACTTTCTGGCATCAGTTGATTAAAAAAAAGAGAGAGTACCCTTTTAAATAGCTATTTGTCCGTGTGAGGACTAATGTACTGACACAACTAAAACTATTAACCTGAACTAAAATTAGTTTAGAATTGCAAGTAGCCAAATAAAAGTAGTGAAAGTATAAAAAGTTATCATTTACACTCAAATGTACACACACATATTTATATATATATATATATATATATATATATATATATATATACACATACACACACACATATATACCAATAAGCTATAATACATTTCAGAATTATTGGCCTTTTATAGACACCTTTATCTACATTCTTCCTCTGCCAATGGCTCTGCCTTTAAAGGGGTATTCCTGGAAAAAACTTTTTTTATATATATCAACTGGCTCCAGAAAGTTAAACAGATTTGTAAATTACTTCTATTAAAAAATCTTAATCCTTTCAGTACTTATGAGCTTCTGAAGTTGAGGTTGTTCTTTTCTGTCTAAGTCCTCTTTGATTACACGTGTCTCGGGAAACGCCCAGTTTAGAAGAGGTTTGCTATGGGGATTTGCTTCTAAACTGGGCGTTTCCCAAGACAGGTGTCATCAGAGAGCACTTAGACAGAAAAGAACAACCTTAACTTCAGAAGCTCATAAGTACTGAAAGGATTAAGATTTTTTTTAATAGAAGTAATTTACAAATCTGTTTAACTTTCTGGAGCCAGTTGATATATATATATATATATATATATATATATATAAAAGTTTTTTTCCTGGATAACCCCTTTAATGGACATTGTTTTAAGCTTCTGTGATCTAGATAGACCAGTGTTTCCGAACCAGTGTGCCTGCAGCTGTTGCAAAACAAACTCCCAGCATGCCCGGACAGCCGTTGGCTGTCCGGGCATGCTGGGAGTTTTAGTTTTGCAACAGCTGAAGGCACCCTGGTTGGGAAACATTGAGAAAGACTGATAAAGTATAAATGCAAATAGTGCGCCGAGTTATACCCCTGATGAATGTGCGTAGTAAAATGTACTTACAACTATACAGAACATTAGTAATTACGAAGTAAATAACAAGTGCTGAGAAGAGCACAGAGAAAAAATATATAATGGGAATTTTACATGATGCTGTTATTTTTACAGCTCCGCATTGTCATCCAGTGGTTGTGGCTTCTGCGGGGATAATAAATGTCTACATTATGTATGCATGTGTACAGACTGTAATATGCATTACTATCATTTATTTAGAATGTGCCATCAAACTGTACATCACTGCAGTGGAATTGTACACGTATGAATACAGAAAAGAGAATACAAAGGGGTTATTAATATTCTCCCACTGGCAACCGTTCACCGTACAGCCACTGGCAAAGTATGTAACAAATAGTTGTAATGTGACAGTGATCTCTGTATAAAAAAAGGAGCATTGTTGTGTAATATACATGGCCACATTTAGGATTTAGCTTATAACTGCTTTTGGTGTAAATTGCCCTATTTTTAAGGTGCACTAAATTCTGTCACCTCCACATACATACCCACATTATGGTGATAAGGAGGATTTGTAGAGGAGACATAAAGGTGTGACAAAATTGTCCATTTTGGGTGAAACTTTTTACATCTTTGTCTTGCCACACATATAGTTTAGGATATTCTATCACTTTTTCTTCAGTAGGAACTGGGACCCCACTGATCACTGGTCTGATTTCTGGAACTCCCACTAATTACTAGTCTGAGTTCTGTGACCCCTACTGGTCACTGGATCGACTTCTGGGACCACCAATGATCACTGGTCCGACTTCTGGGACCCCCACTGATCACTGGTCCGACTTCTTGGACCCCCACTGATCACTGGTCCGACTTCTGGGACCCCTACTGATCACTGGTCCGACTTCTGGGACCCCTACTGATCACTGGTCCGACTTCTGGGACCCCCACTGATCACTGGTCCGACTTCTTGGACCCCCACTGATCACTGGTCCGACTTCTGGGACCACCAATGATCACTGGTCCGACTTCTGGGACCACCAATGATCACTGGTCCGACTTCTGGGACCACCAATGATTACTGGTCCAACTTCTGGGACGCCCACTATTCACTAGTCTGAGTTCTGTGACCCCTACTGGTCACTGGATCGACTTCTGGGATCACCAATGATCACTGGTCCGACTTCTAGGACCACCAATGATCACTGGTCCAACTTCTGGGACCCCCACTAGTTGTCAAAATGTAGGGGCAATCCTTGTTGAATGTCATAAGGGGATAAACAGTGAATGAACTGCAGTGCTAAAGCAGCATTGAACAACCTTCATGGGGGTCCTATTGTTTAAACCCTCACGGGTTATAAAGTGGAATCTGCTAGCTATAAGCCATCATTTTCTAAAATGGGGAAAAAAATCCTCCTGAAGATGCCTGTTCCTGAATTATAAAGTATGTACAGTTCTTTCCATCATTTCTCTCTAAATACATAGCTACCCCATAATGCCTCCACATGCATGCAAATCTGTGAATTACACAATGGCCGACATTTATCATTGTCTTTAGACTGTTTTGTGCGTCTAGAAAAGGTGCAAAAAAGGCACAAGCAGGGTTTATTTGCGCCTTTTGGTTTATACATTTCTGCTGATTTTGAGTTGCAATCCACTGATTTCGGCAATACATATGATATGGAAGGGTTTTATCAACTGCGCCTTTTTGTGAAAAGGCACAAAAAAGGCACAAAGCCACTGAAAAGTCTCTAAAACTACACCAGCCCAGACTTAGCTAAGCTTTTGGGTTTATGTGAAGAGAGAAATTTCAGAAAATGTGAACTGCGCAAAATTGATCAAATGCTCTGTGGCCAATTAATAAATTTGTTTCTCCTACATATTACCAGCATACAAAACAAAGGTGTAGGGAAATGCTTCACTTACACCTACAATGATAAATGCCGGCCAATGGCTTTTTAAATAGGCTCTATGTTCTGGCTACAAGGAGTCCAACACTGGGGACTCTCCTAAAAAATGAACACAAGGACAATTGTTATCTCAACTAAGGAATGTTTTAATAATAACACACGTTTTTTACTACTATCGATCATAACAATAGAACTGATAAATCATAAAGTAACAACAACACATAGATCCACAAAAATTGGAAAATACAACTGAGCAGATTTTGTGTTTAGAAACAACTTGCTGCCTAAGAGCTGTAATGTATCCTGACCGGAGAGCTAAACACTCTTGTAAAGTGGAAGAGGGCAGCTTGATGGTAATAACATGGAATCCCTGCCGTATTGTCAGTGTTTACATTCAGGAAAGCATGAATTTCCACTGTTTGAAGTTACCAAAATTAAGGGATTTACTTCTAGGTGTGCGCACTCTTAGTTTATCTAATGCGGCTTTTATGTCTTCCTGCCACAGTTAATGTCAAGCCTATTCACATACATCTTATCTGTGGTAGGTTCTTTGTGTATATAGAGAGCAATATCACAAGGCCCAAAAAGGTTTTAGGAGATAGAATATCAACATCAAAGGGAATTAGCCAGGTTATGATGTTTTGTGTGTAGTCTATCATACCGAAAAAATGTCCGACAAGCACATCCGAGAATAGTCATCTGAATATTTACTGTATAGGGACTGACCGATTGCTAATATGTACGGGAGCCTTCAACTTACGCCTGACAGATGTCAATGATTGGCATGTACTGTTTGGAGGAAGATTGGGAGACATAGCGGTCAAAGCCATTGGAGGTGTATTGCCACCTTAACAAAGAAGAAAAGAATCTTGGTACTCACTATTTCTTGAATGAAATTTTCATGTTTATTCACATCACAAGTTGTTCACACAAGCGACTCGCAGAGTACCAAGCTTCTTTTCTACTGTGTTTGGACCTTCTATCTGTGGGCACCACTTGCGCCACTACCCCACTCCAGTAAAAAAGTATGGCCACCTAAAAGCTATTCTATATCAAACTAAGATTCCTGTGAGGATTTGAAGCGCGCTGGCATATTTCTCTACATTCTGTTTTTACTTTACATCAAGTGTAACCTTGATTTTCAACATGGAAAATAAAAGGATGCACAATTTATTCAATTGGGTGCTGGACCGAAACACTTTTTAGGTCCAGAATATGATTTTTTTTCTATGCTGCTGGTCGCTAAAGGATCACAGAGAGATGGGATTGATTGTTGATTTCCTATTGGTAAAGAAACCCATTGGAAGGATTTTACAATCACATGTTCTATAAAGTATCAATCTATATATATAAAACTCAATGGGGGAGATTTATCAAAGGATTTAGACTGGTTTTTCCTGTCTAAATTTGTCGCAGAGAAAGTCGCAGTCTAAATATGTGCGACTTTTCTGCGACTTTTGCTGTAGAGGATTTTTAGAACATGATGCATGCAAGTCTATTTTAGATGGAAATGCATTGGAAAATGCATTGGTGCTGAATTTATCAAGTGCGAATTTTGTGCGACAAGTCGTATCTGCACAAAATACGCTGAAATGTCAGACCATGCTGGAGCAGGTCTAAATGCAGTTTAAGCTGTAGACCCTGAAGTCTGAGCACAGAATTTATCAAGGGATGTGAGACCTTTGATAAATTAGGAGCACAATAGACAGGAGACTACCACATACGCTGGTCTATAAGCATACCCAGAATAGACTAGATTAGTAAATGCCCCTCAATGTGTGTATGTATGTATGTATGTATAAGTGTATGTTCCACAAAAACGTCCAAACGGCTAAAGATATTAACATGAAACTTGGCACACATTTTACTTATATGTCAACAACAAACATAGGATAGGTAATTTAACCCTTACTCACCCCCATTTGCCAGGGGAGGAGTTTGTGTTTAAAGTCCCATACAACTTGGTGACATGTTACTTATATGTCCACTTAAAATATAGGATAGTTAATTTAACCCTTACCTACCCCCATTTGTGAGGGTCGGGATTTTTGTTTAAAGTCCCATGAAAATCAATGGGAAATGTATGTTCCCACATAACTTCTGTACGGCTGGAGATATTTCAATACCTGATGCACATATTATGGGTCGGGATAGGAGGTCGAGTTAGGAGGTCGGGATACGAGGACGGGATAGGAGGTCGAGATAGACGGTCGGGATAGGAGGTCGGGATAGGAGGACGGGAATAATAGGACGGGATAGGATGACGGGATAGGAGGTCGGGATAGGAGGTCGAGATAGGAGGTCAGGATAGGAGGACGGGATAGGAGGACGGGATAGGAGAACGGGATAGGAGGTCGGGATAGGAGGTCGGGATAGGAGGTCAGGATAAGAGGACGGGATAGGAGGTGGAAATAGGAGGACGGGAAAGGAGGTTGGGATATGAGGACGGGATAGGAGGTTGAGATAGGAGGAAGGGATAGGAGGTCTGGATAGGAGGTCGAGATAGGAGGAGGGCATAGGAGGATGGGATAGGAGGTTGATTTAGGAGGTCAGGATATGAGAATGGGATAGGAGGTGGAGATAGGAGGATGGGATAGGACGTCAGGATAGGAGGTTGAGATAGGAGGTCGAGATAGGAGATCGGGATAGGAGGTCGGGATAAGAGGACGGGATAGGAGGTGGAGATAGGAGGTGGAGATAGGAGGTGGAGATAGGAGGACGGGATAGGAGGACGGGATAGGAGGTTGGGATAGGAGGTCGGGATAGGAGGTCGAGATAGGAGGAGGGGATATGAGGATGGGATAGGAGGGTGGGATAGGAGGTCGAGTTAGGAGGACGGGATAGGAGGTCGGAATAGGAGGTTGAGATAGGAGGACGGGATAGGAGGTCGGGACAGGAGGTGGAGATAGGAGGACGGGATAGGTTGACGGGATAGGTTGACGGGATAGGTTGACGGGATAGGTTGTCGGGATAGGAGGTCGGGGTATGAGGACGGGATATGGGGTTGGGATATGACAACAATATATGGGGATGGGATATGAACAAGGATGAGGAAGGAAAAACCGGGCAACGCCAGGTACTCAGCTAGTAGATTATAAATCGAGATTATGGCTTTGAAAATGGAAATACCACTGATCCTAAGAAGGAGGCAGTTTTCGGTTAAGTCTGCCGTGTAGAAGCAGAGCATGTGTGGTCTCCACATTTAAATAAAGAGGAGTTCTGAATCCTGCCAAGTACTCTGTGTAATATTATACTCTTATTCTGTATAATACTCATTCAATATTATGAGGAACAACCACACCTGTGCGGCCTGTTCTGTCCAGTGAACAGGACTATGACTGATCCCTTTCAAGATTAATAGAGATCCAAAGACTAATAACGTATCAGCGGCATATACAAATTCAATCACCTTCCTATAATATAAATTAGCAATGATGTTGTGTAACCTACACTGCCCTTATCTTGCAGGTGTGTAATATTATGAGAAAACGTCCATGCGTACATATGCCCAGGATGAGGTTTCCACATATGGCATTAACCACACTTAAATGCTGCATCAACAGCCCTCCTAGATCCCTATGACAGCTGCTCCTTCCTGTCTACGCTGGCCAGTCTAGATAATGGGAACGTGAAATTATATCTCATTAGGTTTTCAAAAAGGACCAAATTGCCCATCCATGTAAACACCGAGAGAATATTTGTAAAGCTATTCCAAATAGTTTATACTCCCTGTCCTTAGAATCTGTCCATGGCTTCTCTTAAATGGAGTAGTCTAAACAATGGAACTTTCCTGTCACAACACTTCAGCTAAGTTACAGATTTAGCTGGGTATTGCACAGGCAAAGTTGAGCAATATTTGTAAGAAATAAATGCATTTGAGTACAATGTTATCAAAATACCCATCTGCATGTTTCAAATGTTTGTTTAGATTGCATTCCTCAAATAAAAGGGTCCTTTTTGCTGATTGGGGTAATTCTACCAGGGATTTGATGCTTTATAAAATCAGTTGCTGTGGCTTCTTGGTTGCTACCTTTGTTTTGCATTTGTTTCTTTGAAAATTCAAAAAGTAAACTAGATCTGTATTAGTCTAGAAGTTTGTAGACTGTGAAGTGTGATATGCATGTTGTGTGGTTTTACCACAGTGACCAACTACATGCCATGCTGGTAATTGACCACTATGACAGCATCCCATCTGTCCTCCACCACAACATATGTCAAGCACATGCTGGCAAGAACACTTCAGTGTATGTTCTATCAATGCATGTGGTCCTCTAGTTTTACAAGGCTTCTAAAGCTTGTACAATTTAAGATGATATTGCCTGTTTGGGCATTTGGAAGTAAAAAATTGTATTAGCCAAAGAGTAGCTCTTACATGGTCAGATACACATACATTTTATATGTTGTACATCTTGGCAAAACATTAACCTTTCTAATATACTTCAAAAGAAAATGTTACTTCCTTTGTATACAAATCATGGCTTATAGAATCATAGCTTTGTCCAAGCTGAAGCACAGGCATGGACAAAGTCCAGTAAGTGAGGGTGGGATAGTACTCCTCTGTCAGATAGGACAGGAGAGAACACAGAGGAATCCTATCAGACAGAAGAGAGCACAGAGGAGTCCTATCAGACAGGAGAGAGCACAGAGGAGCACTATCAGACAGGAGAGAGCACAGAGGAGTACTATCAGACAGGAGAGAACACAGAGGAGTCCTATCAGACAGGAGAGAGCACAGAGGAGTCCTATCAGACAGGAGAGAACACAGAGGAGTGCTATCAGACAGAAGAGATCACAGAGGAGTCCTATCAGACAGGAGAGAGCACAGAGGAGTCCTATCAGACAGGAGAGAGCACAGAGGAGTACTATCAGACAGGAGAGAGCACAGAGGAGTACTATCAGACAGGGGAGAGCACAGAGGAGTGCTATCAGACAGGAGAGAGCACAGAGGAGTCCCTTCAGACAGGAGAGAGCACAGAGGAGTCCTATCAGACAGGAGAGAGCACAGAGAAGTACTATCAGACAGGGGAGAGCACAGAGGAGTCCTATCAGACAGGAGAGAGCACAGAGGAGTCCTATCAGACAGGAGAGAGCACAGAGGAGTCCTATCAGACAGGAGAGAGCACAGAGGAGCCCCATCAGACAGGAGAGAGCACAGAGGAGTCCTATCAGACAGGAGAGAGCACAGAGGAGTCCTATCAGACAGGAGAGAGCACAGAGGAGTCCTATCAGACAGAAGAGAGCACAGAGGAGTCCTATCAGACAGGAGAGAGCACAGAGGAGTCCTATCAGACAGGAGAGAGCACAGAGGAGTCCTTTCAGACAGGAGAGAGCACAGAGGAGTCCCATCAGACAGGAGAGAGCACAGAGGAGTCCTATGAGACAGGAGAGAGGACAGAGGAGCCCTATCAGACAGGAGAGAGCACAGAGGAGTACTATCAGATAGGGGAGAGCACAGAGGAGTGCTATCAGACAGGAGAGAGCACAGAGGAGTCCCATCAGACAGGAGAGAGCACAGAGGAGTGCTAGCCCACCCTCACTTACTGGACTTTATCTATGCCTGTGCTTCAGCTTGGACAAAGCCATGATTATTTTATGCCATGATTTCTATAAAAAGGAAATAACATTTTCTTATGAAGTATATTAGAAAGGTTAATGTTTTGCCAAGATGTATAACATATAAAAAGTTTTTGAATCTGACAGTGCTCATTTAAGCTCCAATGAACAGAACAACTGCAGCATTTGGCCACCAGGTCGTTGACCCAAAGCAGCAGGTTAGCTAGATGCCAGATCATCCGCCCATTGACAATGGAGTGTCAAAATGCCCAAGTGTCACATAAAATTTATGTTTTTTTTATATGTGACTTTTTAAAGGTTATGTCCCATAATACAGATGTCCCATAATACAGACTTGCTGGAATGTAAAACTATGAAAGTTATGCTAAGAAGCATATTTTCTTGGAAGCCATTAGTAGGTGGTACATTTTCATATGGTGCTCTTCTAGACTTATTTAAAGGGGACCTGTCACAACTTTCATGCTGCATGAACCATGAATCTTCAGGCAAGAGGGAGCGTGAAGGAGCCACTAGGAGTGCCCCAATGACTCATGGCTTATGCCGCAAAAAAAAAAAAAAAAGAGAAAATTCTCTTCAATAGGATCCCCCTTGCAAATCATTTTTTTGCAACCATCCCAATACAGATATAACCTGATGGTTCCTTTATTTCTTTAGCAAGCAGAAAGAAAAATGGTCATTTGACCACAGGAACACCAGTGGCAAGAGGTCGTCTACAAAGTAAATCTACAGTGCAGGCTTAGTCTATGTATAGAGGATGGATGCCCATGCTTTTCTGCAATATAACTGGGAGAAAATGGTGTCCAATTGTGAAATGCTCACAAAAAAAGAAAAGATGTCATTTATAGAGACAGTACATGGTAAATATTGTATATAAAGTACATGAAATTGACAATTTACTTACAACAATCCAGACTTTGCAACAGTATTCAAAATGATATTCCTAGTAACCAAAACCTGAACTGTAATTTGTTAGAGAATCAACATTTTATCATCTAAATTATGTGGACTGAAAGGTTCTTCAAGAGCCAGTTGTCTCGTTTTATGGAGCACATCTGTTCAGTAGTGAGTTAACCAGTTGGCAGGGTCCACTCCATTGCCACGCACAATCCACCATGTAGAGTTCAGAATACAGTCCTGCTTTTCTGTAGTGTGCTTTATCCTCCTATTGGCGTGAAGTTTATGAGGTGCTTGTAAATGTCAATGAAGAGAAGTGGCTGTGCTGGTGTTGACAAGTTTTCTGTGATATATAAAGTGTGCCTCTTAACAGTATCTGTCCACCTCTGGTGAGGTATCAGATTAGGGCATAAACTTCTTCTCATTTCCATCATTTTTGTACTTAAACTAAGTAAAATAATGCAGACTAAACAAAAATAAATAGGGATTATCGTGTTCTGGCCAATGTGTGTGTATAGAAGCAACTTCTAGGAATGGTTTTCAGTTTACACAGGCCATATGGCAGAATTAAGTTATGTCCATAATGAAAGAAAATTTCTAAATTGAATATGCAGCAAAATCCACCTGCTGTGGGGTTAATATCCCACTTTTACTGTTACATGCTGCATATAGAACAAACCCTAAATACTCTTAAATGGGCACTGTCAGATCTAAAAACTATTTATAAGTTGTACATCTTGGCAAAACAATCGTTTTTCTAGTATACGTCTTATAAAAAAATTTCACATTTTATTAAAGAAAACTGCCTTCCAAAATCCCAGCACTCGGGGTCCCTATACCTCCTGGTACACTGATGAGTCCTGCAGCAGCATTAGAGTGTCCAACGATCATGGACAAGAGATGGCAGATGGACAAGGCTGCAGGAGGAACACAGGCTGCAGCAACACTGCTGTAACAAAGAGCTTTACCAATGATGTCCCTCCAGTCAAAGGATGTCTGGGCATGCTGGGAGATGTAGTTTTGCAAATGCTGTAGGCTCACAGCTGAATGCAACACTGCTGTAAAGGAGTTATCCAAAAACTGTACCTCCAACTATTCCAAAACTACAAGTCCCAGCATTACAGGACTGCCTAAGGATAACACACATGAATGACATAGCAACATATAGAATAAATATGCATAAAAACCCTACTGTACTTTTAGCACTAAACCTTTGCATTAATTTAGGAAGATGTAAGTTATAGGCTCACCATATTATCTTTACTGGTACAGTACAGGCCATCTCCAATAATCATTGTGTGTACAGCATAAAACAAGAGAGGAAAGGGTTACAGAGCTGGGCTGAAAGGCTCCCTCCCAAGAGCAGTTAGTCAGCAGAGTGAGGGAGGGAAGGAGTCATCATAGTGCAGGAAGAGAGGGACACACCTCCTTCAGAAGACAATGAAATGGCCACTGAGCAGTGTTATTATGCTATTTTTTTGTGAAATATCATGATAGCTACATAAAAATTACATGATCAGGTGAGGTACTGTTTAACATAACAGTTTAGTTTTTTTGCAGGATCTGACAGGTACACTTTAAAGGAAACCTGTCAGTTTAAAAATGCAGTTCAATATCTGCAGGCAGCATGTTTTAGAGAACAGAATATAAACTATGTTAGTATGATAAGAACAAAGAACAATGTCCAGCGCTACTCCTGTTAAAAGATTTCTGTTTATTCTATAATACACCATAGGTACAAAAGACGTAGTAGACACATGTGACGCATTTGGGCCATCAAAGAGCCTCAGTCATACAAAGTGCAAGAGACAAATTTAACATTATGTAGAGGAAATGGAAGGACATCACACCCCACTGAGGAGGTGCAATGCCCCCCCCCCCCCCCCCCCAGGTATCAGCATGCAGGTGAATGATTAATTTGTCTCTTGCACTTTGTATGACTAAGGCTCTTTGATGGGCCGAAACGCGTCACTTGTGTCTACTACGTCTTTTGTACCTATGGTGTATTATGGAATAAGCAGCAAAGTTTTAACGGCAGTAGCGCTTGACATTGTTCTTTGTTCTTATCTTGTGCATTGGTGCAGTCTCTGCACTACGGGACACAGAGGTGAGCTGAACATCTATACAAAGCTTCTATGTTAGTATGATAGTATGAGATATGTTCTAAGCATTAATTTATGTAAAGCTCTGCTCATTTTGGGCTAAGTAGTCATGTGGGTGGTTCTACTCATTGACTGGCAGCTCTTTTTCTATGCACCTAGATAGCTGTCAATCACTGCCCACACAACTACTTAGCCCAAGAGCAGCAGAGATTTAAATGAATAAATGAATAATAGCTGGTATACTGAATATTTTATACAAAACTATATATCAGTCTGCTCAGCTCCTCCTTCTCTATAAAATGCTGCCGGTAGATTAGACTGCATTTTCAACATGACAGGTTCCCTTTAATGCTAAACAACACCTTTAAATGCAATTTTATAACTTAAAACAATAACACAATTAGATTTTTAAAATCATTTCACAATTATTTTTCATTCTACGCAATTGATCTCTAATATATTTTATTAGTGACTTGAACCCGATGTATTGCCATATCCAGGTATATATTATAGCTATACATTAAATATGCAGTCAAAGTTGTCTCTTAGTTAAATACAGGTAAATACAGATGTAGAAAGCCCCAAACAAACTTAAGGATGGCATGCTTCACTATGGCTGTAGAGCTCAGCGCCAATTGAGTTGGGGTTTGCTGGATCTCACACTTTTACTTATTTCAGTTGCAACAATTATTTATAAGAAATTGGTTTGAAAAATTGTGATCTCTAAATGGGTCTAAATGAAGTACAGTATGCTGCTTTTGGTAAAACACCATAATGAACCAATCATTGGGATGTATCTGTGGAAATTATATATGATATGTGTCCTATAAACATAATATTTTCTCTTCCAGCACAAGGAAGTTAAGCAAAAAATCATATCCCAACTCATCTCAAAGCACTTTAAAGGCAGTAACTAGACCATGGTTTGTTTCCCTTGGAATGCTGGAATCACAGTATTAGATTATATACATAGAGCCAATAATGCCTGTTCCCATAGACGATACATGTGAAATGATCATGTAACAATTTCCATTAATAATAAGTGCACTGTAGATTCATTGGCTCAGTTAATAAATAATAGCAGCGTGCATTGTGAGACAGAAACATTGTATACAAGTGGGTCAAAGATTAAACGTCTTCTGCCTCTTTCTATTAAACATGAAATGGCTGATTTAATCCAGAGGATGCAAAAACATGTATTAACTATACAACAGGATATGAAGTTTAATCCCATTGCATTGTCCTCTGTCCTGTAAATGTACCCAGGTCTACAGGATCATTAAATCAATTTGTTTTCTTTTCAGACACAAAAGGAAGAAAGATATAAAAACCCATAAGAAATGTTCAGTGATATAAGACAAAGAATGTTGTGGGAAAATAAAGGAGCAGCTATTGAATAACATACAGATTGTTGCTATTATTTGTCTAAGAGATTAACCAGCCATGTTTAAATATTGTTCCCTCTAGATCAGTGGTTCCCAACCCAGGGTATAAGTACCCCCAGGGGTACTTGGCAGTTCTCAAGGGGGTACTCCAATAAAAAATTCAGCAATGGTGACCATAGCCACTGGTCACTGCTTCTAACTAAAGGGCAAAGCAGGAGGACAACAGAAGAGAAATGCCGACCCCAGGCAGTTGTGGGCAGTATCTATCAGATTTGGTGCTCCATTGCTTCTCTGGACCAAGAACCTACTGCTAAAAGTCATAGCATTAGGCCCTAAGACCGGAGGAGCAGTGGAGCACCAAAGTGGAGTAGTATGGGAGCCTGCAACTATTTATAGTGGCATTCTGGGGACCTAAAATTATATATGGGGGCCTACAGCTACATATATATATATACACACACGCCGACGCACACACAGGTGAAACTCAAAAAATAATATCATGCAAAAGTTCATTGTATTTCTTTAATGCAACTTGAAAGGAAAGGAAGCATTAAGTGCTCCAAAATCTCCTGGTAGACGGATGCGTTGGCCCTGGACTTAATGATGGACAGTGACCAACACCAGCAGATGACATGGCTCCTGAAATCAACGTAATTGGTGGGGAGAGGTTTTCATGAGCTGTAAGCCATAATCATCACAATTATGACAAATCACGGCTTGAACTATCTTGCTTTGCATGTAAGGAGTCTCTCTCATGTATTAGTTTCACCTTTTAAGTTGAATTACTGAAATAAATGAACTTTGCACAGTATTAAAATTTTTCAAGTTTCACCTGCATATATATATTGGGTCACAGTTTGCAAAGAGGTGGGTATTGTTCTGGAGAAAGGAATTGATTTTGCCCACAGTTATATTAGGAAATGTAGACAACTAAGCTTTTTTTAATACAAGGTGTACCAACACATGCTGGACAAAAGGAAATTGCTTCTATGGTATCTATGGTCACATCGATTGCCCCATGCAAAAAATACACATACAACAACAAATCACATTTACTAAAATAGTTTACTACCTATACAGTGTAAGCTTAGATCAGAATCTTCTTAGAGAATGTGTCACAGTCACATTTTGTTAGGTTGTTCATACCGTTTCATAGACTTTGCACATCTTTAGACATTGTTGCCTATCTTTACGACAAAATTGTGCAGCACAACGTTACATTTTAGGCCCCCCCTCCATCTGATATGCCACACACCCTTGTCAAGCAAGGTACACAAAGAGTCTAAAACACATTTTTTTGGTGCAAATTGCACCAGAATTCTGGTGTCTAAGCAGTATCAAACCTACCTCATTGTTGTGAAAGCCATTATTAGCACCTACAAAGCCTATGAATGGAACAGGTTTTATAACCCATATAAATAATACTCTTTTTTTTCCCCTTGGCAATGAATTTCCTGAAGTAAACATGAAATTTCAGAGGTGCTGGTGTTGTACAACAATGTATGTCGAAAATGACATAAAATTACACCAAAGAAAAATGAAGTCAGCATAATTCAGTAGTTTTGACAGGTCTCAGCTGGCCAACATTCAAACTTTTTATTGATATAAAATTCCCTTCCTTCTACAAATAAACATGGTCACACCTAGTAGAACTTCCTCTAAGCATTATGCACAGTGACAAATTGAGCAGCTGCGTATTTTGTTTGAGGTTTTTAAATCCCTCAGGTCTTTGAGGCCATGTACAGATGTAGCCACATTTATTATTATTCCTCTTATAGATCTCCTGACTGGGTACCAAGCCAAAAAAAGAGTAAAATAAAGTCAGCAGGAGAGTGCAGGAAAATGAAATACGGTACGCAGAAGAAAATATCGACTATACATAGCACCTCCGGAAAACATCCAATGGAACCCTTAACACTTTTGGCCAAAATTCCCTGCCCTTCATCATCAGTCTTCTACTTGGAAGAAATGGTCCCTTCTCAATATTGAACTATATCAGATAGATAAAAAAAAGGTTTACATTTTCAAAAAAAAGAGTCAAATAAAAAGGTAGGGCCATAACCAGCAGCACTTGTAAATAGTGGGTGATAGTACTAGGAGAATGTACATCTAACAACCAGTTACAAGCTGGTTGTGGCATGTCATGTCAAGGCAAATACATATAAAAAATGGCACATTATTTGTTTCCTAATTTGGGTGCTGCCAAATATGTTGCTAAGGATTATGTGAATTAGCAATCAGAGCTATTCACCCAGGGCAATGGCGACAATACGGCGTCCCATGACAGAATGAGTACTGCTGTGCGCTAGGCCAATAGTCTGTGGGGAGGGCATGGCTGTTCAGCCTGTCTTTAATAGTGGTCATAGTGACAATCAACCAGGGGGCCCGGATGGAAGCTGACACATTTGGTATGACAATGTCGGGTGCAGACGTGGTTGAGCGACGGTTTGCGGCAGGGTCCCTGATGTATTGCTGGTAAACTGCTGTCAATAAAGCAAAATTCGACATCAGTGCGATAAGTTTGGAAGACTGTATATGAGGCATCACAGTGACCCACAATAATGAGGTCACTGCAACCCACAAGAATTTTTTGGATTGGGTAGAGGATACAAGATGGTTCTGGGGTCTAGGCTAGGGGGAGGTATTAGGTGAAGAGGGCTTGGTGTAGAGGACTAAGTGTAGAGGACTAAGGGGGTGAAATTTGTAGGGAAAAGATGGGGAGTTGAGAGGGAGGGAAATATGGGCAAAAGGGGCAGGGTTACCAGTACAAAAGGAGTTTGCATGTGGGGGCAAATAGGAACAAATAAGGGAGTTTCCCTTAAATACAATTAAAAATATGGTGTCAGGGTTAAAGCGTACCCGTCAGATGCAACAACATTTTTTTTTAATATATCACTCAGTACCTAATCCTGACCATGTACATCTAATTTTTATGTGTCTAGCACCTTTATTTTTTTATTACACTTTTAATTTAGCTTAGTCTGAATTCCTCTCAAAGGGAGGGGGCATGGCCTCACTGTGCAGGTCCCCGCCCCCTCCCTCAGTATGCTGTCTGCTCACATCTCCCTAGCATTAGCAAAACCACAACTCCCAGCTTGTCCTCACTGACAGTAGCGGGACACAAGATGACAGTGAGAGGATTTTTCCTCCAGCTGTGAGCCCTGCACTCATAGCTGTCAATCAAGGAAGTGTGTCCATGACATAGGTGATGACACATGGACACAGCAGGACTAGTATGTGTCAAAGCAGGCAGAGGGGCCGTTGTTTAACTGGCTTTTTCAGTATGAAATACTGAAAATTTTCTAATGAAAACAATTGCAAAGCCTATTGGTTATACATGCTTTACAACATATCAAAAGTTTTTGTATCTGACAGTGCCCATTTAAACTTGATACTTAGGAAGCTCCTATGACATTTTTTATAATACATAAGAAAATGTCTGCAAATTTTGGTGCCGCTTTAAAAAGCTGATAAGTGCAACTTCTTTAGCAAACTTTTCAATGTTCCCCAAGTAGGAAATTGTCAGAAAACAATGACAGATATGAAAAGAAATGTTAAAGCATATAGCAGATGCATAAATCTGCTGCAACATGTGGAAAAATACTTATTAAGGAATGAAATCAATAAAACTTAAAGGGGTACTTCACTGCCCCAGCCTCCGGAACATTTTGTTCCGAACGTGGGTGCAGGCTGCAAGGGTCGTGCCGTCATGGCCATGCCCTCCAGTGATGTCACCACGGCCCCTCCTATAGACTTGCATTGAGGGGGTGTGGCATGACATTACGAGAGGCGTGGCCTTGACGTCACAATCCCTGTAGCCCACACCCAGGACACTGGGGCAGTGGAGTACCCCTTTATAGGTACAGAAGATTTAAGAAGTTGGTGAAATCTGTTTACATTCTAGAGAATATTTCAGAATTATTTTCCAACCCAGCAGGAAAAAATACATATAAAGAGTCTAATGGGGATTGTAGTAGGTGCCCGTTCGGAGCTGTAAATCTTTGCGTAGTGTCTACACAGTCACCATTACCAGAATTCTGCGGCTATGATAAACAGCTGCACATTTTACAGGCATAATACTCTGCAGTGGAGAAATGATGACCTTCTAGGAGGGAAACGGGAAATGGAAGATGTAAAGGCGAAAAAAGGGTAATAATATAGGAAAATCATTACTGCCATGTATGGTCTCCTGCCGTAACACAGTATGATGCAGATTATGCGCTGACATAATTATATCTATATAAAGTGTTATACAGTTGTATTACCTGTACTCCTACCATCAAGATAATACAGTCTGTAAATCCCACATAACTGCTGCGCTTCTGTTCCAGTCGAAGGATTTAATTTTGTCTTTAGATGTTATCGAAATCTATTTTGCGCATTCATTGTAATACACCTGGGGTCTGCAAGGTGTCGATTAAGAGCAAAAGGTTAATCGCCAAGAAGCTCCATGTAGATCAGGGACTGATCATTAGTTTCTATTTTATGCATCTTGGTGAACACATGGGGGCACTAATAACCCTTTACCATACCCTAATAGTACTTGGAAACTACAGTACATCATTGCTGTGAGCCAATGTACTATTACTGGGCACAGGTCCGAAAGCTATGAAAAAAACAAAAAACAAATAAGCAATGCAAGATTTGCTGTTTCTGCTTATCCTGCCATAAGCCATAGCTTTTACACAGCTTTAGGTTTAGAAAATAAAAAATGTTATGGATCTTTGAAAGTTCCAACATTATACATAAGGGAAAACAATTGGAAGTTCATTGCAGCACTTGTGCAGAAATACTTCTAATTATTGTGATTAAGGACACATCACAGGATAGGTGGAAACCACAGACAGTAACGTGTTTCAAGCGGAGAAACTGCTCTAAAAGGGGTACTCCACTGGAAGACATTTTTCTTGAAATCACCTGGTGCCAGAAAGTTAAACAGATTTGTAAATTACTTCTATTTAAAAATCTTAATCCCTCTAGTACTTATCAGCTGCTATATGCTCCACAGGGAGTTCTTTTCTTTTTGAATTTCCTTTCTGTCTGACCACAGTGCTCTCTGCTGACACCTCTGCCAGAGGTGTTGGCAAAGAGCACTGTGGTCAGACAGAAAGGAAATCCAAAAAGAAAAGAACTTCCTGTGGAGCAAATAGCAACTGATAAGTACTGGAAGGATGAAGATTTATAAATAGAAGTAATTTACAAATCTGTTTAACTTCCTGACACCAGGTGATTTCAAGAAAAATGTCTTCCAGTGGAGTACCCCTTTAATCATACTTAGGATTAAGAGCAGTTTCTTTGCTCGAAACACAGTTTGTGTATTCAAGCCACAAATCTTTCATATTTGCCCAAAACGCGTTACTGTATCATTCACAATAAAGAGAAGCACTTCTGCCCAAGTACTGTGCTGGACCTTCATAGGCTTTTCCTTAGTAACCGGATGCCTTCCACATCAGTCCGTGTGACAGCAGGCTTAACCTGGGTGAGCTGATTGTGACTATGACCTGCTAGTTTAGTCTGGCATGTTGTTGGCACAATGGCTGGCACAATGTTGTGCCAACCGATGTTGTGCCAATCAAATTCCCTTGTGTAAAGGCCAGCCTATGGCTGTAGCACACTATAGGATTGGGGACATTTATCCAATATTGTAACATATATGTGCCTTGATTCTCTGACCTGCAAAACAGTATGCACACCCGAAGAACAGATTTAGATAACATGGATTATGGGTAACGTTAAAAGAATGCTACTTCTATTTAACAGCAGTGGTTTCGTAAACAAACTCACCGATCAGCTTATATGGCAGTGTTTCCCAACCAGTGTACCTCCAGCTGTGGCAAAACTACCGTATATGCTGGGAGTTGTAGTTTTGCCACAGCTGGAGGCACACCGGTTGGGAAACACTGCTATTTGGGCTCTGTATCTGACTGTACACAAATTGCCACAAAATGTAATACATGGCTTGAATCAACTTTACTATGTGTTCTGCACCTAACTTAAAGGGGTACTCCGGTGGAGAACAATATTTTTTTTTATAATGAACTGGTGCCAGAAAGTTAAACAGATTTGTAAATTACTTCTATATAAAAATCTTAATCCTTCCAGTACTTATCAGCTGCTGTATGCTCTAGAGGAAGTTGTATAGTTCTTTCCAGTCTGACCACAGTGCTCTCTACTGACACCTCTGTCCATGTCAGGAACTGCCCAGAACATGAGAGGTTTACTATGGGGATTTGTTCCTGCTCTGGAAGTTCCTGATATGGACAGAGGTGGCAGCAGAGAGCACTGTGGTCAGACTGAAAATAATTCACAACTTCCTCTGTAGGATAAAGCAGCTGATAAGTACTGGAAGGATTAAGATTTTTAAAAAGAAGTAATTTGCAAATCTGTTTAACTTTTTGGCACCAGTTGATTTTAACCCCTTAAGGACACAGGGTTTTTCCCTAACGCTTTCAATTTTGCACCTAAAATTCCATATTATGGCTTATTTTTTGCGCCACCAATTCTACATTGCAGTGACAGTCATTTTTCCAAAAAATCCACGGCAAAACGGAAAAAAATTCATTGTGCAACAAAATTTATGAAAAAATTCCATTTTGTAATTTTGGGGGCAAACATTACACCTTCTCTTTATTCTGTAGGTCCATACGATTAAAATGATACCCTACTTATATAGGTTTGATTTTGTTGTACTTCTGAAAAAAAATCATGAATACATGCAGGAAAATGTATACGTTTAAAATTGTCATCTTCTGACCCCTACAACTTTTTTATTTTTCCGCATAAGGGCCGGTATGAGGGCTATTTTTTTTGCGCCATGATCCTAAGTTTTTATTGGTACCATTTTTGTATTGATCAGACTTTTTGATCGCTTTATATAAATTTTTTCATGACATAAAAAGTGACTAAAAATAAGCTATTTTGGACTTTTGAATTTTTGCGTGTACGCCATTGACCGTGCGGTTTAATTAACAGTATATTTTTTATAGTTCGGACATCTCCGCACGCGGCGATACCACTTATGTTTATTTTTATTTACAGTTTTTTTTTGTTTAAATGGGAAAAGGCGGGCGATTCTTACTTTTATTATTGAAAGGGTTAAATGATCTTTATTAACTTTTTTCACACTTTTCTTTTGCAGTGTTATAGCCCCCTCTAGTGGCTATAGCACTGCACAAACCGATCTTATACACAGATCAGCCCCATGCATTAACATGGAGAAGATCAGTGTTATCGGCGGTCGATTGCTCAAGCCTGGATCTCAGGCTTGGAGCAATCAATCACCGATCGGACGCGATGGAGGCAGGTAAGGTCCCCTCCGCTCGTATTTCTAGCTGATCGGGACATCGTGATTTCACCACGATGGTCCTGATCAGCCCCACTGAGCTGCCGGGAAGCTTTCACTTTCATTTTAGACACGGCGATCAACTTTGAACGCCGAGTCTAAAGGGTTAATAGCGCGTGGCAGAACGATCGGTGCTGCACGCTATTAGCCCAGGGTCCTGGCTTTCATTATCCACCGGGACTGACCCGCTATGATGCGGGGCCACGGCGTGATCCTGCGTTATATACTGGGACCGGATGCAGGGCATACAGGCAAGCCCTGCGTCCTTAAGAGGTTAAAAAAAATAGTCTTCCACTTGAGTACCCCTTTAAGTATTTTGGAGAGTATGTGGGTGCTAGCTGTCAAATGGTATAGGAAGAGAAATGTGTTTCACACACGTAGCACTCAATTCAGGCATCCTATAGCACCACTCATACAGCGTATCTCATTGTGTCCACATTGGCTGCTATAAAACATGTGTAAGGATATAAATGCAGCTTCCTCTATATAATGAATATAGAAAATAATCTAATTTTTTTTATTACATAATTCCTCATTTCTATAACTTGATAAAAAAGGATGCGCACTTGTTTCAGCTACAATATTTGCATTCCTCTTCTTCCACCAGTAGGTGGCAGTAGGTTTAACAAATTGAAAATGCAGCAATAGATATCACTTTGGGGAATAGATTTCACTGACTGTATATAAAATACTATTGATTCATTGAACTTTATCAAGTCTGTCAGCTACTTTAGTAAGAGAGGGCGGTATACCTCAGCGTTGCTATACTGAAACAGATATGAGGTCTTATTCTAGGGCAACTTGCTTTTATAGTGCTCTAGAACAGTGTTTCCCAACGAGGATGCCTCCAGCTGTTGCAAAACTACAATTCCCAGCAAACCCGGACAGCCTTCGGCTGCCCGGGCATGCTGGGAGTTGTAATTTTGCAACCGCTAGAGGTATTCTGGTTGGAAAACACTACTCTAGAAAAATGGCTGAAAATAAGATTGTTAGACGGCTGAACAAGTGTCTGGCTGTCAGAGTCAGCAGCAAAGCCCACAAAAGAAGGTGAATGAAATTAATACATGTTGCTTTCATGAAGGTACACAAACAGTCCAGCAATCACATGACAGGTAAAAGACTGATCATGTGACTCGTTATGCTAATTCTTGCACTTCTAATTAAAGTGATCTGAGAGACAATTATCATTGATATAATATATATATATATATATATATAGGCAACAAATAAGAATAAATTACACCTCTTTATTAACAATATCGATGCTGGGAATCCAATAAGCTATTATTAACTATTATTATTATTTACGTCCTGGTTTGGCAGTACTTCACGCACCAGGACGTACATTTACGTCCTGTGTATGACTGCGAGCATTGGAGCGGTGCTCACGTCATACACGGCAGGAACGGCTGCTAGCAGCAGCCGGGGACCTGCCGGTAATGGCCAACATCTGCGATCACGCGGATATCCGCCATTAACCCCTCAGATGCTGTGATCAGTACAGATCATGGCATATGCGGCAATGCGCATGTTAAAATAGATGATCGGATCCCCTGCAGCGCTGCTGTGGGGATCCGATCATCTGTAATGGCGGAATGAGGTCCCTTCACCTGCCTCTGTCCGTCTCCCAACGTCTCCTGCTCTGGTCTGAGTTCGAGTAGATCAGAGCAGAAGATAGCCGAAAATACTGATCAGTGCTGTGTCCTATGAATAGAACTGAACAGTATTAGCAATCACATGATTGCTATAGATAGTCCCCTATGGGTACATAATAAGTGTAAAAAAAATAAAAAAAAGGTGAAAAATCCCCTCCCCAATAAAAATTTTCAGTTTTTCCCATTTTACCCCCAAAAAGCATTAAAACATTTTTTTTTTTTATAAACATATTTAGTATCGCTGCATGTGTAAATGTCCGAACTATCAAAATATAATGTTAATTATCCTGTACGGTGAACGGTGTAAATGTAAAAAAAAAAAAAAAAAAACATAAGTCCAAAAATGCTGCTTTTTTTATCACATTTTATACCCCAAAAAATGTATAAAAAACTTATCTAAAAGTTTTATATATGCAAATATGGTATTGATAAAAAGTAAAGATGACTGAACAAAATATGAGCCCTCATACCGGCCTATATAGGGAAAAAATGAAAAAGTTATAGGTGGTCAAAATAGAGCAATTTTAGATTACAGTTTTTGTACAAAAAGTTTTAGATTTTTTTTAAGCGGTACAAAAATATTAAATTATCTAGCGATGGGTATCATTGTAATCATATTGACCCACAGAATAAAGAACACGTCATTTTTACCGTAAAGTGTACAGTGCGAAAACAAAACCCTCCAAAATGTACAAAATTGTGGTTTTCATTTAAATTTCCTTCTTAAAAAAATATTTTTTGGGGTTCGCCGTACATTTTATGGTAAAATGAGAGGTTTTATTACAAAGTACAATTGGTCACGCAAAAAACAAGCCCTTATATTTTTTTTACATTTTGTTATATTGTTGCCTTGCGCCAAAATGAAAGAAAAAAAATAAACTATTCAGATGCTTTGCTATGAGGGCCATCCATTTCTCTGGATCACCTCTGATATGTCTCTACACCTTGATTTACCCCAGGGGTAAATGCAGGTGATTGGACAGGATTTGGAAAGACACAGCCCTGTCTATATAAGGTTACCCATATGACATCGCTTTCAGAGCAAAAACCAAGCCATGAGGCAGAAGAACTGCCTGTAGAGCTCAGACACATGTTTGTGTGCAGGGACAGATCTGGCAAAGGGTACAAAAAAAATTTGTGATAGCACAATGGAACAACCAAAACTCTTCCTAGAGCTGGACATCTCACCAAATAATCAGGGGAGAAGGGCTTTGGTAAGAGAGGTGACCAAAAACCCAATGATTCTGCGAGTTGGCTATAGAGATGTAAGGGAGAAGGAAAATGCCAAATACAAGTTATATAATGGCCAAAAATAGTGCTGCTCCTCATGTAGAACCACAAGGCAGCTTATTCTGAAAACTTATCGGGACAGACAGGTACACTTTAACTTAGTCCACCAGAGAAAGCAAAAATAGATGATAATTATATAATAAATATGAACACTGATAAAATTCAGTTAAATCTCAGTTATAAAAATCTGTTACCAAAAAGAAACATGGAGGCTTAGTTTTGCTGTTAACCTAAAATTCACATAATACACTTCAGATAGTGATGCGGTGGGATTGTTATCTCAGCGGTGGTCTTCATTAGTTAAATAGCTATCATAATGCCTTTTTAGGAACACGATATGTCGTCAAGAAGATGTACAGACTTTATTTTTACAGTTTGCTATTATATACTAGAAGGTGCTATAACTTTTATTATTCCAGTTTAAGTCGCAGATTCTGTCTGAATTCATTGCTAGAGAGATGAACTTTTAGGCAAAGAGTGAAATTTCCTCTTTAAAAAAAAAAAACAAAGAAAAACACCCATGAATTACAGTTTTATTCTGGGAACTACTATAGGGTCTTCTAAGATCAAAAGGTTACATGCATCACATTCCATTTAGGCTACATAAAGTTAGAATGATTTGTAACCTTTCTGGATTCCGGGTAGTAGCCTCCTGTTGTGCTGTTGAAATCATGATACCTCATCTAGCAGAGAAGACCCCTTTACACAATACAGTCCACCATAACAGGAAGCCACATCTCTTCACCTCATTTCCAAACACCTTCACAATGTAACAATAGAGGAATCTCATGTTATTGATCACTTCATGAATCCCCAATGTGTTACTTAATCATAAGCATAAATATATCTGCACTCTCCCTCATGTCTAGGCTATATACACAGATAAACAGACAACACAAAGAAAATGTTACCACTGACAACACACTATTTACTAATAACAGGTAAAGACATAACGGTGGCCAAAAATAAGGCTCCTTTCACACTATGAGCATTCATCCGTTATTAAACGTTGGTTTTCTGTGTAAAAACGGATGTATAATAACGGATAAAATAACGGGTGCTAACGGCTGAATAAATATTAAGACCCGTTATAACATCCCTCATGTATGGCCTTAACACCTCTGCCTACAGACTCCCACAGCCGGGACTACTACTACTCCCATCATGGAACAGACTTGTTTCCATGATGGGAGTAGTAATTCCCTGGCTGCGTGAGTCTGCAGACAGCTGGGGTGGCTGCATTAGTGTCTGTACTACTACCCCCATCATGGAACAGAGTCTATTCCATGATGGGGGTTGTAGTACAGGGGCCGGAGTTCCATACTTGTGCATGCGCAGTGAGTCAATATCGGCACTTAGTCTCTGCCAGCAGAATCCAAGACAGCACATACGTGTCAGGATTCTCTTATTGGGAGATGCCAAATCATAATATACTGTACAATTGTATTACTGTCCTCTATGGTATCACTCCCACAACACATTGCACAAGATCTAGTTATAATATTGCACAGGGTCTTATCATAACTGGTGCATGATAATACATAGTCATTGTTGGTAAATTCCTAGATTGAAACATAAATTTAAATTTTTGTTGTTTCTCTGTTTTTTGTTGCATCTTACAACCGGTTGTTACAGTTGTGGACAATGTAGTTTCTGTCTATATTTACCTAAAACAAAGAAATTCATAAACTCAGTGGACCATCGTGAATTTGAAATTAGACAATTTATAAACTGTAAGTCTAAGAATATCGTATACATTGCCTGCTGTGGGTCCCCAAAAATGTATGTGAGCAAAACCGCAAAAGGTTTTAGAAGACGGATCTGCCAGTATCCGAGTAGCATCAGGACAGGAGCTGACATGCCTGTCGCCAGGCATATGCATGCAATGCATGGAGGCAGATTGCAACATCTGAGGTTCTGGGGGCTGTGCCAGTTGAAACTGGGCCCGAAAAGGGAGATATCGACAAGCTACTGCTTGCTTTTAAGAAACTGGTGCCAGAAACATATTTTTAAATGACTTCTATTAAAAAAAACTTTACCCTTCCAATAGTTTTTAGCAGCTGTTTGCTACAGAGGAAATTATTTTCTTTTTGAATTTCTTTTTTGACTTGTCCAGAGTGCTCTCTGCTGAACCTGATGCCCGTATCAGGAATTTTCCAGAGCAGCATAGGTTTGCTATGGGGATTTTCTCCTGTTTTGGACAATTCCTGATAGGGCCATCAGGTGTCAGCAGAGAGCACTGTGGACAAGACAAAAAAGAAATTAAAAAACAAAAGAATTTCCTCTGTAGCATACAGCTGCTAAAAAAAGTACTGGAAGGGTAAAGATTTTTTTTTTAATAGAAGTCATTTACAAATTTGTTTAACTTTCTGGCACCAGTTGATTTAAAAAAAATGTTCTTCACCGGGGTACCCCTTTAAGGAAGAGGCAAAGTGGATTTACAGGCTTAAAAACCTGTCACCCAATGGCCTAAATGAAGGTTTTTCGTTCTCGGCTTTTCTATAAATGTCATGATAGATAGAACATTGATGTGAGAAATATGTGGTGTCATGCCATGTAGTGAATTTACTATCTATTATAGTCAATACTTGTTCATATTGGAAAAAAGGGACATCTTTCTCTGAGATAATGGCCCAAATGAAGGCTTTCCACTGCTTGTTTCAGCTTTTCTGTAAATGCTGCTACAGACATTATAAAGAAATTGATTATTGATGTGAGAAATAACAGTTGTTATGCCAGACAATGATTTTAACTGTCCAGTCATGACCAATTTTTGTCCGAACTGAGCAAAAGGGATATTTTTCCCAGAGATATTGTCAATACCTCGACCTCCTGATACTGGGGGATTAGAGTAATTAAAGTGTCATTGCATTTATCTCCTAAGATGGAGGATGATATCATCAAAATGTGTAATTGTGGGTATACTGGTATATTGATAACAGATATAATCTAAGAGGAAATAAGCCTCTAGTGACAATTGTCATATGGTACAATAAGAAAGAATAGGCATAGTGGTGTCAACAAAAAACTGTGAAATAACAAAAATTACAATTAAGATTTGTGATTCAATCTAAGAATTTACCAACTTGATGATGGTAAGGGATGAGCGAATCGAATCTGACTAATCCAAATTTGTTACGAATTTCAGGAAATATTTGATTTGCAACGAATGCGAATATCGCCACTATTCTACCGTGCGAATTGCTTCATTAAACTCTATTTAGTGCGGTCCAGGCTCCAGGGCATCTAAAATGGCGGATCCACATGTGAGAACATGAGGCAAGGAATCCTGGGAATGCCCTCATAAGTGCATACCATATACGTACATCTAAGTGGTGTCCTATTTTGTTCCTGATAAAATCTCAAGGGCCTAGATACTGTGAAAGGCCAGGCAAAAGTACTCACCGCTGATGTTGTACACAATTACTTTTTTAAGCGTACTGTAGCGCATTTTTCTCCCCTCGTAAGTGCATACCACATACGTATATCTAAGTGGTGTACTATTTAGTTCCTGTTAAAGTCTCAAGGGCCTAGATACTGTGAAAGGCCAGGCAGAAGTGCTCACCAGCTGGTGTTGTACACAAATACTCTTTTAAGCGTTGTGAAGCGTATTGTACTCCCCGCACTAAGTATGGAAGGCAGAGAAGTGCCAGGACGTGCACAGAGGAGTGGCAGAGGACTAAATTCATCAGGCAGAGGTCGCAGCAGACTAGGGGCAAGTGGCAGCAGAAGTGGCAGCGAAAGGCCTGAGCTCCCGGTATCAGCTGGCGGTCGTGTCTCGACTAGCAACCCATCTGCCGTCATTAATTGGTTAACTTGGTCATCCACTTCATCCTAAGTGACATCTGACACCCCCAGTCAACAGTCAATGGGTTGTATAGCAATTAATTGTTTAAATTATATTAAATATTATTTAAAAATTAAGAAGTCACATGCAGATTACAGGCATCGCTATTAGAATCACTGCCGCAGAGTGTCTGGATGTAGCAGCAGGGTCAGGAGACCGCATGGCCTCACAATTGAAGAGATTAAAGAGATTTTTTTTTAATTTAATTTTTATTTAATTGAATTTATAAACATTTTTGTAAAGGATTACTCCACTCCCCAACGCCCGGAATATTGAGTTCCGAACGCTGTGTGCAGGCTTCCGTGTTCACGCCCGCCCCCTTAATGAAAGTCTATGGGAAGGGGGCATGAAAGTCTATGGGAAGGGGGCATGAAAGTCTATGGGAAGGGGGCATGAAAGTCTATGGGAAGGGGGCATAGACTTGCATTGAGGGGGTGGGACGTGATGTAGCGATGGGTAGCGGAGTAACCCTTTAAATCCTTTTTGGGGATCGATTGGAGGGCAAGCAGCCAGCAGCTGCGGTTATTCACGCTCCAAGTAGTGGAAGTGTTAAGATTACAAATCTGCATAAAATTGTTTTGAAACCAACTGGTGGCAAAACATTAATCTCAGAGTACCCCTCACTCAGGTTTATGGAACGGACTGTTGCAGAAATTTCTACAACTTAAACTGCCCCCACTTTTAAATCCCCCCCTTGATGACCTTGTCACATATGATACTACCTATTTTCTTATTGCACTTTTATCACAGATTTTAGTGTTTTTCGAAGTTTGTATTTTTTGCACTTGCATGTTCTGTAATCAGGGCTTTAGCTCCGATGAGGTGAGTGAGGCGATCGCCTCAGGTGCGCTGTTGCAAGGGGGCACAAGGGAAGGTCCAGCACACATTACACTGAGGCACTGATTCCCAACCAGGGTGCCAGGACACTCTGGTGGGAAATATGGCGCTAACATTTTTTTCATTTTTCTGCCCAGGCCTGCGCACCTGTGAGTCTCAAGCGTGCAGGCCAGGTGGGAGGGAGGTCTGTGTGCAATGCCGGGACAGGTAACGCTGCAGCTCGAATCCTCGTGTATCCTCCTGCTCCTGTGGAGCAGCTCTGGATTCTGGATTTTCCCTGGTCCCTCAGCAGAATGATGTGGATGGAGGGAAGAAACAGGGGGAGCTCTGATAGAGGCCTACTCAGCTTCAGGTCAGATGCACCCCCACCCTTCTTTCACTCCTCTACACCTCTCTGTCACCCCACGTATGCTCTCTGTAACCCCTGGACACCCCCCGTTCTCCTGTACACCCTTCTGTCACCCCGCTACACCCTTCTGTCACCCCTCTAAATGCCTCTGTCACCCCTGTACACCCCACGGTAACCCCGTAACCTTTCTGTCAACCCTCTACACCCCTCTGTCACCCCTGCATGCCCCTCTGTCACCCATGTACACCCCTCTACACCCCTGTCTCCCAAGTACACCCCTCTGTCACTGTGTGGGGTAAGGCTGGTTATAAGAGCCTTGTAGTTTGCAGACTTTATTTAAAGATGTTTCATAATTCATAAAAAGTGACTTGTAAATTTAATCAGTAATCATAATTTATTTTGCATTGTGGGAAGGCTGGTGGCATTGTGTTTTGAGGAGGCTGGAGCCATTTTTAGGGAAAAGGGGAGGATAATGTGCAGAGCCTAATACTAATTAGTGTTGAGCAGCATAGGCCATATTCGAATTCACGATATTTCGCGTATATATGGACGAATATTCATCATATATTCGCTAAATTCGCATATTCGTAATATTTGCGTAATATTTTCGCATATGCGAAAATTTGCATATGCAAAAAATTGCATAAACGAAGATTCACATCTGTGGGAAAATTAGCATATGCGAAGATTCGCAAATGCGAAAATTAGCATATGCAAATTTTCCCATATGTGAAAATTCGTATGCCAGTCTCACACAGTAGTATTAGAGCCTTCTTTACACCACACAAGCTGGAAGAAGAGAGGGATAATCACTGTGATGTGCACTGTGAAAAAAAAAAAAACAATATTCATGATTACGAATATATAGTGCTATATTCGTGAATATTCGTGAATTCGCGAATATGCGATATTCGCCAATAAAATTTGCATTGCGAATATTCGCGAGCAACACTAATACTGATATGTTTGTGTTGCAGGTTCTGCCCAAGAGTTTTGGCTGGAACAGATAATCATCATGTCCTATGCCAGATGGGGAAGAAGAAAAGAAGAGAATGACTCTGATCAGTGACTATGTCATTTGTGAGTCGCTGCATAAAACCATACTGTAATCTACATAAGAAACATATTACATATTAAAAAAATTATTCGGTAAGGGTGTCCCACAATTTTTTTCCCAAGGAATGTCCCAAGCCAAAATGGGGGGGCACAATTTTCTGTTCTCAGCTCAGGAGCAAAAAGAGCTAGCTACAGCTCTGTCTGTAATGCACATCATGTAACAATGTTTAGCATTTATCTGATCACTTTGTAGTTTGCAGAATTTGTTTAACCCCTTAAGGACGCAGGACGTAAATGTACGTCCTGGTGCGGTGGTACTTAACGCACCAGGACGTACATTTACGTCCTGTGCATAACCGCGTGCATCGGAGCGATGCCCGTGTCATGCTTGGCTGATCCCGGCTGCTGATCGCAGCCAGGGACCCGCCGGCAATGGCCGACGCCCGCGATCTCGCGGACGTCTGCCATTAACCCCTCAGGTGCCGGGATCAATACAGATCCCGGAATATGCGGCAGTGCGCGATTTGAATGAATGATCGGATCGCCTGCAGCTTATCTCTAATAATGCTCATAATAAGAATATCATTTTCAAGCATCATTATGTCTGATTACTGATTAACTTATAGACTATGTATTATCATGCACCAATGTTATAATAAGACCCTGTGCAATATTATAATAAGATCTTGTGCAATGTGTTGTGGGAGTGATACCATAGAGGACAGTGATACAATTGTACAGTATATTATGATTTGGCAATCTCCCAATAAGAGAATCCTGACAGGCATGCGCTGTCTTGGATTCTGCTGGCAGAGACTAAGTGCCAATATTGACCCACTGTGCATGCGCGAGTACGGAACTCCGGCCGTGAATGATGCACAATCGTGAGTCTGAGATCGCCGGCGGCGCAGGAGAAGCATGTCATGAGGCGCTCAGTGATGAGATTGGATGCGGACACAGAGCTATTGGTGGAGATGCAGGTAATGACGACAATGATAGGTGGAATCGGCAGGTAAGATGATGAATCATGTTATTGGAGCTCGGATAGGACAATTGGACCTATGACCGCATATAGCCTATAAAAATGAAGCAATCTGGCAGTTCTGGTTGATGCCTGTTTCCCTCCTGAGGATGATGCTGAAGCAACAAAACATGTAGAGGAGGCAAAATTAGTGTTTTAATAGCAATCTATGGTAGTGTGATTTAGTAACCTGTGGTGCTGAAAGCCACTGGTTGTTTATTGAGCAACATTGGAATTACCATTAACAATATACTGTACCAACCCACTAAGAAATTGTGGTCTTAAGTCATTCTCCACACAAACTTTTAATAGTGCTTAATAAAAGCTACATTTTAAGGGGTAGGAATAAAATAAGGATTTTGGTGGCCTAGGGCTTGTCCCTGGGTCAAAGGTGTTTCTATAGTGTTGACCCTGACCCATCTCGGGGTATTGTTTTGATTACTCTGTATGGAAAGAGATCAATGGATACCAAAAAATATATATGCAAAATTAAGTAATGTAGGTCACCTAAAGAACAGACAAAATGAAGACATGGGTGAGCAGTCAAGTCACACTCTGGAACAAGTCAGAATAGGAGGGACATCTTCTGTCTCTACATCACAGAATGACATATTGACCTAGGTAATAGAAGTCAATGAGCCGTAGCAGGGGTGGCATGCTTTACTCACAATTCCCTACTTGTTCAATTTAGGTTTAATGTTTGTGCTTCTAATGAATTTGACATGCATGAATTATTACTTAAATCTCTTTAAATAAAAGATTCAGGCCTATTGGTGTCAGCCATCCCTATAACAGCTGGTCAGCCGGCTTCTGAACCCTGACTGGTACACAGCACTTGAATTTAGGGAATGCACAAATTCTCACTGTTCCAATACTGTAAATTGTACATACTGTAACAGTTTAAAATAAAGATACCTAGTCCTTATATATTTTAAGATCTCAACAGTATTATTCAAACAAATGATCGTAAATAACACTAGAGCAACATGTCACAGTTATGGGATGAAAGTATACTGACCTGAATATAAAGTCAGAAAATGGACTGATATACCCAAAACAGTAACATTAAAAAGAAGACAACAGGACCTGACCACACATCAATAGATTCTACATAGCCCTGTAAAGACCCTCTAAAAGAGGACCTGAAAGGAGCAGCACATGGTCATAATTAGTGTTGGGCGCAAATATCACGAATCTCGCAAATTTGCGAATTCGCGAATATTGCAAATATATTCAAAATATATTCAAAATTGTGAATATTCGCTTTTTTCCCGCATATGCGCATATTCGCATATGCGAATATTGGCATATTCCTTCTTTTACTTGTGAGCCAATTAGAATGATGCAAATACACTTGTCAGAGGTTATCAACAACATCCCTAGCAACCATTAGTAAAGTTGCCCACCCCCTCACTGTTTTCTTCCTCAAATACGCGATTATGCGAATATTCACATATGCGAATATTCGCATATGCAAACATAACGAAAATGCGAAATTCGCCAATATAGGACCAATATTCGTCTATATATTCGCTAAATGTCGTGAATTTTAATATGGTCAATGCCGCTCATCACTAGTCATAATGTGATATTATTTACTCTAAAATATTGTAATGCTCACAAGACCTGTCTGCACATGGGAGATTCAATCATGTACGTGATCACCACTAATAACCCTCTGAACATTACCGTACTTAACGTGTTAATAGGAAGTCAGTCTTGGGCAGGCTGACTTCCTGTGAAATACAGGATGACATCATCACCTACTAGATCCCCTTGTAGAAGCACACAGACCCTCCCAGCTTTAATTGTATATCTTTACAGGATCAGGATATAATATAGTTAGTTATACTCCTCCCCTCCAGCTATATCTTTATACTGCTGCTGCTATCTCTATGGGATCAGAATATGTAGTAAATATACACCTCCAAATGTGCAAATCATAGTACAAATCACAGCAGTAATAGCAAAAATACAGTAAAGAAAAAAGTGTTAAAATGCTGTAAAAATTCTATTCGTAAACACAGCTAAAAATTTAAATAAAAACTGAAAATAATGAGGGAGATTTACCAAAAGCTGTCCAGATCGCTTCTTTTCCTCTGGACAAGTTTTGATAAATTTCCCCAAATGTCCTCAACCCACTTATGAATCTAATTTGTTCACATAAGTGACCTTAAGCATTATCATCCACCTGTAATTAATAAAATCTGTAAAAATGTAATAAAAACAGCAAAAATTCAAAATGAGAGACAGGTGGCCAAAGACAGCAAAACTAATCCTAAATATTTTTTTTAGATATATAAATACAAAAAAACCAAGGACAGAGCATGTAGGACCCCTTAATAATGATAATGGGGAGGTTGTCACGGGCGATCAAGAGAAAGCGGAGCTACTGAATGGGTTCTTTAGTTCTGTATACACTATGGAAAAAGGAGCTGACATTGGCCAGGTCAGTGCTGGTAACACATCATGTAATGTACTGAACTCGCTTAATGTAGAGATGGTACAAGGTAAGTTAAGTAAAGTAAATGTAAGCAAATCTCCAGGGCCGGATGGACTACACCCAAGAGTTCTTAGAGAGGTAAGTTCAGTAATATCTGTACCCTTGTTCATGATATTTAGAGATTCTCTGGTGTCTGGTATTGTGCCAGGGGACTGGCGCAGGGTGAATGTTGTGCCAATCTTCAAGAAGGGCTCTAGGTCTTCGCCAGGCAATTATAAACCGGTCTAACGTGCATTGTGGGTAAATTGTTTGAAGGACTTATAAGGGATTACATACAGGAATACATAGGGGATAATAGTATTATAAGTGATAACTAGCATGGGTTTACTAAGGATAGAAGTTGTCAAACCAATCTAATTTGCTTTTATGAAGAGGTGAGTAGAAGCCTTGACAGAGGAATGGCTGTGGATATAGTGTTTCTGGATTTTGCCAAAGCGTTTGATACTGTCCCTCACAGACGTCTGACAGGTAAGTTAAGGACCTTGGGTTTGGAAACTTTAGTTTGTAACTGGATTGAACACTGGCTCATGGATCGTACCCAGAGAGTGGTGGTGAATGATTCGTACTCTGATTGGTCCCCGGTTATTAGCGGTGTACCCCAAGGTTCAGTACTGGGCCCGCTGCTGTTTAATTTATTTATCAATGATATAGAGGAGGGTATTAACAACTCTGTTTCTATCTTTGCAGATGACACCAAGCTTTGTAGCACAGTACAGTCTATAGAGGAGGTGTATAGGTTACAAGATGACTTGGATAGACTAAGTGCCTGGGCATCCACTTGGCAAATGAGGTTCAATGTGGATAAATGTAAAGTTATGCATCTGGGTACTAATAACCTGCATGCATCGTATGTCTTAGGGGGGATTAAACTGGCAGAGTCACTGGTAGAGAAGGATCTGGGTGTACTTGTAGATCACAGACTTCAGAATAGCATGCAATGTCAGGCTGCTGCTTCCAAAGCTGGCAGGATATTGTGATGTATAAAAAGAGGCATGGACTCAACAGACAGGGACATAATACTCCCCATTTATAAAGCATTGGTACGGCCTCACCTGGAATATGCTGTTCTGTTTTGGTCACCTGTTCATAAAAGGGACACTGCGGAGTTGGAAAGGGTGCAGAGACGAGCGACTAAACTAATATGGGGCATGGAACATCTTAGCTACGAGGAGCAATTCAAGGAGTTACAATTGTTTAGTCTTGAGAAGAGACGTTTAAGGGGGGATATGATAAACGTATATAAGTATATAAATGGCCCATACAAAAAATATGGAGAAAAACTGTTCCAGGTTAAACCCCCCCAAAGGACGAGGGGGCACTCCCTCCGTCTGGAGAAGAAAAGGTTTAGTCTAAATGGGCGACACACCTTCTTTACCGTGAGGACTGTGAATTTATGGAACGGTCTACCTCAGGAACTGGTCACAGCAGGAACAATTAACAGCTTTAAAACAGGGTTAGATACATTCCTGGAACAAAATAACATTAATGCTTATGCAGAATTATAAAACTACATCCCTTTCCCTTATCCCCTTACACCCTTCCCTTCAATTCCCTGGTTGGACTTGATGGACGTATGTCTTTTTTCAACCATACTAACTATGTAAATATGTAACTATGACCAGGTGAAATGATCAAACACCATACTTTCAGCCAAAGAATTCATGGGAAATGCAGGCAGCATTACAGAACTACTTCAGTGATGAATTTACATCCAAAAATAAAGCCTATCCCATGCCTCCATATCAGCTTATACAGATATGCACAAGGCATACACAAGAATATCTACAATAGTCTCTAATAAGAGCCTATGCTGCACTATATCATAAAAAAAGAAAAAACTTTTTCTGGAGTGCTTCTTGAAGAAGGGGTACTCTGCTGCTCAGCATTTGGAACAAAATGTTCTGAACACTGGAGCCGGCAGTGGGAGCTTGTAACTTCATAGCCCCACCCCCTCATGATGTCACACCGTGCCCCCTCAATGCAAGTCTCACCGTCACGCCCCCTCCCATAGACTTGCATTGAGGGGATGGGGCGTGACATCATGAGGGGGCTGGGCTATGACGTCTTGAGGTGCTGGGAGCTCGTCCCGTCATAGCCCCGGCTCCAGCGTTCGGAACAGCTTGTTCCAAAGGCTGAGCAGCGGAGTACATCTTTAAAGGGGTACTCCGCCCCTGGCATCTTATCCCCTATCCAAAGGATAGGGGATAAGATGTCAGATCGCCACGGTCCCGCTGCTGGGGACCCTGGGGATCGCCGCTGCGGCACCCCGTCATCATTACTGCACAGAGTGAGTTCGCTCTGTGCGTAATGACGGGCGATACAGGGGCCGGAGCAGCGTAACGTCATGGCTCTGCTCCTCATGACATCACGGACCATCCCCTTAATGCAAGTCTATGGCAGGGGGAGTGCCGACGGCCACGCCCCGTCCCATAGACTTGTATTGACGGGGGTGGGCCGTGACGTCACGAGGGGCGGATCCGTGCCGTAACGATGCTCCGGCCCCTGTATTGCCAGTCATTACGTGCAGAGCGATCTCGCTCTGCGCAGTAATGATAGCGGGGTGCTGCAGCAGCGGGACCCCGGCGATCTGACATCTTATCCCCTATCCTTTGGATAGGGGATAAGATGTCTAGGGGCTGAGTACCCCTTTAAGTGTGTCTCCAGGGAATGCAGAAATGGTTCAGCAGGGAAAACCCCATGTAAACTTGCAGTGGAGAAGATCACATACAATTACGATTTATCTAACATCTGGATGCTTTAGTTTTAGGTGATAATAATGTAGCTGCAGTATAACTTCACTTTATGTACGCATGCAGACAGGTCACACACACACATAAAAAACACAGTAAAAAAATGGCACAAACTGCAGTTAACTGAATGTGTATATGGAAGATTCTATATAAATGATCGTTAAGCTGCCATAAGGATCAATGGTAGTAAGGGCTCATGCACAAGGTAATTATGGCGCTGTACAACCTTTAAATAGTACAGAGCTGTAATGCAGCACCCAGAGCAGCCATATTCTACCTTTATATGGCACGCAGAGTCTGTATCTTAAAAAATTGAGGCATACTCCACTTGATACCATAGGACAATAATATTCACCCCTAGATATAATGCTATGTGATATCTATGTAATAGGGTGGTCTTTAGAATCACCATACGGTAGCAGAAAGTGCTAGGATTTCATGGTATGATGTTTCACATTATTTTTTCACTTTACAATGTTTATTTTCATTTAGACCACATGAGTAGAAAGCAATTGCTATCATGATGTCTGTGATCCACTATATGAACCGTTGGTCTATAAAAGTAATGATAGAACGCCTTTATGTATTCTAGGTACTTGCACAACATAGCTTGGGGAACACTAATGACCTTTAAAACTACAGTAAAGCAATATTCTGTTAATGCTACAAAACGTAAAATGTTCAGGAGATTAAATTTAAATCTGATTGACACTAAATGAAACAAAAAACCCACAGGTTTAATGTGCAGCCACAGTCCTTCCCTTCTGAGTTTTGGCTGTCCTGACTTTGCACAGGCTATTCTTACAGGAAGCCTATAAAAGCAATCCCTTTACCAGTGCTTGTCATTTCAGTACCTGCGACTACAGTGCAGGGGAAGCAATGGAAAGGTTATGCCTAGAGTCTTGGTAAGTGGCCAGGTGAATGGCTTTGTCTGGCTCTAGGCCTGTAGTCTGTGATCCCTCTGTCAAATCAATCAAGCGAGCTATAAAGATATACGCGTCAACTACAAAACCGTCAGGGAATTCTTCTGCGCGCTATTGCCAGATACAACAGAAATATATATAACATTTCTTATTAGATTTATTTCCCATGAAGATATAAAAGAATAATGTGGATTGTTACTGATAGCAACTGGGGAAAGAAATTAGGAGTTAATAGAACTGATCTCAGTATTGTATCCTTAAAGGTGTACTAACGTGGAAAACCTTTTTTTTTTTTTTTTTTTAAATCAACTGGTGCCAGAAAGTTAAACAGATTTGTAAATTATTTCTATTAAAAAATATCTTAATCTTTCCAGTACTTTTTAGGGTCTGTATGCTACGGAGGAAATGGTTTTCTTTTTGGAACACAGAGCTCTCTGCTGACATCATGACCACAGTGCTCTCTACTGACATCTCTGTCCATTTTAGGAACTGTCCAGAGCAGCATATGTTTTCTATGGGGATTTTCTCCTACTCTGGACATTTCTTAAAATGAACAGAGATGTCAGCAGAGAGCACTGAGTTCATGATGTCAGCAGAGAGCTCTGCGTTCCAAAAAGAAAGCAATTTCCTCTGTTTTATTCAGCAGCTAATAAGTACTGGAAGGATTAAGGTTTTTTTAATAGAAGTAATTTACAAATCTGTTTAACTTTCTGGCACCAGTTGATTAAAATTTTTTTTTTCCATGGGAGTACCCCTTTAAGGAGTGGTTAAATCTCCAACAAAGGAAGGGTCACACGTTTCGTATATGATGCTGTGTATTTGATGCAACTTTGTATTTGACGCTGATGCATATTTTGCTACCCATTGACTTCAATGGGTAGGCAAATATGCAGCAGCATCAAATACACAGCAGCATAAAATATGCTACATGTGACCCTACCCTAAAGGGTATAACTGTTAGGGTATAAATGGAGACTGACTGTTTTTTGCTCAACTATCCCCCAACAACAGATGTATCTGTAACTGACCATAAAGGATCAGGCAGTTGGGTTTTGGTTTGCGTAATCCTTTTGTTTTAAAGGGAGAATGAGCTGCTGCCAGAGATGTCTGGCAGTGCTCAGAAAAAAATGCATGTTCAACTGAACGGACTGTGCACGTGTGTTAGCCGTTAACCTAAAACAATGCAATCCAGTTTCTTTGTAATACCACCTCATAATATATGCACCAATTGTAGATGAACAGTATTTACAGAATGTGTAACATCATATTAGAGTTGTTCACCACTGTGATGTATGAATAGGAAAAACATATGTACATTTAGTCTTTTTTGACTGGTTCCTATATACATTTGAAAGAAGATTATAACAATGGCCAATTTTAATGTTCACCAGGTGAAACAACCATTATTCCAGCTGACTGATAACACAGTATCATCGTCTGGAATGAAGTTGGACGTGTTGCAAATATTTGGAGTCAGATGAAAGATTTTTCATTCAGGAAACTTCATTTGTCTAGGAGCGATCTTTCCTAAAATAACAATCCGAGAAAGAATGTTCTTCCTTTGCCCAGTGTCATTGATCATGTAGGACTCGTCTGCACTTCTGTTATTGCCAACATGAGACTAAAATGTGTGTAGCTATGTGGGCAAAACAATAGGTCACCATCAGTCTACCTCTATCTAATGTGTATGACAGACCACCTTTAATACCCTTCATCAAGGGATTACCCCAAGATTAAAAGTTATCACCTATCTACAGAATAGGCAATAACTAGCTGATAGCTGGAGGGTGACTGCTGGGCCCCCACTGATCATAAAAACAGAGGCCAACTGTGAGTGAATGGAGTAGCAGCATGCACACTCAACTATCCTATCATTCTCTACAGAACTATCAAACATTGCCGAGAACCGAACACGGTTGGTGTTATTAGGTCCCATAGAAAATGAATTGGGGGGGTGGCTGAGTATGCGCGCTGCAGCTCCATCCACTCAATTGACCTCTGTTATTATTATTGATGGTTCTCTCAGCAGTTGGACCTCCACCAATCAGCTAGTTATCCCTTAGCCGGCATATAGGGAAGAACTTTGAATCATGGGCCCCTTCTAAAAAATGTATGCAAATAAAATCCAGTTATGGATTTACGGCTGTAAAAGCAAATGTATCTCTGTAATATATCAGACTTGTATGTGTAACACTTAACATCTTATTTCCAGTTCAGCTTGACATATCTTAAGGCTTTATTGCAGGATGAAATTCCAGCACTCAGCATACTGTGGTATAAATCCTCAAGAAGAGTCCGTGGATTGTTTACTTATGATTAACTTGACCTTGCTAAGAGGGCAACAGGGACTGTAACGTAATAAAATCTTTAGCTGCCCCGGGGCCATATTAACTTGGAGCCAGCACTAAATATGCTGATTTTATTAAGAAGCTCATTAAAAATTAAAATGTTTTTAAAAGCAAGACTGGCATATGCTGGGACCATTACATAGCTCTTTACTTATCACACTACTAGGTGAGGGCTCATTTAATATTGTGTTAGGAACGTGCTTGTTTGTTTCAGAGGAAGATTTGGAATATTGGCCATGCTTTTGCTGATTATTAAACAAACAAACAAGGGTATATGGCGATCTACAATCACAAGGAACACATATAGTGCGTAGACCCCCAAATTCCCAAGTTGGCCAGAATATTTGCCATAAATCATTAATGTCTTTTCAGATTATTAGAAGCACATCATGACCAAACTACAATTTTTTTAAAAAATATTTCTAACAAAGAATAGAGTAAATACTTAGTACTATGCCATAGCCATTAATCTAAATATACTGTCCAACACAGAGTAAAACAGTCGGCTCTTGCTGGCATTCTGTCACTCACTTGGCTCCTGCTCTGTGCCCCATTCCCTACTGTCGGTACTTGCCATGCTGTGTGTTCTCCTGTACTTTCTTGGCTGGTCCATAGGGTGTTTGCACATGCTCTTCTTGCTGCTTAAAGAGTACCTCTCATTAACTTGATAAATGTTATAATCCTCCCAGTTCACTACCCCTATCATGATAAACCACCCTCTGGCTTTATTTTTATTATTTTTTTAGTTTTCTACCTTGATATTGCTCTGTATTTTCTGCTCAGCCTCTGGTTCAGATTCAGAGTTTGGGGAGGGACGTTACCCAGCAGGTGTGACATCATCTGAAGCCATACAGGGGAGAACTTCCTCCCTCACTCTGCTACCAACTGCCATTGTGCAGTTAAGTGTGATATGAGCTATAATTGGATAAAGCTGAACACACCCCCTCAGCATTCCAGACTGCATTTCCTGTGTTTGGACTTCTGCCAGGCCAACATCTGCCAGGACTTATGTGTCTGTTCTCAGCCATATTGTCTTGCCACCTGCCCAAGTCGTATGCCATGACCCTGACTCGCCTGGTACCCTCTGCCAGCAATGTTCAGCTTCCGCATCCTGGAGATGAATATAGAGAGAAAACCTAGGTACATAGACTCTGTTCTTGATCGTGGCCCTAAGCAAAAACAGGTTGGGTGGGGCAGCATATCCATACCCGTTGCCTTGTAACACACAAAGTAGTGTGTTGGTACCCCATCTTTCTTAGCCACTCTGCTCTAGCTATGCCTCAAGAGAAGAAAACTGTCAGAAATACGATCAGATAAGAGAGAATACCAGAAGAAATGCAAATTACACTATATGTAACATTTTGTTTGACTGAACCATATAAAATCCTCGTTGTTCACAGATCCCATTTTCCTTTCTAGTCTACCTTTGCAGGGATTTGTCATATGACAATTCAATTCTAACAGTGGGAGCTCAGACTCTGACTCCAAAACTCCCTCCACATTAGAATGCATGCTGAAAAAAAAGTGTAAGTTTGTAGTCAGACATCAAGCTTAAGATGTGTCGGCATTCTGAATGTTTTTAACATATGCCAATTTCACTGTTCTTTGCCACATAATGATGTCAGTTACGCCATAGCAACAGACTACAAACTGTCACTTCGTCAGCTGACAAAACCTTCATTTACATTGAATTAGCAGGTAGCACAGGGGTCTGTTCATGGCATTAGCATAGAAGGCTTGGGAACGGTGCTGCTTACACAGGGAATAAGAATTCATCTTCCACAAGAAATGATGGCCCCAGCTTGGCTCTTGGCTTCAGGTAGAAGCAGAAAAGAATTTAAGTCTGTTAAAACGTGCACTAAAAGTAGGCGAGACCTATTGCAATGATGCTGAATGCATTTTTACACAGTCTAGAGCATATGTAAGGCATGCGCTGAACCAGAACACCTTAAAGCCCGTATAGCATTACGATTTACACATCTGAAAGGCACCTTCCCATCAGACTTTAACGGTGACTTAGTGAAACAGTGATTAGTTCTTGGACACACTCAATGCCCTTTATAGACTGCCCAGCTGGTATTTAATGTACTGCTGCTGGGATTTTACTGTAGGTGTGTGACTATATTAATACTGCCAACACTCAACCTACTGAGAAATGGTTACATACATCCATGGCTGACAGGTATTTTAGCCATAGATATCATTTTAAGCATCAGCATAAGATGAACAGATCTGTCTACAGTCAAATACACATACTGTATTTTGTCAGTCAGTAGTGAATGTTTTTGTACTGTATATAACCATTGTCTACTGTACAGGATTATTTCAAACCAACAGGGAAAAAAATTACTTTTTATACAACACCCTGAAGTCTTTGAATTGTAAAGACTGAGAGCTCTGACATTTGTTTATTCTATATTTAGTAGGGCAAACAGAAAGCACAACACCTTAGGACATAAAGGCCACTTACTGACATGTTACTATAAAATGTCTTTGCACATACAAAAGGAGGACTGTTCCACTGCAAAACATTGACCCTCTTGTGATATTTGCAACGCTAACTTTCATCACAAAGGAAACCTGCTCCTTGTTTAACCCCTTAAGGACGCGGGGTTTTTCCGTTTTTGCACTTTCGTTTTTTTCCTCCTTACTTTGAAAAATCTTAACCCTTTCAATTCTGTACCTAAAAATCCATATCATGGCTTATTTTTTGCGCCACCAATTCTAATTTGTAATGACATCATTCATTTTACCCAAAAATCTACGGCGAAACAAAAAACAAGACAAAACAGAAAAACCCTTTTCTAAGTTTGGGGGGCTTCTGTTTCTACGTAGTACATTTTTCGGTAAAAATGACACCTTATCTTAATTATGTAGGTCCATACGATTAAAATGATACCCTACTTATATAGCTTTGATTTTGTCGGACTTCTGGAAAAAATCATAACTACATGCACAAAAATTCATACGTTTAAAATTGTCATCTTCTGACCCCTATAACTTTTACATTTTTACGTGTAGGGGCCGGTATGAGGGCGGTATGAGATCGATCAACTTTGAACTCCACGTCTAAAAGGTTAATAGTGCACAGCACAACGATCAGTGCCGCACACTATTAGCCCAGGGTCCCGGCTTTCATTATCTGCCGGGACCGACCCGGTATGACGCGGGGTCACGTCGTGACCCCGCATTATATACCTGGACCGGGGTGCAGGTCGTCAGAGGTTAAGGACATGTGAACGTTTGGCCATGCAGAACACTGTATGTGGAGATTGGGGGAGATAGTTGTGGGCATGGCAACCACTGACCTCCTGTTCACCCGCACTAAACCCAATACATGTCCTAGTGACAGGATAATAACATAAATTTGAATATTTATCAGAGGGTATAGCGCTGCATATAGAGGAGACAGTGGAGCTTGGCAAGCCAGCTCTCTGCCTCCATTGCGCACAGCAGCGCTATAGCAATGAGGATACCAGGAGGGATAACTTTTAAACTGCTGGACAGAATTATGTAAGTAACCCCTCATCTTAATGCAGTTCACTCGCAATTTAACCCAATGTTTAGGGTTTAGTGCGGGTGACCGGGATATCAGGTTTCCTTTTTCTGTGTGACTATAGCCTGAGAGGATAAGTTTTAGGGACATTCTTCAATACTGGAGATTGTAAGCAGCGCAAACAATGAATGCATGCCTAATTCAATGTTATTCTTCATTCCTTTGGTACAGAATTACAGCTATTCCTTAAAAGAAGAGTTGTATCACCAGAATTAGAATGTTAGCATGGTAACCTATGAGCTTCATAAAAGCCTCTAGTTGTACTTTTGATTTAAATAAAAGTAAATGTGTGTGTGAAAAATCCAAGGCAACAAACAAAACAGCCTGTAGGGATTTCCAAAACAAGGTCCGCGGATCACACATCAAGCAAGAAACACATTTTTAACTATCCCCACTGGCAATGGTATAACGTTTCCAACGCGAACATTTATTTAACAAAGAGAACCTGACAAAGATTGATACGAGCCAATGAAGGTGGAATTAACAAAGTACGGCCGACAAGAAGAAAACATCAGGCGCTTTATTAAGAAACAAATGCCATATATCTTTAAACAGCATTTAACCTGCGGCTATTACTGTTTAGAAATCACTTCCAAAAGTTAAAGCCTTCCCTTTAATGTTTTCAGACAAATGCCTATGGTGCAGTCCTGTAAACTATAGTCATTTGTCTAAATCACTTTTATTTCAAATTTGTGCCTAAATCCCTGAAGGAGGCGCTATTTTCTCCATTCCCCGCTGGTCTTGTGTGATTTTATGACACTAGGTCTTGTGCTGGTGATAAGGTGCTGTGGAGAAAGAGTTTGAAAGCTTCTTCTCTTACTGCATAGTTATATACAGTGGGGAGCGGGGCAGAACTTTCTCCGAGAGGGTTCCAAATTTAAAATGCATAAATCGTGCACAGTGCTGTATATTTTCCACACCATTAGCAGGTACGCTATACAGGGATATCCAGTTATCAAGAACTTATCTCCAATCCCATATGGGGGTGGGGGGGTTGGGATGGTATTTTGCCACTGGGCCCCATGCAATCTTCAGAACAGGTCCCAGATCTTCCTGATGGCTGCCGCCTTCTGAGCCAAAGGCGTTCTAGTCTCGGCAGTCATGGCCCACTCAGCCAATCACTGCAGCTGGTGATTGGCTGAACGGGTCATCACTGCTGAGACTAGTACGTCTTGGAAGGTGGAGGCTGGAGCGCTCATTGGGGATAGCTGCCCCGTTCTGTGATAAGTCTCTTCTCCCCTATCCTGTGGATAGGGGATACATTTTTAGTAACTGGCAATGTAAACTTACCATGCACACGACACCAAACATTACCTGGATTAAAGGGAATTTGACAGCAGGGTCACCTGCACTTATCTGAAGATGTATATGTATATATATATATATATATATATATATATATATATATATATATGGTAATAGTGTGGGTGATCCTGTTTAAAAGGCTGTTTACCTTGTTAAAATCCATGCAACTGTTCCTGAGAAATCTTTACTTTTGCTAATATGCTAAGTAGTTTTTATGCAACGGTGGTGGTCTCTGGCTTTAGTTGCAATGTGTCCCAAGATCCCCTCCCATGTTACGAATATTCATCTAATCTTCACTCTCAGATCCATATGTCATGGGAGTCGTTGTCCACATGATTGCTCTGCTTTGGATGCAGGGCACCAGCGCCGATGGCTCTCTACAACCGGAGTGCTGCTGCCAACCAGTGACTATTCTAAAGACCAAGACCTATAGATCTTCCTGCAACAAATCCACATCTCCTGGTAAGGGATAAGAGTAAAGACCAGGGGATCACTTAGATAAGCAAACCAGATTAGCAAGTGCAAAATAGATTACTAAAACTCCATCTCTGGTTTATGACCACAACAGAAATATCTGTAAGATTATATCGACCTTTTGTCACCATGTAGTTTTTCAAAAATCCATGACAAGTTAAATAACATGGAGCATGGGGACCACTTAACAGGACAACCTTATTTTCCTTAACTACACAGAGGCGACTTGCCTGCCAGTATTAAAAGGTCTACTGACGACACAAAAAACAAAAATAATAGGGGTTTCAAACATATCCCTGTAACTCTTATGTGTTCAGTGTAGGTGTTTAGTATGAGGTGAGATCTCATAAATCATGCAGAAAGACGACAGATTTAGCAAGGCTGATGTTGTCACATGAACTCATTTACACAATCTATCATGACTACATGGGATGTAGAACACAGCACAACCATTTACATTGTTACCAATGAACATTTACATTGTCAACAATGACTTCTAATTGCTTAAAGATGTTTCCTGGAGAACATACAAGACTTTGAAATTCTAGAAGCTGATATATTCCCTCACAACTAAATACCAGAAATAATACAAAGTACTTAAAGGGGTTCTCCGTGCTTACACATCTTATCCCCTATCCAAAGGATAGGGAATAAGATGCCTTATCGCGGGAGTCCCGCCACTGGGGACGCCCGCGATCATGCACGCGGCACCCCGTTTGTAATCAGTCCCCGGAGCGTTTGACGTCACGCCTCCGCCCCCGTGTGCCGCCCCTCAATGCATGCCTATGGGAGGGGGCGTGATAGCTGTGACGCCCCCTCCCGTAGGCTTGCATTGAGGGGCGGAGGATGATGTCACACGGGGGCAGAGGCGCGATTTCACACGCCGCCAGCCCTGTAGTCGCCCGTAATCAGACCCGGAGCGAACACGCTCCGGGGACTGATTACAAACGGGGGGCCGCGTGCATGATCGCGGGCGTCCCCAGCTGCAGGACTCCCGCAATCAGGCATCTTATCCCCTATCCTTTGGATAGGGGATAAGATGTGTAAGCATCGGAGAACCCCTTTAAAGATATACCGTATTTTTCGCCCTATAGGACGCCGATCTCGGTGATGCCCTGTATTAACCCTTCAGACGCGGCGATCAAAGCTGACCACCGCGTCTGAAGCGAAAGTGACACTAACCCGGCTGCTTATTCGGGCAGTTCGGGACCGCCGCGGTGAAATCGTGGCATTCCGAACAGCTTACAGGGCACCGAGAGGGACCTTACCTGCCTCCTCGGTGTCTGCTCCATGCCGGGATCCCCTGCATGGCTGGCGCTCTCCTTCTACGTTGTCGCGCATGCCGTCCCGTCATCCAATAGGAGCGGCGTGCATAGCGACGTGATGACGGCGACGGAGAGCGTGGATCCCAGGGGAAAAAGATGTCCGGATCATCGGGGACACCACGGGGACGCGGCGACAGCGATGGAGCGACATCCAGGGCAGCGGTGACGAGCGGTGACAGGTCCGGAGCGGCGGGGACATGTGAGTATTACCTCCTATACCAGTGGTCTTCAACCTGCGGACCTCCAGCCGTTGGCTGTCCGGGCATGCTGGGAGTTGTAGTTTTGCAACATCTGGAGGTCCGCAGGTTGAAGATCACTGTTGGGTTCAGAACAGTGATTTTCTAGATTTTGCACCTTTAAAATTGGGTGCGTCTTATATGCCGATGCGTCCTATAGGGCGAAAAATACGGTATATCTTTAAAGGGGTTCTCCAATGCTTACACATCTTATCCCCTATCCAAAGGATAGGGGATAAGATGCCTGATCGTGTGAGTCCCGCAGCTGGTGACGCCTGCGATCATGCACGCGGCACCCCGTTTGTAATCAGTCCCCGGAGCGTGTTCGCTCTGGGTCTGATTACGGGCAACTACAGGGCTGGCGGCGTGTGAAGTCACGCCTCTGCCCCCGTGTGACATCATGCTCCGCCCCTCAATGCAAGCCTACGGGAGGGGGCGTCACAGCTATCACGCCCCCTCCCATAGCATGGCATGCATTGAGGGGCGTCACACGGGGGCGGAGGCGTGACGTCACACGCTCCGGGGACTGATTACAAACGGGGTACCGCGTGCATGATCGCGGGAGTCCCCAGCTGCGGGACTCCCGCGATCAGGCATCTTATTCCCTATCCTTTGGATAGGGGATAAGATGTGTAAGCATCGGAGAACCCCTTTAAAGATATACCGTATTTTTCGCCCTATAGGACGCACCGGCATATAAGACGCACCCAATTTTAAAGGTGCAAAATCTAGAAAATCACTGTTCTGAACCCAACAGTGATCTTCAACCTGCGGACCTCCAGATGTTGCAAAACTACAACACCCAGCATGCCCGGACAGCCAACGGCTGGAGGTCCGCAGGTTGAAGACCACTGGTATAGGAGGTAATACTCACATGTCCCCGCCGCTCCGGACCTGTCACCGCTCGTCACCGCTGCCCTGGATGTCGCTCCATCGCTGTCGCCGCGTCCCCGTGGTGTCCCCTATGATCCGGACATCTTTTTCCCCTGGGATCCACGCTCTCCGTCGCCGTCATCACGTCGCTATGCACGCCGCTCCTATTGGATGACGGGACGGCATGCGCGACAACGTAGAAAGAGAGCGCCAGCCATGCAGGGGATCCCGGCATGGAGCAGACACCGAGGAGGCAGGTAAGGTCCCTCCCAGTGTCCTGTAAGCTGTTCGGAACGCCACGATTTCACCGCGGCGGTCCCGAACTGCCCGAATAAGCAGCCGGGTTAGTGTCACTTTCCCTTCAGACGCGGCGGTCAGCTCTGAAGGGTTAATACAGGGCATCACCGCGATCGGTGATGTCCTGTATTAGCCGCGGGTCCCGGCCGTTGATGGCCGCAGGGACCGCCGCGATAGAGGTGTATTCGCCGTATAAGATGCACCAACTTTTCACCCCAGTTTTGGGGAAGAAAAAGTGCATCTTATACGGCGAAAAATACGGTACCAAAAGTACCAACAAATACTATATGCAGATCTCACTTCTATAAATGTATAAATATTAATGTTTTTAATATTTAGTTTCCATTGTTTTATCACTTGCATATCATTAACATGTCTATTGATCCAGTGATTTTCAGAATTCTACAACTTTTCTTTCTTGGTGTTGCAATTTAAATGTTGAAAAGTACAAAAAGGTAAATCCATCCGCTTCATAGCCAGAGCAATAGTAGGAAAGGCAAAAAACTAAACTAAAAGATATTACCTTTCTTTGGCTATCCAAGTTTCTATATACCTTTTAGGACAGATAGAGCTATGTTATCTCTCTATATATGTAATCTATGTTTATATAACAACACCGATAGTTTACACCAGCAGAAGTAGCCATGGAGAACCTCTCAATACCCAGATATATCATTATTGTTAGCTTACATTAATAGAGATTCTCTGTAGATAAAGATAAACACACAGACACAATATCAAGCTCCCAAAAACCATCTCATTTATAAAAGTTCATTGAAAAATTTCAAGGGACACGTTGCCAAGACATAGGAGATATTTTCCAGAGCCAGCAGCTCTGCTATAGGAATAGTATGACGAATAAGGAGTCTTGTTGAAATGTGTCCAGCAGACGATGAAGCCATGCAAGACTCTGGTCAGCTGTTTCTCCGAGACCACCCTGACGTTCCTGCAATCACTGGGTTTCCTTTATGCGTGTGTGTATTTATTATGCTGGTGGCGCATTATTTATCCAGAAGGTATATATTTGGCCATATTTCTACTTGTGTTGTTTGTGTTGTTTTCCGTGTATATTATTGTTTTCTTAGTTCCATGCTATCATTTATTGACTTTTTGCTAAAAACATTATTTCAAAGTAATAACTAAATACATAAATTGGTAGATGTAGACAGTAAGATATTAGTCACATGTTACGGTCTACATCTACCACAGTAGTGCACCTAAATGTATGTATTACTCTATATCTTACACATCCACACTTTTCATTGGGTCTAGGAGTCTGCTGCAGGAATCCCCCATTGTATGCATTGTAACATAATAAAATTTAGCAACAAAAATTGTTGGTGTAAAGTATCCACCGAATATTTCTATTCGCTAAGGCTGGGTTCACATCATGTTTTTGCCATACTGTTTTTTCAATCCGTTTCTAAAGAAAACAGTTAGGCAAAAAAACAGATGGAACAGTATGGGAAAAAAGTAAACCGTATGCGTTTTTTAACAGTATACTGTTTTTAAAAGTGCATACAGTTCCGTCAGTTTTTATAGAAAAAAAAACATACGTTTTGAAATGTTGTCAATTTTTAATGGGAGGGGTCTTGGGTGGGGACTTTAGGATTCAAATGTGCAAAGTAAAAACTTATACGTTATTCCCGTATGGAACCGTATACATGTGCGTTTCCCATGTAAAAAAAAAAAAAGTATGCGGTCGCAGTACGATTTTTAAACCGGTGTCAAAACCATGGATGACCACGATTTTGTCTCCGGTTTAAAAACCGTACTGCAACTGCATACGTTTTTTTTTAACATGGACGGGAAAAACGTATACGTTTTTACTTTGCACATGCGCATTTGAATCCTAAATTCCCACCCAAGACCCCTCCCATTAAAAATGGACAACATTTTCAAAAACATATGTTTTTTTTTCTATAAAAACTGACAGAACTGTATGCACTTTTAAAAACAGTATACTGTTTAAAAACGCATACGGTTTACTTTTTCCCAATACTGTTCCATCCGTTTTTTTTGCCATACGGTTTTCTTTAGAAAAACGGATTGAAAACAGTATGGCAAACACGTGATGTGAACCCAGCCTAACACACATACTGCTGGCAGCCTCAAGGTGTTTATGATACAGTGCCTGGCAATGAAACCATCCAACCCCATCCCCATTGCTTTGATATAAGAAAAACATGTTCTTGTGTAACATGCACTGTAGTTATCAGGATAACATCTCCTGTGTAGTGTCAACATACTATCTGGGTGGTAGGAGTCTCCTCTTGTTTATCCATCCATATTATAGGAGATAAAATGCCATTTGAAATAATCTGCCTACATTTTAGACTTTTGGCATCTTAAGAATGTATCAATCATAAAGTGAGAATAGCCAAAACACTTAAGTCTTCATTTTCTTGTTTTCCAATACCTTGCAAAAAAATTTTTTTTTTTCTTGTTTTGTCCTGAAAATATTTGTTACTAAGGTAACTACCGAAATTTACCAAGTGTTGATACTGTCCAGGGATATGAGTATCCGCAGTGCACAAACATTTTCTATTAGATTACTTTGTATTCACACTTTATAATGCAGCATTACTTTGCAGCATACTGTACATAGTTCTTTTACTGGCCTCTATTAGGGGATTGTTAAAGGGGAACAAAGGGATTGTTAAAGGGGTACTCCAGTGGAAAACATTTTTTTTTAATCAATTGGTGCCTGAAAGTTAAACAGATTTGTAAATTACTTCTATTAAAAAATATTTGCCCTTCCAGTACTTTGTAGCAGCTGTATGCTACAGGGGAAATTCTTTGCTTATTTAATTTCTTTTTTGTTTTGTCCACAGTGCTCTCTGCTGTCCGTGTCAGGAACTGTCCAGATATGATAGGTTTGCTATGGGGATTGCTATGGGTAGGTTTGCTATGGGGATTTGCTCCTGCTCTGGACAGTTCCTGACATGGACAGAGGTGTCAGCAGAGAGCAATGTGGTCAGACAGAAAAGAAATAAAAAAAAACAAAATAACTTCCTGTGGAGCATACAGCAGCTGATAAGTACTGTAAGGGTTAAGATATTTAAATAGAAACAATTTACAAATCTGTTTAACTTTCTGGCACCAGTTGCTTTTAAAAACATGTTTTTCCAATGGAATACCCCTTTAAACCACACCCAGCCTTTTGTCTTCGGACAGCTTCAGTTTCAACTGCTGTCGGACTCTTAATTTTATATACGTGTTGCATCTATAGAGACATATATACATATTAAATAACTGCTGACATGTATTTGTATATCCACTAATCTTAAACATACTGGTCTCCATTTTGGAGCTTGTCGTCTCCATTCTGACAAGACAGAAACTTGGATCAAGCAAAGAAAGGGAAAATTAATGTATAGCACATTTGGTTTTTTTGTGGTTTCATGCATGCGTTCCCCTTGGAGTGAGCATAAACACATCAACACATATGTAATAGTCATCCCTGTATGGAATAAGTGAATATATTGTTTTAAATTAACCCCATGGTTTCTGGCACCTCCTAAGCAGATACATTTAAAATTTTGCAGCTACAACAAATAAATCTAAGGCCGTACCAAACAACACACATAAAATCTTAGTTGAAGGCACATAAAACAAACCAATTTATAGCAAGAAGCACAGCAGCTGTGTATTATTTTTATTCTTTTTCTGCAAAATAATGGTCATTAGGACCAAATAAAACCCATTAAAAGGAACTTTTTATAAGTTTAAAGGGGTACTCCACTGCCTCAGCAATAGGGAACAATTTGTTCCAAACACAAACACCGGGGCTTCTGACGTCACGGCCACGCTCCCTTGTGATGTCACGCCCGCTCAATGCAAGTCTATGGGAGGGGGCAAGGTGGCCGTCACGCCCCATCCCCGACATCACGAGGGGGCATAGCCATCACGCCACGAGACCCAATGCCTGCACTAAGCATTCAGAACAAATTGTTCCAAACGCTGAGGCAGTGGAGTACCCCTTTAATGCTGCCCAAACTAAGAGTCACCAGAGGCTTCTGCCTGCCCCACCAGCCTTGATTGCTAGTTCTCTTTCTGTTCAGAGGAATAGGGAGGAGTATAGGGAGAGATCTATCAATGATGGTCAGTGATAAGTCAGGGATCCCCCTGATTAATCCCCCTGTTCGGGCAGCATGAAATAAATTACTGGTGGCTAGATGTTAAAATCTATATTGAAATATGGTGCAAGAACTGGCTTAAATGACTTGCATTTTTAATTTGTTGTGTACACATTTTCGCCTATAATAAGGGAGCAGGGCTTACAGGAAATTTTGGTGTAAACTAAACTAGTTAATAGATGGTGCAAACTTAGACTAGACATTTTCAATTTGTTTTAGATTTCACAACACCCAATAAAGGGGCATAAGAGGTCCCTATACCATCCAGAACATAATCCTTTCTGGCTGTAGCATCATCTTTGTCCCAGGTAGTAAGGGTTGGACTAGTAATCCTCTATGCTCACTCCTGTCCTATCAGTCCTATCAGACTGCAGCATGAAAACAGTGAGGAGGGGGTTACAGAGCAGCCTGTAGCAACTGGATTAAGAGGCCTAGCACAGCATATTCAGGGCAGAAGTGAATGCATGGTGAGTGAGGGCGGGCTCAATGCTTGCCTAGCACATGCCCCTTTATGAACAGTGGATGTCAGATTGAGTGAGCAGCAGAGTGGAGGAATTTGTAAATCAAATACAGAAGCTACAAAAGACATGTAAATAATCTGCATGACCTAGTGTGTAACCTATATAAGCATAATTTTTTTTTCTGTGATATGACAGGTACACTTTAAAGGGGTTATCCAGGAAAAAACTTTTTTTTATATATCAGCTGGCTCCAGAAAGTTAAACAGATTTGTAAATTAATTCTATTAAAAAATCTTAATCCTTTCAGTACTTATGAGCTGCTGAAGTTGAGTTGTTCTTTTCTGTCTAAGTGCTCTCTGATGACACGTACCTCGGGAACCGCCCAGTTTAGAAGCAAATCCCCATAGCAAACCTCTTCTACTCTGTGCAGTTCCCGAGACAAGCAGAGATGTCAGCAGAGAGCACTGTTGCCAGAAAGAAAAGAACAACTCAACTTCAGCAGCTGATAATTATTGAAAGGATTAAGCTTTTTTTAATAGAAGTAATTTACAAATCTGTTTAACTTTCTGGAGCCAGTTGATATTAAAAACATTTTTTTCCTGGATAACCCCTTTAAATGGGCACTGTCACCAACTTTATTTTTTGATATGTTGTAGTACTTATGTACTACAACATATCTCTAATATACTTTTATTATTATTTTTTTTATTAAAATTGTTTAATTTACATTTGAAAACCGGCCACTAGGGGTCCCCCTCCTAGTGGCAGGCTGCAGCCTGCCGTGACGTCATGCCTGAAAAAGGACTGATGCGGCCGGGCATCGGTCCTTTTTCATTCAGCCTGCGCTCACTCCCTGCCTGTCAATCAGACAGGCAGGGAGCGAGCGCATTGGCTCCCTGGCCACTGGCTGGGAGGCCACTCCTCCCGCACATCACCGCCACCGCCACCTCGTCGCCACCGCTGTCTCTGCATGCCCGCTGCCGGACTCTGCAGTAAGTGTAATGGGGGGGGGGGTTGTGATGGAGGGAACGGGGTATGGCACGGAGGGGGGGAGGGAGACGGAGGGAACGGGCTAGCGCCGCATGTAACTAACTAATAGTTTATCTACACAGGGTGCCTCCAGCTGTTTTAATACTACAACTCCCAGCATGCCCTGACAGCCAATAGATGTCAGGGCAAGCTGGGAGTTGTAGTGGTGAAACAGCTGGAGGCACCCTGTGTAGATGAACTAAGGGCGGAAGTCCCCCCCAGCAGGCATCAGTGACGTGGTGCCTGCTGGGGAAGTCTGCCTGGTAGTGAGCACACTGCCAGGCAGACAAAAGGCATTTTTAATATAGTAAAAATAAAAATTAAAAGCAGGGAGGGGGTTAGGGATAGATTGGCAATAGGCAGGGACAGAAAAAAAAATAGGATGGTGGGAGCTACCCTTTAACTTATGCTAAGGATTGGAATTCATCACTTATTGCTCATCACTTATCACTTAGTGCTGGTTGCAGTGGAATGTCTATAAAAGTGTTTCCCAACCAGCATGCATCCAGCTGTTACAAAACTACAACTCCCAGCATGCCCGGACAGCCGTAGGCTGTCCGGGAATGCTGGGAGTTGTAGTTTTACAATAGCAAGAGGCACTTTGGTTGGGAAACATTGCCGGATCACCCTAGAAACAAAAATGTAGGAATGACAACTGCCCAGATTTATTTGGATGGTGTCTAGTAAGTGCAGCTCTTCCAATCCTAAAACTGACATGAGGAAAAGTGTGGAAGAATTGGCGGAGAGAGGAGTTATGAATGTGACACACATGGCATGACTATGCTAAATACAATGCTGGGCGAGTGCTTACTGCATTCCCTTCAGTAGGAATGTTTCCCTGCTTATCCCACAAACTGTGTTAAATGAACATCTCCCCAACATCCCTATGAGCAGAATATATAAATCAAAGTGGAAATAGACAAAGAGACAACGACAAAGTCGTTCACCCTCTACTAACTTCCCATTCAAGCCCCCAAGGTCAATTCTCCAAAGTTTGTTTAAAGGCTATGTGCAGGGACTCTATAACCCCTTCCTGAACAGGGTCTCCACTTAATAGCAGAACATTTTCCTGTCAGTTCTCCAAGAAACACAAACATAAAATTAAGTAACATGAAGCAGTGTAAAAAGCACAAATTTAGAAAATGGCTTGTGAAACAGATCCAAGGTAAAATACCATTACTATTATTAAGATAAGGCAAGACGCAGATGGAAACCTAATCATGTGAGAATGAAATCCACGTTGCATTGGTGAATTGTACTATTTATTTTCAATTCAAAACTAATTTTAAATGTCTTTTAGAGTAATGTTTAACATAATAAGAGCAGGGATGACAGTCTTCCTCGCTTTCGCGTAAAACCAGGTAAGGCATAAGCTGAACAGGAATGATGGATTTACTAATTTTAACATCATGTATATTGTTGAAATGAGATCAAAACCAGACAAGACAAAATGCCTCGACCCCCCTCTACATTTTATTGTATCTACAAAGGTCATTTCTTCTGGCATTAGATTAAAGGACACCGATTTAGGACATAGATAAATGAAGCATTTGTATTTTGTTTATAATGTGATCAATCCTCGGATTACATGTATCTGAAGACAAAAAAAAATAACCATAATTGCTTAAAGCTGGTCATACACTTTAGATAGCTGTCGGCTGACAGCAATGCCTCCCATCTCCACCATACACGACTACTTGGCCGGGCCGTGTATGTGATCTAATGGGGAAAAGGGAGTAAGATGCTGCCAGACAAATCTGCTTATCTCCTTTAATAACAAAAAGTTTAGGCAATATTCAACTGCTGGACCCTTCTACCCCCCTCCTCCCCAAACACACACACCGGGTGGTTAGCCAACATTAAAGTATACCTAAATGTTTACTAAACTTCTGCCGCATACTTTGGTGTGATCTATGGGGATCCGGCTTCTGAGACCATCACCAATTATAAAAAAAAAAAAAATGGATAGAAGCGCTCAGCTTAGTGCTCTGCCCCTTCATTTCTTTCACATTTTCCTCAGAAATCCAAGCGCATAGGTGGCATGACAATCTTTCTATATAGCTGCAGCACAGCTCTAGTTAACAATGTACGGGTGCCAGCGTCTAAACCTGATCAGGGTTCTTCATAGACAAAAATTCCAATGACGCAGCACTCCAAAAACAAAGGTGCATTTATTCACACATGTCTCAATACAGCAACATTTCTGCTCCTATGGAGCCATTTTCAAGCCTTTCAGAATGTACAACACACAAAGCTATTGTAAACAAAAATTTTAATACTACTCAATCGAAAACGAAACTTGAGTTAAAGAATGGTGGCAAAACAGTCTCTTGTGGAACAGTCATTTGTTACTCGCCCTTGGTCTCTTAATATGAATATGAATAGTGCATGTCCATAATCCTCTATATGACGGCTGGGATCCACCAAAACATGTAGAGGGGCACGTTTAATTTTAAACTTCGTGTTGGTTGCATGCATTTTGAGGACTGAAGCCTCATTAACATCATAATCAATGTGGTGTATAGTATTCACTAGACTTAGTTTAAAGGGGTACTCCGCTGCCCTGTGTCGGAAGCTCCGCTCCCCAGCATCCGGAAGTTTATTGTTCCAGACGCTGTGTGTGGGCTTCCGTGTTCAGGGCTGCCCCTCATGACATCACGCCCGCCCCCTTCCCATAGACTTTCGCTGAGGGGGCGGGCGTGACATCACGAGGGGTGGCCCTGAACATGGAAGCCCGCACACAGCATCCGGAACAATATACTTCCGGGCGCTGGGGAGCAGAGCTTCCGACACAGGGCAGCGGAGTACCCCTTTAACTACTGATCAGTGCAACAACACTAATTTTAAGCCTTTATTCAGTCACTTTCATTTTAAGTGTATATGTTAAAAGTTACATTTTAGGGGAGTCTTCCAAAAGGGATTTTTGTGCCCTGGGCTGCGGACTGGGTTTTTGTGAATTATTGTGATTGGGATCTCTGGCTTATCCCTTAGGGTATTTGTGAGTTTATATAAATCCATTGCCACTACATGTTCAAAAAGACCACTTACACCTAAGGCGATGTTCACACGCTAGAATGTCTGCACAGAGAATCTCTGTGCGGACATTCCGGAGAGTGCGGGCAGTGTGATACTTTTTGATCTTTATTAATTATTAATTTTTGATCTTTAAGTGAGAAAAATAGAAACTCTAATTTCCATTCACATTTGCATTATTTCACATGAGGGGGCCTTTCCCATCACATCATGCTTTAGTTATCAAGTTTTCTTGCAAATTTACCCCACTGATTTTAAAAATGGAAGAAAAATTGCAGGTTTTTTATTTTTTATTTTTTTGTGGCTTTCTTTAAAATGATATTCTGCACATATTCCAGGACGGTGGCAGAGCTCAGCAGTTTTCAAAAAATTTTCTTCCTCCTCTCCTATGGTTCTTTGTCCGGATTCTACCGTGCAGCTTTCCCCCCAGTGTATATAACTGAACAGGGTTATGGCACACACACAGCCTGGGCCTCTGGCGCTCACCTTTGATGATCTTTACTTGTCTTTATAGCGACAAGCGTTCTTTCAGTTAACAGCTGGATTTCATTTCTCGCTGTTCATTCAAGGTCCAGACTATACGTATGTGCAGGGATCCTGCTCTACTAAACAAAAGGTGGAACCGTTTTTTAGAACTGTTAAAACCAAGGGAGTTACTGTTACTTTATATGTGAGAAAATTGTAAGTGTGTAGGAAAAAACAACTAACAATGTGCTGCTAAAATACTGTAACACACTAATATTTTGTTAAATTTTTTACTGATATCTTATCTTTGGTTCGATCACAACAGAAGATCCAAAAAACACACAGGTGTGCTGGACCATGGTTTCCTTCAAAGCTTTAGCTATAGGACCTCATCGGAAAGCTTCAGGAAAAGTTGTGGCCAGGATTAAGACAAAGTGGCAGATGACAAATCCCAGCAGTAGCGAACAGCAACTCAGGAACAGCTGGATCAGCATAGGGAGAATTTAACATACCACATTTTTGTATCCAGAAAAGTTTCAACACAACTTTTTTTAGGAGTAGATTTCATGGAACTTATGACGGTTTCACACATAAGAATTTAGACGAAGAAAAAAGAAAAAGTAAAAACTCTTTAGCGGGTTTTCCAGCTTTTTTGTGGAGTTTGGATCAATAATAGTATTTCTTCATGCAGTTTGTGAGGTTTTTCTCACGTAGACCTATGGGTTATTTTCTGCTTAAAATGAATGTATTAATTCTTCATGAGTCAAATCCTGGTATTTCAAAACACTCCCTTAAAGCACAAGCAGACTTCCCTTTTATATTTTTTTACATTTTAGGAGGAGCACATTGAGTAATTTTCTTCCCAACAGCTTAATGCAACTTTAAGGGCTATTTAATCAAAGTAGCTTTATGGGTCAGTCCAAACTTAGTGAATTTGCTGCATATAACTTCTGCAAATCTACAAGGAAATACACAACACAAAGGTATACCAAACTATTTAGATTTAAGCTTTAAGTAGAATTACGTCACTCTCTGAGTAGTGAAGTGTTTCCAAGTAGGAGTCCCAATCCTTAATACAGTATAATAAAGACTTGATACACTGGTAAACAGTGTACCAAGTCTTAATTAAACTATGTAGATTTAAGTGCAGATTTTCTGTATTTCTTTTTTTTTTTTTTTTGCGTTTTTTCCACAATTTTGCCTTGTGGCAAAAAGTAGCCAATTTCTAGCAATTTACCACATTTTGCCAAAATCATGGAAAAATGCATGAAAAACGATGAAGAAACTGCACTGTGTGAACACAGAAGAGATGCTATCATTAAAAATCATATGTTGCCCAGACATATTCAAAGAATTGATTCAATCCTGAGACCTGCTGTGAACGCTAGTTATAAACTGGCGAAGTGTGCAGCATCGTGCTTCACTTCCCAGCTGGCCACTAGATCCGACCTTTTTGCTAAACATTCTATAATGAAAAGGATGATATGATTGATTGAGGGCGTGGGATGCTGAGACACTATGACTTACTAGAAATCATGATATTAAGAAATTGGTGGGACCCAGGCAAATAGTCACGGGAGGTGGTCCCCATGGGTGCTCCATACCAGCTTTCAATGATGAGTCTCTCCCTATACAGGCCAGTGGGGCAGCTGTTTAAGACTATGGTTTCAGAGTAAATCATAGTTCTTCAGTGTCCTGTTGCCTGTATCGGTCCCATGCTGCCCAAGCCATGAATAACAGGTTCCCTTTAATGTAACACATTATTCGATTTTTACATCTATTTTACTGCCATTTTGATGCAGTTTTTTTTATATAGCTTTTAAAGCAAAAACTAGTAATCGTTTCAAAAATAAAAGCAGAATCTTATTTATAAAGGTCCCTTGCTTTTATGATTCACTTCCAGCAAAAGACAAGAGTAGCGGTTCTCCCAGCTTGCCATGAAATCATTTGTTTCCTAGAGTAAAAGATTTGGCAAAATTGTTGTAAGTCTTTGCATGGATAAGATAGACAATGGAGGAAAGAAACATGGGAGGTAGGGCGATGTCAAGGGATGAAAGAAGAATCAGGAAGTATGATCATCTGAGTCTAGGATTAGGATGATGAAGAACAGGAAACGTAAAGCAGAGACGACACAAGATAAATGAGTCGATAGGTTACAGAAACAGGAGATAGGACTCCTGCAAGTGCTTATTTGCTGCAGAGATGAAAGATATAATCCTTCAAAATAAGTAAAAAATGGTGTTTTAGATATATAAATAATTTGTTGATAAACAATCTGCTAAAGCAAAACGATGATATCGTAACAGAACTATTTTATCTTGTCTATGCTTATGAGTGTACATGTCCTCATGGTCTGGTAAATACATCTAACCTAAAGAGCTGTGAAAAAGAGAAGAGCCGGAAGCAGCTAAGATGGACGTCTGTCACTTTGAAGGTCTGTCCATACATACAATGATCTCCATCTCATAATACAGCTGATCACTGGTTACCTCAATTCCGGTAAAAAAGAAAATGCTTCCTTTTTGGATTTTTTTTTTACTCTATAGTTGTGATGTTGGAACATATGGATGCAGAGAGACTTTAGAACATTGTTCACTACAACTATACATCAGCTACAGAAAGTTCCCTACTACACAAAGTGCTGAATAATATCAGGCTCACAGATTTTATGTATACGGTACAACCTTCCCCCTCCAGATGCAGCCTATGCCATATCTGGTTTCCATCAATTAATTCAGAACAAGCTTAAAACATATCCAGATCTCTCACCAAAATAAGTCACACAGTTTAGCCATTACCTGACAAACTGCACACAATTGCTTTCTAAGCTCTGTTTTCAGCGCCATCTCATTCACAGTCAAAACTCAAAACACTACTAAAATAGTAGCCAATGACTTTCAGTGTATACACCTGCCTATGTGCCTGTGAAAATATAATAAATGCAAATGATGGCATACGTAAAAAAATAAAAAACAACCCTAAGGTCATATTAACATGTTCAGGATTCTACACCTTAATGCTGAAAGGATCCACTCGCAAAGTACCGTACTTTATAACCCATTTTAACGTGGCAGAAAAAAATCCTCCTCCAAAAATGAAGACACAGAAGACCGAATGATCCACAGGTTGTTCATTATTGAGACTTAAACAGGAAAAAAAACAAAAAACTTCAGGAACAAAAATTTAAAAAACCTGTTACATGAATTCTTTGAAAAAATCTATTTAACTCCTAAGGACTCAGCGTTTTTCCGTTTTTGCATTTTCATTTTTTCCTCATCACCTTCTAAAAATCATAACACTCAATTTTGCACATAAAATTCCATATGATGGCTTATCCAATTCCAATTCTACTTTGCAGTAACATTAGTCATTTAACCAAACAATCAATGGCGAAAGTGAAAAAAAATTCATTGTGCAACAAAATTGAAGAAAAAATTTCCTTTTGTACATTTTGGGGCTTCTGTTTCTTCTGTTTCTATGTATATATACTGTACTATGGATATGTCCCCTCCTCCTCCCATGATAGATCTTGGTTCAATTACATTTTTTCTTTATATGTTCCTTCTTATTTTAATCTGCCCCCACTACATGGGGATATGTGAATAACCTCCTTGTTCATTTCCTCTTGTACAACCTTTAATAAAAACCTTTGAAACTAAAAATATCTAGTTCCCTTTCTAACAATATTGACCTCAAAGACTGAACAGAACCTCTCCCCTTTGATGCCAGACTTCAACAATGTTAATTATGTTTAAGATAGAAACCTAAAATTTCATGCTCAATAACAAGCCCTTAGCCCACCTAGTCTGGTCAAGGATTTCAGCTAAACAGGTTTTCATAGTGAAGGAATTCTGTTCACATCAACTCAAAACATTTCATAATTCCCCGGTGGAATTAACCTTTGCCACCTCGGTTAATTTAATCTTTACATCAATATCTGTATATACTGGACACCACCATGCTTACTGCCATGTAAAAATAAATATTTGCAGTGTTAAATACACAGGGTCCACTCTGGAAGGGCAATTTGTCACAAAAAAACTCCTGGCTTGTAATAAAATAACAGTGAATGGGTGATTACTGTTCCCAGTCCCATAAATCAATACTGTTCAGCCCAGACCGAAATGCCTAATCCATGAAATATAACGGACAAACACAAGATTTATCAGATAAGCCTTAGTTATAATAAATAAGAGGGTACAGTATGTATATGTAGCAAAAGGAGAAATCCAGCGCGGTCCTCGTGCAATAGAAAAACTTTATTTCGGTACCAACAGAAACAGGATAAAAAGGTGACACGTTTCGGCCAGTTCACCTAGCCTTATTCAAGTATGAATAAGGCTAGGTGAACTGGCTGAAACGCGTCACCTTTTTATCCTGTTTCTGTTGGTACCGAAATAAAGTTTTTCTATTGCACGAGGACTGCGCTGGATTTCTCCTTTTCTACATTGCATTGCTGAGGTGCTTTGGGTACACCTGTCCGAGCGCAGACCACTGGCCTTTCATAGGGGTGAGCTGATGAACTTTGTTTGCTCTACAGTATGTATATGTAGCAAGGAGAAAATAAGGCTTCAGCACTCACCCAGATCGATAAATGCTTTTATTATCAGTACAACATCAGCATATTGGTCCGCTGGCCGCTGGAGCCTTATTTTCTCCTTGCTACATATTTGAATATTGTTATTTCTGTGCGTCATTTGCACCCCCCGGCATCACGTACTACCGCCACCCCTGCTAGCGATCCTCTCCACGGACTTTGAGTGCAATAGTGGTGCGGTTCCTCTCCTGTCTCATTGCCTACAGTATGTATATAACTCAGCTGCCACACGCATTGCATGTTTTTAAAGTACATGCAAAATTTCACACCAAACGTACTTATTGTATTTTTGTACAGAATACTCAAAATATCTCTGCCCATTCAATGGGTTTTGCAATGTTCAGTTCACACTGGAGGATTTTTCAATGAGACAGAACTTATTGCTGTGGTCATAAGTGCCGATTCCGGGTCGTTTCTGCTCCAGCAGAAGATTGCAGATCCACAAGCAAATTCAGAGAAAAAATTCCATGCCAAATTTCCTCAGTGTGAACAGAGTCTAAGGCTACGTTTGCACACTGTGTTAGGGGGCAAAACAATTGATGTTTTAAAGGGGTACTCCGGCGCTTAGACATCTTATCCCCTATCCAAAGGATAGGGGATAAGATGTCTGATCGCGGGGGTCCTGCCGCTGGGGACCCCCGTGATCTTGCACGCCGCACCCCAGTGAAAATCAGTCCCCGGAGCGTATTTGCTCCAGGTCTGATTACTGTCGATCATGGGACTGTAGCGTTGTGACATCAAGGCTCTGTCCTGTGTGACATCATGCCCCGCCCCCTCAATGCAAGCCTATGGGAGGGGGCGTGGTAGCTGTCTCGCCCCCTCCCTTAGGCTTGCATTGAGGGGACGGAGTGTGACGTCACACGGGGCAGAGCCTTGACGTCACAACACTACGGCCCCATGATTAACAGTAATCAGACCCGGAGCGAACATGCTCCGGGGACTGATTTTAACGGGGCACGGTGTGCAAGATGACGGGTCCCGAGCGGCAGGATCCGTTGGATAGGGGATAAGATGTCTAAGCACCGGAGTACCCCTTTAAGGCCCAAAACAGATGTATTCATGGCTCCCCAAAAACAGATGTATTGTGCTCACTGTTTAGCTTTATGCCTGGAATTGTTACAGCTGTAAAACTTTTTCAGCCAATTAAGTGCCAAGATTTTGGATCATAATTTGAGAGGTTCCCATCCCAAAATGGCAAAATTAAAAACCACATTTTTATAGACTATAGCTTTTGCTATGGCCAAAAGAACATCTTAAAATATGGTCAAAATGAGGAAAAAATGCACAAAACTTGGCTTAAACGACAGCTCAAAAGTTTACATGTTTTGCCTGTAATAACAGTGTTTTTTTTTTCTTTCTTTTTTTTTTTTTTTAATTCAAAATAAGCCTCCAAAAATGGTGCATGAATATAGCCTTACAAAAACTTTTCAAACCAACTGGTGCCAGAAAGTTAAACAGATTTGTAAATTACTTCTTTTTAAAAATCTTAGCCCTTCCAGTACTTATCAGCTGCTGTATGCTACAGAGGAAGTTGTGTAGTTCTTTCCAATCTGACCACAGTGCTCTCTGCTGACACCTCTGTCAGTGTCAGGAACTGTGCAGAGCAGAAGGCGTATGCTAAAGGGATTTTCTTCTACTCTTGACAGTTCCTGACAAGAACAGAGGTGTAAGCAGAGAGCACTGTGGTCAGACTGGAAAGAACTACACAGCTTTTTCTGTAGTATACACCAGCTGAAAAGTACCGGAAGGGCTAATATTTTTTAATAAAAGTAATTTACAAAACTGTTTAACTTCCCGGCACCAGTTGATTTAAAAACATTTGCTTTCCAATGGAGTACCACTTTATTAAATCCTTAAAAAAAAGTTAAAACTCTTATTTTTGGGACACAGCAGGTACATGCATCAGCTCCAGAACATGACACATTGTCTGGCGTTTGGTTTCTTTTCTCCACTACCCTATAACCTCTGGAAATGATCACATAGTATGTGCTACTCATAGGTGGTGTCTTGGTAAGTTTTGTCAATGAATTTCACCTGCCTTCATTAAGATCTAATAATTGATTGGAGTAAGGACACATTTCGTAGAACATTTGGAGAGTTTTAAACCTGTATCATCCTGTATTATTTAATACATCAATGAGCCAGTATCTCTAGGGATGTAGCTGGAGGAGTAATTGAGATGCTCCACCAGCTGGGATCCAGATGAAGAATGCATTACGGAGCTTAATCACAATCATGTTGACCACTTAATATTCATCTTTCTTCCTTCCAGCATGCGGGAAATGAAATTATCAAGAAGTGGGTGGAGCTGGGAAAGAGACGGAGCTATGATCAGCACCGAGACTTACATGCAATTTACCAGCATCAGGTCAGACTGTCTTACTGTGTTTATTTTATAAGTACTGTGTAAATATCAGTGTTTAACATCTAGTAAACATGCTGCAAACAGCCGGAGATATACGGCTTCCTTAAGAATCATGGAGGCTTTCCAAGCTTTACTGTAAATCACATTTTAGGCATAATATCCATTAGTTGGAGTTCAAACATTGCTAAAGACACAGGCTGGAATGGTTAACATCTGTAGACTCTACTGACAGATCAAGTCCATAGTCTTTGTGGCTATTTAAAATGATATAAACAGTCATAGAATCTAAGAAGCTTAAATTACACATCAAATACAATCCACCACAGACACAAAGCTATAGAATATTATGGTATCAGAAACATCTGTTAGTGAAGATTCATAAACTGACAATGGTTCTGATTTACTAAAACCCGAGTGTTTAAGGTGGAGTGTTTTTCTTTTTACTCTGCATTCTTTTCCCCCCGATTTACTAATCTGTTGCCCGTATCTGTTTTTTTGTGTCGCACGGGTTTAAATCTGTCGCCCAAAATGTATTCAGCCCTGACAGGCAGTATTGCCAAGACAATTACAGAAACATCCAATTAAAGATAGTAAAGGGAGAGGCAAACACACAGAACAGATTAAGATAAATGGGTCAAAAAGAATTTGAACAAGTTGTACAATTTAACATGTTTAAAGGCTGCATTCACACAGCTGTCTGTCTCTGTAAATTCAGACTACATTACTGCTTGCACTACTACCCCCATCATGGATCAGGGTCTGTTCCATGTTGGGGGCAGTAGTACAGGGGCTGAGGAAATCAGAAGTTATTAAGATCAGAAGTTATTATGCAGGGGAGCGGGCGGCATGCTCCTCCCCAGCAATGTACAGTGTTCTTTTACTTTAATTTTTAAACTCCCCACCAAGAGCCCTGAATAGCCGGTACAGAGGAGCTATTCAGGGCTCCCGGCGGGGTTTTCAAATATAAGCGCTGCGGTGGGGAAAGATATATAGAATCGCTGTGGGGGGGGGGGGTATATGTCTGGCCCCCCGCAGTGCTTCTATATATCTTGCCCCCTGCTGCCCTATATAAGTCAGCACTTTTATATATATCACTGTTCAGAAGCAAGATAGTCGGCACAACTACCCCTGTTTAACCCTTTTGTGTATGGACTTGCTTCATTAACACTGTGCAGGTGTGTAGTATCCATGCAGTTGCTAGATGAGAATGAACACTGCTACCTCTTGGGTTCCGAGTCCCGTGGAATTAAAGCTTTCACACATATGCTAGAAGTAGAAAATAGGGACGTTACTCACTGGGTTGCAGTGTAAAACAATTCTTTTAATTTTCTTCGGTGCATTAAAAGGGAGTTACAGCGGTCGACCTTCCAGGGATGCAGCTAGTCAGCATGGTGCTGGGTAACAGCAGCTGGGGACGCCCGCGATCATGCACGCGGCACCCCTTTTGTAATCAGTCTGATTACGGGCGACTACCTGGCAGTGTGTGATGTCATGCCTCCACCCCGTGTGATGTCACGCTCCGCCCCTCAATGCAAGCCGACGGGAGGGGGCGTGATAGCTATCTTTAATATTTCAGAGACCTTTTAAGAAATGAAAGAAGCGATCTGATTGGTTGGTAAAGGCACCTGAGCAACTTTTCCTCTGGACAATTTTTGATAAATCTCTCCCACTGTACTTACTGTGAAGCAATAAGGAGGGTTGGTTATGTTTTGGGGGCTGCCTTGCTGCATCTGGCACAGTGTGTCTTGAATCTGTACAGGGTGTAATGAAATCGTAAGACTATCAAGGCCTTCTGGAGCCAAGTTTGCTGCCCAGTGTTAGAAAGCTTGGTCTCAGTCGCAGGTCATGGGTCCTCCAACGCGATTATGACCCAAAATACACAGCTAAAAACACATAAGAATGGCTAAAAGTTAAAACTTTGGACTATTCTGAAGTGGCCTTCTATAAGCCATTATCTAAATCCTATTGGAAGGAGGTGAAACATGCAGTCTGGAGAAGTCACCCGTCACTCCAGAGACATCTGGAGCAGTATTTTATAAGGAGTGGGCCAAGATGCCTGTAGATAAGTGCAGAAGTCTCATAGAGAGATACAGAAATCACTGGATTGCAGTGACTGCCTCAAAAGGTTGTGCAACAAAATACTAAGTTCATGGACCATCATTTTTGTCCAGGACAGTTTCATTGTTTAGTTTTTTAGGGTAGGGTCACACGGGAGCGCCTCCAGAGCGTATTTGACACTGAAGGTGCATTACGGCAGTCACAGAGCTATGGCAGAGCGTGCTCCCTGCTGCTGTCGTGGCTCTGTGTGTCCGCTCGTGACTGTGGATTTCTCCCCGGCAGTCACCAGTGGACACACAGAGCTATGGCAGCAGCAGGGAGCTTGCTCTGCTGTAGCTCTGTGACTGCCGGCAGCGCATCTGCAGCGTCACATACGCTCCGGATGCACTCCTGTATGACCCCACCCTAAAAATCATTCTGTTAACCCACAATTCACAAGCAATGTATGATTCATCAGTTAATGTTCATAATTTTTTTTTACTTTTAAGTTATTTCAGGGAGCAGCTATTCCTTACTTCCTTACTTCCTTACTCACCCTAATATATATATATATATATATATATATATATATATATATATATATATATAAAATTATTATACATACAGATGTGTACAAATTGTTGGTACCCTTCCATGAACAACAGACAACCCGACGTTGTCTATCGTTCATGGAAGGGTACCAACAATTTGTACACATCTGTATGTATAATAATATTTTATATATATATATATATATATATATATATATATATATATATATATATATATATATTAGGGTGAGTAAGGAAGTAAGGAATAGCACTACTTGCGATTGAATCAGAAATGACAGGGTTAAACTTCAATCGAACAGCTCATACGGAGGCGGGTCTGAAAAAGCCGTCAGCTATGGTGGTGCTGTGAAGATCCGAACATAGGAGAAAATCAATGTGCATAGAAGATAAGTTCAAAAACAAAATACCCGCACTCACCATAAGATTAGCGACAGCCGGCTCCTAGGAATATATGATGGTTAGACCAAAAGAACAGGGACCATGCTGTAACGGCCGCTCAGGTGTGAGGCGATAACCGGTTATTTCGCGCTATATGCGCTTCATCCAGCCGGATGAAGCGCATATAGCGCAAAATAACCGGTTATCGCCTCACACCTGAGCGCCTGTTACAGCATGGTCCCCGTTCCGTTGGTCTAACCATCATATATTCCTAGGAGCCGGCTGTCGCTAATCTTATGGTGAGTGCGGGTATTTTGTTTTTGAACTTATCTTCTATGCACATTGATATATATATATATATATATATATATATATATATGTATATACAGGGCCGCCATCAGGGGGGTACAGCCGGTACTCCCGTAAGTGGCCCGGGCCCGACATTTTTTTTTTACTCCTTGTCAGTCAGTGAGTGACTGTCACTCACTGACCGCTGGGGGGCCTGTCATTTTCCACTGACTGACTGACCGTACTCTGTACAATCAGTCAGTCAGTTACCTTCTTTCCCGGGCCCCGGCCCTGCCGCGCATACCTCGAAGGCCGCTGCCACTTAAAAAAAAAAAAAACTGCAGTGGCCGTCGGGAGGTACTAGCGCAACGAACGTGCCACACGTCCGGTGCGCTATGACGCGGCAAGCCGGCCCGGAAGTCAGAAGAAAGCGGCGCCCCAAAGAACTGGAGCGGAGGAGCTGCCTGGAAGACGCGTGGCTGACATCGGGCCAGGAAGGTAACCACAGCAGGCTGCCTTCAATGCTCCAACCACCGCTGCTCCAGTCTGGGGGCCCACTGCTCTGATCCGAAGCCCCGAACCGGAGGAGCAGTGGTCAGACCACAGACATACTGCCTCCAGCCATATACCGTGTATGTCTGGAGGCAGTATGTCTGTGGGGGTACATGGGGCCTATAACTACTTGTTGGGGCACAAAGGGGGCCTATATCAACTGTGGGGGCTGAAAGGGGGGCTTATATTTAACTGGGGGCTGAAAGGGGAGCCTTTATTTAACTGTGGGGGATGAAAGGGGGGCCTATATTTAACTAAGGGGGCTGAAAGGGGGGCCTATATTTAACTGTGGGGGCTGAAAGGGGGGGGCCTATATTTAACTGTGGGGGCTGAAAGGGGGGCCTATATTTAACTGGAGGCTGAAAGGGGGGCCTATATTTAACTGGAGGCTGAAAGGGGGGCCTATATTTAACTGTGGGGGCTGAAAGGGGGGCCTATATTTAACTGTGGGGGCTGAAAGGGGGGGCCTATATTTAACTGGGGGCAGAAAGGGGGGACAGATGTTACAGAACTACAACTCACAGCATGCCTTGGCAGTCTAGGCATGCTGAGAGTTGTGGTTTGCAACATCTGGAGGGCTACCGTTTAGGCACCACTGTAACAGTGGTCTCCAAACTGTGACCCTCCAGATGTTGCAAAACTACAACTCCCAGCATGCCCAGACAGCCTTTGGCTGTCTGGGCATGCTGGGAGTTGCAGTTTGGCCTTCCTAGTGGTTGCCACAGTAAAGATCACTTTACTTTCACTTTCATTCCCCCCCCCAACTGTCATTTTCCTACCTGAGCCATAATCTCTGCAGTCTCCAGCGACGATCCGGGGTCCCCAGGCATCTTCTCCTCCAGATACTGGCCTCCATCTTCTCTCCATGTTCCCCTCGACATCCAGGGGTGGGCAGAACGGGGGGTTGCCATGGCAACCCACTGTCCTGCCCTGCCATTGGTCAAAATCAGTTCTGACCAATGGCAGGGGATAGGAGGAGACTGCAGCACTGCAACCTCGCTCCTAGCCCTCAGGATGATCAGGGCTGTCACTGACCGCTCCGATCATCCCTATTGTCCGGGTGATCGGGTCACCAGAGACCCCATCAGCCCGGAATAGCAGAAAATCGCATGTATGAAGTGACATGCGATTTTCTGCGATTGCCGACATGGGGGTCTCAGGACCCCCCTCGACGATGTGCCAGGATGCCTGCTGAATGATTTCAGCAGGCATACCAGTCCGGTCCCCAACCGGCTAGTGGCGGGGACCGGAACTCCCACGGGCGTATGCATACGCCCTTCGTCCTTAAGGACTTGGGATGCAGGGTGTATGCATACGCCCGTTGTCCTTAAAAGGATATACATAGTGAGCAAGACTGTACCACCTTGAAAACCCTACCAAGACACTTCAGGGAGGGTCACAGTTGTGATCCCTCAAGCTTAAAAATAAGAGGGATAGAAAAAATCAGTATGGGAATACGAGGGGGCAATGTTAAAAGGATTTTAGCCCAAAAAGGCTCCAAATGGATAGTACAATTAGGTACAATGACACCTTCAGGTTTGAACAAGCAACTGTCTTTCTCTGCATTTATCTGAATTTATCCATTAGCTATTTTAACTTTTGTCTTTTTCCTCCTTTAAAAACTGTGTTTTTATTAGTTTTTAAATGTCTTGTCCTCTGTATCAAGACTCGATGATAAAAAAAATCTAAAAAATAATTCTAAAAATCCCTTATTTTGATATAATTTTTAACAACAGGGGCTAAACTTTGAAAGTGTTAATTCCTCTGAACTGAAGTTTTGCAATGTTATGGTCTAAGCCTGACAATGTGTTCACTGAAGACACCGTGCTTAGACCATAACAGTCTGAGAGCTGCTCCTGTTACAGGCACTTACTAAAGACAAAAACTATCCAGAATTTTGCATATTCCTTTTTTTCTTATCAAAGGTTCAAATCACTAATTTTCCAAGTCGGTCACAAAGCATTTAAATCATAGTACCCATAGATATACAAATACTTCATAAGGATAGTGCCACATGTTATGGCTGCCTTCAAGGCACAATAAAAATCTAAAGGATGTAAAACTCATGGGGCCCCATAGTAAAAAGAGTTGGGCCCTCACCACTTAATTGCAGGAAACTATAACAGTAGCAGGGTAAGTAAAAATAACAAAGTATGGATAATAGCACCATATAGTGCAAAAAAGTAGCAAGAGGTGCAATGTGGGCTCCTCTTATCTGTGGGAGCCTCATCTCAGGGCCCCATGGACCCAACTGACTGCACCAAACCTACTTAATAATAATAATTATTGATGGTAGCCATGCAAGAACTAGTTGGGGAACAATAAAGTAACATTACTGGGAAATAATTTCCTATGTGCTATCCTCTTTGCTACAATGTTCTTTGTTTTTGCTATCGACGCTATAGAAATTTCAGGAAAGCTGATGCAATGTTCACTTGATCTGTATAGTATATCAGCCACTTACTGTATATTGGGGAGGGAGCAATGTAATTTTTAATATTTGATTCCTTATGCCAAATAAATAACTTTTGTAATTGGATTCCATAAAAAACAAAAAACAAAAAAAAATTTTTATCTTAGTTTTTCTACTGTATACTTCTGGCCACCAGGGGTCTCCCTACTTGGCCGTCAAAATCAGACATGAGACCAAACTCAGCAAGTGTTTCTCTGCTTAATTGACAGCTGCAAAGAGCCTCACTGAATGCTGCACAGACTAAAAGCTGAACACAGCCTCACTGAAAAAAGCACAGATTGAAAACTGCTGCACAGAGCTTGAGGTCCTCAATTCATCACAGTACTGAAACAATGGGAGGGCGGAATTGATCCCCCAGCAGGCTTCAGTGATGTCATGCCTGCTGGGAAACACCCACTTTCTTCTGCTGGAAGATTTCACATGTGAGCAAGAATAAAGGTATGATACACAGCTTTTTAAAGCTCTGAAATTTTTTTCTAAGGGGTGTTAGGAGTAGTTAGGGAACATAGCCTGAGTTAGTTTAGAAAAGTTTGTTTAGTGACAAGTACTCTTTAGTACTCTTTAATGGGGTTTTCCAGAAGCCCAGTTCTTTTTTAAATGATTTTCTTTTTTCTTTTTTTTTCATTTCTAATAATAACACAAAAAAAAAAAATTCAAAGACTGGATTCTGGCCACCAGCTTTTTGGAACTAGGAAATAAACAAGTCGATTTTTATTTGTATGTTATTTTTGTCTCATGTTTTATTTTTTTTTTCGTTACTCTTGGATTCTTGGGGATTGGTAAACAGGAAGAAATCAATATGTATTGTAGGTGGAGTAAATTACCTTCAGTACAAAGCAGTGTGTCAGCATACCGTGTAAAGAAGGTCAAACATAAAAGAAAACTATACTGAAAAAAATTATTAGATTTATCCTACCAAATCCTAATAAAGAATTGAAGCTAAAGGCAGACTATTAATATATATCACACTCCGGGGAGCAACTAAAGAGGTAGTCATGGTGGACAACCGCTTTTCAGTGAACATGTCCTCAGGGAATACCTGATTTAAAGGCAAGGTCACTTTTGCACAATTTCTTTTACATTTTCTTATTAAATGTAAGAAAATGTGGTTGTGTAGAAAGTTGTTTAAACTTTCTACACAACCACAATTGACCATCTAGCTGCTGTTCCGAAAGAGCTACGAAAAGTCCGTCAGACCGACTTTCCGCTCTATCATTGTTAAAGGGGTTCTCCGGTGCTTAGAAATCTTATCCCCTATCCAAAGGATAGGGTATAAGATGCCTCATCATGGGAGTCCCGCTGCTGGGGACCCCCGTGATCTTGCACGCAGCACCCCGTTTGTAATCAGTCCCTGGAGCGTGTTTGCTCCGGGTCTGATTACTGGCGACCACAGGGCCGGCGGCGTGTGACGTCACGCCTACGCCCCCGTGTGACATCAAGCTCCGCCCCTTAATGCAAGCCTACGGGAGGGGGCGTGACAGCTATCACGCCCCCTCCCATAGGCTTGCATTGAGGGGCGGAGCGTGACATCACACGGGGGCGGAGGCGTGACGTCACACGTCGCCGGCCCTGTGGTCGCCGGTAATCAGACCCAGAGCAAACACGCTCCGGGGACTGATTACAAACGGGGTGCCCCAGCGGCGGGACTCCCGCGATCAGGCATCTTATCCCTTATCCTTTGAATAGCGGATAAAATGTCTAAGCACCGGAGAACCCCTTTAAAGATAGTGGCAGGAAAAAGGAGTGAGTTGTACCCGAAAGTTAAAGGGGTTATCCACCATAAGGTGATTTTAGTACGTACCTGCCAGACAGTAATGGACAGACTTAGGAAAGATCTGAGCTTGTCTTGGAGCTAAATGGCTGAGTTGTGAGATTACCATAATGCTGTGGCTATTTTTTGTGAACTGGATATTTCCTGTTGGAGTTCAGTCTCTTAAACAACACATCCCATAGTTCCATAGTTTGTAAGTGTGAGGTCACTTTCTTCCCTCCTATACATCATCTACCCCACCTATTGAAACGCAAATGAGCTGCATTCCATTAAAAAGATGAGTGTTTTCTAACCAGGATACCTACAGCTGTTGCAAAATTATCTCTCTCCCACCCAGCAGTCACTCCACCCATTGAAGCAGATGGGCTCCCTGTTATCACCTGACTAGTGAGTCACATCTCGGCTCACTGCAACCTGGAAAAAAACGAGACCTGACTCATTTTGTATGCTGTTAAAAATAAATATTGTTGCAAAAACCATCAACTTTACAGTCCCTGTAGCATAGTCATTTATAAAAAAAAAAATCCCTGAATACACCTTTAAGAGTGGATTGAGGGGAGGACATACTTTGACAGATGCTCACACAGGCTATAGATAAGTAAGTTTAACAGAGAGAATTACAGGGGCTGTGTACAGGTGTAGAAAGAAAGACCTCATAGCAAACTCTAGATCTCTAAGCTCTCAGACCTGACATCAGCACATTTTCGGGGGCTGCAAAATAATTTCTTCCATTTCCCCCATACGACGGTATAGTTGAGGAAAACTGTTTAGTAAGTATTGTGTGGTCACGCCCCTCCCCCTCAATGTAAGTCTATGGGAGGGGGCGTGACTGTTACCATGCCCCCTCCCATAGACTTGTTTTGGGGGGGTGGAGTGTAACATCACCAGGGGGCGGAGCCGTTACATCATGATACTCCGTCCCCTGCATTGTCCATCATCAGCAACAGAGCGATCCTCGCTCTGTGCAGATGAGAAACAGGGGTGCTGTAGGAGAGATCGCAGGGGTCCCCAGCGGCGGGACCTCCGCGATCAGACATCTTATAAGATGTCTAGGGGCAGAGTACCCCTTTAAGGTCACTGGCTGCCAGGTAATATGTATACATTTAAGTAGACATTTTGAGAAAGAACATTAGGAGGTGCCATAACAAGTATATAACAGAAAAACTAAAACATTGTTTTTTATTATTCTTTTTTTTTGATTATTTATTTTTACTTATTTAACTATAAAAAAATGTTTTGCAAGATTTGACAGAAAACGTTAATGTTTAAACCCTCAAGCCAAATTTCAAAGTGAACACAACTCGTGTACAGAATTCAGTAAAAATCCCCCTGACATCGACTGCTGAAATCTGAATTCACCACTCAGTTACACTGCATCGGATTGAGAGCTAGATCCCAAATTCCAGTGGCCTCTGATCATGACAGCATCTCTAACATACCCTGCAAGGGAAAGCCAGCTTCAAATTACCGAGTGCAGGTAGTTTAACATCTGCTTTCAGCACATACATTGACTAACATCATTTAGGCATTTTGCAACAATGAAGTATCGCCCCAAAGAGGAAATGATTACTAATTCATATCCCTTCAGAACAGCTCAAACCAGAGGAAACTCCCTCCTTATGAGAGAATTATGCTGTAAAAACAGGAAATTTCTCAAAATTCATGATCTCTCCCAGCACAAGATGAATACATTTCATTTCATTTTGGAGTACAACAGATTTGGAAGATTTTGAGTAACATATGGAAAATGTAACTGTACATGATTATTAAGTGAGCGGTAGACACATTCCACTAACATATTAATAATACCAGGTTGCTTGTCAAAATTTTATATTTCAATTAACTGACTTGGAAGGTCAAAGAACCTGATTTTGTACAGATTTCTTTTTTTTTTTTTTTTGGTAAATGCTCTAGTGATAGATTCTGGGTAGTCAAGCTTGATAAATACTTACCTACATGTATATCATTAAAGAGGTTATCCAGGAAAAAACGTATTTTTTATATATCAACTGGCTCCAGAAAGTTAAACAGATTTGTAAATTACTTCTATTAAAAAATCTTAATCCTTTCAGTACTTATGAGCTGCTGAATTTGAGTTGTTCTGTCTAAGTGCTCTCTGATGACACGTGTCTCGGGAACTGCCCAGTTTAGAAGCAAATCCCCATAGCAAACCTCTTCTACTCTGTGCAGTTCCCGAGACAAGCTGAGATGTCAGCAGAGAGCACTGTTGCCAGACAGAAAACAACAACTCAACTTCAGCAGCTGATATTTATTGAAAGGATTAAGATTTTTTAATAGAAGTAATTTACAAATCTGTTTAACTTTTTGGAGCCAGTTGATATAAAAATGGAATACCCCTTTAACAATAATGGAGAAAGCATGCATTGCATGGTTAAACATCTGGGCTGATACCAGCATTAAATCGAGTAAAACAGTGTATGGAATTAAAGGGGTGTTTCCATCTCAACATACTGTGGATAAAATAAATAAAAATTCTGCAACTTTTATTAGCTAATGGCAGTTCCGCAAAATGCTTAAAGCACATCTACAGCAATAGACAACTTTTCCCTATCCTGCGGGGGGGTCTGACCGCTGGGACCCCTGTGATCTCCTGCACGGGGCCACAGCTCTGCCACGGCTCTTCTGTGCAGGAGGCCGGCCGCAGCGTGACGTGGCGGCTGACACGCTTCCTCCATGTATCTCTATGGGAGAGGCAGGGAGGCACAAACCATAGAACTGCATGGGTAGGGGGCTGCTACGATCGGTTGATGCTAAGCGCATTAGCCGCTCACATAGAGCGGCAATGAAGGGGCCCGTGCAGGAGATCGCGTGGGGGACCCCCGCGATCAGACACTTTTCCACCATCCTGTGGATAGGGGATACGTTTTTTTTTGCTGCAGATGTCCTTTAAATATCTGGCTCAGCTATTGACTTACTTACCACTGTGTGAAAGGGCCTTACAGTTCTATAAGGGAACAGACATGTGTGGTGGTAAAGCTCATGTAGAAAGCTGTACCATTAGAACACCAGATAACAAATGGCATAAATAAATATATATATATAATATATGTGTGTGTGTGTCTGTAACTACATGTATTGCAGCTACAGATTTAATTGTGAAAATGTAATTAGACGAAAAATCTATCTAACCTCTATACTGACAATAGGTTAAAAAAAAAACTAAAACAAAAAAAACAACAACAAACAAACAGCTGACTGCAAATGGGTATTCTTTCCTTTTGGAGAGACTTTTCCGGCTTGACATTCATTCCCAGTCCCCTGACTTTAAAAGGAAGCTACATTTATAAGGTGCCAAATCTTCACACGTCCTAATGACACTATCCTCGAACTATCCTGCATTCCTATTGTTAAAAAATGTTAAAAAAAATTATTTTTTATAAAAAGGATATTTCAACAGAATGCAAAGCACAGTGTAAACCTATCCTTATTCATTATGATATTTGGTATTTGGTTTTCCTGGAAATTAATAATTATCTAATAATGTGGAGCCAGTCATAAACTTGTGAGTGTCTCCCACATGCAGAGTTCACACAGAGGCGCTGCTCCGACATAAAATCCTCACAAGGGAACAATTTAGCCGTAAGTGACAGTGAACATCCTGCTATGATATTTGCAACTTCTTAACTATGATCCTATTATTGGGTCTCCAATGCCATTTCCATTAAAGGGGTACTCCACTGGAAAACATTTTTTTTTTTCAATCAACTGGTACCAGAAAGTTATACAGATTTGTAAATTACTTCTATTAAAAAATATTATTCCTTCCGGTACTTATCAGCTGCTGAATGCTCCATGAAGTTATTTTCTTTTTGAATTCCTTTCTGTCTGACCACAGTGCTCCATGTCAGGAACTGTCCGTAGCAGGATAGGTTTGCTATGGGGATTTGCTCCTACTCTGGACAGTTCCTAAAATGGACAGAGGTGTCAGCAGAGAGCACTGTGAACAATAGGACAATATGAAATTATTTCACAGTTTATGCTGAATTGTATTGTATTTGTGAGGTATAGCATCCCCTATTAATTAGCAAGGTTTCTGGCCCCAAGGTGTCTTTTAAACAGGTAACAAGTTGAGATTAGGAGCACTCTCTTAAAGGGAATGATTCAGAGGTTCATTGACAAACTTCACACGGGCCTGAAAATGTACTTTCTTAAGCAGGAGGACCTTGTGGGCGCTGCAGGACTTCAATCCATCACGTTTTAGTGTCTTACCAATTGTTTTCTTGGTGACTATGGTCCCAGCTGCCTTGACAACAGTGATAAGATCTTTCTGTGTAGTGATCGGATTCCTTACTATTCTGATGATCTTCTCACAAGGTGAAATCTTTCATGGAGTCCCCAACCAAGTGAGATTGATGGTGAATTTTGTGAATAATCACACAAACTTCTCGTGTAACCCATTCCAGTCTTGTGAAGGTCTACATTCCTGTCCCTGACATCATTGGACAACTCTTTGGTCTTGGCCATAGTGAAGAGTTTGTAATCTCATTGATTACTTCTGTGGACATGTGGCTTTTATACAGGCAACATGCGGAGATTAGGAACACTCACTTTTAAACAGTGCTCCTCTTTTTTAGCATGTTACCTGTATAAAAGACTCCTGGGAAACAGAAATCTTGCTTTTTCCCACAAAAAAAAAAGGAAAATAAAAAGAATTAAAATGATTTGAAATGTGTTTTTCTTTGTTGTTACTACTCTGTCTCTAAATGTCAAAATAAACCTACCATTAAAATGATAAACTGATCATTTCTTAGACATCCAAGATAATCAAATACTTTTTTTCTCCACTGTATGGCAGCAAATGGAGGCCAATCACATCTGTATTAGGGAAGTGCTTGGCTTTTGTACACTGCCCCACTACCTCTGTTCACAAGGCTGTCACCTATGTCTGACAATAAGCATAGAACCTTTGTTTACTCCTAGTCCGGCATGATGCAATACGGTACACTGTGATAAACATACACAGGCCTTACAGATGTGTCACAGTTTTAGAGTTGCCTTTGAGCTGTTTACGTAATTCACAGCCCATTTGCAATATGCCATTACATTTCCCCCTTGACAAATGATAAGCATGTGCACATTAAAGGCAAGTGAAACGCGTCCCCTAAAGGATGTAGTGCCATATTAGAGACATCCTGTAGTAGGGGCCATTTGTCTAATAAGGTCCGGGAAGGCTTTTGACGTTGACACATGATGACCTGCATCAAGCCACATTATTAATAGCTCTTGGTGGTAGGGAAAGTCAGCACATTAACCCATAAAATGAGGTTAAAAGGGGCCAAGAGCATATTTTGACCCACAGTGACACCGACATGCTTTTCTTTTTAAAGAAGGAGCAGATGTTAGAAGAACACCTAGGGATATACACAATGGCTCAGATTTATCAAACTGTGTGAGAGAAAAAAATGGAGTGATTTTCCCACAGCAACCAATCACAGCTCAGGTAACTAGCTGAGGTAAAGTGAAAGCTGAGCTGTGATTAGTTGCTGTGGGAAAATCACTCCACTTTTTCTCTCACACAGTTTGATAAATCTGGGCCAATGAGAACACGTCACTATGTACAGTGAGACCGCTTTGACTTCATGTGATGTTAACAGAACAGGGTAAATATGTCTGCAGGTATGCATTTTACCGCTAGAATATTGCTCCTCTGCTGTGGCCCAAGATCAATCTTCGGGGGCGGAACGTACAGTCTCCGCTCAGGCAGCAACTTTCTGCTGCCTGCCCATGGGGAAACATGCTAACTTAGATTGCTTACTGATACCCTGAATATAATGGAAATAAAAGGCATTATATGCTGACATTCTCTCTGAGGTCCATCTATCAGTACATGATGTTTCATCCATGCTTGCCAGTTCAAACACCAATGACGGTGAATGCCTGCGTTCTCTGCTTGCCGGCCATGATCCCAGTACTCTGTGCATCACATTTCACTATATCAAAGCAAGTCACACATCTGGAAATACAGGATCTTCAAGTAAACATTTTATTGAAAACCTGTGATTTAGCTGTCAAAACTTCTTAAATGAATTTGACACTAACTGGCCTTATCTAATGGCCTTCAACCCCATGTGACCTGAAGGACAGGGAAGATATGAACAGCGTAGGACTCCATTAAAATAAAGAAACTCAACAACTTTTTTTTTAAATTATTATTATTATCATTATTATTATTATTATGCTATAGGAACAATACTTTTTTAGTCTGGTCAAGTCGTCCATATACATTAAAAGTTAAATGAGATGCTTATTAATAAAAAGTTTTTATTATTATTATTATTTTTTTTACCGGTTTAGTTTTTTTTTTACATAAAATTAAACATTTAAAGGGGTACTCCACTGCTCAGCGTTTGGAACAAACTGTTCCGAATGCAGGAGCCGGCAGCTCGTGATGTCATAGTCCCGCCCCTCATTATATCATGCCCCGCCCCTCAATGCAAGTCTATGGGAGGGGGCGTGATGACTGTCACGCCCCCTCCCATAGACTTGCATTGAGGGGGTGGGGCGTGACATCACGCGCTCCCGGCGCCGGCTTCAGCTTTTGGAACAGTTCGTTCCAAAGGCTGAGCAGTGGAGTACCCCTTTACTTCTAGATTTTACACTAAAGCAGGCACATGCTGACCTGTTAGCTGTAACTCAGGACAGGTTTGCCATGGGGATTGCTCCTACTCTGGACAGTTCCTGACATTGACAGAGGTGTCAGCAGAGAGCACTGAGGTCAGACAGAAAAGAACTGTGGAGCATACAGCAGCTGATAAGTACTGGAATTAAGATTTTTTTTAAAATAAGTAATCTACAAATCTGTTTAACTTTTTAACACCAGTCGTTTTTTTTTTAAGCTAATACAGTACTCAAATATTATATTTGCCAAGAAAACCCTTTTAATGAACCAAAGAGTTCTTGATAAACAGAAATACATCCAGAAAGGAAAAAATTGAGTCTGATGAAAGTTTTAAAATGTTTTTGTCACAATATGGCTGGTTTCCCACCTCTGGGTCGCTGCCACAAATCCTCTTCCCTTGCTCCTGCAGTTCTACGACGCCTACTAGGTCACCATAGGATTCCGTGCTAAAGCGTGGCCGCATTACGGTGAAAGAAACCTACCCCTTTTGATTTACTGCAAAAGCAAGTGATGGCATAGTCAAAGTTTTCTGTGTGAGTTGTCTGCACTGTAAATCTGAATTCCTGTCACTGAGTAAACCTGTAAAACGTAAAGGGAATTTACATACAGATCCGGCTCTAGACACAGGTGGTCAGTGCACGCAGACTCTTCATCCTGCTGTTAACAGCTTGCATATGTATTACAGAAAGGGCCAGGAATTTGGGGTAGGAGTGAGACGTGTTAACAACTGCCACAATTCATTTCTCAAATGCCGTATACTGTATTTCCTTTGCCTACTTTAATTCTAACTATCATAAATTTGAAGAAAATTTGACTGGAAAAAGTGCCAGTGTAAGGCTAGTAGAGATGAGCGACGTTACAGTGATTCAATTCATCACGAACGTCTCGGCTCGGCGGTTGCTGACTTTAGCCTGCATAAATTATTTCAGCTTTCAGGTTGTCTGGTGAGCTGGAAAAGGTGGATACAGTCCTAGGAGAGAGTCTGAGCACCTGAAAGCTGAACTAATTTTTCCTAAAGACAGCAACTGCCGAGCCGAGAAGATCGTGACGAATCAAATTACTGTAACTTTGCTCATCTCTAAAGGCTAGGTTGACATTATGAAGAGTTCGAGGGCAGTCGGCGCTAGGACCATGTGAACATAGCCGTCCCCATAAACGGGCATGTTTTATGCCGAAAGAATGACCGAGTTCATTCATTTGGCAGATGAATTTCTGCAGCAGAAATTCCTTAGTGTGAACCCAGTTTCAGTAGATGGAAAGTGACGTTTTAGAGAAATAACGTTAAAGAATATATATATACGGTATATCACCTATATAGGCTCACAAGTGGACCTGTCCGCAGAAAAACATGGATATAAATAAGCAAATGACTAGATAGGGCTAACTTTTTATCTTCATAGACCTTTTCAGTGCAAATTAAGCTTAAAAGGCCAGGTGGTGGTTCCTCAGCACAGCAAGAGCCCGGGTAAGTATAGCCCTTGTCCTTTTTATCACCGCTGACAGGCCTGGTTGACTAACAACCACTAGATAAAGAGGACATGGACTGGACTTACCTAGGCTATTGCCATGCTGGGGAACACACCTTGAGCTTTTGAGCCTCATTTGTATAATAGCATAAAAGTTTATGTTTTATCTCTGGGAAAAAAGAATATGCACAGTGTGAACACACCCTTGGAATGCTTTTTGACACCTCTGCTGCAATGTACCTTGTCAATTGGCTTGTGGTTGTTGTTTTAGTTTTTGAAAACTACAGCATTACCTACTGGAGCTGGTTATGCCCATTATTATGGCTACAATCTATTTCTCATACAGACCAGTGGCAATGCAAACTTAAAGGTGTACTCCACTGCCCTAGTGTTCAGAACATTTTGTTCCGAACACTGGGTGCGAGCGGTCGTGACGTCATGCCCCTCAATGCAAGTCTATGGCAGGGGGCGTGGCGGTAGACTTGCATTGAGGGGGCGTGGTATGATGTCACAAGGAGGTGTGGTCATTATGTCACAACCCCCACCCACCGCACCCAGCATTCTAAATGAAGGCCAGGTGCTGCACATAGATTGTGGGGATCCCAGCTGCAAATACTGAGGGTCAGCCTCAGATCTTTGCTACAGAAATACACCACAATTTTATCTGATGTGTGATCATACATCATGTGTGGAGCTAAAAGAAAGCAACTTTGTACTTGGAACCATTTATTGAGTTACCAACTCTATTTGCAGGCCGACCCATACCAGGAAAATGATGCAACGCACTTTGGTGTGTTTTCCGAAGCATAGTTTGTATTAACAAATACAGTAAATCCAGTCATAAAATAACAGTTCCATTTCCCTTGTGCTGCGAAGTGCCGACGGCTATTCCCATCATCAGTCAGTAAACTGTGCTAAAATATTTATGTGGGATAATTATTTAGTTCTAATCATCGCTGGCCGCATTTAATCAGTATAATGAACTAACGCCAAACTACTTATCCGCGCGTGAGAGAAGGGAATCCATTAAGATTCTAATTAAAGCGCAGCCCTGAAGAAGAGTCAAGGCTTATTTATCTTTCTATTAAGCAATATAAACAAGTGAGCTGTGAAGCTAGGCTAGGCTCTGCTGGCCTATCCGTTATGTACTATTTGCCATCATGGTTGTAAATAGAAATGATCGTATGAGGACACATTCTATCCACTTCTAAGCGGTGCTATACATTGTTAGCGTCCATTCAGATGGACAGGATCTGACGCAGATTTGATGTTGTGATCAATTATTTAGTTCCAATTATATCTGCAGCAGATTCTCTAGGGGGGAATGTACCCTTATTCAGACTTACTATATCGGACTGTGTATCAGTGTACTGATATAGCAACCAATCAGATTTCAGCTTTTAGATAAAAAACATGATTGGTTGATATAGGCAACTGCTAATACATTTTTTCCAAAGTGCCAAATCATGAAACTACTTCTATATAAGACTGGGTTCTAACACTGCATTAAAATTATGTCACAGAACTGGCTAAAAATCCACACGAAAAGACGACAATGAAATCTGAATATGTTGATTTTGGTACAGATTCTGAATTCTCTACACACATTGGCCCTGATTTATTAAGAGTGGAGTGTAGCTTTGTTTGTGGGGTTTAATTCCCTACAATATTTTCTCTACATTTTCCACTTTTTTATTTTACACTTGTTCTGATCTGTAGGATTTTCCTCACCTCAAATCCACCGCATTTTCTGCGGAAACCTTAGTAAATATGTCAAGTTTTTGTGAAAATGTTAGGGACACTTTTTAGTCACCACGTCCACTTTTCCAGGTGTTCATGCCCCTTTTTGATTTTTCTCAGGAAAATGGAGTTAGTAGAGTTTTTTTTTTCAGTTCTGGCGCTTACAGAATTTCTGGTGCAATGCGCCAGAATCTAGCGCACAACCTGACAAAACATGTCGGGTTCACAATAGTAAATCAGGGCCATTGTGGTAACTTTGTAAAGGTATGTTACGCCAGGTTTGTGGTTTAAGACACTTGTGCAACACAACAAAAAGAAACTCAACTTTAGAAAATGTAGGCGGAGCTCAGGGTGAATTGGACATGGCCACAGTGGCCCATGAAATATTCTACAATTTACATGTAATTTGTAGCAGATTTAGCTGTGCGGCATGCATTCAGCCACTGTAAAGTTACAGATTTATTAAGGGGAAAGAGCCTCTTTAAAAACATGTCAAATTGAACAGCTGTGGGAATGTGATACGCCAATCTTAGTAAACTCCTCCCATTGCACTGAATGAAAGCTACAGTGAAAATACACTGAATTTTAGCGATCGATATGATGCACAGCTGAGCTGAGGACTTTTTCTGTTGAGTGAATCGGGAATATTAAGACAACCATTAGGTAACATTGTACTGTATTCTGCTACAGTATTTTAGTGCAGGTTCCACAAAAGAAATTTTGCAACAAGTGCAGGATATGAGAATCCTTGTACAAAAACATAGTCCTATAAAAGAAATTCCTGCTTTTAGCACTGCAGCATGACTTATAGCCGTAAGCAAACGATGCCTAAAAACCACTGGTTTTTGTAAAGGGTTATCAAGCAACACATCCACAATAACCGGATAATTCCAGATGCAGATAGAACTAATGTCAAATTGAGTGCAGGTAACATTTTCAAAACCCCAGGCACCACTTAATGCAAATAGCTAATAAAACTTCACTAAATACACAAGTCCTTGAATATGTCCCCACTTTACTTTTCATTTGTCAGCGTTTTTGTGTTGCTAATATTTGTCAGCATTTTTTGTTGTTGCTGGTTGGGGAGTTCTCCACTGCTGGTTGGGGAATTCTGTATTGTGTACAGAATTTTAAAGAAAAGTATGCTTTAATGTTTTTGTTGTTGCCTCGTTGATATTGTATGAGTGGGTCAATATTCTTAAATAGGCACTGTCTGATTAAAAAGCTTTTTATGTGTTGTACTTCTTGGAACAACATTACATTTTCTAATATACTTCATAAGAAAATTTTATTTATTTTTTATAGAAATCATGGCTTATAAAAAGAAAAAAAAAACATTTCAGCATCATCTTTTAAGCTAAAGCACCAGCATAGGCAAAGTCCAGTTAGTGAGGATGAGACTAGCACTCCATTGTGCTCACTCCTGTCCTATCAGACTGCAGCATGAAAAGTGAGAGGATTACAAAGCAGCACAGCAAAGAACAGCAGTCTAAAGGAGGAAGATGAGTCATGCAGAGTGAGGACATGCCCCCTCCAGAGCACAGAATGACAAAGCAAGTAAGCAACAGAGAGAGGGTATTTGTGAGAGAAATATAGGTGTGGGAAACATAAAAATATGTGCACATGATCAGGGTTAGGTGCTGCGTAACTTTTGTGTACTCTTCAAGAAAACTATTTTATCTATATTTTTGAAAAATAAATAAGACAATCCTTTTAAAAGAATAATAATAATAAAAAAAAAATAGATGTAGACCAGGGGTCTCAAACTCATGGCCACGGAACAAAATTTTGTGGCCCGCTGCACAGTTACATAGCAAGGGGTGAGCTCCGTACTCTAGCATTGTGGAGTGGAAGCTGTAGGCTCCCGCTCCTCCATTCACTAACCTTTCTCACATGCTGTGAGTACACAGCGTATGAGCCGTGATGACAGGGAATATTTCATGTGAGAAGCATAGCAAAGGGGGCATTATATGTGAAGCGCACATGACAAGTGGGGCCCCCTGTGCTGTGCTCCTAACATGTAGGAGGGGACAGGATAGGGGGCATTATATATGAGGGGCACAGCACAGAGGACATTATTTATGAGGGGCACATGATGGGGGCAGTATATGTGAGGGGCTCCTGATGAGGGAATTATATATGAGGGGCACATGATGGGGGCATTATATATGAGGGGCGCATGATGGGGGCATTATATGTGAGGTGCGAATGATGGGGGCATTATATGTGAGGGGCGCATGATGGGGGCATTATATGTGAGGGGCGCATGATCGGGGCATTATATGTGAGGGGTGCATGATGGGGGCATTATATGTGAGGGGCGCATGATGGGGGCATTATATGTGAGGGGCGCATGATGGGGGCATTATATGTGAGGGGCGCATGATAGGGGCATTATATATGAGGGGGCATGATGAGGGCATTATAAGTGAGTGGCACATGATGGGGGCATTATATGTGAGGGGTGCATGATGGGGGCATTATATGTGAGGGGCACATGATGGGGGCATTATATGTGAGGGGCGCATGATAGGGGCATTATATGTGAGGGGCGCATGATAGGGGCATTATATGTGAGGGGTGCATGATGGGGGCATTATATGTGAGGGGCACATGATGGGGGCATTATATGTGAGGGGCGCATGATGGGGGCATTATATGTGAGGGGCACATGATGGGGGCATTATATGTGAGGGACGCATGATGGGGGCATTATATGTGAGGGACGCATGATGGGGGCATTATATGTGAGGGGCGCATGATGGGGACATTATATGTGAGGGGCGCATGCGGCACAGCCTCTACCTCCAGTGGCCCCCAGATAATTTGAGTTTGAGACCCCTGATGTAGACCATCTTTATTGTGGGTTTGTGGCTTTCCTATTTCTTGCATACAGTAATGAAATTTTTGTTTTTTTTTACATATTTTAATATCAACTAAAGACATTTTAAAAAGCTTACCTATGTGTGAAATGGGGCATTATATGTGAAGCGCACATGACAAGTGGGGCCCCCTGTGCTGTGCTCCTAACATGTAGGAGGGGACAGGATAGGGGGCATTATATATGAGGGGCACAGCACAGAGGACATTATTTATGAGGGGCACATGATGGGGGCAGTATATGTGAGGGGCTCCTGATGAGGGAATTATATATGAGGGGCACATGATGGGGGCATTATATATGAGGGGCGCATGATGGGGGCATTATATGTGAGGTGCGAATGATGGGGGCATTATATGTGAGGGGCGCATGATGGGGGCATTATATGTGAGGGGCGCATGATCGGGGCATTATATGTGAGGGGTGCATGATGGGGGCATTATATGTGAGGGGCGCATGATGGGGGCATTATATGTGAGGGGCGCATGATGGGGGCATTATATGTGAGGGGCGCATGATAGGGGCATTATATATGAGGGGGCATGATGAGGGCATTATAAGTGAGTGGCACATGATGGGGGCATTATATGTGAGGGGTGCATGATGGGGGCATTATATGTGAGGGGCACATGATGGGGGCATTATATGTGAGGGGCGCATGATAGGGGCATTATATGTGAGGGGCGCATGATAGGGGCATTATATGTGAGGGGTGCATGATGGGGGCATTATATGTGAGGGGCACATGATGGGGGCATTATATGTGAGGGGCGCATGATGGGGGCATTATATGTGAGGGGCACATGATGGGGGCATTATATGTGAGGGACGCATGATGGGGGCATTATATGTGAGGGACGCATGATGGGGGCATTATATGTGAGGGGCGCATGATGGGGACATTATATGTGAGGGGCGCATGCGGCACAGCCTCTACCTCCAGTGGCCCCCAGATAATTTGAGTTTGAGACCCCTGATGTAGACCATCTTTATTGTGGGTTTGTGGCTTTCCTATTTCTTGCATACAGTAATGAAATTTTTGTTTTTTTTTACATATTTTAATATCAACTAAAGACATTTTAAAAAGCTTACCTATGTGTGAAATGGGGCATTATATGTGAAGCGCACATGACAAGTGGGGCCCCCTGTGCTGTGCTCCTAACATGTAGGAGGGGACAGGATAGGGGGCATTATATATGAGGGGCACAGCACAGAGGACATTATTTATGAGGGGCACATGATGGGGGCAGTATATGTGAGGGGCTCCTGATGAGGGAATTATATATGAGGGGCACATGATGGGGGCATTATATATGAGGGGCGCATGATGGGGGCATTATATGTGAGGTGCGAATGATGGGGGCATTATATGTGAGGGGCGCATGATGGGGGCATTATATGTGAGGGGCGCATGATCGGGGCATTATATGTGAGGGGTGCATGATGGGGGCATTATATGTGAGGGGCGCATGATGGGGGCATTATATGTGAGGGGCGCATGATGGGGGCATTATATGTGAGGGGCGCATGATAGGGGCATTATATATGAGGGGGCATGATGAGGGCATTATATGTGAGGGGTGCATGATGGGGGCATTAAATGTGAGGGGCACATGATGGGGGCATTATATGTGAGGGGCGCATGATAGGGGCATTATATGTGAGGGGCGCATGATAGGGGCATTATATGTGAGGGGTGCATGATGGGGGCATTATATGTGAGGGGCACATGATGGGGGCATTATATGTGAGGGGCGCATGATGGGGGCATTATATGTGAGGGGCACATGATGGGGGCATTATATGTGAGGGACGCATGATGGGGGCATTATATGTGAGGGACGCATGATGGGGGCATTATATGTGAGGGGCGCATGATGGGGACATTATATGTGAGGGGCGCATGCGGCACAGCCTCTACCTCCAGTGGCCCCCAGATAATTTGAGTTTGAGACCCCTGATGTAGACCATCTTTATTGTGGGTTTGTGGCTTTCCTATTTCTTGCATACAGTAATGAAATTTTTGTTTTTTTTTACATATTTTAATATCAACTAAAGACATTTTAAAAAGCTTACCTATGTGTGAATTTATGGCAGGACTGAATTATTAGGTTGGTTATCCTTACTCTCATAAAAATGTCTCAGAAGAAAAACTTTTTCTATGATTAGCAAAATGGAAACATTAAGAAACTATAAACATCCTCTCCTCTGAACAATAAAAGCTTACGGCCATATGTTCAGATGAATACCTATTGGTTTAATGAAAACAAACTAGATTTAAACATACTCAATAGTAATCCAAAACACATTTTACACCCATGTAATTCTCAATGATATATGCCTGTGCCAAATATCTCTAAACTATATGAGATGAAAGGAATTTCCAATGCATGTTCAACAACAACAACACAATCATAAGTATATGTCTACCACAACTTGTATGTGCATATGATGGGGTATGGTAGGGAAGCTACTAGAATAGGGATAGGTCTATGTAATAAAATATGCCAATGAAGTATGACTGAAAATGCTAATGTGGTTGGTTGTTTGGAGTCTGTATGTTTGAAAGCTCATACCTAATGGATGGACACTATAATAAATGGCTGTAAAATCAAATTTGCTGACAAAACACTTTTTCTTCTGCTTGAAAATCATGGCAGCTCCTAATTTAGGATTTATTTTTACTAACTGAGAATCGGCAAGGTCTTCCTAACTATCCAAACGGAGACAACGCAGAGACAAAGTCCCCTCGGTTCCTACATAATTTCAAAATGTCAAGTGTGTGCTGATACATATGGCAATGTTCCAGTTCATTTTTAATTCACGTTCACTTTTGCGCAATATTTAGAACAACGTCTACATGCAGTCAGTGACAGGGGATAAAGATGGGGGGGGGGGGGGGCAATGAGAAATATGCAGTCATATTGGAGCCAACAGTCTCTTGCACACAGGCTTTGGACTATAAATTCTTTATTGTTGTTATAATGGTTTGCCCTTGGAATTTGTTCAGCCCACACAGCAGCAGAGCTGGCATTATTCTTTAAAAAATGTAATTCACTGCCTCTTCATTTCCTTCGCTGACCTTGTTCACTTCACCCTTTTGATCACTTTCTCCACCACTTCAAAGCAAAGCTATGTCAAGCAATGTACTTAAGGGGATTTAACCCCTCCCAAAAAAAGAATAAGTCACACCAGTCACAAAAAAGTAAATGACTAGTGTGACTTCCGGCTATAACATGGCTATATTTTTTTTCATCACTAAATGCACGTGTGCCATATTCCTTTTTGCAATTTAGGGGGGAGAATGCTGGCAGTTTTGTATGTAGCAGTGGGATGGGGGTGACAACAAATAGACTTGGTTAGAATTGACAATCACATTTTACTAGAGTAGTCTCAATGTTTAATAGAAACACAATAGTGTTTGGATTATCTGCAGTTTAGATAAACTAGTTACACAATGCATTAGCTCAGCTTAAAGTGGATCTCCACCACTAAACATTATTCATGTTGTTTAATTCACATTGGACCAACATTCTGATTTAGGTAATATCTTAATATATCATTATAGTGGCTGGTACCTTTATATGATACATAGATATTTATCCTTCATATAGCCACAGAGTTAATTGATAAAGATTTGCCTGCCTGTAGTCATCAATAGGAAAAACTTAAGGAGGACATGTGAACTCATTAAAAACCTCATTATTTAATAGCAGACTAAAATAAACTAAAGACTAAAAGGGAGAATGGAGTTTAGGAGTGAGCAGCAGGGAGAACTATTATTGTAAGTGATATGGTGGAAGAGTGCATTGTGTGTGAATGGGGGGGGGGCACTGTAAACATATAGTAGACCTGTGCTGCTATCTTATTTCATAGTATTATGTTAGCAGCAAGGTAAGAAGGATTTCTGTGTATTATAGAGCAGGAGGAGGAGATTGAAAACAGTGATTTTTTATCTCTGTTCATGCTTTTGTGGTATGGCTGCTGTTTGTGTGTGTTTGTGGTGAGAGACCTAGATTAACCCCTAACAAGCAGCTATGACCTTCTTCCAACAGATTAACCCTTTGCAAGAAGAGGTCTTCTCCTCTAGCAGACTAACCGTATACAAGGCTCTATGTTCTCCTTGCAGATTAACGATTTACAAGCAGCTATGTTCTCCTCTAGAAGATTAATCCTGTATTTTCCTTCTTTAACTGGGCGGCATAAAACAGTTAAATCTTATTATGTCTAATAGATAATAGTATGCATGAGACATGATTTTGGCAGAAGGGGAGAAAACCTTGCTGAGAAGAAGAGTCAAATAAGAAGCTCACCAGATTTTGAACGATCTCTGCTAAAAATAAAAGTAAAAACTGTCTCTCTGAGGGAAATTATTGGATCTACTAATAATATGTATTTAAGAAAAGTAATGTAATGTCAATACTGTCAGTTATGTTTTTCTCATAACCATAAGTCCTCTATTAGGTCCTCTTCAAGTGCATTCTACATACTGTTTCTTATTGAGCACAGTGTATTGACCTGTAAATTGCAACTGACAAGTTTGCCACCTATAAAATGGACTGACTTGTGTTTAGAAGAATTATCAAACAGACCACTGTATATAATATATTAACAAAAAATTAATTATCTTTCAACAATCATGATATTCTAACTGTAATGATTTGTATGTACAGGCAAAACAAGAGCCCACAAATCTAAAACATCCTGAAGGGCTACACAAGAACTCCTGTCGATATTTATATGTGTGGTATTGTCAGTACATAGCCTGCAGGTAACATAATAGTGTACAAGATGGGCATGATGTTAGAGAGTCTTAAATAATCAGGCATGACTAGCCAAAGCAGGGTGAGGAAAAATGTATGTATAGGTGGCCTAGGTTGCTGAGAAACTATTGGCCAAAAATGTTGCTGTCTGGAAGTAAAAGGGATTTGGAAGGAGAGCAAACCCAATGTGTTTTATCAAGATCCAAGTTTTGTTACAACAGCTATGCATGGCTGACAATTGTTTTACATTACAGTTCGCTACACTCCCCGAAGCATGCAAGTTGGTGGTAATAAAAAATTTTGAGATATTTTTCAGCTAAGCTGTTACTGGTTACTGGAGAGCATATATATATTCAAATGGAATTTGCAAGCCAAACAGAAAATCAAAATAGGCTCAGGCTATCTGTAAGTGCCTGAGCCTGGGAAGAATTTGTCTGTACATTTTCTGTTCTGCCATTTTACTGTAGATTTGCCACATTCTAAAAAGGATGAGGGATTCAACATGTAGTTGTTTAATTATAACTTTTTTTAGTTTAAGTGTGACCCTAAGGAAGACACATTGTTATTTCTGCATCTAAATGGACCCATCTGTAATCTTTACAATTTGCCTTAGGCTTTGTTCACAGTGCTCCTTTTGGTGCTCATTTTGATCACCTTTTTGAGCACAAAATCTGCTGAAAAAGAAGATCTGTTTCCTGCACCCATTGACTTCAGTGGCAAATTGTAAAATCAGCATTAAAAAAGCATCAGTGAACTAAGGAGTAACATGTAACTTCTTTTTTCAGAGCTGCTTTTTTCAGTGGTAATTTTACAATTCCTCATTGAAGTCAATGGGTGCAGGAAACAAACTGATTTTATGCTGTACTTCCAGCACTATTTGGGTAGGATCAGGGTATGTTCAAACTTCCAGCACTATTTGGGTAGGGTCAGGGTATGTTCAAACTTCCAGCACTATTTGGCTAGGGTCAGGGTATGCTCACACTTCCAGCACTATTTGGCTAGGGTCAGGGTATGTTCACACTGCGGAATGTCTGTGCAGAATTCCGCTAGAATATTTCTAACGGACATTCCGCTGCAACAGAGTCCCATTCATTTTAAGGGATTTTGCTGCACTGTGCACACAGTGGAATTTCCGCGGCAGATGTTTCTGCTGCAGAAATCCCAATTCCGGCAGAGACATGTCTATCCTTCCAGTGGATTTCACTCAGAAATGCATTGCAGTCTATGAGATGGCGCATTTCAGACCAGATTTTTCAAATCTGTGGAATGCCCGCCCACATTTTCCTAACGAGAGAACATACCCTTGCATGGAGCGTATATGCTGTGTATTTTGCTGCATATTTTTTGCTGCTGATTTTGCCATTTTATGACTTTAATAGGTAGGAATATACCTATTAAAGCAGCAAATACACATCGTATACACTACGTGTGACCCTTCCTCTCTCTACACTCCCCAGTGAAGAAAATTGTAGCTGGGAAATAGTTTTTTTTCTGAAATGTCTTTGTAACTCTTATTTTACTTTATTTTTTTTTTTTTTAACACTGAGATTGGTAACTATTGTAGTACAGTCATATCATAAAAGCATACCAGAATGTTTTAAAACAAATGGTACATTAAACTAGCACTGCAATATTAAAGAGCCTGCAATATATATTTATATATATATATATTTATATATGTTCAAGTTATTGATGACACACACCATATTGTTTATCATACCGCCCCATCACTTATGCACAGTTGGAAAGCTATGTAACAGGTATGTATTTTTACGTTTGTTCTGCTGAATATAAGAAAACCTATAAATCTTGTCCATGTAGCTGACCCAAAATGGACCCCGGGCTAAATTTCAAGCACAGAGCCCGCTTGGTTTATAGCATGAGGTACTGACCTATAGATGAGTTTTGACTTGTCAATTGCCATAAGACAAGATAGGTAAGAAAGCAGGATTATAAAGAATGGTCAAGTAATATAACATGAAGGGGTCAGCCAGGTGTTCTTTGACAAGAATAACATTTTTAAGACTTTCCTCAGGTATGCAAAATATGTTTAAGGCTGGTGCCACACATAGCGTTCAGAAATACGTGGGGAGATTCATCAAAACCTGTGCAGAGGAAAAGTTGACCAGTTGCCCATAGCAACCACTTTTATTTTTGAAATGGACTTGGCAAAAAATAAAGAAGTGATCTGGAGGGGCAAGCTGTGCATAACTAGCTTGCCCCCTGACTGGTGAGCAGTTAAGGGGTTAAGAAATGTACAGGCAAGGTTTTTTTTTTAGCCCCCTCCCCCGCCTGTAAAACTTGTGGGTAAATATAGTGGTATGTCCCATGGGTGGGGGGGAAGGAGTGCACCAATCAGGGGCTTAATAGTTTCCCGGGCTTTCAGGAGCCCTCCCCTGGGTATTTATATCTGTGGTGCCTCCCTTCCCCCCCTCAATCTGCCCAGGACCCGGAGTTTTGGCTGCTAGTGGGTATGTTGCTGCCCCTTATTTATAGCCTGGGTGGAGCAGGAGGGTGAGGGCTGGCATGCTCGCTTGTGACTGAGCTGGCCTCCCCTCCTGTTGCGTCCATGGCGGGCTCGGGAGGCTGGCGGACCTCTTATTAGTCCTGCCCTCCCTTCCCACTGTAATCCCTGCGAGCCTTGTCCCATCCTTTTGCCCTCTCCCCTGCCTGTGCTTTGATCCCTCCTCCATGCGTGCTCCTGGAGCAGGCTCTGATTTCCCCTTGTCCCGTCCGTCTCTTTTTTCCCCCCTGTATGCGCCCACTCACCCCCCCCCCCCCCCCGTTGCGGTCTCCTTCACCCCCCCCCCCCCTTGTCCCCTCCGCTCTGGAGGTGGCGGCCCCTCGGTGGCTGCTGCGTTAACCCCCCTTTTTGCGCAAATGGACGTTTAGTAACGTCCATTTGCGCGTCCCCAGTCATAATGCGCTCTCACAATGTGAGCGCGCATTGTAGCCGGCGGATCCCGATTGCTGTTAGCAACCAGGAACCCTTCTAATGCCGGACATCGCCGATCTGGCAGATGTCCGGCATTACCTCTTTAGACGCGGCGTTCAGATTTGATCGCCGCATCTGAAAATGTAATTGTACGCATCCCGGCTGCTCAGCGGGCTGATCGGGACCATCGCGATAAAATCGCGATGTCCCGATCAGCTGGGACGCAGCAGGAGGGTCACTCACCTGCCTCCTGCGCGTCCGCTCCTCGATTGATTGCGCCAAGCCTGAAATTCAGGCTTGAGCAATCAATCCTTGATAACACCGATCATTGCCATGTTAATACATGGCAAGTGATCGGTGTCAGGTTCAGCGTGTGCAGTGTTATAGCTCCTAGGGGAGCTATAGCATTGCAAAAAAAATAAAAAATAAAATAAATAAATAAATAAATAAATAAAATAAAATGTAAAAATAAAGTTGAAGGATTTGAATAGTTTAGTTAATAAAGATTGTTTAACCCTTGCAATATTTCACATTTGATCACCCCCCCCTTTTTCCCCATAAAAAAATAAATTAATTAATTAATTGATTTAAAAAAAAATATATATATATATAATAATATTATAATAATTATAATAATAATAATAATAAAAAAAAAATTATGTATATATATATATATATATATATATATATATATATATATATATATATATAACAATAATAATAAATAAATAAATAAAAATAAAAATATATATATATATATATTTTTTTTTTTATAAAATAAATTAATAATAACACATAAAATACTGTATATTACAACAAACATACACATGTGTGGTATCGCTGCGTGCGTACATGTCCGTAGTATAACAAATATATCGTCCTTTGAGGCGCTCCATCTATGGCGTACGCATATTAAAAAAAAAAAATAATAATAATAATAATTTAAAAAAAAATAACAAAAAAAAATAAAAATAAAAAAATAAAATAAAATAATTTAATCAATGAATAAAATACATAAATAAGTAATATTACTTGAACGAATAAATTTCACAGTCCAAAATAGCGTATTTTGGATCCCTTTTTTATACCGTAAGTATGACTAAACAGCGATCTCAAACTCAATCAAAACGACAATGGTACTGCGGACAGCTTCAGATCACAACGCCAACTATATGAGCCCTCATACTGTCCCCACTCCTTTGCCCGGCTCCTTACCCCCACCACACTAGCACTCTCCCCCTGCCCACTGCTGCTGTGGCTGCTGCTGCCCCCCTTTTTCCTCGTGCTCCCCATGGTTCTTGCAGCCACTGCGCCCCCACGCCTCCCCGTCACCTTTCCGCCCAGAGTTCCCAACCCCCCCCCCCCCCCCTGCTGCCGCTGCTGTTTTCCTTCCTCCTGCTTCTCCAATGCCCCCGTGGAGGGGTAGGGAATGCTCCCCTGATTTTGTGTTGCTCTTCCCCCTCTGGGGCCGGATGGGAGCATAGACGTATTTGTCGCCGCTCTCGCTCTGGCCCTGGGAGGCGGCACGGGCGGTGTTTTTTGGGCCTTCTTCTCACTTGCAGGGAGTAGGTGTTTCGCTTTTTCCCGCAGGGGTTCTCCCTCAGAGTCCTCTACTGCTGGTTTCACGGCGTGGTTTCCGCCAGCGGCCGAGTGCCCGCGATCCAGCGGTCTCCGGCGTGCCTTGTCCCACGCCTGCGGTGGTGGTGAAGTGGTTCCTCCAGCTGTTGTGCTTCTCCATTTTCTGGAATTGGTGAGTGTTCTGATGTGGGGCTTGGCCCCTTCCCTGGTTTGTGTGCTTATGGCTATGTTCTGTGTAGCGTTTGTCCTTTTGTCCCGTGTGTTTGTTGGGTTTGGGTCTCGGATATGGGTGTTATGTCTATGTTGGTCTCTGGTTGTGATTTGGGTACGTCTCTTCTTGACGGGGTGCTTTGGTAGGGTATCATTTTTGCAGTGCGCGCTTGGGTGTGTGGTCTTTTGGCCTTACGCTCTGGGTGGCCGGGGTTTTGCTGACTTAGCTCCCGAGGCTTGTTCCTTTTCCTGAATCGGTGCCAGTCACGGTTTTGTTTCTTTGGGTTTTTCTCCCCCTTTGTTTGGTTTATCTCTCCATCTTAAGTTGTAGTCTCTCTCCGCTGCTCCATTTGTCCTAGTGTATCTGTCTGATGTTTTTTCCTGTTTTGCCCAATCTCATGTAGGCATTGGACTCCTGCATGTCGTGCTGGGTGCTTTGGCTGATGTGGCGGTGGGTAGGTTTCGCTAGTGTCTCCGTTTGTCTTGCCTGTGTGGGTTCTTCTGTTCGTGGTGGTATTCCGGAGGGTGATTCTCCTGTGCTTTACACTTGTTGGGGTGTGGTTTGTTGCTGCAAGGCTGACGCACAAATTTGTGAAGCGTCCATATTTTGTGCTCGCTTCGGCAGCACATATGTTAGAATTGGCACGGTGCTGAGGAGATTAGCATGGGTTACGCATGCCGTGTTGGCGTTGGTCTGCTGCTTTCCTGTGGTCAGGGAGTGATTGCGTTTTCTCTGTTTTGGTTTCCTCGGGGCTCGCTAGGTGCCCCGATTCCGGTCCTTGCTGGTTTACTGAATGTTCCACGTGGAATGTGTTTCTGGGCTGAGTTTTTTCCTGCAGGTTGTCTCTGGCTGCCGAGGGTGTGTGGTATCTGTGTCCCCGCATATGTGCCCCTGGTGCGCTAAGGGCTGACGTTACGGTTGGTTGGGGTTTTTCAGGTGTAATGCAGTGGTCAGGCCTGCTTTCAGTTCCCCGTTGCAGCTCATGGGGAGCTCGCTCTGTTCCCAGGTGTGGCTGGTTTGGTTGGTTGCTGGTGTGGTGTTTTGGTTTTCCAGTGGTGCTGCAGGGTGGTTTACTACTGGGTGTCTTGGTAGTCAGTGGGTTTCTGCCATGCTTGGGTTTTTGTTTGCGCTTTTTCCTTTGGTGTTGGTTGTGGGACTTTGGGTGCTTGCTTCGGCAGCTCATGTTCTCGAATTGTAACGATACTGTGTGGGTTGGCGTGGCCCCTGCGCTTGGTTGCGCTTTAATATGGTGATGCTTTTCTTTTTAGGGTGTGATTTGAGTGATCGGGGGTGTTTTGTCGGTCTGACATTTGGGGCGTTGTCACTGCTATTATTTCTTTCTTTCAGCTTTCTTCCTGCGCTCGGCTTGTTGCACCTAGTGCTTTGCTGTTTGGAGTTAAGGTTTATTTTCGGCTGTACTCCCTGGGGTCGGTATTGGGTGTTGACGCTTTGTCCCGTTCTCTGGCAGTGGTTCCGGAGGTTGCTCCCTCGGGTGGAGCCGGAAGGTTTGCTCCTGTGGCTGTGGAATGGGAGACCACCTCGGGTTGGGGTCCCGGGATAGGACTGAGTGATACAGTGTTGTGGTTAAACTTTCGGCCTGTGGGTCATCGTGGAGAGTGGTGTATTTCTTGGTCCACTTTGGTGGCTCCTGCGACTTTGTCGCACTCACGGTGAGGCGCTTGCGAGTGGTTGGGGTTGGTGTGGAGGCCGGGATGTCTACAGTCGAGGGTCCCGGAGGTTCCAAATGTTTCTGTGGATAGGTGATTTGTTTTTGTACCTACAAGGTTCTGATGTTTGATTTCCTATTTCGTTTTGATAGGCTGTGATAAAATAAGTTAACTGCTGTGTCTCCTATCCAAGGAGGTTCGAGATTTGGGCTGTATTCTGCATGTATCCAATTAACATTCTTAGTATGTGACGCTGGGTATCTTCACCTGTTCGTGAGAATCACCTACTACTTAATGCAAAAAAAATAAAAAATAAAAATAAAATAATAATAAATTGCTTGGCTTTCCCGCTGTGCTGCGATCCAGTGGGGTGAGGTTGCATGGCGGGGGGTGATTTTTCTTTTCTGCTTTGCGGTTGGTGGGATGTTGGTGTATACCTAGGGGCTGGGCCCGGGAGCGGGTGACCTCGCTGTCGGCGATCGGTTTTTCCTATCAGTTTTTGGGTCGCTTGGTGGCGGCTGTGGGTCGGATTTTTGGTTGTCGCTTTTGCGTTGTTTTTTTTATTTTTTTTTTATTTTTAATTTATTTGTTTAATTTTTATTTTTTATGATCCGAGGTTTTGCGCTGGCTTTTTTCGGGGCTAGGTGGATGGGGCACTTTCTTTCTCCTCGTCTCCTTCCATGGCACTTGGGTGTTTGATGTGTTTTTTGGGTGCCTATTTTGTGCGTTTTCAGGTCCGTTGGTCCGAGACTGCTTAGGCGATCTGGGACACAGCTTGTGCTGCATGAGGGTCCACGAATGACTGTTTTTTCCGGTTGTCGTCCTATTGTTGACTGGACGCCTTTTTTCTTTTTTGCTCCCCGCTCTCGATTGTCTGTTTTGGGTTTTGGCTTCTTTTTGTAGGATGGGGTGTTGTGAGTTTGGGATTCGCTCTCTTTTTGTATCGGTGTCGGCGGAGAGGGCTTGGTTTCCGGAGAGGGTAGCGCGGGCGATCTGCATGTTGCGTTGCTATTTTCGCCCAGTTTGATGTTTCCCATATGTGTTTTTGTTTTGCGAGCGGCTTTCCGCAAGAAGGTGCGAGTGCTGCGGCTCTCTTCGGTGTATGGGCGAGTCTGAGAGAGATGAGTTCACACGAGAGTTAGTGCAAAATAAAAAAAATAAAAAAAAAAAAAAAAAAAAAGGAAATGCAAAAACATAGGTCCTGGCGGCAGGTACCTCGGATTTCCTGGAGAGGAAATGTGTTGGGCGGATGTCCTGGAGAGGAAATGTGTTGGGCGGATTTCCTGGAGAGGAAATGTTTTGGGTGTGTTCGGGGGGCTGAGTTGGCCCCAGGTGTTGGCTATCCAGTGTCTCTTGGGTGGGGGTCGGAGCCCAGTGTAGGGCTAACTGGTCTCCTCCGTGGCGGTAAGAAGACGGTGAAAGCGGGGTCAACCCGGGGTAGACCTCCACACAGGACAGTGTGGCAGCACCTCTCGGGTTGGCAAGAAGCCAATCGGTGTCTTTGTTACAGTTAAATTGTTATTTATATAAGTAATTTTATAAATAAAGCTGTGGCCGATCCCCACCCACGGAAAAGTTGAATTGTTGTTGTGTCAGTTATTATTTAATAAATTATTGTAATGAGGGGGAGGGTTAGTTATAGCCTGCTAGGAGCTAATTGGGTCTCAACAGTCTGGAGGGGCAAGCTGTGCATAACTAGCTTGCCCCCTGACTGGTGAGCAGTTAAGGGGTTAAGAAATGTACAGGCAAGGTTTTTTTTTTAGCCCCCTCCCCCGCCTGTAAAACTTGTGGGTAAATATAGTGGTATGTCCCATGGGTGGGGGGGAAGGAGTGCACCAATCAGGGGCTTAATAGTTTCCCGGGCTTTCAGGAGCCCTCCCCTGGGTATTTATATCTGTGGTGCCTCCCTTCCCCCCCTCAATCTGCCCAGGACCCGGAGTTTTGCCCACCCTCCCTCCCTTTTTTGTATGTCTGTTTATTGTAAGTCACAGCTTGGCGGTAAGAAGACGGTGAAAGCGGGGTCAACCCGGGGTAGACCTCCACACAGGACAGTGTGGCAGCACCTCTCGGGTTGGCAAGAAGCCAATCGGTGTCTTTGTTACAGTTAAATTGTTATTTATATAAGTAATTTTATAAATAAAGCTGTGGCCGATCCACACCCACGGAAAAGTTGAATTGTTGTTGTGTCAGTTATTATTTAATAAATTATTGTAATGAGGGGGAGGGTTAGTTATAGCCTGCTAGGAGCTAATTGGGTCTCAACAGTCTGATTGGTTGCTATGGGCAACTGGTCAACTTTTTCTCTGCACAGCTTTAATAATTATCCTCAACTTTTCTTTTTGTTTGTTTGTTTTACAAATTTGGTTGATTTTTTTTTCAGACAATTTTGTAGCATTTATGAGACTTTTCGAAGCAGTAAAACCCTGAACTCCCAAAAAACAGGTCAGAATACTGTGTGTGCATGCAGCCTTGGATGTTTTGTCTATTACAATACCCGGTTTTCATAGTAAGAAGAGTGAGTTTGTATTGCTTTGGGTACTATGTTTGGGAACAAATAACAAATGCCTTTAGCTTATTCTCTTTTGTAAGCTTTCCTTGTCATCTGCAGCATTTGGTGACAGGTATACAATTTATTTGTAAATGGCTTCATCTCAGTAACAAAACGTGTTGACATAATCTCCAGTCATGATTAGACATTACAAGTGATGCCTCGGGCTTTATACAAGACGTCTCATTCAGAAGCTGGTGAATAATTGTTTATTTGCCGCTATTTCTGCACAGCTGAAAAACTGTGATTCAGTTTGACAATACGTGAGCCTGCATTTATTTGGAAACGTTAATTCTTCCCAAATGTTTTGTGAGCTTGAAATTGTTAAATGGGTAATAAGATCTTAAAAAGACAAGCAAACCATAGTTCCTATGGACACATGTGGACGGTCTACAGTTGGACAAGAACCACTTTGTGTCAAAAGTCAAAACATGGACACTTTCCTACGTCAGTGGCTAGGCTTAAAATAAATAAGAAGACCTAACACATGCAAATAATATGACATTCCTTGGGTGCTAGTAAAACAGAACATTCAAACAAAGCAGAACCATAGACATAAGGTGACGTTTAAACAGATAGATCAATCAATTCTATTGCTTTACATTAACTCAATACTGGACAGCAGCATTACCAATGTCATCAGCTTATAGAAGAGGAAACTTTCTGAAATGGAAGAAGAAAATACAAATTTTGTATTATGGGAATTAGTCAAACAACTATGGACAAGTGACCAAATGACTGTATAATGTCATCAAAAGGTTATTGAAGACAAATATAAGTCAGTGCACAAAGCTTAAATAAGTCAGTTAACATCTAAAATATGCTAAAAAAAAATAGATACTGAACACTTCAGGAGCACATCTAAACCCTGATGCGTTAAGGACTAAGTGGCCAGGGCATATAAGTATGTCCTGTGTCATCTTGGGGGGCTAAGATTGAGCCATATGACCATATTTTGGATTCTGCACTGAAAATCCTCAAAAAAGTTAAATGTCCCTGTCATTTATCAAAACTTTTGAAATGTCACAGAAACATGTCAAAAGTTTTGATCCGTCAGGGTCTGATCTCCCCTAATCATTAGAATGGGGGTAGGGAGAAGCATGCACTTAAAGGGGTACTCTGGCGTTGACTTTTTTCCCCCCTTAAATCCTGCCCAAGTTGCCCAACCTTTCTTACCCTTTCTTACCTTTCACTGCTCTCTTAAATGGCACCAGTATTCTGCTCCTGGCCTACGCTGCTATCCTCTTCCTAATTTCCAGGGGTCACTGCATCAGACTGCAGCTCAAGCTTAACCTATGGCTACAGTATTGTCCTACCTTGGCCAGCGATCAGCGACAATACATTACACTGCTGCTGAGCCTATTACTAGCCGAGGCAGGACATCGCTGCGGTCAGCAAATAGCTGAGTTGCAGTCTGATGCGTCAACCCCTGGAAACAAGGAAGAGGATTGCAGTGGAGGCCAGGAGCAAAATACCAAACGCAAAAGGGAGCAGCGGGAGGTCAGTTCACATTTCTTTTGTTTTTTCAAATGCTGGAAACCTGAGCAGGATTAAAAAAACAAATTAAATTCTGGAGTACCCCTATAAGCACTTCACTCCCTGGCTTGCAACATTCGCTGCAAGGTTGCACTAGATGGCCCCATAAAAAGTCTATAGAGCCCAATGAAACTGGGCAGAGATCGCTAGAGAATGAAGCACATAACTTCTCATTCTTATTATCAATGGGGGTCTGTACAGTCAGGCCTCAACAGACAGACCTCTTGGGCATGTCAAAAGTTTTGGTAAATGACAGGGACACAAAAGAACAGAATATAACTATGCAGTTTTCTAAACCCTGTTTACAAGTAGCAGAGAAAATCCAGACAGATTGTTACATTTTAAGCTAAATACATATAAGAAAACTTGTAAGCTGTTTTTTTATGGAACAACATATACAGGACAGTGCTCTGATATGGATAGAGATCTCAAGTGTCACCTAGTTGACTGGTGACTAAGTGCACATTCTGTCTTTCCAAGTCAATGACGCTTTTAATAGAATCAAAAGAAAAGGAGATTAATAACCATGTAGTAATGTTTTCTGGACAGGAAAAATGATTTGACAATGGGAAAAACTGGACAAGACGTGTTTTCTCAACTCTCACTGTTCTCCATAGTTTATAGGTCCAGTGGACCTGGACTGTAGCGGAATTACCAAGTGACAGTCATTCCTCTCATACTTTCCAAGTCACTCTGACAGTTTAGTGATCTTTACAAATGGACTCCTGCCTCACGGTTTACACGGAACATTTCATCCCACACTAGGTTAGATTAGAGACGAGTTTTCTTTTGTCTTTGTTGTTTGAAAACTGCCAACTGGCCACCTTCCATGTAGACCATGATCCAAGGAAGCCGCTATTCCCTCAATGAGAATTTTCCAGCATTTTTTATTTTATGGAAAAGATAGTATTTATTTTCACAATGTTAGACTCACACTTTTGAAGGAAAATGACCACATTTTTCATGTGTTTATTTTGCCATGTTAAAAGGTGTCTTAATAAATTGCTATGTTATCTGACCAAAAATGCACATGCTGTCATTTTTACAGATGTTTTTAAAAGCCTTGCCAAGAGCAACAGAAGTCTATAAGCCCCCCTGATAATAAAAACCTCTATAGTAAAGCCACCTGTGACAAGACACTTATCATGTGTTTTATGGTCAGATGCTATTCTATGCTTGTTTTTGAAAACTATTCCATGGTATTTTTTTATTTTATTATAAATGCCAGTCTGTCTGCATTACTCACGGTCATGTTGTTTCTTGATTATTGTCTGTTTAGGAAATGTATTCATATGGAACATTACGGGGAGTCTTTTGTTTTGTATTTGGAATGCTTGGGAAAAGGATAAGCACAAATACATATTTTCCTTTTGGGAGACAGTCACCTTGCAAAAGCTGATGGGTATAGACATTTGCAGCGAAAATATTATTCTTATTATTGTATTATTATTAAAAACAAAACAACACTTAATATTATTCTCAAAGGCCCAGATTTATCAATCTGTGTGAGAGAAAAAATAGAGTGATTTTCCCACAGCAACCAATCACAGCTCAGTTAGCGAGCTGTGGTAAAGTGAAAGCTGAGCTGTGATTGGTTGTTGGGGGAAAATCCCTATTTTTTCTCTCACACAGTTTGATAAATCTGGGCCAATGTGATTAAATCCATTACAGCGGTCAATGCTTCAGGTCATGATTGGGATGGAGTTCGCCCTTAATTGTCACCCAGACAGAGCTTTTCTTAAGTATTACGATTCCTTAACATAAAATTGTGTACCCAGGTAAAGCAACAATTTCTATGGTTTTTAAAGCGTACGTTTGTACTGGCGGGATCTTCTGTCCTTCAGTGGATAATCCCCAGCAGACCTCATAGAACTCAACCTTAGTCTGCTATGATAACTTCGCTATTGTTTAACCCGCAGCGGGAATCTCACCGAAAATCCTGCCTATGTAAACATTCCCGAATATACTCCCTCCCCAGAATTCTTAGTGGAGCCTATGAATATCCACACACCATTCATGGTGTTCTTCTCAAGGAGAACTCTAACTCCTTTGACCTAAGTCGATAGGTCTCACAGCTAAGCCAGAACACCCTGTTCTGTACTGATGAGGTGCAAAAACCCTGAAACCTTTCTGCAGATGGGACCTCTTTCCTTCTGCAGAAATTTTTGCCTTGGCCAAAAATCCAAGTTAGTTTCCAAAGCACTGTAGCTGGTGTGAAAAACTGATGTTTAGGGTAAGATACCTAAAAAAGTGGTGTGATTGAGCCGATTTGCATGTTACTTTTTATTTACCACTTTACTCAAGTACTGATAACAAATAAAGGCTCATTAGTCTCTCCGACCCAGGAGGAAATCTAGTGAGATCCTCCACAAGAACATCCTAAAGGCAATGCATGGCTAAATACGTTATTAAATGTCCTAATAAATAGCAGCTGGCTTCTTCTTGGTGACTTTCCTCCAATGTTTTCATATAGAACACTGCAGTAGTTTTCTTTTCATTGGGGCAGCAATGCATCCTGGTAGACTGGAGGTCTCAACTGTGGACTTTCAGATTTGATGAGTTGTAGTTTTGCAACATCTGGAAGTCAACAATCTAGAGAACACTTGTCTACCAGGATAAATTGGAGCCCCACATTGAGAACTAATGGAGGTCCAGAGTTTGGAGATCACGGTGGTAGACTATACACCTGTCAGCTCATACTGCTTTCCAGATTATCTTTTCCAGATTAAAGCACAATTTCTAAAGTTACATTGACACTTTTAAATTTAATGCAGATGGCTTTGTATGATATAATCTGACATATGTAGTAAATTCTCAGAACCCCATCCTACCGAACCTGTCAGTGCACTAGATTTGATAAGTCTATGTTACAGGTACCAATTCAAAACTACAATGTTGTGAAAACATGTATCATCTAGGAAACACTATAGGAGATAATGTTCCCGCAAACACATCAAATCAGGCTTTAAAATACATGGAAAAAGACAATTCGGAAAAGGAAATATTAATCCTGGGGCACAGTGCACCCATCTTCCTCCATTTCTAAGATCCTTTTTTTTACTATACAGAATATGATAAGATCTGAGCAATTCTGGACCCTTGCACCTGCATAGTTTCCCTGTGGCTGTGGAAGCCAGAAATTTGCAATGTTAACTGCCTACAACAAAGGTTGCACTGTTTTGGCCTTTAACACCTATTATCCAAGTATGCAAACACTGTTCCACACACAGAAGGTCAAAGGTTAAGTGGTTTAAAGAAAGAAAGAAAACAATGCATTTTACCTTCATGCATGGTCTCTGTCAGAACCTCTTAAATCTAACCATTTGACTACAAAAATATATAACATGTTGGTTGCCTTAGTAAAATCAGATTTAGGCTAGTTTCACAGTTAGACTTTAAGTCTACGGCTGGTGTCATACACTTTTTTTTTTGGGGGGGGGATATGCAGTGGCAGTGTGTGACACCAGCTGAACAATGCATCCATATTACACTTATATGATACTTTAGGCAGGAATCTCAAGTGTTTAGTAGCATTTGTCATTGTCCTTTTGTTGGAATTTTTATCAGCCTATTTTTTTTGTTGTTGCATACAGCATGTACTGGTCAGGATTTTAAACTGCCATTGCAGTTTTTGAGACAAAGCCAAAAGTGTATACAAAAGGAATGGGAAGTATAATGGAAGGACTTCTCCTTCCTACTGGATCAACTTCTGACTTTGGCTCAAAAACTGCAGTGGCGGTTTAAAAACAATTGTATGGAAACGTAGCCTAGCCTTTTTGTCTTTAGCCAGTAGCAAGCCCATGCATTTCTGCAATTCTTATTAATGTTAATGGGAGAATTGCAGACATTTCTGAAACACATGTGCCATTTGCTAATTTACCCTTAAATGGGTACTCTCATAAAAAGATATATATATTTTTTACATTTGAAAAACTGGCCACTAGGTGTCACCCTATATTGCTCAGGATTACTTTCCCCCCCTGACGTTCAGCATGTTCGGACCAACGCTGGCCGGGCAGCGTGGCACAGCGTGGTCCGGAATGCTCGTTCACAGCACGCTCTCTGCCTGTATAGGAAACAGGCAGAGAGCGAGCACAGCGCTTGTGCATGTGTTGCACGCAAAATTTAAATATCCCCACCCCCCCTGCATCTCCCTCTCCTCATTCATTGCAGCGCGTGAGCTGCAGTCTCACGAGAGAGAGGAGACAGGCACACACAGCATACAGGAAGACTGGCGGAAGCGAGCCCCGGCCAGGCTTCAGATGACTTGCCTGCCGGAGCACTTCCTGTCCTCGCCAGAGAGCTCAACTCCGAGCTCCTACAGCACTTCAGAAAAAGGTATTTTTATGGGGATTTGGGGAAAAATAAAGACAGGGATAGATGTAGTTAGTGTCAGGGACAGGTGGGGAGGGGGAATAGGAAAATTTACTGATAACTACTCTTTAAAGAGTAGACTGCAAGGAAAAATATGATTCATTCATTGACTGGTAGAAACCTCTGCTTTGATAGTTTCCAAAGAAACAAATGGCAATGATCAAATGGACATGTGTCCCAAAAAGCATTTGTTTTAATGCATCTGAAAAAAACCTGAAGCTTTTATACTATCTTTGGATCCTTCGCCTATGTACCTCCTGAGCGGTTTCGCATCTATTTAACCAGTGTCTTTTCTCCACCTGTACGGAGCACCATGAAAGCTATATCATCCGGGGGATTGCCCTGAGTCCGACCATTGGGTGGCTGCACCGCTAAACACAGCACAGGCGATATAGCTGTTGTGTCGATAATACAACAGCAAAAGGTGAGTGTGTCACTCCATGACCCTGTGCATTGTTATGTCACATATATAGACATACTGCCCAATGAGAAGCTCTGCTTGTCTTTTTGGTCTCTAGAATTTCATAGATTATGCATTATAGATTATGCAGTGAAACATTATCTTGTCTGATCATTTTAATAATCGATCGGGGTCTGAACAGCCACAACCTGACTGATCAAAATTGTTTACATGTTTATAGGACATGCTGAAATTTTTTTGAGATGTATACTGACAGTGACACTAAGCAATTTTTGCAAACAAACATTTTGTTTCTTAAAGTAAAACGGTTATGTGACAACTTGCATGTACAATGTCCATATGTATGTTTTTACTATAACAATGATAAACATTTATTTTAAATAAAAAATTAACCAGCAACATATCTCGTAAATTTGGTTACTGGGCACAGCATTGGTAGTGTTCGTGCCTGTTAATGTAGTCCCGTTTCATATACTTGAATGGGAAAGACTTGCAGTGAGCTGTAGTACCAGACACAGCCACTGATATGTGTATGGCACTGTACTTGGAAAACAGTGGATGCAGTGCTCAGTGACCATGGCCCTTTCAGACAGCTGAAAGGCAGAAGTGTCTGGAGCTAGTCCCTGGCCGATCAGATATTCATGGACTATCCAAAAGATTACCAGAAAAAAACACTTAAACATTCATAGTGCTTGGTTTGTTAAACAGAAATAAAAAGAGAATGTTACTTTAACAGTTTTCAAAGAGGCTCATAGCAGTTAAGGGTTTCCCTGCCACAGAGGAAACCTTGCAGCAGCCAAAACACTGAATATCCCATAGTGCTTTAATACGAGCAAAGCAACGATTTAGAGCTGTCTAAGCTTAAGAAAAAGGCTACACACTAAGTTCACTTATAAGTTGTAAAGCGATCGTGTGCCAGCAGCATGACGGTATATTTCGCTTTAGTCATGCTTGGATTAGAACTACACCCAGCACTGCTACTGTATCCAGGTAATTACTAGCTTATCTCCCAGTCAGATCCTTCATTTGTTTTCCAGTACAGCGTTTCTGATAAAGTTATAGATTATCCAAAATTATAATTTTTTTTCATCATGCAAAATAGCCTAGCGACAGAAGAGAACCTAAAAGCTTTCAGAAGTATAATTTTATTTTGTGCCCCATCGGATCCTGTTACACGACTGCTCTCTTGACCACAGGCCTGCAGGCTGAACTCAGAGTGCCTATTTTGCTGGTCTTTAAGCTATTATTACTCCAACCTCTAAAACTAAAACAAGAGAGGCAAAGTCAAAAAAGCCATTTTGAGATATTTAAACGTTTGCAAGTAGAGTGAATCACACTTGTTTCTTTGTCCAGCAAAATCCACAATGCTAAAAGGCAATGTTTAGAGTATAACAACTCCCATGATGGTAAAGATAGCCAAAATAAAGCTCTAAATAACAGCCGTAATGGTAAACAAGTGTAAGCTTTGTGAACTAAGCAAAGTGTCCCCAAGTCATAGAAACATAGAATGTATTGGCAGATAAGAACCATTTGGCCCAACTAGTCTGCCCAATAATCTGAATCCTATCAATAGTCCCTGGCCCTATCTTATATGAAGGATAGCCTTATGCTTATCTCATACATGTTTAAACTCCTTCACTGTATTTGCAGCGACCACTTCTGCAGGAAGGCTATTCCATGCATCCACTACTCTCTCAGTAAAATAACACTTCCTGATATTACTGCAGAAACCTTTGCCCCTCTAATTTAAAACTATGTCTTCTTGGGGTAGTTTTTCTTCTTTTAAATATGCTCTCCTCCTTTACCGTGTTGATTCCCTTTATGTATTTAAAAGTCTCTATCATATCCCCTCGGTCTCTTCTTTCTTCCAAGATATACATGTTAAGGTCCTTTAACCTTTCCTGGTAAGTTTTATCCTGCAATTCATGTACTACAAGGAGCGACACGTGTTTAGTAGTACATTGTCTGGCTCTAACTACCTGAAGCCATACCTCTCCTTAAATACCCTCTTTCTAGACTCACCTTTCATAATTAAGTGCTGGTCCGTTGCGCTCCTAGTGAGCAGATTACATGTCTCCACTGGGATACTGGACGTTCATCGTGCATCCACTTCCTCCGACATCACGTGATCCGACCCATAAGACTGCTGACATGCCCTCCAGAGAAGGAGAATCGTCTCCACTGGACAGGCTGTGTCGGCATCACTGAAGTGCTGAACACGTGACCGGGTATGTACTCCCCGTTCTGTTTGAAATAAAGCACACTTAAGAAGACTGGTGAGTGCGACCATATTCTTTTCTTACAAAGGCATTGCATGTAAACTGGACTGTAAAGGTCAGCACCTCCATATGTGCACATTATAGCTCCCCGCCAGTACGGCACAGTCTCTGCATTTCTACTGCACTGTTGAAGGACTTATCAAGTAGCGCCAGTTCACTTCTACCTTTTGTATACATGGTCTACAATTTTGTTTCTCGTGTCCTTAGACAGCTCTTTGGAGTATGACTGTTTAAGGTTGTGGGCAGGTGTCTTTTATACTGATAAGAAGTTCAAACAGGTACCATTAATACAAGTAATGAGTGAAGGACAGAGGAGACTCTTAACCCCTAAGGACACAGCTCATTTTCACCTTAAGGAAGCAGCCCTTTTTTTTGCAAATATGACCACTGTCACTTTATATATTAATAACTCTGTGATGCTTTTACCTCTCATTCTGAATCCGAGATTGTTTTTTCATGACATATTCTACTTAAACATAGTGGTAAATTGTTGTCGTTACTTGCATCCTTTCATGGTGAAAAATCCCAAAAATTCATGAAAATGTTGAAAATTTAGCATTTTTCAAACTTTGAAACTATCTGCTTATAAGGAAAATGGACATTCCAAATAAATGATATATTGATTCACAAATACAATATGTCTACTTTATGTTGGCATCATAAAGTTGAAATTTTTTCACTTTTTGAAGACATTAGAGGGCTTCAAAGTATAGCAGCAATTTTCAAACTTTATACAAAAAATTCAAAATCTGAATTTTTCAGGGACCAGTTAAGTTTGAAGTGGATACAAGGGATCTTTCTGTGAGAAATACCCCACAAATGACTCCATTATAGAAACTGCACCCCTCAAAGTATTCAAAATGACATTCAGAAAGTTTGTTAACCCTTTAGGTGTTTCACAGAAACAGCAGCAAAGTGGAGGAGAAAAGTCAAAATCTCAATTTTTTTTACACTAACATGTTCATGTAGCCCTTTTTTTTTCCATTTTTACAAGGGTTATAAGGAGTAAAAGCTGTGCAAAATGTGTAGCCCAATTTCTTTTGAGTAAGGAAATACCTCATATGTTGAAGTAAAGTGCTCTGCAGGCTCGCAACATGGCTCAAGAGGGAAAGAGCAACTGTGGGATTTTGGAGGGTGAATTTTGCTGAAATGGTTTTTGGGGGGGCATGTTGCATTTAGGAAGCCCCCATGATGCCAGAACAGCAGAAAAAAAACACATGGCACACTATTTGGGAAACTACACCCCTCAAGGAACATAACAAGGGGTATAGTGAGCCTTAACACCTCACAGGTGTTTGACGGGTTTGCGTTGAAGTTGGACGTGAAAATGAAAAATGTGATTTTTTACACTAAAATTATGGTGTTCCTCCAAATTTTTCATTTTCATATGGGGTAATAGGAGAAAATGAACCCCTAAATGTGAAGCCCAATTTCTCCCAATGGAGTAAGGAAATACCCCATATGTGGATGTAAAGTGCTCTGCTGGCGCATTACAGGCCTCAGAACAGAAGAAGCGCCATTGGGCTTTTGGAGAGAGAATTTTGCTGAAATGATTTTTGGAGGCATGTCGCATTTAGGAAGTCCCCATGGTGCCAGAATAGCAAAAAAACAAACCAACAACAAAAAAAAAAAAACACATGGCACACTATTTGGGAAACTACATCCTTCAAGGAGGGTAACAAGGGGTATAGTCAGTCTTAACACCTTACAGGTGGTTTGACAGGTTTGCATTGAAGTTGGATGTGAAAATGAAAAAATTGCTTTTTAACACTAAAATGATGGCGTTTCTTCAAATTTTTTTATTTTCACATGGGTAATAGAAGAAAATGGACAGCAAAATTTGAAACCCAATTTCTCCAGAGTAAGAAAATACCCCATGTGTGGACGTAAAATGCTCTGCTGGCGCACTACGGGTCTTGGAACAGAAGGAGCGCTATTGGGTTTTTGGAGAGAGAATTTGGTTGAAATAGAAGTCGGGAGACATGTGCGTTTACAAAGTCCCCATGGTGCCAGACCATGGTGCCAGACCCTATTTCGGAAACGACACGCCTCATGGAATGTAATAAGGGGTGCAGTGAGCATTTACACCCCACTGCGGTTGACAGATCTTTGGAACAGCGGGCTGTGCAAATGAAAAATACAATTTTTCTTTTTCATGGACCACCGTTCAAAAAATCTGTCAGACACCTGTGGGGCGTAAATGATCACTGTACCCCTTATTACATTCCGTAAGGGGTGTAGTTTCCAAGATGGGGTCACATGGGGGGGCACTGTTCTGGCACCATGGGGGCTTTGTAAATGCACATGGCCTTCAATTCCAGCCAAATTCTCTCTCCAAAAGCCCAATGGTGCTCCTTCTCTTCTGAGCTTTGTAGTTCGCCCGCAGAGTACTTTACATCCACATATGGGGTATTTCCATACTCAAAAGAAATGGGGTTACACATTTTGGGGAGCTTTTTCTCCTATTACCCCTTGTGAAAATACAAAATTTGGGGTAACACCAGAATTTTAGTGAAAAAAAAATAACATTTTTCATTTTCACGTCCAACTTTAATGAAAATTTGTCAAACACCTGTGGGGTGATAAGGCTCACTATACCCTCATTACGTACCGCGAGGGGTGCAGTTTCCAAAATGGGGTCACATGTTTTTTTTTTTCCTAATGTTAGAACCGTTGCCACCTCTGTGCAAATCACCAATTTAGGCCTCAAATGTACATGGTGCATGAGCCCTGTTGTGCATCTGCAGATCACCTTACACCCACATATGGGTTATTTACGTACTCAGGAGAAATTGCGTTACAAATTTTGGGGGTCATTTTTCCTTTTACCTCTTGTGAAAATGAAAAGTATGGGACAACACCAGCATGTTAGTGTACATTTTTTTTTATTTTCTGACGAGTATGGAAATACCCCATATGTGGTACTAAACTGTTGCCTTGAAATACAACAAGGCTCTGAAGTGAGAGAGCACCATGCGCATTTGAGGCCTAAATTAGGCATTTGCACAGGGGCAGACCCGGATCAAGCATTACAATTGCCTCTGCCACCACACATACACTACAGCAGTGTTTCCCACACAGGGTGCCTCCAGTTGTTGCAAAACTTCCAGCATGCCTGGACAGTCAATGGCTGTCTGGAAATACTGGGAGTAGTTGTTTTGCAACAGCTGGAGGCTCGTTTTTGGAAACATGAGGCGTTTTAAATTTTTATGGGGGGGGGTACTGTGTAAGGGTGTGTATATATAGTGTTTTACCCTATTTTTTGTGTAGTGTAGTGTATTTAGGGTACAATCACATGTGCGGAAGTTCACGAGTTTCCCGCTTGGAGCTTGAGCTGTGCTGGAAATTTTGCCGAAGCTTAAATTTTGCTGCAGAAAACTCACTGCAAACCCCTGCCCTGTACATTCACATGGGGCCGGGGGGGGGGGGGGGGGGGGGGGGGGTAGAAACCTCTCCAGCTGTTGCAAAACTGCAACTCTCAGCATGGACTGACAGACCGTGCATGCTGGGAGTTGTAGTTTTGCCACAGCTGGAGGCACACTGGAGAGGAAACATCAAGTTAGGTAACAGACAAACTCGGTGTTTCCCCACCAGTGTGCCTCCAGCTGTTACAAAACTACAACTCAAAGCATGCAAGGTCTGTCAGTGCATGCTGGGAGTTGTATTTTTGCAACAGCTGGAGGCACACTGGTGGGGAAACACTGAGGTAGGTTCTGTTACCTAACTTTGTGTTTCCTCACCAGTGTGCCTCCAGCTGTAGCAAAACTACAACTCCCTCCCATCATGCACTGACAGACCGTGCATGCTGGCAGTTGTAGCTATGCAACAGCTGGAGGCACGCAACTACAACTCCCAGCATGCCGAGACAACAGTTTGCTGTTCGTTCATGCTGGGGGTTGTAGTTGTGCAACATCTGGAGGGCCACAGTTTAGAGACTACTGCACATTGATTTCCAAATTGTGGCCCTTCAGATGTTGCAAAACTACAAATCCCAGCATGCCCAGACAGCAAATGGATGTATGGGCATGCTGGGAGTTGTAGCTTTGAAAGATCTGAAGGATCACAGTTTAGAGACCACTGCACAGTGATCTCAAAAATGTGGCCCTCCAGATGTTGCAAAACTACAAATCCCAGCATGCCCAGACAGCAAATGGCTGTTTGGGCATGCTGGGATTTGTACTTTTGCAAGATCTGAAGGGTCACAGCTTAGAGACTCTAAACTGGTCCTCCAGACCTCCAGGCCACTTACCCAGATCACCGCCACTGAAGTTCTGTGCCGCCATCGCCATGACATCAGGATCGCCGCCGGATGACATAATTGCAGCTGCCGCCGCCTGGTCTTGGTTCATGTGAGCTCCACCGTTCCCCCGCTGAGCCCGGATACCCATGGGTGGGCAGAGCGGGGGAACTGAACTTTAAACTCCCGCCTGCTATTGGTCGGTCACTTCTGACCGATCAATCACAGGGATAGGAGGGGTGGCACACCCAGCCACCTCACTCCTATCCCTTCAGGGGGCCCGGGGATGTGTCGGACAGCGCCAATCCCCCTTATTTTCTGGGTCACTGGAGACCTGTATGTCCCGGAATCCCCCAAAATTTGGTCTCAGAACCCCCACCCCCCTCAGTGATGTGTCGGGATGCCTGATGAATGATTTGCGCAGGCATCCCAGTCCAGTCCCTGACCGGCTAGCGTCGGGGACCGAAATTCCCACGGGCGTACCTGTATGCCCTGCGTCCTGAAGAGGTTGAAGAAGTTACAGGTCTGTGAGAGACAGAAATCTTGCTTGTTTGTAGGTGACCAAATACTTATTTTCCACCATAATTTGCAAATACATTCTTAAAAAATCAGACAATGTGATTTTATGGATTTTTTTTCTCATTGTGTCTCTCATAGTTGAGGTATACCTATAATGAAAATTACAGCCTCTCTCATCTTTTTACGTGGGAGACCTTGCACAATTTGGTGGCTGAGTAAATACTTTTTTTGCCCCACTGTAGCTTTAATAACAGACTTCCCTGAAATGTATTGGTTTGTCATTATGATAGAAAATGTGAACATGTAATCCATACATAATCCAAATTAGCCAACATAGTGTCATATCTAAGAGATCAAACAAGTGATGTGTGTATTGTCATATTAAAAAAGTATATAGTTGCTAGATATATCAGTAAATCCCTGGAACTAGTGTAAACATAAAAGTGATGTAAGCAAGATGTAAAATTTGGGAACAGTTGGAGGACTTGCACAATGGTTACACTCATAGAAAGCCTTCAGACATTCCACCCATACCACTCTGTCATCTGCAGTAATTAGCTCAAATCCTGCAGCCCCCAGTCTCTGAACATTGCCCAATAAGAGTAACACAGAGTAAGGTGTCTCTTATTACAGAATGCAAAGACAATCCTGAAATTGGTTTATTATTAAGGGATTTTCACAGTTAGAAAACTAAATTCATAAGCAAATGTTTGATGGTCAGTCTTGGGGTATGCATACAGGGCTTTAGCACATTCATGTGTGATGTCCCAGTACGGGATATAGTCCCGTCAAGTCATCTATGTCTGCTGTCACTACCTACAGTCAAGTCAAGTCTATTATAGTCAGCGTAACTGTCCTAAAGTCTGTTACTAAAAGCTGCAAGGCTCTTCTGTGTTATTGGCCACCTCTCTGGGATCCTGGCCTAGCTATAAAGACCATTTGCATCTGTCTACCTCAGTAAAGCTACCATTAACCCTAACCTGGTCTTGGACTATTATTGCCCTGCCTAACCTTGGGATAGCAGTACTACCGTTCGGGTGGTTACCGGGAAAACCACACCCTGGTGTCACAAACATTTAGGGGTTAATAACACATTGCCTCTGGGTTACAACATCTGCCCCATACAATTCACTTTCGCACCCCGAGACACCCGTGGCTTCGCCACACATGTAATGGGATATATCATACATTTGGATTTTCTTCCCATATACTATGTAATTTGTGTAAATCAAATCAGTAATGCTACTGAAGAAGGGGACCTCCCGAAGCGCATTTAGCCTAGCCTTGTGTACCCCACAACCACCTATGTTCTAATCCATAAAATACAATATATTTTTGCAAGCACTGGAATCCCCTTGTTGATGTACCACTGCAATACGCGCGCCAGTAATGCAACATTCGCACAAAGATGCCAGCACCCATCGTCTACCAACCAACTCCAGGATTAACGTAGTCACAACTTTCACTTGCTCCCCCCAGACCGCAGACAGTATCACCCATAGGCCGGACGCCGTCTGTGCCTGCCTGCGAAGGAGAAAAGTGAACGATACAGCGATCCTAACTTACGCTGACAGCTAGCGCGCATAAGGCATTCTGGGACTGGTTGGTGAGTGGTGCGGTGTACCAAACATCTTAACTGAACTGAAAAACATTTTCATCCAGTGCATATTATATAATATGTTACCATTGGACATTGAGAGATTCCTGATAAAAAGTATATTATTCAACATACTAATTTCATTTTCTTAGGTGGTGTAAGAATATATTTTTATTTTTAATCTATTTATTTATTTCTTTTTGTACCTTTATAAATATACGCACTTACGTGATATACATTTTTTTAATCTTTATACAATACCACTACATTCAACACAAGGCCCCTGCTAGGATGCTGGTTGGTCTATTATGTGTACACATCCTATGAAATAAATACACTGCTCAAAAAAAAATAAAAAAATAAAGGGAACACTTAAACAACACGATTTAACTCCAAGTTAATCACACTTCTGTGAAATCACACTGTCCACTCAGGAAGCAACACTGATTGACAATCAATTTCACATGCTGTTGTGCAAATGGAACAGACAACAGGTGGAAATTATAGGCAATTAGCAAGACGCCCCCAATAAAGGAGTGGTTCTGCAGGTGGTGACCACAAACCACTTCCCAGTTCCTATGCTTCCTGGCTGATGTTTTGATCACTTTTGAATGCTGGCAGTGCTTTCATTCTAGTGGTAGCATGAGACTGAGTCTACAACCCACACAAGTGGCTCAGGTAGTGCAGCTCATCCAGGATGCCAGCTGTGGCAAGGTTTGCAATGTCTGCCAGCGTAGTGTCCAAAGCATGGAAGCGCTACCAGGAGACAGGCCAGAACATCAGGAGATGTGCAGGAGGCCGTAGGAGGGCAACAACCCAGGAGCAGGACTGCTACCTCCACCTTTGTGCAAGGAGGAGCAGGAGGAGCACTGCCAGAGCCCTGTAAAATGACCTCCAGCAGGCCACAAATGTGCATGTGTCAACTCAAACGGTCAGAAACAGACTCCATGAGGGTGGTATGAGGGCCCGACCTCCACAGGTGGGGGTTGTACTTACAGCCCAACACCATGCAGGACATTTGGTATTTGCCAGAAAACACCAAGATTGGCTAATCTCTACCTATTTACTATAAACTCTATTATTTGGCATGTAGGGTATCATCTATCACAGTCACCTCTGTATATATTTCACTTAATTATAGTGTGAGCCACCCAAATATTTTACAGCGTGAAATTAGCTTGAGTCTGACTGATTATTTCAGTTTTTGGTTGTTGTTAGAACAGTTTTACTACAGATCAACTGTCAATATAGCTGTAAAAGTCCTTTTTTAGTAGCCTAAAATAGGTGAGCTTTTATTGCATTTTGTAGCTTTTTTGGTAAAAGTAAAAAAGCAGCAACTGCGATTTTTTATTTTTATACTTATGGTATAAATAATATAGTAACTTTATTTCAAGCGGCAACACAAACACAGTGATGCCAAATATACAATTGGTATGATTTATTGCTAAACAAAAAAGCATTACACATTGAAAAAAGTTTATATTATTTTATTCTTGGCAGAAATTTTTTCTTTTAATAGGTTTAGTATCATAAGGATAAGTGAACGTGTGTTCTCTTGATCATTATAATACTTAGAATCATGTGTGATATCCAGAGATAACGGTGTCCAATATTGACAATATTCCCCCCGGGCCTTCTTAAATGGGCTGCAAGGCTGGCGAGATTCATGATTCAGGCGGCGCGTACGAGTATACCTAGGCTCTGGAAATCAACTGCCCGCCCTCAATCACATCCTGGTTCCAAGAAATATCTCACCTACATAAAATGGAGGAACTAATTGCCGACTCCAGAAACCAAGTAGAACAACACCACCTTACTTGGGGTCCCTGGCTTACCTTCACTGACACTGATGAATTTAGAACCATTCATCCTTAATCGAATAATGCCCCCACCTCTTGAGCCCTCGGAGACATGTGATCCTTGATGCCACTCTCTAGGGTTGCGCCTGGGGACCCCATCCAGTCCGCGTTCCCCCCCTAAAGGTCAGTTCGCTCAATATTACTGTGATTGCAGCAAAATATCTGTAGCCATATCTTCCTGCACTAACCCCTTTTGATTGATGTTCTTTCTCCTCTCCCCCGTTTCCCTTCTGTTCTCTCTCTCTATCTACTCTTCCCCCCTTCCTACTCAAGCACTTTCTCCCTTTCCTTTCCTCTCCCCCCCCCCCCACCCCCATATCTAAGCGTTATTGTTCCTGAAGTGTTCTATATGCCTATGTTTTACCGCAGACCCCGGAGGGGGATAGGCGGTTATAGATTGCGATAATGTTCTCCATAACCTAGCAAATGCCGATAATGATAAATCTTCTATCTCCGAGTATTCACGGGAGCCATGACATTGTATGTCGTTGTGGTTTGATGCTCTCAGTTGTCATGGGTCCTTGCAGGCATATTACATCCATAATATGTTATGAGGAACTTAGCTGTTTATATTGTTCGTTGCATTGGATTCTCAGCTACTTGTCTAATCTATATTGTCTTATCTTTTTTGATGACGTGTTTATCTTGAAAACCTTAATAAAATTCTTTAATACAAAAAAAACAGTGTCCAATATATCCATCATATGTTCATATCCATGAAGATGGAATATCTAGGCCACTCCTCATAAGAAATTACATTACCACGATCAGTGGGAACAAAAGATATATTTTATCGTCACGTATTGTACATGAAAATTTTGGACATTTGGGCACAACATACTTTTAAAGCTAAAACATTTTCTTACCTGTTTCTCCACTTTAGTTAATGTAACCACAGATTTCACTTTACTTCTAGCTAAAAATGACATTTTAATTTGTTCCAATATAGAAACCTTCAACAGAAACCCAATCCATTTGTCATCATTAACCATGAAAACTGCCGCCCATTGAGCGCTGCCTTTTTACAAGAGTGGACAGCATCTCCTGGAAATGTAATTACTTAGCAGTCTCAAATGACAGCATCAAGAAGCCTGTGTCATGTAAGAGCGCACTAATCCTTTTGTGACAAAAGAGGGGCCATTATTTGTAGACATCGGAAGCAGAAATTAACCCCTCAATGGGAGATGCATTGAATGAAACCTAGAAATTGGGTAATTTGTCTTCACATATGGCTTCTTTTCAACTTTATTGTTGAACAAGTCTTCTCCCTGCCAATATTGTACTAAGATCCAAATACATTAAGTCGGCAAATTTAATTTGTTGTACGTCAAAATAAGGTATAGTGGCTGAAAATCTGCAAAACCAGAATTAACAATTAAAAAAATGTACATACCATTTCTAGAATAATAAATACTTAAAAAAATAATAATAATTTAATACATCTTAGCGACATGTCCGAGTTTTTAGACCCCGAATGACCAGCAGAATGAGTCGGGAGAAATGTGCATTTAGAGGGTTCTCTCCCAGCTCTGTGTCACATGACTGAGACACTAGAGACAAGGAAGTAAGCGCTCCATAGAATAATATTGTTGGACCCAGGGGGCTAAATATATATATATATATATATATATATATATATATTTATATATATTAGAACTGCTCACCCTGGGTGGTTGTGTAAGCACATACACAACAATGGGATAGGTATCTAGAAAAGGGTCGTCTGGTGCCCTCCAGAGTATAAGTGGTAGTAGGTACTTGGCTTCAAAGGAATCCGTCTCACGGCGCTGATTGACCAGACAGGAGGATATACTTAAAAGAGAATTTATTGACCAGAATGCAACGCGTTTCGCTGCGCATGCGCAGCGAAACGCGTTGCATTCTGGTCAATAAATCCTCTTTTAAGCATATCCTCCTGTATGGTCAATCAGCGCCATGAGACGGGTTCCTTTGAAGCCAAGTGCCTACATGACTGAGACAGACAGTCTTGTAATGCAAGTCTATGGTACTGTCTCACATAAATACAGAACTGGGAGAGAAGTGTGCTGGTTCTAGGGTTTGGTTAGGATCTGGACACTTAGACCCAGACTGATTTAAAACTTTTCACATGTTCCTAGGATATGTGGGTAAGCAGCGGAACCGAAACGGCATCCTAGACAGGAGAAAAGTGAAAGAAGCATCCCAATGTATAAAGATTTTTTTTTTTTAAAACAGCATCACACCCGTCCTCAGGTTGTGTGTGGTATTGCAGCTCAGTTCCATGGAAGTGAATATTGACAAGTTGTGATACCACACACAACCTGAGGACAGGTGTAATGCTGAGTTTGAAAAAAAAATCAGCTGTTTTCTATTCCTAGATAACCCCTTTAGGTATGATATGTTACTGCTTTAATAAAGACAAATCCTGCAATGGTCCTTTAAATAGTAAAAATAGAAGTGATAAATAATAATGGAGGCCTGTGCAAGTATAACAACATATCTTCTTTCTTTGGAAGCACCATTAAAAGGGGGTATTCTGGTGAAAAACAATTTAGTAAATTAAACAGATTTGTAAATTACTTCTATAAAAAAAAATCTGAATCCTACCAGTACTTATCAGCTGCTGAAGTTGAGTTGTTTTTTTCTGTCTGACAACAGTGCTCTCTGCTGACACTTGTCTGTCTGTCTCAGGTACTGTCCAGAGCAAGAGAGGTTGCTATGGGGACTTGCTCCTACTCTGGACAGTTCCTGAGACAGACTGAGGTGTCAGCAGAGAGCACTGTTGTCAGACAAAAAAGAACAACTCAACTTCAGCAGCTGATAATTACTTGTAGGATTAAGATTTTTTAATAGAAGTAATTTACAAATCTGTTTAACTTTCTGGAGCTGATATGAAAAAACTTTTTTTTTTCACCGGAATACCCCTTTAAGAAAGTATTACCTGGAAATGTAAAGTCTGATGGTCCTGCTGCCAGTTAAAGTTTCTGACTTCATGTGTCTGGGCCCTTGTACAACAATCCCTGGATAATGACTGCACTGGCCGAGAATCACAACAATTCACTTCTGATTTATTTTGACTACAATTGGCCAATGAGAAATAGAAAGAAATACACCATAAAACTATAATAGGTTGACACATGTGTATGTGTATATTTTACATAAAAATTCTGACAGTGCTGATAAAAAAAGACAAAGCTAAAATTCTTTCCACAAAGAAAACAGACCATGCTGAGCCAGTATAGCATTCTATGTGTGATGTAACATTGTAGATGAGATGATACAGCCGCCATTCCTGGCAATATCTCATTTAATGCTCCACTTCCAGTGAGCCAGCATGCCTTCTTCTCCCACATAACACAACATTCCAAAAAATGACAGAAGGCAGCATTGTCAGAGTGTGAACTCCAGCCAACAGCTTTCTACATAATTCTACATATTGACCAGCGCTCTTCCAGCTGTTCTAATATTTTACATATATTAAAGGGGTACTCCGGTGGAAAAGGTTTTTTTTTTTTTAACCCCTTCATGACCCAGACCATTTTCACCTTCATGACCTGGGCATTTTTTGAAAATCTGACCACTGTCACTTTAAACATTAATAACTCTGGAATGCTATTACTTATCATTCTGATTCCGAGACTGTTTTTTCGTGACATATTCTACTTTATGTTATTGGTAAAATTTCACTGATATTTGCATCCTTTCTTGGTAAAAAATCTGAAAATTTCATGAAAATTTTGAAAATTTAGCATTTTTCTAACTTTGAAAGTCTCTGCTTGAAAGGAAAATGGATATTCCAAATAAATTACATATTGATTCACATATACAATATGTCTACTTTGTGTTTGCATAAAAAAAATTGACGTGTTTTTACTTTTGGAAGACACCAGAGGGCTTCAAAGTTCCGCAGCAATTTTCCAATTT